>NC_045619.1:136135472-137415114 GCF_009829155.1 Mustela erminea | reverse complement strand
GACCTATTTTAGCCAGCTTCTGAGCTATCCAAGGTAACAAACTTTCTAAGAGATGCCTTGTATTACCGCTTTAAACTTTTTTTTTTTTTTAACTACAGCTACAGGTTTTAAAGATTTCTTTGAAACAACTGAAGAGTGAACTTTAATTCATGTTTTTTAAACAAAGGTTATATGAGACTTACAGCAGTCTTACAAAAGAAGAGTATCAGCGAGAATTGCACATTACGCTCGGAGTGCAACTGACTTTCAAATTTCTCTACAGGTATTATTTCCCATGAATAGGAACAAAGAGCAAAAACAGTTAAAAAAGCATATTCAAATGTGTGCATAAAAAGGCATGGTAAATGAATACTGTTTAGTTTGCTGACATAATTACTTGAATGTAATTTTTATGAGTCGTAGAAATCTTGGCATTTTCACTGAACCAGATAATTAGACTCTGAATAGAACAGGGTCAGAATAATTAATACATCAAAACTAGATGAACTTTTTCTAATTATTTTTATTTAATCTCTATTATAATTATTGTTATACTCTGCTGAGCATGACTGCCTCATGTTCATAGATTTGAATGCAGTCTTATAGTTGCATCCTGGGACTTTGTGGAATATTAACAAACCGTGGCATGGAGAAATTAGAATGGTGTAGTTTCATGATGGAATTCTAAATTGGAATTTCATATTTTTCTATATAGTTGCACAAAATTTGTTCCATAATCGCAAAAATATGAATTTTAAAACAAAAGTCGACTTTTCTTTCGAGTTACACTTCTCCAAAGTTCAAGAAAAATTATTTTCACAGTTTTGTTTTGTTTTTTTCAAAGGCATATGTCATCAGCTATTCACGTGGAATTTTCTGGAAGAGAATGGCATGAAATTTTACATTATTTGAGATTTTAATATCATGGTAAATCTTAATCATTAAAGCAAATGTATCAACAGACACAGTAAAGAGCATTACCCATTATTATGAAAGACTTGGAAAGTTGTGTTAGAAAGTCATGGGGTAACCTTCGCATCATAGCTACCTCCATGTGCCAGATGTGTCTGGTATGCTCATGGAAATACAGAAAAATAAGCTACTCCAGCAAAGGAAACCAAACTGATAGGATATTTTTAAATCTAAGGACTGAAAGATTATATAGGCTGGTTAATAAATGATTAGCCAATCTATGTCTTAATATCTGAAGTCTTAATATCTGAAGTAGGAAAGCTCTACTACAGAGAGGACGAGTTCATCCAGAAAAATCACATCCAACGAAGACTGTAAACCAGCGTGCCAGTGAGAAAGTCTGAGGTTCCTCTTAATTCTTAGTTGTCATTTCAAGGTTGTTAGGACCACCCTCTCCTGACCTTGCCATTATCTGTCTCCACTGTGTGAAAGTCTACGACTTTCTCTTGTCCAGGACTGAAAATGGACGGGCTCAAGGAGTACTGTGCCCTCAGCTAGAAAGGAGGCAACAAGAATTAGAAAACTTCTGCAAAATCTTGAAAATAATCTATTCTGAGAATTTACAGAATACTTTAAATTCCCCAGGAACTAACTTATCTGCTAAGAAGGATAAGAGACACAGAATAGTTTTCTGCCGTAACTTTTATGGAACCAAGCTATTTAAATGTTTGCCTGATCCTGGAATTTGACTGGGGCAGATACGTATCTCCAGAGAGAGCAGAAACAATAATTATGAGATTCTGAAAACACTAAGACAGAAAGCGATAGCCATTGAAGGGAGTAAAGCCCTTTGTACATAACAACAGTGGTAGATTTTACCTCATTCAAGGTTAAATAAAACCTCCAAAATAAAAGCAAAAAAAATTGACTTTGAGCCATTGAAAGCAGTTTTTACTGAAGAAAGAATCTTTGTTGTAAATACGTCAAATAAACATAAAATGGAAAAAAATAAGAGAACAGGGCAAATGTCGAAATGTAAATGTTGCTGGCAAAGATATAAAAAGAATATGGGAGAGAAGCTATAATGATGGAAAAATTAAAGTTGGCTTCAGCTATAGTAGAGAGCATAATTGACAGTATGGAAAAAGAAATCACACATAAAGATGACAGCTTTCTAAAAATGCAGAAAAGTAATACTAACTGGTCCTAGAGAGGAAAGAAAACAAAAATAAAATATGTGAATAATTCATCCACTAGGAAAGAACTAAAGCAAATGAAGCTAAACAGTCATTCATTAAGGGAACACTTTGCAGGAGTTAGTGAAAACGTGACACCAAGAAACATTACCTATGTACACGAGACAAAAAGTTCTCTAAAAACCTGTCCCCACAACACACGTGAATGAAGGGACTTAGAATAAACTTGGCAAAGTTTCTGAATTTCAAGATTAAATGAAAAATTCCACAGCTACTTGGGCAAAAAGTAAAAGAAGTTACACCGGTTTCAGATTCTATTGAACTCAGAGTGCCAGGATATAATGTAACAATGAGAACAGAGTTTTGAGAGAAGGATACTGTGGTCCAAATATATTTTGACCACACACAAAGTAGTTAATGTGCTGAAATAACAGAATGACTTCCCTGCTTAGATCTGCAGAATTCAAAACATAAACCGTCCATGGATACATTCCTTGAAATTTTTACTTAAAAATAAACGTCAGCAGTGTGAAGATGAATAATATGAAAAGTTAAAGAATGAGATATTTGAATCAGAAATTACTGTGTTGTATAGTGATAGTTATTAGTTTAAAGTGTACTTGTTTAAGGTTAGCAAAAAAACCCCCACAGAGACTCACATTGGAATAAGGCTGTATATATACTACTAACAGAAGTAGTAACATAATACCATGAATAATATAAGTAACAATATAATTCTTATTCCTAGTAGACATAAATTTTAGTCTTCCCCTTTTTTTAATGAATGTATTATGAACTTTATATGAACAAATGTCACAGTCATCAAATAACTTTGCAATAGTTGGTTTCTTGGAAAACAGTTCAGAAGTCTGATTCTTATCTTATACTTTAATATGAATTAAAGTAAAACAAAGCTCAAAATTTATAAAATAAATGTATCTTAGAAAAGATGAAAATATAAACCACAGTATTTCTGGTTCTGGAGCAGTCACAGAGTATTTAGGCAAAAACAGTAAAATTCACAAAGTGCAAAATTGCAAAATGAAATAGTGAAATGTTTCTTAGAAAAAACCCATAAACGTTTCTCTTACCGAAATCAATAAGGAGATATGTGGCATAGTTTTCATTAATAAAACAATGATATGCTGTAAATATTTTACCCAATGGCTCTGTATCATCTCTGACTAAACATTGTCATAACCGTGTTTCAATTGTGTTATTGAAAAAAATGACACAAATTAACAAATATTAAATAATATAGAAGTTCCTTTGATTACAGGGTTTATATATTCCCAGCATCACATTCAGAGAGTTACTGTAGTAATCTGATTTGGCATTTGCAGGAAGCCTCTTAGGTAAGTGCTATCCCTCTTTTCACTAATGAATAAATAGAAACAGAAATAATGCCATGCCATGAGAGCGTAAGTCATAGGAGTTAAGCAGGATTTGAACTCAGATCTAAGAACAAAATCAGCATGCTTATTTCTGTGTACGCTGCTTTCTAGGTGTGTTACATGCAGTGTAAGAAGAAGCTTTACCCGTGTCGTTCGTTCCTGTATCCCCTTAGCTAAGCACAGTGCCTGGCTTCTTGCAGGCACTCGGTGAATAATTGTTGCGTGTGGAATGTATGTCCGTGAGAAACCGTATGAGAAACTGAGAAATATAATACTAATACCAAATGGATATTTTATCCCAAGAAAGTTTTCAGTGGGTTTGGTGGAAGGATATGGAAATGTGGGATATGGACAGTGCAGACACAACTATAATATGAGGCAGATTTGTGAACATGCATCACTAGGTCCACTGAAATGGTGCTGTCTCAACAGAAGAGAGACCACAAGCACAGCTGGATGAGTGGGTCCCTCGTGCGAACTCTGCTTTCAACACGATTTCGTTCTTGAAGTATCCAATATGGTTTTTTTGGATACTCTACCATTCTCATGTAGCTAAAATCAAGTACTCTTGGTCACCTAGGGTATGATGACAATATTAAAATTTCTGCTTAACTAAGAAGAATATGAGACTGGGGTGATCTATTTTACCCGTAAAATTAGTACGTTAGACAAGATTATTGGTAAGAAAAATGGGGATATATTCACTTAAAATCAAGGTAATCCAAAAGAACTGATGGCTGCCCTGAACTATGTCAATACGAGGGAAACACTGATACACTCTTGAGCTTGTCCTCCTGCATAGCAGGCTAAACAGCAATACTATAGTATTTAGCTATGACGATGTATTTAAACCTTGTAGATATAAATTTAGGATATGACCATATAGGAGGCTTAAATATTCTGACTTAAGCTAAAGAATAAGTAAAAATAAATAATTGAAGGAAAATGCCACCCAAAGAGAACAGATTCAGTCTTCTCGGAATTTTTAATACAGTAAATTTTTTCTTAAACCTGATTTTTTTTCTCACTCTATAAACTTTTCTTCGTTTCTTCTACCCTATTTCTCTTATGATCTTCATTTTATTGAAAAAATCCATTTGCGCGTTTAAAAAAGAGAACCTGAAATTGTCCCTTAAAAGTCATCAAATTGGGTCATTTCTAGTAGAAAGAGTCCAGACACTTGTGAGTTGTAGAAAGTATCTGCAATTCTTATTTTTGTTAGTATTTTGTTGGCATTTTCGTATCATTCGACTGATCAATGCAGAAACACCTAGATTGGGGGAAAAAAATAGGCATACATTGTGGTATTTTCTTGCAGTCACACAACACCTGTATTTGTGACTATTCTTCTGTTGCCAATCTTCTGGTGGTTCATTCCGTTGCTTCAAATGCTTGATATGCTTCCTGGCATCTTAGTATTTTATCAGTGAGTATTAACTTACAAGTGAGACAAGAAAACGGAGTCAAGAAGCCGGGATCTCCACTTGGCAGCTCTTTTCCACTGGTGCTCACGTCTGAATTGTTGACTGTTCTTAAAATCATGGAAGGATTTCTGTGAACTTTTTAATGAGCTTCGTTAAAAACATTTTTATTGATGTAGTTTGGAGACCTCTAGAGAAAGTGGACTTTGGGGAAGATTTGATTCAACACAGGGAATTGAGGAAAGTGCTGAGAACAAATATTAACCAAGTGAAATAAGTATTAAGAAGGCAAAGCAAGAAGAGAGGCAAATTATGGTGCCTGTACATTTAATTGGACTGAGAATTTCCCTTTGGCAGGGCCTAGGGGACCATGAAGGGGGTGGGTGGAGAAAATTGGCTCGGCACTATAAACGCATGACGTGAATACCTATTTGTTAAATACTGTGAGAATGTGCCCTACTTTTATCATTTATTTCCATCAGAATTTAAAGTCCGACTTTAATCTCTGAAATATTTAATATTTAAAAACATAAAATACCCTGTAAAATTTTAAAAAATCCAACCTCCTACTTTCTTCTCTGTTCTTAAAGAACTTCCCTAAAACGTTGTCTGGCACCATTCCCTGCCCTTGCTGGCGACCCATGCCCTGGTAACCCGCACCCAGCCCAGGATAACAGGATTGAGGAAATGTAACCCCCACGCGTCCTTTTATTCTTTTTTTCCAGTAAACAAAATAGGTTTTTGTTTTCCAACATATTCAGTCCCTAAAGTTGATTTTTAATTTGAACAGTTCCCATAATTTCAACAGCCATTTGGAAATATTGCAAAATGATCCTCATTTTTATTTCAATAGCTTAGGAACCTGTCTAAAACCAAATAAATAATAGATGCACGGTACCTCACCCTGGGTACAAGATAGCCCTCGGTGAATGTTAACCCTCTTTCTCTTCCTCAGGACAGAGCAGAAAACGTGAAATATTTGTTATTTGAAGTTTAGTTGTTTGGAACTATTTTGAAGAATCACAAAGGTTTAAGCCAACAATGACTTCAAAACCTTTATCAAGACCTTATGACCAAGATATTGAATTTAAGTGTACTGTAGAGTTGGAAGTTTAAGGATTTTATTATATAGTTAAAATCTGTCTTTTTTCCCCAATAAAAATTTTTGTTTCACCTTTCGTTCAATAAAGGTGCCTCCCCTTCGTACCTAAGATTATCTATCAGTCATCCACCGACTTATTGATCATCATAGATTTCTGGGAATAGTAAGTTCAAATTAATGGTCTCATGACTATTTCTGCAGTAAAATGCGTATATTCACAGTGTCCAGACTTGGTGAAAAAATATTTACTCACAGATATGACCAAGTTTGCGAAGTGTCTTTTTTTCTACCTGAAAATTTTGTAGGCTAGAGACAGATTAAAAGATCTTTATTAAAAATTGTACCGTTTTTAAATATACAAGACAATTGATGAATGTGCATGCCATCCTTGCTCAGGGACCTTGCTAATCTTCTTTTAACATTCTAATTTTAGTATTTGCGCTGCTGTAGTGAGCACTGCATTTATTTTTAAGATATTAGGACATCAGAGTTCTCTCTGTATGATCTTCTTTTGGGAGGGAATTGGAGGTGTGTGTAGACAAGCCACAAAGTCACCATGTAGGCATAAATTTTAATATTCTACTCTGAAATGACTTATATTACATGCAACTGATGTTCAGCATTGTGTATTAACTGACGTAAACACAGATATGGGGAAATGCCACCTCATGCAAAATTTAGGTATGTTTGTATAGTAACAGCTCCCAAATTTCAATATCAAGCTACAAAACCACAGAGCCATGCTCTGAATTAGATGGTCCCAGAAGTCCTGGGCCCATCTAGCGTGTGTGAATGTATGTATATACAATTCAAGTTACACTTCACTCCCTTTGTCTTTTATAGACTAACCACATATCAAAAATTAAGAAGAGATTCTTGCCTCTAATGTTTCTGAAACACTGATATTTGTTTTCCCTGGAATCAGGAGATCTAGTTATCTCAGAAATTTTAAAGTCACGTGTCAGATGTAAGGTAAATAGATACTAATAAATAATTCGTCATGATTTCACTTTCCATTTCTTATTCCTTAAGATATTTATACAAAAGCCTTCGATTAACTTCCCCTGAAATACCTGAAGTTGAAACTTGAGACTCCACATTAAAAAATATAAAAAGTGGAATAGCAGGGTTTTATTCAAGTGTTTTGATCTGTAAGTCCATATGTACAGTCAAGAGAGAGGATGCTGGTCCCCAAGGGAATTATGTTGGCTTGAATCATCTGTATATGCATGAACAATGCTGCAAATGTATCTTACTTCATACAAAGTTTGGTCAGTGCAACCTCAACTTTATAATATTCATTTATGTTATATATACACACACACACACACACACACACAAATAGATATTGTATATGCAGGCAACATTTTATTTTTTGCATGGATACATTTTTATCATTTCAAAAAATGTTTTTTTCACATTTTTGGAATTTTTTTAGCTGTTATTCAATTATGCATTTTGTATACTCATATGGTATTCAGTAATAAAATTCTACCTATGTATTACTTCAAAATAAAAGAAAATAAATGGAAGGGTAAAGGATATTTCAAGTACTTTGACTCTATTCATTTAGATCTGGCTGTGTCATGAAGCAGAAACAAGTTTTAGAAACTAGTTACTTCACAGTCTGGTTATCTGAGAGCACTAGATCAATTTGTTTAGATTATCTCCAAATGTTAGTGAATTGTGCCATAGTTTTATGTGAGAATATGACAGATCTGTACAAAGATAGAAGACTGTCCTTCCCTGGTTCTTAAATATTTCTTTCCTCAAATGTGCTTCTTCTTTTTTTTTTTTTTTAAGTTGTCTTCTAACTATGGACTATATATACAGATATCTAGCCCATGTATGTGGAGTCCTTGTGGGAAGCAAACAAAATATAAATATAAGAAACCATCTTTAGTTTTGTTTTTTGCAGATCCACAAATATATATTACACTACCTATACAAAGTATATCTCTCCATTTAGTGACAAAATTTATTCACACAACATGAAAACTACTTTTTAAAATCGTAATTCCAAAAGTTCCTTTTATATCCCAACTTCTACTATTGAATAATATTTGCTTACTCAACTACTGTTTCTGTGTTCAGAGAAATAAAAATAAGAAAATAAAATAAAATAAATAAAAATTAAAAAAAAGAAATTTTCAATTATTTTTCTGGTGCTTGCAAAATTCAAACCATATTACAAAATGCTCCAGAATTCCCATTCTGCTGTTTTCTGTTGCTGCTGTTGCTTTTCTGTAATATTTTCAACCATTTCAGCTTCCATCAAAGAGGTATAAAAGTAGTTTTAAAACCAAATAAAAACACATATTAAATTTCTTTAGTAAAAATTGTTACCTCCTATAGATGCTAATTTGTACAGTTTACTTTTTAAGCTTTATTTATTTACTAAGAAAGGTACGACATGGTATAGGCCATGTTTCTCAGAATTTAAAATAGGAATACCTAGGGAAATAAGGGTAATTACATTTATCGCTATTGATTCATTCCATATATGTATGAAAGAATTCATCTCTCTTCATTTTAACTTTACTAGTACAGTCACCTTAAACCACTCATCAGAAAAGTAATCTGAGGTTTTTTCCATCCATTTAACCAGCAAAGCTGTTCAGAAACAAAAGCCCTCCCTCCTTCCCTAAGAAAACACGTTAATTCATTGTTTCAAGATCTGATTACATCTAACGCCTTCGTAATGATCAATAACCTTTAAATTGATGAAAATTCAGATTTTTACATATTTTAAGTCTACAATTTTTTTCCTAAAAATTTAGTCAGCTTACCTGTATCTAAAACGTTTTTCAAAGTAATTTTTTTGCTCATTGTCATTTGCAAGCCAATTCACTCCAAAAAATTAAACTGTCATCAGTTAATTGCCCCAACCACAAACAGTTATTTGAGACATGTATGCTTGCTGGTGTGTGTGTGTGTGTGTGTGAGTGTGTGTGTGATGAGAAGTAATCCGAAACATAATATGGTGAAGAGAGTTTGGGATATTTTAGGTATCTGCCAGAAAGCAATTAAATAACAAATATATTCTAGGAATTGTGGTCCTCTGAAAGCTTAGCACCATTCAGTGGTAGAAGGGAATGTGGTCCTCCATGTATGTTTCCCTCTTACCTTCTTACCTCCTTTTTGCTCTTTTTTATTTTTAACAACTTCTGCAAACTGGGCATTCTGTTGAACATCATCAAGTTAGTAAAAAATGACTGCAAGTAAGGAAGGTTTATTGGCTCTCTGAGGATGGAGTGGGCCAAAGGCAAGGGATTGCAAAGGATTGTGAGCCATTGGAGAGGCACACTTCCCTGTCCTGCTGACGAGTTGCGGTGCTCTCATGCGGCCAGGGCACCGCGAGCATTTCAGAGACAAAAGCTGCTACTGCCATCCAGTGGCAATGTGCGTTATTGCATGTCCACCCAACCTCCGCCGGCGTTGCCGGGGGAACTCAAGGAGGATGGACAGCTTGCCCTGACTCTTCAATAGAAAATAAAATACGGGACTGCTTATTTTATCGTCAATTTTAATAATTCAAGATATCTGAAAGGCGAACAAAATTCATTTTTAAATTCTCTCTCATTTTAACTTTGGGTTTTACGATTTTGACTCGAGGTTCGTGGGAGGGTGTGTAGGGTGAAAAGATTGGTAACCAATTAATGCTTACGAACGTTTTTGAAGGGATATGTAAAGTACTTAGAGCTGACTCTAAATGACCATCTCTTTACAACATCAGGGGATTACCACCGGTTAAAAAATCCAGTGGTTTAGCCATCTCTTTTCCATAGCGTTACTAAAACACAGTTGTGCTGGTATGATTCGTAACAAAGCCAAGATCATACCGGTGAAGGGCATCCACATTAAAGCAAAGGCTGAGTTTCCTATATCTGTGTTTAATAAACATATAAACCGTAAAAGGAGAATCAGGGCAGAGATTTTCTTCCCTTCGTTTCAGCGTGACGAGGCAAATGTCATATTTTCCCATCACTTTGCTGCCCTCAGTGTCTACTGTGTCTATGTAAGAAATAATTATTCCGTTCTGGGTAATTTTCAAAGGAAGTCTGACTGAGGCTCTTTAGCTTTGAATTTATTAGCAATTTACATTGTCTTACTTTTCAGCAATTTTCATAAAAATAGGAGAGCGTTGTATTTTTCCTTAAAAGGTCATGTCTTCCGGTGCCTTCAAAGAGCTGATGTCTAGATACCATGTATCAATTAATTGTGTCTCTAATAGATTTCGGTAGGATTACCCTAGATAAATGAGAGAAATTCAGGTTTTTTTTTTTTTTATCCACCCTCTTACCTAACTATTACATAGTTCACAGTATTCCTGTTTTTGTGTGTGTTATGCATCTGTTGACATTTTATAGGCATTGATTTTCAGTGTTGCCTTGTTATTTGTTTTTAGCAGGCTATAAAGAGAAAAGAGATCTTACGAGAAAGATTGTGTTCTGTGTTTTTTTCTATGAGTGGAATTATTTTACCTAAGAGAGAATAACTTTAGTGTGTAGAACACATATCTATATTATTCCATGTGAATGCAGATTTACAATGCATTAAAGGTAATCCAGAAAGCTGAAATAAAAATTGAGTTAACCTGAGATTGATTTCTTCAGTGTTCCTGCTAATCAGGCTACAGAGGTCCTCTGGCACATAAATAACTTTTCATTTACTTTGGACTCAGTGATGTCAGACTTTTCAATAAACCATGATTTGCTAAAAAAGCCTCAAAAGTAAAAAAAAAAAAAAGTATATAAATTAAAAAGCATACGTAAAAGGTATGTATATATTTTATGTATTAACACTTTGAGTCACAACGACTCTTATTTTATTTTATTATTTTTTAAAGATTTTATTTATTTATTTGACAGACAGAGATCACAAGGAGGCAGAGAAGCAGGCAGAGAGAGAGAGAGAGGAGGAAGCAGGCTCCCTGCCGAGCAGAGAAGCAGATGTGGGGCTCGATCCCAGGACCCCGGGATCATGACCCAAGCCAAAGGCAGAGGCCTTAACCCACTGAGCCACCCAGGTGCCCCACGACTCTTATTTTAAAAGAACTTTTATGCAGTTGTCTGGGCGGCTCAACTTGATCTCAGCTCCCATCTTGATTTCAGGGTCGTGAGTTCAGGCCCCATGTTGGACTCCACGCTGGGTGTGGAGCTTACTTAAAAAAAAAAAAATGTGAAAACTTTAGGGTGCCTGGGTGGCTCAGTCATTAAGTGTCTGCCTTCGGCTCAGGTCATGTTCCCAGGGTCCTGGGATCGAGCCCTGCATTGGGCTCCTCCTGCTCATTGGGAAGCCTGCTTCTCCCTCTCCCACTCCCCCTGCTGGTGTTCCCACTCTCTCTCTCTCTCTGTGTCAAATAAATAAACAAAATCTTTAAAAAAAAAAAAATTTAAAAACAAATAAAAGAACTCTTATAAAGGAGAATCAGACCTATAACTGAATAGACCTTCCTCATTTATAATAACCAGTTAAAACAGTTTGAATGTTTTTCTTTAAAAAGAAAAAAAGTTAGGGGTGCCTGAGTGGCTCAATGGGTTAAAGGTTCTGCCTTCGGCTCAGGTCATGATCCTGGCGTCCTGGGATCGAGCCCCACATCGGGCTCTCTGCTCAGCGGGGAGCCTGCTTCCTTCTCTCTCTCTGCCTGTCTCTCTGCCTGCTTGTGAGCTCTGTCAACTAAATAAATAAAATCTTTAAAAAAAAAAAGAAAGAAAGAAAAGAAAAGAAAAAAACGTTGCTATTTGTTAACCTTCTGTTTTTCTGTTATATATTGCTTAAAATGTAAACACATGCCTTCTTCTAGAAAAGCTGGAGTCCATCCAAATTACAGCAACAAAAATCTGCACACAATTTGGTATTCTTAGACGCTCTAATGCATTTTTTTTTTCTTATTTGCACTACACGTGTTCATCTCCGGCTCTTTGCGCCTTGAGTCTGCCTGCTGAGCTGTATTCGTGTGGATCTACTTAGTCAGTTTAACTAACTAGTTATTTATTACTAATCATATTAAAAATGCATGCATTCCACACCTATTTCTGTTCTGATCTCAACTGCTGTTGTAGAATATTTGAGTTTGTAAAGTAGAACACCGGTGTTACTATTCCAGACCCAGTGTCATATGAACAGTTCAGGAATTTGTTTTGTCAAATGCAAGAGATACGGAGTGAGAATGAGAAGCAAGAAATAACAGGAGTTGTGAGGACGGATGCAGAGCATCGCATCGAAAACGCCGTTGGGCAGAAACTGTTTTTGTGTCTTCGGTATTAAGTGTTGGTCAGAATTTTGCAGTGCTGTCGACTTAAATGTTAGATGTCGATCTAAGCTGTTTTCATACTTTTCCGACTGAAAACTTTTTCAAGGTTTGGCTTTGACTCAGATTCTTGAAGTTCTGAGTTAGGAGGTAGTCTAGAACTCTATTTTTGAAGGTTCTATATGGATGGTCCCAACTGATGATGGTTTGACTCAGAACTTTTCAACTTTATGACAGTGAGAAACCCCGCAATTCGGTAGAAATCATCCTTTGAATTTTGATCTTTTCCCAGGCCAGCAATATGCAGTACATACTTTCTGGTGATGCTGGGCAGTAGCTCCCAGTTGGCCCTGTGATTCCTGAGGATCAACAACCAATACATGGATGAACATTCCGTACCCCAAAGCCATTCTCTTCGTCACTTTCAATACAGTATTCAGTACGTTATGTGAGACAGTCGGCACTTCATTTGCAAGTTGTGTCAAGCTTTGTGTTAGAGGATTTTGCCCAAGTGGAGACTGATGTAAGCGTTGGGCACACATTTTAGGTGGGCGAGGCTAAGCCGTAGGTGCAGTGCATTAAATGTATGTTTTACTCTTTCTATTTTCAACATGCTGTGGATGAATCCAAACAAAACACCATGGTAAGTTGAGGAAGGTCTATGCATAAACCTAGACTATCTTCATCCTCCCCACAAACACACGCTGAGAAGTTACCGTTTGCAAGATAATGTGGGGACATGTACAAAAATAAGTCATCTTTGCAACCCTGCTCAGAGGGTCCTGGGATTTATAATTGGTTACGGACATCCCTTCCATGATTCTCGCTGTGTTTTCGCCTGAAGCAGCTTCCTAGAGTTCTTTACTCAGACCTGACCCTTCACATGGGGTTCTTACTCACTTCAAAGACCAAAGTGAAAGAGAAGCAAGAGGAATAATTTGAAAACACAGTTGGTATCTCTTGCAGGAAAAGAACAAATCCAGAGAAGAGAATGCTGCATTTAAAAGAAATTAATACTTGGAGGGTCTGGGTGGCTCAGTGGGTTAACCTATGGACTCTTGATTTTGACTCAGGACATGATCTCACAGTTGGGAGATGGAGCCCTGCAGGGGACTTGGCACTCAGCCCAGAGTCTCCTTGAGATTCCCTGCCTCTGCCTCTCCTTCTTCCTTCCCTGCTCGTGTTCTCTAAGGAAGGAAAGAAGGAACTGAATACTTAAGTGATATGTATGATATACGAAAATCCAAAAAGAAAAAGTTCCTACTGGGAAAATAAGTTATAAATATGTCCAAATTTCCATATACAACTACCCTATTGTCAAAATTCATTTAATTTAACCTTCTGCTACCTATATACAGTTCTGATTAAAGTTAATGAAGGTTTGCCTAACTTTACAGAACGTTTCTCCAAGAGAAAATTTATTCTACTAACAACTGCTAAAGGAAACCTTTAAGAACATCAAGATGGTTGGTCCAAAATATAGAAAAATAAGAATACAAATAAACATGATTCATTTTGCAAATGACCAATGAAACATTATTCATTGAAAGTAGAATTCTCTACATTTTAGTAGTTGTTACAACAGAACCTATAATATTACCAAAGCCGCATTCAGGTGACAGTGTTAGAAATATACAAAATTTAATTGAAGTAAAGAATGCTTTGTCAGTTACCAGAAACATACAAAACAAAAATAGCTAATAAATCCAAAATAGATCGCTTTTAGTTTATATATATTTATATGTGTATATATATATTTGAAATGATTATAAAGTAATTATTTAAGCCCATAAACAGTGATTTTTCAGAATTTTATTGAACATACACTCATAACGAACAAGAAGAATGGTAACCGGATGGAAGAAAATGCTTTTTCTAAAGTGTACACTTGACTTCAAGGACTTGACACATCTGTTCTTATTCTCTTAAGTCAAATGGTACTTTGGGGAAAAAAATTAATATCATAATATTTCTTGGTATTCCACTCCAATTAAAAGCTCGGTTATTAAATTTCCGTCTTACATCTAACTTCATTTCCAGAGCTACAGCTTTCAAAAATCCCATCCAGACTAGGGAGATACAAAGCAGCTTACAAACCCACCTAAAACAATGTATCATTATAAAGTGGGGCAGAAAACAGGGTAGTTTCCTATCAAAATGAAACATTTTTCTCACATGGCATGTGAATGTTCTTCCCTAAACATGTAAATGATACAGTGTAGGAGAAGAAACACAACTTTTGGAGGAACTCTAAAGGCTTATTTCTCATCTGATCTTGATAAAGAAGGGAAAATATCATAGCACGACTGGATTTTTAAACACCCACACTAATTCTATTCCCACGAATTCTCGACGCTTTCAGACACGCCAAGTTTTAATACATAAACAGTTCACTGCTATCTTGTTTGATATGTAGAGCATGTTCTCCTGACAATATCCGAGCATCAACACTGATCACAGACCTCAAAAATGATATAGAAGGATGCCATCGTGTCCCCATTTTCCCCACTGCCTTTTACATGTCACAAAGGAGATGGTGAACCCTTTTCAACTGTATTAATAGACTGGCATTCCTTATTACATCGAACCAGGAAACAGAATCTATTCAGTAAATAGAACAAGGAATGTGTAAAATTAAATAAATATATATATTAACTACATCCAATGTCAGGGGTAACAGAGGTTGGACACTAAGAAGTGAAGATAAGTCAAGAATATATGAAGAGGGGCAGCTGGGTGGCTCAGTGGGTTAAAGCCTCTGCCTTCGGCTCAGGTCATGGTCCCAGGGTCCTGAGATCGAGCCCCGTGTCAGGCTCTCTGTTCCTCAGAGAGCCTGATTTCTCCTCTCTCTCTGCCTGCCTCTGCCTACTTGTGATTTCTGTCTGTCGAATAAATAAATAAATTAAAAAAAAACCTTTAAAAAAAAAAAAGAATATATGAAGAACAGAGTCTACCCCAAAGGCTGAAATAGAGCACCCAAGGAAAGAACGCATCTAACATAGGATGCTGCCGCCATGGCTGAGATCCATTGCTCACTGGAGAGAGCCTGGCTATGCCCCAGAGGATGGAGAAGTCTGCTCCATTTCCAGACCACTAGGGTTCACAAGCAATATGCCCTTTCAGGCGCCTGAGAGAAGTTATCCATTGAGAGGTACCCATATGAAACTCACTTGGAATCTCTCAGTGGGAAAGGTACACTGGGAATCCTCCCTCTGGGTGTTGGAGAAGACTGTGCTCAAGGGGATGTCATGCCCTGCTTCTTGCCACACACGGCAGGAGCCTGCAGAGAGAGCGAGCGCGCACACCGGAACCGGGACAAAGAACCCCTCCTCCTCCGGGCAGTCCCCTCCGGTACCCTCGAGGAAGAAGCTTCACGGTGTTAGCTGGCCAGGAGGAATGGTTAGGAAGCACAAACAGGGCAAAGCAGAGTTTCTCTGGAGCGGAGAGGCCATAGAATGGCAAATTGAGTAACCTGACTTAATTTGAAAATGTCATTATCACCAACATTCTATAACAGAGTGGTATATTGGTTACAACGGATGCGTCTACCCTGACCCCCGGTTATCAGCGAAAGTCCATAGCTTACATTAGGGTTCACTCATGGCGTTGTCCATTCTATGTGTTTGGGCGAACATACAGTGATGTGGCCTGGCAAAGGGAAATACAGATGTAAGGGGCAAAGAGGATACGGGCACTTTCTGTACCTTCCACTCCATTTTGTGGTGAATCTACAACTGCTCTAAAAAATTAGTTGATCAAAACACACACACACACACACACACACACACACACATACACACACACACATTTAAAAAATGTCATCAAGCAATTTTTTTTTTCTGAACTACAATTGTGATACCACCATCTTACAAATTGTAGTGTATGTTCATTTTAAGGTGGTCATTGTCTCTTTCATTAGGAATACTGTATGTGGCAGAGACAGCTGAATGACACATTCACCACTTGTTAGGTAATAATAGAACATTCAGGACACAAGGTTATTTAGTTAAAGACAGAATTTCCCAGAACCCTTTGTAGGTAGGTAGGGTATGTGACTAAGTTTTGGCCAATAGGATGTGGAAGGGAGTAGAAATGTACAACTTCCAAATCATAACTGTTAAGGGAGTGGAAAGACATTTCATTCCCTTTTGCCTCTTCTGTCTGGCTGGAAAGAAGGTCTAGTAATGACCATGGACCTCGAAATAAAGGTAATTTCCCTAAAATGGCGGAGTAACAAGAAAGAAGGAGCCTGGGCTCATGAGAACTTTTGCAGAGTGGAGTTGCCCCAGAAGCTCAACTTGTATGTGAGAGAATAAGAAAGAAACTTCTATTTTATTTAAGCCATTATTGTTTTGGGTCTTTGCCATAATATTGTTCAGTTTCTCCTGTCTCATCACCATGCCATTGTTGACTAGAAAGATAACAGGTTTGTCAAATGTAAAGCGGCACAGATCTGTAATAACAAAAACTTTCACCTGAAAACCTACCATACAAATGCAAAGCCCGCAAAGATTTTCAAAAATGGGAACATGATTGCCTTGGCAATTCAGAACCTGTTATAGTCATAACTATAGTTTATTTTCTGAAAAAAATTATTTTTTTTCAGCATTTGATATCTAATGAGAATTAGTCACGTTTTATCAAAGTAGTTTATTACATTGTCATTTTCGAACATCAATTCACTGATTTTGATGGCTGGTTTTGCAGGGAAAGAACACACAAAATTGAGGGTTAGGACACTTTTGTCCAAACCTTAAAATCTCAATCAGTAAAACAAAACAAAACAAAACAAAAAAAACCCATTGAGGATATTTGGGGAGGGACAACGTTTCAAAACTTACTGTTTTAAAGAAGTCTTTGAAAATTTACTATTCCTGAAACTTTATTATGAGTTCTATTGCATAATGAACTATCTACTTAAAGATATTTATTTGTTTTCTTATGTAGTATAAATTATCACCCAAGGCTTAGAGATAGGAAAATGATAGTAATACCTGCTCAGATAAAATTCTGTTTGTTGTTTGTTTTTTTCAAATTTGATGCAGAATAATCTAATTTTAAGTAATTGGTGCAGATTTCATTTAGGATGATGGAACATGAAACTTATTTAATAACTATTCCACTTCTTAAATTATTTTTAGAGATGCATCTTCAATATAGTAAAACTTACTAATTAAACAAAATAGGGAAGAAATTGGAATGATTTAACTTTTCTAACTTTATTACTTTTAAGTACATTTTGTATTAGCAACCAAAATATAGACCTAGATTTAAGTAATAGAAAATGATAATTCAAAATAGATCTATATCAATTAATAAAATGTTTACCACACAAAAGTCCTTTTACACAGGAAACTTAGTAGTTCAAAACAAAAATGGAAAACAAATATATTAAAGTACTTTTTAGACCTTATCACTTTTAGTCCTTTGATACTGAAAAATTAATCAACCTCTTGGGGCTGCGGTTTCATCATGAGAAATTTGGATAATGTAATGTACTCTGTAATGTTTGAATATACACTGAAGTATTATCCTAACCCTATCACAATTCCTGACATGTACTAAGCATATAATAAATGATAGTTTTATTTTACCACCATTTCATTCCCTGAGCATTCAAAATTCTCAGATCTGATGCACTGGCGCTCTTCCTTTTAAATTATAACTGCTTTCCCCTCCTAATGTGTATTTATCTTCTTCAGATTATTGCAAAATCCAAATTAGCAGGATCAGAATTAGTGAGATTAGATTGTATTTTCTTAAATCACGTATTTTAGAATCCCTGTTCCAAATAAAATGTGGCTTTGATAGTCACTCTGTATCGAATTTTAAAATTTTGAGGATGAATAAATGATCGTTCAGTTGTTACGTGTGATGACACTCTGATCACGTTCAGGTCGATTATCTCTGGCCTTCTCAAGACCTCAGTGAGTAAAAAGTCTAGAAGAATTATGTAAGAACAGAAAAAATTTAATATACATTGTTGTGAACAATAACTCTACCATGTAAAACTCCTTTGGCATAATTTGTAGCTTAAACGTAAAGTGTATTCACACACTTTTATTCTGCAAAAGAAAGTAATTTAAATATTTATAAAATGTGATTTACATGAAAATACCATCCTTTTCATTTACTGTGCTGTGCTTGTGTCACTCAAAGTTGCTTTCTTTAAATATACATTTGGAAACAAATTATATTATGATCCAAAATACAAAAAGTAAATACAATGTGGGATGGGGGAGCCTGCATGGGGAAAAGTAACCGCAGTCACAGTGAAAAGAAACAAGCTTGTTGAATTTTCACACACGGAACTACTGAGCAGGCTTATTTAAATCTATTTTCCTTTATGAATTATACATGGCTATCATCACCGAGTTACACTCCCCGGGTAAAAAAACATTTTAAACGACAACTTACAGATAAGCTGTCAAATGGGGGAAAATCCACTCATTTCTTCAAATCTGTAGTTGATTTTTTATTAATATTTTAAATGATTTTCGAGAAATGCATTTGGGTTGCCTTGGACTTTCCAGGAAGAAACAGGTGAGGATGCTTGATCCCACTTTTCACTTCCAATATATATCAAATCTGCATATGTGGTTGTGAAAACAATAAAAAAAAAAAAAAGCGTGTTTGGGGTCTTTTTTGCAAAGTACACGTTGACTTTTCTCTTCTCACGTGCCTGGGCCGGCAGGTAAGACTAAGACAGTGCAGGTGTTTGCCTGCAGGAGAAACCTGCTAATTAGGGAGCAAGCTAGGCAATGGAAACCAATCTGCAGGTATTTTCAGGGAAAACTGTTGAAACAACAAGACTAGGGAGTGATGTGTACTGTGTCGGTAACTAGAAAGTTCTCATCTTTTGGTTAAACTCACATACAGTTGAGGGCGGACATCGCAAGGCAGTAGTGGTCCCCGATAAATTAATGTCTCTGAACCAAAAATAAAAATAAAAATAAATAAAAACGCTAATACAAACATCAAAAATGACCATCATAAGCATCATAATAAAGAAAAATAACAAGAAGTTAACTTTCATTCAGGAAAGGCTCTAGGACCTCGCCTTCCTTCCTAGTAGAAGCCAGTATTTTTCCAGAAGAGGAATAGTGACAGCTGAGCTTCTCGTGTTGTCCTGCTGTGGCCCCATCTTCTAATGACACAAATTTCTAACAGCGCAGTCTCATCCATCATCTAGATTATTTATTTACAAAGTACACCAAATATTTTCTGTAGTGGGTTAAAGAGACATAATTCCTGCCCTGAAGGGCTTTATCACTTGGTAGAGCAGTACTAGCCTTGGAAACGCTAGTTTATTTTCTTGTTCTAATGGATCTGCTTATAGGTGATTTCCTGGTTTGACAGCCGGAAAACAGGGTATAGCCCTGACTCGAAAGAAAAGGCATTTTAAAAGTCATATTAGTATAATTGGCAGACAGGAGTGTCCTAGAGCAGCATATCTGTATTGCTTCCTACTCAACAGGCCACCCCCCCCCATCTCTTACTAAAAGAGAAAAAGGAAATGACAGAAAATTTGAGAATTTCAAGTTCATTGAAATGGCTATGAAAGGAGGTTAGTAGTGATGATTAAATACAATTAAATTACAGAAAACTAGAAATGTGACTTTACAAACCAAAAAATTCAGAGATAATTATGTATTAGATTCAAGGTATTCAGTATCATTGTGGTATATATATGTCTGTGTATATATATCTGTATGCATACATATATATGTATGCAATGATATTAACTTATATGCAAATATGTACACACACACACACACACTCATGCCATTCGGGAGTAGGCTTAAAAGTAAACTGGTGATCAAATAGTTAAAACTAACAAGAACTTTGTCAATCATTTTCCCCAATACATAGATTGAGACATTGATATCAATGCCACTTCTGTTCATTTGAATGCATTTAATTTAGTCACCCATTTTATTTCATGTAAAAAAATTCTACACATAGGTTCAGTCAGTGAGAAACCAGCCCTTAGTTTTTAAATTACAGCTGAAACTCTGTGTCCTTTTGTGCAATGAAGAAATGCATACCTTATATTCAAAAATAGAAAAGAATAAGATGTGATAGGAAGGGACAGACTAAACTATGCACCTCCTCTATTTTGAAATAAGCTTTTTATTTAGATACAGTGAATGCTATGATAGCTCATACAAATAAAACCTCAGAAGATGAAAATCAAAAAGAGGCGACTTTAGTAACATGAACTGTTATTCTGTTTGGAGGTTTTCAATGCATTTAATAAAACTTTTAATGTCTACTTTTCCAGCAGATGCAGTGAAGTGACTGAGGCCCCAGGGATTTTCTGTGGTCCATAGGACACAGCCCTCAGTGCTGAGGACCCCAGAAATAACCACTGTATTTATCATTTACCTAAATTAGCACTAAAGAATCCAAATGTGTCTAATGTTAGTCCCATTGAAGCAGATGACTTGATCAGAGATATAATTTAAGAACTGTCCTTCACTAACCTGCAGCTGATTTCATGAAGTACTTATACATCTAGGGGTAGTATTTTGATTAAAGCTGCTGCTCGGATTACATGAAGAAGTGTATAGACGAAAGAAATAAGTATTTTTGTAAAATTCTCAAAGTTATAGACCGTTTAACATATGTTAAAATATTTCTAAATATTTAAGGATTTTAAAGCATTTCTACTTAAATTCATTCAAAGAATTATAACAAATTACCAGGAGTGAGCTAGCCATTTCCATCTCCTCTTAGGGTAACTGACGGTGTGTTTTCTTCTTGAGTGTTTTCAAAGGGGGGAATGATCACAAGTGAGAAAAGTAAAAGTGTGTGGAGTGATACCTTGAAGCGATGGCAAAAATTAATCTGTAAACTTGGGTTTTGTTAACTTTGAGTTCTGTGTGTTGAGATGCTCATCTTTTCCTTGGGTTTCATATCTTTGATTTGTATGTTGAAAATACTACTACTATTACTATTGATATGTAGGGGACACATGTCTTATCTTCTTAGAGGGAGAAGAACTCTTCCTGAGGAGATGTACCTCACAGACTGACTTGGGAAACTGTGGATGTATTTTGTATGGGGAAAGGATGTACATCTTGGGGTCGAGAAGGTGGGCTGTGGTAGAGAGAATTCCAAGTACTCACCACCTAGAAAACTGCATGACCCCTTCCTTTTGAATGTGTATGGGGGAGGGCTGTGAATATGACGAGCATTACTGTATAATTAGGTTACATTGTATGGCAAAGGTGAAAGGATTTTGAAGATGGGATCAAGGTCCCATATTAGTTGATTCAGAGTTAATAAAAAAGAAAATCATCCAAGGTGGGCCAGGCTTAATCAGGTGAAAGACCTCAAAACAGGGACTGGTTCCCTCCTTCCTTCTCTTCCTTTCCTAAGAGAAACACTTTCCTCGGTCCTTGAGGCAGCAGACAGCTATGCTGTGAAGGTAGCCTGACACACACATGTCAACTGTGGTCTTGTGAGACCCTGAGCAGAGAGCTCAGTGAAAGCTTGCCTGGACTCTTGACCAACAGAACCTATAGAATAATAAATATGAGTTGCTTTAAGTTGCTTGGTTTGTGGGTTAATAGAAAAGGAATAAATCCCATGAAAATTCATGAGGATCGGAAATCACGAGTATGAAGTATGTGGAATATAGCAGATGTTCAAAGAGTGGGGTATGTTATCATGGTCGCCATTACTGGCGATCTGGAGTCCTATGATGACACAGACTAGAGATACCAGATGGGAGTAGTTTTGAATGGCTAGAAAGCGGAATTGAATGTGGAAAAGGAGGGAGAATTCTGGGGCCAGGGAATGCAATACCACGTTTATCTTGCCGCACCTGCCCTTTCTTCTCCAAGTCCATTCTGATTTCACGCTTCATAGTTTCATGACTCTGCCTCCCACTTTCTCAGTGCTAACATATACAGCAGACATCGGTCCTACACATTTGAAAGTCTGGAGAATGGGTGCTGGGTGCTGGCAGATCACTTTGGATGCCAGGAAACGACTTGCTTCTTCCGTTTGCAGAAAAGTCAGCAGAGATGTTGAGATGTGCCCGGGTGTGGGAGAGGGGAGAGGAGTTAGACCGGGTCAGGGGAACTGGGAAACGAGAGTGGGCTCCAAGTTTCCACTGTTCTACAGGCGTTTTCATTTATTTCCGAGAAAATACTGCTAATCTGATTGTGCACTGTTTGTAGCTGTCCTTATCCTTTTTTTCTGATAAGAATAGTGTTTATGTTTTTCCTTTCATTTCTGATCCAGATTTGGTTATCTTGAGAGTCTAAAAGTTTCTCCATATAAATGAAAGTTATTGATGGAGAGCCATAGTCATAATAGATTTATCGTGTTGTAACTGTGTACATATTTCTCTTGCAGTCGCAACTTCTCAATCTGTACAGCACAGCACAGATCTTTGTATTTACTTCCTAATAAAAGCGTCGATTTCTACCAACTCAGTGCACTTAGTACATAATTTGTATATTTCTGGGATCCTGCGGTTAAAGAACTCCGAAAGTGAAAAATCCTCCAATTGCATGGAAAATTCTACCTGGCTAGGCAGTCTGAAGAGATTGGAAAGAAAATATTTTTAATGGACACAAATATATTTTCAAATTAGATAAAAATCTTGAGAAAAACGCTATGAAGTTTGTTTCATCAAAATGCAAAATTGTCTTAAGCGGCAATAATTATTTTGTTAATTTGGTGTGTTGGTCAATGGGATTGTTTAAAATGTCATGATTTTACACCAAATTCTAAAAAGTCTATTACTTGAGTTGTTCTGCTCATCCATTCAGTGACATAGCGCTCGAGAATAGTTGCGCAAAGAGAAAGAAATTTACTTGAAGTGAGAAATGTGTTCCCGACATAAGCAGGGAGCATGGGGGCAGTGGCCCAAAGTCGGTATAGTGGCCCACTGATAGCAGGAGACACCCACGCTCTTTCCATCTCTCTCCTCTGACTTCCTTACTACTTAAATCCCTGCCCTCATGCTGCTACCTCAGGGTCGTAAAATGGCTGCTGTGCCTCCAAGACTGAAGTCCACGTTTCAAGCAGATGACAGATGCAGGGCAAATGACTGATGAGGTTTCTCTGAATAAAGACTTAGTCTTTTTGTTTCTGGAGGGATAGGCTTCCATACACTTGTGTGCCCCACATCTCATTGGACTTGAGACCGTGTCACACGGACACCCTTAGTTACTAGGTAATCTAAGTGCTTAAAAGAATGTAGCTCATTGCCTCTTCAACCAAAACCATCATTCCCTTAATAGGGGATGGAGATGGCTCTAGGTAGATGACTAGCAATGTTTCCAGCACATGTGAACTTGAGAAGGTTGTCTCAGTGCAAAAGGAAATGTCTCATGCTAGCATGTACAAAAATATTGTCACTGCTTAATTCATTTATGTGAGCTTAACTTTCCTTTTCTTTTAACATTTTTTTTTAATTTTAGAGAGAGAGATCATGCATGAGCAGGAGGCAAGGCAGAGAGAGAGAGAGAGAGAGAGAAGTAGACTCCCTGTTGAGCATGGAGCCAGACATGGGGCTCTATCTAATGACCCTGAGATCATGACCAGAGCCAAAATCACCAATCGGCTGCTTAATTGACTGAGCCACACAGGCACCCCCATGTGAGCTAAATTTCATATCATGGGTATTTCTATGAAATGACCAACAAAGCTTATTACATAAAAAAAATTTACAGAGATATGTGATACTGAATTTTTCCAATTGAATTCAATAAACCCCCAATGTCTACAGTCAACTATGTGTTTATTCCTGTATCACTCATTCAAAACAATGGTCACTGAAAATCCACCATGTACCAGGAACTGTGTTAGGAACTATGGATGCAGTGGTGAGAAAGAATGCACATGATCTGGCATTACGGTTTATGCCATTCAATAGAGAGATGGTCCCCAAATAATCATACAACCGAATGTAGAAAGGAACTATGAATTACAGAGTTACAAGTGGTAAGAGGGCCTTTGAAAGGTCCTTTGAAATGAGGGTATCATTTAATTGTTGAAGCGGTGAGAGCCAGATGATTCTGAACACCACTAGAAGTGGACCCTGAAATGGACCCTGGCCTTAAGGTTGTTACCTTGGATAATTGTCTGAGACAACAAACAGGGGATGAAAAAAAAAATACTAGAGTTATACTTTTTAGCATTTCTGTTACTACATCATTTTTACAAAGACCGATCTTCCTTTATTTTAATTCTGAATCAGAATGGGAGGTAGAAATCCTGGGACTTCCTCGGCTGGAATTCCTCTGTGGGCATATGCTTGTGTTCACAGATTATAACTGAGACAGAGGATAGCGCGGCAATTTGGTGAAGCTGCCCCTCGGAGAACGTGATCACACTTAACCTGTCTCTAGTGTTTTCAGGATCACCTTTGTTGTTCTCTTTGTTTACTTCTATGCTGCTTATTACACTACTTCTGCTCTTGGACCACCCCCCCCCAACCCCACAGTATGTATACGGTATGAGCCAGAGCCCGTGATGGCGAGAGCATCTCTGGGTCTCTGTGGAGCGAGCGACGGGCAGCCAAAACACTGTAGACACTATCCTGCCGATGGTTCCAAGTACGCTTTATTCAAAGAAAATGAGTTATACTTTTCTATTATGTCATGATTCATCCAATGTACCGAAGCCCCCAAACGATGAGTCCTTAAGTAGAAATGCCTCTGAAAGCCCCTTTTAATTGACTAGTGTTGCGAGCTCCCCTGCCAACAGCCTCTACGGCTCATACTGTACCCCCCATCCTCAGAGCTCGAGAAGCCTGCTCAGATGTGTTCTTACCCAGTTTCTGACTTAGAGAAGCAGAGTCCTAACCCACTGGCCCTCAGGACACCCAACCACATGGGGCAGCGAGGGCCACCCTTGGGCTCAGCCTCATGTTGACCCAGCGGAGTGAGAGCATTGGAACAAGACCACCGGCCCAGTCCCTGAACCAGTCCGTTTCATTCCATTAATTAACGGTTGTACTTCTGCATACCTAGAAAAGGCAAATAACTACTTTTTCTGATTCCAAGTATCAGAAAGGACTCCTTTGACCTAAGATACTTTCCTCACCTCTTCATTCATGGCTGAAATTCAATTAATTAAGTCAAAGCCTTTCAACCCTTAATTAGTCATTAAATTTTTAAATAAGCCCATGCAAAATTACCTTGGAGAGCCCTGTCCAATAAAATATCACTTTCATATATGGGATTTCATTTTTGTTTGTTTGTTTGTTTGTTTTGTTTCTTACAATCCCCCATGTGGCAGGCAGAAGAAATGCTAAAAAGGGAGCTAGGGCTGGGGCGGCTTTTACTTGAAATATACATGAGGTTTAGAGTTCTTTAACCTGAGTCTGACAACTCTATGTCCTGTGTCTTTTCTACTTGTTGATTCATTATGTGAATATGCACATGGACTAGAGTGTTTGAGAGACACACACACACACACACACACACACACACACAGAGAGAGAGGGAGAGAGCATGAGCTATGGGGGAGGGGCAGAGAATCTCAAGCAGACCCTGGGCCCAGTGCGTGGGCTCGATCTCACAACGCTGAGATCATGACCTGAGCTGAATCAAGAGTGGGTCTCTTAACCGACTGAGTCACCCAGGCACCCCATGGACTAGTGTTTCTGGGGGCATACACAGAATAAAACTGATTTCATATACCCTGAGGTTACGTTTAGATAAGATGACATTAGAAAGACCATTAGCCCCCAGGAGGAAAGAAAATCAGAAAGAGCAGCGCTGCGTTTTGGCAAAGTAGAAGGGAGAAGAACTGACAACGGGAAAACTGGGGTAAGAATGTCACCTGTGTAATTCTTCCGGTGCAGTGGAAAGAGCCCTCACATGTTGGACAAACTAGATTCAAATTCCAGCTTGGCAGCTTACCAGATTTGTGACTTTAGGAGAGCTCCAGAAACCGCCTTTGCAAAATGCAGCTAATAATCAGCGCATTGTGAGCGTTACAGGCGAAGATGAGCAGAGCGTTGGGCGGTGCGCATGCCATCAGGCCGGCCAGCCGCCGTGCACCAGCAGCAACACTGGGGTAGTCATGGTAGTCGGAGTAATAACAGAACGAAGTGTCCAGCACCGTCTACTGATGGCTGCCTTGTTCCAGCGTATCTGACTTTTTCGGACACCGTCTTGGTCGACACATGCCACTTCATACCTGCCATTTCGAGACTTCTGCAGCAGACCCTGCCTCCCCTCCCTCCTCTCATTATTAATCCTTTACCCCCATCCGCTTTTCCCAAAGACATTTATATTCAATTAACCTTCATAAACGTATTGATACATGCTTAGCTCCTCCAGAGTACTTTTATTTAAAAGAAAGTGTTTGTCAAAAAATAACTTGAGGGGCGCCTGGGTGGCTCAGTGGGTTAACGCCTCTGCCTTTGGCTCAGGTCATGGTCCCGGGGTCCTGGGATCGAGCCCCGCATTGGGCTCTCTGCTTGGCGGGGAGCTGCTTCCTCCTCTCTCTCTCTCTCTCTGCCTGCCTCTCTGCCTACCTGTGATCTCTGTCAAATGAATAAATAAAACCTTTAAAAAAATAAAAAAAATAACACTTGAACCTTTTGTTTCTGTACAGATATTGGTTCACTAAAATATCTCTGAAAAGCTGATGCTTCCTTAAAATAGGAAGTGGGGCTCTCCTTGCCGGTTCCTGAGGCTGTCTGTTAGGAAACCACAGAAAGAGGTTGTGGTATATCACTTTTCATCAGAAAACTTTACAGCCTGCGTGGGTGCTGGCACATGGGAAGAGCTCCACTGGTTTGGTCTGTAGGCGCGCTGGGGAGGCCTATGGAATTCAAGAACCTTGAAGGGCAAGGTTCTGAAAGAATCCCACAGCGGTCCAGGGACCGAAGAAAGATGGCTCACGACTTGATGTATTCAGTTACCAAAACCTACCAAGCAAGTCCTCATTTCAGGGACTCGTAGGGACTAGAGATAATGAAGACACGAAGACACCTTTTTGAGGCTTTCTTGCTGAAGCTCCAAAGTTTAGGAAAGCAACCGGTTAAATCGAAAACTGAATTTATGCAACAATGGACCCAAAGTGCTGCATGGATTTGATTAATCAATGCAAGAGCAATCATGCCCTTGCAGAAGGGCATGAAGTGTAGACTGAAGTTGATCACGAAGAAAGATTACAAACCACGACTGGCCCTCGGGCATTCGGGAGAATCCTGGGACTGGAGGCCACTACGAGGGGACCGACTCTGCACCCGTTTTCAAACCCCAAAGATTGGCTCGCTGAGATTTTGTCCTCAGCACTAACCAAAAGGGTATCACACCTCTAGATACACAGTTATGTCCGCGGTGGTCAACGGGTCAAGGTGGTGGGGACGACGGTGGAGAGCAGCTGAATGTGAATGCCTTTCAGGACAGCTGGAGAAAGGTGTATTGAGCCAAAGGCAGGGGAGGAAGTATGGATGGAGGGCAAGCCGTGTGACTAAGTTTAAGTAGGGAGTGGAGAAGTAAGAGTGTGCCTTGTTATTTCAAATTATTGAAGTATTATAGTCAGGGGCATTTGTTTTGCGCAAGAACACAAGAATTACTTAGTCTGGCACTTCTAATATGGTTCCTATAGTGCCACCCATTCAAGGGCAACTCACCTGAAGAAACAAGACAGCCCTGGGCTTAAGCTCTAGTCTTTCCATGAACTAGCTGTATATTCTAACGCTTCAATACCTTCCTAAGTGATTTGGAGAAAATATTTACCTTGAGAGAGTTATGGTTTATAAGGGGTGTCAAATTTTAAGTACTGCTGTGGAAGAATTGCCAAATAAATGGTGGTTGAAAAAAACCAATGGGTTTGTGAACTAACTGCACACAGATGGTTCTGGCAGATCCATGGCTGTTTTCTAGAGAAAAGCAGAACATTTTAGAGTGAGATTAGACCATACTTCCCTCGAAGTATATATCTATACTCTAGGCATTTCTACCACTGATGTGCACACTGGTGAAATCCTCTGGGAAGAAGAAATCTTTCTTCCAAGCGTATGAATATGGAAAAATATAGATTCTAAAGTCATCATGGCTTTTCTCTTAAATGATATTGTTTAGATCTGAAAAGCAACTGGTTTCCCAGTAACTTGCCGTATTTGGACCGGCCACACCAATGCGCTCGACAGGAGTGACTAGGACAGCAGTTCCTCTCTCCTCCCCCAGGGCAAGTGACCACAAAGCCCAAGTGTCAGAATTCCCTCTCAGCCTCATTGAAGCACCAAAATTCAACCAACCTTAACACCAGGAGGGTACATGGAAGACCTCCATAGAACAACGTGTCCCGGCTTCAGGGAGCATGGGCTCCGCAGAACAGATATTATGCCTTGGGGCCATAGCGCAAGGGGCATGGAGGGACTCCTGATCACGGAGAGCAGTGACTGGAACAGGACACTCACCAGGTAGCACCATGTCTACTGGATCTGGGCCCAGAGGATCGTTCTTGATTCTCATGCTGTCCCTTTGCACCCAGCTTCCGGTGGGCAATAGCCACTAGTTCGTGTAACTGGGACATTACCCAGCAGTAATCGCCTCACAAATAATAATAATAATGGCACCAGTGGCCACAAATGTACTCTTAATAGTCGTGGGTAACTTCAGAAGGAAACTGAGATTGTTGGTCAGGAGTGGACTGGTCTTTATAATCAACACGTAGTCTGCAAACATCCCCATGTGGGACAGTTTCATGTGGCTATTGGACTAACAGTAAAATCTGTATCTACTGCGAATAACAAAAGTTCCCTCCATTTCTCAAGTGTAGACATAGATTAGTCTCCATCGTGACACGGGCTGTCGTCCCATTTCCTGCACTTTCCGTATGACTTTCAACTTCCTTTTGCCTTAGAAACACTGTGTGTGGCAGGGGGCGAGGGGGGGTTGCGGGGAGAGATAACAGCACCCATCTACTTAGGGATATCATGAGAAACAAGCAGCAGCAAGGTCAGATTTCTAACTTATTTGGAAGAGTGTGCAGTGATTTCATTGGAGTTTTGGCAATGTCGAGCTCTGTTCTCATGCAACCACCCACTTTCCTCCCTCCAGGGTGAACGTGACTCACTCCCAAATTATTTGTCCTTGGGAATATTGCTTTTCTTTATCCCTTTTATTTTAACTCCCTTTGATCTACTTTAATCAATTTAATATCCTTAATTGTTTTTTATCTGGAGACATTCATTGCATCTACTTCTCCTGATATGGCCTACTCCCAGTATGGCACTTTAATTTCCTTACAAAATCTGGACCCAAATAAGAGGATGTCGTATGTGAGCTAGAAGGGGAATTGGTGTGGCTCTGAGAAATTAAAATGGTTTTATACACTCAATTCCAAATGCAGTATTTTTAGACTTTGATGTGTCCTCACTAATAGCTTGAAAGTGGACTTTCTCATAATGTGTTTCTATTTAAATGGAAACTGGAATCATCTTTCATGTGTTGAACCAACATTGAACTAATCGGTCATATATCGATACTGAAATGAAATTTGCTTTAGCTAATAAGGTTAACGAGGACGGCCCACACCCTGTGCCCAAAAGACATAGTGATCTTGACTAAGAACAGTAGATGTTGAGCTCTACTCACACATGAATTTGTTCTGATTAGAATAAAAAAATGTATTTAGATCTTGAAATATGGAGATATTAGCCATCCTCAACAACAAAGGCCTGGGTGCAGGACAGGGAAAAGAAGACTTAAGTTGGAGATGTAGATTCAATGACGCTCTTCGAAATGAAATGGTTATAACCACATCATCTTGAGAAACTGTTTTGAGGAATTCAAAAATGTACATGATTCCTTCACTGAGTACGGGTGGTCCAGTAGATAAAAGCTCCAGGCTGCCCAGGAGGACCCCGTCTGAAGAAAGCCTTCGCCTGCCGTGACTGTGGAGAGATTTCCTGCTTGTTCTCTGCACCAGTCTTCCTCATGACCACTACATACCACTGAGATCTCAGAGCTTCTTTAAAGGGAGGTTTTGGTTTTTTTTTTTTTTTTCTTTTTTTTCCCCAATTTCACACAGAGTTACTTAGACATCTGGCAGGAGTAGGTGTCAAACCACAAATACAACTTTCCCTGACTCCTGGGGAGAAAGGTAGTGATTTCCACTTGACCTCACCAACTAAAAATACAACTTCTGCTGTTGCCTTGTCAATCATCATTGCTCAGAAGGCACTTACGCACTTAAGCGCTTTTACCTTTTGTATTTGCTCACTGTTTAACTTTGCAAATTTGGCATCAGCTTGTTAGTTTCACATTTTAATTATAAACGCATGGTTATGGGGGTCATGGCTTCCTAATTTACTCCGTACGGGACCAAACGCAGGACCACTATCGAATGAGTGACGAACACACTGAAGCTGACTGAAATGAACTATTAGCTTTATTTCCTTCTCTTCACAAACACAAACACAAACAACCCCTCTGTCTAACACTCTCTGGTTTTTGTTGTTTTTTGTTTGTTTGTTTGTTTTTTGGTAAACTTTATGCTTTTTTTGATACAAGAAGCACACATAGGTAGTGTTGGGTAGTTAGTTGCAGGAGAAATAATTTGTAGTTGTCTCTTGCTTTTGAATGGATTCATGAAAAGAGAAAGCATAAAACTCTTCTGTCTGCCTGGAAATTATTTTGTTTGTATCCTTAACTCCCCAGATATAAGTGGAAACCTTGTCCGTTCTACATCTCTTTCTGCGCAACACTAATCCTTTTTAGCAAACTAAAGAGTTTGTGAGTTCAGAGAGCAGGATTTCCCTATCTTTAGACATCCAGCCATGTCCCTTTCAATACTTCATCACAAATTAAGCAGTCTCCTTCCTCGTTTGCTGATGCGTATATTGAATTAGGAAACAATCCTTTACCAGATCCTAACACACACCAGCCTCCTCATCTTAATGCAAGCCAGTCAGTGCTGAGATAATTAATAACACTCATTGCTCCAACTTGATTCTTAGCATTTTTTTTCTCCATGCAAATATTCCTCTATCTGGTTGGCCCATTCAGGAGCACACGCATTCGTCCATCAACCGCAAGTGTCCACTCCAGCCGTCACGCTGACCCACGTCCTTAGGAATAAAAATTAACCGAAAACTCTGGAGAAGTAGACAGTCTTGTAAGGGACAGAAGATGTACCCTGAACACAGAGGCAGAATGAAGCGAGTATAATACAAACACTAATCAGTGCCGTGGGAATGCAGAGTGAGAAAATGTTTGCTGTGAACTCTGTGTGAGAAAAGACAAGCCAGTTGCAGGAGATGGGTCTTAGGCTGAATTTCAGTAAAGAATTAGTGAAGGAAAAAAAAAATTGTGGAAGGTGGGGAGAAGTCATCTGAGTAAAAGAAAATTGGTTGGGAAAAGTGTATTTTCTCTTTTTTTATAATATTTTATTTTTAAGTAATCTCGACACCCCATGTGGGGTTCGAACTCACAACCCCGAGATGAAGATTCACATGCGCTACTGACCGAGCCAGCCAGGCGCCCCAAAACAGGTGTAGTTTGAATGGCAGTAAGGAAGACGGCCATTAAAGCGGTTGGATATTAACCTCCTACCTCTTTATGTGGTAAGTTGCATTTCTACAGTCTGAAGGTCCATCTTTTTTTTTTTTTAATTCCAATTTTAAATGTATTTAGCTGTGGATGTCTTATTTCTTAAGAATGGATGCATAAGATTTCTACAATCTTAAAGTTTTAATTTTTTTTAATGTTCCCCGAAGTTTAGATTATACCAGGAAATGCGGCTTCCCCTCCTTTGATATCTGAATATATACTCCCTCACTCTCCAACCATGACTGCAGGAGAGACGTGGTAACTTCTGCAGCTATAAATCCTCCCTGGTGGACAGGTCTAGTTAAACCTCTTAAGGCCCACATTTGTTCTATGATGACCGTTGAGCAGAGCAGCAGTGTGCGCCTTACTTAGCCTGAACATCCTCTGTTGGACGAAGATATAAGTCACGTAAGACACACCTGTTTGACATGCCGATGGTCTACACAGCACACTTACGTGGCAAGTGACGTAACTCAGTGTGTGGTCAAAGCAGCTGACCGTTGACCAGCAAATGAACGGTGCTCCAAGCCAGGATGAAACTTGGAAGTGGTAAGATCTCCAGGGCAGAAAATAGAGAAAGCCAAGATCATCTGGTCAAGGACATGACCGAGATATGAAAAGATCCAGGATCAGAGTGAGAAATGACTTGAGTTTTCTGAGCCTCTGATGTCGGCCTGCTTCCATTCCCTAAGCGGGATTACTCTAGTGCTGTCCTGGGTTTTACAGGGACGTATTGAAAATCACCATGATGCATGTGACGCGGACTGCACTTAAGTGGCTTTAGGAGGCGGAAAAACACAAGACAACAAAACGGCAATCAAAGGAAAATTCACTATACCTTCGAGAATGCTGTTTTCTTCTTTGTGATGGTTGGATTCGGTTCATTTGTAGAGACAAGTAAAGGGTGGATTTCCTAGAGTCCTAAAGGCCGGAATCTAGATAAAAGAAAGACAGAAAGGCAGTGGTTTATTTGCCAATTCTTTGACCATCTTCCCATCTTTGCTCCCTCAACACCGGCGTGCCCTTTGAGGACTCCGTGCAAAGGGCTTTCCTTCTCAGGGTCTAGGGAATCTTGATGGCCCACTTTGTCCTTCCTTGACCGATCTGAGGGTCAGAGGTTGGGTGCTCAATTAGGACGGAATTATTGAGCCCCTCAAATCCCACCTGGCTTTCTCCACGTGCTCCCGCAATCCATCTTCCTGTAATCGGTAGCAGAGAATAAGGTGCTACACCATTATCTTAAGGCTGCATCAATAAAATTTGTTCTGAACAAACACAAATGCATTACCACATAAGCAAGAACACGTGGCCAGCGCCAGGTTAAGGAAGGGGAGTGGGATCCCAAGGAAGAGACTTGAAATTAGCTCCCTGTCCCCTGTCTCTGTCCCTGTCCCTGTCTCTGTCTCTGTTCCATCCTGAGATCTATGTCAGTGGCACCTGCTCTGTGCTGATACTGCCCTGGGCACTTTATCTCTCTTCATCTCTTGAAGTTTCATCCACAAGAAGTTACTTTATCTGTGAACTTAAATTTCAGCCTCTAAACATGTCACAGAATCAAATTAAACTACAGATAATTTTGTTCTGAAAACCGAGTGTCATCTGTAATTGCAATACTGACGGGGGAGAAAACACCCTAATTTTGAGCCCTTTGTTATGAATCCCTATCTTCTCTGTGCAATCAGAATGTCAGTCTTGCATCCCATGGAACCAAATAAAAAAAAGGTATCGTGCGGTGACACAGGATATGACACTGAATCAATAAGGCATTGGGGTGTGTAAAAAAAAAAAAAAAAAAAAATCACCGGTACAGAGAAAAAGGATGAAAGTAATATTGGCCAACATTTTCTTATTATTACTGTTCTTTTTAATATCTAGCATTTTATGCCCCTTATATTAGTTCAGAATCTTGGGATCAATAACATTTAAACAAAACCTGGATTAGGCACTCACGTTCTGTATTTTAAATGTTTGCTCTTTAAAATGCTATCTCGTTCCCTTTTCTCTTCTTCTAATTCTTTGTCTAACTCTGTGATTTGGCATGTAAGGCTTTTCCAAATAGAATATGTGGAATAAAGTTGTATTGCTTTAGCAAATACCCAGTTACCTAGGTGCAGGGCCAGTCCGGTCTCTTCCTTTGCTGTCTTCTTATGGAAAATGGAAAGTATTGCATGTGATTTGACTGTATTTCTCCTTTACGGATGTTTTCAAAAAGGGGGAAATCATGGAGATTGTTTAATTTGTCAATACATGACATTTCAGTGCTTCAAAATTGTCAGTTAGTATTTTGTTATGAAAATATTTTCCAGGGGCACCTGGGTGGCTCAGTGGGTTAAAGCCTCTGCCTTCGGCTCAGGTCATGATCCCAGGGTCCTGGGATGGAGCCCCACATCGGGCTCTCTGCTCAGCAGGGAGCCTGCTTCCCTTCCTCTTTCTCTGGCTGCCTCTCTGTATGCTTGCGATCTCTCTCCGTCAAATAAATAAATAAAATATTAAAAAAAAAAAAGAAAGAAAATATTTTCCGGTTACCTACTATATTGTTTTGATCTGCATTTTTTTACTCATAAGTACCTAAGTAGGAATTTTCAAGTTTTTCTGTTCTCACAAAAGATAACTGCTTGAAGGCGTAATTGGTAGGTAAACACCAAGTTTGGGAAGATATTAGCAAAATAGTTTTATTTTGTTAGAACGGTTGTTCCATGAAATTATCTGCATGTTTCAAGATAAAACAGTGACAATTTTCTAAAGGTATGTCCAAAGTAGCATTGATTGTTTCAATGACAGTTCCCTTCATGGCTATCTTCCCCAGAAAGCTTAGAGTCTAAGTTTAGCAAACAGAAACTTTCCTTTTAGTTCAAAAACACGATACCATCTAGTAAAATATCTTCTGGGTTTCGTATGAGTAGTTTTGAAAATATATTAAAGATACGAAAAAAAAACAGCGCTATTTAATTTATACTCCATAAATGTTATCTGGTAAACTTAAAATCATTTTCTAACTCTCTCATGTGTTTTTCCTACCTGATGAGCAAACTAATATTTCCTTAGATCAAGCTCTACCTCTGATCATTGCATCACTTGATTTTTGTGAATCTTTCTTGTGTAAAACCCAAGGTATCCAAATGTGAGTCTGAGGGGCAGGTGAACAGTTTGGGTAGGCGGGTGAATACGAAACATGAGTCCTAGTCAGAGAACACACACAGGGGATTATTATTTCCTAATTAAGAATGGACAGGCTCCCGCACAAATACACATCCAGCTTGTCAGCCTTGACCAGGACTAATGCATTTTCTGTCAGAAAAATAGGAAGAGTCAAGGGATTCTCAAATTTAGGAATAGTATTGTGAAAAGAAACTCTACTAAGGTCATAATTAAGACATGTCAAGGTGATGTCTTCTTAGACTCATCCATAACTAGATGGAAAAACATGTTTTCATACTATTTCATAAAAAGAGGCTATAATATACTTGGTTTTTTAAAAAGGTAGATTAAAAACATTTCTCTAAAGTCATGTTCTTCCAAACATTAAGAAAAAAAAAAAAAGATTGGAAAAATGTCTGCTCACGAAGGCTAGTTTTAGTCACTAGCTTGATTTTAATTTACGAAAACTTAATTCTGAAAAATTTATTGTGCATTTATGCTTAAAGGAAATACTATTTTTTATTTTAAGTAATAAAGCTCTGAACTTCTGCTAATCTCTTCTTTATAAATGTATATCATAAAAGGACTAGTTAAAGAAAGAAACCAGTAGAATCTGACAGAAAAACAATGTTTATTTAAGATTTTTTTCTTTCTGTGAGAGAGAGAAAGAAGTTGGTTGTATGTGGAATAGTTCAACTGAGTGAACATATGCAAAAAAACTCAGAATTTTAAGGTAATACATGCTTTCCCAGCTTTCTTGACCTCTAAAATCAACATTTTAACAAACATATACCGTGTAAGTAAAACTACATGTAAAAACTAACTGAAGTTTACAAAGAACAAAATGGTACAGGCTATTTTTTTTTTTTTTTTAGGTTTGTCAAAATGAACTAAGACATAAATTCACTCCTAAATTGTGTGTGGAATAATATTTCATAAAACTACATGTGAGTAATCTTCTATAACGCTAACATATAACAAGTGATCCAAATGCATTAATATCAATAACGAGCTGTAGATTTTAAGCAACCCGTGCCGCATGATTGATGCTTTAGCAATGTTGAGTACTGTAGAAAAAAGAGTGACCTTGAAAGTTAAGCTCTTAGATCAAACCAATTTTCCAAATCTGAAACTAAATCCAAACAGTAGAGATAAGAGGGAAACCACCCCCACAGATTTGGTTTTAGGTATGGATTAATTCACCCAAGGGAAGTGAAACAGGGTATGACACAGACAGCCAGATTCATTTCCACAGGAAAGAGCTGAGAGGAATGTGGTTCTCCTTAATTTAATGATTGAACACCCTATTGCCAATATTCCCATAGGTGGAGTAAAGTGCTTTGCACCATTATACTCGGTAAAAATGCCTCTGTCGTAAGAAACCTACAAATGAGGCTTCTTGGATGCTCCAGAATCTTCTCTACTCTAACCGAGGGCCCTAAGCAAATCTGAATCCATACCTAAACCATGTCAGAACACAGAGACATAGAGTGATGGTGTGGGTTTTAACAAATCCTACACCAAAGGACAATACGGGCTTGATCCCTGTTTGTGTGCTTGACTTCGACTGGTGTTTTTTTTTTTTTTTTTTTAATTAAGATATACCCAAATTTAACTTAAATTTATTTTTTTAAAGATTTTATTTATTTATTTATTTGACAGACAGAGGTCACAAGTAGGCAGAGAGGCAGGCAGAGAGAGAGAGAGGAGGAAGCAGGCTCCCCGCTGACCTGGGATCGCGACCCGAGCCGAAGGCAGAGTCTTTTACCCATTGAGCCACCCAGGTGCCCCTAACTTAAATTTTAAACTAAAAAATATGCCCACAGACAAATTCAAAGACCTTGTTATACCATGTTATACCATCTTTGTTAAAACTGGAAGTTATGTATTTTCCCACTTCAGGATCATTGATTTGGGGCTACAAAAGAGGGATTATGATAAACTGAGGCATGCACAGATTATCAGATTTGATGAATGCTGAACCATCATTGCAAAGAAAAAAAGGCCTTTGTGGGAGAAATTGCAGGGAAAATATCCATTTCTATGTTCAAGCAGTTACCGGAAGATAGAGAAAGGTCCACGTAGGGATCTTGTCTACATTTGCATTGGGGAGTTAGGGGACATGAGTTCAGTTCCCAACTCTGTTACAAACCAGCTGTGCTGTCCTAGGCAAGTCCCTTAATTTCTCAGTGCCTCAAGGACTTCATATTTTAAATGAATTAAATGAAATATTCTCTAGGGGCTTAAATTCTCATTGACAATGTTTTGAATTTAGTTCATCCTGCTGATTTACTTTCAATGCCTTCTCTATAATAACAATGGCAACAATGTTGCCATTTTAAATTCATTTTCCTTTTTAATTTTTATTTAATTATTTTGCATTAGCAAGTAAGCCCAGATGTCTGTTCCTAAGTTCTATCAGATAATTCTGCCCATCTCCCTCTCATTCGCCATTCCTACATGACGGTAGGTACGCCCAGTCCCCAGCAACGTCAACAGTCATTGTTGTTCAAATACATTGTTTTTGAACTAACACATTTTAAAAGGAAAAAAAAAAAAAAAAGAAAGAAAACGTAAAGCTTAGTGCTTTGGCAATTTATCTAGGAGACCCAGGCCTGGACACTGAATTATGTGGCCGAGACGTTTCAAAGTTGGGCTTTGAGTGGACCAGTTGAGTTGTTTCTGGAAGAGAGAAAACAGAAGCTCAGGGATTTGAAGGGTCTAAGAACATGAGTGAATTCTGGCCTTGATTCAGATCCAAGGTGGGACAACTGGCATTTTCACTAAATCGTATTAACAAAAGTAATTTGAGAATGGGTGGAGAGTCCACTGGGCTAGCTGGAGATAAAGGCTTTAGTATCAACCTCATCACTAATTTCTCTTAAAGAGTTCGTACTTGGGTATCTTCAATGTCTCCCCAAGTCTACTTTGTTATAATTACCGATAGATGCCTTCCTAAAAATGGATGAAGTCCTAGTTACTGTTTTGAACAGGAAATCTATTTTTCTAAAAACTAACTCGAGAAGAAGAACCTCTTGCCTGAAGACTCTTTTTCCCAGAGTTTCACTTATTTATGCTTCTAACTTTATAATTTCTGATGTCCTCTTTCAATCTGAATATCACTTTTCATTGAAAACTTGAACTTCCTGTATTTGAGCACTACGTGCTTTAAAGATGAAAAATAAAAGAAATTACAAACAATGATAGTTCAGGAACAAAAAGAGTAGAAACACACTCGTAGGAAGCCAGTAATTTTAATAACAGTCACCTTACAGGCAATACAATGGCACTAAATTCATATCTCTCAATAGTTACCCTGAATGTTAAGGGGCTAAATGCCCCTGTCAAAAGACACAGGGTATCAGAATGGATAAAAAAACAAAACCCATCTATTTGTTGCCTCCAAGAAACTCATTTTAAGCCCGAACACACCTCCAGATTTAAAGTGAGGGGGTGGAGAAGAATTTACCATGCTAATGGACATCAGAAGAAAGCAGAAGTGGCAATCCTTGTATCAGATCAATTAGATTTTAAACCAAAGACTATAATAAGAGATGAGGAAGGGCACTATATCATACTCAAAGGGTCTGTCCAACAAGAAGATTTAACAATTTTAAATATCTATGCCCCCAACGTGGGAGCAGCCAACTATATAAACCAATTAATAGCAAATCCCTTTTTAGAAGCCAACGAATAGTACCCATCGTGGGGATCTATGTGGTATTTAGCCCACTGTGATGTTGCGGTCTGCATTTTAGAAACATAACATGGTAAATACTATCTAGCAAATGAGCACTTTTCTCATAGGTTAATTGCAGATGTTTATAATAATGTGGAACTTTTTGAAATATAAAAGCTAATACGACCACAATCTCTAGGAAAGGGGCAGATAGTGAGGAACTTGCTATTTTCACTAGTGGTTCATCGAAGTTCAGCCTTGTTGTTTTGAAAACGATCCTCATAGTCAACATGAAGCTGTGTATCTGACTTCTAGGTCATTGAAAGAGGCTGCATGGGGCTACCTTGAAGACCCACGTTCCATCAGCAGCACAAAAAGTTGTGTTTTAGCTTCATTTATGCCAGCGGTCCGGGGCCCACTGTGATCAGAGGCTCTGAGTTTCACTTCAGCTTGGATTCCAGTGGGCGTGTGTGCTGTCCCTTTGCTTCTCCTGCTACTCAAAAACAAGTAAAGAAAAGGGGAACAAAGGGGTAAGATGAAGGAAAAAAAAAAAAAAAAGCCAAGCCAAGAATAATGAGGAGAGTTTTCTTTCAAGCCTTGGCAGAAAGGCATGCAATGCACCCAGGAAGCAGTAAAAGGTAGCGCACCTTGCATTTTGCTTTGATAGATTCTAAACATTAAAAACAAGAATGTTGAAGGGAAAAAAAAAAAAGAAAGAAAGAAAGAAAGGAGGACACGGGCAAAGTGCGTGCTGAAGACCAAGCAGGCTGGCGCCATGCTAATGAGGCGCTTGGAAGGACAACCTGTACGGGCACTGGATGTGGCCAGCCCGTGAATCATGCTTGTGACTTGTCTCACTCCACTGGAACCCTCAAGGGGTGTTTGTCAAGGAAGGGAGGGGGAAAAAAAAGGCTCGGTAAGGCTGGGTGGCAGTCACGCACATCTTACCTCTCACCCAGCAGTGACCTTAGTATGTTTTCATGTTTATCTAAAAAAGATAAAAGGTATGATTGCTCAGGAATGAAAACACGGGTAACAGTCAAACAGAGGAAAGCAGAAACAGCAGTTTAAGACGATGAGGGAAATGTAAACCAGCCCTTGGAAACATTTGACATTGCCTCTCTCCCCGCAGAGGTCATGGTTGTAGTCTATTGAAACAAATAGGAACGACAGAGCAGACGGTTTTGATAATGGGGAGCAGGGTTTTGCGTAGGTGCGTGTCTTACTGTCAGAATTTGTAAGATCCTAAAACTAACAACATGGTTTCAGCCAGGACAAATGGCTTCAAATTTTCCGAACTGCAAGAAGTTATTAGATTCAGGGATTTAGGCAGTCAACTAGTAAGAACAGAAAGATTTGATTAGGTTCAACGTATGTAATGTTGTGTTATGCCACAAAAGGGATTATGTTAGGCTCCAGAAAAATGTAATGAGGGGAAGACGCGGAGCCTCTTTTGGTGCAAAGTTAAAAAAGGTAGGAAGCTAAGGAAACATATCGTTTGCCCAAGAGAAACGAAAGATCAAACTGCCTTTGAATCCAAATATTGTGTTTGTCACTCGAGGTCTTAAGTCATGTCCACTTTCGGTCCTTAATTCAAGTTGATTCTGACCTTAAAAATTCCCTTATTAAACAGAGTATTAAAACATGTCAAGCTGAGAAGGAGCTCAGGGGAGTGTCTCCACATCGCCGGGATATATCGTGGTTTATGCAAAGTTACCTCAATCGCAGCTTTTCCATCGACAGAGAGCAACAAAAAAGTAGTTAAATAAAAAGATCAATGTTTCATTTGACACAAAGTAAATCATTACTTTCTTCTGGGATGCGCGGTACCTTTTCCCACTGTTGGTTCCATTTCCCATCATACCCTTGACCTTGGAGGTCAGCTGTCATTGGAAGATGAAGCTCTGAATAAACAGAGAGGACCCTGTGGTGGGTCTTATCTCTGCATTTTGCCTCAAATCTCCGGGCGGAGCTTTAAATTATTCATCCACTAGTGCTCTCCGGAGTCACACATCTCCACCGCCCACTCCCCTTCCCCCTCCTGGCTTGTGAGTGAAGGCGGTATCCTTGGGAACCTTATCAGAGATCACAGATTCAGGCTCCAGAAATGAAATAAAAGAGGAAATTGGCTGAATTAGCATAAGAGGAGTCAGCCTGGAGTTGAATACACACATCACCCAGGAGCACACCGGCTTGCCTTATCAGTACCGTTTGATCACTACTTTCTTCTTTTTTTTTTTTTTATATACATTCTTTAATTCCATCCAGCCCACTCCTTTGTTCCAACTCATACGAGGGAACATATGAAATAAGAGCAGATGGCATGGGGTCCTGAATAGTTTTCAACACTTCCAACCTTTTCTAGGTTCAATAAAAACAGCATAAATAAAATGCTTATTTTAAGACAGCTTTTATAGCCTCACCTCTCTCTCCTACCCCCAGGAAAAGAGTCGTTATTGCCGTTTCAAGATGGGGAAAGAAAACTAAATAGTTCAAGTTTGATTTGGCGGATGTTGCAGCCAAAGCTAGAGTACCATTCAGGAACATAATCTAAGATACAGGTTAAATGCGGGAATGCATTTTCCTTTTTGGGAAAGAACGGGTAGCAAACTGTGATTTTGTTTTTTCTGCAAGCCCGTTTTTTTTTTTTTCCTTCCCCCCTCATTTTGTCCTTCAAAATTATTCTTCCAGACAAAACCCTTAGAATGTATTCTGACCAAGGATGTTGCCACAATCGGTTTATTTTATCTATAAAAACAGTAGCCTGGAACCATACTTTTTAAAGATGCACTGCACTAAGGAGCTCTGCACCCATAAATGTACATTATCCCAAAGTCACAATATTCCTTGGTGAGTTACTATTTCTTTCTTTATAATTTCAGGATCAATAAGCACAGGTTAATCAACTTTTACTTCATGCTTACTGTTTGTTCCCCAAATGCACTGAACGCGACCTCTTGGTTTCCCTCTGTGAGATTGACTAGGGGTGGCCAAAATACCTCATGGGTTACTTAACCAAGTTTATGAAACTTTACACTTTATAGTCTCATATTATTAATTTATATGAGAAATATTAATAATATTTCATATTATTCATTGCTACCACTTAGATGACAGAGGGGATAGTCTTGGTTTATTACTGCATGAGAATTACGACTGTGACTTTTCTTTTCAAATTTTACTATTATATCTTTTCCAAGCAGAATACTAGTTGGCATTGCTTGTTTTAGGTCTGGGCTAAATATTGCTCTTGGGGTAGAACTTGATTGTTTCCAAGTCCTTTGTGTACGCTTATGTCAGTGAAAGCCCACGAGGACTGTTTCGAGTAAATACAATGTTTCTTCTCCCGCACCCATCTCCAACTAGAGGGAAGACACTGACTTTTAGTTCGATCTCTTTGGGAATTGATAAACACAGGACTTCAGTTCAATTCTTCCCCTCCGAGGTCTGTTGCAGAATTTCACTATGTCCCTTTGAGGTCAGTAATCAGAGGAGCCTTACCCTTAATTTCCCAAATCATGGGCAAAACTAGCGAGTGACCTAATGATAAACCAGAAACTGGTGGCGGTATTTGGCAGGACCCGAGACGATGACCACATTTCCAGCCATGCAATGTTTGTTTGTTTTTTTTTTTCTTTTCACAGAAAGCCTTCTAAAATATAGAGGAAGATGAAGGTTGATTTAGATTCTGAAACAAACAATATATAATGTGTTTCCTAAAATGAACATATTTTAATTTTTTTCCAATTCAGCATTTTGATTATGGATGTAAGAAAGACAATAATTAATTTCCTATTGCAGTATAAAAAGTTTGCTAATCCAAGCTCTCAAAGTATAGCAGAAATTTCTATTGAAAGTCATCGGTGAGAGTGAGATAGATAATTAAGATTCTCCAGATTATTCCTTCATAATCAATTCATCAACAAGTGTTTACTTACTATCTCTTGTGCACTGACCTGAGAGATCCAGAATCAGTAAATGCGTACAATGGAAGTAAATTTTCAAAAGCTTAATTTTTATCTGTGCACGAATATGTTTACCAATAGTACAAAAGGACGTAAATGGTAAAGACACTGTGTCCTCCATGATCTCCAGTCTGGTTCTTTATAATCAGCCAGTTTTCACACATTCATTTTTATTTGTCTACATGCTTTGAGGTTCTGTTTTTTACCACAACCATATCCTTTGCAACTGCCTTTCCCATGTCTTCACAATAGTACTTAAGGCCCACTGAGCAATTACTCTGTGCCAAGCATCATCCCACGTTGTGCGCATTAGTGCAATTATTTCCAAAAGTCACCATATGTTATAGGTATCACTCATTCATTTTACAGATGAAGAAACTGAATTTCAGGAGGTATTTTAAAAGCTGTTATTAAATTCAGTGTTCCATTTTTCATTATAATATATATACACTATATAATATTTACATCATATATATTTGAAGAGAAGTTTTTTGCTATTTTTAATGAAGTGTGTATGCATGAATGTCAGTGTTTCACAATAAGAATTGTGAGAAAATTATAAGAAAAACTGATTTGTTGCACTCAAAACTCTATTTAAAGTTTTGTGTAAACTGTTAATAACTATTTTAGGCAAAGGTGGGCCTTTTCAATAGTTGTAAAACAACCACAGATACTTATGTAAATTACCATTTTGAGGCATTTACATACTATAATTAACCTGTTTTTCTATGTTGTATGTGAATATAGGCCTTTCCTTACCTAATTATTTCTCATCTTACTGGGTAACATGTTAGGTTGTACTGCTGCATATCGTTGACCTTCTCTGTGGTCTACCAGTCGGTTCACAGTAGCGTGATTTGGATCCATTCAGCTCATCCAAACTGGTGTTCAGTGGGACCTTGTAGTTCAAATTCTCAGGATTCTTTTCTGCTCTAGCAATATTTATTATTTCATTTATAATTTTTTTTTAACATGCATTTTCTCTGCTTTCTTCTTAGAATTCCTAGTAGTGTAAAGTTAGGTCTCCCAGAAAATTCATCTGTATCTCCTACCTCTCATCTTGGATTCTCAGACTCTGCTTCCTAGTTTAAGTTTCTTGCATTTGTCTTCCACATCGGTCAGAAGCTTTTGTTTAGTGATTTAATTTCTACGAGCTCCTTTTACACAGCATCCCATCTTCCTTCTTTTGCTCTTTTTCTTTGTGCGTGCGTGTGTATATGTGTGTGTCTTCTCATATTCTGAAAATACTATGAAAAAATTTTTTTCAGTTATTTTCTACACCTACTTTATTCCTTTACTCTCATTATAATGGGGGTTTCAGGAGTCATTCAAGATACAGTAGTATGCCTATAAAGAAACCTCTTTTTTTAAAAAAAATTATTTATTTTTAGAGAAAAAGAGAGAGCACAGTGGGGAGGGACAGAGGGAGAGAGAGAGAGGATCTCAAGGAGACTTCACGATCAGCAGAGAGCCTGATGAAGGGCTTGATCTCACGACCTGAGATCATGACCTGTGCTGAAACCAGGAGTCCCCAGCTTAACTGACTATGTCACCCAAGCACCCCAAGAAGAAGCCTCTTAATAACTCATATATTTAAATGCTTCTCAGAAAGTAAAAGGATCAATTTGGTTAATTAACCCTTGCTCACAGGCTATATACAAGGCAAAGTTCACGTCAGTAAACCAATGTTTTCAATGCCTCTTTTGCTTATATTTCTTAAATATTTTTTCATTGTTACCATTATGATATGTTCCATTGTCAACTGAAAATATTTGCCATGCTGGGGCAACCAAATACGTGACTGGGATACTTGTCTACAGAGAGAGACAGAGAAGAGTACAAATAAGAATTAGTGAAATGAATTATGAACATTTTATTTTATCGGGGCACTGTCCCACAGTCTATTTCTAATATTGAATTTCATGATAGCTCACCAAATAATCACAGAAGACGATTAATTTAAAATAAACTTAGCAAATAGCTACGGTTTCACCAGCAAACCAATTGAAGTTTTTCAGAGAAAGCACAGAGAATTATTTCCACTGGAAAATACTGCTTACTTGCAGCAACCCCAATTCTGGGGATGCATCCAAAAAAAAAAAAAAAAAACTTGAAATCAAGATCTTGAAAAGGTATTTGCCATCCCATATTCATTGCAGCATTATTCACAGTAGCCAAGATATGTAAGCCACCTAAACGTCCATCGAGGGATGACTGGATAAGGAAAATGTAATAAACATATCCAATGGGCTATTCTTCAGCCATAGAAAAAGAAGGAAATCCTGTCACATGGGCCAATGTGGATGACCTGGAGGACAGTACGCTAAGTGAGATAAAGTACAGAAGGACGATGAATGCATAATTTCCACTTATGTGAGGTATTTAAAAGAGTTAAATTCATAGAAACAGAGAGTAGAAAGGTCGTTCCCAGAGCTGGTGGTTGGAAGAAATGAGATGTTGGAGTTGACCAGGTATAAAGGTTCCGTAGACACAATGCAGAAGGTTCTAGAGATCCGCTGTGTGATCCTGTGCCTACAGTTCACTCATGTTAAATGTTATAACCACAATTAAAAAAAAAAAAAGTTTTTTTTTCAAAAGTCAAAGCAGAGATCAAAATTATAAAGAACTCTTGAAAGTTACATTTTTAAACAAAAAGAGGCATGGATTATTTTCAAGAACCTTGAAGAAACTACCTGTAAATTCATGATTGTGTATGTGTGTGCATGTTTTCCAGAAAGCAAAAAGAGCTAGGGGGGTAAATTATGTTATGAATGGCACAGAGGATGTGGTGCCTCCGGGAGGAGATGGGGGGGGGGGCTCCGATGGGTCCCTGTCCGCAGACACTTTACATCGCAGATGGATGAAACCGCAGGTGGGCGGAAAGAAAATCGTCTCCGCATATGTATGTTGCATATAAGAGAGGAAATGTTAGATGACTTTTCGTTGTGCTGATTACTGAACACCTGTGCTTCGGGAGAAGAAATCTCCCAGACGCTGATAAGGTGATCGCTCCAGTATAAGCAGGGAAAAATGGCTTTGAAGTTGCTGCTCCTGGAGTGACAAACACCTGTGCCAGAGAGAAGTCCTGCTGGGCTCTGAGCGAGAGGCTCCACGGGCACCCTTCCCCACACCACTTGACTTGTCGAGAACAGCCTAGAGTTTATAACATGACCTCATCATGATTCAGACCAAACAGATACAGTAATGCCTGTGAGGATGGTCCCACATCACAGCGTAAATCCCTTTCTTAACTGTGCTGTGTGAACAGACCACGAACAGAAGAGGGTTTTTCTAAACTTCCAAGCAGGAAGTATTTCCTGAGGGAAAGGCGCTCATAATTTGGTAAGATACAAACTTGAAACCGATGCAGAATATTTAAATTAATTACATATACGACCTCAACCTGCCGCTACCAGGCTAGAGCTTCAAGTGGTATAATTTTTTTTTATTTGTTTTTTTTTTTATTATTTTTTGAAGTGGTATATTTTTAATGGCAACAAATATATACCGGTGCTCATTAAGATGACTGAAATCTAAAATTTTATTCCCAAGCGGATGGGGTAATTCGTTAAAATTACCTTGAATTTGGAAAATTGAATAGATTTAGCTATGATGATCTGTTCCCTTGTTTTTGACCTGTGTTTTTTTTTTTTTCTATTGAAAAGTTAACATATTTTTATGGTATTGAAAGACAATAAGCAAATGCAAGGAGCTTTGGTATGATCCAAAACATAGGACCATCTTGGAAGCACTATTTCTAAAATCTCCAATAATGTTTGCTTGGTCACTGTAATGATCAAGAATGAGCAAAGACCATTATTCTTGGTTCCTGTGTATAATGACTGGTTTTAAAATGAATTTATTAATTAAAAAAACACTGGCAATTAGTAAGACCAGGAATGAATTTCAGCTGCTACGCTGTGGCAAGCAGGCACTGACCCTTGACTGTTCAGCTCCAACCAGGAAGGGGGTAAATTTCAAAGGCAACTGAATCTGAGTCCCTCTAGCAGACTCACAGAGAGATGGACAGCTCCTTCCCATCCATGACACTGGAGAGAAACAGGACCACACTAGCAACAGAAAGAGGGGCTATCATCTATTAGTCTGTGTAATTGTCTGCTCTCAAGTCTGCTCTGAAGCACTCCTTATTTATACATCCAAGAAGAAAAAAGGAAAAAGTAAATACTCTGTGAGGTCCAGCATAATCATTAGTATGCTTAATAGTCATTAATATGCTTTTAAATGATCAATTTTTCATTATTACTATGATTATTGTGATGATTACTCTTTTTTGGAAAGGAAACCCATGCTCTCTGAAACTAAAATGATCAAATATTATAAATCCTTATACATACAGGCACATACACATTTAACAGTTTTATTGAGGTATAATTGATACACAAAAATCCTACACATATTTAAAACAGTTTGATGAGTTCGGGCACGTGCGTACCCCCACAGAACCATCACCACAGTCCATGCAATAGATCTATCACCTTCCAAAGTTTCCTAAAGCTTCTCTGTGGTTTTTTTTTTTTTTCCTTTTTCTTGTGTCTATTTGTGTATGGTAAAAACACTTAGAAGGAAATCTACCTTAACAAATTTTTTAAGTGCACAATATAGCAGTCTTCACTATAAGTACTGTGTCGCACCACCGACCTCTAGAACGTATTCCTCTTGCATAACCCAAACTTTATACCCAATGAACGACAACTCCCCTTTATTTCTTTGTTTGGTTTTTGTGCTTTATGGGACTTTTCCTCCCTTTTCCAAGTTTGGGAGATGATAAGAGTTTTCTTCCAAATGTTTTCCTTTATGTGGATCACTTTGCTTGTCCTCAATCAAATCAACTTGCTTCCCTTTATTTTTGGGCATTCATTGACTGTGCAGATTCCATATTAACTAGGAAGTCACGTGGGCTTATTCTGACCCTTTTTAAAGGGTCTCTTGCTTGAAGTGCAGACCCCACAGGCAAGTGGCCCAAACGGTTACCTACCAATGACTAGGAGCTACTCATGCTAGGAAACACTTGGTCTGGTAAAGGCAGGCGCGGCAGGAAGGAACGGAAGGGGGTGGAGGACGATGGGCATCAGGCTGAGTTTTTCTTTCCCTGCAGTCTGATGTATGACCTCATGTTAGGGAGAGGCTGTCAGAAGCTGCTGATTTGTGGCTCCTTGTCACTGTCTTCTCCTCGACGCCAGCTCCCTGACTACTATGACGACGATGATGATGGTGATGATATGAGGCAGGAGTCACTAGCCTATACAAAGATGAACTCTAGAAAAAGAGGTGGGAACACAACCAAAACTCATCTTTACGTGGGAGTACACAATCAGGGTGGTCACTGGGGTACAGGGGCATCGTAAACAGGTCACCCAGAAGTCCTGTCCTGAGATAGCACTCAATCAGACTGAAGAGAGAATAGATTTTCAACAGGAAATAGCTACAAAAAAAAGAAGTTAGGAAGGAAGGAAGGAAGGAAAAAAAGAAAGAGAGAAAGAAAGAAAAAGGCTAGCTATGTCCTAAACTGCGTGGGACAGACTCAAAGAGTTAAAGGCATTTGGAAGAGGAAAATCAATGAGTGTTGCCATGGTCAGGCGAAGACATCCCCGAGGAGAGGATTTCCAGGATCCTCCAATGGGGCAGAACAGCTGGTCAGCCTAGGTCATGCATTTCCCTAATTCTGCTTCCCTTTGGCAGGAGAAATGCAAAGTGTCCACTTTCCTTGAGCCATCAGGCTCGGTGGTGTGAGAGCAGCCATTCTCTCTTTTTACATGATTTAGCAGCTACAAAATCCTTGCCAAATCCTGCAAGCATGTGTGTATGTGTGTGCACGCATGCACAAGTGTTTTCTCTCTCTCACACTGCCTGCAGGAATCAAAGGTGGCATCATAAAGAACCTGAAATTTGCATGATTTGTGAGAGCCTCACATGTGTTGGCAAGGCTGGTGGCAGTTTAAACAAAAAGGGCAGCTGTCCTAATTCCTGGCTCCTTGGCACCCATCCGCCCGCAGCCCCTCCTTCCTGTCTTCCCAGCGCCAAACAGGTCAACTGCACTGCTTCCCTTTAAAGTAACAGCATCCAAATATCTCTAACATTAATACCCCCAACCCACACAGTGTCCAGCCTGTCATCTTCCTGATAGCCATTCCTTTAAAGTTTGAATTTATAACTAAAAAAAAAAATCTGTCTCGGTATGTGAAAGTATTACATTTACTTGATGCAGGATCAAATCCTCATAAGACACTAAACAGTATACACACTGTTACCCTTTCCTTCAGAGGGTATGGTGTGTCAAGTGTCAAGTGTCTTTAAGATGAGCTCCTTTTTTTTTTTTTTTAAGATTTTATTTATCTGACAGAGAGAGAGAGAGATCACAAGTAGGCAGAGAAGCAGGCAGAGAGAGGGGGAAGCAGGCTCTCTGCCAAGCCAAGAGCCTGATGCGGGGCTCGATCCCAGGATCCTGAGATTATGACCTGAGCTGAAGGCAGAGGCTCAACCCACTGAGCCACCCAGGCGCCCCTAGATGAGCTCCTTTCTACTGGAATGAAAAGGCAGAAGGACTCCTACTTTCAGCCGAGATGCAGTATCAGAGAATGAGTTTACCATCAGCCTGAAAAACTGAAAATAAAAAACAAAACAAAACAAAACAAAAACCCAGGAAAACTGTTTTTTCAGACATAGATGTGAGGCAACACAGGGCAGTGAATCATGAGAGAGAAGAAACAGGTGAATTCAGCCCTAAGGTTACCCCAGGTGACCGTCTGGTGAGAGGTTCCAGGCTGCTGCACAGGAAGGAGGAATGCGTGAGCCTGGTGGTCTTCCCGGAAGAGTCATGGGAAGAGACATGCACAGCAGGAAAGCCCAGAGCAGATCAGTGTGCAAGCTTGGGAAGTGTCTACCCAAAGGTGGGTAAAGAAACCAAATAATACTACTACTAATAATAACAACTTATTATATTTATTATTTATATATAATTATAATTATTATTTTCTTCTAGTCTTTCAGACTGAAAATACTTTGTAATTCAAAGGACATTGGCTCTGAGAGTACTAAGAAGGGTATTGCCTCCATAGAGGAGAACAACTTTGTTCTAGAATAAGCCTTCTCTGGCACACCCAAAAATGGTTCAAGGTAAGCACCGGAAAGTTTCAAGCTGTTTTAAAGTGACTTATTTGCTTCCCAGGACAAAGCTCCATATTTTTTTTTTAAATAAAGACTTTATTTATTTATTTTTGAGAGACAGAAAGAGAGTAGGAGAGCATGAGGGACAGAGAAGAGGGAGAAGTAGACTCCCTGCAGAGCAGAGAGCCTGATGTGGGGCTCGATCCCAGGACTCTGAAATCATGACCTGAGCCAAAGGCAGATGCTTAACCATCTGAGCCACTCAGGTGCCCCCAAAACTCAGTATTTTTTGTAAGAACACACAAATATTTAACATTAAACAAGATAAAATTCACAGTTTCTGGCATCCAATCAAAGTTACCAGGTATTCAAGGAAACAGGAAAGGTCTGATATGAGAAGAAAAAAAAAGTCAAAAGTCAATCAATAGAAATGGAACTAGGAATGACACAGATGATAATAAAGACATTGGAACAGTTATAGTAACTGTATCTCATATGTTTAAGAAGCCAGGGGACAGACTGAGCATGTTTAAGTAGAGACACGGGAGAAATGAAAAAAATCTGAATCAAACTTTCAGGGCTGAAACTGACATGTTATAAAATACTCTGGATAGTGTGGTGTTTAAAATAATGTCTCCCTAAAGATGTCCATATCTCAGTCTCCAGAGCCTGTGAATTTGTAACTTCATGACCAAGAAGAGTTTACAGGTGAGACTAAGGCTGGCGATGTTGCTGGCTTTCAAGGAAGAAGGGACCAAAAGCCAAGGAATATATATGGTCTGTAGAAGTTACAAAAGGCAAAGAAATCATGTGTCTCCTAGAGCCTTTGTGAAGGAAAGTAGCCTGGTCCACACTGCCATTTTCAGCCTAGTGGACCCATGTCGGACTTGAGAAGTACAAAAATATAAGATTATAAATTTGTGCTGTTTTCAGAGACTAACTTTGTGGTAATTTGTTACAGCAGTGACAGAAACCATTACAGTTGGGATTAAGAAACTTCAGAAAGAAACGTTTGTGACCTTGAAGTGAAGCACAGAGTGAAAAGGATTAAAAAATAAACACAACCCTAGTTAAATGTAGACTCTTTTTAGTGACTCAATGTACCTGTATTTGGAGTCTCTGAAGAAGGCGAGAATGGCAACAGAAAGATACATCTGAAGAAATAATGACCACATTTTCCCAAATTTAATGAGAATAACAGATTCACAAATCTAAGAAGCTCAATGAACCCCAAACACAGGATACATGAGGGAAAGTACACAAAGGCACATGATAAAATTGGTTAAAACCAACCATAAGAGGAAAATCTTAAAAGTATTCAGTGTAGAAGACAAACAGCACAGAGGAACACAGGAATAGAAAAATGGTAAATATGTGGGTAGGTTTAATACATTCTTTTCCTTATTTAAATCTCTTTAAAAGTCAATTGAGTCTTTAAAACAAAAATGGTAACACTATAATGGAGGTATATAACATGAAGGAGGAGTCAAAGGTAGGCCAATGCACAAGTACCAGGAAGGAAGAAATAGAAATTTATTGTTGTATCTTGTTTTATATGTGAAATGGTATAATATATTTTTTTAAGGATTTTAGAGGGAATCTCAAGCAGAGTCTGTGCTGAGCAGAGAGCCGATATAGGACTGGATTGCATGACTCTGAGATCATGGACCTGAGCTGAAACCAAGAGTCGGCTGCCCAACCGACTGAGCCACCCAGGCACCCCTGAAATGGTATAATATTTTAAAAGATTGATTAAGTTAACTCTGTACAAACCCTAAAGAAAAAAAAACAACTAAGCCAACAAATAGAATAAAATGAAATCCTGAATATTACTTAGTTAATCCAAAAGAAAGAAGTGGAGGACAGATGAACAGGAGACAACAAAGAACAAGATGGTAGACCCAACCCTATGAATAGTCATTAAATATACATAAACTAAACATATTATAATAGTATACTATTCTGTTACAATAGCATATTATTAGGAAAAGAAACTGGTTTTCAAATATTTCAAATAATTTGAATTTATCTTTCTTCACTATAAACCTCATATATATCTTCTGTTCACAAAATCATTTTCAGCAGATTCATGGAAGGACACATCATTTCTATCTTTCAAGAGTGATAGATGAAGAAAAGAAAAGTTACCAATTTCCCAAATGTGCAAGAAGGAATGATGAGAAAAGGGTAGGGCAACTCTTCAATTCTATAACAAAATAGAATTGGGCCAACAGTTAATCTTAAATTCAAAAAACATGTATCTAGGTGCCTTAAGCAATGTTTAGGGGGGAAAAAAGGACATCATCTCTGCTATCCAGATACCCACAGCATTTAGATATCATTGCCAGACATCAGCATCACAGTTTCATAAAGTAAATTATTGAAATAGCTGTTCATTACAATGATCACATTAGAAAATTCCACTCCATTAAAAATGAAATATGTAAGTCAATAAGAAATTACAGAAGGAAATAGGAACGGTGTGCAATATAGCTGTATCCTCTGTATAAAATAACAAATCACTGTGTATCCATGGGTAGATAGTAATTATGATTACATCAAGTAGGTATCAAAATATGTCGGTTTCTCTTCATTTTATCCTATTCAACAATTTATGTTTTTCAGTGCCTGTAAAAATGGAATACTTTAAAAATTAAGTATCATTCTCTAGTTCATATTTGCAGAGGGACTGGAAAAATGAATTCCTTTTTTCATTTCAGTCTATTAGAGATGGTATCACATAGTAGGAAGCACATTGGATTTGGGATCAGGATATGATTGTGCTCAGCTGCAAGGGATGTGTGACCTCCGAGTGTTATTCCGTCTTTATATACTTTGTTCGCCATATCTGTAAAATGGCTTATTGGCAAACATCGTGGACTTGTTAGCAAGATAGAATACTGCCCTCTACCATCAATATTTTACAGACGTACTACAAAGATCTGGCTGGCCACATTAGCCCAAGACTCTGGGGTTCTTACTAATTTATAACACAGCCCCCCATAGCACATAAAGATTATATCTTATTCTTCAGTGTGCTTGGTATTTCAGGTTTAATGTAACCATTTTGTCATGTGATAAAACAGCCATATGGGCTACTATTAGAAGAAAATTCTCAACGATCGAAAATCAACACTTCTAAACATTATTGATGGAAATACACTGATCTTTCATTTACACATAGTATATAGCAATTCTCAGACCATTAGCCTACGCCTCACAACTCAACAAAATTTCTCTTGCTGAGTTGCTTAGGAATTCATGTTTCATATTCTACGGACACACCATCATCCTCATTGTGACTGTTACTCCCTTCTGGCCTTCATTCACTCATCCGTCATTCATATACTTACTTACAAATTCATTAATTTACTCACTCATCAGAAACACTTATTAAGCTCTTCTGTATGCCAGACGCCAATCAGAGCACTGAGAACAGAGCCCCAGATCAGACACACGCGATCCCTTTCTTCACGAAGTTTACAGTCTGGCTTGTAAAACATTAATCTCAGAGATGGCAAGTCCTGTGAATGAGGACCAAGTCGTGTTATGAAAACATATGACAGGCTCCTTGGTTAGATGATCCTCTCACTCTCTCACTATTTCTTAACATATCGTCATATCCCTGAGTCCTGTTCCATAACCATTGCTCTTCTCAATCTACATATTTCCTGGCTAATCGAACGCAGTCCCCTGGGCTCACATTCTGACCACACCCCGTTACTCACTTCCTGGAGCCTCATACCCATATACCCAAGTCCTGACCCCATGTCCACTTGCATGTCTCACTGCTGTCCAAAACACTGTACCCCCAACACTGAATTAAAATCGCCTCCTGGGGGCGCCTGGGTGGCTCAGTGGGTTAAAGCCTCATCGTTCGGCTCAGGTCATGATCCCAGGGTCCTGGGATTGAGCCCCACGTCGGGCTCTCTGCTCTGCAGGGAGTCTGCTTCTTCCTCTCTCTCTGCCTGCCTGCCTCTCTGCCTACTTGTGATCTGTCAAATAAATAAATAAAATCTTTAAAAAAAAATAAATAAAATCGCCTCCTGAAAACACTTATTTCTCTTCTTGATTCCCTTACTCTGTCCTCTGAATTCTTTCTAATTGTGTGCTGTAAACTGTTTTGTGTCTGCAAAATCATTAGTAGCTGTTAGCTAGGAAGTCAACAGAGAATTTTTTTTCTCATTTTATTTATTTATTTAACAGACAGAGATCACAAGTAGGAAGAGAGAGAAGGGGAAGCAGGCTCCCTGCTGAGCAGAGGGCCCGATGCGGGGCTCGGTCCCAGGACGTCAAGACCATGACCTGAGCCAAAGGCAGAGACTTTACCCATTGAGCCACCCAGGCGCCCCAAGAAAGAATACTCTGACAATAGAATTGGGTCAAGCTGTTCAATGAACACTGATATAAAATAACAGTATGAAGACACTACTTTGTTTATGAGCTTATGAAAATTATAGTGAACCAAAGTTATCAAAGTAATATGCTTTGGGGTTATGCACCAAAAATTCTGGTTAGCTCCGCTAAGTCATACATCCTTTATCGAGAGGGAAGCTCCAGCTCTCACCCACCGAGACGTATCTGTGATGACCGCACAGTTCACAGCTGCTTATATCCATCATCAGTGTCAAGTCATGAATCATGTGGGTGACAAACAGAATAGCATATTTCAAATGAGATTACATTGCTCAAATTAAAAAATCCACTATGTACCTTGAAGTTTTACAATACCTATTCAGTTTTTAAGTATTTAAGGCAAATTGATTTTATAATCCTTACTTATTTACATAATCAATTTCATTACAGTTTAATTATTAAAGAAGAGTATTAGAGAAGTTTATCATATTTGATCTATTTTAACGTAGGTCTACTAAGTGTGTGACAATTGAAAGAGTTCAATACAAAAAAAAAACCATAAGTAAACTTAGACTGACTCCCTCTGGAATTCTAGGTTTTAAGATATGTCATTATGAAATACAGTTTCAGGAGACAAAATCTGGGAGCAAAGATTACCAGACCCCTCATCATTTAAAATTTGTCATTGGGACACTTACACAGAAAAAAAAAAAGAAGAAGAAGAAGAAGAAGAAGAAACTTTATCCCTTTTCACCCACAAAGTCAATTTTGTGCCTTCTTACTTCTTTCTCACCAAAGAGTAATGTCTTTGTGTGCTCACCAAAATAGTACACTTCGGCCAATGGATATTTTTTAATCATAATAGTAGTATGTGGAACTTTAACAAAGAAAGATGGATGGAGATACTCACCCACAACATTAAAACTTTGTTTTTCTTATTTATTGCCATTAGTTTTTTAGAATGTTTAAACAAAGTTCCTGTTTGGGAATATTTAGATTTGACATTGCTGTCTGTACTTTTAAAAAATACATTAAGTCAAACTGTTCTCTCCTTTAATATATAGCATGTTGGAAGTTTGTCAAACACAGTCATTTCAAAATTTTATGGTCTCTACCTAAGGTTCTAATTGGGGCTCCATGAAGCAAATACTTGCCCTCCCAAACAAACACAAACTTTCTTCTCTGTATCAATAAGGAATCTGGTGCTGGATATTTGCCAAAAAAGCTTATGAAAAAGACAAACATTTACCTTGAGTCATCATACCTAATGACATTGATGGTAGAAATTCAGACCAGAGTTCAGACTCAGAAAAAACATAGACTTTTTTCCTAATTTATAAAACTAACATATTTTTTCTAATTTGAAAACAAGCCTTTCAATGCTTCATTCTTCTTCACATTGGTCTTTGAAAGAAGACCTCAGAAATTCAGATTTCCACAGCCCACGCAGATAGTTTGAAAAGAAGCAAAAGTATTTTTAAATCCAGGTTTTTTGATAGAAAGTTAATGCTAATTCTGCTTACATAAGTTTTTAAAGTACATATTAATATATAAATTTGCATTTTAATTCTTGACACTTGTAGAAATTGATAGTTATCCTAAATAAACTTATCAAAGCACAGTGGTAATTTACTGGCTGATATTGCAGGGTGAAAAATCTATATGTCCCTAATGATTGATAAAGACTATTTTCTATAAATAGGATGATTTCATTTCATGAATGAGTAGGTAAAACAATCAAACAGGTCTTAAATTTTAATAAAGCTAAGCGGAGTCATACCAGAATTTAGCAGAGCAATGGCAGCAGACAAAGAAAAAATAGAACGTTCTCGCTAAAGACTACTCCAGAATTATTTTTCAGTGGTTTCTACTATGAGATAAAATTTATTTCCACACAATCAAAAAGATTGGAATTAAGTTATCTTTGACTGAGGAAAGCCCTACCTAAGATATAAGACACCAAATATTTATCAGAACTTTATGACATGGAGGTTCATAAAAGAAGGAAAGAAGGAAGGTAGGAAGGAACAAAAGTCAGTCTCCACTCACCACTAAATCAAATAGCAGATATAGGAACAGTGTTGGAAATCTTTTATATTAGAAAAAATGGAAACACACACACACAAATTGAACTTAAATTCAGCATTTTTAGAATTTTTTTTTTTAAGATTTTATTTATTTATTTAACAGAGAGCTCACAAGTAGGCAGAGACAAGCAGGCAGAGAGAGAGAGGGAAGCAGGCTCCTTGCTGAGCAGAGAGCCCGATGTGGGGCTCGATCCCAGAACCCTGAGATCATGACCTGAGCCGAAGACAGAGGCTTAACCCACTGAGCCACCCAGGTGCCCTAGAATATTTCTTTAAAGTATTTATTCTTTTAAAAAAAATGCTGGGTCCACCCAGCATAACCAATCCCCACAGCTTCTGTTACCATCAGAAATAAGGGCCAGAGATTTTGTTCATCAGGATTGGATCTCGTGTCATGTGTTAATGCTTCAGATAGTTGTCCACATATGATATCTATAGCCATCATCTGAGAAGTCAAGCCAGCTTATTGTGTGTGTCCGTCTTTAATCTTGATTATTTAGCATTTACCAGTCCACCTGTACTGTTACACTGCCAACTATGAAATATTTTTTAACCTCCTAAAAGGGGTTAAAGGAACCCATTTTACTCTCTATTTGTGATTATTCTGCTCTTGGTCATAATAATCCAAGTGATTAATTTCACATGTTACTTTCAGGAGCAAAGATAATAGTATGGATATATACTTAAAAATGCTATCCCTAAATGTAACTTTGACATTTGATCCAGTTTGTTCATTTACCCTCACACCCAGTTAGCTTCTCTATACAGCTCTGATGCTATTGCCTAAACAGCACAGCACTATATTATGTTAGTGCACTATTGCCCTCCCCCTTTCTGGCATCTTGCCAGAACAGTCTGGAAAGCCTTCCATCTTGTGTTCCGGGCTGTCATTCCACACATTATCACAGAAAGCACAAGAACTGGCTAAGCAAGTATTTGAAGTCAGAGAAAGAATCCTTACATTTGGGGAAGGGGGGGGAATGCGTGAAAAAATGAGAGTGTTTCTTCTCTTCCCACTGAATTAGCAGGAAAGCAGCTAGGGAGTATGCCAACTAATACTACTTCTTTGGACTATTTTCCATTCAAGAGAATTATGAAGCAGTAGAATGAAAATCTCAGTTAAGGTGATGACCATAAGCAACAGTGGTTGTGAGAGAGAACAGACAAGAGGGTCACTCAGTTTGGAGAAATAGACACGGGAAGCTACTTGGGACTAGGGGAAGTGAGAAGAGTTGGAAGGGTGTCTAGCCTGAGAAGAGAGCATGGAGGAAATGTACGGTGCCCATTTAGACTGGCTGTCTACTAAATTAGCTTTTCTAGAGTTGAGAAAAGTCTTAAGGATAAGTAAATAGGTAGAAATCTAGAGAGACAGATGGTTATCCCCACAAAGTTCTCTAACAACAGAGACATTGGCCCAATCTCTAGGTAGATCCTTGGAAATCAATCTTTAGTCCCTGAGAACTCATAGAAAGAGGGGAAGAAATCCTAATGCAGAAGTAATCAGGTTTATTAAGACATTCATGCATTCTTTCCTTCATTCTTTCCTCAGGAAGAAATTCTTCAAGAATAATAATCACATTGTAGACATAGACTTGTACTGGTAGGGAGCCCCTAACCTCAAAGGACAGGTTGTCAAGTCTGGGAGACACACAGGAAAGGCCAATGGAAAACAGGGTGATAAGTGGTGTCATAGGCAATGTAAAAGAGTCAAAGGGAACATAGTGAATATGACATCTCACTTGGGATCGAAGGCCTAAAGAAGGTGGTAAACTTGAAAGGAGACTTTGATATTGAGCTAAAAATCTTCTGGAGAGATAAAGATGGAAAAGCCATTCTATGCAGATAAAGATGGAAAAGCCATTTTTTTTCATTAAGGAGAAAAGAAAGAAAGCTTGAGTACCTATAATGTATTTTGGAGACATCAAGTGTCTTGGTAGAACTTGGAGCCTGGTACTTGGGGAGAAATGACAAGAGGTGGGTCTAAAAATGGTATGCAGGGGCAGATTATGGAAGGATCCTGTTGGTCACTGTGAAGAGTTTAGATTTTACACACATACCCACGAGGTTTTAGGGAGCTGCTGCTAGAATTTTCTGAGCACAGTTGTATGTGTTAGAAGGACCTCTCCAGAAGCAGTGGGGAGGATTAGCTGAGGGATGGAGATTAGGCAAGAAATTATCATGTGGTCATAAAATATGTGTTGAATTCAAGTGAGAAAAAGAATATTTAGATTCATAGGATGTAATAATTGATCAGATATAGGAGGATAGGTAGGGAAGATATAGGAATTCATACTCCAGATTGGGGAAACTAGTTGGATAATGGTACTACTCACAATAACAACCACAAATAAGGAGGCAACTCTATTTTAATCTTGAGGCTTAATCTTTTTTGTGTTCAGGGAGCTGGATCTCAAATGTACTCCAATTACCCATCATGTTGGTCGTGACCTGTTTCTATCTGTTTAGGGTCTTTATTTGATTAGCTTCTTGTGTTTCCAATACTTTATCCTAGAAATTAATTCTTGATTACAAGTTTTGCATTTCTCAAATGAACGTCTTTCCACCACTTTTTCCTCCTTTCCTTCATGTTCCTCCTTACTTGAAGTTGGGACCTTCCCTCTGGCTGTGTCACTTCTCCTTCCCTGGATCAATTACTTCCCTTGGGGGTTGATGTAATGTTGAAACTAGAACCAACAAGGAGGACATCAAATTTAATTTTGCTTTAGTTTGGGTATTAGAGAAGTTTAAAATTATCACAGGGAACTGTGTAGCTCAATTTAAGGAGAACTTAGGTAATGCTTTCTCTGCTGTGCCTTGGACTGAAACATGGGTACATGGTAATGAATGTTCTTTCTCTAATATTTCATGGCCTATTTGAGATCATTTTAACATAAGAGAGTGAACAGAGGTAGTTGGAAAATTGAGATGGAGGGAGAGAAACAGAGCGTCTCTAGATAGAGCAGAGGGAAGTCAGGTGAGAGTTTTCAGGCCAGAAGTCACAAGTCTGAGACATGAAAAATTATGTAGAAATTAGTCAGAGATACAGCTAAAAGAAAGACAGGTTTAAGAGAGTTTGATTTAGAGGTGGGAGGTATTTACACAGGTTTGGCATGGGGGGAAGCCTAAGTAATTGGTGGAGTCATGTTTAGAGGAGTCAAGAAAATAAATGGGTAAGACTTCAAGAGTAAGAACATGCCTTCCACCCAGATGACAAAAGAGTTAAGAAAAATAGAAATACCAAGGCATGTGTGTCAGGGGGAGATTTTAGCAGAGTTCCCTTTATTATAGATTTTTTTTCTTCTATTACATAGTTCATCATTAGCGGGGGGAGGGGGTGGACTTGGAGCGCTTCTAATACAGGGGAAGATGGCTGGCTGAGAGTAAGACAGGGCAGACCATCAGGCTGCCCTTAGTGGGGCAGGTCAGGTTTGTCATTAATGATAAGGAAGGTGTCAGAGGACTCTGAACCAGGACATAAAGTGAAACTGTTGAGTAATAGCATTGAGGGTCCCCTGCCATCAGTCAGGAGTAGCACCAATGGGAAAGCTGGGTGATTTCCTTGAAAAGAGGTCAGAGGTAAAGACCTGAAAATAGAAACTACAAACAGCTTGATTCATCCATAGTTAGGTGTTGTAGAAAATATGAAAAGAGAAAAGGAATCTGTGGTTAAAAAGAGGGCAAGAATCCAGTCATTGGAGCCAAAGGGTGGGCTTGATCCCAAGATCAAGGGAAAGTCCAGTTTCTATCTTTTATCTCCAGAGGCAAAATAGGTCCAAGAGGGTCAACTCATTGCTTGTTCTTCTAAAGTAATAAATGAGAACAACTAAAATTTCTTCTGGATATTACAAGACATCTCTCAGAAACTGTGTCAGAAGTGGACATCTTGGGGGGGCACCTGGGTGGCTCAGTGGATTAAAGCTTCTACCTTTGGCTCAGGTCATGAGTCCAGAGTCCTGGGATCGAGCCCCGCATCAGGCCTTCTGCTCAGCAGGGAGCCTGCTTCCTCCTCTCTCTCTGCCTGCTTCCCTGCCTATTTGTGATCTCTGTCTGTCAAATAAATAAATAAAATCTTTAAAAAAAAAAAAGTGGACATCTTGGTAGAAAGAAATTGTCACCTCAGTGGAATTTTAAGTCTACGGAAGCTGGAATCAGAATGGGTCACTTGATGTAGAATTCAATGTATTAGCTACATTAGAAAACAAACAGACCAATGATATGGTCATAGATGTGTTTTTTATTTTGACTTTTATTAAAATTATTTTTGAGCATCTCTTGTCATTTTGGTTAATATTTGGAGGTAGAGTTTATATCTTATTCATGTGGAAATATAAACTGTACACAAACCTTGCACAGGAAATAAATGCCTCATAACATGTTCCACAATCTCTTCTTGAAAGAATGAATGATTAAATGTCTCTTTATTCATTCATTAAAATAATAAAAATTACCCAAGGAAACATGAACGTTGTCGAGTCCAAAAGATATTCTTGAACAAATAAAGGGATAAATTAGTGAGATATTTTGAACATGCCTCATTCTAAGCTGTCGATTTTTCTAGTATTAGAACTGATTTGTCGTTTGTTTGATTTCTTTTAAAACCAAATAAGTTCTATGTATATTTTTAAAGTGTGATTGTCTGACACTATTGAAGGATCAGAATAAAAGGATCTCTTACCATGTCTCTCTCTCTCTCTCACACACACACAGAGGCAATCACTAAACTGAACATTGTCACTTGGAAACAACATAGCTGTGATTTTTCTGCACACAGCTGTGCTTATATGGATACACAAGAGGCTCCAGTGACCTACTCGAGGAGAATTAAATTTGGCATACAGCAGGTGGTAAGATCATAAGAACTCATATCTACCTTTTACAATTTTTTAATGTGGTGATGAAGGGTGGATAGTGCCAGTAGATCTTTGCAAATAATATTCCAGGATAGCTATCTACATGTAATTAGAGAATAAAAGCATGTGGGACACTATTATTCCTAGAGACACTGGGGAGCTAAGGCAAGCCTTCTCCAGGAGACCCTGAGAAGTGGATGGATCCATTCTGCTCCATGGGACAGAAATCTTTGGAAAGAGGAAAGTAAAAGAAAGTACTCTATGATGGGAAAGTTCTTTTCATTTTTTAACCAGTGATAACTGTACTTAGAACGGCAGGAAAAAACCTGATTTTCCAGAGCTGAATTGTGTGAAAGTTATTAGCACTCCTTTTTTAAAGTACAATTTGATAGCCTTTTAAGAAATTATTTATTTACTTTTTTTTTTTTTTTACTTTCTGGTGGTACATTTTACAGGTGACAATTTACCATGCTTCTCACCGTGCTGTAATATTGTAGTGTGTGTGTTTGGGGGTGGGGGGGGGGTGTCTGTGTGTCTTGTTTTCTGAGTGGAATATAATTGTATCACCAGTTCGACATCTCAGGGAATTGTGATCTCTTGAATCACACCCAAAAGAGAGTGGGGCCAAAACAGAGTCTGGTTTACCTCTGATCTCAACCCATCTGTCTTTCACCCATTCTCTCCATTTATGGACTTGCCTCCTTCACTGTTAAAATAAATAAGTAAAAGCAATTAGATCTTAACTTTACCCAGAGACCCTCAGTCCTATCTCCATCTGCAAGCTGTTTGGAGTGGTTCGCTCCTTCAATTATTCTTTGTCTTCTACAGCCCTCTTCTATTCTACTAAATTGTTCTCGTTCACATAAAAATACGTTCTGTCCATTTTGAAAACAAACACCAATAACAAAATCAGTATAAAACCTCCCTAATTTCCATGGCCTTGAAGGAAAGCTCATTCCCCTTCTGTCCTTCTCGGGATGAACTTGTTGGATTATCCGTGGATGCTGCCACCACCATGTCCTCGTCTTTCCCCACAGAATGCACACTGTTGTCATTGCTCCAACGTCACTGCTCATAATTATGGCTCCCAAATATATGTCTGGAGCAGAGCCTTCTCTTCCGAATTTCAGACTCATACATAGAATTGTTTCTTTATCTAAACGAGGTGGTAAATGGAGAGGTAGTATACATAAAATACTTAGAAACAAGGGTGCTGGAGTCAGATCTCATATGTCTGAATTCTGATTTCTCCACGTCCTCTTGGTGTGACGTTGGAGAATTTCATCTCACATTTTTAGGTTTCGGTTTTCCAATCTGTAAAATGGGGAAATGACTAGTGGCGAAGTTATTGTAAGCATAAATATGTTAATTCAAACTGATGAAAACTCAGGCTAACACATGGTAAGTCTCGTGATAGTATTAGCTGTTCTTTTATTATCCATAGTCAGTTCCAACGAGCATATCCAACCATATTCCTTGATTTTAGTCCTTTAGTCCTTGGGCACCGACCCAACATGACTCTCATCTCAATAAACAGCATTACCGCCCAGGCAGAAACAGAAGCCGGAATCTAGGATTCATCTTTGTAGTCTCTTGTGCCTCATCCCTCACGTCTAATTCAGAAGTCATCCTTGGGTTTCCAGTCTCACGTTTCCCTCGCCTTCTTCCTGTCAACGATTCGAGGGCCCAGCATCTGTGGTTGGGTCTCTGAAGCAGATTCCTGAGCGGTCATTCAGCTTCCCAACCCGTCCCATTCTGATGGCTTCTCCCATCGTACCAAGATCTATATTCTTCCAAAGCAAACTGACTCATGTTGCTCTCCACACACCCCTCCCAGCTTAAAACCCAGAGTGGGCTCCCACTATAATCAGAACAAGATCCATACTCTTAATCATGGGGTACACTCAAACCAGATCGGGGTTCTAACATCTACTACCCTATGTTGCTTTTGCTCTGGTTACTCTAGCCCTTTGACCTCCCCACCAGCACTGGCAGACCAAAAATTCCAATAGTCTGGGAGAAAATGACAGAACCACCTTCCCTATGTACATCCAGGCAGTGACGGGGAATCTGGAACATCCTTTTTGGTGACCTGAGCCATCTGCCGCCATGCCCCCTTCAGATCACCAAAACTTTCTTACAGGATTTTGAGTTCAACAGAAATCAACAAGCCTTTTGCCACGAAGACTTTGGCCTTAAGACTTTAAATTTGTTTTCCTGCGACCTCTTAAGCTGAGCCATATGTCTCACGTTTATTTTCACTTCAGTGGAAATGACAAGTCTAAAGTAAAACAAAGCTTCTTAAATGATCACTTCATTTTTCCAATTTCACATTTTTTTAAAAATCTCCTCTTCCTGCCTCATCAAAAATAGATTATAAAAAATAAAAACGAATTTTATTCCTGCTTTCTTCAGAAGAGTTTAATGTATATTAAATTTCCTTTTACACAACTGGCATATAATGTTTTGTGAATGCACAGGGCATTCCCTTGTTCACAGCCATACATACTCTATTTGCCATGACTTCCGGATGTTGGGTTTGGAAATCACTTACCGACTCCTGCCTTGATTGGGTTTACACCGTTCCTTGGTACTTTCTTTTGGGAATAGTATTTTTCTTAAAACCATATCCTTCTACCTTCACATCCCCAGTGAAAACTAAAAAATGCTATTTAATATTTATGTGATGAGAGAAGAAGAGAGAACATGAGGATAAAGCCTCAAGGATATCGACTTGGTTTTTCTAGCCATATTCTGCCCACCCTTCCATAACCATTCTTAACAGGATGATATTTTTCAGTAGTTCCTTAAAAAGGTGTGAAAATTGCCATATATTTTAAAGGGAAGAATTTCATCTACCAGGACTAGTAGTAGAAAGGCTATCTGTATATGAATGGAGAGATTTCATAGAAAATGTATGGTTCCAGTATACCATATATCAAAGGCTAAACATGTGACTACAAATAAATATTTTCTTTGGTTTTTTTGTTGTCTTGATGTGCACATTAGGGGTTTGCATATACTTTCCTAGGATCCTGCACCAAATATATATATATATATATATACATATACATATGTATATATATATACATACATACACACACATATATATATAAATATATATATATTTAGTATGGTTGTCCTTTAACTACACTGTAAATCGTTTCAATGATTCAGACAACATGAAACATAACATGGAAGAAATGATGTCTCATTAGAACTTAAGTCTATGGAATGCCATGAACAGATACGTGACCCCATACTCCAAATCCCATTTTTGTGATACAGGTTCATGTCTAAACCTTGCTTTGTTTTAATTAGATTAATGATAATATGCCCAGGAATCTGATAGGTTAAGTAAATTAATTCTGGATTAGAACATATGTGTATTACTATTACTTGATAATGAAATGCTAGGTTACCATAAGAGGCATGAAATGTGTTTGGAAAAGTGGAATTCAATTAACTGGAAAAATTCAGAAAGTGTTAATGCTTTGATCTGTACTACAGTCACTTTTCCTTCAAAGAGCTAATTAATTTTATTATTTAATTGAAGAACTAAGCTGTCGATACAGAGATGTGATACATGGTAATCGTATGCTGTCGAGCTAGAATCTATAGAGCACTGTTATTTTCACCCCACGAAGTGGGTTTGAAATTGCTTTGACATGAACCGATATTCCCCACCCATGAATTCCTGACTCTTTTATTTAGTCAGCCTGAAAAATCTCAATGAAACCCTGCAAAACTTTGCGTAGAATGCTTTTTCCCTCTTTCCACACTTTTTTTTTTGTTGTTGTTATTTATTTTTTAAATTTCTTTTCAGTGTACCAGAATTCATCATTTATGCACCACACCCAGTGCTCCATGGAAACTGTGCCCTCCTTAATACCCACCACCAGGCTCACCCAACCCCCACCCTTCTCCCCTCCAAAACCCTCAGTTTGTTTCTCAGAGTCCACAGTCTCTCGTGGCTCATCTCCCCCTCCATTTCCCCCAACTCCCTTCTCCTCTCCATCTCCCCATGTCCTCCGTGTTATCCCTGATGCTCCACAAGTAAGCAAAACCATATGATGATTGACTCTTTCTGCTTGACTTATTCCACACTCTTGAATCATAACTTCTCAGAGCGGGAAAGAAAAGGAAGTTAAAAAGAATAGTGTTAGAGAGCAGACAGAAGAGCTAGGAGAACAGGCTCCCTGAATTGTGCATAACAAGGTGGAAGGTTTGGGGACCCCCTGCGTGGTACCCCGTCTGTTTCCGGGCTCCACCCCAGACTCAGTGAGCACGGCAGGGCAGAAAGGTGTAGCCAGAAGAACATGCCATCATGGATCGTCTCTCTGAAGTGACCTTGACTGCTGAGAGAAACAGCTGAAGCTTTTCTCGAAATGAAAGGGGATGGCCCGTAGGGGACCCCTGGGCTCACGGAGGGCAGGTCTCTCCAGAGGAGCGATTTTCTATTATTGAAGAGAATGCTTTCTCTGCTTTTCACTCTCATTTCCCTCATTTGTTATTCAAGATCCAGTATCTTGTTGATATGTGGGGCTGAGGTAAGGTTGCCGGAGTGGTGGTCACACAGCAGAGTCATATTACCACAGCAGAGATAAGCATCTCTCCGAGTCTGTGTGTCAGCTTCTGTAGTTGTTATCTTTTTAACTGTGGAAAGGTGTGTTAGACCCACACAAATAGGGTCAATGAGAAAAGAAAAAATCATGTTAGGAATTTGCCAATTCTAGGGATTGCTCAAGTAGGATAAGCAAAAGATTTCAGTCCTAACCCAAATTCTCCCAGCAGTTTAATAACAAACTATAGAAATGATCCCTGAAAGTATAGTCTTCAGCAGTTTAATAAAATTTAAAAATATTTATAACTCGTATGTAAGGAAATACATATGAGGGAAGGTCTTAGAAATTTTCAGAGTTTCACTTCATTTTCTGATAGAGGAATTAAGATTTGAATTCCGCTTTCATACAGACTTCTTTTTGACCTGGGGAAAGTCACTTAAATTCTTGTTGCTGTAGGGCTGCTAATTCTAAGTTAGACTTTACAAGGACTCAGACATTAAAATAATGAATTATGTTAAATCTGCAACAAATGCACAGTAATGGTTTTATAAACCACTGTGTCCAATACTATAGACACAGGCAATCAGAATTCATAATGCATAATGCAGGTTGCTAATAAACCCAAACTTTCCTTGTCTGATGCATACGCCCATCATAATTTACTTCTTCAAGGCAACAGACCATACAGTGTGTAAAATCTCCTTTACAGAGAGAAAAAGTAGGGGCCCAGGCATAGACAACAGAGGGTTCCTTTTGAATCCCTATTTGACCTTATAATTTAACAGAAGGAGCTTTGAACCTGCATGGTGATGAGACATATTGTTGTTGTCCTCCTAACTCAGAGGTTAGGGAGCTTATATGAATGAATTGCTTTGACCTGATTACTATTATCGTTAAAAAAAGGGGAAAAAAGGAAAGGAAAAAAAAAAGGAAACAGTTAAAAGGCATTGGATCAGCATTCGATAAAATACAGAACATACGCAGTGTGAAGAAGCAACTACGTTCTCCGGGCTTTCGGCAAGGATGTCGTATCTGTTTTGGCACAGTTTGAAGTCCATTCTAACAGTTTCATCCTGACCACCTTCCGTCAGACCTGAGCCCCTGGAGGCCAGCATATTCCTATCATCTCAATGTACACGCAGATGTTCAATTAACATTGGACGGAAGAAGAGCTAGAATAAGAAATAAAGAGCAAGGCTACTTAGTTGTGTTGTTCTGGTTTTTAAATAATGCCCCACTGTCACTTAAAGGAAAACCGTATTTCTACATGTCCCTGACTTCTAGTTTCAGAAGCGGATATATCAAGATATTAGGTGAAAGGCTGTTCTCAGAGTAAATTCTACTTTGTGCAAGTCAGAAAGGAAATAACGATCTCCCAGAAAGCCTGCTCTATCAAGATTTCTAAGTTAACTTGTAGGGCAAAGTGTCTGGATATATTTAGATAAACCTTCCACAGGCATACCAACTGCTGGAGGTTGACCTGACAATTATGGCTTAATCCTGTGTGCTAGCCTTGGGCTTGGTATCCTCAAGACCCCCACCATTTTAGCTACCTCCCTGGAGGAAGGTCAGAGTTATCCCAAGTATAGGAGTGCTATGTGCAAACCTCACGGAAGATATAAAATTATAGCTTTACCCTCAAAAAAGCAGGCAGCTCTAAGAAGGCAGCAGAAGCACAAAAGCTGACACTTAGCTATCAGCTGACCTCCCAATAAATCCAGATTTCTTATCTTCATACTCAAGAAGTTTTAAAATCTCACCCATTCGGAGTCGCTGCACGCTATCCCCTTATTCCCTCTTTTCTACTACCGAATTCTTAAGCCAAGTTATTTGTTGTCCTTGTATCTACATGTCTAAGCTTAGGGTCGTTTCTGTTTTATCTGTTTGTTACCTGAATTTTTAAAATATTTCTACATGACCAAATTATTGTTATTTTCTTTTAACCTGTAAATCAGAAGCCATTTTATTTCCTGCTTATCTCAGTATAAGGAATCATAATGCCCTCTGATTATACAAAATATTTCCTATATTCCTCTATGTTAGTGTAAACTTACTGTACATTCCTAACCCAAAGCATGTCTTCCCGATCAGGCAGTAACTCTTCGAAGTAGTCGTGGTTATTTTTGGATCATCCCAAAGTGGGGGGCTTTCTATATGTGGTTAATGTATGGAAATGTTATTAGAGTTGCCAGAAATATTCATGGAAGACAAGAATGAATTACATTAAAAAAAACTGATATGGACTTTCAAAATTATAGGATTTAAAGCTATCTGATGGAAACTAGAGTCCAAATACAAATGTATAATCTTTGGTATACGTCGGTAAGAGAAATACATGTAAATTATGTAATAAAGATGGCAATAAATGAGTATCAGGAAAAGATGATTCATCATATATCTAAGAATGAATATAAATGTCCAGAGGATCTTTATGGAAGAGACAAGTCTTCAGTGACTTTTAAAGCATTCAAGCATTATTTTTCATATATACAGTACACCATCAGTTTTTACAAACTTCTAGAACAGTTTAATTCCATAGATATTAGATTACTGACAGTTTTACTATACAAAGGACTAAACTGATTGGCAGATTAAAATATTTAGAATAATTAGTTTTTCTAAGCACAGAATTTCTTTCTTGTTCCTGTTACTGCCTTTGGTCCCCGATACCTGCTGAATATTCCAAGCTTCTCCTTATATATCATTCCTTAAGTATTGGTTCATTCATTTATATTTTGTGATACTTGACTTCTTTTTTTTATAATATTATACTCTTAATATTTGTGAACCTAAAATTAACCAGATTTTTTTAGAGAGAAAAAAATCAATGTAAAGAAGCTGTACGGTATTTTTATAGCTGTGCTTTATGCCAAATCACTAAGATATATTAAGTTTTTTGAAGGGAGGTAAGATTATAAGATAGCAAGCAAGAAAAGTCAACAACTTAAAAATGGTTTTTCAGTGATAGAAAATGCAAGTCTCTTTAGCTGACATTATAGGGGTTACAGGAGAAATTCCAGTTATGTGCTAAGGTTTACATATTTTCAAATGTAGAAGTAAAGATGAATGCTATTAATAAATGTACTTTATCTTGTACCATCAGAAAGAAAATAAATGTCTTAACATAGAAACCATGTTAAAAACTCATAAAATTCTATGCTATTTTCACAATGCTCAGCTAGATCATAATTTTAAAAAAAGCAAAGACTTAAGGCTGGTCTTTTAAAAAGATGAAGATTGGTAATTTGCTCAAGTAATTCAGTTCTTACTTTTCCAAGAAATAATGATAAGATATTTGATATGTTTATCTGAAATCATTAGGCAATTTCAGAACTGTAAATCTGGTGCTACACGAATATTACTATGTCTTTTAAAGATAAATCCATATGCAGCAGAAAATAAGGTGGAGTTGACTAATATGCAGGAAATACAGACTAGATGATAATGGAGCCAGCTTACTTCATATGTAAAAATCTATGAAAATGTGTACCACTTAGGTTATCGTGTGTTTTTCTCCCACTAGTTTACTACTTAAAGAGTTCATTTTCTTTTAACTCTTTTTATTGGAGTCTATTTGACCCACAATGTTACATCAGTTTCAGGTGTACAACACAGTCACTCCATAATTTATACATTATACTGTGCTCTCCACAATGTAGCTACAACCTCTCACCATGCAAGGCTCTCACAGTGTCATTGACTAGCTGTTAGGCTGTTCCTTTTACTCCCGTAACTTACTCATTGAAAGTCTGTATCTTCCACTCCCCTCGTCTCTGGCAACTGTTGGTTTGCTCTTTATACTTATGGGTCTGTTTCTGCTTTTTGTTTTATTCATTTGTTTTGTTCTTTCTGAGTCTACATATAGGGGTGATCATATGGTATTTCTCTCTGTCTATATCTATATGTCTTTAATGTATATGCCACATCTTTTTTTATCCATGTATCTATCAACAGACACTTGGTTTGCTTTCAAATCTTGGCTATTGTAAATGATGCTGCAATAAACAGAGAGGTGCATGTTTCTTTTTGGGTTACCATTTTTGTTTTCTTTGGAAACATCCATAGTACTGGAACTACTGGATCATAGGGTCATTCTATTTTTAACTTTTGGAGGGGTCTCCATCCTGTTTTCCAGAGTAGCTGCACCAGCTTATGTTCTCCTTCACATCCACACCAATACTTATTATTTCTTGTCTTTTTTATTCTTATCATTCTGACAGGTGCAAGGTGAAAACTCATTGCATAATTACAATGAACACTGTTGTTTTCAATTACATTTCCCTGATCATAAGCAATAGTGAACATCTTCTCATGTGTCTGTTAGTCATATATATATATATCTTGTATGGAGAAATATCTATTCAAGTCCTCTGCACATTTTAACTCATATTATTATTAATATTATTATCATCATCATCACTAATTTTGGTGTTGAGTTATATAAGGTCTTTATATATTTTGCATATTCACCCTTATGGGAAACACCATTTGTAAATATCTTCTTGGATTCCATAGGTCATCTTTTTGTTTTGTTGATGGTTTCCTCCTCTGTAAAAAACCTGTTATTTTGATGAGGTCCTAGTTGTTTATTTTTGCTTTTGTTTCCCTTGCCTCAGGAGACATATCCAGAAAAATGTTGCTGCAGTTGATGCCAAAGAAATTGCTGCCTGTATTTTCTTCTAGGACCTTTATGTTTCAGGTTGTACATTTAGTTAATGGGGTGATTAAGTGGTCCAGTTTCCTTATTTTGCATGTAGATGTCCAGTTTTCCCCACAGTGTTTATTGAAGAGACTGTTTTTCCCCATTGTATGTTCTTTGTCATAAATTAATCAACCATATGATTTTTATTTATTTCTGGGCATTTAGTTTATTATATTTAGATAATGGTCAATGGGTCCTGTCTGAAGTCAGCTAGATATGAAAGTATAAGAAATGGATTTACTTATGTCTTTGTTCACTCCTGCTGCAGCAGATTCCTTTGTAAATAAATAGTTACCTCTTCAGAAAACTAAAAGTTAGAAAGTTAATAATAGAATTCATTACAGACAGTTTATGTGTCCTAGCGGAATGAACTACCATCAAACTTTAAACATTAGTAATTGTAGTTGCTAAGGAACACCTGAAATGTTTTTCCCCATGCCTTTAATAAATCTGTTACCTCTGATTAAAGATGGCAGTTTCTTTGAATTATTTTGAAAAAGTACAACAGAATTTTACTTACACAGAAGAGGTGAATTGAGAGCCCAGCAGTTGGGGTTTATTCTCCATCACAAGACCATCATATAGATTCATCATCTGAATCTGGACAGCATACACACTAACTCACCCTGACTATTCACCTCAAACTAAAATCTATATGGTGAATTGCTAAAATATTCTACATTATTTGTAGGTAGGGAATAATGTTCTTTAAATTCCACATCCGGAATATGGAATTATCAGGTACATTTCAACAAAGTGAAACAAAGAAGAGATGCAATTCTTTAGGTCATAAAGAAATACAAAACTCATTTGCCTCAGTTAGGTTTAATAGGATAATGAAACATAAGAGCCAAGGGGACACCACATGCTCCTGAATTTGCTGGATTTAGTTTGTTTTTCAAGCAGAAAACTAGACTGTGGTGTTTCCAGGGTGAACTCAGAGTTTCTGTCAAGTTTAACTCGGTGTAGAAAAATCATTACATTAAATCGTGCAGGGAGAGTAATGCAGTAAATCGAAATGTAGGACCACTCATTGCCTTAGCTTTTACTTCTCTGACCTGTGGGAACCAGGGGATTATGAATTAAACCACTCATGTGACAATGTATAAGGTCAAGGAACAGATCCAAGCACACATCTGAGCAGGAGCCACAGTCATACGGCGACCTGGGTGTGGGAAGAAATGTTCAGAAGTCCTTGTCCATCTTTCTCCATCTTTCTGTATCGTGCATATGCAAATTTCTCTCCATCCATCCATGTATCTAAGGGTCATGGGGGAACATGCCTTTGGAACTCTGGGGTGTGAGGCCAGTTTTCCTTTTTCTGAGGGAACCTCTCGGAGCTGTGAGAAAAGATATCTTCAATGCTGGATGGGAACGCAAAGAAGAGCAACGACCCCTGAGATAGATCCTGTGTGGGCAGAGAAATCACTTTGAGCTGGGATTAAATAGAAAACTGTTTAATGGCTGGACGAGAGGGATGGTTTTTACTGAGTACAATTCATCCGCTGGGCACTTTGTTGGAAGTAGCATGTGGGTAGTAGTTCCTAGCTGCAGTAGAGTAGTTAGCATTGGGAGAGATGGTGTGTGTAGACTATGTGGGATCAGCAAACACAAGGCCAGAGGCTGAAGTGAAGAGTCAGATTGGCCTGCATGAAGGTCCACAGAGGAATACATTATCTAGTGACTTCCTGTCCCTTTTGTCCTCTGGAACTCTGGAACTCCTAAGCAACTCACAGTGCATTTTTCACTTAAAACCGTTGTTATATGCGATGATCTAAGTCTTCATTTGGCCACGTAATTCAGTACACGGTGATTACACATCCACTGTATTTCAAGCTGGGGAGATTCAAAGATGGATGGATGAAACACGGTTTCCTCCCTCCCCAAATGACGGACTCAGTCTATTCTGTAGATGTGCAGACTGGAGTAGAGATGGGCTTGAGGGGGAGCAAAGAGGCAAGGAAGGTGGGGAGACAGTGTTATAACTTCTTGTGTACGCGGGGGAAATGGTCTCTCTAGGTGGCTGTTGACTCAAGCACAAAATTCTAACAAAATCTGCAAGCACCACGTTCTCCTTTCTAAAAGCACTGGCTTGTTTGAGAACACAGTTTCTTCACAGGTTGAGGTGATGGTGGCCTTATTGTGTTCTTACAACTCCCACAGAAGAAAATTCTCTGGCTAGAGAGTGACCCTAATCCTTAGGCTTTATCCAAGCATGAAAAAATGACATAATACCAAAGTGAATTATCTAACTATAATAGAAGTCATTTAGATATTCCAGACATTCAGTTAGAATTACCTGGTAAATGTCTCAGTTGCCGCCATATTTGATGCCAAAATTTTCTCTCACACACACACACACCATCAAGTAAAATGTCTCTCTTTTCACATATATACATACATTTGAATACACATCTGTGGGCCTATGAATGGTTATACATGTGACAGAAGGAATTAGAAAAAATTACTTTCCTACAGTCTCTACAGAGAACGCATGGGGTCAAATATAAACTTGGAGAGATGGGTAGGGACACAGGAAGAGAGATGTAAGTGGTTTCACTTGGTTTCGACCTTGAATATGATTGTTTCCTAGGGTAGGTGAATATGTGCGTGCCATTTATGTTTCGATGGTGTGAGGAGAAAAGAACAAGACTTAGGAATTAACCCGAGGAGATAGATGACGCGTCGATGGAGCTGGGAGATATGAGAGCATCAGCTGACCAGGGACGCCACGGTTGACAGGATGGCTTAGGATGAAGTGTGTCACAGGGTCTGGGCTACTAATTAAGATGGCCATCACTGTACACTTGCTTTTCTTCCCTAATTTCTATAAGGGGAGGAAAGTGCAAGACGTCAAATCTTCATACTGGTCACTGTTTCCTTTATTTCAGACAAGAAGGTTTTTTTGGGGGGAAGCCTTACACTTTGGCCTTCTGGATTCTCACAGAGATTTGCTATTCACTGATTTGTTTGGGACCTGGTGCAGTTCAATGGGTTTACCATCCAAATGTGTTCCTCTGCCTCTCTTTCTTTCCATTTAGCTCTTTTTCCTATTATTTCATATACATTAAATTTGTCTCTTCACATAAATTATAAATGCTCTGAAACTCAGGATCGTGTCTTAAATTCCTCTTTTTACAATGCGGTTTGACAACTGTTACTGAATGGATACTGAATGATCTTGGAGGTGGTGCCTCACCAGAGACCACACAGGTAAAGAAGACATTGCTGCTTACCATAATGCCTGGCATATTGATTCTCTATTGTTCGCTATTCTGCAAATGGATTAGAGAGAAATATTCGGCTAATTGGTAGAGTCCTATCTGATGGTTCAATAATCAATCTTTGATGCGTCATAATAAAATACACTCTAAAGAAGCTTACCAAGATAAGTGATAATGATATGAGTGACCTTAACTCTCAAGATATTCTTGAATGTCTTGAATCGAATAGGAGTATCTGCAGGGTACATTATGAAATTAACATAGATAAGTCTCACAGCTCCAGATTTGTGTCCATACCAACTAAGAGGACCTGATTTCTAAGCATATAGTAATTGCTGTTATATTTTCTATGAATCATCTCCTTCTTCATAACAGTATTTTCCACACAAATTAAATTATGGGTTTCCCAAGCTTTTATTGTATCTTTATAAGAAGGATATAGCTTCTGATGTCACATATATAGTCATCAGAAACAAAATTAATTGGTCGTTAATAACTAAGTTAGGAAATCCTTATATTAAAGATGATCTTAATTAATGAATTGGGAGGTAAAAACAAAAAATCTATCCAACTGTTTTCTTGGAAAGCAGTTCAGTTGTATCTCTATCCAACATTTGTACATATGTCTTCTCTGAAAAACTGGTGCAAGCTAACTCCTGCATGTTGGAAGAACTGACTTATCAAGGCACAGAATAAAGATTATATAGTGTTCTGGATGACAACAAGGACTTGTAGTCTGATAGTTGGATTTAAATCCAGACTAACTTGCTGTGTGACATTGAGAAGACTGTTTAACCTCTCTGTGTCTCATTTTCCCTCAACTGTAAGAAACTGCGGGAAGATTAAATTAATTAATATACATGTAACACTCATAGCTGTGCCTGGCTTACAGTAGTGCTACCAAAACATGTACTATTATTATTGTCATTAACACAGACTTATTACCCGATATAGATTAATACCTTAAGGAAGCTGCTAAGAAAATAGATGTGTGTTGAAATTCATGTGTGGGAATTCACAGCTTATTTGTTGCCTAGCTGACTGGCTTATGATACATCTTGATTTTCAGTGATGGGGCTGAGCAACTTTCATCAGATATTCAGTTACCAGAACTATATGACTGCTCTGTGGTCTCCCAAGCCTACTGAGTTTCTTATACACAATAGAGCTAACTTGATGATTTTTTTTGATTCCTCAAAGAAAGCACCTCATTCTGCTCTTGCACATACTTTAAAATTTTTCAAAATAAACATAAGAATGTAAGAATGATATCAACTGATTGAACTTTAGAGGGAACCTATTTGGATATTAGCATGAAAAAATAAATGTGGTTAAACCATGCCACTATGTCTCTATAGGTTAATCCAGATTGTTAAGCATGAAATAAAAATGTTCTTAATTGTAGCATGGCCTCAATTTTATGTACATGCACACACATGTCTGTGTTTGCAAGTTGTTGTATACAAATACACATATAAGTATACTTTTTTCACTGAGCACAGCACTGTTGGCACTATATTAATTAATAGTAATAGAACACATATGTCTTTTTTTTTTTTTTTTTAGGAGTTCACTTGTCAGTAATTTCTACCCCCAGTGTGTGGTTCAAACTCACAACTTTGAGATCAAGAGTTCCATGCTCTACTGAAATATAGTATTTTTTTCTTGAATCTTATTTCCTGAGCTAAAGTTTCCCAGATAAACATATGCCTTAAGGCATCGGGGGTTGTCATATAAATCAGTAATATCTGCCTTTTGCACATGAAAGTCATCCTGACTTCTTATGAGCACAGCTGTAACTTTTTTATTGTACTAAGGTCTACGCACTCACCAACATTTACATATGCTTTATCACTCACTCCTTCATGTCACCATGGCCAACATGTGTCAGATAAGGTGTGAAATCTTTAAAATATCCAAATAATGAGAAAACAGAGTGGTTTCCTTAGCTCACCGCAGTACGTACGGGTGGACACTGATGAGTTTGGTTTCATTGATATTATTTATAAGGTAGTATCTCATTTCTATGTGTGTTGGTATGTATGTTACGTGTAGCTAGATGCTTTTTTTTTTTTTTTTTTTGGTTATACTCTTAACTGACTACATAGTCCCTGCAGTGTTTGTCTTTTTACATTTGTTGCAATTCTGTGAGTACCTAGCACGTGTGCTCCTACCTTCATGAGAACAACATAGACGTTGAGATTAAATGATGTGTCCATGGTCATATGCACAGGTAAGTAATGGGCAGCGTTATGACTAAAATCCATTTCAACAGGTTTTTGCCTATGGCACTAAGAAATCTGTATTTTGTGAGTCATAGAGAATAGAATTTTATCTTACTCATTGGTAAAGCGAGGAGAATGTGAGTTGCTATAATATTGTAGGGCATTGAGACATTTTTGAAGTAAAATTTTACCTCATTTCAAAATACGTACTTTATCAAAATTTGAAAAAAAGGTATGTATTTGTTGATCCAACAGCTAAATATTTATGTGAAATGGTGTTCATTGCCACTTGGATTTTGAGCACAAAAATATACAGCTACTTTAAAAAAGGAAATAGATCTACAGGTTGTGACATACCATTTCATAAATTCTAAGCAGAAACTATTTGCAGATCAACATGTACAATATTATTTTGTTAGAGGAAAAAGTATACAAATTACATCTGAATATATGTGCATGTGTGTGTGTGTGTGCACGTGTATGTGTAAAGGATTCATGACAAACTTTTAGCAGTGGATATCTAGGAGGAAACTGACCGATAGAAGAGAGATGAATTTTTGGTTCATGTACTCTAAAGTGTTCAATTTTTCACAAATATGTATGCATTAATTTATAATCAAACACAAAATCCAAGTGCCAAAAATGCTGAATGTATTGGATAAGATGCAGTTTTCAGGGCTGTAATACTCTCTCAGACTGAGTTTTCTCACGCGAGTACTCATGCACTAGATGAATGAGAGTGAAAAAAAAGACAGCTCTGACCAGCATGTGGTCATTTCTGGGCTAAAATACTAAAGTCAATGAAAACAAATGTTACATTCTACATTCAAGGAAGAAACACCGGTCAGAGCATTGGGGAAATAATGCCAAATCTCACCAGTCAACCAAACCCAGGTTCATTTCATTCTCAGGATTTCATCCAGACCTGCCCCAGATTTTAAATTGAATAATGGAGTGTGTGTGTGGAGGAAATGCATGCATTTCTTTTATACTTTTTAAATAGCAATCCAATCTGGGGAGACCTTGGCCAGGGGAGGGGGGGGCGCTGGGCAGCAGCAAGGGAATGGGTGTTGTGTGAGATAGGGCTTAATGAGATAAGGGAATATGTATTTTTGTGAGGGGAGAAAACTTCATAACATTTTTCATATGAAACATACACAAGAATAATGGAATAGATTATATCTTATGAAATGTGGCCTACAGTAAGTTACTGCTGCATGTCTTCCTTCCATAGAAAAGGAATGAATTGGAGACATTCACTTATAATGAAAATTGTCTGTATTTTTCTCAATTGAGAGAGTTCATTGAGACTTCCTAGACTAGTTTTATTACATATTACATGGGAAGGGGAAAAAAGCACGTTTTTTTGTTCCAATAACATCCTTTTATCCGACGCAACAATGCACCTCCGAGGCAGTCGTATCAACCAAGAAACTACGGCGGATGGAAGGAGCCAAAGTGGAGTTTCTCTTCCAAGTGTCCTTCAACGGCGTCGTGCAGCCAATGGACGGAAGGCGTATTTTTGAGGGAAAAACGGAAGCATCGCCTTCTTCCACCGCCTCCCAGGGTGCAGCTTCTCTTGTTTGTTTCTTGTTATTGTCCCCGCCACACTGTTCATTAAAAAGAAGGAAAAGGAGAGAGAAAAAGACGGGGAACATCCTGCTCTCTCGTGGTCATGCTCCGGGGGCTTTGAAAAAAAATAGCCGTCAGCAGATGCAAGAGAGATAGGACAGCCTTGCCCGTGGACGGGTTTCTGTCATCCCCAGAATCCTGGGATCTAACATTGTACGGCGACCTGTCATCTCACCCACATTTCCAAGGTGGCTTCAGGTCTTCCAGGCTCTCCTCCAAGGGTTCTCATGTTTCTTCTTTTGAGCTGTTTTAAACACTTCTGAGTATGGCTTTGAAAAGCTGTGTTTTGTAGGGGGGGGGTTCCCCCCTAGAACCTGTCCTTGACAACTTTCCCTACAGTTTCCCCCCTCAAGCAAGACCAAGTGACAGGACTGCCACTAAACCACTCCTTAACTGATGGCCGGACTTAGTTTACATCGTTGCGTTTGGTGACATTGACCTAGAGGCTTCATTGATTTGCACCCTCTTGTGTGATGCCAAGATTGATGTGAAGCATTCTTTTCCCCATTATATTTTCCTGAAAAATATTTTGTGATTTTGTGACTTCCTCTATGTCCAGGGGTTCTTTTGGAAACCTGTCTCAAATCCAAGCATTTAAGAAGTTTTAAGGTATTTTTGTTATTTATTTCTTTATCTGGGAATACATTCATTGCATGTGGGTCTGAAACTCTCCACTTCGAGGAATTTATTCAAGTTTTCTGGGAGCGTAAATACATAAGCAATTCTTGAAAATCTTCCGTGTGCCCTAAGAAAAGAACATTCTTTCTTTGCTTGTTACATTGTCTTTGATGTAGATATTTATTATGTGAGCTTGTTGGTAGTACTATTTAAATCTTCTGTCTCATTTTTTAATCTGTTCATTCGAAAAGAAAAACATTGCCATTGTCTTCTATACTTTTATAGTTAAATTCTCCAACAGTCTTTTAGGATTACTTTCCATATGTATTTTCCTTTGTTGTCCGGTGCTCAAATGTTTATGATTCCATTGTCATGGTGAGTGGTGGTAATTACTGTATGTGATTGTCTTCTTTGTCCTGTTTAATGCTACTGAGCATGGAGTCTATTTCCACTTTTCATATTCTGCCACTCCATATGTCTTTTTTCACTTACATTTGCTAATATAATCTATTCCAATTCTCATTTAAAAATTTGGGGGTAAGGGTGTGCAGGTGGCTCAGTTGGTTAAGCATCTGTCTTTGGCTCAGGCCATGATCTCAAGGTCCTGCATCGGGCTCCCTGCTCAGCGGGGAGTCTGCTTCTCCCTCCCCCTCTTCCTCTCTGCTCTTCCTCTCTATTTTCTATTAGATAAATAAATTAAGTCTTTTTAAATCCTTTTAAAAAATTAAAATTTGGGGGGAGAAAGACCTCAGTTGCAAAAAAATTGGCTTAATTTTTATCTTTGCTTCATGGCATACTGATGTTGTCTATTTAAAAAAAAAAATAAAAAAGCAAGAAGAACTTGCAAAACTACTACAAAAAATAAAACCTATGATCTTGGCACTAATGTGTATTTAGTGATACTGTTCTCCTATCAACCCATCTCGCTACTTCTTCCCACCCAAGACAGCATGATCTGGAATCTGTGTTCTTTTTTTCTTCCTTTCTTTGATTAATGTTTATTTTATATGTGCTGCTGAAGTGAGCACTTAATTAACTTTTATTTTATCAATATACATTATTGCAGATATATGTATTTCAAATGTTATGTATTTCTACATTTATAAAAGGATGTCATATATATGTAGAGATCTATAGCTTAGATTGCTTCTATTATTTAAATTATTGTTTTGTTTTGGTTCATTTATTCTGATTGTTGAATAATGATTCAGTGAGTGAACATCACTACTCTCCTACAATGGGCATTTGTGCTGTTCCTATGCTTTTAGTTCTGATTTTTCTATTATTTATTATTATTATTATTATTTTTTGCTGAAGGCGTATTACCATATTATAACTTGGACTGTACTATTTCACTTGCTTTTCTTTAAGACCACTTCTCTCCTATTTGCACTTCCTGGACCTCTCCTCCAAGCTGCTTACTTTTCCTAAAGCTTCCCATCTCTTTTGCCTCTTGTGCATTCGCTTTGTGTTGTGAAAATTTATTTCACTTTATCTTGTAACTTGACAGATGTCTTTTTTTTTCCTCCCCAGTTTCTTTCCTGACTTTTTAAACTTGGAAAAAATGGGGGCCCCTGGGTGGCTCAGTGGGTTAAAGCTTCTGCCTTCGATTTAGGTCATGGTCTCAGGGTCCTGGGATCGAGCCCCGCACCGGGCTCTCTGCTCAGCAGGGAGCCTGCTTCCCCCGCACCCGCCTGCTTGTGATCTCTGTCTATCAAATAAATAGATCAAATCTTTTTTAAAAAATGATCACTTAAAAAAAAAAATAAATAAATAAACAAACTTGGAAAAAATGTCTCTTCACTTTTCAAAGAAGCACTCATGGGGGGCGTGGGGCTAACTTCATCCACTTGATCACTCTCATTACATTTTCTTTTTTGTCGAAGTTGCCATCTGACTCTTTACTCTAATCCAGTTGGATCTACCGGCCACCTTAGGTCACAGAGACCCTTACCTACGTTGTAATTTTCCTTTGTTTCCACGTGGTTTGCAACTCCCTCACACCCCTATAGGTTAGGTCGTTCACATAGTGGAATGATAGATCAAGTAGTAGAAAGCCTAACAGCTTTGATCTGTGTAGACTGAGGAGAAAGTAAATGGAAAAACATTGCATCTGTGCTATAATATGGAAATGAGGAGCCTTAGCTCCCAGTTTCTCCTAGAGCGAGTTTCTGCCTTCTTCCACGCAAAAAGAAACAAAACCAAAATCTATGAGGATAATTCAGTCCCCTGGCTTATTCCCCCTATAGTTCTTCAGCAATCAGGATGGTCACACTCAAGACAGGATGCAACTCATACGTTGGGAAGATGAGGTCATTTTCTAAAGGGACCAGAGACTTTGTAGGTAGCCCTAAAATCCAGAGAGGGAAGCCCTCTTTGCTGTCACTGATCACTCGCTGGCAAGTGACCAGGAAAGAAAAGATCACAGTGTTCCTAAGAAGAGCATGGAAAACATTAGAACTTATTTGGGAGGATTAGACATTAGATTTTCGTGACACAAAAGGAAAATATGACTGCCTTCCTCTCATGCCAACTCAGAGAACATTTTCACTTTCATCTCCAAGTCATTCCAGATCTAGTGTCTTAAGAGAATGCAAACTCTCTATTTTATCTCTGTGTTACAATGCAACCTCCTTAAGGCCAAGGGTTTTATCTTTGGATATGTTCTACACAAGACTGATCACAGACCGAGAGCTAATTAGTGGTTTTATATCATCACCATCATTACCATTTTAAGTGTAGGTGTGGATCAACTTGACAACTCAAATTTATAGGCTAGGTAAACAGAGAACCTTTATTCACTATACAAAAGAGATCTGCCCAGGCCTTATTAAATCCCACAGTCTTTAAAATTTTATCCATGTGGCATAGGACTTTGCAGGAACACACATAATTTTATAAGTAGAAAAGCCATCTGAAGCAGACAGAAAACAAATACAAGTTTTCATGATGACTTTGCATTAACATACGGGTCTATTCACACAGAATGTGTCTATGCTGATTCCTCCATAGTCAAGGGATTGAGATGCTTCTCCTGTGAACCCCAGCATTCTGGGTCTCTAGCCTGCCCCACCCTCCAGCTTCTTTCCTTCTTCTGTTGTGCATAACTGAAATGAAAATGTGCTTTTCTTTTCTTTCTTTCTTTTTTTGATTTATTTATTTATTTGGCAGAGACAGCGAGAAGAGCACAAGCAGGGCGAGCAGCGGGGGGAGGGGGAGAGGGAGACGGAGACTCCCCGTCGAGCAGGGAACCCGATGCGGGACTCGATCCCAAGACTCCGGGATCATGACCCGAGCCAAAGGCAGAGGCTCAACCATCTGAGCCACCCACGTGCCCCGAAAATGTGCTTTCAACGCTAGTAATCTTACAGGTACAAATTATAGATTGAGACACAATCTGTAAGTATCCATATCCACCTTGCTCAAATACTGCTTTATTCCTTCAGCAAAATCCTTTTATTTTGCATCTGATTATCACCCCAAGGTTCACTAGGGTCTCCCTTTTAGACCTGTTGTCATTAGAGATGCTTGATTCTTTTCTGCTGGATCTAGGTATCTCACCTGTGGTGTGTTTCCTGTTGTTTTTGGTCGTCTTGTCTTGTCTTTTCCTTTCCTTTTTTCTTTTCTCCTTTCTTTTTTTCCTCCCTCCGTCCCTCCTTCCCTCTTTCCTTGTTTTCCCTTTTGCCTGCCTGCCTTCCTTCCTTCATTCCTTTTTCTTTTTCTCTTTCCTTCCTTCCTAGCTTTTCTTTCTTTCTTTCCTTCTCTTTCTTTCTCTTCTTCGTTTCTTCTTCTTTTCTGTTATGTACTTAATAGCAGGCACCTGACAACCACTTGATCAAACTTTAGACACCTTCTATTGCAACAAGCACAGTTCTATTTTGTTATTAAAGAAAGTAAAACCACCCTGATCGTTCTGAGAGGTACTCTCATTTCAAAGATGCTAAAATGTGACAGCATCGGTCATACACAAGTGATGAAATATGGCAGCAAATATTTTCTGGTTTTCAATGCATAGAAAACCAGAAGGTTTTGGAGGGTACAGCGCCTTGGATCAGCTTGACTCCTGACACTTTTATAATGAGCCTTCCCTAATTTCTAAAGTGACCTTACCCCAGCTGGGAGTACCTCATGATTCCTGCCCCTGGTGGTTGTGGGATCCTAGTAAATCTGGCTTCCATACACAAGGCTCATTCTAGGAATCCGCATGCTGAGAGGTCACTATTTCCCCCTCTGATCACAGTTCTGCCTCCTTTTGAACAACTTGACCTCTGTGTGTTTCCCTACTTGGCATGCCAGCCTCTTACTGGATCTAGGATGGTGAGAGCTAGACTGGTGTCCTAGTTTGTTCTGGCCGCTCGAACGAACAGAAAATGGGCAGCTTATCAATGGCAGAGATTTATACCTCCCAGTTCTGGAGGCTGGAAGTCCTGGACCAGGGAGCCAGCATGCCCGGGTTCTGGGGAAGGCCCTTTTCTGTGTTGTAGCCTGGCAGCTTCTCCTTGTATCCTTACGTCGCAGACAGCAGAGAAAGCCAGCTCCCTTGGAACTCTTATGAGGGCCTGAAGCCCATCTTGAGGACCACACCCGCATGACCTCAACTAACCCGCATTAGCTCCTTGAGGCCCACCTACTAATACCATTGTTTTGGGAGCTGGGGGTTCCACATATGGATTTTGGAGGACACAGCAGTAAGTCCATGACTTGGTGGGAAACATGGAATTCATGTGACTCTTGCTAGTTCCTTCAGCCCGAGAGCTGGCAAGACTGTGCTTGACTTGGGCTACTCTAAACATTTGTGGTCCTAGTGCTTCTTATTTCCTATTCTCTCCTCCAGGAGATAAGTGCCTCTCAGAATCCAAGCTGTGGTCGATCTTCCTCAGTTCCTAGGCTGTGCTCCTGGATTCTCACGTCAGGGACCAACTCTTCTCCAGAACAGTCTTTGAAATCTGAAATACTCCCAGCAAGGTTAAGCTGTGTATTTCTAGATTGAAAATAATCTGTCTTTTAGGAGACCTGGCGACTTTCCTGACCAGAGTAATGTCTTTCCCAGCCCATCCACATGAGGTTCAGAACTCATGACCAAGATTCAACATCAACAAGATAAACAAAAAGCTTATCCATCCTGCACACATTCAGACTCCCAGGGTAAGTTTCCTCTAATGGATGGTACAATATTATGTTGAGTGCGGATTCCAAACTCAGCTGCCAGCACAAAATTCTCTTGCATCAGCTTAGACCGACCCGGTGCATGATCTTCACTGCTGTCATCTAACGGGGCTTGCAGACGCTCCTTCTCCCCACTGGTTGCCCCAGCCTCTGAACCGCCATCAGCCCAGCCAATGCCTCACTAAGCCTCGGTGAGACAAGGGAGAAAGACAAAAACAGAGCAACCAGGGAAACTCTTCTTTGTTCCTTATCCCAGTCTCAGGAGAATGGGAGATGTGGTGAATGCACTTTGTTGAAATGATGTTTGTCATTCTCACTTAGAGCCCACCACAATGGAGAAGGAACGCATGATTGGCACTGGAAGACCTGGGCTGACACTGTCATTGACTAGCTGAGAGACCTTCTAGCAGTCTTCCGATCTCTCTGAGACTCAGGACCCCCGTAGACCAGAGGTCGATATCTGCCCTGTGTGCATCATTTCCATGTTCTGAAGGAGCCAAACAAAAATAACATAATAAACACAAAAGACCTTTGTGAATTGTAAAATGCTACATACCTGAGCAGGAAAAGGAATGATCATTTTTTTAAGGTTTTTATTTATTTATTCAAGAGAGAGCACACGAGCAGAGAGAGGGAGAGAAGCAGGCTTCCTGCTGAACAGGGAGCCTGAAGCGGGGCTCGATCTCAGGACTCTGGGATCATGACCTGAGCCAAAGGCAGGCGCTTAATCCACTAAGCCACCCGGGCATCCAGGAATGGTCACTCTAATGGAGGCTGCCCTGACACGTGGTGTCCATTTGTCCATCCCCACTCTTCTCTATCCGGGCCGCCACGCCCTGAGTGCCTCTTTCTGCTTCTGGATTTGCTGACCTGCCTTATGCATGGTGGTGCACGGGTATGGGCTGGATCTGCACACTCACAGTGGCCCAGAGTAGAAAGAGAGGTAATAAAACAGCGACACTGCCTGAAGGGACAGTGCAGACCTGAAGCTCCTCATGCCAGCTCAAGGGAGTCAACGCCTCATCCTTGCTGGCCACGCCCTCTCTCGCCACACTTCATTTCCAAGTGCACTTCAATCCCATGCTCTCCTGCAACCTGAACAGTAAAATCACGCTGTTCGTGCACAAAGCGTTTTCCCATCTAAGAAAAAGGCCCACCGTAGGTCTTTTTTTCATTTTTATCCACATTTTTCCATAAAATCTCTTTGAATATAGGAAATGCCCACTTTTTAGACTGTTTCATTGAGTGATCTTTAAGCAACCGTCAATCCTATTTGCATTACGTTTACAGACATCCTTAAATTTCCCAAACTAAAGAGGAGAATCTGCTGCTTAGCTAAGAAATCTGTTCAACTTCATACAAATTTTATACCTCCTTTTCAATCCCGGACTGAGCTCTTTTTTTCAGTTTTCCGGAAACCAAGAAGCACGTCTTTCAAAAAACCTGTGAACGCAGCACCTATCTCCATCATTCAAGGCAAAGAGCGTCTTTCTTCTATAATGGGAATGTGAGTCATCAACCTTAAATCTGATCTGGTCCTAATTCAATTAAATCATTACATTCTTGTCTCCACCGATAGTCCTGCCTACAGAAAACCAAGTGATGAATGTGTTAAATGCCCATTTTAAAATAGTATGGGTTTCAAAGAGGGGAAAAAAAAAAACCCCCACAATTTAATGCTAAAAAGGGGAATAAATTGCTGATCTTTTTTTCTTTTTTTTCTTTCTCTCTCTCTCTCTCTCTCTCTCTTTTTTTTTTTTTTTAACAAATGGCTGGGAGGGTTATAATGTATTAGATTTTTTTTTTTTTCCAGAGGTAATCTTAGATGTGGAGTGAATGAAGTGAAGTCTGTTATCAATGCATAACATCTGCCAGAGTGTCAAGTGATGAAATGGGCGGCTCCGGAGCCCAGGACAGCTGGGACGGCTTTCTTAATGCAGGAGGGTATTGTGCAAACAAACAGACACTGATACGGTCTATGGTTGTCACAATTATTCAGGCTGGTGATACATCTTCCCGTATTAGCTGCTTGAGCAGTCTTATTTCTTTTAAAAGTAAACTACTGTATAACAATCACCATCCTGGCCTGTGAGTCAGTGGGTACAAATAGAATAAATGCTCTGGAAATAAAAAATAAATATAAATTAAAATCTGTCACCAGAGCAAGGGACTGAAAAACAGATGCGTGATGAAACGAAATGAGACAAAACATGTAGAACAGAGGTGAGGGAGAGAGAATAAGCCAAAACAAAAGCAAAAACAAAAAACCCTAAAAAACCAAAAACAGAAAACCAAAAAAGAAAAAAATAACAAAATAACAACAAAACAAAACAAAACAAAAAAACCCCAGTACTTAAAAAAAAAAAAGGAAAGAAAGAAAGAAAATGATGAATTAACAACACTTGTCTTTAAGTTTATAATGTTAGGGGTTCATGTGCATTTTAAGTTAAAAATATTAAAACCCCTGTCTCAGGCAGCTTATTTTAATTTGTGCTACTGTTGAGGTTGGTGATAGCATGGCAAGGCTGCTTTTTAAAAATGATGGGCATATGTTTCAAGCATGGGTCAGAGTTCTCTAAAATTTAGAAAAGTAATAGTTCTGTAATTTATTATTTCCATAAATCTGTATGTATAGGAGCTACTGGATTTAATTACAAATGGAAGTTTGATTTCATCTAGATAAGCTTCCTACTGGATATGGAAATGTTCTGATTTGGATTGGAGATCACATAGCCTACATGTGACTTCCAGTTTCAGTACCATACAATGCATTCTCCAACACACAGCCTAGCTTTTGGACAAACAATCTAGAACCCCCTGCAAGCCGTGTCATAGATTCAGCCTCCCTGTGCTCTTGGCACTAAGGGTCATCGAAGGCAAGACTGTTTGCATGAGACCTTCCAGCTCATCTGGTCTCATCTAATAATTGTGCAGATGGGAAAAGTGATCCAGGAGGCAAAAATCTTTCAAGCAGACCATTTACTTTGGCTCTGTGCATCTTATCATGTTAAGCTGCCTCTCCTCTGGTACCATTACACCTGCAGGGTGGGGACCAAAAGTTAGCCATATTCACTCTCTATTAACAACATGCATACCTGAAAACCAAACAAAGGTAGAAAATTAAATCCAAGTTCCTGAGATTTGACTGAATGTGTCCGTTCTTAAAAATCAGGGTAACAGGGGCACCTGGATGGCTCAGTGGGTTAAAGCTTCTGCCTTTGGCTCAGGTCATGATCCCAGGGTCCTTGGATCGAGCCCCGCATCAGGCTCTCTGCTCAACAGGGAGCCTGCTTCCTCCTCTCTCTCTGCCTGCCTCTCTGCCTACTTGTGATCTCTGTCTGTCAAATAAATAAATAAATAAAATCTGAAGTGGAAAAAAAAAATCAGGGTAACAAACCTCAAATGTCCATTCAGAAATTTTTATTTTACTAAGTATATATTGGTATGGATTTTATAATATACATTTCTTAGTATATATTGGTATGGATTTTACAACCTGCATTTCCTAGCCGGTCTCCAAAAATGTCTAAATCGGTGCTTCCTTCAAGAACGGATCCCACCTTATTCATCGCTATTTCTTTCTCAACACATTGCACAATGCTTGGCAAACGTTACATATTAATTATATGCTGATTCGATTGATGTGATTTTTGTTGGTGTAGAAGCCAAATAAAAGTCAATTATCTCAGAAATTAGGGCAAATACTATGAGAATACTTCTGACAATGGAACATTCTAGCTCATTCATTTGTTCCTTTATTCAACAAAGACTTGCTGAGAATCTCCTATACTAATTGTCTGCACAATTCAATGTCTTAAGGATGTAACAGGAAGAAAACAGTGAAGACAGAAACAGAAACAGTGAAGACAGAAACAGGTCCTGCCCTTAGGAAGCTTCCTGTCTCTCAGAAAAGACTGAACTCAGCCTAGTTTGAGAGGAGGGAGTACTACTGAGCCCCAGGTGATTTCCCAAAGAACTAACCTCTCATGCGTGTTCCGCAGGAGAAGAAGGAGTTAATGCAGGTGAACTGAGGAATACAGACGGGAGAAAAAGGGGCATGGTGTGGTTATACCAGACAAAGCTGAAAAGACAGAACTGGTCATATTATAAAGGATCTTAGAAGTGGGGATAATATCCAAAATATGTAACAATCACTAAAACACAGGCGCTGGTCATTCAGAAAATACTCTCTATCCTAAACTCTAACTCTAAACTTCACCTTAAAAAGATCCAGTTAGCCGTGGTTACACACACGAGTGTGGCATACACAACGCAAAGTCTGGGTGTCCAAATTATAGCCCGTTTTCCACCAGCCCGGCTAGCCCAGACTTACTGCTTCAGAATGCTAGATGGGTAGAAAATAAACATGTCATCTAAAGGACTGTGTGTGTGAGTTTCGTTAACAGCTGCTTCGCTTTCTCCTCTGAGAGTCGGCCACGTAGCCTGTCCAGCACCGAGGTGGAATTATAGCTTCTTGAGAAGGACTACCTGGTCCCACATACTTTGAATAGCATGGCCTTGTTTCAAGAGGTAAAGTCAGACTGATGATATCCCAAAAGCTCACGTAGTTGCGGGAAGGGGACCGATAAGGGAAATAAGAGCTTGTTCATTTGTTGAGGCATTTTTAGCAGTCCCAGTGAATTATTTGGCCCAAGATAAGCATACGCCAGGATGCTTAGAACCTGGATGCCAGGATGCTTTAGAACCCTAGGGTCGCCCTGTGACTACCCAATAGCCTCCCAAATAGCCACCACCTCTTACATTTAGAGAAAAATAAAAGACCTATTTGTATTTCATAGTCTACAAGCAGAGCTGATCTTCAGGGCATACACAGTAGTTGTTTGGTATGTGTGTCTGCTTCGATTGGTTCGGAAAGACTTTGTACCCGCCCCCACCCCCCGCATCCCCCCTCCCGCACCCCCTGCACCGCCCATTCGCACGTGGCATTGCTGTTTGTTTCTTTCCGCGTTCTCCCTGTCTGTCATAGGCGGTAACTTACTGATGGGCCATCCTGCCAGCTTACCGCCTGCATACCCACCCTGGGATAAAAGCCGCGCAAAGGAAGGGCTCTTCGTCGGTTTCATTTTGTTGATGAATTCTGAACATCTAGACTTGTGCTTGGCACATCGCAGGCACTATAAATAATTCTTAATTTGAACTTAAGTGAAGTGCCTTGTTTTGCTCCTTAATTGGGTGGTGCAGTGCTCTCGTCTGCTTGGTCAGTCTTGCTAGCTGCAGGCGGTGGGTTCCAGCTGGTGGAAGAGATATGCCCATCCTCAGGCCCTGGGCTGGAAGCGGCACACATCTCTTGCACTCCTGTTCCACTGGCAAGAGCTCCAACGCATGCCCATACTTAATTGCAAGTGAGGATAGAAAATGTAATCTGGGAGAAAAACCATCTTCCCTAAAACAAAGGGAGAGTGTGTTTTGGTGGACAACTGACAGTTTCTCCTGCTTTGACCCTGAATGAAATGCTGAAGCAGTAGACTTCTCCTTTGAAGTGGGATTGATGTTACTATCCAAAGCAGAGGTGTTTGTGAGAAAGAAGAATCAAACAGGTATTGTTTTCCTTTTGCCAATAGGAAGTAAAACTGAAAGCATTCTCTACGGATGCTTTCTAAGTATTATAGGAACAAAATTGTGGAAGAGTGGGATGTTGCCTTCATTAGACTACCTCAAATTAATTATATGTCATACATTTAATTAAGCTTTAAATACCTAGAAGACTTTTTCCCCCTGAGATCAATCAAAGAATAAATAAATTGTTTGACATAATCTTAATTATTGGGGTTAACCTAAATTAATTTAAAAAATTTCAAATTACGGACGTCAAAACAACATTATCTAGGAATTTACATCTCTCCCCCAAAAAAGAAACCTTATTTGTTTTTCAGTGAATCAATAAATATTTTTTAATCTTCCTTAATCTAAGTTATAGAAATTGGTATTCTAAATAAATTTTATATCTTTATAGTTCTTCAAACTAACAATCAAGTTACTACTAAATAAATATGAGAGTATTTCTTATCTCCTTGAAATTGGAAGGGAATTCACACTTAATAAATGACGAATATGAATCAGCAAATTATAAACTTCTTAATTTTCCAAATAATATTATAAGCTAAATATTATTGCTAAAGTTTCCATATAAATTAAAAGTGTTTCCATCTCCACCCAGCTTATAGATGGCAGGCCCAGTACTTGAATCTAAGTCAGTCCAAATCCCAAATTAAAGAAAACTGTTCTAAATAGTCCCACAATTCATTAATTAACTCGTTTTTAAAATCTGGACATTCACGTATAAATGTAAATGCTCAGGGGGCAGAGATCTTATATGTCTTGTTTACAGTGATATTCTCAGTGCTTTAAACATTGCCAATAGGGTTAAACATTCAACAAAACTTTGTTGAATAAATGCTTAATGGCAGGAAATCTACTGTGTGCAAAGCACTCTGGATCCTATTGGGATATAAGCTCGAGGATATAATATGAGGTCCCTTAAGTCATAAAGCCTTAGGCTCTAAGAAGGAAAACATATATTGTACAAATAATGTCACGATAACAGGCGAGAGAAAATGATAGAATGCCTTCAGTTACAAAAAAGAGAAGGAGATGGCACCCGTGTGAGAAATACATACCCCTTTTCTTTGAAGATATAACAAATGAGCTGGACATTACAGGACAGACTGAAGGTCAACAAGTCAAGATCAGGACTTAAGAGGAAATTTATGACTGACAAACAAGACAGCATTTTCAAAGATGTTGAGATAGAAATACAAGGTCAACACGTTCAGAGAACAGTAGTACTCCTGGAAAGTGCTAATCTTTCCAAAAAACAGCTGTAATGGATGTATCTATAGCATCTGTAATAAGGACTTAAATGTTTCCATTATGTGGATGCCCACACACGAGGGTCCACAGAATCTACCAGGAAAAGTCTTTATTCTTGAAATCCTTTCTGACGACAATGGTATGAGGTGATGGAACCCTGCAATTCAGCATCCTTCTTAATTAATGATTTAAAGAGGAAAAAAAAAATAGCTCCATAGATTTTTCCAGGGACTTCCTGTAGAGATATAGGTGAGCATGATGTCAAAAAACCGGATGCTCAGGAATTCTGTTGTTACATTTTTTTAAATGTAAGTAACTTACATTTAGTAACTAAATATATACAGTGCTGGGTTGGCTATGGTTTATGATCCTCCTAAGTACCAACCCAGGAGTTTGCTGCCCAGCTGATTTTAGGATTCAGGTGATTGGAAGATGATACATGGGGCAGAGTTATTCATTCACAAAATCCTGTTGAGTAGTATTATGTGAGAGGCCCAGTGCTGAGCGACGGTGATGCAGACATAACTATGATCCCTGACCCTGAGGAGTCAGCATCTGTTCAGCCAGTCTTCCACCCAGATCAGTAGGAATCCCATACGGAACTTTTCACCTACAAGTCACAGTGCAAAGACACCTTTTCCTTTTATTTTCTAGAAAGATCTGGAATGAACCAAAATCTTTGAAATTAGTTTAGCAATTTCTCAATCAGTATTGTTACATTTGTTTTATATCACAACTCTTGAAAGAGGCAGATTTTATGGAATTTGGGGAAAATTTGTACATGAATAGCAAATACTGGCAGTTGGTGTATCTGTGTGTGTGGGTCTGTCTGTCTGTCTGCCTGTATGTGTCTCTCTCTTTTATCCAATATTTTTCTCATGGCAAGACAAACTGATATTTTTGAAAAACAGTTTCTTAGGACCTAAACATTCAGGAAGTTTCTAATACTTTCTAGAACAAATATTTTATTTCTTTACATAACTAAATTATTTACTTCATCGTAATGGATAGCTCACTTAAAAAATATCTCTTGAAAAAAAATATCTCTTGACATCGGACTCAATTAAAATAGAATTCGGTACTCCAAGAAATCTAAACTAAGCTTGATTGTTTTTAAAAAACAAACTTGGTTTTTCACTTTGGCTTTTGTTATCAGCCAACTTTTACATCTGAAAAGGTACTCACAGATTTGAGGAGATAGGCTTGCATTTGCTCTTTTAAACTGTGATGGAGAATCATTATTGAGGGTTAAATCAGTTTTGTAGGTGAAAACGACTTTTTTCTTAAAATGGAACACAACATATTAGAATAAAATAAAACACAGATGAAAAATATCGGCCTGTACACCCAGAAAAAGTGCAAGTTGTGTTTTATGAAACATTTTTTGTGTGTATGCCTGTTTTAAGTCTGGACATAATTCTTAACTTAGGGAAGCTGAAGAATTTGGACAAAGATGCTTCATTGAGATATTGAAAATTGTTGGTACGTGGAGAGAAGGATTATTGTTTTTTCTCAATAGTTAGGATACCAGTGCTATGGGCCATGGAGGTCAGTCACTTGGTAACGATCTCTTCCTGGGCGTGCGCGGAGAAGGGAAATCCCAAAGTAGCGGATACTCTTGGAAATGGCTCCTGCAGCTGATTTCTCCATGAACTTTTTTTTTCACACAGGACTGAGTCAGCCACTATCTTTCCAAAACCTGAAATATGTTTCTTGCTTGAAACTAAGCACAAATTTGGCTTTTCCTTCCTCAAGGAAGAAAAGAGGCGCAACTGCATCGGTGTCACAGTACAGTAGCATATTCTGTCCCATCTGTTGCTTCGAAAGGCTTCGTGGCACCGTCTCTTCTCGGTTGTCCTTCCAGTCTCTTTCTCACGGACCCCTTCGTCAACGTCCACATCTGATTATTTCAGGGCTCTTAGCTTTTGCTGGAATTTGCCAAAATCTGGGTTAACCGCCTGTTTCAAATAGCGAAGCCGAAAATCTCTCTGAAGACAAACAGGTTCTCCCCTCCATATGCTGCTCTTCTCCTTTTAGCTGGTTTTGACTGAACAAGAACATTTCTTTAACCATCGCGTCATGTGTTCTGAATCTATGTGGGGCTTGAAATGAACTATGCCTATTGACAAGGTTATTTTGAGGCAGAAAAGCAATGAGATCTCTTATTTCTCAGTTTCACCAGTTGCCCTTATATTTCATGGCTAGACATAATTATTAGATCATTTAGGTCTCCACACAATGGCCACGTTGCTAAACTGAGATAGCGAGCCGCTGATAAAGTCTTCCGATTAGTCCCAACAGCGTTTGTAGATGTCAGCTGAATTCACCGCTGGCATCTTTCAGGCGATTCAGTTCTTTGGTAACTTTGTGTACATCTTCAGTTAATTACTGCCACGCAGTCCGGGATTGAGTTGAGCTGATGGATGTCAGTCCCCTTCAGGATGCTAAATAGATGATGCCACAAAATTCTTAAGATGCCCACGGTGAGGCGAGTAGAATTACCTGTTTTCTACTTTGCCCGAGGATATCCAGGTAGTTCCGTACCTTCTCCCTTGCTTTGACAGGTCCCCCATCCCTTATGCCAAAAACTTTGTCCCCACTAATCTGACATGCTTCCCAATGTGACTTTATTAGAAATTTACTCCTATGGGTCAGCCATTTTTTCCCAGTTATCACCTAATGGAATACAATTATCCCCCCCCCCAAAAATAATGATTTATAAAGCACAATTACTTCAAGCACCATGTGTTTGCTTCATTATTTCCCAGAAGCAAGTAATGCTTTTGAACATAGAAAGAGAAATAGAACACACTTTTAGAAAAAAAGAAGGTTCTGGCTCTCATTCTAGATCTGCCATTTTTTAGCTATGGCGCAGGCAAAATCACCCCTCCCCTCTGTCGGGGAATAATATACTTGCTTGTCCAATCCACCTTCCTCAAAGGGCAGCTGAAGGGATTACCTAAGTTAGGTTCGGGGTCGAAGAGAAATGCTATTGTGTGCTGACAGAGACCCCTGGTCCTGGAGCCGGAATGCCTGGGTTCAGACCCCACCAAGCCACTGACAGCTCATCGCTGGGCACTGACAGGCCACCCTGAAGATGAATCAATCCTCCCAAATTTCAATAAAGCCAGTTTAAAGGGACTAAGTCTGGGAAGCCTGGGTGGCTCAGTCCGTTAAGGGTCTGCTTTTGGCTCAGGTCATGATCTCAGAGTCCCGGGACTCAGTCCCCCATCGAGCTCCCCTGCCTTTTCTCTCTGCCTCTGCCTCTCCGTGTTGGTCCTGCTCTCTCTCACCCTCTCTGACAAACAAATAAAACCTGCATGGTACCCGACATGCATGGTACCCGACACATCGCAGGCATGCCATGCATGTCTTTCTTCCCTTTCCGGAAGCTGTAATGTGGCGGAAATCCCAGGAGCTCAGATCTGGAAGAGTGTTCAAGTTCAAGTTCTAGCACAGTTGGCTCTGCAATTCTCTGAGCTTCAGATCTCTCATTTATAAAATAGGAACAACTTTTGTCACTTTATGGGGGCTCTTAAGAAACTTAAATATGAGGGACTATGCAAAATTTCTCCTTGGAGAAGCTACAAAACAAAACAAAACAAAACAAAACAAAACCTCTTTCAAACTCTCTCTGAGGATTTCCCTTTCAAAGGGCTGTCTGAAATCTTCCTATCCTACAAGGCATATAAATCCCCTTTATTAAGTCTCATCAACAGTAGCACATTTTGGTGTTCCCAATTATTCTCTTGCTAGAAATCAGGTTCCAGAAGGGGGAAATTAAGATGCCTTGTCCTCAGGTCTAGTAGAACCTAAAGCTGATCGTCAAGATCAGCTCATCATTCTCACTTTACTGGTAAAGAAACTGAGACTCTTGGAGATTAAATGACACGCCAAAGTCACTCTGCGACTCAGGGGAAGGGTTCAGACCAGGACTCCATGCTTCGGACTCCTCGTGCTGTAACAGACCATCACCCCCATTTCAGCGGTCTTCTGAGGCTTGAAACGGATGCTGCACTCTTTGGGCCATTTGGTTATACATGTTAGAGTCAGCAAATGCAGAATCATTTGACCTGTTGGTCTAGCAAAGGAATCAGCTTTGGCCCGTTGCAGAGAAGGAGGTTCAGTAAGTGGGGAGGGTTTCTCAGGCTGCCCCCACCGTATCAAGGGAGGCAGTCAGCAGGCCGACTGGCTGATATCCGTGGCTTGAGAACGGGTTCGCTGAATGTGGACACTTGCGTTCCGTAGGATCAAAACCTGTAGAGCCCATGACACTCTCCGCACTGTTCTTTCCTGCTGATATAACTGAGAAAATGTCACCACACAAACCATGCAGCCTATATGGCATTTTGAGCACGCTCAACAATGGTGTGACATTTGGAGCGGCTGAAAGCAAAGCCGCATGGTGTCTACCCTGTGCACATCCTAAATGACACCCCTCTCTTGTTCTGCCCTTCCTTTTCCTTTTTGCTCTGGATCTTCCTTCCCTCGGTAAGCGACCGAAGTCTGCGTTTTGCGTCTTCCTAAGCTCAACTTCACTGGAGCTTCAAGACCGTGAAATCCTCATGGTCCTTAGAGCATCTGAGTACATTTCACTTTGCTTCTCTGTTTCTCATTGTTGCTTTTCATAGACAGACACCCAGGGGTTGAGATGCTCCTCAAACGATCTTCCAAACAAAGGGAGACCTTTTTTGGTTGCGAGGTTTAGCATTTTTATCATTTCATTTGACTGTCAAGGGTATAGATATGTGTGTGTATTAGTCATAGACGACATTTTTGTCATTGCCAGTGAACCTTAAATATTTATTATACAACCTGCACATACTAAGGGCTATCTCTGTAAATCAGAGTTTTTAGAGGATTATAATTTTTAAAAAGATTGAGCCTGCACATTTTCTTATTATGGAAAAAATCCTCCATGTAATTAAACTCGTAACATTTAGCATACATACTCGAAATGACTCATGTTCAAGCGCACTTTTTAAATATATTTATTTTACAGGGACATATCTTCCACACCAAATCACTTTCTCTATCTTCCCTCATGCTGTTTACCAGCCCCCCTCAGACTGAAATATTCTAGCAATTGCATCCCCAATAAAATAAAACTCCCATGTGCCATCATGAGCCGCAAATATACCTTCCCCTTTTCCTTGATGCTTTCAAAAAGTCTATTGTATTCTGAACGCAAACGTTTATTGATATGTGGTTGCAGAATCAATAGAAATGTAGACCTTCTGGTAGCCTTTTTATATCACTGCATATTCTCTCCATATGTAAAAATCTGTCTGCAAATGTCATGTTCGAAGGCACATGGATGATATTGAATGACTCGTGGCACGGCCAAGCTGCCAGTTCCTCGCAGACTCTCCTCCAAGCCCCACATTTTCCATTAGGATGTTTCCATCAGGATCAAGTTCCTCTTCAGGGATAAGAGCAGCTCATCTTGTCTTCCTGTTTTTCATAAAGGCAGCTCGAGAAAGCCCATAATCAGCAGACTTATCAGTAGCTGATTTAGTTCCTCCTAAATGTATTGGTAAAGAAAGATCTGCGGGTCACTTTGCTACTCCTTCCTGATACGTCCCTGTCTCAACGGCGTCTCCCCACATCTCTCTGCTAATGCGTTCAGTGTGCATAATATCGAGTACCAGCCCAACGTCACTGAGAAGCTTCATGATTACACTCCTGCACTGTAATTCTAAGTTGAGATTTTTCACTGTTTAACAGACTACAGAATGAAAGCACACAATGCTTATTGGGATAAATCAAAACAAAACTAAAAAGAAATACTAATTTAAGCACCTCAATGATGAAACAGGGACATCTGGGGTTTTAATTTATCTAAGGAATATTCTCAATAATTCATTTTAATGTGACCGCATAAACTGGTTTTAAAGGGAAGGAAGGACAAAATATAAGAATGGTTAATTTTTAGGAATTCATTCATTCTCAAAAATTATTATTTTTCCTCATTGCACCTAAAGCTGTAATCTTAATATTATGCACAACCCAAAGCTATAAAGTATTAACAAATTTAGCACCAGTCTCCACATTTTAATGCTTGTTTGGGCCTAATAATTTGAGATAAGTGAAGATTCTACTATTTTAACTTTTGGTGGCATTTTTCATTTTCAGTAGTATATATCTTAAAACATTTTAAAGATTTTTATTTTTATGTAAATAACTTATTTATGTTTAAATGCAATTTTATACAAAACACATTTATATTGACTCTTGACCTAAAGTTACAGAAGATACATTTGTTATACTCAATCTGGTAGGACTTTGGAACATAGTCAGAAAGATAAGAGATTTGAACACAGGAAATTTTGGAAAATAAGCCTTACTCGTTCATGAAAGCCCCAGTCTAATACTATAAAGGATAAGAACAAATGGCAAAGGCAGGTGTCGATCACAATTTAAAATTATATTCCCACTTGTTCTTGTAAAGAATCTTGTTTTATCAGTCTTGGTAACAAGGACAAAGTTTCTGAAAAGGGAAGCTCTGAAAATATTTGTGAGCACAATAAGGAAATTAAAGGAAAAAAAGAACAATCTGAAAGCCAATCGGTGCTACAAAGAAAAAAAAAGAACATTATAAAACACCTTTTCAAAGGTCTTCTAATGTACAATATTTAAATACAAACAGTAACTAGTGTTACACCAGCTGCTCTCAGGTTTGCAAAATATATCAAAGTACAGCATATTGGAATGAGTCCTGAGTTTCCATTTACTTTATCTATCCAGACACATCAATTCTTTTTACTCCAGCCTGATAGAGTGGAACTACAGCAGACAAATGAGCTAGTGGGGCTGACATCATGTGTTTGTCACAAAGGAGCGCTGGAGAAAAAAGCATGACTTTGATCCTCAATGAGGTTACTATTTTACAGTACCATGAATTTAATTCTAACTCGATGCCTTAAGTCACTGTTCACTGTTTATTGGCCAAAGTTTATTCCCGTTTCATCTTTAACTGTTAAAAGGTTAACTCCTGCGATCCCTAGACAAGTGAAACCCTGTCCCCAGCACACAGAAAAGATGGAAATTTACATGCAAAGAGTTGATTAATGATCTTTGTGACATGATAAAAACTACCTTGAGTTGGTGACTACAGATAAGCCAGCAGGTTGACGACTACTTTTTACAAACCCAAGGGGATCATTTCAAAGGAAGATTGATTTGTATTTAAAAGATGATACATGCCAGATAATTGCCAGAGAATTTTTATATATATTTATATATAACCTAAGTATCGATCTAGACAAGAGATAGAAAGAGACAGAGAAAGAGAGAGAAAGAGAGACAGAGGGAGAAAGAGAGAGGAATGTACATTTCGGATATAAACAAGCTATTCTTTCTTCTTTTCTTGAAAACTTGAATATTGTTGAAAATAAAGGTTTTTATTTCTGTTCTGAATGTCATGGAATATTTGCCTATTTCACCATTGGGCTCCTTTATCCAAGAAAATTAGTTCAATGCTTTTTCTTTAACTCATCAGACAAATAAAAATGCCATAGGTGAAATCTGCCACTTTTGAACAGACATAGGGAAGCAAGAATCAGCCGGCTCCTACAGACCAGTCCTCCAAGCAGATGAGTAAACACTGCTTCTAACAATTATAATGGGGAGAAAGATTCTTTCTCTGATACTTGGTATCAGGTACTCTGATACTCACAGCTTTTTATCCTTCTTTTTTTTTTATATATATATAGTTTGTGGGTCATTTGCCCAACAAATGAAGAAGAGAAATGTGATGAATTAAAATCAGTATTGTGAATCCAAATCAATAAATTAATCCCAGCCTGGCCATAAAGCACATGTTAACATAATGAGATACAAGAAGGAGAAAACTATCACTCCTGCCAGGCAACCTCTAATAATTACAATGTATCTCTCCAATCAAATGTTTGGCTAAAATATACTAAAGAAGTGACAATCCTGTCATATTGAAAAGTTATATATATACTCAATACAGGGTTAGATAGGCCTTCCTAAAATAATTCAAACGGCATGCCCACTCATGCTCTCTTAAATAATCTTCTACGGTTTATCTTTTGGGTTGACCATCAGTGATGGACAGCTCTATTTACAGCACATATCTCGACCCCTTTTCACAATATCTTGCATTTCACAATATCTTTACAGCTACATTTTTGGCTGTCCAGAAAACTCTCCATAGACTCTGCTAATCCACTGGAGGTCCCAGTTTCTTCATTACCAGGCAAATGCAAGTTAACAAGATGCAGAGGTAAATTTGACTCCTAAGTACTTAAAGAGAAGTTAGGTTTACCATGTAAAGGGGCCTTGGCTGCTCCAAGCTAAGAACATTGGGCCACACACAAAAGGTCACTACCTTTTTATTTTTCTCCAGATTTGCTAAGCTGATAACTATTTTTTAAAAGTATTTATTTATCTAAGAGAGAGAGAGAGAGTGCAAGCAAGCAGTGTGGGAGGGGCAGAAGGAGAGAGAGAATCCCAAGCAGACTCCTCACTGACCACAGAGCTGGACGTGGGGCTCGATCTCAGGGTCCTGGGGTCACAGCCCGAGCTGAAATGGAGAGTCGCACACTCAACCGACTGAGCCCCGCAGGCACCCCTGCTTAACTGATAATTAAAGTTAAATCTGTCCACCTCGCCGGTGCAGTGGGGCATGATTCCTTCGCTCTGATCTTTGAAGTAGGATTAGAGAATAAGAATAGAGATCTGGGAATCCATGTTAAGACAATTCCCTCAGATTTCTAGGAAACATAAACGCCGAGGTTTTTGTCTGTTGGTGTCTAAGTTCTTTAAGGATGCAGGAGCTGTCACCGTTCCTTAGAGGTTACCTGTTTGCAGACTGAGGGGCGGACCAAGATGACTGTTAGTCACATCTCTCTGGCTGGCCCAGTGCCCATCCTACGTGACACCAGAAATGGACATCGGGGTAGCCGCGTACACAACATCGTGTCTACCGTCGGTCTGGCAGAAGAATTGACTGCAGCCGTTCTGAGTGCCCGTGGAGAGGAGCAGGGATACCACGAAGCCACTCGGTGCCGAAGCAGGTTGAAACGTCAGTGACTCAGGGCCATGAGGCACCACACTGTGTGCCAGTCGCACGCTCTCGGGCCCCGCACTCGTGCCCGACTTTCTCTCTGGTTGGGCGAGTGGGGCCCCGCGCATGAATGACCTCCAGCTTTTCCTGCAGCTTCATCTCTGTCCTCTATCAAGTAGCAACCACATCCTGTCGGTAAAGGCTACGGTCAGTGGATAAAGCTTTTCTGGGCTGGATTTGAGAGTCTCGCTGCAGGGAAGAATGAAATTGCTGTTCTTAAAAGTTTAACCCAACTCCTTAATGCTGGCTGTCGGCTAGCAGTGAGAAAACACTACACTGCCGACCTCATGAAGCTTCTGGGACGTCAGTCGGTGTCATTTTAATTTTATACAACTTGGAATCGAGGCCAAGAGAGAACTTAGAACTTTCTTCAAGGTGCTCAGGTGGGAAGAGGCAGAACGGGGATTTGCACCCAAGCCTGGTACAGCCAGTGCACTCTTACACCCAGGGGCCCCCACCGTCCCCCACTGTCCCTGCTTGGTCAGATTTCCTAGTCCTCAGCCAAGCAAATTATGAGCACAGGATGAGCAAAGCTCACAGAGTACAAGGAGCAGGAAGAACCTGGGGATGGGAGAGAAAGTCAGTTTTCTTTATGGCGACTTTAGGGTTAAGACAAGCAATATAGCCAGAGGGCATAATTCTGCATGAAGAGTGAGGAGGCCTGTTTGCTCATCTGACACATTTTTTTTAACATAGAAATATCGACATTAATAAAAAAGTCATCGAAGAGTAAGTGAGAAAATACGGGGGCTTATCAAACAAGAAAACAAAATCTGTGCTGTGCTCTTTTCACTCTCTCTGTAACATTCATTGAAAAATATAATGAGACTCCGAGAAAGCGAATAGCCCTCCAAGATCTAATAGAATATAAAACTACTTACCGTACAACAGCATCAGATCCGAGGGAAGGGGACGTAAATAAATGTGACTTTGAACTCTCTGAGCTGTTTCAGAGTGAAGCCTGACATCCTGTGGTTTCCCCAAATAATACACATTTATTTGAAAATACCGATTTTTAACTCGATTGTCATGCTTGAGTTGTCAATTTTCCACATATGATTAGAAAACAATTCACAGAATCTGATCATAGTAGGGAGCCCTCGTAGGAATAAATGTGCTGAATCTTTATTCTAGGAGTCAGATTATCTTGATAATTGTGACCTGAGTTTATCTGGGCTATTAAAAGTAAGATCCTTTTCCTAAGAGTAGCCTTCAAGTCTATGCTAAGGGAATGCTTTACAGATACACTTAATACACAGTGAAAGTATATTTATCACTCACTTACTACACTCAGGGTTCCCGGGTAACGTTCCATGGTATGTGGTAAGATGAACCATTCACCAGTGAGGTTTCACCATTGTAATGCAGGTTCCTAAAGGAGAAGAGATGGCCCAGTTTAGTTCTTTGTGGCTAATGAGGCATGAATCATGAGAAGGGCCTTGTAAACAAAGGCTCAGGGGTTGCACAAAATCCCAGGGAAAAGCCAAGTCTGCAGAACCTGTCTTCTATAAACAGAAATGCCCGCTGTCTTTCTAAACACCCAGGTGATACCAAGCCCAACTGCAAAGTATGACCTGCATTTCGTCCAAACTTTTTGCCTCGTCATTTTAGACCTATCACAAGATACAGCAAACACCCAGTCTAACTTTCCTTGAAGATACTGTGTTCTGCTACAACAGAAATTATTTTCAGCCTCTGACATATTACTCTTAAATATTACATTTGATATGATTGCTTTTTTAGGATTCTATCCTATAATTATGTATCAGAATCATTTTACGTTAAAAATAAGTACATAGGCTAAAAGCATTTTGGGGGGAACTATCATGAAATACGCCGATTTACTTTTGAAATCCGCTAATTGTACATGGGATTTTACTGAACACAGAAATGATAACAAGAGGTTTAGTTCTAGACGTTCTTAATTCTATTTAACTTAGGGGATGTTATCGTAAAACCCAGGGGGAAGTACACAAGGCTGTGGACTGTAAAAAGAATTGTGGTGGACAGTGACATCTTGTGGAAAGAAGGATCAGGAAGCTATTTAAATTTTTCTCATTTGAGCAAACTATCCCCTTTATAGGTATTACGGGAACAATGTTTAAGTGGGTTTTTTGGGATCTGGAATATTATGTGAATATTATGTGTGCACAGAAATAACAAGTTCCAAGGAAAGCTCACAAAATCCTATCTAACATGGAGGGTGATTAGAAAATATAAATATAAAAACTTCCATTTCTAATTCACTGGTGGTGACTCCCTAGGAAAATGGCTCAAGCTGAGTGGAGACAGGAGAAATTTTGAAGGGAAGATGGAAATCAGGAATTTTGTTCCACTGAGGAAGTGTTAGCTGAGGCTCAGTCAGAAAGCACACAGATTACCTTGGCTGTCCGCCCCTTTTTTCTGCAATGATGCCCACTCCCTGCCCCACCCATGAAAACAACACAAAACAACAACAACAACAACAACAACAAAACACAATTCCAAAGGAACTGATTAATGATTGTTTCTTAGGACATTTGGAAATGTTGTAAACAGATGCCAAAGTTTCCTTGGCTGGCCCATCAAGAATTAGAAAATACCCACATACCCTAATAAGTCCTTGGGTGCCAAAAGGATTGTTCGCTAATCTTAACAAATCTTTCTCTACCTCTCCATTGTATTTTTCTTTAAAGTGGGCTCCACACCCAATGTGGGACCCAATGTGGGCTTGAACTCACAACCCTGAGATCAAGACGTGAGCTGAGATCAAGAGTCCAATACTCAACTGACTGACAGGCACCCTTCCTCTGTATTTCACATTCTATTTTATCCTGACTCGAACTTCATTGATCTAGAGCAATTGTTTTCACCAAGATTTTCTTACTTGTCAAATTCAAAGGTTGAGTCCCTTTACATGTCTGTCCTGTAGTTTTCTATCTAAAAGCTCTTCTAGAGTTGTGTCCCTATTGGGCAACCCCCATATGCTGACTGAAAGGAAAGGGGAGGGATAAAGTCTTGGATGTCTCTTTCTAGAGTTCTCCACTGGGTTAGCAAAGACTTCCTCGAGTCTGCATTCTAGTTCAATTTCTAGTTCAACCCCTCCCTTTGTCAAATCCTGCTTCCTCTTCTCCTTTTCACAGGTGTTAATCCCAATGAAATATCTGTGGATTGGAGTAAGACTGAAGAAAAATCATGGAGGGACCATTAAAACCAGATTTAAGTTTGGTCTGTCATGGTCTGTCTCCCTGGATGCCCTGGAAAAGCCCACCTTTGCACGTTTAGACAAATCTGCATGCTTCAAATTCAATCCTATTCCCATGCAGAGGGAATTTTCATGTAGATGGTTCAGCTGCTGGCCAGTCTTACTAACTACCAGGGTGGCTCTAATCTTTACAGCCAATTCTAACAAGTGTGTGTCTCCTTTTCTTTCTGTAGTAGCATCTTATCTGTTAGAGAACGGGGGTGGGAGGCAATAGAAGCTTCTGATTTGCTCCTAGGTGACTAATTTCTACTTTGAAACATCTTGATACCCCAGTTCCTCTGACACTGTTGCCTGTGTGTTTCATGTTGCTATTCCTTGGGACAGAATTACTGTAGCTGAAATCCAGCATGGGAGCTGGAGATCTAGGAACCTGGCACTAGGCATTCCCTTTGCTACTCTCTGGCTAATTTGATGTGGCTTATTTCCAGCTCTGAGTCGCTATTGCCCCGATGTATTCCTGCTGACTTCCCCGGGGCTAAGGGTATTTCTCTCTGTGAGCCTGACTCAAGTGCTCCCACAAAACACAGCTCCGTTTGCTTCCACTTGCCCATCTTGCCTCTGATCAGACGCTGCCTCTCACCCCTAAGATGTGTCATAAACTCTCCCTTCGCTTTGATCCTTCTCTTCCCACTTTTAAAAGGGTAAACTTCCTTCGTCAAATGCTTGCTTGGTCGACCACACTACAACTGGGCTGGCGCGCATCTTTTAAAGTTTGTTTCACTTTGCTTTGCCCTGCAGGGACGTTTACACAGAGCAGCAGAGACCCCTGCTGGTTATTCAGTTTTACTTCCTAAAATGCTCATTTGATATTAAATGTTGACTTTCTTTATTTCTGCTGGTAGATAGTGTTTAAAACGATTAAGGTCATAGTAAATGCAGGCTTAGATTTATGCATGTCTTATGGGGAAGAAAAAAAGACTGTCTTCTGAGTGCTTGAGCTATCGAAGTGGATATCCACAGCAAAGTGAAGTAAAGAAAATTAAAGAAAGAGCAGATGACAGATAAACTGACCGCTTCCAGATAATACAGGCAAAGCCAATGTGAGCCTCCATCCGGATAATTCAGGAGGGACAGATAGATTCCACACAAGGTGCCATCCCATGGAAAAGTGGACTTAGCCTCAAAATCATGAATGTTTGCCTGATTTCCCTATTTTTGATGCAACGGAATTTGGATTACTGACCGTTTAGCATTGGTGAATTTGCAGATGTACAGCTGGTGGTTATGTGTAATTAATAAACATTTTCATGAACAAAACATATTTCTGTCAGTAGAATTACCTGGGTGTTCTAGTAAGCTGAGTTCTTATTTAAGATGTATCTGCTAGTATTTAAAAATACGAAGAAAGGTGGAAAGCATTCCTTAGATCCGTGGCTGTTTCTGACTTTGACATGAACTTGGTGGAGGACTAAGAGCCTGTGTATAAGAAACACAAGGAAGTGCCCCATGAAGAGAGAGAGAGAGAGAGAGAGAGAGAGAGATGTCCGCTACAAAAACTGCACGGAGAAAGGTGCCTAAAATGCTGAATGGCATTTTCAAGATCTATATAACGAGTTTAAATTAGGTGAGCATACCTTTCAAAAATTTTGATGGAAAGGTTTGTTTTACGTGGTCAGTGATAACCGTACCATATTGCATGCAATGTCCCCTACTCAACTTGGAGTAAGCCCACCCTGTTTCCTAGTCTGGATAGCGCATTTCTGTCGAATAACTTAAAAGTGAGCATCGTAACGGATCCTTAAGGACCCTGGGATGAGAGAAAGCTATCCCTGAGCCGTCCCTCAATACTGATGTTTGTTTCTCTTTACCCTCTTTGCCTATGACTCCCTGAAAATGTGGAGTCCTAGTTTGTTAGATCACATTCTCCGCTCAAAGGAGAGGAGTTAAGGTTCCTCATCACTGCGCAGGGCCCGGATCGACTGTGTCATGGCTATGACTTATCATGAGCTGTGACAGGAAAATGCTTGCTGTTTTAGGGACCATCGCTGCCAAGACCAAGGTTGGCACTTGTGTAACTTTCATAGGCCTTTTTATCAGTGGGTAGACAGCAAGCTGGGAAAACTATGGCCTTGGGCACTACCATCATTCTGCTTCTTACTTGCTAGATGGTGTATTGGACTCGCAGACTAGGACACATGGATAGTGACTGGCACAAGGCATGCGGGACATGGAAAGAAGAGAAACACTTATCAACAGCCCATAAATAATATTTTGAAAACTATATTAAAAAATGTATCATAGGGGCACCTGGGTGGCTCAGTGGGTTAAGCATCTGCCTTTGGCTCAGGTCATGATCTCAGGGTCCTGGGATCGAGTCCCGCATCGGGCTCTCTGCTCAGCAGGGAGCCTGCTTCCTCCTCTCTCTCTCTGTCTGCCTCTCTGCCTACTTGTGATCTCTCTGTCAAATAAATAATATAAAATCTTTAAAAAATGATCATAAATCAGTTGAGTTTGCTACAGTTAGAGGAGGTATGAGATAAGTTTTGATTTGGCCAAGATATTAAACCATTATTACTTACCTGAGCAACAGTTACGGTTTCAAAGAAAAAGAGTGGGGTTATTTGTCTTTCGCTGAAGTTAAGCTAGTGCTACGGTATAATTTGTATAATGTACGGTTCTGGGCCACACTCACAGCTGAAATAGATTTTGTCCAGAAATTTGGACAAGGCTACAATGCAAAGGGAAATGGATAAAAGTTACAGTTCTCAATAAGGAATGACAACTATCAGCGGGACGTTTGTGAGAGAACCACCGTGCACTTTTTATACAAAGCCTTTCATGAAATCAAGATGGATGCTGGTCTCTTTCAAAGAGCAATGACACTAAAAATCTCATGAAATTGTTTTAGAAAGCTTCTATATTAATAACAGCCCTCGGGGCGTGTGGGTGGTGCTGACGATGGAGTGTCCCACTCTTGGTTTTCAGCTCAGGGCGTGTCCTCATGGTCACGTGACCATGATCTCAGGGTCCTGAGATGGAGCCTCGCGTTGGGTCCCGGCCTCTCTCCCCGTCTCCCTCTCTCTAAAATCAATAAGTGAATCTTTCTCATTTCCATAGAACTTTGTAATCTTGAGAGCCCTCCCACCTGGCTATCATAGTCTATCCACATAACCTCTGTGAATTTTGCAAAACAGAATTATTATCCAGACAAGGACAGTGCTGGCTGCAGGGCTGAGGTCTCTTCATTCCTATTCTGTCTCTTTCAGCTCCACGCAAGGCTTCACTCAATGGGGAGACATTCATGCCTCGCTGCTATATTGGGGACCATGGACCCTGAATGTTAGGGTGGGGAGAAGTGGTCTAGGAAACCTATCCACGGGCCCACTAGCAAATACCTAATGACTCACTCTCTTGGCTAAATGCACTCTAGCACCAGAGGAAAAGTCTGGCAAGAACACCTGTGGGGGATAAACGGGAAGGTGCAAAACTGCCAACAAGAGGTAAAGACCGGGGATAACTGCTTTTATATTGACCAGAAATAGACCTACCTTGACATCTTCCTGATTGTGTCAGGATGAGGATTTGCCGCTGAACTTGGGATTGACCAGTCACAGGATGATTTTCAGAGGCTCTGTCCCCATCAGTAGATTATTTCTTGGCGTGCCAATATTTATTCTGTAGCTGGAGGAATTTCTTGTAGCTGGTTGTCTCCATCTGATGCTTATCAGGAAGGATTTGGGCCAGCCTTGTACTTGGAGGGCTCAGGAAAACCCCGTTTATCTTTCTGCTCTCAGACGGGCCATCACGGGACCCATCGAGGCTGCTCATTGCGTTGGTTTCTGTTCTTCAGAGTGTCTCATTTTTGGCAGTTGAGATGCAAGGGAGACTCAAAAGCTTATTCAAAGACATCAATGTTCTCTCATATTGAGGTATTTACTGTGTAAACCTCCCAATCTTGTGGAAAGAGAGTGGACTGTCGTGCCTTTGACATGTTTAACCCCTTGAAAGCTGAATGGGCACAAACTGAACCAGTTGGCCCAACTTCCTAACCACTTGTGAGACTGGCAAATGAGAACGGAATTTAGGAGAGGTCTCTGGGTGGTGGCTCTTGAGTGACTCCAGAACCGGAACCCAAAATGATGAAATGTAAAACTGGTTGCTTTTTATTAATACACCAAGTGACTCCAGAAATCCCATTCCTTCTCCAGCATCATCTGGTCATACAGAGAATATATGTTTATTAACATTAGCATGACATAGTGATGATGATGACAAGAGACCAAAAAAAAAAAAAAAAATCCTTGCATCTGGCTCAGTATCTACTCTTTACTAAATATATACCCTCTGAACCTCGCGGCAAGTATTTGAAAATTGAAATGGAGTGTTACTATTGTAAGTCAAGGTCCCTGTTTTTAATAGTCCTACATTATATTTAAGAGGAAAAAAACCAAACCACTGTGAATAAAGCTCCAATTTTGAGACAAGGATATGATGAGAGATGTGGGTTTAAAAGCCATCCTCATGAAAATGGTAAAGACAGAGATTAAATGACATTATTTTCAAAAACCATTTTGCATTCATTCAACAAATACTGGTTAAACACTTAATAATCAGGCATAACTACAGTGGACTCTCAGACCCTGTGAGAAAAAGGCCAAATCTGACTTCATGGAGCTTAAAAAGGATAAGGTGAGGGAAGACATAGCGTAAGAGACAACTCGCCTGAATCCTGGTGAAACCAAAATTTTCTCTTTAGAAAGACTGCATCTTTATTTTCAAGGGCTCTCAATCTTGACCTCACCTTAGACTCAGGGAGGACCTTTTGGATTTTCAAAGGTTTGGGCTGCACTTGAATCCATGGGCACCTACCCATGCCTGACGTTGTTGAAATCGCTTCAGGTGATTCCAAAGGCTGCCAGGGTGGAGAACCAACCAGCTGTAGCTCAGCTGGGCATCTGCCCCATGGCAGGCAGACAGTATAAAAGCCAATTATTGTTGAATGTGTTAAAACTGATAACTTTTCTAGGTAGTCCTACCAAAAGGCAGCTGTAACTAGTTCTTGGGGTCTGCATTGTATTTGTATAAGTTAAAGAGTAACCCTCTCATGAAGGATAATTAGAACAGGAAATGAGAATTCATTCCAACTGCAACACAAATGCAGACACTCATTCTCAAATAGTCACAAATAAAGCCCTGGTCTTTCTTACTCTCCAAGCATGCATTGCCGGTTAAGTTTATGGCAAATAAAGGGACCACATTCTTGAGACTCAAGAGGGGGGAAAAATGTTTCAGAGAGTTTTCATTTTTTCTTCTCTTACCTAACTGTCCATGTTCTGGATGGAGCTTGTCAGGGAAAGGCTGATCGATTATCAAATGGGCAAACCAGAAGAGATTTTCAGCTGTAAGGAACAAACCAAGGGTTGCTGGAGGGGAGGAGGATGGGGCAACAGGGTAACGGGGCGACGGGCATGTAGGAGGGCACGTGATGAAATGAGCCGTGGGTGGTCTATGCAGCTGATGCATCACTGAATTCCACCCCTGAAACTGACACTATACTATTGTAAGTGAAATTGAATTTAAATAAAAATTTAAAAATAAATAAAAATAAATAAAAGCTCTGTTCTCTGGATCACTCACTGACGCTGTCCATTAAAATTTCTCTCACACTTTACTGTAGGCTTTAAGGCAGTGGGGTTAGACTGGATTCCATACAATCTGGTGTCAGCTACCATCTACGTAACTTCCGATGAACATCCCTGGAAAAGTGACCCAGGTGCATTGCTTTAATCTCTGAACAGTTTTATAAGAAGGAAGTGCCAGAAAATTTGTTTTTCATTCCTTCACATTTTTAAATACAAGATATTTAACGATGGATGGCATTGTGAGTCTATAGCATTAAAAGCCTGTCAAACCGAAGCCAGATAGATAGTTCAGGAAACTGTGTGCCCTTCAGCTAGAAGAATATATACAGTAAGGCATGTAGGTTAAGTTATATCAAAGTGAGCGTTCAGGGCTGGAAGCAATAAATCCTTCTATAAACCAAAGTACAAAGAAATTAGGCTGCTTATTTTGAATAGCTTTTTGTAGCCATTATGCTTTTGTTTCTTCTATAAGGGTAGAGAAGAAAGAAATTTAATATTTCTTACACTTTTAAAATATGTGTCCTTTGGTTTAATTTAGATAATAAGAACTTGAACCAAAAATCTCTGAGTGACACTCATTTAGGGGCACAACTAATGCAATAGTTGGCATAACCTTTTTCCCAGAAGTATTTAATAAATATTTATGAGATGTGCATTGTTTTCTTAAATCAGCCCTATCTTGGTCTTAGGAATTTAAGCTGGTGAACGATTCTATAATGATCTTAAAGGTCTGGATTATGTTCCCATTAATTTTCTCACTTCCCCCAAAGCTAATAAATTTTAGAAATATTATATTTTACTGTTATTTATTTAATTAAAATAATTTCAGATGTCATTGTATTTTATTTTAAGGATTGGTTTTTTTAGGGGTGGAAGGATCTTCCATTACACCAACATGACTAGCCCTGCCTTTTTAAGGTACCCACCAAAAGCTTAAATCTTAGAATTTTTTATTTTCTTCATCTGTAAAATAGGCATGATGGTAATTATTTTAAATAATATTACAAGATGGGGCACCTGGGTGGCTCAGTGGGTTAAGTAAGCCTCTGCCTTTGGCTCAGGTCATGATCTCAGGGTCCTGGGATGGAGCCCCACATCGGGCTCTCTGCTCAGCACGGAACCTGCTTCCCTCTCTCCCTCTACCTGCTGCTCTGCCTACTTGTGATCTCTATCTCTCTGTCAAATAAATGAACAAAATCTTAAAAAAATAATATTACAAGATAACATTTAAGAAGTGAGTTCATTCATACCATATAATGGCTGCTTTCACAACAACAGCTTTTTAAATTATGGCTTTTTTATTATGATCAAATTTCATTCTAATGGCTCAAGAAAGTATGAAAAGAGGGGATGATTAAATACATAAATACATCAAGGATAGTGGACATCAGATGTCTTACTGGCAGTAGGGGGAGTTACAAATACAGAAAGGAGGAAAATTAATCTATGAGGTTGGATGGGAACTCATGTAACAATGTGATCTAAAATTTTACTATATATGAATAAAGATACAGACATAATTTAAATATGTATGTAAATAGATACATCTGTAGTGTGTGTGTATGTAAAGTGGAGAAAAGATGTAGCAATATATTATTATTAGTATGAGAGAGGGGTAATAAATATTGGGTTCTTCCCATACTCAAATTTGGAACCACCTTTAAGGAACACTGATGTTTGACAAATGAAAATTAACAAGTCCTCTTTGTTACTATAAGGCCACTGAAGAATGTGGCTTACATTTGTGACAGTGATACTCGGCCTTTGCCAGCCCTGCAGTGAAGAGGCTACAGTTTTCTTTTCCAAGAGCAGACAGATTCCAAACAGAAAGGCAAAGGGAATGAGCCAGGAAGAAGGACCAGTTCCTTGTCCCAAACTCACTGATCAGAAAAGTCCTTCCTTCTCAGGAGACACCTTGAAGCCGGGGCTGTGAACTTTACAGATAACCCAGGACATTATAAACTTAGGAAGGGAAAAGGAATTGAGCGATTGGAAGGTACAAATACGTCACTGAAAATAGTGTTGGGGGAAAACAAATGAAGGGGGATAGGACATTACTGACTCATTTTTAAGGAAGCAGTAAGAGAAAATCAATGTTTTGGGTTTCTAACGTAACCTAGCAAAGTGTTGAGGCTTTTGAATTTCTGACATGAGAAGTTTAATAGACTCTTAACATCTACAGAGAAAAGTCAGCATAAGCAGGGAAGGGAAACAGCTGGCCCTTAAAAGGAGCGATAGCACAAAACATTTAGCAGCTTTACTTCTTAAGCCCTTTAGAATACATAGACATACATATTGTACTAACTGAAATTTGTTATAAAAAATCTTATTTAAAACACATGCAATTTATGTAACTACTCTGTAATGGGAAGGGGAGCATTGACAGAAGCTCTAGAATTCAGAATATGTCAGGGAAAATCTGGCCAGCTGACCGATTCTATAATATCCAAAGCAGCACAAGGCACCTCGTTGTGGCTTTCGGAATTTTAAGCAAACTCACTGGTAATGTGAATGTTTTAACAAAGTTGGCCTTTGCAAGCACAAAACCTGCTAAATGAAGTACAGATATATTCACCGTGAATATATGCATCAATCCATAGAAGACAGTAAATAAGAGACTTACATAAATGAAAAGAAACCTAAATAAAAGCTTCTTATCAGCTCAAAATTTCCTTTCATTTAATTTTGATAACAAGGCAAAAAAGATACATATTCAAGCCTTAAAACAAAACAAACAAAACAAAACAAAAACCTCTTGGGTCAATCCCCACCCCCCCAACATTGTTTCCAATGCTTTTGGCAGAGTCTACTGTATGTAACCAAAAGTATAGTCTTGATTGAAAAGGTCTCTGACTTCTTTCTGAGTTGAACTAAGAAAAATTTGCATGTGAATCATTCATAGATACTAATGCAATCCTGCAGAGGACCTTTTTATAACTATATCTTTCCATGACTTCTATGGAATAAAGAAAGTTATAAAAATCACAGTCCAAGGAAATCAGTGAATTATTTTTCAAGCAGCTATTCACCATTGAAAAGATCTTCTTTTTAGCCAAACTTAATAATCATTCTTTTTTATCTCCTTTCTCACTTTTGCTATGAGTCTATGCATTTCAATTGTTAGGCTTGGCTGAGGTCAGGAGAAATGGAAGGAAGCTGCTAGGAATAATTCTTGGTTCCTCCAAATGCTTCCGATTTCCTTTGTTAAAATCTGAAATATGCCTTATCAAAAGAAAAGGGGTTTTGGGTTTTCCCTTTACATTTATGTGAATTGGCCACAATAATTCTTGGCTGAGAATAAACACTCCTTCCTGTTCTGGGTCACGGGTTTATCTATACGTTCAATGTGTGTCATTTACTCTAAATCAGTGTGTCTATTTTATTCTATAAAACACAGACCATGTTAGTACTCCCCCTTGAAGAATTTTGTTATTGGATATTTACAACTTAGTAAAACTTTGCTTGCTTGAAATTGTATGCTGACGATCGTGAGTTGTAGAGTGAAACTCAGGAGGAACCACACTGCTCTTTATTACTTAAGCAAATAAAGTATTTTGTGCTCAGTCTGTCTTGATAGCGCAGGCATTCTGGCCAGGGCTCTCACGAGAGGAAGAAGAATCTTCCTATCTCCAAATCTGTGCATCTCTGGCATCTTTAGTTAAATACGCTGTCTTATTTTTAACAAAAATAGCATTTTGACTTTTTAAACTGTATTCCCTCAATAAGAAGAAGAAGGAAGACATCAAGCTGATACACAGCCTTCTCTTTGCTCTGGGCCCCACACAAAACCATCAGCCTCTGGACTACTCCAAAAAGGAATGGGTCAGAACATATTGGATGTATGGTATGTTTTCCATCTCCAAAATATAGAGATTCACTAAGTGTTCTGCCTTTTCCTTAGTGGCAGGAGATGTGGGTAGTTAATACTTGTCCATTGTGATATGCTGGACTCAAAGCTTTCATGAACTGACAGGACTTGAACTTCCGTTCATGTTTATCTGTCACCCAGATACACCATGTGTATCTGCCACATTAGGTCCTCTAGGGCGCCCATCCCTTTCTTCCCGCCAAGACCCATCAGCGTGATATCATAGGCAGAGTAGATCAACGTAATATGCTTTTTTTTTTTAAAAAAAGATTTTATTTATTTGAGAGAGAGCACGAGTCATAGGGAGGGGGAGAGAGAAAGAGTAAGAAGGAGGTTCCCCACTGAGCAGGGAGCCCGATACGGGGATCGATCCCAGGACCTAGAGATCAACATTTGAGCCGAAGGCAGATGCTTAACCCACTGAGCCCCCCCAGGTGCTCCAGTGTAATATTCTTTGTAATGTTAAGATGCTCAGTGTTTCCAAAACCACATTATGGCAGAGTGTGCAAAGAAGAACCCAGTTGAGAGGGAAAGAGTTGATTCACACTCTTCCGTAAAGTCTAGTTTTTGTTCGTTCCTGCAGGTGAGAATGAAGAGTTCATTCACCAGATGAGTAGCGTATGAAGCCCCGTGGGCTGTACTGATCAGCATTAGTAATCAGCTGCAATGACACCAACCACTTGGAGTGGCTCCTGGCAGCCCACCGTCATCTGCCATGTTCTGAGTGTTTTCATTCAGAAGTCTAGCCCCTGTATTGAATGGGGGTGTTTGAGAACCACCACTCCAGCCTCTGTTCATTCTTTTGAGGTAGTGCTGAGCTTTGGTGCATATAGCTGAGTCTTCTGAGATGTGATATTGCTTCTGTTTTGAGCGGGGTGCTAGAGGGCTTTTTCATGGCATCCACTCGGCCATATTAAAATAACGACTCTTACTCCATGGGTCATAGAAGCACACAATGGGTTCTGCAGGTGCTGAGTATGTCTGTTCCGATTTGTATGTTTGGACGAGAAGGAAATAACCACAAGGGAGTCTACAGACCTAGTATACTCATTGTGAGATAAACTCTGGCCAAATTCTGTTTCTCAAGTCCCGAAATCTACCCCACTTTTACCAAAAACCCGTGAAGATATTTTTATTTCTATTCATCTCGGGTCACCTACCTGACTTCCTCAAAAATCAGAGCACTCCAATTTTGTTACTGCATTGTTATTCTGCAAATGACTCAGGTCTTTTAGGTCATTTTTTCTTTTCTTTTTTTTTTTTTTTAAGATTTTATTTATTGATTTGACAGAGACACAGTGAGAGAGGGAACACAAGCGGGGGCGGGGGGGAAATGGGAGAGAGGGAAGCAGGCTTTCCACTGAGCAGAGAGCCCCATGCGGGGCTGGATCCTAGGACCCTGGGATCATTACCTGAGACAAAGGCAGATACTTAACGACTGAGCTACCCAGGCGCCCCACCAGTTCAATATTGTTAAGAATCACTTTCAATAAGCTTCCTGGTTTCTCCTGTTTCTATAACTAAGGAATAAGTTTAACAATACATATTGATTTGTATATTAAAAACTTCCAAATATTGCTGAGGGAAATAGAAGATCTAAATAAATAGATAATCTATGTTTGTGGCCTGTAAGTCTTCACATCGTTAAGATGTGAATTCCCCCCAATTGATTGATTGATAAATTTTATTTATTTACTTGAAAGAATGAGCACAAGCATGGAAAGAGACAGAAGGAGAGGGAGAAGCAGACTTTCCACTATGTAGGGAGCCTGACTTGGGGCTCGATCCCAGGATCCCAGGATCATGACCTGAGCCGAAGGCAGATGCTTAACTGACTGAGCCACCCAGGCGCCACCCTCCCAAATTGATTTATAATTCAACATAACCTCTGTCAAAATCTCAGTAGACCTTTGTACAGAAATTGACAAACTGAAATTAAAATTGATACGGACATACAAAGAATGTGGAATAGTCAAACTAAGTTTATAAAATAAGAATATAGTTGAAGACCTATACTATGCAATTTCAAAACTTACGGTAAGCAAGACAAGGTGGTATTGGTTAAAAAACAGGCATAGAGTTCAGTGGAACCAAATAGAGTAGTACAAAAATAAGCCCTCACTTTGATGATTGACTGCCATTGAAACAGGTACCAAGAGGACTCAGTAAGGGGAAATACAGTCTTTTCAACAAGTAGTATACGGATAATAATTAGATATTCACGTGCAGATAAATAAACTCTGATCTCACAACCACAGACAGAATTAACTCATGAGGATCTCAGGCTTAAATTTAAGAGATAAAGCTGTTACATTTCTAGAAGTCACAGGAAAAAATCCTTGGGTTAAATTGGGTGTTTTCCAACCTTGTTTTCATTATTATCCCTCTTTAAAGAGATTTTTAAACATTTTTATCTAATTGGAAAATCCTAATTGAAATTTTAACATAATAGACTTAGATTTTTCCTTCCTCCCTTCCACCCTCCCACCCTCCTTTCTTTTTTTCCCTTTTTCCCTCTTTCTTTCTTCCTTTCTATCTTTCTTTTTTCCCCCTTCCTTTCCTCTCTCTCCTGTTCTTTCTTTCCTTTCTTTCTTTCCCTTCCTTCCTTCCTATTTCTCTTTCTTTCTTTCTTTCTTTCGAGTTTTTCACCCATTCAGAAAAACCCGTATTTATCCTTTGAGGCTGATAATGCCGCATTGAGAATGCACAAATCTGGGAAGTGTTTTCAGATGTGCTGCCAAAGTATGAGCCAAACAAGGGATACTGGTAAAGTGGAATTCATCGAAATTTCATCACAGGATTTTATGCTTCAAAAGACACTGATAAGAAAATTAGAATAATACTCACAGATAGAAGCTATTTGCAGACCATATATCTGACAAAAGACTTGTATTTAGAATATGTAAGGAATTTTTTTTTAAAGATTTTATTTATTTATTTGACAGAGAGAGATCACAGAGAAGCAGGCAGAGAGAGAGAGGAAGGGAAACAGGCTCCCTGCTGAGCAGAGAGCCCGATGCGGGGCTCGATCCCAGGACCCTGAGACCATGACCTGAGCCGAAGGCAGAGAGAGGCTTAACCCACTGAGCCACCCAGGCGCCCCAAATGTAAGGAATTTTTATGACTCAATAATACCAAGATAAATATCTCAATTAAAAAATGGGCGAGGGGTGCCTGGGTTGCTCAGTGGGTTAAGCCTCTGCCTTTGGCTCAGGTCATGGTCTCAGGGTCCTTGGATCGAGCTCTGCATTGGGCTCTCTGCTCAGCAGGGAGCCTGCTTCAGCACCCCCCTCCCCCGCCCACCTGCCTCTCTGCCTACTTGGGATCTTTCTGTCAACTAAATAAATAAAATCTTTTTTAAAAATGTGCAAAAACAAATCACTTAAATAGACATTTCATTAAAGAGACATATGAATTAAAATGTGCTCAACATTATTCTTCATTAGGTGAAGGCAAATGAAAAATGCAATGCAATATCATTACAGAACCATTCAAATTGCTGTATGAAAACCACACAAAACCAAGTGCTGGTGAGCATGTGGAGAAATGAAATCCCTCATATATTAGACAATGATATAACCACTTTGGTAAATAGTCTGACAAATTTTTAAAAAGATTAAACTTAAACATCATAAAACTCAGCAATTCCACCTTAGGAATCTACCTAAGAGAAATGAGAAGATATGTATGTGCACATACATCCATACTATGAATGTTCACAGAAATATCATACGTAATAGTGCTAGAGTGGAAAAAAATCCAAATATCCATCGAATATCCATCCAAATATACACCACCTGGTGTACAGGTAAAGAAATGAGGGTTGTGTGTGTGTGTGTGTGTGTCTGTGTGTGTGTGCATAAAATACATTTTATGTTTTATATATTTTCTCTATAAAATATCCATTAAAAGTAATATTACTCAGTAATGAAAAGAATATGATACTGAATCATCACAATACGGATGAACCTGAAAACATTACTCAAGGTGAAAAAAAAAAGCCAGATACAAAGACTAAAGACGATGTAATGTGTAATTTCATTGCATGAAATATCCAGAAAAAGGCAATTTTTAGAGATGCTAGTTTTCTGGGGCTGGGATGATTGTGGGTATTGACTGTACGATCAATAAAGCACTGGACTCATGGGAATTCTTTTGGCTGATGAAAATATTCTGAAATCGGATTGTAGTGATACTGCCAAAGCTCTATAAATTTACTAAAAATTATTGATTGTACTCTTATAATGCCTGATATTTATAGTGTATATCTTTTATTCAATAAAGCTTTTTAAAAACTATTAAGTATCCTGCTTAACAGTGTTGTAAATATTTAGGGCTTTGCAAAGATTGGATTTTTAACTAAAACGGATAAAGACTAGCATAGAAGAATGAAAAATTTATGTCTGAAAGCTTAGTCTAAGAGAGCTACAATTTAGTAAAAAACATAGTTTAAGATCAATCTTTTTTTAAAGATTTTATTATTGACTGACTTGAGAGACACAGAGAGAGAGAGAGAGATTGAGAGCATCTGTGGGAGTGGGGGAAGAGGGGGCGGTGGACAGACAAGCAGGCACTGTGCTGAGCAGAAGCCCCATGATGGGCTGCATCTCAAGACCCTGAGATCATGATCTGAGCCAAAGCCAAGAGTCCTACGCTTAACCCACTGAGCCACCAGATACTGAGCCACCAGATACCCCAAGACCAATCTTAGATGGTCTTTTCAGAACGCAGAAGAGTTTCTTCTTCCTCTTAGATGGTTTCTTCAGAACTCAGAAGAAATGCAGAAACTCAAATGTAGAAAAGTGTTACAGTGACCAAGCTCATGTGAGCACTGTTATAACTCAGGCTGAAACCTCTGTGATGGGCTGGGATAAGGGAAAGGGTGAGAATAGCAGGACAGGAGTCAGGAATGCCACTAAGGTTGTTGGAAAGGCCAACACTCAAGGAACCAGGTCGTGCACATAATCAGTCCTCAGGTGGCAGCATGGTTCTGTGAGACTACAGCAAAACCTGCTTCCCGACTACAGTCTGGGATGTACGGAGAACAGCCTAGAGCCTGACTGCCAGTCACGTATAGGGCTCTGAAAGGGGATCCTTAGGAACCTGGGGGCACTGTTGAAGCCGAGGCAAACAGTAGAAGAGATAAAGTCTCTAGAGAAGGAGTGTGTGGGGCAGGGGTGAGTAGAGTATATATTTCCAAAGGGTGTAATAGAGCCTGTGAGTGAAAATTAGCATAACAAATGAGTCCTCTTAGATCTAAAATAATGGTGGTCCTATTCCTTTCTTGGAGAGAGAGGTTTTTCCCATTAAGAACAAAGCTTTACATTAAGGAGGTATTTTTCTTTTTTTCTTACAGTAATAATTGACTTCTTGTTTCAAATGATACACGTTCACCCAGCAGTCAGATTAAACTTTTTATTTTTTCATTGAGGAGGGAAATAGTCTCTTCTTCTCAAATATAATCAAGGGAATGAGAAAAGCATTACTGCCGAGTTCAGATATACCTCATTAATTTCTTCATTCCAAGACACATCTGACAAGTCAGAGAAATCCCCTTATGAAGAAAATAAGTTTGACGCATTAGGAGATGGCAGCAATATGTGCTTATTAAACAGCATCTCACAAAAATGATGATAATATTATGAAATTCTTTATTTCCTATGAATTTCCTTATTTCTCCATGTTTTTCAGAAAAGAGAGAAACTAGAGAATCTTTTCTTTCTTTCTCTTTTTCTCTTCAAGTGTGTTACAGTGGATCATCCAGCTCAGGGACCCGTACTGTAAAAGTAATCAGCTACTTACAAGATTTTGTAAACAAAGCCCTCCAAGTACCTTGGAGAATATATGATTTAGATCACTTACAGAGCAAGCTAAAACACAAAGAACAGTGACACTGGCTTTTTGAAGTGCAGCTTCACTGAACATCCTATTTTCTGCTGTGAACCATACAAGTCTGGGAGCACAGACTCCGAGAGTCTGTCTTCACAGAGAGAGGCATCAAGGAGCAGCTCTCTCTTGTCTGATTATCTTGGTCCAGGTTCCGCGGGCATGGTTCCAAATAATAAGAGCAGGACAGCCCTTCCTGGGCGGAGTGAATAAAAGTGCCCAATAGTCAATGAGCACTGTATCCAGAGGGTCCTGGAGAGAAGGATGCTTATGTTCATAGTGTCAACACCATAGTTTAATTCGATGAAAGTCAATATAATTACTAAAAATTAGCACGTCATTTATAGTTTCAATCCTTTGGTGACATATTAAAGGTTGATGACAGCTATCTCCCGCTAAGTAAAATCTCCATTTTCAGTATTCCAGTATCATTCCTTAAATGTTTTATCCTGCAAGTAGAATGCGGCTGGATTTATTTTGCTCAGTCTGAGACTCTCTTTGCCTTAAGGTAGCAAGGTAACTCTTTCCAAGTATTTGGATTCCTCCTATGTTTGTACTTTTTCCTTGTCAATTTATTTTTATGTTTTTATTTACCATGATTTGTAAACTCATCTATGAAATGGGATATTAATAGAAAATAGTTCATAGCAATTATTATGATAGCAATGTTATGAGTAGTAAATGAACAGTGCTTGGAACATAATAAACAGTATGTAACAGTCAGGTAAAACAAAAAACATGTTGTTCCTTTATTTTCCTCTAGAGGTTAGGTGTACTTGATCTTAGCTTTATTGTTATAACGGTTACAATTAAAGCTTAATGAAACATGTTTATGCATTTGTTTAAGAATCATAATAATGAGTATGCATAAGCTTCCAACTTCGAATAAGCTGGGCTATTTGAAAACTATCTTACCTCGGGGTGCATGGGTGGCTCAGTGGGTTAGGCCACTGCCTTTGGCTCAGGTCATGATCCCAGGGTTTGGGATCGAGTCCCGCATTGGGCTCTCTGCTCAGCGGGGAGCCTGCTTCCTCCTCTCTCTCTCTGCCTGCCTCTCTGCCTACTTGTGATCTCTCTCTGTCAAATAAATAAATAAATTCTTTAAAAAAAAACTATCTTACCTAATTTTTCACTTTCATTAACTATTTGCTGTTTTAATCCAAATTCTACCTACAATTAATTTTTACATCAGGAAGCAATTCTTTCTGATGATTTCAGTAATCTCCACTTTTATTTTTTTTTTTAAGATTTTATTTATTTATTTATTTGACAGACGGAGATCACAAGTAGGCAGAGAGGCAGGCCGAGAGAGAGGAAGGGAAGCAGGCTCCCCGCTGAGCAGAGAGCCCTATGTGGGGCTCCATCCCAGGACCCTGGGATCATGACCTGAGCCTAAGGCAGAGGTCTAACCCACTGAGCCACCCAGCTGCTCCTAATCTCCACTTTTATATTGTAAATACATTTTAAGATTTCATTTTCACTATTTATGGCCTCTCATGTTGCTTAAATTCTAGTTCTCTTTCTCGTTTTATTTTGCTGCAGTGGATCTTTGATACTTTCCGATGACAGCATTGTTGCTGGCAACACTTTGGAGTCCTAACATGTTCTATAATATCTTTGTCTTCACATTTCACTGATAATTTGGAGGAATAAAAATTCTAACTCAATTTTTTCCCTCTGAATTAAAAAAAAATGTTAATAGTTCTTTGTTAGCTAGATTTCAACTGAGAAATTTGACGCTGTTTTGATTTTTTTTCCTCTACATTTTTTGAGTTTAGAAGCTATAGAAACATCTTTGGTAAGAGTATTTTTCCATGTTTTTTCTTTATTGTTGCCAGAAAGGGCCACTTTAATCTTAAGACTTGTTCTGTTTTTCAGCTTATAGACATTTTTCTTTGACAAACTGTTGATTGAGTCATAATCATTACTTTTTGCCCCAGCATGCCATGTCTCCATTTAATGTTTCTTTTTTTTTTTCTTCTTTTCCTGGGGCTTTGGTGATGTGGATGTTGGATCTGCTTCATCTAGCCTCTACCATTCTTAACTCTTTCCACATTTGCTCCTTCTCTTTTCTGGTCCTGGGAGATTTCCTTGACTCCGTCTTGCAGAATGCTACCCCGATCTTCAGACACACCCACTGAAAGAGAGCCGACTGCCCTGTCTACTGCTCACTGGTGGAGTCTCTGGACTGTCGGGTTTCCCTGGCGAGGTCTGGGTGAGAAGCAGATAAGGAATCTGGGAAAGTGCATAACTGCAGAAACTTTACATTCATTGTGGAGAAATTTTATGTATTTCTTTAATAGCCAGGGTTGTCTTCCTGTTTCCCTTCTCTGTACTGAGTTACAGATCTTTTTTTTTTTTTTAAAGCAGGGTCCACACCCTGTGTGGAGCCCAACACGGAGCTTGAACTCACCACCATGAGATCAAGACCTGATCCAAAATCAAGAGCGGGATGCCTGACCTACTGAGCCACCCAGGTGCCTCAGTTTCCAAATTTTCTTCTCTGTTACTTCTTTTTATCTCCCACTCCCAGGCCTACCCTAAAGGCTCCTCACCCTCCCACAGATCTTATTTTGCTCATTAAAAAAAAGAGCATTTTTTTATGCTTTAGTCTGAGGACAGAGTGCAGCCAGTGACAGAAACAAGGTAGCACGCGGCGGAGAGTCCTCTCAATATTTGCCCCTTTACCTATCCTGTCGCCAGCTCTGATTCTTTGTCCTTATTTATCTTTACTGAAGTGACTCTGAGGCTTGTGAGTTCCTCCTGAAGAAAGGCTCTTATCACCATGCTAGCCTTTTTCTCTGTGTTGTTTTTACTGTTCTGGTTTCTGACTCGCTCTAGTCTGGTTGGCTTCCTGTGGCTCATGGATCCTTCAGGAAGTGCTATTCGATCTTTTTCCTCGTCTCCTCCCAACCCCCCACACCTTCCTCTTCCTCCTTTTTCTTCCAGCCGTAGTATTGATTTATGTGTTTCCTTACAGTTTTGTTTTACCCTTTTTATTTTTTTAAGTGAGAATCTTGGGAAAATCTTTAAATCTTACATGAGAAGGGAAGATGAACAGCTATGTTCTTTCCACCTTGTTGAAGAGTAAGTTTGACCAAGTCTGAGGATTGGGTGAATCAGACTTCAATGACAACCTTTTCCTCCTTTGTCTGTTTCTATTACCGAAGTTATGAAATCTAGAAACTGGAATGGGGAGTCCCCTTTAAAGCTAGAAGTGGCTGAGTGACTTGGTGTTGAACAATGTGTTGTAGGCATAAATCTTAGGGGGAGGTTTTTTTTCAGGAGTAAAAAGTGAAAATCCTTCATCTTTTTGTCCCCCTCTGTCCCTCAGCTTTTTATTTCCCCCCATTTTCCCTCTTATCTGGCAATCTTTGGAGTAAGATCATGGGATCCAAGCCAACATTCTAAGGACGGTGGAGCCCAAAGAAAGAAATTTTGGTCTAGATGAAGAGCTGAATCAGCATTAATAGGATTTTCCCCACTTTTTCTTTGTGGGGAGGAGAACCCTCTTTATTAAAGCTACTGTTAGATCCTTTTTTCTATCAGCTAAAGGCTTATTTCCATCTTGATGGGCCACAGTATTACCACAGCAAAGGGATCCTTCAGGAAATTACCAAAACATCTATATTTGTTTCTGATTGCAGGTTTTAATGACAATATAATATGTCATTGAAATGAATTCCATTAATTATTAATTATTGATAATGTATTATTAACTGAATATTGTTAAAATGGCAATATCCCCACAATTGGTCTACAGGTTGAACACAGTCGCTACCAAACTTCTTTCTAACTTCTGTGCAGAAATTGAAAACTAGTTAAAATCCATAGGGAAATGAAAAAGAGCAAGAAGAGCCAAAACAATCTTGAAAAGAAATAATACTGGTAGACTTCTACTTCCCGATTTTAAAACTTACTACACAGCTAATAATGAAGACAGCATGGCATTGGCACAAGGACAAACAAGTAGATCAGTTATTGACATAATCATGGCATATTGGTTTATGATAGCTGGAATTCACTGATACATTTAAATACAAACAATGATAAAAGTCAAGCTATTCAGGATTTATTTAGTAAAATTTGAACATGGGCTTGGGGAAGAAGTCACCTTATTTTTTTCTGTTTGTAAGCTGGATTCTTACCTCATCATCATAATTTCAAGGTGATACCCCAGTTGCAAAATAATTCACATGTCAAAGATGACAGTGTCAGAATTCTATCCTGGGAACTTCCCATGAAAGTTAACATGTAAACATTGTAACAGACATGTGCCAAATAACAACCCAAATCATGAGGATGAACTTCAACCTTGACTTAAAAATTACTTTGGATGTTAAGTGGAAAATAGAGCTACCCTATGACCCACCAATTGCACTACTAGGTATTTACCCTTAAGATACAGATGTAGTGAAAAGAAGGAGCACATGAATCCTAATGTTCATAACAGCAATGTCCACAATAGCCGAACTGTGGAAAGAACCTAGATGTCCATCAACAGATGAATGGATAAAGAAGATGTGATATATATATATAATATATCTATCTACTATATAGATAGATATATTATATATAGTATATAATATACTATATGCTATATACTGTATATATAGTATATTATATACTATATATAATATATCTACCTATATATATATATATATATATATATGAGAATACTATGTAGCCATCAAAAGAAAAGAAATGAAATCTTGCCATTTGCCACAACATGGATGGAACTAGAGGGTATTATGCTGAGTGAAATAAGTCAATCAGAGAAAGACACTTATCATAGGATCTCTCTGATACGAGGGATTTGAGAGGCAGGGCGGGGGATTGTGGGAGATAGGGAAGGAAAAAATGAAACAAGATGGGATTGGGAGGGAGACAAACCATAAGAGACTTTTAATCTCAGGAAACAAACTGAGGGTTGCTGGGGGATGAGGGGTAGGGATAGGGTAGCTGGGTTAGGGACATTGGGGAGGGTATGTGCTATCATGAGTGCTCTGATATGTGTAAGCCTGATAATTGTCAGACCTATAACCATGAGGTAAATAATACATTATATGTTAATAAAAAAACAAAAACAAAACAAAGCAAAAAAAAAAAAAACTACTTTGGATGTTAGCTGAATTCTTGCTAGATGGTTTGGATGCATTGTAACAGAATGTGAGGTCTGTATTATAGGCAGAGAGAAGACTTAGTAAAAAGTCAAGAAATGAGTGGGGACTACCTTTTCTTCTAAAATTTGTTTATTTGGTGGGGGGAAGGGCAGGGAGGTAGGGGCAGAGGGATAGAAGGTCTCAAGCAGACTCTGTGCTGATCCTAGCTGAAACCAAGAGTCAGACATTCAACGGACTGTCCCATCCAGGTGTCCCGGAGTATACAGGCTACCTTTAAAGGTCTTTTAATTTGAGAAAATATAAAAGTAATTTAAAGAGCCATATTCAAGATACAGGAAGCAGGTAAATGGCACATTCACCTAGAACTGTCGTTCAGTTTTCCCAAGTGTCTGGGGAAGAGGGTTGAGGGCTTCACTGGATGTTCATTTTTGATCCAGTGCACTAGCTGGGTATTTGAGAGCTCTCCTCCTCCTGATATGGTGGCCGGGGCCTGCACAGCTTATCTTACCTAGATTAGGCAAGGTTACTTTACCTTAATCTCTTTTTGGGGTCAGAAGGAATGGTTTATAGATGTATGGGAGAGTAGAAAATTTAACGTTGGGAGAATAAATCATATGATAATATTTGATGATGGAAGTAGCAATGCCAAGATAAGAATGAGGTTTTTGGAGGCAGAAACCATCTCTCAATGGAATAGTCCTAGAATTTCTGTTAAAAAGCCAAGTAATGATGATAATGATAATAATTAAACTGTACTTCTAGAAGAGTATGGTTTGGTGGAAAGAGCACAAAACTTAGGATCAGAAGAACTCTGAGCCTATCTCAGCTTCAAACTCCACTTGTTAATATCCTAATGGAGTCAAGCCATTGTTCCACTTATACATTGTATTTGAAGGAATTGTTTGACTGCAAGTCATAGAAATCCAATTTGTTGAATCCTGAGGCAAAAATAAATTTATTGGCCAGGTACCACACCACAGGAATGACAAGGACAATGTTCATCTCATGGGGAGCTCCAAGATCCTAAAATTGGATTCCACGAGTGTTTGCATTGGATGTCTCTTTTTTTCTGATATTCTCTGCAGGATGGTTATATTGTCTTATACTAGCTTTGCCATCAAGAAAGATACGTGTCCATGGGCAGCTCTGGATTGACTTGACTTACAACTGAAGAGAAAAAGAACTTTCTCTTCATTACCTATGTTTCAAAATCCGAGAAGAGGGGTTGACCAGGTCAGTTTGGGTCATCTGCCCAAGCTATTGTTTGGGCATAAGCCCAACCACAAGATACTGTTCTTGCCATCACGTGAGGCAAGTGGATCAGGACATTTGGGGGCCCAACTGACTTCTGTGGCCAGAAAGCTTTCTGTGACTATCATATCCAACTCCCTGCCTCCACCAAAAAAAGATGTGAGATGGGTAGATGCTAGGGAGAGAAATCAATGGTAGATATTGTATATATTATATATTACCATTTTCCACTATAGGTATAATAAGAAGAAGAATCTCAGAGCACTTTTGTGAGAGCTGAGTGAGATGGACCACATGCGGAGTTTTGAAATCTATAATGCGGTCCTAGTGAATGAGACTGTCATTCTAATACAGTTGTATGTTCTTAAAATAGAGCAGTTACCTTTTTTACCACTAGATGACAGTCAAGTATAATTAGCTTATCGAAATGCTCACCTTATACAATTACTAAACATAAGCCTAGAACTAAGTCAGCATTTTTTTTTTTTTTAAATGTGGTCTTCAGTGAGCCAGAAGAAAAGAAGGTGCAATTTAAAGAGAGGTCTGCTTATCCCTTGGAAATAACATAATGCTTGTCAGTGTTAGTTGTTTTCTCAAATTCATTCATTCACTCCTTTGAAAACTAGTTTGCTTGGTGTCCAATTTTCTAGATTTAGTTTTGTACTTTACAAACAACATTATTTACTTACAAGTTGCCTATCATGAAGTTTACCCTTTAAAAGTATACAGTTCAACACAGAGGACATGGGGGAGCTGGAGAGGAGAAGTGAGTTTGGGGAAGTCGGAGGGAGAGACAAACCATGAGAGAATGCGGACTCTGAGAAACAGACTGAGGGTTTTGGAGGCAGTGGGGTGTGGGGGGGGGAAGGGTGAGCCTGGTCGTGGGTATTAAGGAAGGCACATATTGCGATGAACACTGGGTGTGGTGCATAAACAATTAATCTTGGAACACTGAAAAAAATTAAATTACCAAAAATTAAATAAATAAATGTATAAATCAATAAATAAATATAGACAGTTCAGAGACACCTGGGTGGCTCAGTCAGTTAAGCGTCCAAGTCTTGATTTCAGCTCAGGTCATGATCTCAGGGTCTTGAGATCAAGACCCTGTGGGGCTCCCTAATCAGTGCAGAGTTATTTGAGATTTTCTTCTCTCCCTCTGCTCCTCCCCCCTTCTCTGTGTGTGTCTCTCTCAAAAATAAATAAATAAATAAATATTTAAAAATAAATAATGTGTAATTCAAGGAGTTTTAGTTTCATAACCTAATTTTATAACATTTTTTCCTCACCCCAGAAGGACCCTTGTATCAATATGGGTACATCTGAGTTGTGTGGAGAAGAAATCAAAGAGCTAGATGTGGAGTCTCGTTGGGTGATCTGTTCCAGACAGACATTCACAATTTAATGCTTCCAATAATAGCACTGATAATAATCAATATTTGTGGAAATACACTACTTGCTGAATTCTAAGAACTTTACACGTGCTAATATATTTAAATTTGTAACAAAATTTCAATAAAGTAGAATGTCAATCTGAGAAAACTTCTTTAAATCAGATAAAGAATGTGAAAACGCTAATAAATCATGATATATTTTACTATTACTCTAAATTCATTATACATGCTCCCACTCTCTAACTTTAGAAAATGATAAAACTGAGGCACCCTCTGCCATACCGAGGAAGTATAAGAATCCCAGCTCAAACTCAGGTAATGTGTCTCCAAGTACTAAACACAACAATATAAATTCATGCAAACTCATGGAGAATATGGTGTGCTATTCTAACTGTTGTTAATTTCCATTCTGGTACACCATCCAAAATATAGATACTCAATACCTGTTTTTAGAATAAGTGTATATTTTTCTGTTCTAAATGTTCATTTTGAAGAATGCTGTCATTTACCTAGTTTTTATTTCTTTTATTTCTCATAGCATTCTTTTAAGGAGTATGTGGCAACTGGGTGGGGAAAAATAGCACAGCTGCCCTAAATGAAAAATTTCATCCAGTTACCCCATATTCAAATTCCTTGATAGAAAACAAAACTAGATTTTTAATGTTAAAAAATATATTGCAAAAAAATGATGATTTACCAGCTGTTGTGACCAATATATATACTTTTGATATGGTCAAGATGTACCGTAGGGCTCAAGGTCTAAGGAGGGAAAGAGAACCAAAAAGAGACAGTTTAAATGCGGTGTGACATCTCTGAGTTGCTTGAGGGGGGCGGGGAGGGTCTTCATGGGAAGGAGAATGTGAATAATGATGTACAGATTGGAAGAGTCCTTCTGGAAAGAGTGGCACTTGAAAAGAATTTTGAAAGGCAAAAAGAATTCAGTTACAGGTGTAAAGAGAATTCAAGGTCACTCGGATCAGTAGAACATTTACATCTCTGAAGTACAGAGATGGAAAGAAGAAGGGGGAAGATTCAGATCATGAAGGCCTTTTCATAATGTAATTTCAGCTACCATAAGAATCCACTTGAGGGCTTCAAACAGGGGAGAGATGTCATCAAATATATTTTTCAGAAAGTCTGCTTTAGTGGTAGTGTGGAGAACACAACAGAAATAAAGTGATGGAGGTAGAATGACCCATTAAGATATTGCTCTAATATTTTAAGGGAGAAAATGTGGAGACTTGAACCAAAACACAAGGGCAAAACACTGCATGTCTTAGAAGAAATAACACATGTAGAATTGGCGAAGGTTGGTAACTCATTCGATACGAGGTATGAAGGGAAATGGGGATTCAAAACTAATATCCAGCAGTGTTTGTTTAACTGGGAAGAAGGGGATAACATTTACCAAGGTGGAGAAAACCAGGAAGGAATAGGTTACAGAGAGACTAGAAAGAGAAGAGATCCGACACAGCAAACTTGAGGTTTCACTGGGACATCTAAATTGAGACACCTGCTGGCAACTGGACATGAGTGTTGAGGCAGCAGATACACTTGAGCTGAAAATGTACTTTTCAGAGATGTTATCATGTAAATGATAGCTGAGAGCTATTTGAATATCTTTCTCCACTCCCCTTCCTGGCCAATTTCCACCATTCTTTGTCCCAATTCTGTCGCTCCCTTTACTGTAAAGTTTTCCCTGCCTCTTTCAGGCAGGCACAGGTCCAAATGTGTACATTGTGTCCATGCTTTCTGACATGCACCATCAAGACCAGTCATCGACTTGAACTAAAATTGTTTGCTTCTATGTCTGCATGTCTAGCTTTTCATATATTTATTCCTGAGTGTTTTCAAGTCCAGCAAAGTTTCTGGCACATCAAGCATGTTCAGAAATAGACCTAGAACTAATCTTGCTGAACCAAACTGAATGACTGTCAAACCTTTATTAGGAATATAAAATATGACACTGAAAGGTAAAGTCCTTGTTCTAGACTTTGGCACATAAACTTGTCTAATGCCATTTATTTTTGTGTAAAAGATCTTCTTTTAAAATCAATAGTGTCTGAAGTCTTTAAATTTCTAAACTGTTAAAGGGAGTCAGATGTTTTTAAATATTTAATGAAAATGTTTATGTACAACAATTGTGATTTGCTTACTTGACCTTTACATTCGATTTATTGTAGATCATTAAAAGGATCTCAAGCAATGCTTTCAATGACTCTAAATGTTGAGTAAATGACTTAGATCATTATTTATTATTATATATCTCCACTGAGAAATCTTTGTAACAAACTGAGTTCTTAAAATATTGCTAGCTGGCCAAGAAATATAGCATTTAAGATGCCTCATGACATATAAACTGCTCTTCCTTCCTTTGGTTTCTGGCAAGAATGCAAGATAAACCAGACACAATTTTAAGAGGGAACTGAGAAACTTGATCATTTTTATTTGTGGCATTAAGAAAGACTAATGACGAAATGAACTGACAGCTGTGATATTTAACATAGCACGCTTTGTAAGAATGATTTAAAAATTCCCTTAAAACATAAGGTAGTCTCTATAATTACATAAGGAGTCTGTTTTGAGTCTAGAGGCCCAGATTTGGTCTGATGGTCTTGTCATTTGCATTGAAAAACTGTTTTGAAATTCTTGGATGAAAATGTTTAAGTCATAAAGTTAAGATACTTCATATCAGAGGAGCTGTATGATATGTTTATTTTAGCAATGGTCCTTTAAACTCCCAGAGGACTGTTACTTGGTTTTTTATTGTCCTCTTAAGGTAGATAGAGGATCAAATAAACCTAATTTTATCATTTGCTACCTTTTTCTGTATTGCTAACACAGCATATCTGCAGGATGGTGGGGGTCTGTGTACTCTATCGATTTGAAGTCAGGCGCATGCTTTCAAGTCACTCCCATCTCGTCTGTTCTTAATACTTCCCCTATGTGGTTGTATTAGCAGAGGCTGGGGGACAAGGAGTAGTGTAGGCAACTTTTATGCCTTCTTGATGGATCAGGCCAGGCAGGAAGCTGGTGGACTGCTCAAACGTGGTGACTGGAGAGACCATACTGAAAATCTATTTGGAAAGGGGTGGGCAGGCTTTAAGGAAATCAATGTGGGATGATGCATCACTCTGTTGCTAATAATATCAGGGAGTCACTAGGACCCCTAAACATGGAGGTACAAGTAGGGCAAAGAGGAGCTGTAGAAGATGGTCTTATTCCAGAATTCATGGTCTTGGGGGAGGAACACCAAACTTTGGCTCAGCAGCAAAGAATCTGGAGGAATAATTACCCCAATTTCTTCCCCCTCCTACGCTTGGGTTTGCTGCCAGCATCTATTCTGGGATGAATTCACCCAGAATTCATGTGCACAGAGGATAAAGCCTTATGGATACAGTCTACCGAGGCTGACCTTTTAAGGTTAGATCAGCTGGAGAAGGTATGTGGGGGGGGGGGAATAGCCAGCACCCACATTTATAGCCATGTATACACTCTAGGGTGCATTTCACACAGGATTCGATGTGATTGTGTCAGTCAGGGTTCCACCAGAGAAAAGAATCCAGATAAATGGATGGATGGAGAAAGGAGAGAGAGAGAGAGAGAGAGATTGAAAGAAATGGCTTACATGATAGTAAAGTTTCGCTAGGCAAGTCCAAAATCCCAAAGGCAGGCTGTCTGAAAGAGTAAGTCAGAAACTATTGGACAGGAGACAAAGCTTCCGTCCACAGAATTTTTTTCTTCCTCATGGAAACCTCAGTTCTGTAATTTGGTTCTTTCAACTTTTTGGATCAGATCCAGTCAAATTAGTGAGGAATACCTCCTTATCTAAAGTGGTTGTAGATGTTAATCCCATCTATAAAAATCCCTTCATGGCAGCACCGAGATTCCTGTTTGCATGATTCACTGGGGACTACGGGCTGATCGGGCACATAAAATGGGTGAGCGCAGTGGGAGACCAAGCATGGAAGACCACCCTCACAGCGGGCTGCTGGTACAAGTTAACGTCAAGGAACAAGAATCATTAAGGGAGAAGATGATGTAGAAAAGAGGAAATTCTTTAAGTATGTAAGGGCTGCTCTTCAGGAATTTAATGTGAACCACTGGAGACACAACCACAGGGAAATGAGGCTACACGAACATTCCTTCTGACTTGACTGCTAACGCCATAGAAAGGGCCATTACCGAAAGATGGACATTTCAAGAAAAAGTTCCCAGTAACAGAACGTGACTCGGTAGGTGTGGTTGTTATGCTAGTCATCGGGGGTATGGGGTTAGAGATCATTAGACATAATCACTATCTTCAAGAAACTTATTTCTGATAGGAATACAGTGGAAGATTAAAACAATTACAGCAGAGTATGATGAGTGGCGTGGCCTGGTATGCCATAAAAATATGGGGAATGGATAATGAACTTCAACTGGAGGTTAGGCTTCTAGGAAGAACCGATATAAAAGTATCTGGGAAAGAGAAGAGAAAGTTGGACAAGGAACAGCATGATTTGTGAAGGGAACAACATGCTTCTGAGTTAACAGCTGAGCTTAGCATGGCGGGGAGCAAGGTCTGGGGGAGCCTGCACAGGACTCTGGCTGCAGTCCACAGGCAGAAGTCATATCATAAAGTATTTTCTTTGACAAAGCATGGTGAGACTAAACCTGGAGAGTCTCTTACTATATAATTGACATGTTATTTGTATTTTACTCTTCATATAGAAAATACTTCAAATTTCCTTGCCTTCCTGTTAAGAATTCTGGCTTTCAGTCTTTATTGCTATCACTCATGATAGAGTTAATCTGTGAAAACTTTCATTGAAAAATAAAATTGTCCCCAAATTAAGAAGGATAGACAGGAAGAGCAGAGCAGACAAAAAGGCTAATATTTCAATGCAATTTCATGTGATTTTTCTATTCATGCGCATTTGAATTTTTTAAACAATAAAATGTCTACCCTTAAGAAGAAAGCAAATTCCTCCATACGTCACAGGGGTCTAAGCACGAGTTACATTGAATTTTTTCTGGACCAGGACATATTTACTAGACAGGTGGTTGGGTCTAGGAGGAATCCAGTTTCACGCAGAATGGAGGACTGTGCTGGGAAAGATCTCACTGAGGGAAGAGAGAATTCGAGAGGTGTTTCCAGGAAATCAGACCCATGTCTGAGAAAGAGGGAAAGAGAGCATTATTATCTATCACTTACATGATCTCTGCTCAGCCAGTATGTGCTCAGCCAGAATCTTAAGGCAGGAGAACTGCAAGAAACATCAGTAGAAGCAGGAAGAGCTGACTCTGGCAAATGATGCTGTGGCTATTAATTAAATATTAGTCTTGTAGATCAAAACAGAGAGGGAGGCACGCCGTAAGAGACTCTCGACTCTCGGAGCCAACTGAGGGTTGCTGGAGGGGAGGTGGGCCGAGGAACGGGGTAACGGATGACGGCACGGAGGAGGCACGTGATGGAAGGAGCACCCGGTGTTCTGTGCAACTGATGGATTCCTAAATTCTACCCCTGAAACAAATAATACAGTGTATGTGAACTAAATTGAATTCAAATAAAAAATGTAAAAAAAAAAAAAAAGTAAGTATTTCAGTAAGGTCATTACACAGGACACTTAACTGGTTTCATGTGCCCATCTGCCATGGGTTGTGGTGTAGCTACCAAGGACTCCTATCCACAAATTCCCCCAGAGGCTTGCTCTTGGGTGACTGGAGCCACCTCTCCACAAGGAGATACCTCTGAGTTATGCGTGAGTGCCCAGAGCCTGGCTCCCAGGAGAGGGTCTCTACAAGGCCCCCTCCCTTGCCTCCGGGTGGGAAGGGCTCTGCAGTGCTCTTTAAGTTCCAGAAAATCACAAGGGAAGACACTGAGGTTTGACTTCTGGCAACTCATCTCTCTTACCTTCTTCCCCTTCTCTACCTGGCTCCTCTTACCCTCTCCCAGGTTTTTCTTGAAAGTCCATCTTCCATAAATCACTTGCAAATAAAAGACCTTATCCCAGGCTCTTCCAGAGAATCCTACCTAAGACATACGCTAAAATGAATTTTTTTTAAAGATTTTATTTATTTATTTGACAGACAGAGATCACAAGTGGGCAGAGAGGCAGGCAGAGAGACAGGAAGGGAAGCAGGCTCCCTGCTGAGCGGAGAGCCCGATGTGGGGCTCGATCCCAGAACCCTGAGATCATGACCTGAGCTGAAGGCAGAGGCCTTAACCCACTGAGCCACCCAGGCGCCCCTAAAATGATTTTTAGACAAATTGAAAACGATGAAACAAAATTCTTAAACTAAAAGTAGGTGACTATATTATTTCAAGGAAAAAACACAAACAAAAACAAGAACAAAAAACAAACTAAAGCCAGGAACAAAACACATTTACACCTTTACAGATTTAACATTTGAGAATGTTAAAGACAAGATTTAAAAGTCATACTGGGAGAAAACAGGAATATATTTCCGAATCAAGTAATTAATATCTTTTTTTTAATTAATTTTTTATTTTTTATAAACATATATTTTTATCCCCAGGGGTACAGGTCTGTGAATCACCAGGTTTACACACTTCACAGCACTCACCAAAGCACATACCCTCCCCAATGTCCATAATCCCACCCCCTTCTCCCAAACCCCCTCCCCCCAGCAACCCTCACTTTGTTTTGTGAGATTAAGAGTCACGTATGGTTTGTCTCCCTCCCAATCCCATCTTGTTTCATTAATATCTTTTAATTAAAAAAATCAAAGGTGCAGAGGAAAATGTTCACAAATATTATTCATATAAAAGGAAGTGGGTAGCAAAATAACACAAAAACCCCAATTACAGCAATGTGGTGCCATGTTTTGGTATAGAAAATAATTCTTCCTCTTTTTCTTTCTTTTCCTTCTTTCTTCTTCCTCCCCTTCCTCTTCTTTTTAGAGAATGGCAGAGCTCAGTGTTGGATTAGGATGTGGGAAAAAGACATTTTTACACAATGACGGTGGGAGTGAAAATTGACATTTATTTTCTGGCAAGCAATTTTGCAGTATGTTACTTAAAGTTATGTACATTTTTCATGTAGAAATCCCACTTTCAGTTGTTTATTTTGAGGAGTTAGAGATATTGTCCAAGGCTTCTTAAATAGAATTTTTATTGTACTATTGCATATTACATGAAGTTGAAAAAGTCTGAAGGCTAAAAAAAAAAATGTATTGAATAAGTTTGCGATGGCAAAATGATAGCTCTTATATTTCCAGTCATGATGTTAACTTCAGTGTCATCATATGCTACCCCGTGGTAACTATTATTCACATTGTGAAGAGGGTGATGAGGTCTCACGTGATCAAGTGACACACTTTGGGTCACAAGATTGTCTAATATCTGGAGGAACCATCCCATGTCCTCAACCAATACACAAGCCCGCCCTTTGCAAAGTCTGGTCTAAAACACAACCATGAAAGAAATAATATTATGCAAAAATACTCGTTGACACCGAGGATGTTCAAAATGTCTTGTTGGATGAAAAATAATACAGAAACTAGGACACACCGGATGGAACATCTATTTTCAATAAAGAAAAAATGAAAAGCAGATACCTCATTTTATACAAAATTATTTAACAGAATCGTTGACATTTGTTATTGTATGTAGATGTCACAAAGTCTTCCTGTGGTGGGCAGCATGGAAGGTGTCTCCTCAAGAAGCCACCTAATATGAATACCCATGTACAGTCTTGTCCCCTCGGCTGTGGGTGGGACCTGTGTTTGCTTTTCATCCATAGGATATACAAAGATAACTGGGATGCCACTTCTGAATTTACATTGGATAAGACTACTTGATTCTCTGGGGCCTGAGCGTGGCCTGCAGGAGTTGGCATCCACCTTCGGTCCTACAACCACATGGAAATGAATTCTGCGAACAACCTCAGTAAGCTTTTCAGTATATTCTTTCCCAGGAAAGCCTCCCTAGGAGGACATAGCCCTGCCAACATCTTGCAGTGCTGTGAGGTCCTAAGCCGAGGACTCAGCAAAGTTGTGCCTGGACTTTTGACTCAAAGATCTGCGCCATCATTGACGTGTACTGTTTTAAACTGCTGGTTTCGTAGTTACTTGCTATACAACGATAGGTACATAACACATGTAAGAACCCTGGGGCGAGTTTCGTAGAATGGCACATACAAGGAGAAGTTCGATTCCAATTCTACAACCACGAGGAAATAAATTCAACTTCCAGTTTATGTGTATGATTTTATCTATCTGCATGAGACATCCGATGTGGGGAAGTCAGAAACTGTTCCAAGTGCTTTACATACATTGTTCGTTAAATCCTCACGACTCTTAGACGTAGTTACTGCTATCCCCACTTACAGTTAAAGAATCTGAGATCATGAGAATTTACTATGCAGATAATGAAGAATTCAGCATCAGAAGTAATTCAACCTTTAGGTTTTACTGTCAGGGTGGAGTGAAACATTTCATTGTCTATCACTGCTTATAGTATCGACAGAATGAAAGACACAAAGACAGAAGCCATATCTGTTTAACAGACGCTAGGTTGAAGATAAAAAGTTATACTACTTACTAGGAATACCAGGTAGTTAACTAGATTAGATCCCTTCAGTCCATGGGGAAGCTATGATTTGCTGTCTGTGAGCTAATCTCAGAGAAGGTTTATCCTGCCTGGGAAACTCTCCTGGAGGACAGGACTTCTCCCCTTTCACATGGGTTGGGGAGGATGAATTCTCTCCACCAATGCACGAAAAAGTTCGAGAGTACAGAGTAACCCTCCCCCCCCCACACTCCCTACCTACCCTCAGCCAAGAGAAAGTTTAGGTCTCAATGTCTGCCCAAAGCATCATTTAATAAGAGATTCTATGAAATAAATAGATCGAGCACATTAACAGTAACGACACAACGGCAATGAATATTATTAATTGCTAACTCAAGTCAGAAAACTCAGTAGCTCCAAGAAAAGAGTCTAAAACAATAACTAGAATTGATAACTTCTGATGAAGGTCCGTGGGAGGAAGTGCCACGTGTTCAATACTAGGAGAGCCATTAAAGTGATTTGCTAGATTTGTAGACTAAAGAAGAAGAAGAAGAAGGGGGGGGTGGGGAAGGGGAGGGGGAGGAGGAGGACGAGGCCAACAACAAAACCCACCACCACCACCTGCATAATGCAACGATTTCAATATCCCATGATACGCTGATAATTTACAACCATTCTTGATGAAAATATTTGACCTTGGAATAGGTGGCTATTCCCTTAATGATATATATTAGAAAATTATAGAAAAATGAGAGCTAACGGTGAACATTTGAAAGGTTTCCAATAAAAGGTGGAAATGTAATATGGTGCCTGCTGCGTTTTACTGGCTGCAGTAAGACAAGGGGGAAAAATGAGGCATAGACAGTAAGAAGGTAAGGAGCAAACTGTATGTTTAGACTTAGAAAAACACGAGATGCAATAGAAAAATAACTAAAAATCACAGGGGAGTTTAAGAGTGTTACTAGAAGCCAAAATAGCATATAGAAATCAGCATTTTTATCTGTAATCACAAATTTGGAAGAAATAAAAGAAATAATTCCTTTCAAAAAAGATAAAAAGTACACAAGAATACACTTAGATGGAAGAAAAGAGAATTTAAATAAAGAAAGCTATAGTATTTTACTGATATCAAAAGATGACTTACTACATTGAGAGACACTACGTTTTACAAAGATTCAATAGCATAATGATTGAAGTTCTTCTGAAATCAATCCATATATTCAACCTAACTACAACAAAAAATGTGTATGGGATATTTCAAAATAAAATTTTACAGGTTGATTCTGTAGTCCAGTCTGGTAGGATAATATGTAAAAATAAACCCCAGATGAATTAAATCTAAACTTAAAAAAACAAAACTATAAAAAATAAAGAAACAATACAGAATAATATCTTTGCTATTTTGCATTGAGGGAAAATCTTCATAAATAAGACACACATTCCAGAAGCAACAAAGATTAAAGACAAACATGACTAGTAAAAGTGTGAAAATTTACATGGAGAAAGACTTCGTTAGGTCAAAAGACACGGGGAAGGAGTGACTGGCTACACGATCTTCCAAAAACCAGAACCCCACAGAGAACCACTTAGCAGTTCAGACAGCCAAGATCACCACCAGCATTTCTTTCTGGTTTCCTGAGTCCTTGCTCTGGCTTTCAGGGGTCTGTGATCCTTTGCTCTTCTAACGGTTTTGCAAGACTTTAATTTTCTCCATCAAACTCTTTCCTTCTTGAAATATTCACGATGGTTTCTATTTGCCTGGAGGAAATCCTGATTACTATGGGATTTTCCTAAAGGGAGACAGGGTTTAATATCTACCTTATTCTTTCCCACAACTCCACGGGAAAGAATACCATGCTGATAAGTGACATTTGGGGCGTTTCACCTTTCAGTCTGCTTTCCCGTTTTCTTTCTACATTTTTAAAAAATTTATTTGACACACACACACACACACACACACACACAGAGCACAAGCAGAGGGAGTGGCAGAGGCAGAGGGAGAAGCAGACTCCCCACAGAGCAGGGAGCCCAATGTGGGGCTTGATTCCAGGACCCTGAGATCATGACCTGGGCTGAAAGCAGATGCTTAACCGACTGAGCACCCCCAGGCGCCTCTTTCCCTCTTTTGCCGCTAAACAAGATGACTAATGCCACTGACACACTTCCACCTTCGTACCCAGATTCTTCTCGTTTCTCATGATATCACTTCTCACTCCCGGAATACTGAAAGGCTCTTATTTTCCTTTTAAGGCCTTTCTAAAGGTTATCAATTACCTAGCTCCTCCCAAAATGTAGATCTTGAAAACACAGAGCAAAATTTTTCAGTTTATTTTCTATGCCATGTACGCTTGACTTTGATAAATGCTAAAAAATAAGTCCAGAGGGGTGCCTGGGTGGAGATGATTAAGCCTTCAACTCTTGATTCCAGCTCAGGTCATGAGATCAAGCTCCACATTGAGCTCTGCACTCAGCAGAGTCGGCTTCAGATTCTCTCTCCCTCTGTCGCTGTGCCTCTGGTTCATGATTGCTCTTTGTCTAAAAACCAATCAATCATCAATCAATCAATCAATCAAATTTTTTAAAAAAACCAATAAGTGCATAATTCAAATTATAGCTTTTTGCCACGTTTCTCTACTATCCTTGCCCTCAGTTTATAGTTTTATTCTTACTATTTTCCACTATTAAATGGGAGAAGATGGAGAAAAACAGAGACATAAATATAGACAGAAATGGAGACAGAGATACAGATAGAGGGGGAAGGAAGAGAAAGAGAAAAATAATTTTTCTTAATTTTTAAAAAAATTTTTGTCCTGAATTCTTGGATGCTTGTTTTGGATTACACATCATGATGCTCGTAAAAAGAGCCTTTTACCTCGGCAGAATTGAGTAAACACTCACTGACTTGATTTGGTGTTTTCTCACTGATAAAGCTTATGTTTCCAGTTTCAACTTGCTAAGAAATAGCAGCAAATTGTTTTGTGAGTCCATTTTTCATCCTTTACCCTTTCATATTAGGAATGCCTCCTAAATTATTTGAGGACAAAAACAATAAATACCTACTTGATTAAGGACCAGTCAAATAAAATCCTAAGTTCAGGAAGGTCACTAATTATTCAGAAATAAATCGACTGGTTGACTTGCAGACAAGCAAAAGAAAATCCCTTGCAAATTATAAACTACCCTGTACCCTTCTAAAAATCATACTCAAAGATAAATATTTCTGATCATCTTTAAAAATTCATAAATCTAAAAATAACTCCCAGTCCACATTTTTAAACAGTTCTGTATTGAAATAAATTTAGTCTTGATACCTTTCCATTGGCTAAAATACATATGAATTATGATATAGAAAGCAAACATTTCTCCTAGTATTAGCTCCCGACCCATCCAAGGAGAAAAGCCTACGGAATGCATGGATATCTCACAGCGTCCAGCAGAGGGAGGTAGAGAACTTCTCCAAGAGTCTGTGGCTCCGCTGTCTTTGTTTCTGCTGTTTTAACTTTTGAGTATAGAACAATCATTGAGCTGTCAACCCAAATTAGTACAGAAATGTGTGGAATCTGTTCAATCCAAGCCACCTCCTTTTTCCAAAAATTGTTCTTCAGTTTACTGTAGCACATTGAGTTATGAAAGGAATATTTGCATGTTTGAAATTAATTTGATATAAAATATGAAAAGGCAAAGAAAAGCATGTGGCCTTTGAAATCCCTTGCATTATTTATATAGGAAATTCTCCACTACAGGAAGCTTCTAAGATATGATCAAATGGGACTGGCCCCAAGTTTCTTCTTTAGTGACTTAGTATTATAATATTATGTACGTGTTTTGGACTAAGACTTTTCTAATACAGTGAAATAGAGAATGGGAATTATTATAGCTGACTTTCCTTTATCACAGTCTTGAACTGACTGCATTACATACCTCAGGGAGGTGTTCTAAATAGGGAGAAGAAAAAGGATTAAAGTCAATCTCAAAATCTCCCGGGTCATTTATAGAGCATTCTGCCTTTTTGAAAGTGCCAGTTATCTTCATGGACTCTCCTGTAAAACTCTGGATAAGCAGTTATTGAAATTGACACATTCCTGCACGTTAAATAAAAATAATACCACACTATCCTTTCTTAATTATATTTTTAAATTCTCACTAGATCTATACATTCAATACATTATGCTGCTGTTCTGGTTAGGTTACATTTTGTTATGTGCATTTATTTATCTATTGTTTATTATTACATGCATTTTTACTGCGTGCATTTTTATGTGTATTATTGAGGGGTTAGAGAGAACACTGACTAAAATATCTGAAAATCCACCTATGGCTCTTAGATGTTTTTTGTGTTATATGCTGCTGAAAATTTCTTAGTATCCCGATATACAAAAATGTAAGCAAATTCAGTTAATTTAGACACTATTGTTGACTAAAAGAATACTTAATTGCTCACAAAGTACTCTGGGAGGGCTAGAGGCTCAGGTTTGGAGTGCAAGGAGCCAGGGACCACACCTGCAGGTGCACTGATAAAAAGGTCCATGCCCCCCCTGGAGAATGACAGCACAGGCACCAGTCACGCAGGCTCTCAAATGCTGGATGACAGCTGCTGTCACGGCCATCTCCGGGAGCTCCAACTAGATTCTTCTGCTGCCACCATCCGTGTCAACAGGGATCCTGTCCATGCACACTTTACTGCATCACTAGCTTCTCTGTGAAGGACTAGGGTTGATTTATTGATTCCTACAGCCTCGAACATACGCCGAAACCGTGGCTTCAGGGGAAGCCGGGATAGTCAACGTTTTTATTGTTGCTTCTGCCAAACTGGTGAATAGGTTTTGTTTCCTTGGGTGTGAATTCCTCGCGGATGAAAAGAATATTGACACCAGGTGACAAAAGCAATGGCATATGTCCACTGCATGTATGCCTCAGTTGCTGAGATTTATTTAGCAAATCTTCATCAATTGTGTACTCGACGCTGGCCACTGGGAACCCAGCAGACCAAGACTCCTCCCACTGTGGAGTTTATAGTGGGTCAGGAAAGGAAAACCAAAACAACAGGCCCTACAAATCAATAAAGTATATATTCTGTTAGGTAGCGAAACAATAAATGGTAATGATTAAAGTATGTTGAGAGAGAGAGAGGGAGGGAGGGGGGAAAAGGAAGGAAAAGAAACTCTCACTTGGTAAAATCTCAACCTCAGAAGGTTCAACTAACTCATCGGATAGCACGCACAAGTCCAAGTTAAGGATTTCTGCTAACGCCCAGAACTCCTTCAGTGCGGCTCCTCTCCTAGTTCCCTGCTCTGTGAAGTTACGGGTTAATTACAAAATTGGGAAACATCTCTCCATGGGACTGCATGTTTCTGCACATTTTGAGAAGCGGCACTGAAAGGTCTTATTCCAAATCGTATTTTCATGGGTACTTGGAGGACAGTCAGTCTTGGATGACCAATATTTCCTCCCAGTAGTTAATTCACAGGTGGATTTGTTTCCTGACCAGGATAGTAGATATAGGGTGTCCTACTGGGGCGAATGTTGACCATATTTGTGAGCACTCATTTTTAAATAAATATCGGGGTTTCCTAAACTCGGGGTTCCTCAGTTTTGATGCCAACTCACTACACACGCAGCATCCACTGGGCCTCTCTGCTTTATCCCCATGGCATTTGGGGGGCGGGTAGGAGGAGATGAAGGGAACATGAAGTTCAGGCTTCTGGCTATACTATGAATGATAAAGACTTCTGTTTCTGATCCAGGAGTTTTACGTGTTCTATTTCCATGAAATCATTTGCCTGGCTAACTTGTTAGCTTGCAAGATGTCTGGAAAATTACAGACATCTTACAGTTCTTCCCATCAAGCGCCAATACACTATTTATGTATTTATGGTAAGAGCACTTAGCAATATGCTATTTATTTAGTGAACACTTAACATGAGCTCTAAAATCTTAACAAATTCTCTAAGTGTTCGAGAATATTGTTAATTACAGACCCAGTGTTGTACAGCAGGTCTCTAGAACTGCATCATCCTGCGTGACTGAAACTTTATACCCATTGAATAGCACTGTATGATTACATTTATACACTTTTTGTAACCGAATGAGATAGGAAAGCAAGAGCAACTTAGTTTGACAAGATAAACATGTACATGCTATAGTGTGCGTAAAATGCTACAAGTCTTTTTTCTGAAACTGTTCCTGATGCGGCGGTTGTCTTTTCTGTATTCTATTCCCTCCCCCAAGAGCCTTTGCCTTCAGCTGGTTCCCTGTGTCCTCTGCAGCTATTTGCCCGATTAAATGGCCCAAATCCTTTTCCTTGAAAGGTTGGAGCTTCTGGCATTTCTCTTCTTTCTCTTCCTTCTTATTCTTTTTAATCAGTTTTATGGAGGGATAATTTAGTTAGAGTACAATTCACTTTTTAAAGTGTACAATTGGATAACATTTGAGAAATGTAGTATTGTTATAATCATATGGAATAATTTTATCATCACAGAGTGTTTCCTCAGGCATCTTTGATCTCCCAAGCCCTTGACTACAGATGATGACTTCATTGACTCCAGCATTGCCACATGCTGTCAGAGGCCCGTCCTTGGCTACTGTCTCTGTACTCACTCTCAGCCTCTTCAGGCCAGATAACAAACACCAAATCCTACCAATCTCTCTAAAATTCATATTCCGTGGCCCTGGCTTTTACCAATTTCATGTTGTCTTTAGTTGTCATTTAAACAGAGAAGGAACTTAAAAAGGATATTAGGTACCTCATGGTCACTGATATCAGGATTAGGACTTCAACATATATCGGGGGGGGGGGGAATATAATTCAATGCATAGCAGGCGTGGCTTACAGTTCTTGATGTCTAGGCTAAGTTTAGGAGTGGATTGTTTCTTTTTTAAGAATTTAGATGTGAAAACCTACATTAGATAACTAAAATACCTTTTCAGACACTCGCATAGAGCTAGTATCTTATCTCCAAAACTCCAATATTATTTAATAATGTAAAATGTATTAAATGCCTCTGCCGGTCTTAGAGCATGCTGATACAGACAGCTGGCCAGATTAACTCTCTCTCCAGATTCCCTCCTTCATAAAGTCTCTGAAATAGCTGCTATTTGATATTACAATACATCATACTAAAGGGAAATTGTAGTCATATCATTTTTAGATGCAGGTACCCATTTTAGTACAAAATAATTTGAAATGAAAAAGATTTAAAAATCTTGAAGAGAAACTATCTTCAATTCTAAAACATGGCCCTATTACCCTTTGCAAAGCAAATTGCGGTGCCCTGCTATTGCTGTGTTAAAAAAAAAAAAAAATAATGCCCAAGGCTAAATCAAACAGCACAATGGGATAATCAAGAATTTGTTCACAGGGCTTCCAACCCACCTTTTCCTTTTCTTATTTTTCAACCTCACAGCCAACAATGGTTAACATTTATTCTAAAAAAAAAAAAAAATTCAAACACATTCTTAGTAGGTGGAAAAATACTTATAAATATTTATTTCTGCTTCCAAGGCATTTTGGGTTTTAATTATGCAATGTTAGAAGTTAAATCATTCTGTGGAGAAAGTGTTGGTAAAATTCCCCCCAAAATGGGGAAATATTCTCTCAGAAATATACACTGATTTAGTAGCCCAGTAAGACTATATTAACTGGAACTACTTCTAGAATAACAGAGTAAGGACCTCCAAAAATCTAATCCTCTATGAAAGCAATAGCAGCAGTGGTAGAAAATGTTCAAAATTAACTTTTTCAGAACTCTGGAAATTTACCAAAGGTTTACAACACGATGGAGAGCATTTATTAAAGAAAAATGACTGAATCTCATAAAAAGACACTTTGTAGCATTTTAATTTACCCAACTCTCATCCTCTTCTCACCAGTTCTGTGACAACCTTGAAAACTAACAACCTCACAACCATAGTTAGTAGCTGTGAAAATCAGCAGCCTAGCAGCCACTGAAGGGTGTAAATGGGTTTGATGTTCCCTAAAAGCCCCAATCACTAGAGCATTGGCACTACTGGACTTGACTGATAGCTTCCTGGAAAAGTCCCATTCTCAAGTCTTGTCTTTATTTGACCTGACTCAAAACTCCCCAGGAGAACAATTCTATCCCAGGGCATTTGTCAAAAACAATCAGTGGCAATATTTTAACATCACAGTTGCCTGAGGTGGTGATATCAGTTGTAGCAAACATGAGTCTCACTATCTATCTGTGTATCTATATATGGTAATACATATACAGACATATACACACACACACACGCACACACACACACACACACACACAATTCAAGAGAAAAAGTGGAAAATGAGATACTCAGCTGTTCAAATAGACGTTTGAAAAACTCTGACACTTCCCTTGGAATCCAGAAGATGATGTGCATCTGAGGAGCTGTGGCTAGACCCAGGAATCCCTGAGAAGTCCCTAATGTCTTTTATGTGGCTTACCATGGGTCCCTGTGCAAAAAAGAAGTCAAGTCAGGGGGGGAGTTATAACCTGCCTAAGCATTGAAGGTATATTCCCAGTGCCAGATCAGGGTCCTTTAACAAAAGGTCTGAGATTATTTGGTCAACTCATTTAAGGAGATCTCTGTCCACTCATTAGCTGACTACCAAATTAACAGAGCAGTGACTTTAGTGGCTCAATATGACACAGAACAGACATACTGAGAATGAGTCAATAGAGACATTAAATAAACAAATAGTACAAACGACAAAATCCTAGTAGAGAAGGTAACTTATTTCCAGAGTTTCCACATTATATTGTTAAAAATCCAGTTTTCAGTAAACAAAAAAGCTACAAGATATACCAAGAAATTATGATACATGTGCACAGGTAGACATGTGCACACACACAGTGGTAATTAGAAACTATTCCTTTTTTTTTTTTTTTTTAATTAGAGAGGAGGGGAGGGGCAGAGGGAGAGGGAGAAAGAGAATCTTCAGCAGGATCCATGCTCACTGTGGAGCCCAACATGGGGCTTCATGTCAGGATTCTGAGATAATGACCTAAGCTGAAATCAAGAGTCAGATGCTAACCATCCAAGCCAACCGGGCGCCCCAATAGAAACTGTTTCTGAGGAAGTCCAAACTTTGGATTGATTATACAAAGACTTAAAACAAGCTATTACATCTATGTTCAAATAACTAAGGGAATCATGCTTTTGTTACAAGTGAAGTATGACAATGATGTGTTACTAAATAGAGAATGTCAATGAAGACATAGAAATTGTAAGAAAGAGCCAAATAGAAATGGTGGAGTTCAAAAGTACAATAAATGAAATAAAAAATTCAGTACAGTGGCTCAACAAAAAATTTTAATTGGCAGAATACATAATCTGTGAGCTCAAATATAAGTTGATTGAGACAATCCAGTCTACTGAACTTTGCTGCTATAAACATTTGGGTGCATGTGCCCCTTCGGGTCCCTACATTTATATCTTTCGGGTAAATACCCAGCAGTGTGATTGCTGGATCGTAAGTTAGCTCTATTTTCAACTTTCTGAGGAACCTCCACACTGTTTTTAAAAGTGGCTGCACCAGTTTGCATTCCCACCAACAGTGCAGGAGGGTTCCTTTTTCTCTACATCCTCGCCAGCACCTGTTGTTACTTGTGTTATTGATTTTAGCCATTCTGATAGGTGTGAGGTGATAATCTTATTGTAGTTTTGATCTGCATTTCCCTGATGGTAAGTGATGATGAACATCCTTTCATGTGTCTGTTGGCTACCTGGATGTCTTCTTTTGGAGCAGTGTCTTTTCATGTATTCTGCCCATTTTAAAATTATATTATTGATTTTGGGGGTATTGAGTCTTATAAGTTCTTTATGTTTTTTGGATACTAACCCTTTACTGGATATGTCATTTGCAAATATCTTCTGCCATTCCCTAGGTTGCCTTTTAGTTTTGTTGATTATTTCCTTCACTGCTTTTAGTTTTAATGTAGCCCCAATAGTTCGTTTTTGCTTTCATTTCCTTAGAAGACATATCTAGGAAAAGGTTGTTACAGCTGATTTTTATGGTTTTTTAGGTCTTTAACCCATTTTGAATTTATTTTTGTGTATGGTCTAAGAAAGAAGCCTATCTTCTTTCTTTTGAAGGTTGCTTTCCAGTTTTCCTAGCACCATTTGTTGAGAAGACTTTTTCCCACTGGATACTCTTGCCTGCTTTGTTGAAGATTAATTGACTATATAGTTGTGGGTTTAATTCTGGGTTTTCTATTCTGTTCTATTGATCTCTGTGTCTATTTCTTTGCCATTACCATACTATCTTGATCACTACACTTTGTAATAGAACTTAAATCCAGAATTGTAATGCCTCCAGCTTTTTCTTCTTCAAGACTGCTTTGGCTCTTCAGGGTCTTTATGTAGTTCCTTAGAAATTTTAGGATTGTTTATTCTAGTTCTGTGAAAAATGCTGTTGGTATTTTGATAGAGATTGCCTTAAATGTGTAGATTGCTTTGGGTAGTACGGACATTTTAACACTGTTTATTCTTCTAATTCATGAGCATGGACTGTCTTAATTTCTTTGTGTCATCTTCAATTTCTTTATAGTTTTCAGTGTACATGTCTTTCACCTCTTTGGTAGGCGTATTCCTAGGTAAGTTATTATTTTTGGTGCAATTGTAAATAGGATTACTTTCTCTTAATTTCTTAAATTCACTTCATTTCTTTTTCTGCTTCATTATTGGTGTAGAGAAGTACAACAGATTTATGTTCATTGATTTTATATCCTGTGACTTCATTGAACTTGTTTACTAGTTCTAGCAGTTTCTTGGTGGAGTCTACACACACACACACACACACACATGCATGCATGCATATATGTATGTGTGTGTGTGTGTGTGTGTGTGTGTGTGTGTATATATATATATAATCTGCAAATATTGAAAGCGTTATTTCTTTCTTACCAACTGGGCTGTCAATTTGTTGTCTGACTGCTGTGGCTGGGACTTCTGGTACAACGCTGAGAGTGGACATCCCTGTCTTATTCCTGACATTGGTGGAAAACTATCAGGTTTTCCCAAATGAAGATGATGTCAGCTGTGGGATTTTTCTATATCTATGGCCTTTATGACGTTGATGTATGTTCCCTCTAAGCCTACTTTGTTGAGAGTATTTATCATGAATGGATGTTGAACTTTTTCCTGCATCTATTGAAATGATCATGCAGTTCTTATTCTTCTCTTATTGATGTGATGTTTTACGTTGATTGATTTGCAAATATTGAACCACCACTGCAACCTAGAAATAAATCCCACTCAATCATGGTGAATGATTTTTTTAATGTAATGTTGAATTTGGCTTTACTGAGGATTTTTGCTTCTGTGTTCATCAAAGGTATTGATCTCTAGTTCTCTTTTACAGTGGGGGTTTTTATCCAGTTTTGGTATCAGGACAATGCTGACCTCATAGAATGAATTTGGAAGTTTTCCTTCCTTTTCTATTTTTTGGAATACTTTGAGAAGAATAGGTATTAACTCTTCTTTAAATGTCTGACAGAATTTGCTTGTAAAGTCATCTGATCCTAGACTTTTGGTTGTTGGGGGTTTTTTGATTACTGATTCAATTCATTTCCTCATTATCACGCTGTTCAAATTTCCTATTTTTTCCTGTTTCAGTTTGGTGGTTTACATGTTCCTAAGAATTTATCCATTTCTTCTAGTTGTCCAATTTGTTGTCAAATCTTTTCATAATATTTTCTTATGATTGTTTGTATTTCTGTGGTGTTGGTTGTTATTTATTCTCTCTTATTGGTGATTTTTAAATTTGAATCCTTTATCTTTTTTTTCTTTAAGTCTGGGTAGAGTTTTACCAATTTTATTGACTTTTTTTCCCCCAAAGAACAAGCTTCTTGTTTTATTGATCTGCTCTATTATTATTTTTTTAAGTTTCTGTCATTTTTTTTTCTTTTCTAATCTTTTTTATTTTCTTCCTTCTGCTATTTTAGATTTCCTTTTTCTTTTTCTGGCTTCTTCAGATGGAAGAGTAGGTTGTTCATTTGAGATTTTTCTGGCTTTTTGAGGCAGGCCTGTAGTACTATAATCTTCTCTGTTTGCACCACTTTTGCTGCATCCATCACAAAGGCTTTGGACCACTGTATTTTCATTTTTACTTTCAATGTACTTTTTAAATTTCTTCCTTTAGTTCCTATTTGACCTACTCATTGACTAGTGGCATGTTCTTTAACCTCCATGTATTGTGGTCCTTCTAATTTTTTTTTTTTTTTTTGTGGTTGACTTCTAATTTCGTAATATTGTGATCAGAAAAAGTGCATGATAGGACTTCAGATTTCTTGTATCTATTGAGGCCTATTTTGTGGTCTAATACGTGATCTATTCTAAATATGTATTCTGCTGTTTTTGAATAGAATGTTCTGAATATATCTGTTAAACAGATCTATTTGAAGCCATTGTTTCCTTGTTGATTTTCTGTTTAGATGATCTGCCCATTAATGTAAGTGGACATTAAAACCCCTACTATTATTATATTATTATCAATTAGTTCTTTTATGTTAGTTATTAACTGTTTTATTTATTTGGGTGCTCCTATACTGGGTGCATAAATATTTACAATTGTTTTATCTTTTTATTGGATTATTCCTTTTATTATTATATAATGTCTTTCTTTGTCTCTTATTAGAGTCTTTGTTTTAAAGTTGATTTTGTCCAATGCAAGTATTGCTATTCCAGTTATCTTTTGACATTCATTTGCATGATAAATATTTCTCCACCCTTTCAGTTTCAATCTGCAGGTGTTTTTAGGTCGAAAATGAGTCTCTTGTAGGCTGCACATAGATGGGTCTTGGTTTTTTAATCCACATTGTCACCCTATTGGAGCATATAGCCCATTTTATTGGAGCATATAGTCCACTTGCATTAGGAAAGTTATTGATACATACGTATTTACTGCCATTTTATTATATGTTGTTGTTGTGTCTGAAGATTTTTTCTGATCCTTTATTGTCTTTTTTGCTTCCATATTTTGCCATTTTTTTTAGTGGTGTATTTGGATTTCTTTTTCTTTGCATCTTTATTAGTGTTTTTTGATATATAGTTACCAATAGGTTTATATATAACCTCTTCTGCACATGGCAGTCTATATTAAGTTGTTGGTTATTTAAATTTGAACACATTCTTCTATCTTCCCCACATTTTGGATACATGTTATTATATTTTATATCCTTTTTGTGTGTGTGTGAATTTCTTACAGAGATAGTCATCTCTACTGTTTCCTACCTTTATATGGTCACTTTTGGTCTCCTTTTCATCAAAGAGTCACCTTTAATATTTCTTGCAGGGCTGGTTTAGTGGTCATGAACTCCTTTAGTTTTTGTCTCCGAAACTCTTTATCTTTTCTTCTATTCTGAATGTTAGCCTTGCTGGGTAGAGTATTCTTGGCTGCAGATTTTTCCCCACTCAGCATTTCGAATGTATCATGCCCCTTTCTTCTGGCTTGCAAAATTTCTGTTAAAAAATAATAATCTCCTGCTAGCCTTATGGGTTTTCCCTTGTAGGTTACTGTCTTCTTCTGTCTTGCTGCTTTTAATTTTTTTGCTCACTGTATTTTGTCAATTTAATGATAATATGTCTCCGTGTGGGTCTGCTCTTGCTGATTTTAATGGGGGCTCTCTGTGCCTCCTGGATCTGGGTATTTGTTTCCTTCCCCAGATTAGGGAAGTTTTCATATATTATTTCTTCAAATAAATTTTGTCCCCTTTTCTCTCTCTTCATCTTCTAGAACTACAATGCAAATATTGTTACATTCGATGGAGTCACTGAGTTCCCTGTGTCCGTTCTCATCGCACATCCTTGTTTTCTCTCTCTTTTGTTCATCGTGGGTACTTTCCATTTCTTTCTCTTCCAGGTCACTGATTTGTTCCTCTCCTTTTTCCAGCCTGCCGTCCAGCCCATCAGGTGTGTTTCTCATTTACGGAGCCCTTGATCTCTGCTCTGTCACTCCTTACCTCCGTGTGAAGCGTCTCACTTGTGTCTTCTCTCTTCTCTCAAGTCCGGTGAGTATCCTTATGATCATTACTTTAGATTCTCTACCAGGCATGTTACTTATATCTGTTGCATTTACATCTCTGGCCATCTCTTGTCCCTTTCTTTCACTTGGTAGAGATTTCTCTGTCTTCTCATTTTGTCTTCTTCTCTGTGTCTCTGTTTCTCTGTGTTAAGAAAGTCAGTTATGTCTTTTGCTTCTGAAAGCACTGACTTTATGAAGAAGGGATCCTGGAGTGGCCCTCAGTGCAGCGTCCCCTGTTCAGCAGAACCTGGCATTCAGGAGACTATCCTATGGGTGTGGCTTTCACTCTGCTGTTGCGTCTGAGTCCCTTTTCCTTTCAGTGCAGTCAGCTACACTGATTCTCTGCCTCCTGTGGGCTCTGCTTGCTCTCTGCGGTGTTAATGCGACCCAGGCCGGCAGCTCTAAGGGGCTGTGCCCACTGGGGAATTTGGAGTGGGGTATCAGTGTTAGCAAAATTTGGGCTGGGCCAATAGACCTATGCCAGATTTTCCAAAGTACCATAGGGTCTGGAGGCTTCACGCCAGTGTGGCTGGTGGTGTGAGGTTGAATGCAGCATGGGGTGGTAGCTGGGTGCACCTCGGCCCAGTGTGTGATGGTGGCTGGGGGCACACAACTGGGTGAGGCATGTGAGGATGGCTGGGGACCCATGGTTGGACATGGCGCTAGGTGACAGCTGTACACCCGGCTGGCTGGGTGTGGCCCATGCACAGCTCTAACAGAATTTGCCCTGAGCTTAGTGCCGAGGCTAATAGCCTTGGAGTGAGTGAATCCTCAGGAGGACTCGGGTGCCTGGTGCACTGCTAGCAGGCGAGGCAGCAAGAGCCTGTGCAGCCCTGCCTCTTGCAGGTGGCTCTCATGCTGGGAAGCAGGGTGGGAAATGGCACCTGCTAGGTGCCTTGTTTTCAGAGAAGTCTCCCAACACACTCTGAAATCAGTATGGACAGGTCTCTCTCCCACATGCCCATAACTTTATGTAAACTGCTCTTCTTTAGGTTGCTTCTGCGCATAGGCTGCCATCCCTTTAAAGGCAGCGATCCAGCTGTCACTTGCCTTCCCAGCTTGCCCAGGGCTGAGCCGGCTGACTTTTAAAACTGCAGCTTTATGGCCAAAATTAACAAAACAGGAAACAACATGTGTTGGAGAGGATGTGGAGAAAGGGGAACTCTCTTCCACTGTTGGTGGGAATGCAAGTTGGTGCAGCCTCTTTGGAGAACAGTGTGGAGATTCCTCAAGAAATTAAAAATAGAACTTCCCTATGACCCTGCAATTGCACTCCTGGGTATTTACCCCAAAGATACAGATGTGGTGAAAAGAAGGGCCATCTGTACCCCAATGTTTATAGCAGCAATGGCCACGGTCGCCAAACTGTGGAAAGAATCAAGATGCCCTTCAACGGATGAATGGATAAGGAAGATGTGGTCCATATACACTATGGAGTATTATGCCTCCATCAGAAAGGGTGAATACCCAACTTTTGTAGCAACATGGACGGGACTGGAAGAGATTATGCTGAGTGAAATCAGTCAAGCAGAGAGAGTCAATTATCATATGGTTTCACTTATTTATGGAGCATAACAAATAGCATGGAGGACAATGGGTGTTAGAGAGGAGTAGGGGATTGGGGTAAATTGGAAGGGGAGGTGAATCACGAGAGACTATGGACTCTGAAAAACAATCTGAGGGGTTTGAAGTGGCAGGGGGGTGGGAGGTTGGGGTACCAGGTGGTGGGTATTGGGGAGGGCACGTATTGCATGGAGCACTGGGTGTGGTGCAAAAATAATGAATACTGTTTTTCTGAAAATAAATAAATTAATTAACAAACAAACAAACAAAGACAAAAAAACCCTGCAGCTCTATGTCCCCCTCTGCTTACAAACTCAGGGAATTCAGTCCCTCTGGTTTTCGAAGCCAAACATTGCGGGGATTAATCTTCTGTGTGTGAGCCCCCTGCTGTGAGGGCTCACTTCTCTGTTCCCTCCGTGGGGACAGCAACCTTTCAGATGCAGCTTCTTCTCTACGTTTAGTTGTGGAGTTACTCTTCCAGCCTTCCATTGCTCTCTGGCTTATGACTCTGATGTGATGAAACCTAGTTCTGAATATGGGATCAGGTGAGCTCAATGTCCTCCTCCCCAAGCTCCCTCTAGTTGTGTGTTGTTTAGTGGAATAGGCAAACTCTACATGTCTCCATTTCCTTATCTGTAAGGTGGAGAAAAGGCTAGTATTTATCTCATAGTGTTGCAATATAAACTAGGAGAATTAATGTGTAGAAAGCACTTGGAACAGTCACCTGACACAGAGTAAGTGCTCAATAAATGCTCGCCAGATGATGATGCTGGATTGCAAGATCACCGGGTGACTTCTCAGAGCCAGATGCTATCTCAACGGAATGGCCCTGGGAACAAAGCAAACTTTTCAGTTGCCTATGTGCTTACTTCTTGGGTAAAGTGTCACCTTAGTCTTTTTCAGCATCAGATGGGCTGTAGGCAAAATCTGAAGGAGACTTGTTTACTCTTTAAAGTCAGGGAAACTTATTGTTAAGGCAAGAACAAAAATAATATGCTTGTGATGGGGATTTTGTGTTATAGAATGGAAATAATCCTAGGTAAGCAAATGAGAACAATGTGTTCCATCAGATGACAATTTGAGAAGTTGTATGCATGCTACTTTGATTTGCTTATGTTCAATCAGAATATTAGCACTGAATTAGAAGGGTATCAGTATAGCACAAAATTTTTGAATTCCTTAAAGAGTCTGGAAGATAAATGTGTATATAGGCATTCTGATGGCCCATATTCTTTAATGACTATTGGACTGAATGCAGATTGAAAAGTTCATTTGGTAGAGATACTTATTTCTTTTTTTCATGTCCAGCTGTATTGGAACTTATGCTGAAATTTTAGGTTTCAAGTTAAAGAGAATTTCAGTCCTTAGTGAGTCTCAGTTTTATTCTAAGGAAGCAATGACTATAGGAGGAATAGAAGCAAAGTGTACTACTAGGTATTAGGAGTATGCATGCATCCCTCAAATACATCTCTACTGATGTCAGCATCTCAATATGTATGGAATCCAGTAGTCATTAAAGAGCTTGGAATCATCAAAATCCCTACATATGAGTATATTTTCCAAATCTCTTAAACCACTGGCTATGCAGTACCTGTTTAATTCAGTGGGCATTAAGCACTTTTGTGGTATATACTAAACATTTATGAGCCAAAGATAATTAAGAAATGAACCTTGCCCTTTGGAAGTTACCAATACTATCTAAAAGCAGGTTACAACAAAGGCTTAATTACCATACAGCTTTTCCTTTTTAAAAAATAAAAACTCCCTATCACTGAATTTTACATCCATTTTCAAAGTTAAATTAACAGATAACAAGCATAAAAACAACATTTTAGCAATCTGTCAATTCATTCAAAACAGGTATCTGTCAGCATGTTGGTGACAGTGCCAGCTGGCGATCTAAAATTATATCTCCTCAATTGTTATTCTGCTGCAACAAGAGGAACTATCTAAAATAATATAATTACCTGGCTTGTGAAGTTCCATAATTTCAAAAATGTCAGGTGGCAGCTACTAGAAAAAATACAGACCACTTTTATTTCTTTCAGTCTCATATTTTTTCTTCTTGGACTGAGCATAAACTTGCTTTTTTTTTTTTTTTTTAAGAAATATAAAATCCATCCTAAAAGAATTTGCTATGTTCAAGACAATCAAGAGTGTACCATATCCAAGTTGGTTGGGTCAGGACACCATATAAATATGTAGCATTCATTACTTCACAACAGTGATAATCCCAAAATTGTATTTTATTCAAAGGGTCCCCAGTCTTGGGCAGCTGGGTCATTCAGCAGAGCAGAGCTGTTTACCCTCTTGTAATGCTTGAAATTTATTTTTAGGAAAAGCTATGTCTCACTATATATAAATAATTTGGAAATGCAGCCTCAACTGCTGATTCTTTTCTGTCTTAGCTGAAAAATCCTTGTTTTCTTATGGGCCAAAATATTGAGTTATTGATTAAGAAACAGAACAGGTATAATTGCTTTCTATACAAACATATCTTGGAGGATTATATCTTGAACATATTTTTTAATTGGAAAGAGACTTGGAAATATGGAAGACAATACTCTAGTTGCTAAAGTTCTTCACGAGCTCATGTGTTCTTCATGAGTTAGTAATTCTGAAAATATGACCTAGTTCTTAAAGGAAAATATCAATCATTTTATTTTCATAGGACATAGATAAATGTAAATTTTTTTTTAATACCTCATTTGGAGCTTACATTGACCTATCTTCCACTGTGGCCCAACTTTGATAGGAATGTTTTTCTTTTTACCCCTTAGAGTAGTGACATATTTCTCTAGAAAGTATACTGCTGTTTAGTATACCTGGCTTCTGAACCTGGTATGTGGGTTCATCTTCCAGAAAAACAAAAAACAAAACACAAAAACCAAAAAAAAAAAAAAAAAAAAAAAACAAGCATCATTGCTTCAAAAACAAAAAAAAGAAAGAAAAAAATCAAAAGGAGAAAAAAGACAATGAATTCTGCATTCTCTAACCAAAATGTATATATACATTAATTAATAACTACAAATACTAGTACATAGGTACTTACTGGTATGCTTAATGGCATACTTATTGGCATCTATATACTAGTATTTTTGCTTAGCTCTATATTTTCTGAATTCTGTATTAAAAGACAAAACATACATGAAATAGGAAATACATAATATTGGTAAACAGACACAGACCTGTTGATGGGCTGAACATAGATAAATGGGCAAAGAGAAAAAAGTATTTTAGTTATGGAAAAGAGTGTACACAAGGGTCTAGACATAGAGCTCATAAAGGGAATAAACCTAGTGACTCAAATTCTGTACTGGTGATGAATAAATAGAACTCAATTGAGTTCTAAAAAATATACAAGACAAAATTTCAGGCTGAAACTCTGTGAATATATTATACATGCCAGAAATTTTTGTCTAAACTGTTTCTTGAGTATTTCCATAAGGGTTCAGGAATTATTTCTTCATCAGACTAACAATTCTAGTTAGGCATCAACTTCCAAAGAAAAATAAGTCAAACTGATATATGATTTTTTTTCTTAAAAACTTCTGAATGTCGGGGCACCTGGGTGGCTCAGTGGATTAAGCCGCTGCCTTCGGCTCAGGTCATGATCTCGGGGTCCTGGGATCGAGTCCCGCATTGGGCTCTCTGCTCAGCGGGGAGCCTGCTTCCCTCTATCTCTCTCTCTGCCTGCTTCTCCGTCTGCTTGTGATCTCTCTCTGTCAAATAAATAAATAAAATCTTTAAAAAAAAACAAAACAAAAACAACAACAACAACAAAAAAAACCTTCTGAATGTTCTTCAGTACCTCTACATACTTCATAATTCTTGTTAATCCTGCTGCCACACATCTAGGGTTTCAAAGGCACTTTTAATTTGGCTCCTTCTCTATGCATCACCGAATAAGCCCTCATTTTGAATGACTATATTCGTAACAGGCAGATTGTTAATTTAAATTCCTTGTACTGTTATAAGGCGGCAGAAGTTAATGATTTATATTTGGTTGTAAAATCTTTTATAACGACTTAAGATTCATAGTCATAGTGACAGAATTCAAAGTCCCAGTCCTAAAATTCTCTGCACCATTTTTGCCTTTGCCTTTGCTTTTGCCATGTCTCCAGTCTCTTCAAAAAACATTCTTGAAGATCTACTATGTCCCAGGCACTAGGAATGTTAAAAGATATAGGAGATGTCAGATGCCATAATCTGGTCTCCAAGATGGTTTGCCTAGGTTCGAATCCCAGTCGGATGGGTATTTTATATATATAGACACACATATATAAAATAATATATATAAACATACACACATACATATGATTTTATATACATATGATTATACATATGATTTATATCTATATATAAATATATACAGACTTCATATAAGGGATATATGTGTTATAACATATATGTAGATGTATACATATAGATGTATGCTGCTATATATAATACACATAGTTGATGTATACCTATCACCATGTGTACATATACTAACATATACTTCTGAGTGATATCTACTATCTATCCATACACACACACCATATATACATATATTTGTGGGGGGAGAGAGAGAGAGAGAAAGAGAGTTATCCTATGGTAAGCTCTTTATAATATTGGTTATTAATATATGATATTTCTCACGAAAAGCAAGAGCCTCTAATAAGGACTAAAGGAGTAGAGCTAACCTTAAAGGCTATATTAAGCTAGTAGGTGTCTGGAATTCAGAAGATGAAAACTTCTGGGCTATTATATTTTGTTAGACTGGTGATATACAATGACTTCTAGGTGTCAGTGAACTTCTGAAATAGGAAAACTCTTCCTCAGGTAAGCACTATTTAGAGGATTGTTTTTTCGAACTCTGGATTCTTTTATTCATAAGCTAAAATAATGCAGTAAAGTTGGAGACAATAAATTCATCTATGAGATGTCAATAAATTGTATTTATTTTTCCACTTATGATTATTATGAGTATAGCTTTTTCATGTCATGTGTTAGATGCAGAAATGTAAAGAAACATAAAAATCAAAAATAACTTTCAGTAACTTAAATAGAAAAAAAAGTCCATTTAGGATTCTCTGGCCTTCCCTTTCCCCCAACAACCACAAAAAATTCTCTTGCTTTCCCTCTACTTCCTTAAACACACTGATTCTCACCTGTTTATTGCTGTTCTGTCATATCAGTTAATTGTTCCTTTTGCCTCCATCTGCTTTGAGGACATCCATTTCCAGTTTCATTTTATTTAATAGAGGAAAGTTGGTTATAGAGAGTATCATGGTAAATGTGGAAAAAGAAACAAGTATCTAGAATTTCAGGGCAATTTATTCAGTGCCTCTTTACCCTGGCCGTGGCATCAAAGATATATTTTAAGGGAAAGGAAAAGAAACATATAAAGTAAAATGTCTGTAATCTCTGAGTACAACCTTTTGAATTAGGTAATTTTCCCAACGATTCTAAAACTGAGAAAACAATATATAAATTTACAATTTCATCATTTAGAGAAATATGCTATATTTCAGAGGCATAAGGGACCTCCAGAGACGAGGAGTAACTGAAACAGATTTTCAGTACAGAAAATGGTGCTCCCTTTTTCCCCTAGTTTTGAGTCATTTTCTGTTTATTAGGCAGAGATGAACAAATCACCGAAATTCAAAGGAGAAGGAAGACTTACACATCAAAAGAAGTTCTTATATGCACAAAATATCTTAGAACTGACCTCTGTCTGGATTCTCTAGGGGAACTTTGATACTTGGCCGCGGCTCCGCATCAGCAAAAATGGCGGCACCGCAGAGACTATTTCTTGAGGCGTCAGTCTGATCTGTGGTGTTCTTCTCCTTTGCTACGTGGAATGAAACCTCTCCTATATCTGATGACCCATCCAATCAATAAAGTACACTTTCAATTTTCCGTTCTATGTACATTTTTTGGAGTCTGGGTGTACTCAATTTCAGGAGACTTACATAGGAAAGCAGCTTGGGTATTTTTTCAGTTTGAATAATTTCTGAACTGAGACACAAGAGTTGAATGAGTCTGACTTTATTTTTCAAGCTGGTCTCCAGATCTCTCTAATCAAACTCAGTCTTGATGTTTTCTATTTTGAGCCCCCTTGCTCTGTCTCCGGCATTTCTATAACAATGAGCTAGAGGGGGTCCATGCCTTTACAGTATCATTATTTTTATTACAATTCCATTAGAATTCTACTGTTACTCTATTTAGGTCTAACAACAAAAGAATTTCTGAAAAAAGAAGAAATCTTGACACTTCTCAGATAGTGGATATCATGATTTAAGATACTTTGATAATCCAAAATCTTGAGACATACCTTAGTCTGAACTAACTAGCAATCATTACCTGTCATTACTGGGTGACATATGTAGAAATCAAGTTTACGTTTGGGTAGTGTCCCACAAATTTCAGGATTACTGTAACCACTATCTTATTATAATGAATATACTATAATTCAAGGAGAAATAAACAGTACAAAGTAAATGCTTTTAAATAGAAAATGTGATATTAATAATATAGGTATTACATGTTAACCAATTAGTGATATAAATTAAAAAGATTAAAAACACTCTGCATATATACAGTCAGGATGAAATTCCTAAAATAATAAATGAAACTTGTTACAATTCAAAATGCCAAATAATGTGGGACATTCACTGCCCATGTTCTACTAGTTTTAGCTTAGGTTTTATTTCTAATTTGCATTTATAGGGATGAGTAGATACAGAATAAATACTTCTGTTGAAAATATGAATTGTTGGGGCGCCTGGGTGGCTCAGTGGGTTAAAGCCTCTGCCTTCGGCTCAGGTCATGATCCCAGAATCCTGGGATTGAGCCTCGCATCGGGCTCTCTAATCAGCAGGGAGCTGGCTTCCCCTCCTCTCTCTCTGCCTGCCTTTCTGCCTACTTGTGATTTTTCTCTGTTGAATAAATAAATAAAATCTTTTTAAAAAAAGAAAATATGAATTGTCAAGGTAATTTAAGCCATTTCTATTCCACATCATTTATTCCTTCCTTGTTATAGATAATACCTTGCATTAGGAACCCTGAAGGATACAAAGGAGAGAGACATTTCTGTCCTCTAGAAACACACACTCTGGTTGGAAAGACACATAAAATAAAAATGAATACCATAAACATGGAATGCACATAGTTCACAGCAAATTTACAAATAAGTTATTTTAGGGTCTCAGAAATGGCAGAGACTAATGTCATTTCAGGGTTGAGAAGATTTCATGAAAGAGGTGGCATTTGATCGAGAACTTAGAAAATGTGCGGACTTGAACAGCAATGCAGGCAGTAAGGGCAGGATATTGGTGGAGCTAAGACGTGAGATGGAAAGGAAAGACGAGGTCAGGAGGAGGCAGAGCCGAAGGAGGGAAGCGCCGGATTAAAGACTTAGTTACAGGCGCAACGGATCAGACTCAACTTACTGGCAATAGGAAAGGTAAATTTGTCCAAACATGAGTCAGATATTCTAGTCTAAAGCTCAACAAGTTTGGTTTTTTTTTAAAGATTTTATTTACTTATTTGACAGAGAGAGATCACAAGTAGGCAGAGAGGCAGGCAGAGAGAGAGGGAAGCAGGGTCCCCGCTGAGCAAAGAGCCTGATGTGGGGCTCGATCCCAGGATCCTGAGATCATGAGCTAAAGGCAGAGGCTTAACCCACTGAGCCACCCAGGTGCCCCGCTCAACAAGTTTTGAAGGAGAGATATAGTTGTAAGCATTGAGGTAAATGAGAGGGCTGAGACAAGCAGAGTAAGGAAAGCCTCCTGGGGACAGAACACCTGGCAAAACTGGGGTGCCTGGGTGGCTCAGTGGGTTAAGCCTTTGCCTTCGGCTCAGGTCATGGTCTCAGGGTCCTGGGATCAAGCCCCGCATGGGGCTCGCTGCTCAGTGGGGAGCCTGCATCCCCCCCCACCCCCGCCTGCTGTTCTGCCTACTTGTGATGTCTCTTTCTCTGTCAAATAAGTAAATAAAATCTTAAAAGGAAAAAAAAATGACATTTATGAGTCACGGAACAAGGGAGATTTTTTAGAAGGAGATCAAGAAGAAACAGGCAATCAGGAAGGAAAAAAAAAAACCCATCACAGGTTGTGTCTTAGAAACCAAGTTAAAATAAAAGAGGAAAATACTTAACCATGTTGACTATCAAAGACCACAAATAAGAAAAATGAGAATCTATTATAGCTGGAAGAAATGGAATCATATCAGTTAACGTATGGGTAATAGTTTCAGAAGATCTAGGCTGCGGGATGAGGACAATTTCTAATTGTCTGGAACAATACAAGTTTAATTGTAATGATGGTTTCATGACACATTGTTAGCTTCTATACTTTATTCTTGAAATCCCATGTCTCAGTGAGCGAGCGAAACATTGTTAGAATCACAAAATCAAAGGTCTGAAGACTTACAGTGATCCTTGTTAAACAATGCATTTCAATGAAGTGAAATTGAAGTTGGGACTTGAACTTTGACACTGAAGAACAGAGAGAACTAAATTCAGAAATATCTCAAATATACTTAAGTATGAGGGTGCAGAATTATCTCTAATTCTTAAATCACCATTTATGGCACAGCACAAAAAAATCCTAAAATGTCTTTTACAGAGCACACAATTTAAACAAAAATGAGATCAATATCACCAATGATTTTAAGAGTCATCTGAAGACCAGCATCTATTTTCTTCGAACCTCACTATGGCCAACTGACTGAGGAAGCGCTACCCCTCTCACACCTATATAGTTGACATATACATGTACCATACATCCATCTTAACCATGTGTAACGTTCATACAAGGAAGGACAGCAAAGGCCTCACTCAACTGGGTCAATATCTGATATAACTCACTATTTTTTCCCCATCAAATTTGTCACTCCAGGTCTTTTAGGTTTAGTTCTTTCTTTTATCCTAAAGGCCTCTGCATTGCTCTCGTTCAATTAAAATAGTATTCCATGGCCATTTTTTGTTAGCTGGTAAAAGAAAACTAGCCACTTAAGCCAATGACCATTGTTTTGCAGGTGGTTTGCTCTCCCTTACATTTTAAGATAAGAATTTTGCAGAGGATCTCATTTGTTAACTAGTAGGTGATTAAGAGACCTATATCATAGTTTGATCCACTCTTAATACGCAGGCTACTCAGTAATATCACAGCTCGTTAAACATGTGGTTACTGCAACTAATTATTATTAGATAAGGAATTAAAACATAGACATATGGAATTGGTTAATGGTCTCATGGTGCCCTACACAAAAATAAACGATTTTGAGAGTTTTCACCTTCACCATTCTGCCCCATTCCCATGAACTTTTCTTGTTCTGAACACTCAGAGTCTGCTAATTTTTTGGTAACAACATTTGGAGAAATATGATTAGTTATCTATATTGCCACCTCATAGGAAGAAACATTCTATAAAAAACAAACTCTCTCTCTCTCTCTCTCCCCTTTTTTAAGGAACTGAGGAGGAGATAAAGAACACAATAAGCCCTTCAGCAAAGGAAGAGATGGCATTGTAAGCCATTAACAGTTGAAAGTGGATTAACTTAATGTGTTATTCAATGCAGAAATATTCATACACATGATATGATCAGAGAAATCTAATGAACTGTGCGTCTAGGTTATAGCAGAAAGTCAGGCATAGGAGGTGATTTATTATATTCTTATAAATTAAATTGGCTATGGTAGAATTTCAGATTCTGCGTAACCTGGCTAAAAAATTGATTTTGTAGTGTTGTTCTGATTTTGATCACCTAACACCTGTTAGCCTACTCACTATAGCATAGACGTAAACATTTTTCTTAGGACACCAAGTCATTTTTGTTTGTTTTTCTAGATACTAGCCTTTGACTCCAGACTCATTCTTGGAATTTGAGTAGACATGGGGAGATAGGCAAGTTGGGACTTTTTCAGCTGAAAATGAGAAAGCTTTAACCAACCTACTCAAACAGCTAGTAGGTTGTGTCCATCACTACACTGGTACTCCCAACCCTCCTGAGCCTACATTTCCTTTCTCAACAGAATTCACCACCTTTTCATACGATATAACATAGTATGATGTCTATTATGTATGGACTAGCACCCCCAACACACACACACACACACACACACACACACACACACACACACACACAGGAATGTATGCTCCACAAAGGTGGGAGCTCTAGAAATGATCTACCCTCATGTATAAAATGGGGACAATGATCATAAGGAGTAAATGAGTTCATATTTGGAAAGCATTTTGGAGAATGTCTGCTCATAGTGAGTGCCATTCAAGAAATTTCTGTGATAAACAAATCAGTAGATTTTTAAAGAGACAGATTCTTTTTAAAATACAGTTACGGTTGGGGGAACAAGTGTTTGACAGGGCAAATGCAAGCTTGCCACGTGAAGAGACACTGATTGCAGAAAAAAGCCAGTCAAAGAAAAGTTGAATGTGAACCAAAGCCGTAATGATATTGTGTGAGCCCTGGATTTTGCTGTACCCAGAGTCAGAGACATCCCCAGACTTTCAGGTACATGAATCAAAGACTTTTTCTTCTTTTCATTAAGTTAATTTGATTGGATGTTTCATCACCTGCAACCCATAAGGGTCTACTGCTACTCACTGAATTTCAATTTTACATTCTGTTTGTGGCCATGTATATATTCCTATTTCTTCATTCATGAAGTATTTATGGAGGACAGTCTATAGATTGGGATATATTAAATAAGTTTATATGAGTACCCCCCCCCAAAAAAGCTTATAGTCTCCTCACGTCGACAGACAGGCTAAAAGGATAAATTCTGATAAATGTTGTTAAGGCAACAAATTGAGTGTCAGAATACAACAACATGACATTAACTTAGGATGCCTTACCAGAAGAAGTCCTTTCTGAACTGTTACTCAACAGGAAAGTGAAATTCTAAGAAGGAAGCAGTTAGATACCTGTAAGAGCTCAGCCTCATTCTAGGCTCTTTCATAGACTCTTCTGGTAAACTCAAGTATGGAAAGGGGGTGGATTAGCTAAAGTTTGATAAGCAATCGGGGGGTGATGCAACAGGAGAATTTGAAGGATTAACACAGAGACGTTGCCTAACATCGAGGTAATAGTAGGTCAGTGAAGATGAGGACGAGAGAGAAGGGGCCAGTATGAGAACACAGTTTGCTTGGAAAAAATGCTAGAGAAATGTGGAGATGGGATGTGGCGGAGTGGAGAGAGGTAGGAGTTGATGACTGAGTGCCAAGGCAAGGAATGTTCTTAAGTGTCTTAGTGAGCTAGAAGAAACACTCAGCCAGAGAGAATGGAGTTGGCATTTTAGATTGGGGGATGAAACTCAGGCTCAAATTAGTTAAGACCTCCTTGGGAGTGTCCTTGATAATAAGAAAGTGTATACTGTACTTTCAATGCTCTCCCCTTACTTTTAGAAAATGTGTATCAGTGAAGACATCTTTCAACTTCAGTATTAAATGTGTATTGATAATATAAATAAGTAATGCTCCAAACACCACAGGACATTTATATCCCCTTCTAAACTAGTACATTCACTGTTACTTTGGAAACTGCAGTTTTTTTGTTTTGGTGGTTTTTTTTTTTGGCTCAGATTGCTAAAGCATGCAAAATAGCACTTAAATAGCATCTGATGTATATAGAATATGATACATTTCCAAAGATATATACAATAGTTCTAACAATGTTTTTGATTTTTGAGACACTTGGAAACTTGCTTATCTAATGATCACTGCTACTTTGTATGATTTCCTCTCACAGCTTCCTCACTGGTGTCTTTACCAGCGAAACTGCATCCAGCAGCTGCAGCTCAATATATGTGACCTGATACATGAACGAAAAAGGCTGGATGCCTTGTGTGCATTTATTTTACAAAAGGGGAATGTATTAAAATTGATTTCCAACATTTTTTTAAATATCTCAAACATTTCAGCAACTCTTCGCTGGTAAGTATTCCTTCTTTCACACTCATCTGGATGTATCTGTTGAGAACCATCAAGTTAGTAGTAGGAGATTTTCATATGCATTCATGTTGTAGGGTGGGTAATGACAGTCCAAGACATGATAAAGTAAAGAGACAAACTAATTATTTATAGAGGCTTCCTCTTTAATAGGCTGACCCTTAATCAATTCCTCCTAAATGCTAATTCCTTACTCTCTTTGCTTTATTTTCCGGATAATATTTGACATTGTAATAATGGCTTTAAAGACTTGTATGTCAGGGCACTTGGGTGACTCAGTGGGTTAAGCTTCTGCCTTCAGCTCAGCTCATGATCTCAGGGTCCTGGGATTGAGTCCTGCGTCGGGCTCTCTGCTTCCCCACGACCCCGCCTCCCTCTCTGCCTACTTGTGATCTCTCTCTCTCTGTCAAATAAATAAATAAATAAATAAATAAATAAATAAATAAATAAATAAAATCTTTAAGAAAGTAAATAGTTATATGTTCCCACTCCTAGGAATACTTGAGAAGACTCGGAACAAAATAATATACTTCTCGTAACATATCTTCGCACAGGAATCTGACAGAGAAGTTTCAGGAGGCAGGTGGCTCCTTCCTGAACACACATTACTTAAGACAAGAGACACTAACAGGGTTCTACTGAAGTGACGAGTAAACCTCTCCTAGGAAATTTATATTTTTTTCTCCTCTGTCCTCTTTCCTCTCCCCTTTCTCTGGTTCTTTCCCTCTTCTTTGTTTTCTCTTCCTCCTCCTTTACTCCTACCCTTCCTCTCTCCTCTTTTTTTTTCCCTCTTTTTTTGTCATTGTAAGAGGTGGAAAAGAGTCAGTGGCCCAAAACCAAGGCAGTTGGGAAGGTTTAATAGGTAGGAGACAGCCAATCCTGACAACATGGGTCTTACTGTAATAGAACTCTTTGAAAGTATTCATCAATACTCCTTCACTTTTTTTATTTCTCAAAACACTTAGCATTGGCCTCTGCATCATGACTGTTCAAAAGGTTTTTCAGAGAACTTGAAAGTATTTTCATCATTTTGCGGTGTCAGTGAGAAATTATGATTGTTTTAGTTCATTAGGATTTATGATTTTTATAGGTATTTTCTCTTCATTTTGATCATTTTATAATTCTACAATCTATCATTGACTATGTACTTTGTGTCAGTCCCTGTTCTGGTTTTATTGTTAAGGATGCAAAAAAAAAAAAAAAAAAAAAAGATAAAACATAGCTTCTACCCTGGAGGAACTCATGGCCTAGTGGGGGAGAGAGATGGAGAAGTATGAAGTATTTAATAGGCTATGGTGTTCTGTGTTTGGATTCACATTTATAAAGGTGACTGAGAGACAGCAAGGAGAGGTCAAATGCTTTTAAAAGTTTTAAAGCACCAATTCCTGGGCCCCCAAGCCAAGAGCTTCTGACTGAGCAGGTCTGGGGTGAGACCCGAGAGTGTGTACCTCTAACACAATCACAAGTAAGTGCTGATGCTGCTGGTCCAGGGACCATACTCCGAGTAGCACGGCTCCTCAGCACCATGAATGAAGGAACTACAGACACTATGAATGAATCTCAGAAATGTGATGTTGGTGAAAAAAAACTGGACAAACTAAAGAGCAAGCTTGGTGTTATTCCACTGATATAAAGTTCAAAAGAAGACAAAATGAATCTATGACATCAAGCTATTACCTTTGGAGTGGGCCTGCAGTGTGACTACTTAGTATATAAGGGAAGTTACCAGACCACGGGTAATATTTTGTATCTTTACCTGGGTGCTGGTTACATGACTGCATACAGTTTATAACTATTAATGAAGCTGCTTTCATTTTTAAAAAATATCTTCTTTGTGTATTATACTAAATGAAAAACAGTAACATACACAATAATGATGGAGGCATAGGTAGAACCAGAAAGCAGTCACTAAGCATTTACCTTGCTCTAGATGCCATTACAGACCTTGGTAGTGACAGAAAAATAAATATGACATATCACCTTCAAATAAATCAATTTAATCAGGGAGTAAGTTACTTCAATAAGAAACATTATGATTTAGGCAAAAAATGTGTAAAGTGCTACAGAGTTTCAAAGGAGACATATAACTTCTGGTTTAGAAGATCTGCAAAGGCTTTAAGAAGGAAACGGTTGATTGAAACAGGTCTTGGAATGATGTGCAGTATTCACAATTGATTTGGCTTCATATCTAAAACCATTTTTTTTGTCTTTGTACAAGGGTCTTGTAATCAAGTTCTCTTTTATTTCCCCTCAATTGGCAACTATATAGGCCTATTATTATTATTATTATTATAGGTCTATTACTCTTTATTATTATATTCTGACTCTGGGTAGTCACTCTCAACAAGAATTTCATGTATCTTATGTTGTTCATCATTAAAGAGACCATTTCAAATGTACCTTTTAAATCTGGTGAAAATTTACCCATTCTACTTGACATAACAGCTGAGACATAAAAAAGATGGACAAGTAAAACAGAAGTCCATTTTACTAAAATAGGTGCTAAGATGAAGTCTGTTCTTTCAGCCTAGGTCCAAAGGCACACAGATTCATTCTCCATTCTATTTTACAAAGTATGAAAGTTATATTGTTGTATTGTTTAAACAGAGTTCATTTGAGGTTCTGCATTATAGAAAGCAACAGAAGAAAAATACTACAATAATAAGCTGTTAATAATAGAGCTGGCCCAAGCAGGGATAAAACACATTCAAATTAAGCAATTTCCATGAATAGCTTTAAGGACAAAAATTATATCACATTGCCCTTCAAAATTAGAGTTCAAAGGGATTTACAACGCTGTGTAATACAGCCTCGTCTAGTCTCATATTCTTCTCCAAAGCAGGTCTCACTCAGGTATCTAAATATATTAATGGCTGTGTCATTCTGCATCCCCACTAAGAAAAGTCTAAGACTTCCATTTTTCTGCATCTTTCCCAATACTTGCTTCTGTCAGTATGGTTGTATTTTAGCCATTATAATTTAGGTGTGTAGTAGTGTGTCCTTTTGTTTACTTTGTATTTTTTTTTTTCGATGCTAGTGATGTTGAACATTTTCTCTTGTGTTTACTTGCCATCTCCACATTTTTTTTTTAAGGCTTTTGTTTGTTTATTTGTCAGAGAGAGAACACAAGCTGAGGGGGGACCGGCAGGCAGAGGGAGCGGCAGACTCCCTGCTGAGCGGGGAGCGCGATACAGGGATCCATCCCAGGACCCTGGGATCATGACCTGAGCTGAATGCAGACTCTTAACCCACTGAGCCACCCAGACACCCCTACACATCTTCTTTGATGAAGTTTTTATTAACGCTCTTGTCAGTTTTTAAATGAGCTCTCTGTTTTCTGTTACTAATTTTTTTTTTTTTGCAAACCTTTTTTTTTCTAATTTTATTTAATTTTTTTTTTTAGTGTTCCAAGATTCATTGTTTAGGCACCACACCCAGTGCTCCATGAAATACATGCCCTCCTTAATACCCACCACTAGGCTTACCCAACCCCCACCCCCCTCCCCTCCAAAACCCTCAGTTTGTTTCTCAGAGTCCACAGTCTCTCATGGTTTGTCTCCCCCTCCGATTTTCCCCAACTCACTTCTCCTCTCCATCTCCCAGTGTTCTCCATGTTATTCCTTATGTTCCACAAGTAAGTGAAACCATACGATAATTGGCTCTCTCTGCTTGACTTATTTCACTCATAATCTCCTCCAGTCCTGCCCACAATGTATTTGTGTTGATACAAAAGTTTGGTACTCATCCTTTCTGATGGAGGCATAATACCCCATTATATATATGGACCGTATCTTCTTTACCCATTCGTCTATTGAAGGGCATCTCTGCTCCTTCCATAGTTTGGCGACTGTGGCCATTGCTGTTATGAACAGTGGGGTACAGATGGCCCTTCTTTTCACTACATCTGTATCTTTGGGGTAAATACCCAGTAGTGCAATTATAGGGTCATAGGTAGCTCAGTTTTTAATTTCTTAAGGAATCCCCACACTGTGTTCCAAAGTGGCTGCACCAACTTGGATTCCCACCAACAGTATAAGAGGGTTCCACATCCTCTCCAACACATGTTGTTCACTGTCTTGTTGATTTTGGCCATTCTGCCTGGTGTGAGGTAGTATCTCAATGTGGTTTTGATTTGAATCTCCCTGATGGCGAATGATGATGAACATTTTTTTCATGTGCCTGTTAGCCATTTGCATGTCTTCTTTGGAGAAGTGTCTGTTCATGACTTCTGCCCATATTTTGACCGGATTATCTCTTTTGTGTATGTTTAATTTGAGGAGTTCTTTTACTAATTTGAGAGTTCTTTACATATTCCAGATTAAGGAATTTGTCAGAGATGTGTTTTCCAAGTTATGTCCTTCCCGTCTGGGTCTTCTGTTTTCATTCTCTTAAAAGTGTCTTTCCCAGAACACGTTTTTAATTTGGGTGAAGCCCAACATATCAATTAGTTTTACTGTATGAGTCGTGCTAGCATATAGAAATATAATTCATTTTAATAGAATTTTTCCCATTGTTCTTTTCTTATGACATTGCTAGCCTCACTTACTAACAGTAGTAGCAGTTTTGGTATTCTTTGATATGTCCATATAGACAATAATGATACCTTAAAATAGAAAGACTTTTGTTTCTTATTTTTCAATCTGTAAATCTTCTATTTCTTTTTCTTTTTTTTTTTAAAGATTTTATTTATTTATTTGACAGAGAGAGACACATAGTGGGAGAAAGAGCAAAAGCAGGGAGAGAGGGAGAGAGAGAAACAGACTCTCTGCTGGGCAGGAGGGCCTATATGGGCCTTGATCTCAGGACCCTTCGATCACGTCCTGAGCCAAAGGAAGATGCTTAACGACTGAGCCACCCATACACTCTAAAGCTTCTATTTCTTTTTCTTGCTATATTTCATTGGCTATAACCTCCAGCATGAAGCTGAATATGAGTAGTTAGAATTCATATTTTGGTTTGTTCCTGATCTCAGGAACATTCTGTTTCCACTAGTAAGTGTAATATTTCAGGTTTCTTGTAGATGTGCTTTATTAGGTTCTCAATTCCTAGTTTGCCTAGAGTTTTAAATTATGAGTATATAATACATTTTGTCAAGTTATTTTTCTTTATCTGTTGAGATGATAACATATAGTGTTTTATTAGTCTGTTGATAATATTGACATATTGATTATATTTCAAATGTTGAGCCATTCTCACATTGCTATGATAAATCTCACCCAGTAGTATTATATGTTGTTTGGTATGATTTGGTAACATTTTCTTAAAGGTTTTACATCTAAGATTGCAGGTGATACTAGTCCTTTGTTCTCTTTTCTTATACTGTGTCTCTCTGGTTTTAGCATCTATCGATTGATGGCCTCATAAAATAAAATGGGATGTTCCCCCCATCCACTTTGGAAGAGTTCGTTTATTTTTGAATTTTGTATTTATCTTCCTTTGGTGCTATTAAACAGTTAGACCATTGAGGCCCAGACCTTTGTTTGTTGGAAGAGTTTTGCTGTTATTTGCTTTCCAAAGTTTGATTGTGATCTATATGGGCATGAATTTCTCTGGATTTACTTAGTTTGGGTTTCTTCAGCTTCTCGTCAGTTTCCTTAGATTAACCTCTTATGAAAAATCTGAGAATATTTAAACATTATTTCTAAAAGTGTATTTTCAGTTCCATGCTTTCTTACCTCCTTTTTTTAAAGGTATATTTATTTTTTCCAGAATTAAGAAATTTTTTTTTTTTCACAAAACAATGATACCACAGCAATCTGTGTATTTTGTTGCAATTGGCACACTTTGAGATTACACACTTTGGATACCTGTTTTTACCAAGATCATGTTTTTATTTTCCCCCAGATAGTTTTATTGAGATATAAGTCACACAATCCTAAGATTCCCATTTAAGGAGTGCAATTCAATGGTTTTTAGTATATACAGATAAATGCAACCATCATCACCAGTCCGGTTTAGAACATTTTCATTACCTCAAAAAGAAATACTGTATCCTTTGGTAACATTCCCCATGACCACATTCCTCTGCTTCTGGGTCCTAAGCAACCACTTATCTACCTTCTGTCTCCACAGAGTCTCTGTTCTGGGCATTTTATATGAATAAAATCACAGGATATACAGTCTTTCAGGATTGGCTTCTTTCACTCGGTGCTATGGTTTCAAGATCCATCCATGGTTTAGTACGTATTCGTACTTCATCCCTTTTTTATGGCTCAATTATATTTCATTGTATGGATTTAACACATTTCATTTATCCATTTATTGGTTGATGGACATTTAGGTTGTTTCCACCTTTTGGCTATTATGTATAACACTAATGTAAACATTAATAGACACAATTTTGTGTGTAGAAATGTGTTTTCATTTCTCTTGGGCATATGCCTAGAAGTGGAATTGCTGTGTTATATCATAGCTTTATGTTCAATGGTTTGAGGAACTGCCAGATTATTTTCCAAGGTCGTTGCACCATTTTAAATTTATTCTACTACTGTAGGAGGATTTTCTTTCCTCCATAACCAAACCAACTCTTATCATCTTATTTTTTTATTCTATCTACCTTAATATGCACAAAATGGTATCTCACAGTGGTTTTAATTTTTATTTTCCTGATGACTAATGATATCAAACAACTTTTTATGTGCTTATTTGTCATTTGTATATCTTCCTTGAAGAAATATCTACTCGTATCCTTTACCTACTTTTAAATTAGATTACTTGGCTTTTTATTGTTGTAAAAATTCTTTACATATTCTGGATACATGCTCTCTGTCTGATATATAATTCATGTGTATTCTCTCCCATTTTGTCTGTTGCTTTTCACTTTCCTAAGGGTGTCTCTTAAAACACAAAAGTTTCTACTTTTGATGAAATTATCCATATCATTCAATTTACCCATATTTGTTGCTTATACTTTAGGGTCATACGTTGCCGAATCCCAAGCCACAGAAATTTACTTACTTTTTTTTTTTTCTTTTTTAAGGTTCCAATGAGTAGAATCTTAGTCCTTTTATTATTGCTCCAGAGGTCCCTGAGGCTCAGTTCATTTTAAAAATCTAATTTATCTCATTTACATCGCATAATTTCCTTTCATCTATCTTTGAGTTTAATAATTTTTTGCCTTTGTAATCTCCATTCTGCTATTGACTCCATCCAGTGTTTTCTCTTTTTTTAAAATCTTATTATATTTTGGTTCTGTCTTCTATCTTCTATTTCCTTGCAGAACTTTCTTTTTGCTTATTTGTTTCAAGAATGTTTATATTGCCCATTAGACTGCTTTTATGATGACAGCTTTAAAATCTTTGTCCGATAATTTCAACATCTTTGTGATCTTGGTGTTAGCGTCTGTGGATTGTCTTTTCCCATTTGAGTAAAGATTTGTCTGTTTCTTAAAATTCATATGGACATTTCAAGTGTTACATTATGAGATTAGTTAGTATTTAAACTGGTGTTTTAGTGGGTTATCTTGCAGAATGGCAATGGGAGGTAAGGATCTAGGCACAGACTTTGCCAAGGAAATGTGGCACCCGGTCACAGCTGACAGGGATGGGTCACAGAGCTTCACACACAGACTCAGCTGGGAAGGAGTGCTGCCTTGTGACCACAGACTGATGATGGAGGAAAGCAGAATTCTGTCCAAGGACTGCACTAGGCCAGGGTGACTTTGGGTCACTCTGTTACTACAGAACATGGCTGAAGACTGGGATCCACCTACAGATTTGGCCAGGAAAAGTCCCTTGAGAATGTTCTCCCCTCCCCCCAGATAAAGCAGAGGGAGAAGAAGCATTTCGGGTTGAAGGGATAGCAATGAATAAGGAAATGAGAGCCTCCCCCATACAGGACGTGTTCACTAAATCTTGTCTAATCTTTTTTTTTTTTAATTTAATTTAATTTTTTCATCAGAGATAGAGAAAAAGAGTGAGCGAGCACAAGGAGCAGGGGGGAGCAGAGGCAGAGGCAGAAGCAGACTTCCCGCTGAGCAAGGAGCCCGATGCAGGCCTCCATCCCAGGACTCTGGGATCACGACCTGAGCCAAAGGCAGATGCTTAACTGCCTGAGCCACCTGGTCGTTCCCAAATCTTAAGCAATCTAATGCAGTTAGAAGATAAGCTTAGGGAGACAAAGTAAACAGGTTGAGGCTGAAATGATAGTGTAAGTAAGAGTCAATGGGGTGAGTAGCGTTCGTGTTAGTCAGGGTCCTGCTAGGAAGGCACATTCCAATTTCGTATAGTAGAATTTTTTTTAAAAAAATGGACCTCAATGGATCCGATCTTTTTTTTGTCCCCTCTTGTACCCAAATTCTTTTTACTGTTTTCCCATGGAGAGATGTCATCTGTTTCTCTAGGCCTTGGAACCTGGGATGGTCTGAGACTTTGACACATGGCATGGGTGGAAGTGAAGTACCCAGACTTCCCAACCCAGGCCTTAGGGGGCCTTTAGCTTCTGCTTGGGCCAGAGGGAAACTTTCAGCCATCAAGTAAAGGTGTCACATCCAGCCAGAGAGGGACATCCTGCAGGATCTAACACCACACAGGGAGGAAAACTGAGGTTTCACACATCCCAGTGAGTACAGAGGACAGCACGAGGAGAGTGTCAACCATCCCGGCCAAATCCCCGCCATGTGGGCCATCCCCTCGGAGGCTCCGGACATGTGCGGGAGGCCATTTGGCTCCTTCAGCTGCCATTGAACCGCCTCAGTTAACACTGGCGAAGGGATGAGCCATTGTTCTGGGATCCTATGCAAATTTCAGAACGACAGGAATCGTGAACAACAAACGGATGTTTTCAGCCACTGAATCCGGGTGTTGTTTTACACGGCAAATAGTCACTGAAGCACTCAGTCAGTGAGGAGAGGTCATGAGAGGAATTACTTGAAAGGTGTGGAAGGTGCTTAGGGAAACCCAAAGCAGGATGTTATGTTCCAGGCTAGCCACAGCGGGGGCCCTGTTCTCAGACTCGAAAGGGCAAGAACAAGGGACGGTCCCACAATTCAAAGGAATCTGACATCGCGGAACTTCTAAACAGGAATGTGGCCTTGGGAGAGAAATAAAGGCAACCAGGGGAGTTGATGGTTGGTCTCACTCTCCTCCTGCCGTCTGTCTCCTGCCAATTCCCTCTATCAGCTGAACCCCAGAAGTCAGTGGGCCACTGTCAGTTCGCTCATACACTAACTTGAAACAAAAACGTTAGCTCCTTATGTAAAGTAGCACAACAACACCCCCCCCCCCAATAAATAAATTAAAAGGGAGAAAGGAAAAAGTAGTTAAGACTTGGCTCCGCATTTCCCATTCTGCGGTTGTTTCAGAAGCGGCCCAGTAAAGACAGGAGCGGCCCCCGCTGCACTCTGATTCGGAATTCTAGAGTTCTAGATCCCCAAACATTCAAGGCAATCAAAGATGATAAAACTGTTACAGGATATTCCATCAGAGCAGAATTTCTACATTAAAATAAAGACTGAAAATGAGGTCCGAGGGAAGAGCTGACCGGAGTGGAGACGGCTGTTGAAACCTTCGCGGATCCTTCTGGAACTCTGGCAGGCTGGAGGACGAGTGGCTCGTTTGTTAGCCTAGCCAGGAACGCCATTTGCCTCTGGTGAGTTAATGAAGTCATGTTTGCTGGGGGCAGCTCTAAAAAATGTGTCCAGATTTTTTTTTTCAAACAAACAGGAAGCAGACAAACAGGGAGGACCTGCTTGAGGTGCCTAACCTTCCAGTAAGAACAGCTGCTCAGTGAGTTGATGCATTGGGAGCAGTACCTATTGTCAATTAAAAAACAAAAAACAGGGGCACCTGGGTGGCTCAGTGGGTTAAGCCTCTGCCTTCGGCTCAGGTCATGATCTCTGGGTCCTGGGATCGAGCCCCACCTCGGGCTCTCTGCTCAGCGGGGAGCCTGCTTCCCCCCTTCTCTCTACCTGCCTTTCCTACTTGCGATCTCTGTCTGTCAAATAAATATTAAAAAGAAAACCAAAAAACAAAAAACAAGGCAAACAAGTTTGATTAGTTGTTCCTTCTGAAAGAATCCCTAGGTGTCACAGACACTGCTCAGTTGGCCCTGTTTATTGAAGGAGTCCAGGCTGAGTTTGAAGTCACCGACAAATCAGCATCTAGAAATCATATGCGTGAAGCAACAATGGGCAAGTATTTTCAAAGCTGAAAAAAACATCTGGTGTAGCCCGAAGCGAAATCTACTAACATGTATCGCAATCGAAGGTGATGAAATTGTTTGGAATAGGGAAAGCCTCCGTTGGACAAATTTACAAAGGCTTGGGAGCGTGTATGGTGTTTATGGCCCGTGGTTATTTGCTGAAGTATCAGCAGGTACTTGGCGGGAGCTATGTGCGTCCAGCATAGATCATGGAGCAGTGCTGTCAGTGGTGAAGGCCAGCCACTTCCCTGAACTTACCCACTGTCAGTTCTGTGACTTCCTGTCGGAAACCGCTGAGGACCCTGGCATGCCCTACCATCGATGTCAGCACTCTGATGATAGCTTTGCAGCGGTCAAGTTGTATTGTGGATTTCTGAGCTCAGGGTCAAGAGTGCAATGGGTGTGGTGCATAAACAATGAATTTTGGAACACCGAAAAGAAATAAAATAAAAATAAAATAAAATAAAAAGACTGCAATGTATCTGAACAAAAACTGCCCTCAACTGTTTATGTTCAGTAAATTAGTTTTTGCTGCCTACTTGACTACGCTTCTTAATTAATTCAGCCTAAAACTGCAAAGCAAAACGTGCTTATCTGTGAAAGTTATACTGCAGTGAAGTCATTTTGACAAGAAACATTGTTTGAATCACAAGTAATGTCAAGCTGTTTGATACATTTCTGGTGCTGTCAAAAGTTAAAACAAGTAGTGAGATACACAGATTTGCATAGAATATGTTTTCCAAGCTAGAACCAAAGTTCCAGCAGCATTTCTGACCTCAGTGTAAGTGCAAAGGAAATTTCCATACTTCACAATCTACTTCAATGTGCAAGTAAGGACTTTTCACCCAACCTTCATTTGGAGCTAATTGATATGCGATGGAATGACATGTACGACGCCGCTATCAAGTAGAAATCCAACAGAATTCTATAAATGCCTCCACATTGATGAACATGGCCAATTAAATTCATATGCTTATTGAACGTCAGTATTTGGAAGTAAACATCTGTATGAGGAAACATTTTCAAAGATAAAATATGTAAGATCTCACAACTGAGTCTTCTGGATGGAATGCGTGAAGAAAGGGTCTCTGTCAGCATCTCACCCAGCCAGGGAAGCCAGGCACTCCCTCATGGGCTCTCGCTTTCCTTCTGGAAATCAGGGGTGACAAGGGCTCTCTTGGCGCTGAGCTGGGCTGCCCTGGGGGAAAGGTGCTGTGGGGAAATACAAGCTGTTCTTTTACCCTTTCCAATGCACGCCCTCAGATTGTTGTTTTCCTCCAACAGCGTGCTCTACTGCTCTGCTGGCCTCCTGGTCTTCCAAAAAAGGTTCTTTCATCCGTGCATGATTGTAAAAATCAGTATTCTTTGGTGGAAAGGCAGTTTAAAAAAAAAAAAAAAAGCAAAAACAAACAAACAAACAAACAAACAAACCCCAAAACCAAACCTTCTATTCTGCCATTTTGATGATGTCACTCTGCGCGATCCAATTTCCCTTCTAAATTGAAGGTTTGTCGTGGTCTTCCATTATCCCTTTCCTCGGCATGTACTTTCTAAGGCCTCTGAAGCTGCCAGCTGGTTCCATAATTCTTAAAATCACCGTTGTCCCCATGGTGATTAGTACCACAACCCCTTGGTCTCTAGACCTCTTGTCCTTTAAGCTGAGTCCCTTGTCACTGTGGAATGATTTCAGCTAGTGTATCTCAATGCATGCTCAGACCTAGAACCCCAATCCCAGACATACATAAAGGTCTCTTTCCTGAGGTTACTTGGGAATAATTCCTAAGGCATGAGTCCTAGCCCCATCAGGAAGGAGAGGACACACTCACTTTTAATGGGGTGACTTTAATAAAGGAGGACGATTTTTGAAACAATGAGTAGGATTTAGAGAAACCAAGAGGGACAGAGGACTTGCAGGGCTGACTCGAGGCATGGCCGCGGTCCTCGCTGTATGGCCACCTCGCGCATCCCAGCTTGGGGGGGGGGTGGGGAAGACCGGCCAAATTCCTTTCCCTCCTCCGCTCTGCTTCCCTACAAATGTCTCTCTTCCCCCAGCTGACTCCGTCCAACGAGAAGCCAGAAGGAATGGAAACAGTGAGGCAATCTGAGTGAGCGAGAACCCGTGTAGCGAGATGGCAAGACTAGTTATGGGACTTGGAAAGATAAACAGACAGTATCCAGCACAGCTCAGAAGCTGGATATTTGGCATCCTACTTTTGACAGAAAATCAAAGTTTTTTTGACACCACAAAATTCACCCAAGAATAATAACCTTATGAAGTTTAAAAAACTATGCAGGAACGTTTAGAATAAAAAGCCCCCTCTTTCTCTCCCCGGCAAACTCTGAAAAAGCATTGCTCTACGAATTCCTATAACTTCGTGTTTCTGACTCTTTCAATAATTTATTTGAATGTGATCATTTATTGACAAGGCTAATCTGGATCATTCTCCTGACATGATTGTGTAAGAACGTGTATGAAATACCATTATTTGCATATAGCCGAGATTAATCGGATGACATTAAATGTGTGTGTGTGTGTGTGGGGGGAGTGTTAAATGTCAGAAATACACAGGAAATGTAATTTCTGAGCATTATGTTTAAGTGCTGATGCTGTGGGGGTTTTATGAGACTTAGTTAGGCATCTCTTTAGGAGAATGAGGTTTTAATGCTGAATATGGATAGAAACTGTGGCTTTCATCCACTGTCAGGCAATAGGGTAGATATGGGGCCACTTCATAGAGTCTGGGCTTTGAAAGAATTGCCCATTCCACGGGAGGAAATGAGAACTTCTCCGTCCACTGACACAGCAGGATTAAGAGAGACTTCCTCTGGCTAACAGGAAAAAGCAATCTCTCGATAGAAGAAGCATCGTGAGTACTACGGGTAAGTGTGGTCTCTGCGTTCATAGAGACTGAGTGATGTGGGAATCCCAGCTTGAGAAATTAGTGTAGAAACTGGTTCCAGGTTAGACAACCTTCTGCAGAAAGCTAGCAAAGGCTCAGCTGTTCCTTTGGGGCTTTCTGCAAATAAAAGGTGCAGGAGCCACCTGTCTGGGACAAAAGGTTAGTGACGACTGGGTAAGGAGTTAACACGGGCAAACTGCATGGGTGACAGACGTCCCATACCATAGGCTCTGGCGGATTATTAGGACCCTGAGAAAATAATGAAGAAAACAATGAAAGAATCTGTCTCTCTTTGAGTGAGTGTAATTTTCCTGGGTGTGTTTGTCCCAGGAGGTTTCTGGGGAGGCGAGTAAGATCAGCTTTCCACGACCCTGAGTTCTAAGTTCTTTCTCCTGTTTGCTTAATCTTGGCATGTAAACCTCTCCACCTCTATCTCTCCAAATCTATTCTGCTTCTGAAGGATGTCCTCTGCTAGCCAGGGGCTCTGTTAGTTTCTTCGCAAGACACAGCCATTTTGGGGCACAATTAGCCTACTTTTTGAAGGTGTTCATCTGTACTGTTATGTTTTTAGATCAGCCACCTGTGGCCACTGGATTCCACACCCACACCAGCAAATCCCTTTCAGTTCTTTCCTAGGTGCCAGTGGGAATTTGGTAACAATTTTTGGGCACTCCAGTGGTTGGAAGGTTTCTACAATTCTTTTTCTTCCCTATCATTCCAGTGACATCAGTACCATCATTATTTCTTGCCAGACTCGACCTTGCTTTTCTCAACATTTACACATACTTACTCATAATTTAGAATCTGTGGGTTGTATTTCTTCCCTAGGTTCACTGAAAATGTGGTGGTGGTGTTGTTTTTTCCCCCCCGCTTCTGACTTTATCTGATGAGGCTGCCCTTCCTTGGGTTCAAATTTATGGCTAGATGCCTATTTACCACTACCCCTCTCAAGAAGTAAGCTCTAGATCTTGCTTCTGCAAATCAATCTTGGTCTCACTGCATCTGTGAGAATATGCACTTTGTGGAAAACCAGAAAAGAATGAGAAGGGAAAAGAGACATCTAACACAGTTATGTAAATTTTGTTCAAATAAAAACATTTTAATATAAAGTTATCTATTTGGTCAAAGGAGACTCCATCTTTCTCTTTCATTCCCTCATATGTTATCTAGGAAATTATTAAAATTTCACTTCCCTTATTCACCTACAGATCTTCTGTAAAGGAGGAGGAAAAGAAAAAGCCATGAGAAGAAAGCATAATAATCAGGCCTCAAGCGTGCTAAAACTGTATTCCCTGCTTCAGATAAGTAACTTTGCAAGAAGCCCATCGCTGAGACCACAAGGATACTTCCAGTTTTCTTAGACTGAGGATAGCTTTTGCTGACTGTCAGGAAATGGAAAAGGCAGTTTAATGTACCAATTTTATAAACTGATGATTTATTAAACCACACATTGTCAGGAAAGAAGACAAACTCAAGGAAAGTTCTACAACTATGGTTATCCAGGCAAGACAATTAACAGCTTGGGGAAAGAGGTCTTTTGCATCACTATGTATTGTTATAACTTTTTATTTTTCTTTTCAGGCAAAGAAATCTCTTTGCAGAAAAATCTCAATGCAGTTTGATAAAGAAAGAATTAAAGGGAGTAACTGCATTATAGATTAGCTCTTACCAAGAATGTACTTGCAAAGTTACTTAAGATTGTGGAGGCAGACGCTCTTACTTTCACGACGAGATGAAGAACAAGACAGTCCTAGGATTCGAGCTGTTGTAGAGAAAGGATTTGATTTTTAAAAATCAAGGTGATCAAAGGATCTGGCAGTTTAGAATGCAATACATTTTTCGTGAAGATGCAACATAATTTAAAATGAGAAATTTAGAAGGATATTAGAATAAAGCAAACTATGTAGTATTCAAGAAAAAATGAAAATAAGAAAGTCTTTAAATAAATAAGATATTTAGAGTTTAACGGACAGTAAATTGAATGGTAGATGAATAAAGTAAAGAAATGCAGAATGACTCAAGGAAGGTAAGTCAGGAAAGTATGTTGATGAGAACATGTTTTGTTATATTAAGTGACTGTACTCTGCCTTTTAGAAATAACTTTAGCATATACCTTTTAAGAATGTCAAGCCGAATGTTTCCATGTTATGCAGAAAGAACTATTGTTTCATAATGCAAGCATGTTAGTGGATAACTTTCTGCTCAATCTGGATATATTTTATAGGAAATCATAGTGAGGTCTCACTACTTGTGTAGACTGTGAAACATTCCTTGTGTTGCCATGTAAAACCTTCAGAGTATAATATATTGTGACTATGATAATATTTTCCATAAAAATGAGTGATGTAGTGGTTGACTCTTATCATATTTTATACCCCACTACAGGAACGAATTCCGAACCATGAGCCTGCTTATAGTAATATCAAAGCAAGGTGAAAAGAACATGCTGTTCCAATTGTACCTCTCAGAGACTTCTTCCCATGATTGATCTCAGGGACCAAAATACCACGAACTAAGCAGTTCTCCCTAAAACAAGCAAACAAGCAAACCCAAAAAGCACACTGAATTCTCAGGAAAGAAATGGCTCAGAATTATCTTAGGAATCTGAGCTGGGAGAGGGAAATTACACACATCCAATTCAAAATACCAGTCCACTTCTTTAAATAAGACTCCTGCGCTTGCTCTGGAAAAGATCTATGCCTGTCAGTTCTGCAAAGAAACTGCTGCACGACAAAAGGAAATTAATTTGCATTTAAAAAACAAAGCAGTTATGAACAGTATCACCCACGTATTTAGCTTCAAAACTGGGTTCGAATGTATGTTTTACCAGAGCTGTAAGGAATAAATAAATAAATTAGTTAATTAATAAATAAATTAAAAAAAGGGGAAGGAAAATCTTGAATTCAAAAATTTGGTTTGATGAGCAATAACATATTTCTGGCTTCAGGGGCCAACACATGATTTGTTAAAGTTTATGTACCTTTGTGGCACACTCCATTCCTAATGATGTCGACTAAATTTAAGATCTGCTTGTCCAGCATTATCTCATATATTGTCTTTTCTGCCCAATCTATGTGTTCTTAGAGCACACCCTGCAATCAGCTGTCTCTGTGAATCTGTGCACATGGTCCCCCTATCCAGAATGCTCACCCCTCCTTCAGGGCTCTGCCAGCTAACTTGGCCATCGTATGGGCCACTTAGTTGCCATCTCATTTTCCCCTCGATGTCCTTCAAGATAATTCCTGGAAGCAAATATCTTCTTTTATTTCTGAACTCCTACCACACTTCATTTGTACTTGCCAGAATATAGAATATGTTTTACCTTCTTCCATAGTATTTTATGGACCTCTCTTATTTCCTGCTCTAGTGTTCAGATATCTCATGACAAGCATCTAACCTTCATCGTATCTGCCCTATAGTCACGTGGAGAAGAGACCATCTCATACAGAGGAGGGGACACTCAAGGGATGACTACTGAACTGGGGAAGGTTACAGACATTATCAAGAACAGAACCGACACAGAAATCTGCATACTTACACTCTTGTCCCAGAATTATGTTTCTATAACACAAGTCTTTGGTTTGGTTGATTAATAAGAAAGCAAAAAACCTGCACAAATATTTAGGTGGAATGATGCTTTTTGCATAAGTCAAAGAATCATTTATGCTCCTTTACCCAGAATGATGAAAGCTATAGACTGTCTTTGTAAATGTTTGGAAGGAAGCACCTTGAGAATATAGGATTTTTCATAGTCTGGAGCTTTAAAGACTGATTTATTTATTTTAGAGAAGTAGAGAAGAGTGTGAGCAGGGGAAAGGTACAGAGGGCGAGAGAGAATCTCCAGCAGATACCGTACTGAGTGCAGGGTCTGATGTGGGGCTGCATCTCACGAGCCCAAGATCATGACCTCAACTGAAATCAAGAATCAGATGCTCAACTGACTGAACCACCCAGGCACCCCACAGTCTGGAAGTTTAAAGAGATGGGTTCAATTTGAGGGAATACAAATTGTTGAGACTTCGCATTTTAATGGCATTTACCCACTTCAGTAGTGTATCATTTTCTCAACATTAAATTTAGTAAACAGAGAGAAACAGAGCACTCTCCATACAAGTGATGAATTGGAACCACAGAAAGGAACAGAAAAAGGAGGAGTGGAGAATAAATAAAGAGGTCACCAATGAAATATATAAAATGTGACATGTCTTGGTTGGAGACTGAGATATCAGAATATAAAATAATCGGAATTAACAGCCACTCTAGGGATATTCTTCTTTCAAATTTTGAACTGCTTTCTCATAGTAAAATGAATCCCTTAATTGCCAGAAGATAACAACAATTATGAATATTTTAGAATTATCTTATTAACAATGAATGCTGACATGAAGTAACAGCAAGGCCAACAGAAAAGTCCCTGCGGTTTTGTTCTCTTGTCTTTAGATAAAATCAGATTGTTCTGAACCTCGCGAGGCACCTGACACATTTCACATCAACTGGGTCTTGATGCAATAAGAAATCTTATTCATTTGTTTAAATGCAGAGAGAAGGGAAACATTCAACTTCTTGGGTGTGGGGAATGCTGGAAAGAAAGGATTTCTTTTTCTTTATATTGTCCTTATTTTGGAAGGGTGGTATACTTAGCAAAAAATTAAAAAAAATATAGGTGCCTCATGGAAATCTGAATGAAATACATTATTAGTGACCCTAAAGCTCCCTTAGTGGATTTGCTCCACGCAATGAATGAAATCGAGCTTCTGTTTCAAGGTAGTGAGCAGTACACCTGAGCCACAGGTTTGGGTCTGATAAGGGTCAGGATCTTATGGAGCCCATTATCTTCCCTCTTCCTTCTTTCCGAGTTTCCCTTCTGAGAGTGTTGACACCTTCCACACATGGGGAAGGTGTAGCTCCCATGAATACAGTTTGGGTGACAGTGATACTGTGATTTCGAATCAGAAATATGCTTGTTCTTCATGCTTGTTTCTGGCACAGAACTTCTAAAACCCTTGGAATTTCCTAAGTGGTGGGAGCTACTCTTTCCTATGTTAATGAGGTGGCTTTTGGGCCCCACCTAAGGAGGTGGCTAGTCCCCAGAAGAACCAACCATGTGATTAGAAGGTTGGAACTTTTAGTCCCAGGGAAAGAGAGAGGTTGGAGGTTGAATCAGTTGCCAATGGCCGGTGATTTGAGCCATTTCACCTATGTAATGGAGCTTCCATAAAAGGATGGGGTTCGGAGAGCTTTAGGTTGGTGAACACGTGGGGATTCAAGGAGGGTGGTGTACTCAGAGAGCATGGACACTCTGCGTCCTTCGCCATACCTTGCCCTATGCATCTCTTCCATCACGCTGTTCCATGGAATATTCAGAGTGGTATACTCAGAGAGCTTGCCCTATGCATCTCTTCCATCAGGCTGTTCCTTATATTCTCTCATAATAAGCTGGAAATGTGGTAAGTAAAATGTGTCTCTGAGTTCTGTGAGCTGCTCTGGCAAGTTGATGGAACCCAAGGAAGGGGCTGTGGGAACTTCTGACTTTCTAGCTAGTTGGTCAGAAGTACAGGGACAGCATGGACTTACGACCCACATCTTTAGTGTGTGTGGGTCCTTCTTGTGGGACTGAAACTTTGATCTACAGGATCTGGTGCTGTCTCTGGGCAGGTAATGTCAGAATTGAGTTGAATTCTAGGACACCCAGCTGCTATCTGTGAACTGCTTTGAAGGGGCAGGGAGAACTCCCACCCCAACATGTCAGAATTGGGTCTCAGGTCCCTAACTGACCTTTGGTCATAGACTCACTAGAGCAAAGAGCACAGGAAATTCATGGTTCATGTATTCAGATACAACTCAAGAGATGCATTGCCTAGGATTTATGCATTAGATTGGCACCAAATTTTACATTAAAATTATTTTTATAGCTAAAATTATTGAGGAGAGCCATTAATCAATAGGCTACGGAAATTACGCCCCTTGACATTTTATCATTTTTACTTTTCAATGCATTTCAGCACCCCTTTGTCATTTAATAATCATAAAACCCTGACGGGATACTGACATTCATCTTTTGCGGATTAGAGAAGTACGCTTTACAGAAGATTAATGACTATTTCAAAGAAACAAATGAAATTAGTTTATCAGGAATCTGCCACCATTCCAACTCAGGGGTCTTGATCTAGGTTTTTTCCCTACTACATTACAGCTCTATCCTTAGGAGTTATTTGGTTAATATGGCCAAAAAAAAAAAAATATGAAACTCGGGTAATTTTGTGGGTGCCCTGAATTAATGAGGGGACTTATTATAGTTACAGAATTTAAAAAAATACAAACAGGTGTAGCCTTCATAGAAAGAAAATGGAGTAATTTTCGTGCAAGGTGTTTAATATGTTATAACACTCCATGGCAATAGGAAGTTGAGACTCCTATCCTCATTTTACAGATAATAAAACATAATTGAAAGGTTAATTAATTTGCAAAGATCACATCAGTAGTAACCATTGCTAGGCACACTGGCTCCAAAATTTGTTTCAAAATACCTTGCTTAAGTGGGGTTCTCTTTCCTGTTTCTCTCCTGGTTACTCTGGTGCAAATTTCCCTGCGTTTACGGCCCTCCAGACAACACCCTTTGGTTCTCTAGAGCCCCAGTACAGAAGGCAATTACACATACTCTGAGGGGCTTGCTTGCGGGAAGAGAGGTCTCCTTTCTCTCCTTCTTCACCAGTTAGTCCATTTATTTCCTTCCAATATAGCATCTAAAGGACTATTAAGACAAAGCTCCGTAGGCTGAATCAGGCTAGGGAAGGCGAATGGGTTATTTCCTTTATTACAGAGAATTCGCTTTGAAAGAATAGCTAAAATTGAAACATTCCAGGGCAAATATTTTCGGTAAGGGGCCCTCATTTTCTATGATCCCTTTCCTCTCAAGGGTTAAAACTGGTCTTTCTTTAGAAGTTACTTTATGGGATTTTGAGTCACTTGCTGTTGATGGGCTCCAAAGGGCACTTGAAGAAGCAGCTGGTCTGGAGGCTGGACCTCAGAAGGTCCATCGCATACACACTAGCGGGTGAGTTCTCTGAGGCTACCGCCTTATGCTGGAGCCCAGCAAGTCTAAACCAGATTCTGTCTACAAGGTCAAAGAAGGTTTGGAAGTAGTTAAAAGGTGGAGTAGAATGAGACAGACAGAAGTATGGTTTGAGACACTGCTAGGAGCTTCCCAGAGAGTTCCCGAGGTGGAGACAGGGTATATTGACTTATGTTTACTCACGTGGGTTTGTTGAGAAGATATGACAAAAGAGAAGGTTCAGAGCATGGAGGGCCTACTAAATGCTACCATTGAACAAATGCACCCTAAATGACATTTTAAAATTTGATTAAAATGAAAGATTACAGTACTTCTAGGGAAAATCTTCCCCTAACAACAGCAGGCTGATTATATGTTCTTAGACACATATGTTATCCGTGGCATAATTTTACAGGTAAGAAAGAAAGATGGAATATGTTGAATTAAGAGAGAAAATGAACATGCTCCATCCAACATTTAGATGTGCCTTTTTCAGGGATTATTTCTCTACGATTTTTTAATGTCTCTTGATTGCAAATGTTTAACTAGAAGCACCGAGATGTCCCTCTGGATGGTTTCTTCTCTTAAAAGAAAATTATTGTTTGTCAGCCAGAGTGATCATCCCCAATTCTCCATTAAAGTTAGAATATTAGACCCATGCTAAGGTTTTCCCCGACAGGAATGCAGTATGACAATTCTTTGCGTCACACAGACGCAAAGCACATTGAAAGCCCAGAGAAAAAATTACTAGCAACCAAGTGCATGAACTGAGCAGTCTTGGGAGTTAAATGGCATCAAAATGAGCTTCTAAACAAGAGACATGGACCAAAAGCAGTTATTCGTTTATGTCTGTAGAGCAGGTATGGCTTTTTTGGATGGCACAGTGTCAGCCATTGTTCTCTGTGTGTGTCCAGGATGCCCTGAAAACTACATGTTAATTTTGGACCTAGCTCATTGCAAATGTTAAGTGTTGAACATGCACCAACAACTTTAACCCACTGAGCCACCCATGCACCCCACGCACCAACAACTTTATACAGAAATCAATGTGTGCTTGCCACCGAAAACACCAGACCTATTAACCAAGTCTTTTGAAGAAATATATATTCTTTTGCAAGTTTCTTCATTATTCATGAAAGCTCCTGTCTTAGTCAGAAGCAAAAGTGACTAGGAGTTCAGAGAACTATAATTTCAGGTTCTCCCTCAGGGACAAAAAGGAGACTGAAAAGCAAGAGAGCTTAAACAAAAAAATAAATCATTGTTCAAGGTAAAACTTAGTTTTCTCTAGAAAAAAAAAAAAGGGAAGGAAACAGATGAGGAAAAAGAGAAAAGCAGGGAGATACCAAGCGGCGAAGAGCGTGGGGGAAGGCAGACTGGAAGCAAGAGACATGGAGATAGGGGAAGCTAAAGGAACAAACACAGAAATACCCAGAAGTGTGTTGTTGGATCTAACACAGAGCCAGGTTCATCATCTTCCTCAGTCTCCCCCTTCTCTGTTATAAGTAGATCACAGAGTATCATTTCTTTCTTTCCCACTGGAGTCACTACCTAGAGCTTGGTTCTTCTGGTGTGAACAACAAACAGAGCCTCATTGTGTAATTTTGCTGAAACCTTACCACACTGCCCCACTCTCTTCCTACAAAGTCAGACTACAGAATCCATTTCCCCAGATGGAATGAAGCTACCATACATTTTCTTATATAACATTCAGGGAAGGTAAGGGTTTTTTAAAAAAGTAATCAACACAGAGATCAAATAAGTCAAGGAGAAAAATAGTAAATGCTTACTGCATTTTATAAGTGATTAATTATTGAAAAACCTTACCAAAGTTTTAACGGAAGTGGTGGTTTTATAAACCTGTTAGTGAATTAAAGAGGTATTAAAATTGTGTACACTGTCGCCAAACTGCAGAAAGAAGCAAGATGCCCTTCAACAGACGAATGGATAAGGAAGATGTGGTCCATATACACTATGGAGTATTATGCCTCCATCAGAAAGGACGAATACCCAACTTTTGTAGCAACATGGGCGGGACTGGAAGAGATTATGCTGAGTGAAATAAGTCAAGCAGAGAGAGTCAATTATCATATGGTTTCACTTATTTGTGGAGCATAACAAATACCATGGAGGACAAGGGGTGTTAGAGAGGAGAAGGAGTTGGGGGAAACTGGAAGGGGAGGTGAATCAACGAGAGTCTGTGGACTCTGAAAAACAATCTGAGGGTCTTGAAGGGGCAGGGGTTGGGAGGTTGGGGTACCAGGTGGTGGGTATTGGAGAGGGCACGGATTGCATGGAGCACTGGGTGTGGTGAAAAAATAATGAATACTGTTATGCTGAAAATTAAAAAAAAAGAAAGAAAAAAATTGTGTACACTGAGGGTGTCTGAGGAGCTCAGTGGGTTAAGCCTCTGCCTTAAGCTCAGGTCATGATCTCAGGGTCCTGGGATCAAGCCCCACAACGGACTCTCTCCTCAGCGGGGAGCCTGCTTCCCCTTCTCTCTGCCTGCCTCTCTGCCTACTTGTGATCTTTCTCTCTCTCTCTGTGTCAAATAAATACGTAAAATCTTTTTTTAAATTCTTTTTTAAAAAGAGAGAGAGAGAGAGAGATCACAAGTAGGCAGAAAGGCAGGCAGAGAGAGAGGCAGACGCAAGCTCCCTGCTGAGCAGAGAGCCTGATGCGGGGCTCGATCCCAGGACCCTGAGATCATGGCCTAAGTCGAAGGCAGTGGCTTAACCTAGTGAGCCACCCAGGCGCCCCATATACATAAAATCTTTTAAAAAATTGTATACAGTGAAAAAATAAGTAGCACTGAAAAGCAATAAGGGCAACCAGAAACATGCTTTGTCACAAAATGCAGAAGCAAAGAACAAATTGAAAGTAGCATCCATATGGCTTCCATGACTAGGTTAGGTAGAAAGGAAGAGAATTTTGTATATTTTCTAAAAAGAATTAGGGAAAATCCAGCTCAAAGTTTTAAAAGATGAGATTCTGAAAATCAAAAGCCATTTGTTCTGTTTGTTTGTTTGTTTTTAAAGCTATTTGTATCTCTTAATTGCTAGGAGATTGTATTTATTAAGACTGAAATCAGGGGTGCCTGGGTGGCTTAGTTGATTAAGTGTAGGGCTCTTTTTCTTCTTATTAAAGATTTTATTTATTCCAGAGAGAGAGAGAGAGAGACAGAACTAGTTGGGGTAGGGGCAGAGCGAAAGGGAGAAGCAGACTCTATGAGCATGGGGCCCAAAGCAGGGCTCCATCTCATGACCTGAGACTGTGACCTGAACTGAGACAAAGAGCTGGGCACTCAATTGATGGGCACTCAACTAACGGAGCCACCCAGGCCCCCCAAGTGTTTGATTCTTGATTTTAGCTCAGGTCATTTTCTCAGGGTCATGGTATCGAGCCCCGCCTCAAGCTCTGTGCTGGGTGTGGAGCCTGCTTGAGATTCTCTCTCTCTCTCCCTTTGTCCCTCACTCCATCTCTCTCTCTCACACACGTACACACAGACTGATATCAAACTACAAATGGAGCACTACATAGCCCTAGGAAAGATCCGCCATATTAAATTTATCAGTATATTATTAATCTAAGTAAGATAAATTTTAAAAGTAGGGTTTTTCATTTGCTCAGATGCAATAATTTCATGAACCTCTGTTGGTTCTACATGGTTTTATGCTAAACAATCCTTATGATAACATTGTGTAATTCTATTTTCAGAAAAAATGTAGGTCACACATCATAGACATGGACGGGACTGTGGGCTTTTTCTTTTTTGCCAGCATGTATGGCGTACGGTCTTCCCTAATGGGCCACTAACTTCATATTCAATCTAGGTAGATTTTATTTCCAGCATCTATAGATGGCTTCAGCTCTAATTTCATAGTTTTTTTTTTCAAAAGGCAACAGAAGCAAATGTTGCATACTCAATATGCCTTACATTTTGATCAACATGTTTAAACCCCAGAAACTAAGTATCTGGAAAACAGCCAGTCCGTGACAACACATCTCTGTTTCAGGGAAGAAACACAGGAGACCAAATTGGAACCTTTGATGCAATCAGCCCTAGATGGTCAAGACCCAGTCAGTGATTACCAATTTCTACATTTTTCTGTCCTTTTTCCAACTTAGAACAAACTGGGAAAAAACAATGATGTTCCCCAAACCAACTACATATGCTTCCCTGCTTGTGGTTAGCTTAAACACAACTTGTCCATATCAGTAGCTTCTGGTAAGAGCATACCTAAAGCCAACCTACCCTTTTTATTTTCTCCCCTGTCTGCCTTTGAGTCTTCGCCAAACACAGCAATGGTGGCTGACTCCCTTGCTGTGGCAAACTTCTAAATAATAGACTCTGTTTTTAGTTGGGTAGTCTTTATTTCTGTAAACCTATCGTTCTTTTTTTAAAATATATTTTTAATTTATTATTATGCTCAATTAGCCAACATATAGTACATCATTAATTTTTGATATAGTGATCAATGACTCATTAGTTGCATATAATACCCAGTGTTAATCACCACACATGCCCTCCTTAATACCCATCACCCAGTTACCCCAACCCCCCATCCCCCTTTCTTCTGTAACCCTCAGTTTGTTTCCCAGAGTCCAGTCCATCATTCTTAAGGACAGCTAAAAAAACCCAAAACCCCAAACCAAAAAACCAAAACCCCCAAAACCTTGTGTTAGAAGGAGAGTGCCTTCTTACACTGGTTCTGTGGGCAAGGACATCCCACTATGACTTTGCTTTTCCTTTCTCTAACCTGTGGAGGAGAAACGAGTTACCTGATTGGTGAGCAAGAAGAATCAGTACCAGCTGCCTATTTAAGTAGATTCAAGCTATCAAAAGTCCTAAGCATGGGGGTTTGAGAATGTTTCTTCTCTCTGCATTTTGAATTCCATACTGACCTGGGTAGAAGTATGTCTGTAAACTCATTTTTTCGGTCCACTCTCTTAGGGAGTGTCACTTGGAGGATAAGGCTGTGTATTTGAACCCAAGCTTTGGGCTTCAGTCTGCCCAAGTATTCATCTGGATGTAGAGAAAATTTTGAGACTCTCCCAAGCACAAGCACCACCACCAACAGGTTACCCCAATCCTCCACCAACTTTGTCTTTTTTTTTTTTTTTTTTTTTTCCTGACATCAAGATAAAGAGGACCTTATCCTCCATTGTTTCACAGAAAAAAAATCCTGGAGAATCATAAGTCCCTAGGATCCTAAGAAAATTAAATTTCATAGAAGTTCTGTAATTTGTTTCCTTTCCAAATGCTTTTTTAAAAAATGTAGTCTCCCCCCCACTTTTTTCTATTTTACAAATTTATAATTTTTGCACTTTCAGTGCGTGGGTGTGTGCAAATGAGCTTAATGTGCTTCTGTTAATTTTCACACTGTTTTCTGCTGTGTTCCTGCTGGGCTGCTAAAATCAACTTTTAAAAAAAGCCATTACTGTTACCTGGGTATTAGAAAAATTGTTATTTTTCACTCTCATATGGAAAAAACAATCATTTGAACAAAAAAAATAAAATAGATCATATGGTATTATTTTACTTAAAACTACTGGGTTAACTTGCATGACACAGGACTATCTAGCCTGTGATTCAAATTTTGCTCCACGGACAGATGTGGGGGTCTAGGTGTTCAGATAAAAATGCCAACCCAGTGATGAATAAATCTTCCTAAGAGAAAAGATTTATTTACTTTGTCTAATATTTGAAAATATTTTTTATTCTTTCTTATATTGAACTCCTTCAATATTATACAAGAAAAATTTAGCTAGTTCCTCAAAGTGTATCTTACGATACATGGGAAGATGAAGCAAGTGACAAAGGTAAAATGTTCTATTTCCGTATCAGGCGAATTTAGGACTTAGGTCTTTAAGTAAGAGACACTACAAATGATTCCAAATTTATAAATGACTTTTCTGTTGGGATATGGCTCTATGTACTGAATGTTCTGCCTTTGTTTTCCAGAAAAGCAAATAGGAAATAAGAATACGAGAAAAAAACAAAACAAAACAAAACAAAAACAACCTTCAAACTATATTTTTGGTGTAACTACAAGTCAGAGAAAACCTCTAACTTCCAAACAATATGGGAGTACTGCCAAAACCTTCTGGGACCGGAGAAGTCCAAATGAGATCCAATGACGTTCCTGCCAAGAAGAGCTGGGAGACAAAGGGGACTAGAGGAGGTAGATTTGTTTGTTGCATTAGAGTAATAAAGGTTTAGATAACAGTTATGGACCAGGTATTGCTCAGAGTGCTTTGTGAATATTAACTCATGGAAGTCTCATAACAACTGCATGAGCAACTATCATTACCCATTTATTAGAGGTGAACAAAATGAAATGAGGTGTAGAGAGTCAGTGGCCATCCCAAAAACTGATAATGGATATTCCTTCTAAATGGGAGAGGGATAGTGGCCAAAACCAATAGGCCAGGCAGGTAGAAAATGCACAGAAATACTATGGCTAACTGAATTTAAATTAAAAAAAAAATTAAAAAAATTTAAAAAAGGAAGTATTTGGGAATGTATCTTACATATTGTCTTTCAGGTTGAAATGAAATGATCTACTTACAGACATTTAGAAGTACAGTAAAGTACATGCTTTCAAATTAAAAAAAAAAAAAAGAAGTACACAGAAGTATGTCAAGTTGATGCTCTGGACTGAATGTTTATGTCCTCCCAAAATTCATAGGTTGAAATCCTAATCCTTGATGGGACAGTATTTGGAGGAGGCCTTCGGAAGGTGATGAGGTCATGAGGGCAGAACCTTGGTGAATGGGATTAGTAGTACTTTTATAAAAGGATCCAGAGAGCCCCCACATGCCTGCTCCCATGTCAGGACACAGCAAGAAGACAGCTGTCTACGAACCAGGTAGTGAGCTTACCAGACACTGAATGTGCAGGTGCCTTGACTGGATTCCCCAGCTTCCAGAATAGTAAGAAATAAGTGTATGTGGTTTTAGCCCCCCAGTCTATGGTATTTTTGTTATACTAGCCTGAACAAACTAGAACAGTTGGTATCTTTCAGAATGTGTGGCACAAAATATGCTTTCTAAACATAACGAAATTGCCTAAAAAAGCACTGACTGTGTTCCTTAGTGGCAATGGCTATTAGAGCAACATGTCTGTACCAGCTGTTAAAGTGCCTTTGAGTCAGATATGTGATGAGTCAGAAGAAATTAACCTACACAAAGTGGGTCCCTATTATGAGGGAAGAGCCCCTTGTTATAGCAAGAAAGTAAGATGCCCTCGAACTAAGATACAGAGAATATTCTGATACCTTCCTCTTCCATAAGAATCAAATGTTAATCGTTTTCTGAATATCTAACTCATTCAGAATTGATCAGTAAAACAAGAATGAGTAGAGAACAATAGAAATATGTAATAAGAGAAAAATAAAATAAAATGCAAAAATCTTCTATACACTGTATATAAAGAAAATTCATCAAAGAATTAAACACAAAACAGATGAAAACTGTCACCCAAATTGCCAACATGAGATAAAGAACAACTTTAATGAAACAGTCAAATGTTTACATCAAAACAAAAAGAAGAGATAACCAGACAACACAAGAAAATAGGAAAAAAAAAAAAAAACCCAACAACCTGAACTCAGAATAAAACAGCAACAAAGACAGGGGTACCTGGGTGGCTCAGTGGGTTAAATGTCCAATTCTTAATTTCAGCTTAGGTCATGATCTCAAGGTCATACAGTTGAGCCCCACATTGGGTTCCATGCTCTGCACATAGTCTGCTTGAGATTCTCTCTCCCTTTTCCTCTGCCAACATCTACCCCACTCATGCTTTCTCTAAATAAATAAATAAATAAATAAATACAATCTTTGGGGAAAAAGATAAGCCCAGTTTATGAATAAAGACAAAATAAAAGGGAGCACAGGGTAGGACAGACACCAGGGATTTGTATAATAACTAGAGAAAAGGAGCAACAACAAAAAAATCATAATGTAAAACAAAAAGACTAGAAAAAATGAATTACCATAACCAGCACCCAAAGAAGAAAGTCTATCCTCTGGACTCCAAAAATGGAATAGAACAAAGATTTAAATCACAACTGAAAAAAAAAAAAATCTTTCCTGTAGTAATAGAAGATTAAATCTACATGTCAAAAGAATACACTGTGCCAGGGAAAACTGATCCAAAGCAATCAGTTCAAAAATATATTCTATATTCTAATATATGTAGTCATAAACTATAAAAATGTAAAAATGATGCAGCTAAGAAAAATAAGGGACAGAAGATAAAAGTCAATATAAGTCCACTATTCCCCCATCACTAGTAGCTCCACTTAAAATATTTTAATCTCTTCAATGATATACTCACTTTTCTACCAGTTACTGAAGAGAGTATTGAAATCACTACCCCTGGGAATAGATTTAACCTTCTCCTCTCAATTCTGCCAGTTTTCCCTTCATGTGTTTTTTAAAGGTATGTTATTGGGCGCATACAAATTCAGTATTGCTATGACTTCTTGTTAGATAACCCTTTTGTCATTGTTAAATAACTGTCTTTGTCAACAGTGATACCTCTAAGCTCTCAGATCACTTTTTCAGGTAATAGTAGAGTCATTCCAGGTTTTTTATGGTTTACATAATATATCTTTCTCCATTCTTTCATTTATAATATAACTGCAGTTTTGTGTATAAAATGTATCCCTTGTAAGTAGTAGAGTTGCTATGGTAATTTCTTCCTTTTACTTGAAGAGTCTAGTCTACTTATAGTTAATATAATTATTGAGGTATTAATTTAATATACCATAATAGCACCTCTTGCTATTCTTTTTGTTTGTTTCCAATTTTTTAAAAGATTTTACTTATTTATTAGAGAGTGAGAGAAAGTGAGAGAGCACACAGCGGTGGGGAGGGGCAGAAGGAGAGGGAAAACAGGCTCCCCACTGATCAGTGAGCCCAATGCAGAGCTCTATCCAAGACCTTGGGATCATGATCTGAAGGGAAGGCAGATGCTTAACTGATGGAGCCACCCAGGTGCCCTGTTTCCAATGGTTTTGATATTACTTTTAGTAAAATTTGAGAGTGTTAACAGTTTATGTCCACTGACTCCCTCTGTCTTTTGTGCCATAGTAACCCATTTCAATTTCCTGTATCATAAACTTCATCATTCATATTATTGCTTTTATTGCAAACAAACTATTTATCATTTAAAGGTACTAACAAATGAGGAAAAATCTTTCATAGTTATTATTTCCACTGTTTTTTGGATCATTGTGTAGATCTAAGTGTCAGTATAATATATTCTCTCCACCTGAGAAATTTCCTTTGGTATTTCTGTAAAAGAAGATCTACTGAGCATTGATTCTTTCAGCTTTTGCTTAGCTTAGAATGTCTTTGCCTTCATTTTCAAAACCAAATTCTAGGCTCAGAAACTTATTTTTTCTTGCACTTTAAACATGCCAATCCATTGTGATAAAAAGACAAAGGTAACTTGTATCATTGTTCTCTTGTATGTAACATGCCCCCCTTCCCCAACTACTTTTAATATATTTGTTAAACTTGGTTTCAGCAATTTGACTAGGAAGTGCTTAGATGGTGTTTTTGTTTTATGTTAATCTCTCTAGGGTTTACTGAGATTCTTTATATGTAGGTTACTGGGTGTTTTTTTGTTTTGTTTTGTTTTTTCTTTTCTTTTCCTTTAAATACAGTTTGGAAAATGTTCTCCTGTTATATCATCAAATATAATTTCAGGTAGAAATCTCTGCATCCCTTCCTCTGGGACTTTCATTGCATGTAGCTTGGACTACTTAGTATTGTATCATAGTTTACTGATATGCTGGTCATTTATTAGGCATATTCTTCTTTGTGTTTCAAATTTGTATTATTTTCCTATTACTTTAGATTTCAAGCTACAAAACTTTTCGGTGTGAGATTTGATGTTAACCACATTCAGTAATTTCTTAGATTTTATATATTTTTTAAATTCTAAAATTACTGTTTTAGATTATTTTATCTTTTCTATTTGTCTCCTGAGATTCTGACATACCATCGGTTCACTCATTTTTGTCCATGTTTTCATTATCATTGTTAAATGTATTTATGATTGTCTCAAGTCCTTACAAGCTAATTCTAGCATCCGTATCATCACTAGCTCTGTTTGTTGACTTTTTTCCTTGAGTGTGGGTTATGTATTTTTTAACTTATTTTTATTTGCAGCAATTTGTTATTTTATGCTGGATACTCTTGATATTTTTGATGATAGTCTAAATTTTGTTGTCCTCTTTTAAGTAATATGAAAATCATTCTGTAAAATTGTTCATTGGTTGAAACGTTTGATCCCTTTCATGATTGTTTGAAATTTTTGACATGTCATGTCTCCCTTAACTCCTACTTTTGGAGAGAATGCAACCCTACTCCTAACAAGTGACATTTCTGGGTTCTCAGCTGAATACCTGGCCAAAGTCTTACTATTCAGCCAAAACGTTAAGGGTCTTACTTATAGATTTTGTATATCTACATCTTAAGTACTATGTCCCTTGAGACTCAGCTGCCTCAGTAGTCCCATATTATATCTACTATGTGCTTTGTCAGCTCAGTGAAGTTGCTCTGTTCTGCTCAGTCTCCACCTCCTCGATCTGTGATCTGGGAAGTACATTTAAGCAGAAGCCAGAACAGTCATAGGGATCACCTTGTGTATGTCTCTTAGCTTAGGAATTAGAGTCATGTTTTATATATATTGTTTAGATTTTTAACATTTAGGGCAGAAAGTTAGTCTAGTACATGTTATTTCATTATTGGCTAGAAACAGTTTTTTAATTTATTATTTTTTAATTATCCAGTCTTCCTTTCTGAATCCTGTGAGTATATTTTGTTTTGTTTATGATTGTTTTAAATGATTTTGTATCAGTAAATAAGACTTACTGAGTGTTCTCTAGGTCCTCAGTACTACTCCTAGGATCTTAACTCATTTAACTATTAAATATGATCCTATCCTGAAGGATCTTACAATTTCACTGGGAAATAAGACAGATACACTAAAGGCAAAACACTGCAAACACTACTGCACGAAATGATCACAATGTTACTGCATGTAGAGGGGAAAACAACTATTTTTGACTCCCAAGAGAAAAACAGCAACGATGACAAACAAACAAAAAACAGAAAAACAAACAAACAAACAAAAACACTCCTCAAAAACAACAGTCCTCCCGGTCGGGGAACATTAGGAGAAGGGAAACAGTAAATGTGTTTGCATTGTTCATTTTTCTAGATTCATGTAACCATGAATCTAGAAAATGAATCTAGGGGTGCAAACCTCTGTGTTTTTCTTACTATGTGCTAAAGAGCATCATCTAAATGAATACACCAAAAGAAAAAGAAAAAGAAATGAATAAAGAAAACAACGACAAAAAAATATAACGGTTGATTTTTGTCAGCTGCTGCCAGGTGCGACCAGCGATCCCACACAGCTGCAGTCTCCCATGCGGATGTTTCGAGTCAGTCCTAACCAGTGAATGAAATGAGTCCGCAGCCCCACCTTCTCCAGGTAATTGATCTTGATGTCAGTTTCGTGAGCATGTATGAAGACCCAGCTTACAATGTACTGAACGTCACTTCTAGTTTTCAGACTTTCAGATTTCCTTAGTTTTTAGCTTAATCCATTTCACTGGGCTTCTGCCTTATCTCAGCTGCCTAGAACTCAAGTTTCTCACCAGACCTTGAGCTTTCTCTGAATCCAAACTTGCTTCCTGAATTCTCCTCAGTCCTTTTACCTTTCTCCAAGGGAAGGGAGTAATGGAAAATATAATTTGACAACCTACGTCTAAAATTTTAAGATAGTCTGATGATATTTGTCAGGGCAATGATAAGGTAGAATCATTTAAAATCAGGATACTCTCAGGACAAAAAATTATGTGTATATATATATACATATTTTTCTACTTTCCTCAACATCTGATAAATTGAACTATTAACCCAGAATGCAGATATTAGTTATTAATTTTTATATCTTTACTTATTTGTTAATCCTAGAAGCACAAGATCTCTGGATCATAGAATAGATCCTTTATAGAGTCACAGAGCACATTAGTAGCATTGATTCCCCATCCAATTCCCCTCAAGGTGACCTAAAGAGGGTCAGATGTTTCTGTGCCACATCTGGCTCATCTTTTAGGAGAAACCTTAAAATTATAAGACCCAAAACTAACCTAGAGCACCTGGAATATATAGAGAGACAGACACAGAGACAGAGAGACGGATCTTTCCTCAGGATCTTAAACAAGTTCTCTGGGAGAGAAGAGGAGAAGGTCTCTAAGTTTTTATTCCCCTTAGAATATGATCAGAGACTCTGGAAGAGATAAGTCTTCAAATTTTTCTGGAGCAGTTCACTGTCTCTAACTTCCAAGGCATGTTTACCATTCATTCATCCTTTCTCTAAGGTAGTCAACTATATTTGTTCAGTAAGTGCTAATGAACAATCCTTGTTGGACATTGTTTCCTTCTAATAATACTGAGGTCAAATTGATTCGAATATAATCTCCTTCCATACTCTTGCTACCACATCTGTTCCTCTGTTCTAAACTTCCCTGGTCGTAAGCCAGCTTGTATCTCACCTGTCACCATCACAGTCTCTGCATAATGTTCATTCCAGCGGCTTCCCAGTGTCTTCATCTCTCCCCTGTCCTAATGACCCAGTCTGGGCGCCCTGTCCCCCGACCCAATTTGGTACATTTCTATTTTCTGTTTGCCTGTTTGGTAACTTCCTTTTTAAATTGTTTATTTATTCATTTTAGAGAGACTGAGCTAGAGCATGAGCAAATGGGGGGTAGGGCAGACAGAGAGACTCTCCCGGAGACTCCCTGCTGAGTGTGAAGTCACATGCAGGGCTCCTGGTGGGCCTCAATTTCACAACCCATGACCTGAGCTGATACAGAGTCAGGCACTTAACCAACTGAGCTACCGGATGACCCCATTTCTAAACATCGTATGTGCTATGTGTGTTATTTTTTGGAGATAATTTTATGCCAGGTATACGTTGTTATGTCCTTCTTTTTAGGTGAAGGAAGTGATAATATTAAGGCAGTACAATTCCACCGTAGTTTATGCCGTGTTTTATTTAGTTTAGAATTTACTGGTGGGCATGTTAGTTGTTTTAGAGTTGTTCTGAATAGTTTTAGCCATGTTAGGACAATCAGTATCTGTATACACTGATAGAGGCATTAGTTTGAATTCCTAGCAATAGGATTTTCAGGTAGAGTAGTAGTTGAATTTTACAATTTTGACATATCTTATCAATTTTTCCTCCAGAAAGTGTGCAACAGTGGTTACATATTTCCTACTTGTAAACACATCATGGGGAGTTAGACAATGTGATTTGATGAGGCATCAAGGACTGCAGGCATGTGTGGTCACAGAGGCCTTTACGGAAGATACAAACTTGACCCAAGAATTGAAACTTGGTCTACATCAATATGCATGCTCTCATCCTTGCCTACAAATCTTAAACTCTAAAATACTGAAACACTTGAGAAGGGATTGACGGGAATTCACATTTATACTACTCCAGCACTTGATGTTTTGTGTGTATATGCCATAACTTTACTCTCTTAAAATAGTAAGTGATAGGAAAAATACACACCAAAATAGAGAAAATGTTAAATAGTATGAAAGACAATTATGAACAGCAGCTCTCTTTTCTTTCAATAGAAGGGCTGAGAAGAAAAGAAAATGAAGTTATTCTTGAAGAAAAATTAACTTGATGAGATAGGATAAATTATCACACAAAATCAGAGAAAAATTTGAAATTGGCAAAACTATGGAGATTCAAGAGTCTTCTCATATCCAGAGAATACCAATAAGAAGCACACATGAAAATGTCTGAATTATGAAGACAATGTACAAATTCTGCTGACATCCAGGAGAAACAAAATGAAATAAAATAATAAAAATAAAAGGAAAGAAAGATCCTATGAAGAAATACAAATTAATCTATTTTCAAATCTCTCCTTTGCCTTTTTCTAAGGAAACTGTAGACCAAATTTCTGCATAATTCTTCAAGAATATTAAGATTTTTCTCAGTCAACAAAGTAAAATTCTTAGTTTTTGAGGACAGCATAACTATAGCCCAAAGCTTAGTTTTGTTTTGTTTTGTTTTTTTAAATAAAGTTCAAAGTCAATGAGATAAAAAATCTATATGTTGAAGAATGGGATATACATGGTTATAAAGCAAAGAGACTGGTCTACTGAATTAATTAAATAAAATAATAAGTACAAACAAGAACAGTTGACCCTCAAATAATGGAGAGGGGTAAGGGTGCTGACCCCTGTGCAGGTGAAAAGCCGCATATAATTTTTGACCCTCCTAAAACTAACACTTTTGGCTGTTTGTAAATTGCCATAATATAGAGAAATTTTATAAGCAGAGTGGATAAAATAGAGCCCAGCTGATGTAGGTATTTTTTATAACTGACTAACCAAGAAACTAAAATTGTGTTATGCTCTGTTCCAAGAAGGGAAGAAGATCTGGCAAATCAAAATATCTGTCCACCTGTCCCCAGCATCTGGCCTAGGAATGGGAAAATAATTTAAACTAGATTAATTAAAATATTCTCTTTTCTCTTCTAATAAAGTTATGAAAGCATAAAGACCCATGTGCCTGGCTACCACTGTTCTTTTCTACAACCTCTGAAGAAGAAAAGAACAAAAATAAACAGGGCTGAGACTAAATAGACAGACAGTGGCCTGCCAGTTTCTTTTGCATCCCTGGATTCAGATACATCTAAAATAACTATCCTCATACATTTTCCAGTTACAAATGTCTTTTGTTTCAGCTTTCTAAGATGCTAAGCAGGTAACTTACATACCCAGATTCCCCAATTAGGGATACTGAGATATTACCTCTGTATTGTTTTAAACTGCTAAACTTATGGTGATTTGACACACAGCAACAGAAAACCAATGCTGCCTGTGGATCTGATTTGTCTTTTTTATTTCCCCATAGACTTCTTGGCCCCAATATATGTAATACTACTTCCTGCCAAGGGAGCAACTTTGCATTCCAGTGGCTAATTCTAGACTACTATAATTTATTAGTAGTCTGTTTATTTTTTTGGTTGACCACAGAGTTATAGTAACCTGCTTGGCTTGATCATGCATAATTAAGCAAAGTGAGTTAAGTACTCAGAAATGAAATAAAACATAACTGATTCAAAGTGGTTTATAATAACATAGCACAATTTATAAATAACATTATATAAATATATTTAATGCATACCTGTATGTATGTAAATATACATAAATATATAAATATTATATATGTGAATATGTATTTATTTGTTATTTTATAATTATACTAATTATTTAATGAATATATTATACCATGTACAAGCTATAAAACTATATCATATATAACATATAAACATAAAATACATTTATATTTAAACTATTAAAATTTTATTCCATATCTATACTTATATATTAATTTATTCTACATATATATTTCATATAGAAAACATCTGGTAGTAGAGATGAGAAAAATATAAGCTCTGGTAAACATTTTGAAAGTTAATAGGAAAGTCTACTGTTTTAATTGAAGATTAAGACAGCATCTTAATGAAGCTAAATCTGGATAAAATAAACTGTAAATAAATTTTGTGGTTACTGAATGCAAACCTTTTAATTCTATTTGGATGAAATGTTACACTGTAAATGGGGAGAGGGAGAAAAGGAGAACTGGCATATATTTCATCCAAAGAGCATTTTTTTTTTTTGTAGACATCTTCTAAAAAGAATACTTGAAATATATTATCTTGATGAGAAGAGCAAGATTTAAGACTGAAAGATTTAAGACTGAAGCCAACTGGAGAGCTGTGGCAAACCCACATATTAAGATCGTCAATGTAATCCACACCCAGAGTTAAAGGGAGAAGGATGAAAGTCAAGCGCAGCATGGCAGCACTCTTTAGCTCTATCAACTGAGTATATAACTGAGACCAGCTGGTACACAGGAGGTCCCATCTTACACGGCAGTCAACAGGTTCTCAACGGAGGGGCAGAACTCATGTGAGCAACCAGTTCTTGTTTCAACACTATTCTGCCATATGACTCACCAATATGCTATCCTCAAATAGAAGCACTGTTTAGAAATAATGTTCACATATACAGTGGAATATTACACGGCCATCAGAAAGGATGAATACCCACCATTTGCATCCACATAGATGGAACTGGAGGGGATTATGCTAAGTAAAGTCAAGTCGGGCAGAGAAAGACAATTTTCATATGGCTGCACTTGTATGTTGAACATAAGGAATAGCATGGAGGTCATTATGGGAAGGAAGGGAAAACTGAAAGGGGGGAAATCCGAGGGGGAGATGAACCATGAGAGACTATGGACTCCAGAAACAATCTGAGGGTTTCAGAGAGGAGGGGGCATGGGAGGATATGGTAGCCTGTCGATGCGTATTAAGGACGGCATGTATTATAATGAGCACCGGGTCATTATAATGAGCCCTTACATGCAAACAATGCATTATATGCAAATGATGAATCACTGAATACTATATTAAAAGCTAATGACATACTGTATGGTAACTAACATAACACAGTAAGAAATGAATTAAAAAAAGAATTTTTGAAAAAAGAGACAACCGATTTTTTTTTTTAACCTTTTCTGCTTTTTCATGTACAGGTTCTCTAATTAAAAAGTGAAGAATCAGTATGCTGCTGAGTGCTACTGAGCTCACAGACCACAGTAACAACTGGTATTTAAAATAAGCACACAGCCCCAAGTTCTGTTGCATCTGTGTCCTTGGCAATTGTGAATGCAGTACAGATAATTAAACACACTTACTGAATAGAGAGCTGTATATAAAGTCTGTGATCTGACTTTTCACATTTGCAGATAATATAAAAGAGGTCTGTGAGATTTAAATTTTTCACACATGTGAACATGTACAAAGCATGGTAGGGAAAATTCTCTCATGTATCATTCCAGCACTAATCTTAGCAAACCTAATTTTAAACTTTCCTCAGACTGGAAAGAATGTGGTTGAGTTATTCATATCCATCAACATATTCTTTTTTTTTTTTTATCAAATTGTCATTGTATTTGATATCCTGTGGGCTGAGCGGTTATCACAATTAAAGCTGGAATAATAAATTACAAGGTTTGTGTGAAACTTTAAAAAAAATCACTGAAAACTCCTCAGAGCACATTTTAGCTATCTGTGACAGAAAAATTGATGCCATGCATATTTTTATATTTGTGCGTGTGTATGTTCATGCAAATATGTGTGTGGAGTTGAAGTGAGTTCCTCAGTTCATCTGCAGAGAGTCAAACAGATTTAAAAATTGTCTATAATGTGCACTCATATACTTTGAAAACAAGTGATTCTAAGCACTTGTCATGGTACATTATTAACTTTAAGTGATGTCATATTAGATATTAAAAATCAAAACACACAGGTTGGGTATCATTGTCCTTCAAGCGAAGAAACAGGGTGGCTTTATCTTACTGATCAAGTTGAAGGTAGATATGTGCTATGAGTATGGAAGCATCTTTTGAATAGCTAAAACAAATTTATCTCACAAACACTTTTTTCCCCAATCATTAACAATTCTAATGATGGCTAATCTTCCCTGAAGCGTCTTTGATACCTGCTTACTCACTTATTGTCACACAACCATGCGAACGTTACCTCTCAAAGCAGTTGCGCACAGACTACATTCACACCACATTAAGGGCCTAGTTAATTTTAGAATATGATGCCAGTGGAACCTGGGATAATCTCTGTGATGTAACATCTTTTATGTGCATTTTAGAAAGTGGTCATACATACTTGCAAGGAATAATAAATATATAAAATGCATATCAGGTGTATGTAATTGTTCAACATGACTTTGAGCTTTATGTAAGATTATCCATGTTTAATTACACAGAAAGATGATTTAATCTGTGGTTGTCCAAGGGTACATCCAAATTATAAAGATTCTGTCCTCTCTTCTCAATCAATAGAACCATGTTGATATACTGATTTAATAAAAACACCAACCGCTGTCATCTTTAACACACACTAGCTTTATGACTTGGACAACTTCTCTAACTTGATTTTGATCTTTGTTTCCTTCTGAAAGGTAAGGATACCTCCTCACCTGGGTGTCCCATAAAGTACATTCTCTTCAAATGGTGCTTATTTTCCCCCGAATTAATTCTTTAATGTTTTCATGATGTCCTGGGAAATTAAATTTGAAGTTTTTGTTTTTTTAAACTTCTAATTATCATGTTTCAAGTGGCCTTCATTAGTTTTTTGCTTAGCAATTGCTGAGTGAAGTTAGGAGAGGGGACAAAGTGAAGAGGAGATGAATGCGTTTTGCTTTTATTTTTGAAAGTATAGTTTTAGGGGCACCTGGGTGGCTCAGATCTCAGGTTGAAATCTCAGGGGCATGAGATGGAGCCCTACACTGGGCACCACAGTCCGCGGGCAGTCTGCTTAAAGACTCTCTCTCTCTGTCCCTACCCCCACCCTCTCTTTCTCTCTGTCTCTAAAATAAATACATAAATATTTAGGAAAAAATTAAAAAAAAAAGAAAATGTAATTTTCCTGGAAGTACTATTATTTTCATCCACATTTATGCAAAATAAATTGAATATTTAAGATTCCATTTAAAATAGTTGCCAAGTCAGTAAAATAACTACAAATGTCTTTGCTTCCCAGAGAAAAATGTTCTTGGGAAAGAAAAAAGAAGCCATTCAAACCACTCAGTCAGGTTTTCTAAGAACCTTCCAGATTAGGCTCTCCAGGCCCCTCTGAATAGTAAGGTCACAACCAAAATAGTTTTAATTTCATGTGTTCTATAGTTAGCACACTAATTTTAGCTTGTTACATGTTGGAGTTAGAGCTCTACATACTGATGCATGCATAGTTTAAGCACTGTCAGGATTTGTGTATCCTTGGTATGCCAGAGGAATTAATTTATAGGACTACTTGAAAACATTTTAAGATATAAAATATTTGAAAGATGTTGAGAATATTTTTAATGTTTGAATTTATTACATATTTGGTGAAAGTTTTGTTTGTTTATATTTAAAACTGGTGAGAACATGAATGATAGATAAAACTTTAAGTAAATTTTAAAGTATAAAAATGAATAGTTACAGGGCGCCTGGGTGGCTCAGTGGGTTAAAGCCTCTGCCTTCAGTTCAGGTCATGATCCCAAGGTCCTGGGGATCAAGCCCCATATCAGGCTCTCTGCTCAGTAGGGAGCCTGCTTCCTCCTCTCTCTCTGCCTGCCTCTCTGCCTACTTCTGATCTCTGTCATATAAATAAATAAAATATTTAAAAAAATGCATAGTTACATGTAAACCTTAAACACTTTAATCCTAAAATCAATTTTATTTTTTTCTCCAAATAGGTCATATAGTGTGAATGTCAGAAATAAAAATATATATTAGGTTTTTAAGAAATCTGATTTCCTTTTATGAACTTTTTACAGATTTAATTTATCTGTGTGAGAGAGGAAGAAAGAGCAAGTGAGGGAGTATGAGTCGGGGGCAGGGGCGGGCAGAGGGAAAGGGAGAAGCAGAGTTCTGCTGAGCAAGAAGCCTGGCACAGGGCTCAGTGCCAGGACTCTGGGATCATGACCTGAGCTGAAGGCAGACCCTTAACCGACTGAGCCACTCAGGTGCCCCAAGAAATTGGATTTCTCAACCTGCTCTTAAAACCCAGAAAATCTAATCTCTCCTTCTGATCAACTGAAGAAACAAGGGCCAGATGCACCTTTCGTACTGAACCGATTGGAAAATTGTACAAAATCTAAGGTGCACAATTTTTCAGACCCGGGGCCACAGGCCATGCAGTGTCATGAGAGAAGGAAAACAAAGCCAGTCCTAAAGTTGCAGGAGCTTATTGCTATGTTTGCAAGCTGCACTGCAAGGAGAAATGCAAAGTGAACCCAGCAGTCTTTCTCAGTTGAAGAGACAGAGATCGGAATATGGGGAAAGGAAGCTGGCTAGAATTTTTGGGCAGAGTGACAGATAGGAGGGAAAGAGAGAGAGAAAGAAAGAAAGAGAATGAGAGACAGATCAAGAGATACAGAGATCTAGAGATCTGGAGAGAGGTGCCCCTCAAGATTCTGGCTGAGTGTGAATGTGCACATGTGTGAGAGAAAACTACCTGATGTGGGACAAGAACCCCCCCAAAGGACTAGATATTCCTTCATATAAATTTTTTTCCACCCAATATCTGCCTGAAGAATTTGCCTTAACATCTCTCAAAGTCAAAGGCAGCTTCCAATAAATTCTCTCAGATTGCAAATATTTTCTCCCAGTTAGTGGCTTTTTCTTTTTCATTTTCTTAGCATCATCTTAGGAGGACCATACATTTTTAATTTTGAGGGAGTTTAATTATTTTTTTACATTGACGTTTCATGTTTTTGTGTTGTTTTTAAAGTCTTTGTGAAATACAAGGTTTCAAGCAATTCTCCTGTTTTTCCTCTAACATTTCATAGTTTTAATTCTGATATTTATGTATTTGACCTAATTCAAGAAAAAATTGCATATATAGTGAGATAAGAGCTTTCTCTTTTAAAGCATATGGATATCTAATACTCCAGCTCCATTTGTTGAAAAGCTCATTCATTCTCCCATAAACTATCTTATTCTTTTGTGAAAAATGAACCTATCATATATGCATGGGTCTATTTCTGTTTCCTGTATTCTATTCTATGAAACATATTATTAATTCTTATATCAACACAGTACTATCTTCACTACTGTAATTTCAAATGTAACCTTAACGGTGTCTATGATTTTCTTCTATTATCCTTATAGTATCTGTAGTCATCTGTAGTCTCTGCCGTGATGTCTCATCTTTTTTTTAAAGATTTTACTTATTTATTTGAGAGAAAGAGGGAGCAGGGGCAGAGGGAGAGGGAGAGGGAAAATCTCAAGCAGACTCCCCACTGAGCACAGAACCAGATGGAGTCCGATCCCAGGACCCTGAAATCATGACCTGTCCCAGAATCAAGAGTCGACGCTTAACCGAGTGACCCACCCAGGCAACCTGTGTCTCATCTTTTATTTCTGGTGTTGTTAATTTTATTTTCTCCCATTTTTGTCCTCATCAGTCTGGTTAGCTATTTACTGACTTTATCGATGTTTTTAAAGAATAGACTCTTGGTTTTATTGATCTTTTTTCTCTATTTTTTATGCCTTTACTTACTTCTTTGTTTTTTATTATTAACTTTCTTGTCATTATGTTGAATTTTGCTTGCTTAAATTAACATTTCTAGTTTTCATGGGAAAACTTAGAACATTAGTGGGAGAATTCTCATATTTTCTAATGCTAGTTTTTAATGTGGAACAATTCGTAGATTCTACAAAAAGACAGGTATGGTTTGTGTTCTCACCAGGAAAGTAGAAAGTTTATAATATTAAAGCATCAAGTAGAATTCTTATCCTAGTAATGAGGTAAAATTGGACCTAGACAAAACGCTACTCAGACCCCTTCTAAGAAAGCTTAAAAGCAAGTTCAAAGTGATCCAACTAATTCTGAATAACTAAACCAATACTATGTAAAAAATTACAAAAGAGCCCACAGTGAAAATATAAAACTGACAATATTCAGTTTCTCTTACAAAATAAGCAAGGCTAATGGAAGCCAGGAAATATGACTCACAGCCAAAATAAAGAATAATTAATATTAAAAAAATCCATAAATGAAAAAGAATATAGAACTCAATGAGAATTATGTTAAAATGGCTATTATATTTCATATGCTTAAGAAGGCTGACAAAAACATGAGAAGAATGAGAAAACAAACATGCCGACTTATTGTAAAACCCTATGGAACACTGGAGATGAAAATTACATGACTCTAAGTGAAAATACAATGGATGGGATTAATAACAAATGACACGTAGAGGAGAAAGGATGGGTTAGCTGATGGACCTGCTATGATAGCTTCTAGCAGATTTGAATGTGCTCTTTTTATTCCAAAAATAATATTTTCTATTTGTCCTTATGACTTCTTTGACCCAGGAGTATGGAGATTTTAAATGTGTGTTTTAATTACTAATATCTAATTCACATCCTATATTGTCCAATATATATACTTTGATTTAAACCCTTCCAAATTTATTAGCACTTGCTTTCTAGCCAAGAGTATGGACTGTATTGATGAATATTACAGTGTACTTGTTAAAATATGTATTCCACTATTGTTGGGTGGAGTGAATTTAATGAATATAAGTTTGAATATAAGTATGCCAAGTTGATTAATTATGTTTTAATCTACAAACCTGAAGTTTTCCTTTTTGTTCTATCAATTAATATGAAGGAGTAACTAGATTTACCTATTTCTCCTTTCAGATCTACAAGTTCCAGTTATTGTTTTATTTTTATTATTATTATTCCATAATTGTGTGGGACAATGATAAAGAGAAAAATCTTGCAGCCAAAAGAGGGGTGCCTGAGTGGTTCAGTTGGTTAAGCATCTGACTTCAGCTCAGGTCATGATCTCAGGGTCCTGGGATCTAGCCCCAAGCCATCAGGCTCCCTGCTCATGGCGAGTCTGCTTCTCCCTTTCTCTCTTCCTGACTTCCTCTGATACTCTCTCTGCACCCCCTCAAGTAAATAAATAAAAATCTAAAAGAAAACTGCCAAAAGAAAAACACATTATGCATAGAGAAGTGAAAATAAGAATGACAATAGAGTTCACATGCAAAGCTATACAAAACAGAATGGGATGGCATATTTGAATTATGAAAAATTTCCAATCTAGATTTCTTTATCTAGTAAGAATATCTTTCAAAATTGAAGGTGAAAAATGTTATCATACATATTTAGGTAGAATTCACAGTTCTATCGTTTTTTTAAACCAAAAGTAAAATTAAATAGATGTTTTAAATAAATATGCATCACTTTTTTCCTACAAATTAATATTAAAGAACTGTCCAATAGCATTATAATATACTTAACATCTATTGGCACATAAATGCACCAAGAATGAGGCCAAAACTCATGCAAAATCTCACATCCTCTGAGAGTCTTTCTTTGATTTTTTTCTATCATTATTTAAATTCTTCCTTCTGTCTAGTTTACTTAATATTTTTTTTTAGTTTACTTAATATTTTTAAGAAAATATATCATTACAATCATCTCTAATTCTTTATTTCTCTTCGATTTCCCCTAAAGACTGTAGGCTTTGTGCCCCACTGTTTATCTCCCACTTTCACTCTGGTCCTATGGTCATGCCTCCTCAGGATGCCAAGAGTCTGCCGGTTGGAGATGATGTCCTCTATGGAAAACACACCTCCTTTCTCCCTTCCAGTACCTAGGATCTTGGCACTACCCATCTATACCTCACCGATTTTCCTAGGACATTGGCACTACCTGTCTGCACCTCACTGATTTTCCTAGGACCTTAACAGATCTCTACTCAAGATTCAGCTGCCCATGGTCAAAATACTCCAGTGTGCACATTTCAAGGACCAAGGAATATCCAGGGTATGGGTCTTTGTAATGTGGAAATAACTCTTCACATTATATGATGAATTGGGGTTAGGATACCAGTGACCTCCAGTGGTCATTACTTTCTGATGAGGAAGGTTGGAATAGTTTGAGGAATCATGGCTTTCTGAGTTACTAAGAAGGTATATTTTTCAAGACAACAGGCTAGAACACATTTATTTTGTTACTTTTATAACATTAAAATAATAACACATATGGTTTATAGATGCCTATTTAAACTCAATGGGGAAAGTGCTCATTTAAGTATCAATGATGTTTAGCTTGGTGTTCACCTCATTCTAAATGTTCAATAAATATTTCCTGAATAAATGAAATGGCTAACTAAAAAACCATATAGCTATAAAACTCTCTATTTCTAAGAGTTTGTAACCTAATGAGGAATGCAGTATGAGGAGTGTAAAATTGAAATTCAAAACATTTTATGATATATATTGTAGGTAATATGTTCTATTCATTCTAAAAACTGAAGCCATTTAACCAGAACTATCAGGATAGGAGGCATTCCTTTCCTGAATTATAAAAAAAACATTACTGGGTATATTTATCTTTAAGTAGTAAAATCTTATAACTAATTTATTTGGAAATTTAACTTTATGGATTAGGGTTTCCTGCCTTAAATAGAGAATAGCACTGTACATACACACTTTTACATTTTCTTGAGGAAATAGATTCCTCTTTGTGAATGATCTTTATTGCTCTTTGAATTGTATTTGGATATTTGAGCAGTTTTTTACTTCTCCATTATTTACATTGCTAACATTATTAATATGTTTTCTTGGGTACTATCTTCCATGACTTAGGAAGCCATTAGAACTGAAGGAGCCATTAAGAGAAAATTTGGTTTAATTTCCCCAAATATTAAAGTGACTGAGGCCCAGCCAGGCTTGTGAACAATTAGAGGGTACATCTCAGGTTCTAGGTTCTATTCCACAGATGGGGTTGGTAGAAAACTGATCTCTGCTTACAAAGACTGTTTTCCATAAAACAGTGGAATAATTTATGGGACAAGAATGAATCTAAGTAGTCTGCATTTCTCACCAAAGAGCATCTGATCTTAAACCCAAAATGCGCCTGGGTGGCTCAGTGGGTTGAGCCGCTGCCTTCGGCTCGGGTCATGATCTCAGGGTCCTGGGATCGAGGCCCGCATCGGGCTCTCTGCTCGGCGGTGAGCCTGCTTCCTCCTCTCTCTCTCTCTCTCTCTGCCTGCCTGCCTCTCTGCCTACTTGTGATCTCTCTGTGTCAAACAAATAAATAAAATATTAAAAAAAAAAAGAAAAAGTAAAAACTAAGAGAAGCTTAGAGGCATATGTTTCCAAATACAACATTATTGGCAGAGAATATGAGGTACAATAAAGCCAACAGATCAGAATATGGTTGCCATGAAAAGACAGACTGTTACTCGCCATTCTCAAGGGGAGGTACGCCACACCATTGGGAGGCCACACTGGGGAAGCATCAGAATCAGGAGGCTGAGGGAGAGGGGTTTCATGGATGAGCTTTTATAGTGGTTTCCAGGAGCTGGTATGGGAAGTAAGATAAGCAGCCTCAGGAGTGGCTAGTTAAGTCATCTCAGCAGTGTGTGGGGCCGAGGGGTTGTGCCTGGTCATCCAGTATCTGGTCCTAAGGTGATTAGAATGGTAGATGGTGGCTTGGAGCGTGAGGTTTCAGTAGAGGAGGTAGTTGGACGGTGCGTTCTAGATTTGTTGGTTTATATTTGAGAAGCACTCTGGGAGGAGTTGGGAGACAGTGAAAACAGAGGCAGAAGACCATCATGATGCAAGTGTATTATGGGATAGACTGGTATATGCACACAGGACAGGTGTTACAGCATCAAGTCTACAGGAGCCAGAAGCATGGTTAATAGAGCAAAGAATAAGAATATCCGAGCTTATGATAAAATTCGAAATGTGAAGGATATTGAGGAAATGCATCCATTGATCTCTCTATGATGACACCAAGACCTTTTCCCACAGAGTTTGCAGCTAATTCAAAATCAGTCAGTAATATTAAAGTGTTTAAATTTTTCTTTTCAAGATGTTTTGCAGTTTATACACATCCAGGTGATTTTCTTTTCTTAAATTTTCATCTGTCTTGCTAGGAGTGTATGGAGTTCTATTTACCCACACCACAACCAAGCTACAGAATTCCTATCATTTTAAAAATGTCTTTGTTTAGTAACTTTGTGTTCTTAACCCTTGAAAGATTCATTTCTTAGGCTCAAATATCTAATGTATTAATCACTACTTATTCAAATATTCAATCCTCATTAGTATTACATTTTTTTTCAGATTGTTTTTCGGGGAATTTATAGGAGAAATGTTGAAATCCCAAATTATTGAGAGATTAGAAATGCACCCATTTTAATGAAATAGTTTAGGTATAGACAAAAGTAGACTTGCTTTTTCTCTATATTAGAAAATTTAACATATTAGATAATTTTGAAATGTCTCCAAAATTCAAGACAATAATTACTATAATAGATAACTTGAATTTATAAAAATAAAACAAGGTATATTATGCTCTTTTGACCAAGAAAAACTTAGTTGCAACACAGATCAATAACTACATCCTTAAAATATACTTAGTAAAACAATTTTTATGAAACCTGAAAAAAACTCTGAAAATGTGTTTAATTATGTCAATAAAGTGGTTATTTTAATATAGGAATAAATGTTTTAACAATTATGAGGCTGGTTTCAATCTATACTTTTATCACTATGGTCCTCAGTTGAATGAGCTAGACATTGGCAAATTTCAAGCAACAAAAATAACAAGAACCTGACAATGTAATTGGGGCAATTTCATAAATATTTCTCAAGAAAATGTTTAAAAGTTAAAATATTTTTATAGCATTTCATTATTTGAGGATAAGATCCCCAAATGGAAAGGGAATAGCATCCTCAAAAAAACCAAAATTGTAGCATAATTGTTTTTAGAAATGGCATTAGAGGGCACTATTGTATGCTTTGTAGGAATTGCAAACTTGGATGTACTGCTAAGTCTGGAAATTGTACGGTAAAAAACTTTTTGTAGCTATTTTTGATAACTTGATTTAAACAGATTTAAAGATTATAAAGTTTTGACATCTGACAAAGAGAAAAAAAATAGGGAGGAAGGAAAGAAGAAAGGGAGAAGGAGGGAGCGAGAGTAGGAGGAGAAAGAAAGGACAGAAGGAGGGAAGAAGAAAGGAAAGACACGCTCTCCGATGCCTAACTCCTTAACACTGAGGAACGAGAAAGAAAACATTGGGGACATAATTTGGAAGCATAAACTTTAGAAATATCAAAAAAACTGAAGAAAAGAAACTTAAGCCGAAGAGGAAGAACATCCAAAAAACCCGTCTCCTTTCTTTTTTTTTTTTTTTAAACTATTTGCATTATTGACCTTAGAATCAGAATGTTTAACCCTTCATAAAACTTGGCATAGTCAGGTGACCACCTTGAACTTCCTACCATAGAGCTCTTCAAGAAAAACATTAAGTTAGTCTCAATAAGGCGATATTTATATGTGTTTACTTATTACTTTGCTAGGTACTGAAGGATTACACATTAAACAGTTCTTGATCTCAGCCTTCAAAGGATATACAGTTTTGTTTTCTTTTTGTTGTTGCTGTTGTTTGATTATTTGCTTAAGACTAGTAACTAAAACAACTCTAGGAAGCTATGAGGCTACTGATTATAACGTTCCATGGTAATCAAATACTTTGGTAGTGAGTACAGTGATTCAACCCTAGGAAGGTAACATGTTTGCGAAGCAGAACTAGAAACTAGAAAACTCTCAGGGGTATCTAGGCAAATCACTATTCTTTCTCTTCTTTGTACTAACATCATATGAACAGGGCACACTGAAACAAAGTATCTGTAACACAACTGAGATCATTAAATGCACTTTGGAAAAAGAAAAAAAAAAGTGACTATTGTCCTATTTCCACTATAGAGACCTTCTTTACACAGAACAACTTAAAAATAATTTACTCACAGATCTTTCCAATCCTGGTCTATCACATATTCTCTGTGAGCAGGTGTGGGTCTAATTCTCACTGTCTAATTATTTTACATTATAGGCTGTTGTGTGCTTTTAGACACTGGAGGGTATTTTGTTTTCTTTGTTTTGTTCTCCCCTTGGAATGGTTTCTGGTTTTAGATGTGTTAGCTTTTTACTCTAGATTTTTTTACTCGGATGATCAGCAAGTTGCTAAAATTTTGCCGCGGCCCTAGTTAGGAGGGTTTGTCAAACAATTTTAGTTATATTGTCTGGTCATCTTTGGCCATGCCAAGGATTTCTTTGTGCAACTTAATAACTAATCTGGACTACAAAGTGTGGCCCTTTATGCATACCTTGTGCGCTGTTAATTCTGGGGTGGTTTCACTGAACCACTTGATTGCAGCTGGTTGACAAACTATACTGCTCTTCCAGAACCCACTGGGGAGACCATGGGAGAAAGAAAAACGGAAAGTTCTCTTCTTATGTCCAGAAAACTTGAGTTTCCAGGCAGATTGTTAGAAAGAACATTTACAGCCACAACTCCTTTTTAGAAATGAGCATATACATAAGCTTAAAGTCATATTTTTTAAAAGAATGGTCCCAGAGTTAGATCTGCAGTGAACTCTGGGGTCTGCTCTGAACGAACTGTTTACTACCTGTCACTAAGTGAAGGCACACAGTTAGTTATGTGATCTCTGAGGCAGCGGTAACATTACCTGGGCTTCCAAACACAGTTTAAGCAATCGATCATACAACATCCAGTATGTAAGAGTTTAGAAGCTCTCCATGTCTTGAATCAAGTAGCTTCATTAAATAAGGAAACATTTATGAAGTGTTCATCATATGTCAGGAGTGTTAGTCTTTTACGCAGAATGAGAGAATGGGCTGGAAAATTCTCTTCTCTCTCTGTCACTTTGTGTGTGTGTGTGTGTGTGTGTGTGTGTCTGTGTGTGTATTGGGAAGTGTATAAGTAAAATCTGTAACTGAGATTTTTTCTGGATAGTGCAACTGAGGATTATTTTTACTCTCTTCTTTATGCTTTTCCTATATAGTTTACATCTTCCGTAATTTTTATAATCATAAAAGCAAAAAGAATGAGGAATATTTTAAATAGATAAATGGTCAAAGTAATTATTTTCTTGACATGGGGTAATTACAAGGAAGCGAGGGTGAAAAAAATAAACTACAAAATCATTATTTGTCTTTGAATTAAATTTCTTTTTTTTTAATTAAAATTTTGATGTCTATTAATTCCTAAGTTAATGAGCAGCCACTTTATTTATATGATTGGTGTAACTGCTTTGGCGTGGACTCTGGATTCTGTTTGGATTTTTAAGTTAAAGATGGTTTGCATGCTAGTTATGTTTTGAAGCATGTTGTCAATTAATATTTATTCTTTTTCCAATGTTAAGGCCAAAGGTTAACCTCTTCTTGTCTACTGACTATGACTTTTGTGATGCAGCATCTACAGAAAGCAAGGTCAGTAAAAGATTTATTTCATCAAGTGTTTTCAAGCAAATAAATTACATTTTCTTTCACAGTCAAGGCTACCTTGTTAGCATTTGATTAAACGCTTCAATAATCTTTTCCATGGCAATGTGTTTCAAAGGAGGTAAGTACTAATAGCAGCTGTGCACTTGTAGTTAATGTGTTGTTAAATTGATAGAGAAAAGCAATATTGATGTAATAACTCTCATTCGTGCATCCTCTCTCAACATAAAGTTTATAATAAAGAGTGAGCTGACATTCAGAAACCAAATAATCTAATATTAATTGTGAATTCTTTAACATGCCCAGACAATTGTTTAATTTTGAATAACATTTTTCAGCATTTATTTCAAAATTAGTTAAAATTCACCTTCCCACAAAAACGTTCATATTTCTTCTCTTCATAGAAAATGTTAAATTCTCTAGTCTAGTTTTTTAAATGAATACAATTAAAGCCTTCATTGGAAGAAATGAAATTTGCATAAACATACATGCCTTAATAGCCTTTGGTACTGAAACAGAAATTACTCTTCTTCTTTATATACTGAATCTGTGGCACAATTATTATATTGCTCTAATGTCTTTATAACTGGATGTTTGTTATTCATCTTTTGTTAAAGTTCATTTTGTTTGTGAACAATGCATTTGAGCACTATCCAATAATTTATTTCAAATTTGTGTTAATTGTGAGAAGTTAATTCTTACATATTTATTGAGTCCCACAAAGTTGAACAGTAAATTTATTCAAATTAATGTGACTTAAATTAGAGCAAGCCAATTTGGTACTGCTAGAAAAATTGTCCAGATTGTTTTCAGTGTTTACTCAATGACAAATTATTTCTTTCATATCAATTGTATTGGGGATGTATGTCCCTAGTTGTGATGAGGAATGAAAGACTTTGGAAAACACTTTTTTCACTTGGAGACTCTCTGTCTCTTTCTCCAGACAAAATTACAAAGTATTACTTATTGTGTTCATGAAAATGCAATGAAGCTAGTCATTCCTCTGATAAAACTGTCTCAGAATTAGCACCACCTCTCCTTTATGCCCTAGGAATCAGACATTTTATTAATTTTCTTGAAAAACAGACAACTCCCCATACATTTACTTGGTCTGCAAAAATAACTGACTCTGGCAAGCCCAGAGTGGGAAACATACAGAGAAGCAAATAGTGTCATTTTTATATTTCACCCTTGATGCCTCCCATTTCTCCCTAAGCTCTAGATATACCAGACAGGACAAAGAATACTTGTTTTAAAACCTCAAGATGTATATCTGTTAGTTGTTTTGATAGAATGGGAGTATCTGTGAGATTACAACCTGAATTCTCTTATCAAAAGGGGAAATGATCTATGTGATGAAATCGTGTGTGTGTGTGTGTGTGTGTGTGTGTGTGTGTGTTTATATGAGAACATGTGCAAGCATATTAGGTGAAAAGAAACGTGTTTTACAAGAAAATATACAACAATCGCACCCAGATTTTAAAACAAACTCATTACTTCTCCTGCTATGGCTATTATCCCTCCTAAATGCCAATGCAAATATAAAGAAAAAATTAAAATGAGAAGTCTAAGAATAAAACTGTTAAATTAGTCATCCAGAGGGGCAGGGATTTCAGAGAGAGATTTCAGGTCCTCCTGAACTTTAAGAATTTCATTATACAGGTTTTTGTTGTTGTTGTTTGTAACTTCTGCCTGGAAATCAGTAGAATCATATTATCAAGCCAGCCCTATAGGATTAGACACCTACATTTCATTTCATGAGCTACTACATAGAATGCCTCTATAACATTGTCTTCTTACATAGGTGTGTGGTTTTCTAGAATACAGACCAAAGTCCAATCTTTTGGTCCCAGCATATACTTACCTGAAATTTTACATGGTTCTGCCAAACTGCTGTCCCATGGCTACACGGGTGTCCTTTAACCATCTTTCAATGAAAGTCCTCATCTCTACTACCCTCACCAATACAAATGATTACCTAGTGCTTTAAAATTTTTCTACTACAAGTGCAAAAATGGCATATGATTTTGTTAATTGATTTTGACAATTCATAACTAAGACCTCATTTTTAATAATGAAGATGTATCAGAATCATCATCAATAATAATAATATTAAATGACTAGCACTGAATGTGCCAAGTTAGGGAAATTCTATTGTCTTATGCCAAATTATGGTTTTCTTATTTTAGACTCCATAGTGGTTTAAATTTCACCTTACGAAATCAGGGTTTTTACCATCTACAACAGGCTTTAAATGCATTAAGCAAGTTTTGGTCTCAGACTTCTGAGTTCTAGGTGAGGGGAGTATTTTCAGGATGTCTCAAAGTTCTTGAAAAGGTTAGATGAAGTTCTGCAGAAATTTATCAAAAGCCAGAGTTTAAAATAAACTAATAAACTAACCCATCTTCTCCCCAACAAAATCAAACACCAAATCTAATATATGTTAAATTAAAGGGCCTTGGTTGGCTTTAGAATGGGTGATGAGAGTAGATTTATCATCCCAACTTAGTATAGATTCCATGTGCATCAGTGCATGCCCAAACAGAGAAGCCAAATCAGTAAGATTTATGTCAGTCAGATATATATCAGTAGGATATATATTGTGTGTGTCTGCACACAGAGAGATTTATTATGGAGAATTGGCTTATATGTTTGTAGGAAGTGAGCAACCAAGACCGCAGTCCATAGAGCAGGTGCCCAAGAAGGAAGACCACAACCAGGATGGGACTCCAGGGACATGAATCAAAGTTGGAGTCTCTGAAAATAATTCCTTTCCTCTCTGGGGAGGATGTGCTCCTAAGGCCTTCCAGCTGATTATATCAGGCCCACCAAGCTTACTCAGGATAATTTTCCTTAAACTCAACTGGTTAGAACTTGTATTATGTCTGAAAATTCCCTTTACATCAGGCACCTAGACTTGTGTCTGACTGTATGACTGGAACTGTAGCCTAGCAGAGTCAACACATCACAAAATTCATTGTCCCACGCAGCCGCTCCCTGCTTTTCTTTCCTTTTTTAAAATTCACATTAAATTTACAAAAGTGATCTTTTCCCTTGGGCATGAATTGTCCTATCTCTTTATGAGTAAAGCATAAAAGAAATTACTGAATCTAAAATTGAAGGGTCAGTGGGACAGATATGGGAGGGAAGGCTATCATTGACTTTTCATTTAAACAGTGTATCATGTTTTTTATTGCTGTGTTGAAAATGAGCGATTATGCAGACAACATTCTACATGAAAGGCAAGATGGCTGTAAGCACACTTATTCCAAAATTGAGTATTATTACGTACTATTAAGAAAGGTTGTAATGAGAATATATCACTGACATTTTTTTCCTTGTAAACATTCAAAATTTACATTGATGCTTTCATACTTTTCAACTGACAAATGAGAGAAAATTTGGTATATACACCTGATTACAGTAGCTCACATTTGAAGAGATACCAGATAAACTTATTTTCCTAGATAGCTGAGAAATCTTTCTGGTGCAATTTACAATTATTTGTAGTTACACTGTTTTTCCATCTTTGATTCAGAAGAAAGGAACCTACCACACTTTCAGTCTTGTGAACTCATCAAAAACCTTGGGATGTTGAAACAGAAACTGACCTTGAAGTCAGAGATTGGACTGACAGCAACATGTGTTGGTGGACAAGGCCATTTTTAATAGTGTATTTTAAGACTGGCCATTTTCTTCTTCATCACTTCCACATTCTTTGCAATAGTGACTGAATAATTTGACATAATTTTGAAAGCACTGAGTACTTCCATTTCATAGCTCACTCCTAGATAAATATCCTCTACTAAAATGATGACATGGTTTCATTGTAAAAAAAAAAATGGAGTAAGCTCAGAGCTAATTGGTTGCAGTATAGAATTCTTTTTTGGTGGGGAGGGAGAGGAAAATACACTATGCTAAAATCCAAAATCGTATATTTAGTAGCTATATTTTCTTTTTTTAAAGATTTATTTATTTATTTTAGAAAGAGTGTGTGTGTGTGAGAGCACAGTAGGGAGGGACAGAAGGAGGAGGGAGTCTCAAGCAGATTCTTCGTGGGTTGCAAAGCCCAACAGAACCCCACAGGGTACTCCATCTCTTAAGCCTGAGATCAGGACCTGAGCCAAAGCCAAGAGTCAGTCACTTAACTGACTGTGCCACCCAGGGACACCAGTAGATACATCTTTAAAAAATGACTTTTAGGGATGCCTCACTGGCTCAGTTCGTTAAGCATCTGCCTTTGGTTCAGGTCATGATCCTGGGGTCCTGGGATTGAGTCCCGCCTTCGCCTACCTGATCAGTAGGGAGCCTGCTTCTCCCTCTGTCTGCTGTTCCCTCTGCTTTGCTCTCTCTCTCTGGCAAATTTTTAAAAAATCTCAATTTTTTAAAAGTGACTTATAGTCACTAATTCTCTAAAGCAGGTGTCATCAATTATTTTCTACTGATTTTGGAGAACTTTCCAGGGTGTCTGTTCAATTAGGCACTTCATTATAGCATTATTGGGAGTTTTTCCTTTTTTTCTTCTTCTTTTTAGTTTAGCTCAAGGGACAAACAGTTGTAAAGTCAAAATCATCATGAATATAGCCACTTTCAGGCTTCAATAATTTGTGTTTGCATATAGGAAAGGCTAAGGAGGGTAAAATCTTGCCTCTGCCTACAGTCACCATTTAAGGAAATGTTCTTCTATGCAGGTGGGAGTTTGGGTTAAGTGCTTTAGCTTTAATGAGTACACCAATCCTACTTTCCATTTGGTTGATTTTAAAAGTTTTTAGAATCTGCCATTAATAGGCACATGGAGAGCCTGCCGTTTGAACTATTTGCAGGCAATGTAACTACCACTTTCACTGCTTCCCAAATCTCTCTAAACGCCTTTTTTTTTTTTTTTTTTTTTGGTGGAAAAAAAAGAGAATATTCTATCTGAAATACCTGAAAAGTAAACCAGCCATTTCCTCCTTCTCACTTTTCTTTCCTCCCTCCCCTCTCTTCCTTCTCCCCTTCCTTCCTGCCGTGTCGGTTTCATCAGCCCTCTTTATGAAAATCTGGGAATACGGGGGGGAATGGTATTTCATGCTTCAGAATCCAAGCAGCATAGCAATTTTTCTTCTTGTAAAAAAGATCGATTTTATAAAACGGAATGGGACAAATGGCTTTCGTTATTGATTATTTCCCTGCCTTTGCTGGCAGGTTAACACAGCATTTCTACCTTATCTACTTATTTCTACCGTAACTACTTCTCCCTTTCCTCTTTTCTCTTTCTGTTTCACTGCCTTTGTCTTAATCTCCTTGGGCTGCTGTAAGGAAGTACCTTAGAATGGGCGGCTTAGACGAAAGGCATTCATCTCCCATAGTCTGGGGGCTACCAAGTGCCAGACCACAGTGGGGGCAGACTGCTTCCTGGTGAGAGCCCTCTTCCTCCCTTGTAAACAACCATCCACTCATTCACGGCCTTTCCTCAGTGCACATGGGTGGGAAGAGAAGAATCTTCTTGTCATCCTCTTCCTATATGGGCACTAATCCCACCGTGTGGGGTCCACACTGATGACTTCATCTAAAACCTTATAAGGTCCCCAAATACCACCCCATTGAGGTAGGGCTTCAGTATATACATTTTGAGAGGACACAAACATTCAGGCACAACACTTTTGTACTTCCTGCAAATATTTGTGTCAGAATTGAAAGAAATTTAACTTCACATACAGAAATACATCCTGTTTTAATATAAAGAGAAATAGGTCAAACCCTGCAGTGTCCTGGATAGCACATGGTATGTTCACCTCAAGACCAAAAGGATCTTACCAGAGGACACAACTTTTTTTTTTTTTTTTTTTTTTTTGGACACAACTTTTTATATATTGAGTTTGTGTCCAGAAATAATATGCAGCTAATCTAAAAAATGTTTTTTCTTTTTTGTGTATGTTCATGTTTCACCTCACACATAAAAAAAGGTTCACTAGTTAGTTCCATTTTTGTTGTAAATATTCATTCACTTTGTTAGCTAACCTAAATTCTATCAGATGACACTGACATGAATACTTTTATTAATGAGTATTACCTAGTTCCATTCAGCCCTCAACCCACAAAATGCTTACTATTCCTCATTCTAGACCAATTCATCCTGGATGTCCTTGAAAGGAAGGGCATCTTCTACATGGCCATCCTCCTAGGATTGGAAGACTGCTCTGTTCTCCAGCCACATGGAAGAGTTTGTTCTATCTCACCCACTTTTGTTTCACTTTTAATTAAAATGGAGTAGGAAGTAGGAAAAAGGCATGCATAGCAAAATAATGATTAGAATTGTTTTACATTATGAACATCTTCCTCAACTTATGATGGGGTTACAGATCCATAAACCCACTAAAAGTTGAAAATCTTCCTAAATCAAAAACGCATTTAAAACACCTAATGGACAGAACATCACAACATAGCTGAGCCTACCTTCATCATGCTCCGAACACTCATATTAGCCTCCAGTTGGATAAAATCATCTACCACAAAACCTACTGTAAAATAAAGTGTTGATGATCTCAGGGTAATTTACTGACTACTGTACTGAGAGTGAAAAACAGAATGGCTGTATGGGGATGGAAGGTTGTCAGTGTATCAGTTGTTGACCTTGTGACCGCTGGGTGATGGGGAGCTGTGGCTGCCCTGCATCATGAGAGAGGATCTGACTGCATGTCACTAGCCCAGGAAAAAACAAAAATTTAAAATTCAAAGTATGGCTTCTACTGAATGCACAATGTTATCCCACCATCGTAAAGTTGAACTTTTGTAAGTCAAACTATTATAAGTTGGGAACCATCTGTACTCCAGATATAACGTGCATAAATAAGAATTTAAAAGAAACTAATTTCCTGGGACCCTGGTGGCTCAGTTGGTTAAGCATCGAACTCGATTGTTGATCTGGGGGTTGTGAGACTGAGTCCTATGTCTGACTCTGCATATGGAACTGGCTTGAGATTCTCTTTCTTCCTCTGCCCCACTCCACCTCTCCCTCTCTCTCTCTCAAAAAAAAAAGAAAAAAAAAAAAGGAAGTAATTTTCAAAGCTAGTCTTATTTAGAAAAAAATATGGAACTATGAAGCACAATAATAATTTTTAAAACAGAACATTTCTACATAGGGAGAAGGGAGGGGGAAAAAATGAAACAAGATGGGACCGTGGAAGGAGACAAACCGTAAGAGAGACTCTTCGTCTCAGGAAACAAACTGAGGGCCGCTGGGGGGCGGGGGAGTAGGGATGGGGTGGCTGGGTGATGGACATTGGGGAGGGTATGTGCTATGGTGGGTGCTGTGAATTGTGTAAGACTGATGATTCACAGACCTGTACCCCTGAAGCAAATGATACATTATATGTTAATAAAAAAGTAATTTGATGCAGGGGTGCCTAGGTGGCTCAGTTGGCTAAGGGGCTGGCTCTTGATTTTGGCTCAGGTCATGATCTCAGAATCCTCAGACGGAGTCCTCCAACAGGCACCACGCTCAGTGGCGAGTCTGCTTGAGGAGTCTTTCTCTCTCCCTCTCCCGCTGACCCCCATAAGGAGCACATATTAAAATGGCCATATTATTTGTCATCAATCTCCTATTTATTTTTAAAAATAAATATGATTTCTAAAAAATGCATTTTAAAAGAAAATAAATCAAATTTTTGAGTTGGAATTTCAAAAATGTTTTAAAAATTGTCAACATCTGTGATTTTGAAGCTTGTCTTAATGGTTAGCCCAAGAAAAGTAGATATTTTTTAGAGTACAGAGTGAAATTACCTCTTGCGGTACCAAATTGTAGGTACATATATATAAAAGCATGACATTTTTGATGACTATTTATAAGAGCTTTCCTTTTACTTTCCTTGCAAGAATTCGCTAATAATTTGATTTAAATCTTCCTCCAAGCAGAGAATGGTGTCTAATTTGCTGCACTGCAGCTCAGAACAGAATTAATGTTTTTAATGAATCACTCTCCTTTGTAGAGAGAGATATATGGCCTCTGAACCCCGAATTACAAAATCTCCTTCTCAGTAATTAAAAGATAAAAATAAGCCTGACAGCATAAACCTTTCAAATTTATTTATATATTCACAGTGTCTTTCATAGATACTGGTTTCAGGCACAAACTTCCCATCTCCACCAAATTTTTAGCAATGTTGTGGCCTACTTTAAAATTTCATCTTCGCAAACACTTATGACTTTCTCTGATGGTGTGGTCAATGTGCAGATATGTGGAACATCTTAATGGTCAAAATAAAAATAAGCTTCTTTCAGAGAAGTGTACTTAAAAATGAAGAAATTGGCATATATGGCCAGGAACATATGACAGGTCAGTGATTTTTCTTTCTTTTGCTTATCCAGTTAGGAAAATTAAAACACACACACACAGGCACACACATAGAAAAGTTTCAGGAAAAGGCATTGTGCTTAAATACGTATTAACACCATATGGAGAAAGCTGTAGGGACACATTCATAGTGATGACTTTTTTTTTTTTATCATATGTTTGTGTTAATTTTTCGCCTAATGCTTACTAATAAAGTACCTTTAAAGTGATCTGAAAAGCGACTGATCCTCTCAGAAGAAAGTACATATTTCTCAGTCATTCGTAACTCACTGAATATATTTAACCACTGGAATCATACTTGATGATAATAATATGAACGGTTAGGAGTGACATCCAATAGGAAGAAAGAGTCACTTCCAGGGTATGATTCAAGTCTTTGGACAAATGGCACAACGTTCCCCAATCACTAGCCAATTTACCTAGGTGATATGGTATTACAATGAGCCCAGGAAATCATAAAAGAAAAAGTAAAATCTTGTATAATATCATTAAAAAATGAGCTTTTTGTCTTTTTATCTATATGATTAGTTGGTATTAATGAAGAGGTATATATAAGTAAATAACTGTATTAATTTACACTACTGTTTCAGTGACTCCAAAATAGTCTATTATATTGTATACCTGAAACTAATACAACAAGGTATGTTAACTATACTGGCATTAAAATGTAAACATGGTGTATTATGTTTCTGATCTGGGATGACTCGAGAACGTCTATGGGGAAGTTTCTAGATCTCCAATGAAGCGGCCTTGGTTTGATTATCTATATTGAAGTGTTTCAAAGCAGATTTATTAAAAATATTTAAACCTCTTTCAGGTACATGATCACATTTGATATCTAAGAACTTCTGTAATTTATCCAAGTCATGTGCATTTAATGTCCTTTGTACATATATCCAACAATAGGTCATGTAGCATTTCCTGCTTATCAGGCAATTTTTAAAGCTATTCACAGGTATAAACTCACTTCATCTTTGTAAGAACATAATTAATCTATTCCATTATTATTTTCACTTTCCTGATGATAAATATGAATTTAAGTAAATTTTCCAAAATCATTTACCTAAAAACTAGTGAAGTCAGGGTTCAGACTCAGGAACTTTGCTTTGGCTCACTGGTATGTTTTCTTAACCAAGGAGAGACTTAGAGGCAGGTCTGCAGGCAGGTCCCTCGTGGGAGGAAGGGTTAGGATAAGAGATGGGTCTGATTTCTCCAGTGTTTTTTTCTGTCACATGTGTGTGGTGGCGTCATAGACCATTTGGAGGCTCAGCATAAACATCATACAAGCCACCAGAGACTACTGGAATGGATCCTGGAGACTGAAAGTTTTAAGACCCTCCCAATTACAAGATCCAGAATTATTGTGATAACTCTGCAGGCTGAAGGTATTTCCTCCCAAGAGCATTTAGTGAGAGTTGTATAGGAGTCATTTACTTACAAGGGTTGTCAAAATAAAGAGAGAGTAAGGAATGCAAAATTACAAAATACCTGTATTTGCTATGGAGCACCAGAAACAGCGTATGAAATATACAATTATGTATATGGGAAGTCATTGGAAACCTGAGTCTTCGAGATGTAGTGTCTCAGGAACTGACCTTCAGCTGATCCTCTTTCCTAGGAAACATTCAGAACTATGTTAAGGGATTTTTCCCTAAGGGAAGAGATGAGAACATGGTAGCACATGGAAAGAGACAGAGATTAAAGGAGAAATGCTCATACCAAAATGTTATTTCTCAATAACTCAATGCGGACTTTGCTCCAGACTTCATCACATGCAGGATTACTGTCTGGCAGCTGGGTCTTTGGAAATCCTTGGGAAATGTCAATGCTCAGAGAAGCTTGTCTTTTGACTGAGAGGGTAGCTGTGCCCCCACTCTACAGAGCTATCCTTATGCAGTTAAGTTCTACCATCCTGTCCTTGTTTTAAGGGGCTCTTCAACTTGCTGTGTCTTTTGGAATCATTTTAATACCACCTTTGAACAAGTGCATTACTGCACACACATGTCTTTCAGGACTGATTCACAGGGATGGTATTGTGTGTGACCACATTGTGTTTCTGCCTTGAAACACTTCAATATAGAGAACTGAACTAAGGCCACTTCATTGGAGATCTAGAAACTTCCCCATAGACATTCTCCAGTCATCCCAGTTAAACACATCGGTACTTTCATTAGCTCTCTAGGATTTTTTTGTTCATGTGTCTCTGATTTCTATAGACCTGGCTATTCTGTGACCACAGTAGAGGCCACAAAGACATCATTTCCATCCAACCTCAGTGACTAATGAACTGATAGATTATGTCCTATTTTCATGATTTTTCTTTCTTCCTTTTACTGCCTTGTTTCTTGATTCTGTTTCTTTGCTCACTGAGGTGCTGAAATATGAATTTATGATACATGTCACAATACCTTTGAATTAGTCCCCCCTTATTCATGATTTCACTCTGTCATTTCAGTTACCCACAGCCAAAGGCAGTTCGAAAGGAGATGATCCTCCTTTGGACCTATCCTCAGAATGTCACTAGTAGCCTAACATTATTATTTTTTTAAAGATTTACTCATTTATTTATTTGACAGAGAGAGAGAGAAAGAGAGAGAGAGAGAGCGAGTGCACAAGTAGGCAGAGAGGCAGGCAGAGGGAGGGGGGATGCGGGCTCCTTGCTGAGCAGAGAGCCAATGCGGGGCTGGATCCAGGACCCCAAGACCATGACCTGAGCCAAAGGCAGAGGCTAAACCCACTGAGCCACCCAGGCGCCCCTAGTAGACTAACATTATGACACAAATACCTGCATCACTCACCTCACTTCATCTCATCACACAGGCTTTTTATCACCTTACATCATCACAAGAAGAAAGGTGAGTACAGTATGATAAGAGATTTTGAGAGATAAAAAGAGAGGTCACTTTCACATAATTTTTAGTATACTATTATAATTACTCTATTAGTTATCATTAATCTCTTCCTGTGCCTAATTTATAAGTTGAACTTTATTATGTGTATATATGCACAAGAAAAAACACAATATGTATAGGGTTTGGACAAGCTACAGTTTCAGGCATCCAGTGGGTCTTGGAATGTATTCCCTGTGGATAAGGGAGGACTATAGTATATCTCTTCATGAAAAAGTCTCTCTTTTAAATTTCATTACATTTCCCCTATTTTTCATATTTAATCCAAATTTAACTTCCTTTCTCTTCTTGGCATCTATTTTAATATGTTTTTAGAGTTGCATTTATATTTTAAAATGTTATTGTTTGTGTGTATATAAATTTTTACTTTGCATAATGGTCTTGTTCAATGTATCTAATTCCACTTCTTAACTTTCTTTAAAATTTTTCATCCATTGCTGAAGTTGTGTTCTATGTTTGCCAAGGATGTCAACTGTTTCAAGTGTTCTATATTATGAGTATTTATCAGTTCTTTAAATAAGCAATTGTTAAGAATTATTTTAAACTTTTAATTTAATTGTGAATTGTTCATTTCCACTTTCAGTTGGCATTGTTACACTGTTGATGCATACAGACTTAGGGTTTGATATCTTCCTGCTGAATTGAGCCTTTCATCTTCATGGAGTATTTGTACCAGTCTTCCTCTCTAGGTATATTTTTTCCTATATTTTTTTTAACCTTTTTGAGTACTTGATTACATTTATAGAGTACATCTTATAAATAGTAAATTTTGCATTTCTTGTAAAAAAATCAAATTTGACAATCTTGAACTTATACTGAGAGTGCTTAATGCATTTATTTTTTTTCCAAAATTTTATGCTGATACACAGAATTTACTGTCTTTGTTATTAGCAATTTTTACTACAGTTCCGTGGTATTAAGCATAGTCACTCTGTGGTGCAACCACTGCAACCATGCATCTCCAGACCTCTTTTCATTTTGCAAAACTACAACTCTGCACTCATTAAGCAACTTCCCATTCCCCACTGTCCTTAGCCACTGACTACCACTACTCTACCTTGATCTCTATGAATCTAACTTCTCCAGGTATCTCGAATAAATGGAATCATATCACTTTTTAAGATGTTATTTATTTCTTTATCTATTTTAGGGGGAGAGAAAAAGGGGGAGGCAGTGGGAGAGAGAATCTCAAGCAGACTCCATGCTGAATGCAGAGTACGACAGGAGGTCAAGCTCGTGACTCTGAGATCATGAACCAAGTCAAAAGAGAGTAGGGCCTAGTGACTAAGCCATCCAGGCACTGCATATCGTATTTGTTTTTAGTGATAGGTTCTTTTTTTTTTTTTTTTTTTTTTAAGAGAGGAGAAAGGGCATAGGTAGAGGGGGAGAGAAAATCCAAAGCAAGCTACACACTTAGCATAGAGCCCCATGTGAGGCTCAATCTCTGTGATCATGACCTGAGCTGAAATCAAGAGTCAGTTGCTCAACCAACTAAGCCACACAGGTACCTCTTTAGTGATAGGCTTATTTCATTTAGCATCATGTTCTCAAGGTTTATCCATGTCATAGTATGTGTGAGGATTTCCTTCCTTTTTAAAGAGTGAATAATATTCTACTGTATGTAAATATTTCATTTTACTTATCTATTCATATGTCAATGAACACTGCAGTTGTTTCTACTTTCTAGATATTGTGAAAAATGCTTCCATGAACATGAGTGCACAAATATGTCTTCAGACCCTGATTTCAGTTTTTCAGGGTATCTACCTCAAACTGGAATTGATGGACCAATATGGTGGCTTTATTCTTAATGTTCTGAGGAGCTGTCAAGTTGTTTCCCACAGTGTCTAAACCATGTTATATTTCCACAACAATATACAAGGGTTCCAATTTCAGTGCCTTTACTTTTAGTGAAACTGCTGATATACTTAAGTTATGTAATTAATTATACATAATTAAATGTATAATATCTCTCATTTATTCTTTATTTTTTGATCTCCAAATCTGCTTTATATATTTTCCCCTTCTTTGCTTTTTTCAGATTAATATATTTTTCTTACATTAGCTTTGTTATACATTTTTTACTACCTCTTTACATTTTAACCTAAAGATAAAAAATTCACATTCACTTATTAAAGCCTAATATAAATTTTTACTCTCATAATTTGATACTATTAGAAATTTAAATCTTTTCACTTAATTTATTCCTCACTTACCTCTGTCCTATTGTTTCCACCCATTTTCAGATATATATATATATATATATATATACACACACACACACACACACATATATGTATATAAACACACACATACATACATATATATAAATATATAAAAATTCCACAAGACATTGCCATTATTTGCTATAATCCATATTCCTATATACTGATCCAGTGTTCTTTTTTCTTCATATTTTTTTCTATTTCTCTCTGGGATCACTATCTCTCTAGATTTTTTTCTTCTAGAGCAGTACTCCCAGCAATAAATTATCTCAGTTTCTGTTTGATATTTCTCTGAGAATGTCATCATTTTGGAAGTACGGTATGCTGTATAAATAATTATAGGCTATTATGATTTCGTCTTGGCATGTTAAAGATTCTCTTCCACTGTTTTCCTGGTTTACATCATTTCTGTGAAGAAGTCAGCTGTCAGTCTTCCTGTGGTTCTCTGAAGGTTGTCTTTTCTCTCTAGCTCTTTTAAGATTTGTCTTTACTTTCTTGAATATTAATAGTTATTCTGACAACTTTTCTGAAAGACTGCAGGTAATTTTACTTTAACTTTGGAAAATTTTGGCTTAGCTCTCCAGACTCCACCATAGACCAGCAACTGTGCAGAAAGTTGCCCATGCAAAATTTCAATTGTTCCTAGCCAGAGTGTCTGCTCAGTGACAGCAAAATTTGTGCTGATTTCTCTTTCTTTTATCAATGATCTTGAGCAGCGCTTTTCAGATGATAGGCAGAGAGTTAAATCTCCCCAGAGGAAACAACAGCTGGTCATCATGTTTGTCATTTCGCTATGAATGGTTCCCCATCTCTGTTGTCCTGGTCATCATTGCTCCCATACCTGTGTTTACAATTGTTTTTCCTCCTTTTTTATACTTGCTGCAATGGAAATGTTCACCCAGAGTGACCTACTATAATCTACCTGCAGGAGATGTTTATTTTGCTCTTTTCAAATACAGTTCCTTCATACTTTTGTGACCAGTGATGACACACTAAATCAGTGTATGAATTAATGCATGAAGAGATAAAGACCCAGGTAGAAGATATACAACATAGCACTTACAGAGTTTTTTTTTTCCTTTTTAAAGAATGAATAGCATAGTTTATTCTAGATATCTACTTATCAAAGGATAATTAATATTTATTAATGTTATATAATATGTAAATAATATAACATATGCATAGTTCATATGTAGGAATGTGTGTGTATACACACAGATATAGTTTAAAGAAGCAGTATGCAGACTGAATGCTAAAAGATTAATAAAGTACTATCAAAAATGAAAATTTGTCAATAAAGCTAGCTATGCACATATTATGAAAAAAGGGATTAATTTTCATTAATGTTTTTACTACCTATGTAATGACCAGATGAATTCAGGTACATAAGAACATAAAAGGATATAACATGTTTTACTAAAATTAAATGAAACTGTAAGAATAATTTGAAACTGAGATCCTCTGACTCCAAATCTTTACTTTTTCTAATTTATTAGTGGTCATTATGGTGATATCTGAGGAATTTTTGAGAAAATCGAGACCCTTTAAAGGGGTTTTAGCTGTCAAAAACATTTTTCATACAAATACTTATGTTATTTTCCTTTTCTATTCTTGTTTTTTTCACAAGTGAATGCCAGCATTTACAACAGGCTATAATAAATGATGATGACATTTTGACGTTTGACTAGTGAAATATATGTTGAATCCCTGAGTTGTCTAAAAATTTTCTGTGATAAAAGTTTCAGGGTACATAGACATTTTAACAATATTTGTTCTTCCAATCCATGAGCATGTGATGTTTTTCCATTTCTTTGTGTCTTCCTCAATTTATCTCATAAGTGTTCTATAATTTGCAGAATATAAATCCTTTATCTCTTTGGTTAGGTTTACTCTTAGGTATCTTATGGTTTTGGTACAATTGTAAATGTGATCAATTGCTTGATTTCTGTTTCTTCTGTTTCACTGTTAGTGCATAGAAATGCAACGGACTTCTGTGCATTGATTTTATATCTTGCAACTTTGCTGAATTCCTGTATCAGTTCCAGCAATTTTTTTGTGGAGTCCTTTGGATTTTCTACAGAGCATCATATCTGCAAAGAGTGAAAGTTTGACTTCTTTGCTGATTTGGATGCATCTTATTTCTTTTTGTTGTCTGATTGCTGATGCTAGGACCTCTAGTATTATATTGAACAACAGTTGTGAGAATGGGCATCCCTGTCATATTCCTGGCTTCAGTGGAAAAACTCTCAATTGAGGAAGATATTTGCGTGGGTCTTTCCTATATGGCTTTTATGACACTGAGGTATGTATCCCTCATGGTGGAGAGCTTTTATTAAGAAAGGATGCTACATTTTGTCAAATGGCTTTTCTGCATTTATTGAGAGGATCATATGATTCTTGCCCTCTTATTAATGTGATATATCACATTGTTTGATTTGTGGATGCTGAACCACCCCTGCAGTCCAGGAATAAATCTCACTGGGTCATGGTGAATAATCTTTTTAATGTACCACTGGATCTTATTAGCTAGAATCTTGGTTAGTATTTTGGCATCCATGTTCATCAAGGATATTGTTCTGTAATTCTCCTCTTTAGTGGGGTCTTTGTCTGGTTTGGAGATCAAGGTAATGCTGGCCTCATAGGATGATTTTGGAAATTTTACTTCCATTTCTGTTCCATAGTATAGAAAAGACCCTGAATAGCCAAAGTAATGCTTAAAAGAAAACCAAAGCTGGAGGTATCACAATTCCAGACATCAAGCTGTATTACTAAGCTGTAATCATCAAGATAGACACAAAAACAGAAACAGGTACTGGCACAAAAACAGACACATAGATTAATGGAACAGAACAGAGAAGCCATAAATGGACCCTCAACTCTATGGTCACCTAATCTTCCACAAAGCAGGCAAGACTATCCAATAAAAAAGTCTCTTCGAGAAATGGTGTTGGGACACTCTGTAAAACAGCATGGAGGTTCCTCAAATAGTTGAAAACAGAGCTACCTTATGACCCAGCAATTGCACTACTGGGTATCTACCCTAAAGATACAAACATAGTGATCTGAAGGGGCATGTGCACCGAATGTTTTTAGCCAAACTATGGAAAGAACCTAGACGTCCATCAACAGATGAATGGATAAAGAAGCTGTGGTATATATATATATACAATGGAATACTATTCAGCCATCAAAAGAAATGAAATCTTGCCATTTGTGATGACGTGGATGGAACTAGAGGGTATTATGCTTAGCGAAATAAGTCAATTGGAGAAAGACGACTATCATATGATCTCTCTGATATGAGGAAGTGGAGATGCAACGTGGTGGGTTTTGGGGGATGGGAAATGAATAAGTGAAACAAGATGGGATTGGGAGGGAGACAAACCATAAGAGACTCTTAATGTCACAAAACAAACTGAGGGTGGCTGGGGAGAGGGAGGTAGGGAGAGGGTGGTGGGGTTATGGACATTGGGGAGGGTATGTGCTATGGTGAGTGCTGTGAAGTGTGTAGACCTGGCGATTCACAGACCTGTACCCCTGGGGCTAATAATACCTTATATGTTTATTAAAAAGATTTTTTTAAAAAAAAACTGACCTTAAAAAAAGAGAAAGAAATGGTGTTGGGAGAATTGGACAGACAATTCTCCAATTCATGGAGAAGAATGACATTGGATCACTTTCTTGTACCATACACAAAAATAAACTCAAAATGGATTAAAGACCTAATTGTGAGACAGGAATACATCAAAATCCTAGAGGAAAACACAGACAGCAACCTTCTTGCTACACAGTTCTCTAGAGGCAAGGGAAACAGAAGCCAAAATGGACTACTGAAAGTTCATCAGGATAAAAAAAGTTTCTGCACAGCAAAGGAAATAGTCAACAAAGCTAAAAGCCAACCTATAGAATGGGAGAAGATATTTGCAAATGACATATCAGATAAAGGGCTAGTATCCAAAATCTATAAAGAACTTATCAAACTCCACACCCAAAAAACAAAAAAAATCCGGTGAAGAAATGGAGAGAACATGAACAGACATTTCTCCGAAGAAGACATTAAGGGGGCTGCCTGGGTGGTTCAGTTGGTTAGGTTATCTGCCTTCAGCTCAGGCCATGATCCCAAGGTCCTGGGATGGAGACCCACAATGTGTTCACCCCTCAGCACGGGAGTCTGCATCTTCCTCTTGCTGCTCCCATTTTCTTTCTCATTTTCTCTCTCAAATAAATAAACACAGTTTTTTAAAAAATTAAAAAGACATAAAAATGACCAGTAGACACATGAAAAAATGCTCAATATAATTTGGCATCAGGGAAATAAAAATGAAAACCACAATGAGATACCACCTCACATCAGTCAGAAGGGCTAAAATTATTTACTCAGGAAATGACAGATCTTGGCAAGGATGCAGAGAAAAGGAGATCTTCTTACACTGTTGTTGGGAATGCGAACTGGTACAGCCACTCTGGAAAACAGTATGGAGGTTCCTCAAAATGTTAAAAATAGAGCGACCCTGTGATCCAGAAATTGCACTACTAGGTTTTTACCCAAAGGATACAAACATAATGATTTGAAGGGGAACATGCAAGCCAATGTTTACAACAGTGTCCACGATAGCCAAAATGTGGAAAGAGGCCAGGTGCCCATCAGCCATCAAAAATAATGACATCTTACCCTTTGCAATGATGTGAATGGAACTAGATGGTATTATGCTAAGTGAAATAAGTCACTCGGAGTAAGACAAATACCATATGATTTTACTCATATGTGGAATTTAAGAAACAAAATAGATGAACATAGGGAAAGGAGAGAAAAAATAAAAGAAGATAAAAACAGAGAGGGGCAAATCATAAGAGACTCTGAACTATAAGGTTGCTATAACGGAGGCTTGCTGGAGGGGAGGTGCATGGGAGGATGGGGTAAGTGGTGATGGTTATTAAGGAGGGCACCAGATGCAATGAGCACTAAGTGTTACATGCAACTGATAAATTGCTAAATTCTACCCCTGAAATTAGTAATACAGTGTATGTTAACTAAATTGAATTTAAATTAACAAAATTAAAGTTTTAGGGTACAGATATGTAGATTTTCAGAGATTAATATAACTTACTGTCAGCACTTTGCACTTATATTATTTTTGCCTATAATGCTATAATTATTTTGTAAACATATTATCATTTAATAATATTTAAATTCTGAAGTTTTCCTTGCCCCTAAAGAAACACAAGAAGATATAAGTACACATCATTGTCTTCTTTTGTAATAACTTTTTATTTTAAAAAAACTTTCTAAATTTTTAAACTTAATTTAAAACTTATTCTTTTACGGGGCGCCTGAGTGGCTCAGTGGGTTGAGCCGCTGCCTTCGGCTCGGGTCGTGGTCCCAGGGTCCTGGGATCGAGCCCCGCATCAGGCTCTCTGCTCAGCGGGGAGCCTGCTTCCTCCCCTCTCTCTGCCTGCCTCTCTGCCTGCTTGTCATCTCTCTGTCAAATAAATAAATTAATTAATTAGTTAAAAAAAATAAAACATTCTTTTAAAATTAAATTATAATATAAATATGTATATATAGTATTTTTCGTATATTTAAGCTTAAATTGTTGGCTTATACTGGGAGATTAAAAGAATTGATTAATCAAACTACAGTTGCACCATCTGCATCTAAATATGCCAGAAAAAATGAAACTGACATTCAGAAAATTCTCTCATTGACAGAAGAGAATAATCTATTCAAAAGAAATTGGAAAAATCTTTAGGAAATTAAAAAAAAAAAGATAAAGTCATTCTTTCCTTCATCTTTTGAAGCAATTCAGAAGAAATTAGAAAACCTTTAATTAAGGAATTTTTTAAAATGACAAAAATCTTTCTTTCATTCAATTTAACTTACGGTACCTTGTGTGTCAAACAATTTTTTTTTTTAATTTCTTTTCAGCGTAACAGTATTCATTGTTTCTGCACCACACCCAGTGCTCCATGCAATCCGTGCCCTCTCCAATACCCACCACCTGGTTCCCCCAACCTCCCACCCCCCCGCCCCTTCAAAACCCTCAGATCGTTTTTCAGAGTCCATAGTCTCTCATGGTTCACCTCCCCTTCCAATTTCCCTCAACCCTCTTTTCCTCTCCATCTCCCCTTGTCCTCCATGCTATTCATTATGCTCCACAAATAAGTGAAACCATATGATACTTGACTCTCTCTGCTTGACTTATTTCACTCAGCATAATCTCTTCCAGTCCCATCCATGTTGCTACAAAAGTTGGGTATTCATCCTTTCTTATGGAGGCATAATACTCCATAGTGTATATGGACCACATCTTCCTTATCCATTCGTCCGTTGAAGGGCATCTTGGTTCTTTCCATAGTTTGGCGACTATGGCCATTGCTGCTATAAACATTGGGGTACAGATGGCCCTTCTTTTCACTACATCTGTATCCTTGGGGTAAATACCTAGTAGTGCAATTGCAGGGTCATAGGGAAGCTCTATTTTTAATTTCCTGAGGAATCTCCACACTGTTCTCTAAAGTGGCTTCACCAACTTGCATTCCCACCAACAGTGTAAGAGGGTTCCCCTTTCTCCACATCCTCTCCAACACATGTTGTTTCTTGTCTTGCTAATTTTGGCCATCTAACTGGTGTAAGGTGGTATCTCAATGTGGTTTTAATTTGAATCTCCCTGATGGCTAATGATGATGAACATTTTTTCATGTGTCTGATAGCCACTTGTATGTCTTCATTGGAGAAGTATCTGTTCATATCTTCTGCCCATACAGCAAAGGAAACAGTCAACAAAATAAAGAGGCAACCCACAGAATGGGAGAATGACAGTATAGACAAAATGTTGATATCCAGGATCTATAAAGAACTCCTCAAACTCAAACATTTTAAAAGATTGTTATGATGCCATTTAAATTATAGCATCCATTTGATACCAATCATTTAGAATTTGAAGAGAAATTATTTTGTATCTTAACATTAATATTAGGAATTAAAAGACAAAAGTTGTTTGGTTTGCTTTTAAAACTAGAAATGGACAAACTACGGCATCTTATTAAACACTAAGTTATTGCTTGTGGTCATATTGTATATGGCTGAAGAGGTGCACAAAACAGTTGAATAGCTAATAAATATCTGAACACTTGGCTATGGAGAATGCCTGTTGGGTGAAATGTCAGAGAAAGAATAATCATGACGGGTCATTTTCCAAAAACACATTAATAAGTAAATTAATAATTTAGCTGCAACCCATGAAGACTGAGTTAATAGAGCATCCGCAGAATTATGTTTTTATTTTACAAATGGATGAATTTAGAGATTTAGTTTGTTTTGCTTATATTCTTTTTTTTTTAAGATTTTAATTATTTGAGAGAGAGAGAATGAGAGACAGAGAGAGCATGAGAGCAGGACGTGTCAGAAGGAGAAGTAGACTCCCTGCTTGAGTGGGGAGCCTGATGTGGGACTTAATCCTGAGACTCCAGGATCATGACCTACGCCGAAGGCAGTCGCACAACTGACTGAGCCACCCAGGTGCCCCATATGGTGTTTGTTTAAAACACTTCTACCCACCCTGTTGATGAAGGAGGGTTTCCTGCTGTGAGGTAATGGGGACGAGCGAGGACAATACACCTGCCACTGGATAGGTAAGACAGAGGGCAGGTTATTGATTACACAGAATTGCAGTGTAGGAGGGCAGGGGAGAGCATGTCATACAGGGCCACCTGGGTATTGACTGCATTCTAGAACATTCTGAGCAACCCAACGCAGACTTTGTAGTATAAAAAGGTGGCAGTGACCCCTGGCTCCTGAGGAAGAACGTGACTCCTTGTTTGAATAATTTCACATCTGGCCTTCAGCCTGCTTTTGAAGGACAATTAGAAACCACACCTGATCCCCAGAACAGTTGTTTGACTAAGGTTATTATCCCAGAAAGTGGAAGGGGGAGGGGAACCTACAGTAAGGCCATTGAAAGTCCTCTGCTTAACCTGACTGACAAAGTCTAGGTAACATTGTTGGAGATAATCTTGTGCTGAAAGGAACTACTACAATTACACTATGAACTTTCTGCCAGTTGATACATGTACTTTTCAAAATTGTAGATGACATAAAGCTAGAGAGATAGTTAGGATTTTGTGTTAATAGAATCAGAATCTAAAACAGTCTCTGTAGTCTTGAATATTGGGTCAACTCTGGCAGAATTAAATTTAACAGAAAAAAATGTAGGTCTTAAACTTGGGGTCCTAAAAGAGGAAATATATGTAAACTTGAGGATGCAGCTGATTTTATGCTTAGTATAAGTCAATTAGAAAGTTTTCCCAAAAAAAGCCCATGTATGTTTCATGTAAGTTTCAGCTTTATTTATAGGAATATAGTGTCTTGATCAATTACAGTTGATAGTACCACTTTGCATTGGTCACCTGGCCTGTTTCTTGTTAGTTTCAAAAGGACACAGAAAAAGTAGGGCATATTTCAGCACAGCAACTATGAGACTGAGGTGACTTGAAACTGTCGTATCAGAAACTGAGGGATGGTAGAACTAATAATTTACCCTGACTCTATACCATTTGGTAGTCTCGATGCACCCTGGCTGAGCACTCTTCAGTGATGCTAACTGCGTTAGAGAACATGCCTCACTTGCTCCTGACATCTTTCCAGTTCTTATCCAGTCCTAATACTTGGCTCCATCGATGGCATTCTTGTCCATCCATCCCCCCGCTTTTTAGGATATGATTTAACTTCTTGGCATGTTCATTCCCAAACTTTAAATGGATATGCCCTTTTGGATCTTTTTTTGCTTCAACCATCAGGGGTAGAATTTCATTCCTAGTCGACTCTCAAATGGCCCCGTTATCCCAGAGGTGTGAGTTTGGATAAGATGCTGGAAGCAGAGGGAGGAGTCAAGATGGCGGAGAAGTAGCAGACTGAGACTGCTTCAGCTAGCCGGAGATCAGCTAGATAGCTTATCTAAAGATTGCAAACACCTGAAAATCCATCGGCAGATCGAAGAGAAGAAGAACAGCAATTCTGGAAACAGAAAAACAACCACTTTCTGAAAGGTAGGACCGGCGGAGAAGTGAATCCAAAGCGACGGGAAGATAGACCCCGGGGGGAGGGGCCGGCTCCCGGCAAGCGGCGGAGCAACGGCGCACAAAATCAGGACTTTTAAAAGTCTGTTCCGCTGAGGGACATCGCTCCAGAGGCTAAACCGGGGCGAAGCCCACGCGGGTTCAGCGTGGCCTCAGGTCCCGCAGGGTCACAGAAGGATCAGGGGTGTCTGAGTGTCGCAGACCTTGCGGGTATTGGAACGGGAAAGCCGGCTACAGAGACAGAGCCGACAGTAAGCTCACAGCTCGGTGTTACCTTGAACTGGTCGCAGGCTCGGAGAGCTCGGAGCGCGGCCGGAGGTCAGGCAGACGGGAGTAACTGGGCGCTGTTCTCTGAGGGCGCACTGAGGAGTGCGGCCCTGGGCTCTCGGCTCCTCCGGGCCGGAGACCAGGAGGCCGCCATTTGTATTCCCGTCCTCCGGAACTCTACGGAAAGCGCTCAGGGAACAAAAGCTCCTGAAAGCAAACCCGAGCGGATTACTCACCCCGGCCCCGGGTAAGGGCGATGTAATTCCGCCTGGGGCAAAGACACTTGAGAATCACTACACCAGGCCCCTCCCCCAGAAGATCAACAAGAAATCCAGCCAAGACCAAGTTCACCTACCAAGGAGTGCGGTTTCAATACCAAGGAGAGCAGCAGAATTCCAGAGGAGGAGAAAGCCAAGCACGGAACTCATGGCTTTTTCCCTGTGATTTTTTTTTTAGTCTTGCAGTTAATTCAATTTTTTCTTTTTCATTTTTTTGTTTTTTTCTTTTCTCGCCTTCGGGTAAATTTTTTTTTTTTTTAACTGTTACCTTTTTCTTTTTTAACGATTTTTTACTAGTTTATCTAGTATATATATTTTTTCATTTTTACATTTTTCTCAGGTGTTTTCCTTTTTTTTTTTTAAATTCTTTTCTTTTCTTTTTTCTTTTTTTTTTCTTTCTTTTTTCTTTTTTTTTCTTTCTTCCTTTTTGAACCTCTTTTTATCCCCTTTCTCCCCCCTCACGATTTTGGATCTCTTCTAATTTGGTTAAAGCATTTTTTCCTGGGGTTGTTGCCACCCTTTTAGTATTTTACTTGCCCCTTCATATACTCTTATCTGGACAAAATGACAAGACGGAAAAATTCAACACAAAAAAAAGAACAAGAGGCAGTACCGAAGGCTAGGGACCTAATCAATACAGACATTGGTAATATGTCAGATCTAGAGTTCAGAATGACAATTCTCAAGGTTCTAGCCGGGCTTGAAAAAGGCATGGAAGATATTAGAGAAACCCTCTCGAGAGATATAAAAGCCCTTTCTGGAGAAATAAAAGAACTAAAATCTAACCAAGTTGAAATCAAAAAAGCTATTAATGAAGTGCAATCAAAAATGGAGGCTCTCACTGCTAGGATAAATGAGGCAGAAGAAAGAATTAGTGATATAGAAGACCAAATGACAGAGAATAAAGAAGCTGAGCAAAAGAGGGACAAACAGCTACTGGACCACGAGGGGAGAATTCGAGAGATAAGTGACACCATAAGACGAAACAATATTAGAATAATTGGGATTCCAGAAGAAGAAGAAAGAGAGAGGGGAGCAGAAGGTATACTGGAGAGAATTATTGGGGAGAATTTCCCCAATATGGCAAAGGGAACGAGCATCAAAATTCAGGAGGTTCAGAGAACGCCCCTCAAAATCAATAGGAATAGGCCCACACCCCGTCACCTAATAGTAAAATTTACAAGTCTCAGTGACAAAGAGAAAATCCTGAAAGCAGCCCGGGAAAAGAAGTCTGTAACATACAATGGTAAAAATATTAGATTGGCAGCTGACTTATCCACAGAGACCTGGCAGGCCAGAAAGAGCTGGCATGATATTTTCAGAGCACTAAACGAGAAAAACATGCAGCCAAGAATACTATATCCAGCTAGGCTATCATTGAAAATAGAAGGAGAGATTAAAAGCTTCCAGGACAAACAAAAACTGAAAGAATTTGCAAATACCAAACCAGCTCTACAGGAAATATTGAAAGGGGTCCTCTAAGCAAAGAGAGAGCCTACAAGTGGTAGATCAGAAAGGAACAGAGACCATATACAGTAACAGTCAACTTACAGGCAATACAATGGCACTAAATTCATATCTCTCAATAGTTACCCTGAATGTTAATGGGCTAAATGCCCCTGTCAAAAGACACAGGGTATCAGAATGGATAAAAAAACAAAACCCATCTATATGTTGCCTCCAAGAAACTCATTTTAAGCCCGAAGACACCTCCAGATTTAAAGTGAGGGGGTGGAAAAGAATTTACCATGCTAATGGACATCAGAAGAAAGCAGGAGTGGCAATCCTTATATCAGATCAATTAGATTTTAAGCCAAAGACTATAATAAGAGATGAGGAAGGACACTATATCATACTCAAAGGGTCTGTCCAACAAGAAGATTTAACAATTTTAAATATCTATGCCCCCAACGTGGGAGCAGCCAACTATATAAACCAATTAATAACAAAATCAAAGAAACACATCAACAATAATACAATAATAGTAGGGGACTTTAACACTCCCCTCACTGAAATGGACAGATCATCCAAGCAAAAGATCAGCAAGGAAATAAAGGCCTTAAACGACACACTGGACCAGATGGACATCACAGATATATTCAGAATATTTCATCCCAAAGCAACAGAATACACATTCTTCTCTAGTGCACATGGAACATTCTCCAGAATAGATCACATCCTCGGTCCTAAATCAGGACTCAACCGGTATCAAAAGATTGGGATCATTCCCTGCATATTTTCAGACCACAATGCTCTAAAGCTAGAACTCAACCACAAAAGGAAGTTTGGAAAGAACCCAAATACATGGAGACTAAACAGCATCCTTCTAAAGAATGAATGGGTCAACCGGGAAATTAAAGAAGAATTGAAAAAAATCATGGAAACAAATGATAATGAAAATACAACGGTTCAAAATCTGTGGGACACAACAAAGGCAGTCCTGAGAGGAAAATATATAGCGGTACAAGCCTTTCTCAAGAAACAAGAAAGGTCTCAGGTACACAACCTAACCCTACACTTAAAGGAGCTGGAGAAAGAACAAGAAAGAAACCCTAAGCCCAGCAGGAGAAGAGAAATCATAAAGATCAGAGCAGAAATCAATGAAATAGAAACCAAAAAAACAATAGAACAAATCAACGAAACTAGGAGCTGGTTCTTTGAAAGAATTAATAAAATTGATAAACCCCTGGCCCGACTCATCAAAAAGAAAAGAGAAAGGACCCAAATAAATAAAATCATGAATGAAAGAGGAGAGATCACAACTAACACCAAAGAAATACAAACTATTATAAGAACATACTATGAGCAACTCTACGCCGATAAATTTGACAATCTGGAAGAAATGGATGCATTCCTAGAAACATATAAACTACCACAACTGAACCAGGAAGAAATAGAAAGCCTGAACAGACCCATAACCAGTAAGGAGATTGAAACAGTCATTAAAAATCTCCAAACAAACAAAAGCCCAGGGCCAGACGGCTTCCCGGGGGAATTCTACCAAACATTTAAAGAAGAACTAATTCCTATTCTCCTGAAACTGTTCCAAAAAATAGAAATGGAAGGAAAACTTCCAAACTCATTTTATGAGGCCAGCATCACCTTGATCCTAAAACCAGACAAGGATCCCACCAAAAAAGAGAGCTATAGACCGATATCCTTGATGAACACAGATGCGAAAATACTCAACAAAATACTAGCCAATAGGATTCAACAGTACATTAAAAAGATTATTCACCACGACCAAGTGGGATTTATTCCAGGGCTGCAAGGTTGGTTCAACATCCGCAAATCAGTCAATGTGATACAACACATCAATAAAAGAAAGAACAAGAACCATATGATACTCTCAATAGATGCTGAAAAAGCATTTGACAAAGTACAGCATCCCTTCCTGATCAAAACTCTTCAAAGTGTAGGGATAGAGGGCACATACCTCAATATCATCAAAGCCATCTATGAAAAACCCACCGCAAATATCATTCTCAATGGAGAAAAACTGAAAGCTTTTCCGCTAAGGTCAGGAACACGGCAGGGATGTCCATTATCACCACTGCTATTCAACATAGTACTAGAGGCCCTAGCCTCAGCAATCAGACAACAAAAGGAAATTAAAGGCATCCAAATCGGCAAAGAAGAAGTCAAATTATCACTCTTCGCAGATGATATGATACTATATGTGGAAAACCCAAAAGACTCCACTCCAAAACTGCTAGAACTTATACAGGAATTCAGTAAAGTGTCAGGATATAAAATCAATGCACAGAAATCAGTTGCATTTCTCTACACCAACAGCAAGACAGAAGAAAGAGAAATTAAGGAGTCAATCCCGTTTACAATTGCACCCAAAACCATAAGATACCTAGGAATAAACCTAACCAAAGAGACACAGAATCTATACTCAGAAAACTATAAAGTACTCATGAAAGAAATTGAGGAAGACACAAAGAAATGGAAAAATGTTCCATGCTCCTGGATTGGAAGAATAAATATTGTGAAAATGTCTATGCTACCTAAAGCAATCTACACATTTAATGCAATTCCTATCAAAGTACCATCCATCTTTTTTAAAGAAATGGAACAAATAATGCTAAAATTTATATGGAACCAGAAAAGACCTCGAATAGCCAAAGGGATATTGAAAAAGAAAGCCAACGTTGGTGGCATCACAATTCCGGACTTCAAGCTCTATTACAAAGCTGTCGTCATCAAGACAGCATGGTACTGGCACAAAAACAGACACATAGATCAATGGAACAGAATAGAGAGCCCAGAAATAGACCCTCAACACTATGGTCAACTAATCTTCGACAAAGCAGGAAAGAATGTCCAATGGCAAAAAGACAGCCTCTTCAATAAATGGTGCTGGGAAAATTGGACAGCCACATGCAGAAAAATGAAATTGGACCATTTCCTTACACCACACACAAAAATAGACTCAAAATGGATGAAGGACCTCAATGTGCGAAAGGAATCCATCAAAATCCTTGAGGAGAACACGGGCAGCAACCTCTTTGACCTCAACCGCAGCAACATCTTCCTAGGAACAACGCAAAAGGCAAGGGAAGCAAGGGCAAAAATGAACTATTGGGATTTCATCAAGATCAAAAGCTTTTGCACAGCAAAGGAAACAGTTAACAAAATCAAAAGACAACTGACAGAATGGGAGAAGATATTTGCAAACGACATATCAGATAAAGGACTACTGTCCAGAATCTATAAAGAACTTAGCAAACTCAACACCCAAAGAACAAATAATCCAATCAAGAAATGGGCAGAGGACATGAACAGACATTTCTGCAAAGAAGACATCCAGATGGCCAACAGACACATGAAAAAGTGCTCCATATCACTCGGCATCAGGGAAATACAAATCAAAACCACAATGAGATATCACCTCACACCAGTCAGAATGGCTAAAATAAACAAGTCAGGAAATGACAGATGCTGGCGAGGATGCGGAGAAAGGGGAACCCTCCTACACTGTTGGTGGGAATGCAAGCTGGTACAGCCACTCTGGAAAACAGCATGGAGGTTCCTCAAAATGTTGAAAATAGAACTGCCCTATGACCCAGCAATTGCACTATTGGGTATTTACCCTAAGGATACAAACGTAGTGATCCAAAGGGGCACATGCACCCGAATGTTTATAGCAGCAATGTCCACAATAGCCAAACTATGGAAAGAACCTAGATGCCCATCAACAGATGAATGGATCAAGAAGATGTGGTATATATACACAATGGAATACTATGCAGCCATCAAAAGAAATGAAATCTTGCCATTTGCGACAACATGGATGGAACTAGAGCGTATCATGCTTAGCGAAATAAGTCAAGCAGAGAAAGACAACTATCATATGATCTCCCTGATATGAGGAAGTGGTGATGCAACATGGGGGCTTAAGTGGGTAGGAGAAGAATCAATGAAACAAGATGGGATTGGGAGGGAGACAAACCATAAGTGACTTTTAATCTCACAAAACAAACTGAGGGTTGCTGGGGGGAGGGGGTTGGGGAGAAGGGGGTGGGATTATGGACATTGGGGAGGGTATGTGCTTTGGTGAGTGCTGTGAAGTGTGTAAACCTGGTGATTCACAGACCTGTACCCCTGGGGATAGAGTATTACGCCTCCATCAGAAAGGATGAATACCCAACTTTTGTAGCATCATGGACGGGACTGGAAGAGATTATGCTGAGTGAAATAAGTCAAGCAGAGAGAGTCAACTATCATATGGTTTCACTTATTTGTGGAGCATAACAAATAGCATGGAGGACATGGGGACTTAGAGTGGAGAAGGGAGTTGGGGGAAATTGGAAGGGGAGGTGAACCATGAGAGACTATGGACTCTGAAAAACAATCTGAGGGTTTTGAAGGGACGGGGGGTGGGAGGTTGGGGTACCAGGTGGTGGGTATTATAGAGGGCACGGATTGCATGGAGCACGGGGTGTGGTGCAAAAATAATGAATACTGTTATGCTGGAAATAAAAATTAAAAAAAAAAAAAAAAAAAAAAAAAAAAAGATGCTGGAAGCAGCCCCCTAAAGACAAATCTAGAGCTAAAGACAGAAGGCTATTGGAAAAGGGGGAAGTCTGGGGAAGGAGGACTGGCTTCCTGACAGCTGGAATTCCCTGAAATTAGAGTGTGCCGTTGTCAGGTACTTGTCACTGTCTCATTACTATAGATATTTGAGCAAAAGTTTGTTCTTCCATGTGGGGAACTCCTGAAGCAAAGATGTAAAAATGAGACCATAAATGATAGTCTTCTCTCCGGGTTTCTATTTTGTTTTTTTTGTTTTTTGTTTTTTTTTAGAATGAGGGATTCTATGGGAATTTTTAAAAAGAATCATATGCTACAAGTTTTATGTTTCTTACCTTGAGGATAAGAAAATACAGTCAAAAGATTTACACATAATATGACACGAACATGAGCTGCATCTTGTTCAGTTAAGTACAGCATTAGAATTTAATCTGAAAATTTAGGTAAAGAGACAGATTTACTGAGAGACCTGAAATAAGGCATATACTCCATATGCATCCTCCATTCACATGCTTCATTTTCCACTGATCTCTTTATCTTGAAATATGACTTCATCTTCTACTTGGAGTATTTTTTGTACTAATTCATTTTCTTTAGGCAGAAACTGACAACAGCTTCCCTAAGAAATGGACTGTTAAAAGTAATGAAATTGGCTGTTAATTAAGAATATTTGAAGTACAAAAGTAAACAAATCTATTAAGATGTAGATATAATGCTGTATAAATACTTATTTTGTATGTTATGACTATAAAACTGATTCTTCTATCTTAGGGACTTTACTCAGAAATCCCTAAACAAATTAGAATAGTAAACAATATTAAAGATCGCAATTTGGTGGAAGTATATTGTGAGGTATCAAGTTCAAAACACAAGTAATGCTGAATTATAAGTCAAAAGCCATGAGGGAAAAGCTTCTGCACAGCAAAGGAAACAACCAAAAAAACTAAAAGGCAGCCAGCCTATGGAATGGGAGAAGATATTTCCCACTGACACATATGGTAAAGGGTTAGTATCCAAAATCTTGAAGAACTTATTAAACTCAACACCCCAAAAATAAATAATCTAGTTAAGAAATGGCCAAAGGACATGAATAGACAATTTCCCAAAGAAGATAATCAGATGGCTTTTAGACACATGAAAAGATGCTCAATATCACTCATTATCAAGGAAATACAATCATAAACACTATCAGATACCACCTCACACCTGTCAGAATGGCTAAAATTAAGAACACAGGAGTTGACAAGTGTTGGTAAGGGTGTGGAGAAAGGGGAACCCTCTAATACCGTTGGTGGGAGTACAAACTACTCTGGAGTCTGGAGAACAGTATGGTAGTTCCTCAAAAACCTAAAAATAGAACTACACTATGACCCAGTAAGTGCACTACTAGGTAGTTACCCAAATGATACAAAAATATACATTTGAAGGAATTCATGCATTCTAGTGTTCATAGCAGCATTGTCAACAACAGACAAACTACGGAAAAGAGCCCAATGCCCATCAACTGATACATTTAATGGAATACCACTCAGCCAACAGAAAGAGTGAAATTTGTTTCACTCAATGAAAGTTACTGCCACTTGCAATATCATTGGAGCTAGAATGCATTATGCTACATGAAATGAGTCAATCAGAGAAGTAAAAATACCATGATTTCACTCATTTGTAGAATTTAAGAAACAAAACAGATGAGCGTACAGGAGGGGAGAGGGGAGAGAAAGAAGGACTCAACCCATAGGAGACTCTAAAGTAGAGTCTGAAGGATGATGGAGGGAGGTGGGTGGGGGATGGGATAGATGGGAGATGGATAGTAAGGAGGGCACATGCTATGATGAGCACTGGCGTTATGTGAAGGATGAACCACTGAACTCTACTCCTGAAACCAGTCAACTAACTAGTAAGTTAACTAACTAGAATTTGAATTAAAAAAAAAAAGCCACAAGGAATGGGTTTTATAAAGTATCTTCCATCTGCATTCAAAGATTGATTTTTCTAACAACAAATTAGAAATTGATTGTGTATATTTTCATTTTATAATGTAATAATTGTTGGGTTATTAGAAGAACTTTTTTTCCCAAAGCATGTGTGTTTCAGGTTATGGATTCTCACGTGCTCTTTCAGAAGCTAAAAAAAGCAATTGATGTCAGGATGTATTCTGTGTGTCAGATTTTTCTCTGCCTTTAACAGTACTGAAAAGATATAACATGCACACACCCATTTTAAGACTTTAACTGTTATATTTGTAAAAGAAATAATGAGTAGGTTGCTGACTTGTGACAGAGCCAAGATGATACCAATATACAAGTATAGAGCCTAAATGTCTTCACAGAAAGCCTTGCCATAGCACTGGCCTCTTCTCCTGTGTTCTCGGACATTCATACCCTGCAATATAACAATCTGACTACATTAAGCAATCTTCTGCTCTTAGAAAATTTCTAACTAAACCTAGTATATCAGCCCTATTCTGCTAGTCTGCCTGCCTACAGTGCAGAGCCATTGTCTTCTAGGGATTGATACAGATTTTTTTTTTTTCTTGCCTTTGACAGAGCTTAACAGCTTGGACTTGTTTCTTAATTTAACATGTAGTAAGTGGCTATTGAGTTAAAGCATCATGTTAGAAACTGAGGAGACAATGGTGGCTATGGTGGTTAGTTTTAATGTGTCAATTTGGTGGGGCCACAATGTCTAGATATTTGATCAAACATTATTATGGATATTACTGGGAGGGTATTTTTGAATGAGACATTTATATCAATGGACTGTTGGTCTTCAGAATGGTGGTGGGCCTCATATGATTGGCTGAGGGCCTGAATATAAAAAGGTTGACCTCTTCAGAGCAAGGAGGAATTCTCTAGCATACAGCTGTAAGTATTCACCTGAAACACTGGCTCTTTTTGGTTCTCCAGCAGACTGCCTTTGGACCTAATCTGCAACTTTTCCTGAGGCCCCAGGCTGTCCCATCAGAATTTAGACTTGCCACCCGCCAAAGTCATGTGATCCATTTCCTTAAAATGAGGTTTTTAAAAAATGTATCTATATCTCCTTATATAGATATAATCACATGATCCAGAGAGAGACAGAGTGAGTATGAGATGTGTAGATAGGTATAGAGATAATATAGATATACAAAGATTTTATTTTAAGGACTTGGGTCACATGACTGTCATCTGTAGCTGTATGGACATCTGTTTGTCTGGAGAACTCTGACTAATACAATGACCAAAACATGTTTTTAGATCATACATATGCAGGGAGAATAATGCAGAAATTCTACTTAAATGGGGAGTTGTGTTTCTGAAGACATGTTGTTAAAGCTTCATGTGAAATCTCTGTGAGACTGTAGTAGGTGGAGGAATCAGTTACTATGAGACAAGAAAAATAAAGAGAGAAATGATAGCACAGGCTTGAAAAAATATTAATAGTTGTTTTGCTGGAAAATTCAAGGTAGATGAGAGATAAGTAATGAGTTAAAGGTAATGGCGCTTTAAGTCAGCCAGACAGCATATTCTTTCTCAACGATACACATGGAGTAGGACAGAATAACTGCACTCAAAACAACTACCTTACCCTAGTATAAACTAATCCCTTCTCTTTCCATTAGATTCTTTTATGTTGATGGTCGGTTGTGTTTTCCGATATTTAGACCCACTCTCCTCCTTGCCCCCATGTACATTTTGATTTGTCTTAGCACATCAAAGGGTGATCTAAAAGCAGGGCTCTGGGCAGCGCTGATTTTTATTTTCACTGCTAGTATTTCACGTAGTCAACTTTCTTTCCTAAACACTGCTTGTATGGCAAGTCTTTTTTTTTTAATTTATTTTTTATTTATTTTCAGCATAACAGTATTCATTATTTTTGCACCACACCCAGTGCTCCATGCAGTCCGTGTCCTCTCTAATACCCACCACCTGGTTCCCCGACCTCCCACCCCCCGCCCCTTCAAACCCCTCAGATTGTTTTTCAGAATCGACAGTCTCTCATGGTTCACCTCCCCTTCCAATTTCCCCCAACTCCCTTCTCCTCTCTCACTCCCCATGTCCTCCATGCTATTTGTTATGCTCCACAAATAAGTGAAACCATATGATAATTGACTCTCTCTGCTTGACTTATTTCACTAGGCAAGTCTTTTGTGATATGATCCGAACAGCAAAATATGCAATGGTCGCTGTCCTCCATGTCTTTAAGGGTACAGCAATGTTTAAGTTGAATTTGAAAAGGGGACTAGAAAATGGAATAAACAAGATGATCATGACAATTTATTTCCACCTCGATCTACATCAGAGATAATCTATGGACCAAACTTTTTGCAATGATGGTAGAGCTAATCACATTCCAGCAAATAGAATGAAATATTTCAGAATGGAAGTATTAAAATCACTAAGAGATAAAAACCAATAGCCTGCCATCCAAGGAAAATGCCATTAAATAAGATTTCTGTTTTTAAAATGAATATTAGAGTTAGATCCATAAGGTAAAATGACTTATTATAAATTAACAGTATGAATAGGTAGATTTCAGAATATTTCTATAAGTAATGTCACAGAACCACCCTTCTGAGCTAACTAATTAGCTCATTAAAGCATTCCATCTCATTGAAGTGCAGCTTTTTTTTTTTTTTTTTTTTTAGAAGATGTCAGCTGTGTGATTGAATGACATGCAAAATCTCTTGGTATTTTATGGATATGTGATCCTTGGCATTCAATAATGAAACTGCTCTTCTGTGTTTGTAGAAGAAGAGCATTCAATTTTCATGGAAATGTCAGAAAGATTATATTGTTTTCTTCTATTTATTTTTATTGTTTTGGTCTGGGATATAGTTGAAAGCCTGTCAGTGGTGTCCTTTGCAGTTGCTTCAAAAGCCATAAAACAATTGGTACAACCTGAAGATGCTGATTTATTGTTGATGCCAAAAGATAGAAATCTTTTAAAATAAGAAATAATGTGAGATCCATAAATTTTCAGTTAAAGATAATGCATTTAAAAGTTTTGACTATCTTTCTCCTTATTTTATACTAGTTTCCCCAAACCTCTAATAAAATCTCATCTGGTGGGCTTTTCATATTCAAGAAAAAGTGAATAGATCCTCTGTAATTATTATATAGGGTAAGTACTTACATATTATAAGCATTCAATACATGCTTAATGAGAGTGAATATGGGAAGTGATTAATACATTACTATTTGGAGAGTTCCCTTCACCTAAACTACCCTCTGAATTCTTTCCAAATTTCTTTTTTTTTTTTTTAAGTAGGCTCCATGCCCAGCATGGAAGTAATGTGATAAAACACTGCACCCTACACATTGCATTGTGAGGCTTGAACTCATGACCTGGAGATCAAGAGCCAAGCTGAGATCAAGAATTGGACGCTTAACCGAATGAGCCACCCAGGCGCCCCCTAATTATTCCAAATGACTTTTCCATGAAATAATTTATTATACCTCAAATTCAATTAGTTTCTATTTCACTTTAACCAACAGCACATTATGTAGCACTCCACCATGATTACTTTTAATAAATTTAATAGATTTAATAAATTTAATAAATATTAAGATCCACAGATCTTAATATTTGTTTGAGTTCTAATGTGTGTTACTGTATGGGAGGTTAACATTACAGATAGGAAAGAGGAAAAGGTACAAAAGAGAGCACTTAATGGAGCAGCCAAATAAAATAAATAGATAGATAAATAAATAAATAAATAAAAGGTAGGAATGAGTAAATGACCTACTGATGAAAGGAACCCATGAGTTACTTGTCCTTTCCTACATACAGGGAACTGTAAATGTTTGTGAACATGCAGAGGAAGGTAAGGGTGAGTAAACACCCTGGCAGGTGTTAGCGCATGTATTAGTACAGAGTAGATATTATATAGAAGGGTCACAAAACCCAGTTTTTTGGGTTACAAATGGCTACCTCAAGGGCATGATGCTTTGAAGTGTGTTAACAGAAGAAAATTAATGAAGGAGTATGACAGAGAATCTCTATTGGGCCCAACCTCTACTTCCTGCTTTACATTTAGTAATGAGCTCCCTGATACTGTATCACCATTAGCAGGATACAAGACCACCCAAATAAAGACCACGATTCCAGCTAGAGGGCGGACCAAGCTCTCAGGAGGGCAACCTGAATAGCGTCTCACCTTTCACTTAACTTCCTTAAATAGAGAAAATAGGCATGTGATTGTGAGCTAGCTTTGAACCCAAGGTCAAGCACAATGCCCAAGAAAATGATTAAAGAAGACAGAAGGAACTTAAGATAAACTCAAGGAGCAAAATTAAGTGTAGGGTGTTGTGGGACATATATGGGAACATGCAAACTGGTCCTGTCAGGTTAGGGATGGCTTTTTTGTTGTTGTTAAAGATTTGTATTTATTTGTCAGAGAGAGAGGGAGGAAACAAAAGCAGGGGGAGTGGCAGAGGGAGAAGCAGACTCCCTGCTGAGCAGGGAGCCTGAAGCGGCACTTGATTCCAGTACCCTGAGATCATGACCTGAGCAGAAGGCAGCGGCTTAACTAACTGAACCACCCAGCTGTCCCCAGGGATGGCTTTTACTTTTCCTGAAGTTTGCCTGCCTTTGTGAAGAAGAAGGGAAAAAACAGTCACACATACATACACATAAACATAAACACTTCTAATTTTCTTTTGGATACTACATTTTTTCGTTCTTTTGGCCCAAACTCTTAGCCCATATTCAACAAAATAAAGAAGTGGGCAAAGTTCCAAGATGAAAAACAAAACAAATGAAGGCTTTAATTGGATTGCTGGCTACCTCTTTGTTCTCCTTCTGACGTGTACTTTTCTGTGTCCCCTACATTCTTTGGGATAACTAATTGAAATCTTTGCATTCTTGATTCTTTTCTTTTTCACTTCCAATAACCTTTTGCTCTCATGTTAAAAAAAGGGGGGGGGGTTGTTTGCAACCACCTAAAACTGCAACATCTTTGAAACCTACATTCTGTGTGTCCTATTCTCTTATAAGCATCTGCTCTCCTCTTAATTATGATGCTAACAAGGCCTACACTTTTGATTGCTCACTTGGAAGAGCCCCATCCAAGTTCCAGTTAAGAGTCCCAGCAACAATATCTCATACTTTTGTAGAAGTGTAAACAGGAAAATACTTTTGTATTTTCTTATTCAGAGAGAGAGCCCCCCAAAATACAAAACCATGGCACCCATGAAACTAGCATTTTTCCCACTGTGACAAGTCTTGAACATTTTTGGAGCTTCCAATCCATTCACTCGCCCACTCTGCATTGCCCCCTGAAGCCTGCTGTTCTTCAGGGCCCACTACTTCCCACCACCCGGTGTGGACCCCAGGTGCCTTGCCCGTAATCACTCCCCTGTCAGCATTACCAAAAGTGTTCCAGTCCGTCTCAAGAATATAACCTCGGAAAACCCAAAACATTCAAGTATTCAAGCACCTGAATTCTCTAAAGTAAATTAAATAAACATAACTTCTGTAAATCTCATTGTTTCACTATTGAATTTATGAACATGATTTTAATCAGAGCTCCACTGTATCCGGTAGCTTCACTTTCAAGTTGATTCTCTCACTAGATACTTCTGCCTTCTTTCCTCATTTCCAACGCCTCTTATGTCTCACTTCCTTTTAGAAATTATGAATAATCAGATAAAAGCTGTCTTACCTGCTATCAAATCTGCACAACTACAGCCATCTGAATATGATGTCTGTCCTTTGCTTAGTACGATGGAGGGGGGGCGGGGGGCTATCCTATGAGAGGCTGATCGATCACTCCATTCCGATCTCAAGTCTTCAGGATTTAGCTTCTTCACATCATCTCCCTTCTGTCCCATCACTTCTCCATCTCTATTGGATAATTCCCCACAAACTTACAAATTTCAGCTTTTTTCTCTGCCTTAATAAAATAAAACCCTATTTTAGGAATACTTCTTACCCCAGAGACTGCCTTCCTCTCCCTTTTCAGTTTAATAACCACACCATTTACTGAACAGTCCATCAGCTTCTCGTTCATTTGCAGTGCCTCTTGAGTCAAGTTCCTATATATTTATGGATAGATTTCTTTTTTAATTCTGCATTGTTGGCTCTCCTATTACCAATAAACCAACTTTTTTTTTATTACTATAACTTTTTGTAAGTATAGTTCACCCTTGAACACCATGGGGGTTTTGGATGCTGACACCCCCCAGGCAGTCAAACATCAGCACATAATTTTTGACTCCCCAAAACTTCACAATAGCCCATTGAAACTTACAGCTTAAATCTGTGCTTTTCCAAAGGTAAGCTATATTGACAGATGACTATGAGAATCCAGCACAGCCAAGGTTTATATGCAAGGACTCTAGACATAGACATCTGGGTTCAAAGCCCAGTTACACTGTTAACAACCTGCACAATCTTGAGGAAGTTAAAATCCGTGACTCACTTTGTGTATACAAAAAAAAATGAGTTAATAACTGTACTATCTAAGATTTGGGGCAAGACTAAAGAGAAGTTCTGTTTAAGTATTAGCTATTATTATTATTACTACAATTGTTTTGATAATTTTTGATGTTTTACTTTTCTATATGAATTTTAGAATTAGTTCATTTGCCATGAAAATTCTTTTAGGATATATTTAGTGTTCTTCATTATAATTATGGAAATATCAGCTACTATTAATCAATTATTTGGTTTCCCTTGAGTTAATACTTTCTTGTTTTTTGGGGCACCTGGGTGGCTCAGTGGGTTAAGCCTCTGCCTTCGGCTCAGGTCATGATCTCAGGGTCCTGGGATGGAGCTCCACGTAGGCCTCTCTGCTCAGTGGGGAGCCTGCTTCCCCCTCTCTCTCTGCCTGCCTCTCTGCCTATTAATGATCTCTCTTTGTCAAATAAATAAATAATATCTTAAAAAAAACCTTTCTTCTTATTTTAAATAGCTAAATTGTTTTACTAAAAAATACAATTTAATTTTCTGAAAGAACTAAAATCTGATTTTTGTTTCAGATATGAATTATTCTCTTTTTAAAAATATATTTATTTTGCGAACTTCCTTCTAGAATCCTCCTCTGAACCCATTCCAAATTTATATTATTTACTCGCCTGGTTTCTGGATAGGTTTCATCCTGGGAGCTCCATTAACCATTATACCATGAATTCCACTCATATTTCTTGTATTTGGAGATGATATTTTCTTTCTTTCTTTTTTTTTTTTTTTGTCTTTCACTGGTTAGTGTCTTCAGTTTCATCAAGTATGTCTTACACTTGCTTTCTGAGAAGGAGTGCATGAGGACTGATTTTTTTTTTTTTTTTTTTTACTATCTTGATTGACAGTTTGCTCAGTGTAGAAAGAGCTACATTGGGAAGATTTCCTCATAATTTTGAAGCCATCAATGCATGACCTTTAACTTCTAGTATGGCTTTAATAAATTCAATGTTTGTCTGATCTTTTATTTGGGCTCTTTTATCCCTCTGTCTGAAAATTGTGGATTTTATTATTATAAATGTTCTGAAATTTCATATTGATGTGACCCGAAACTTTTCTTTTTCTCCTCCTCCTCCTTTTCTTCTTCATTCTCCCTCTTGAACTGCAAATCCATGTCCTTCGGCTCTGTTAGATTTCTTAATGTTAGGACTAATTTTCTCTTTGGAGTTTCATCGCTTTTGCTTCAGGTTATTTCTGTTGTTTGGTGCAGAGAGATTTAGGATTATGTCTTCTTGGTGAATTGGCCCCTTCATTATCATGTGATGTCCCTCTTTATTACCAGTAATATCCTTTGTTCTGTAATATATTTGGTCCAGTATTAATCCACATTCCAAATGGCTTATATAAGTGCTTACATTATAAATCATTTTAAATTTTGTATTTCTCTTACTTATGTTTTACATTTAACGAAGAATTGTTAAAGACAGCATGCAGCCTGGTCTTGCATTTTTCTCTCCCCTGGTCTGACATGACTGTGCTTTAACTGTGTTCCTATCCTGCATATTCAATGTAATTAGCAACATAGCTGACACCTGAACAACACAGGTTTGAACACTGTGGGTCTGCTTACATGTGGATTTTTTTTTTCAAAACGCACAGTACAGAGCTGTAAATCTACTTATCTTCCTTATAATTTTCTTAACAATTTCTTTCTCTAGATTACTTTATGGTGAGATATTATAATACATGCAGAAAATATGTATTATCAACTGTTTATGCTATCTGTAAGGCTTCCAGTCAACAGGCGGTTATTAGTAAAGGTTTTGGGAAGTCAAAAGTTATTCATGTATTTTTACTGCATATGCTGGGGGGCGGCATCCCTAATCCACTGGGTGTTCAAGGGTTAACTGTATATTTGATTGAAATCTACCATCTTGCTATATATTCTCTATTTTACCTTTTCTTAACTCTTTTTTTTTCCTTTTTGCCTATTTAAAAAATAATTACATATTTTCTACTATTTTAATTCATCTTTTTAGTGACTAGAATGTTAATTATAACTAATTTTAATTGATTTTAGGGGCTACGCAGCATTTACAACAGACATCTTTATCACAACTTTTTATTAATATTCTACCACTTCATGCATAATATAAGACCCTTGCAATAACATCTTTCCAATTCATCTTTCCCATCCTTTAAACTTTAATTTTTACACATTTTACTTTTACAAATATTTTAACTCTACTAGAACTTGTTACTACTTGTCTTTAGGTCAAGGATCAGTACACTTTTCTATAAAGGGCCAGATAGTAAATATTTTTGGCTTGGGTGAGAGCAGCTAAGGACAGTTCATAGATGATTGGGTATGTCTAGGCATCAGTCGAGAATTCCTCACTAAAGAAGCCAGTGCATTGGATTTGACCTGCAGATAGTTTGCTGACCATCGCTTCAGATATTTCACATATTCAATATAAATATATGAATACGAATATTCAGATATTCGGATATTTTCAGGAGATTAAAGGTAAGGAAATATGTCTTCAACAGTTACTTTTATTTTTACCATTATGAGTGGAATTAAAAAGAAATTTGCGTGTTACTCCAAATTTCCATCCATCATCTTAGTTTTTGAAACAAACCAGCTCCCAGTGAATTTTCTCAACATTTTTTTTTCTTTTTTAAGGAAATCTTTTGTTGTTGTTGTTGGGGTCTAACTTTTGAAAGATATTTTTGCTTAATATACAGTTCTGGGTGTTGGGGTTGTTTTCTCTTTCTTCAGTACATTGGTTATGTCCCCCCTTTTTCTCTGGCTTACATAGTTCCAGACAAGCATGGTGTGATTCCTACCTTCTTTTTTCTTCTGTAAGTAGTTCTTCCTTCCTGCCTTCTTTTTCTCTTTTTCTTTTCCCATTTCTATGTGTCTCTCTCCTTTCTCTCTTCCTGCTAGTCTTCAAGATTTTATCTTTGGTTGTAGCACTTTGACTCTGATATGATTTTTGTCTTTATCGTGATTTGAGTTCTCTGATCTTTGGTTGGGGGGGGTTAAGGGATTAATGTCTTTTACTAATTTTGCAATATTTCCACGCCCCCATTTGTAACCCTCTATGTTACACTTCTCTTACACTGCCTGCTATTGTCTCATTTTTATAAGACGGGTGCCCCCACAAACACACACGATTTTTTCCCTTTTATTTGTTTGATATTTTCTACAGTTTTGTCTAGTAGTATTGATAACCCTTAAGAGAAGTCCCCTAACTTTTCTATCATGTTTTTTTCCCCAGCATGTTCATTTGACTCTTTCACAGTTTCCATCTTAGCTGAAATTTCCTGAGTTGTTTGCTTTTTCTGCTAGACCTCACTTGAAGGGTTGCTGCTTGTACCTTTTCTGCCAAGGGTAAAACAGCTTTTGTGACATTTCCCCTGGGAGGGCACTGACCCACAGTGGAATTCATTTTTTGTTGTTATCATTCGACTTCTGATAGGCTCTTATCGACTTAAGAAATGCTTCTGTAGAATATCCTGCTTTATTTTTGAGGATTGTGCTAGAGCAGCGCTTTCTCTTGTGTCTTTTCACAGTGGAGGCAAAATTCTCTGGGGGTTCTTTTACTATTTTTTGAATAATATAATTTCCTTCCATATTTTATGTTCTTTTTTTATAGATCTTATCTGGATTTTGTCTCTCTTGGAATAATTCTCCTTGATAATTTGAACTACGTTCCGTGAGATTTTCTTTATTTTGTCTTCTAACTATATTACTGAATTTTGTGTCTGGAGTGTAACTGTTCATTTCTAGTAAATTTTCATTATTATCAGAATTTTCTGCTTGTCTAACTTATTTATTTTGAAAAATTGTTAACATTTTTCTTAATGAGTGTATTAATTATATTTATCTTGAAATATTCCTCTGTTCCATGCATTGTCTTTGGTTTCTACATTATCATTTTTTGTATGTTTTATTCTTAAGTGCTTTATTAAATTTACATTTCCCTCTTTAACAGTAAAACGTTAAAATGTAGATAGAAGGCTCTGGGGGTAAAAGAGAGGAAGGGGGCTCTGGCTGCTTTCACAATTCATAATGTAGTATAAATGTACCTCCACCTTCACCCATGGCTGGTGCTCGACATCTAGAACATCTATTATGAAACTGATACCATAGGTTAAACATGTAGCCTGTTCTTGGGAAGGACAGAGCAGTCTCCTACCTGACCGAGTAAGAGAAGAGAACTTACATCTTAATTAGGCTTCAGAAAGTCTCTAACCATTGAGCTCTCAGTCCTAATCTATGTTCCTGCCATCAGTGGTGACTGCCTGTCTAGCCTGTGAGGCTTCTGAGCTCTGGGGTGCAGATCAATTTGCTTAATATCTTCATCTCCTATTGGTATGGATTTCCCCCTTTTCACCTTCCAAGTACCATTCATCCAATGGGTTTATAATTTCCAACATTTTGTGCACATTTCTTATTGTTTCTCCTTCTTTTCAACTTTGTTGTTTAACGCATTTTAAAGAATTCCTTAATTGTGACATTAGTGACATTTTTGGACAGAGGTAAAAGTGTAATTGCTCAAAATGCAGTATTCAACTGAAAGTTCAGAATATGTTTAGCTCTGTTAAATTTAATCTTGTGGTTTCTATCCCTCTGTGCATTTGGCCAAAGATTCCAGTCACAAGTTGTATCATTGTCTTAGATTAAGTTCTCTGAAAATAGATACCCAGATGGTGAATTGCCTGCAGAAGGTTTACTGGGAGTATATTCAGAAGGTACATCTGTAAGCAGATTAGAAAAACAGGACTGGGCAGAGAGAAAAGCAGACTTTCAATGTGGGGTGGGCACCAAAATCCCATTTAGAATCTGCTTTCTTAGACCAGGAGTTTCCTGGCAATAGACTCTGAGATGGGAAATTTATGGAAATTTTCTTCACACGATACTCTTATGAGGAAGTTAGGTCAGAAATAGTGACCACGGAGAGCAGGTAACAGTGTGGATCCTATGGGAAGCTTGGAACTTGGTCCTTTATAGATGTCCCAAGGCAGGGCAAGGGATTGCAGATCTCATATCCCTTCATCAGCTGGCTAGCCAGGTCTTCCCTGGTGGTCTAGTGGTTAGGATTCGGCTCTCCCATCAGCTAGCTAGCCTTTGACCAAGCTGACCAAATGTGGCCTTCCAGGAGGGGGCACCACCTTGGATGAGGCAAGTCTCTGGGGCTCTGTGGAGTTCCCAGGAAAAGACACAGCAGTGAATGGTTGGTCAACAGATGTAGTCCTCAAAGTTGGGAAACAGGTGGATTGGCTTTTAGAAGGCCATCCTGATGAGCAGCAGTGTCAGTCACGTTAAGCAGAGCTCACGTTGTATATCGGATCCTGTTCCAATGCTCACGTTTGTTTTTATTCCTGTTCCCAGGGAAGAGAGTGCAGGAGATGCCAGTGTGTTAGTTTAGTTTCCATGGTTTTCAGCAGAGCAGGTAGCCACTTGTAAATTCAACCCTCCTTTCCTTTTAGGCTTAAAAACACTGTGTATAAAATCAGGCCAATCACGACAGATCTGTTTCTTTTGTCCTTGAGTTTTAGCCAAAGATTTTTAGGAGTTTTCAAACTTAGGTACTTTTGCAGTCAATTCCTTTCCCTACACCTCTGGCTGCAGGCAACTGCTAAACTCCTTTTTAAATGTGAAGTAACTTTGCTTATTCCAGAAATCCAAATAAACGGAACCATGCAATAAGTGTTCTTTTTGCTTTTTATCACTCAGCATATTTTTGAATTTGTGCATGCTGGTGGGTATATGCAGAAATTATTTCTTTTTATTGCGGAGAATCATGCCATTGTGTGGGTATACCACAATGAGCTTATCAATTAAACTGATAAAAGACATTTGACTTATCTCCAGGGTGGGGATATTATGAGTAAAGCTCTTATTACCAATGGTGTATATTTTCTGTAGACATCATTTTCTATTTCTTTTGGGGAATTATCTGTGTGGCCCCTCACAGCTAGCCACTTCTTTGTTTTACTATTTCTTAAGCAACAGCTAGGCATATACAAGAATTAGCATTGCACTTCATGTATATATAGATGAAAGGAAACTTTTACTGTAAGGGTTTGGGTAGTAAATATTTTAGAATTTTCGGGTGGCAGGATCTCAGTAGCAACAAACCAACCTTACTGTGGTAACACAAAAGCAGTCATAAAAAATACAGAGACAACTGAGTGTCGCTAAAATCTTATATATATAAACAGAAGGTAGGCTCAGTTTAGTGCTCTGGCTTGCTTCCCAATCTAGGTATACGTTATACAAATTCAAAAACAACAGGAATTATTTAAAACTGTATAATATTTCTGTATCATAAATATGTGCATTGATTTGTAAGTATTCACATGAACATGAATTAGACAATACACAGATGCCAGAAAATGACTGCTTGGTGCTACCAGAAAAACAATACTTCCATATTCATCTGAGTGATGGATAAATGTTTTTGTTTTATCTCTTACCTAACTCTTCTGCTGCTCAAATCCTTCTCGCATACTAGGGTGACGCCTATTTCTGACTTTGACAGGGATATAACTCATAAACTTTATGACATTCAAAAAAAGGCCCCTTTAGTCTTAAAGACATAGGGCAAGAGGTGGAGAAGCATTACCCTGGGGTTTAAACACGATTTGTCTCAAGAACAGGTATTTGTGGTGCCAAGTTGTCCTATGCCCGTGTTGCTTGTCATGTTCTGAGTGATAAAGGTGGGCATATCTTTAATAGATTTATTGTTTGTGTTTGTGACATAAAGAGTTTCTAAGTGGTGGGGCTGGGGCTCAAGGCAGTGGCTTTCTGATGCCTGAGTCTAAGGGCAGTGATGGTAGAAAAAGAATAATCTTATAAAAACATAAATTAGGTAATGATTTCCTGTTACTTAATACCTTCCAATATACTTCTGTAACATTTAAAATGAAATCTATATTTACCACAGCACCAATGCTCCCATGTGGTAGAGAACCACACACACACACACAAATGCTAACTGTTCTGATTTTGTTTTCCCCCAGCCCAACATGTTCCAGCCTCCTGCCTCCTTTCTTCTTCTTGAAAAAATAAAAGGGAGAAAACAAGCAAACTAACTAAGCTTTCCAAGTAAAAAAAAATCTATCTCTTTGATTTCTATATTGTAGGGCTCAGAACACCAGTCTGGTAAATAGTAGGTGATCAATTAGCATTTTAAAATAAAGGTGTGAGAAGGTTTTATGCAAGCAGAACAAGGAGGGGAATTTTCCCTGTTGATGGAATGGTTTGAGCACATTGTTAGTGGCGTGAAATTTATATTTTGTTTTAAAGAACGACGATCAAGACTGCAGTCATGAGATTTGAAAGAAGCAGCTTATTATTACATACTAAGGTAATTAGTGATGATTTCATGGAAAAGATGGGGGAATCTATAATATTTACAGCAGTGTTTATGCCTTAGAATTGTATAACGCTTTGCGGTTTCCAAGTATCTTCACATCTGTAATCTCATTTACACAAGGTCTCTGCTTTTCTAACTTAATGGAGGCCAGGGATGCATGAAAGCTTAATTAGAGACAGAAGGAAAACACTTCCTTCTTCCAATGATCCATATGTGTCTGTGAAAGAACAAAAAGACTCTTTTTTTTTTTTTAAGAATCATCCTAGAACTTGCAATTTTATTCATTTCTGACAATGGGGAATGGCTATAGTATAGTTGCCAACTCACCAGTCTTCCCAAGGCAGCAGTTGAGTAAGGAGCCAAATGTCTTGTCTGTGGGAAAAAAAAAAAAAAAAAATGTATCCACAGGAAGGAATCTGAATGCCACCTCCGGATAAGAAGGAAATGAGCATGTGTTCATTTGCTCTAACACTTTAAATGTAATCTCTCACATTGCTCTCCCAAGACTCATTAGCCTGTGTTTGGAGAGCACGTCTGAGCATGAGGGCGCATGCCCACTTCCAATTAAATACATATACGTACACTTCAATGTGAATTAAAAACAATTACTCAGTCCGTATAGATTAACTAGAGTTTTCTTTTTTCTTAGAAGTATATGTTCACTATTTTTAAACTGGCCAGAAGATTGTTTGAAAAGAACCAGGCGCAGTTTGCAAAATGCCTTTACTCCCCTCAGGACAAACTAATAATGAAAGACAAAGAATTTCATTAGTTAGTAGAAAACCATCATAGGCTATGCCAGAAAATATACTTCCATAGCATACGCACAGAACGCCCCCTTAAAGCGGACATTTTCTTTAACAAAGTATCTATCGAAATCAACTTTACTGATTCCTCTTCCCTCCCTCCCATGAGTAAATTTTCTCCAATCTTCCTAGAGGAAAAGTGGATCATACGGAAATTGGTAATAATGATTTTGTTTCTTAAGATTTATGCGAATTTGTTGTTCTTCTGTGAACCTTTCTCCAGTTATCACTGGGATTTTACTATTTTGTTTGAGGAACTACAGTTTTAACTGAAACAACTTTTTTGGAATTCCCTGTGGTCACCTTACAATATTTACTTAAAACCTTGTTATCTTAAGAGTAGAAAGAACTGCAATGGTCATGTTCAGAAATTAAAGCAAAAATGAACTTTGGGACTTCACCAAGATAAAAAGCTCTGCACAGGGGCGCCTGGGTGGCTCAGTGGTTTAGGCCTCTGCCTTCGGCTCAGGTCATGATCTCAGGGTCCTGGGATCGAGCCCCACGTTGGGCTCTCTGCTCAGCAGGGAGCCTGCTTCCCCCTCTCTCTGCCTGCCTCTCTGCCTACTTGTGATCTCTGTCTATCAAATAAATAAATAAAAATCTTTAAAAAAAAAAAAAAAAGCTCTGCACAGCAAAGGAAACAGTAAACAAAACACAGAGGCAACCTATGGAATGGGAGAAGATATTTTCAAATGACAGTACAGACAAAAAGCTGATCTCCAAGATCTATAAAGAACTTCTCAAACTCAACCCACAAAAAACAGATCTGAACCACATCTGAAAATGGGCAGAAGACATGAACAGACACTTCTCCAAAGAAGACATACAAATAGCTAACAGACACATGAAAAAATGTTCATCATTAGCCATCGGGGAGATTCAAATCGAAACCACATTGCGGTACCACCTCACACCAGGCAAATAGGCCAAAACCAACAAGACAGTAAACAACAAGTGTTGGAGAGGATGTGGAGAAAGGGAAACCCTCTTAAACTGTTGGTGGGAATCCAAGTTGGTGCAGCCACTTTGGAAAACAGTGTGGAGATTCCTTAAGAAATTAAAAATAGAGCTACCTTATGTCCCTGAAATTGCACTATTGGGTATTTACCCCAAAGATACAGATGTAGTGAAAAGAAGCACTATCTGTGCCTCAATGTTCATAGCAGCAATGGCCACAGTCACCAAACTGTGGCAAGACCCAAGATGCCCTTCAACAGAAGAATGGAAAGAGAAGATATGGTTCATATATACAATGGAGTATATGCCTCCATCAGAAAGGATGAATAACCAACTTTTGTATTAACACAGATGGGACTGGAAGAGATTATGCCAAGTGAAATAAGTCAAGCAGAGAGAGTCAATTATCGTATGGTTTCTCTTACTTGTGGAGCATAAGGAAAAACATGGAGGATATTAGGAGAAGGAAAGGAAAGGTGAATTAGGGGAAATCAGAGGGGGAGATGAACCATGAGAAACTGTGGACTCTGAGAAACAAACAGGGTTTTGGCGGGGAGGAGGGTGAAGGATTAGGTAATCCTGGTGGTGGGATTAAGGAGGGCATGTATTTCATGGAGCACTGGGTGTGGTACCTAAACGATGAATCTTGGAACACTGAAAAAATTAAATTAAATTAAACAAAGAAATTAAAGTATTATTCATCTCTGTATTATCCATAATCACACAAATGGAACACAGAATTTCCCTTTCTGTAAACCACAATATTTTCTGCCTTTATTATAAACTTGATGCTTTATTATTTATTATCTGTATCTGGGCACCCCTTTACATAGGTGCGCATACAAAAAACTGTAAAACACCGAGATTGATGTGTTTTCATGTTCTGTTCCTTTTGACATAGTTTATATGGAAATAATATTTATTATTAAATTAATAACTATAATAATGTGTGACTACTATTGGTTTTGTATTCAAGTCTGAGTTCTGAGAAGCTACCACAGTTTTTTCCATCCTTACCACAGTGTTTGGCATATGTAAAGCTATTTAACTAGAAATCCTGAAAAATTATTGTATTCTGGACACTAATCCAAGTATTTGCCTCTATTTGCTCATTTAATATTTAGAATATCCCTTTGAGCTATTATTCAAATGAGAAAATAAACTAAAGGAAAGATAAAGTTAGTAATTTGTTCAAGATTTAGTAGTTACTAAGTCACAGGTACAGAAGACATAGTGGGTTATTCAAACATATTTTAATAGACAAATAGATTGTGAAAGATTACATAAAAAGCTGACACTACTTACCTAATTTTGAAATAAGGCATATATTTATATGATTTATATATAACAAATGTATATCTCCTAAAAAATCAAATGTAAATATAAACCCTGAACAATAGAGACTTTCAAGTTAATGAATTACTTAGGATGGCAATTTACTTTCTGTGGGATACTGATATTTTCTATTCAATTTCCACTGAAGGATTTCACTTTCAACTCATATTCAAAATAGATCAATGTAAACAATATATCCATGAATATGAAATGAATGATTTTGTTCTCTGTGTAAGCATGACTATCACAGATACAGTTGCTATTAACTTGTAACCCTTGATTGTAATTTGCAATTTGTAAGCTTTTCCTGGAAAGAGAAGGTTGACTGAATGCCACATAGGAAAATTTTTGTGGTACCCCAACATTGTGAAGATTGGCAAGCCTGTTTTTCTTGGCTCTTTAGACACTCTAAGTTCTACTTAAATTGAAGATTTAAAAAAGAAAACAAAACAAAAGAAAAAAAAAAGTATTAGGATTCCATTCCACCATGTGCAGAAAAAAAATGAAGAAATTGTGAATTTATATTGGAGCTGTAAAATATTATATAGAAGCCCTGTTTTCTGCACTGTGTAATTATACCCCACCTCCTCCCTAAAGCAGAGGCAAATAACTGTGTTTTTCTTTGTAGAGTTCTTGGCATCCTCACATCTAGTCTGACAACAGAGGTACAGAAACTGTAGTTCAGTGAAATTGAATGTCTTGCCCAATGCCAATATTTCTTTTGGTCCAGTGTGGATAAATAATGTCTTTCTCAACCATCTTTCACAATTTTTGTGTTACTTTGTCAGTATGTATTAATTTCAGGGATCAATTCTTCCAGAATTATATTGGAAAAATTTTTTTATTATTATTTTTTTTATATTGGAAAATTTTTAAATATTGCTTTGCTTTACCTGGATAGGACTTTAATTTCTTCTAGCTTAGACAATGCAAAAAGAATTAATAGGGAAAATATCATAATAATGTTTACTTAAATGGTTTCATGGGTATTGTGTTGGAATAAACACTATAAAAATATTGTTTGGAGCTGCTGCTGTATAGTAGATCATCACATTAGATCTTGATAAAGACATTTGTTTGGATCTGTTCTGTGTAGGAAGCTGGGGAGCAGAGGGCAGGAAGTTCTGGGTATTGTTTTGCTTTGGTCCCAGATTGCTTCAGGTCTTAGGAGTCCCTCTGCTGAGCAGCACGAAGGACTCCACAAACCAGTACTGTCAACAGGAAGTCATCAGCTTTAAAAACAACCATGAGCTCCCCAAATGCTTCTCACTGTGTCTTACCTTCTGCTGTCATGGGGAGAACCAACTCCACTCAGAGCTTCAATAATCGGAACTTTCCTTGGACAAATGGTGTTGATGGGCCCATTCACAAGGGTTGGGTATCATTTCAAATTAACACCATGGTCCTTTCTATCTGTTATACAATTTTTAACTATGTCTTCTCCATTATGTTGCAGATGTGACACTCAACAGCAGTTATGCGCTTATTCTCACAGAACATTCAAGGGTTCTAGGTATGAAATTCCATGTCTTGTGGAAAATGAACTATCAAAACAACACTTTCCACCCATCATATTCAAGGGCTAAGCTTTCCATACACAACACTTTTTTTTTCAGTTGACTGAGGTTGACTTACTAAATACAATTTTAAAGATTTACTTTTTGTGAGAGAAAGAAAGTGAGAGCACATGTGCGAGTGTCAGGGGGGTGGGGGCAAGGAGGGGGGGAGAGTAAAGGGGCAGGGGGAAAGGGACAAGCAGACTGTATAGAATATGGACCCAGACATGGGCTCCATCTCAGGCCCCTGAGATCATGACCTGAGCCGACATCAAGAGCCAGCCACTCAACCCACTGAGCCCTCCAGGCGCACCATTAAATACAATTTTAAATCAGCTTTGTTTTAAATAAAATCTTTCTGAAGTGCTACAGTATTCCTGAAATTCTTAAATAATATAAAAATGTGTTTTATATTAAGTCGTGGGTTTAAGTTGTGAACAGATTTTGTTTTTCTAGTTTGAATATTATACTCTTAGGTGTTATATTCTAAATGTCTCTAGATTGGTATACCTGTTTTGTTGTTTAATTTGCCCTTTTGGGGTAGTTTATTACAGCATAGTTGACATACAACAAACTTCATATATTTAAAGGGAACAATTTAAGTTTTTGACAAAGGTATTGTGAAATCATTAGCACAGTCTCAGAATGACATATCCATCATGCTGAAAAGTTTCCCTATATCCTTCTTTTTGCCTCTCCCCAGATTGTCATCCATCGCTAGACAGCTAGTGATGAACTCTTTGCAGTATACATGTGTTCTAGCCTGGGACTTTCCATCCAGCATAGTTATTTCAAAATTCACCCATGTTGTAGTGCATATGTCTTTTAATTTAATTGCTGAGAAGCATCCCACTGTATAAATAGACTACGGCTCATCTATCTACTCACCAGACAATAGATACTTGGGTTGTTTCCAGTTTGGGCTTACTACAAGTAAAGCTGCTATGATCATTTGTGTATGTCTTTGTGTGAACATACGCTTTCATTTTTCTTGCATTCATACGTAGAAGCGGGATGGTTGGATCATAGGATATGTATATATAAGAATACTTTAAGAATCTGCCGAACAGTTTTACAAAGTGATTGCGCCATTTTACATTGTTGAAACCAGTATATGCGTGTTCCAGTTTTCCACATCTTTGCCAAAACTTGGTATGGTCATTCTTTCAAATTTTCAACATTGTAATAGGTATGAAGTTGCATTTCATTATGATTTTATTTCAATTTCCCCAAGACTAATGATATTAAACATTTTAAGTACTCATTTTTATCTATTTTCTACTATAAAGTATCCATTCATATATTTTACTCAATTTTGTTGGTTAGCTTGTGTTTGCTAGTTATTGTTCTAATATTTGTTCGTAGATTTTGGAGACAAATCATTTATGAGATATGCTTTGGAAAGTTTTTCACTCTGTTGAAAATGTCTTTTAAAGAGTAGTGCTTAATTTTAATGAAGTCCACTTTTTCAGTTTTTTTTTTTTTTCCCTCTTATGGATTGTTCCCTTGGTGTTGTAGTCAAGAAAATTTGTTGTAACGGATGGTCCCTAAATAGTTGCACTGTTGTTTTTGACACAGATAATTGTTTGTCACCAATGGCTGCTTTATGTAACCGTGAATGTTTAGTACTCTCCCACCTGATGCCGGGAGCTGGTCCTCCCCACTGTAGCAACCAAGTATCTGCAGGTTATTTCTAGAAGTCCCCTGAAGGACAAAATTGGCCCTGAATCACTCTTCTAAACAAGGATCACAAATTTTTTCTCCTACGATTTCTTCGGGAAGTTTTATAGTTTTCATTTTTGAATTTGTTTATTTAATTGTTTGTAAAGATTTTATTTATTTATTTGAGAGAGAGACAGAGCACGAGCAGGGTGCGAGGAGGCAAAGGAAGAAGGACGCAGACTCCCCACTGAGCAGAGAGCCTCAGGTGGGACTCGATCCCAGGACCCTGAGATCGTGATGATCTGAGCCGGTCAGATGCTTAACCTCCTGAGCAAGCAGGCATCCCATCAGCTTTGAATTTATAAAGATGATCCATTTTGAGGAATTTTTTGCAAATGACGTGAAAAAGGGATCCAGGTTCCTGTTTTTTGTGGGTTTTTTGTTGTTGTTGTTGTTGTTGTTGTTGTTTTAAGATTTTATTCATTTATTTGACAGACAGAGATCACAAGTAGGCAGAGAGGCAGGCAGAGAGAGAGAGAGGAAGAGAAGCAGACTTCCCGCCGAGCAGAAAGTCCAATGCAGGGCTCGATCCCAGGACCCTGAGATCATGACCTGAGCTGAAGGCAGAGGCTTTAACCCACTGAGCCACCCAGGCACCCCTACGTTCCTGTTTTTTGCAGATGGATATTCAACTGTTACAGCACCACTTGATTAAACAAAAATTCTTCTATCACTAAATTGTCTTTACATGTTTATAAAAAATAGCCATTCTTACGTATGTAAGTTTATATCTCTGCTGTATCATGTCTTATGATTCCATTTGTCTATCAACACCAGTACCAAACTAACTTTATTACTGTAGCTGTACAATAACCTGAAGTCTGGTTGTTAGTTTTTCAACCATGTTTTTCCTTTTCAAAGTGCTTTTGGCCATTGCAGGTCTAATAAGCAATCAAGTGTTGAGGTGGTCGATTAGGAGAACAAGTTAAACTGAAAGTAACAATCACATGATAATGTAATCAAGAGGCAAAAAAGGAGAAGTCTGTTCAGCAGTGTTCTGTTTTCTTACACAGGACAGCATGTGATGGGGGTCAGGCAGATGCAGTGTAGTTGGAAGGTTATCTCATTGTCAATGAGCTTCCTAAGGGGCATGAATCAGCTCTGTACCTAGGTAATGTTTCATAAAGGTGCATTATTGTTTACTTTTATTTTCATGTTAATGGGCTAATTTCATAATGCCCCTGATAATTTTAAAAACTGGTCACTTAGGGGGAATGATACAGAGAAAATATTTTTTTTCCATTTTTTAAATTAACCCATAATGTATTATTTGGGATCAAGTACTGTGTGGGGTTCCTTGCTCAGCGGGGAGCCTGTTTCTTTCTCCACCTGCCGCTTCCCCTGTTTGCACTCTCTCTCGGACAAACAAATAAAATCTTAAAAAAAACCCTTATTTTTCTGCACTCTGCTTAACTTAGAGGTTGGGTAACAAAATTATTTTTATTTCATCTTCATTGTGTTTTGGTTTCCTGTTTAAGTCTTACTTAGAATTTAAGTTGAACTGAAGGTATTCAAGGTCTATGAAAATATTGATGACTAATATTTTCAAGATAAGCATGTGAAAACCTTCCCATTTGTCAAAATTTCTATCCCCTTCTAATTCAGTTTAGAATCTACACAATTCCTAATAAACATTTGATTATAGTTTCAAATTGAAGACATTTATTTTAGAATGATGGACTCTGAGTCAATGGAGTTTAAATCTACGAGCTCTCACATTTCATTTGAGAGGCACAACTCAATACTGCGCAACTGAAATGATGGAATTTTAGGTGTCATTTCTGCATTAGTGCTGGGATTCTTTGCTTGAGTAAATGTAATTTAAAAATAAATCTGACTCTCAGGGAAATGAAAAGAAGTACTCTTGAACTTTCCCTTATCAGTTCACAAGCTCCTTGAGGTATTGTTCTTAAATATATCAAGAAGGGCTGTTTGTTCAAAAAATAGTTCATGGTGGATCCATTGGAGAATGGGTTAGTATTCTTTTTTTTTTTTTTTTTTCAATATAAAGCATTCGGCAAAATTTATTAGGATTCTTTCCAAGATTTAGAGACAGAAGTTTTAAATGGAAAGAGACCTTAGAGTTTATCTAAGTTGAGTCTCTTCACTTTACAGATGATTAAGGTAAAGGAGTTCAAAATTGTATGATTAATTGGTAGCAGTCTGTTGTAATGCATAGAGAACTGTGTTTGGCATTAGAAACCTGGGTTCCAGTGACATAATTTCTTTGAACTCTGTTTTCCTCACATATAAGGTAAGGAAGTAGAAGCTTTTCACATTCATATCTCTTTTGGACTTATTTTATTTTAGATTATATATATTTATTTGAGAAAGAGAGAGACAGTGATAGAGGGAAGGAGATAGAAAGAGAGCCAGCACAAGCAGGAGTAGAGGTGCAGGGAGAGGGAGACACAGATTCCGTGCTGCAGGGAGCCAGATGTGCACATCAATCCCAGGACCCTGGGATCACAACCTGAGCCCAAGGCAGGCGCTCAACTGTTGGAGCAACCCAGGTGCCCCTCGTCTGGATTTAAAGCCTGTAAGACTTGAGAGGTCAAAGAACGTTTTTACATTTTGTGGTCTTCAGTGAATTTTCATATATAGAAGTTATAACCTTTTGTATGGTTGTGATCTATTTTACTCATTATTTCCAAAATTCAACAGACATTTAATAGGTACTTAAAATTTGAAAGGCGTTATGTTTTATACTACCAGCCATTTCATTACAATTTGAAATGATATCAGATGGAATCATGTTTATCATATCACTGATATACTTAATGTTTGTTTTAATTTAGCAGGACTCCTTTATCCCAGTGTAAGTTTATATAATATATAATCTCTATTATCTTTAAAAAATGGGACTACTTCTCTGAATCAACTCTGAGATTCTTGCCCACTTAGGTTCCCTGCTGTCTTATGGCTGTCCTTGAACCAATTATGGGGAGCCTAAAGATTCTTGGAATAACAGTTTGAAAACCACAAATGGAGTCCTATTCTTTGGGTTTATGAACAAGGAATCTGTGACCCAAGCCAGGTAAGTAATTTCATTGTAGAAAAGAGGCCAGAATAAGATCTTGTTCTCTTCATTGATTTCTCATCCTGTACACTGTCTATGAAATTAAAGCACTCTCTGGGTCATTTCGTATCTCAGAGTTTTTGACAATGAGACAGATTTTTAACTTGCTTGTTCTTTAAAAAGTTGATTAAATTTTGTAGGGTTTATTTATTTTTTTTCAAAATCACAAAGGAATCTAGGTGAGTTAGAATTTATTTATAAAATGGACTTGCATAATATGAATTTGTTGTGCAGAATCGCTGCTTTGGTGTCTAAAAGATAATTAATACCTTTCAAAACAGCCACACTCAGCCCATTACAGATGACTTGGCATATAGAGCTGTAAAGGTAATACACACATGAACTTTAACACAAATGATTTCCAACCAACTCCATTTTCCTTGAGAAAACAGGCAGTTATCCTTGGGACTTGTTCAGGATGAAGAAATCCAATTCTATCCTTGGAAAGAAGCTTTACCATATGTCTTTTTCCCGTTTTTTTTTTTTTTTCATTAATGACACATCTTCCCCAAATGATATTCTAATGGCCAACGTACAATACACAGAAGAGAAACACTATAATAGTTATAGAGAGGTGCTTATTTAAATTTATACCAAACATTTAAATTTGAGAATTAAGCACGGAATTTTAATTTTTAAAAGGCTCTTATGGAGCTGAGGCTCAAAAATAGCTGAGAATAATATATATATTATAAGTAACAGCCTCCAACAAGTCTTTATTTTCCTCTTGGAGAGGATGCAGGATGACTCAGAAGAAATCTTTTTCTTAAGTAAGAGAAAGAAAAATACTGTAACCATTAAGTGTTCTTCTTTTACTTCAAAAAAAAAAAAAAAGCCCAAATAAAAAGCATCTACTTTTTAAATGCAGAATATAACGCACATACAGAGAATGAAACAAAACATAAAGTTGCAGCTCAATAAATCATCCCAAAGTAAACGTTCATGTTACCACCACCCAGATCAAGAGCTACAAGTTTGCCAGTACCTTGAGAAGATTCCCTGCTGCGTCCTTCCCATCAGTAGCTTCCTGTGAATTAAAGAAAACACAATCTTGACAATCATGGTATCTGCTATTGTCCCCCTCCCAAGTCTAACACAGCTTTTTAGGTTTACCACATAGTATGTATCACCTCACAATACAGATTAGTATTATATGTACGTATGCATTTGCATGTGGATTGATATACAGTATTCGTATATTTATTGTCTATATGGAATCATTCAGTATTTTACTTTTTCTCTTCTTCCACTTAATATTATGCTTGTGAAATCAATCACATTGGATGTAAATATAGTTTAGTCATTTTTCAAATCTCTATGTTATTACAATACTGAATTAAGCATAAGCTATCTGGCTGGGAATTAGTTTTTTTTTCTTTTCATTCATTTTTAGTCATTATGAACAATTGTCTCATAAACATTCTTGTGTATGGCCCTTGGCGTACATGACAATGTACCTTTTTTTGTTTTTAAGATTTAGTGTATTTATTTGAGAGAGAGAGCCAGCTAGCAGGAGCAGGGATGGGGGAAGGGCAGGAAGAGAGCGAGGGAGAAGCAGTCCCCCTCCTAAGCTCAGAGCACTCGATCCCAGGACCTTGAAATTACCACCTGAGCCTAAGGAAGACACTTAACTGACTGAGCCACCCAGGGGTCCCACTGTATTTCTATTAGATATGTACCTGGAGTGGAACTGATAAATTTTAACAAACGTGTATTTTAACATATGTAGATAATGCCAAAAATTTTTCTACAGGTAACATTTATGGATATGAAATTTTCCATTTAAGTACATACCGGCTAACATTTTACACTGCCAATCTTTTGAGGCTTCAGAATCCAGCTGCATATTTTATTGTGGATTAAATTTGCAGTTAGGTCATGCCTGATACTGTGGGTTCAACATTTTTCAACACACTAATAAATTCTTAAAGGAAAGTTATCTCAGTAGATACAAAAAAATCAGTCTTTATATACATTCATAATACAGACCTTTCACAAATAAGGACTAGAGGACAAATATTTAGAGCTCATAAAGACAATACACAATTTGCAAAATGTCAAAAACATTCTCTTGAAAACATAAGTGTATCCATGACCATCACTTCAACTAACTATCATATGGGAAGCACCAGCAATTGAATAAAAGTAAGAAAATAAATAAATGGTAAAATAGGAGTAATAAAAGTAGTAAAGCAACCATTATTCATAGATGATATAATTATAAATGTAATAACCCCCAAATCTACAAGTACAAATCCAAAATAAAAGTTTTGCAAGATAGTTTGAAAATTAAAAAAAAAAAGAAAGAAAAAGTCATTTCAAATGAAAACCAATTTTAAATAAAATTTAAATTTAAATGAAATTTTATATACATCATTAAAATATCGATTTGAGGACCTGGAACAGAAGGAGGGACAAACAGATTTTTGAGGTAGTAAAACTATTTTTTTGAATTGGGTTATGTTAGTCATCATACATCATTAGTTTTTGGCGCAGTGTTCCAAGATTCATTCTTTACATATAACACCCAGTGCTCCATGCAATGTGATCTCTCCTTAATATCCACCACTAGACTCACCCATCCCCTCACTCCCAACCTCAAAAACCCTCAGTTTGTTTGTCGGTGTCCACAGTCTCTCATGGTTCTTCTCCCCCTCTTACATTAACTCATTAATTAATTACAACAGCTCTGTGACCTTTGTCTCCACTTCACACGTGAGAGAAATGAGACACAAAGTTTAAGTGGTTTCCCCAAGTTCACATAATCTAAAAGTGCCAGAGTCAAGCTTTGAACCCAGAGTGTCTAATTATCTGTTCTGTTCCTCTAACTACATTGCTAAGATGTGATGAGTAAGATTCTGCACTCTTCATGGTTAAACAACTACAATGGGAAACACTAAATTGAGGAAAATAGGTCTATACTGTCATAGCCTTTCTTATGACTTTCTCTAAGCTTTTCTATGATGGTGGATTAGACTCTTTATGCACACACACCTGTGAATGTCGATGCTTATAAATACAGAAATGGAAGGTCTGTTTTTACTGTTTATCTTCCAGGCATTCATTTCCTTCCTACTATTCCATTGCTTAGAAAAACTACATAAAACACTGGCAATGCAGAAGGTCATTAAGACAGTGTGGTACTAGTATAAATACTGACAGACAGCTAAATGGAACAGAACTGAGATTCCAGACATAAACCCTAAAATCTATGATCAGTTAATTTTTTTGAGTGTCAAGAAGATTCATTGAATAAAGAGTAGTCTCTTCAACAAATGGTTCCTGGACCACTGGATATTTACACGCTTAGTATTAGCAATTAGAAATGGGCTGTTAAGAAGGAGCAGATCACTCTCTTATGTGAGGAAGTTGAGAGGCAATGTGGGGAGTTTGGGGGGTAGGAAAAGAATAAATGAAACAAGATGGGATTGGGAGGGAGACAAACCATAAGAGACTCTTAATCTCACAAAACAAACTGAGGGTTGCTGGGGGGCGTGTAGGGAGAGGGTGGTTGGGTTATGGACATTGGGGAGGGCATGTGCTATGGTGAGTGCTGTGAAGTGTGTAAACCTGGTGATTCACAGACCTGTACCCCTGGGGCTAATGATACATTATATGTTAATTTAAAAAATAAAAATATTAAAAAAAGGAGATCAGTAATTATATTCACACACTAAGTAGTTGTTTCCAATTCATGTTTAATATTTACTGACCATGTGCTGGTCTTTTCTAAAACATTTTGGACAATACAAGTGAATCCCTATTTGACTATGCATATGAAAAGACTACCTTTAATGATATACCATTAGGTGTTAACGTTTCTTAAGTGATGTATTTTATGCTTGAGTTAAAGAGTTAGATGTCTTAGTGTCTGGGTAAGGACAATGTAAAAATTTTAACTGAAACTCATCATTTTCTTTAAAGACTATCAGCTTTTGAAGAGATTCACTTGTTTTTGGACTGTCAGATGAAAAGTGTCATACAAGTTAAAATAATGTTAGCGCTGAAATTTTTATTTACTTATATTATTTAATCTTAGCTCTGAAATTCTATAATATTGTGCATGTTACTGGGATATAGGTGACCTTGTAGAAAAATCCATATCAAGAGCTCAACACTGAGTATCACTTAAGGCAGAGAAATCATCGTGTGTTGAAAAACTAGAGAAACAAATACTCTCAGTCATTCTTTGTTTTCTCAAACTTCTACCCCCAGGGTGAAGTGCCAGCCATATTTACAGCTCAGAGTTATTAATGATTCATAAAATTTGCATTGACTCTTTTAATCGGAGATTGATAGTATCACTAATGAAATGTCCTGCCCAGCTGTGCTTGAACTATTCAACATTGCTTCTGTTTTTCTAGCCAGCTTCCCAAAGAACTCTGGAACTTGTCATCATTCCAGTGGTTACCCTTAGGTCTCTGTACTCTATTTCCAAGTTAGGATGGCCATGTGTCAGCATAGAGATCTGGGGATTTGATTTAAAAATGGGGTATCAGCTTTAAGTAGGCATTGATTTTTTATTTTCCTGTTTGAATCAACTCCTAATGTTTACATGCGCTGTAGTGGGTTAGACAATTAATTATTCCAAACTTCGACTTATTATGTATGAAGAATATAAGTCAGATTTATTATCTGTTTCTTATATTTTTATGAGGCTTATAAGAAGAAATCCATTATATCTGCCTGACTCCCTGATGTCAAAAAGCCATTCTTGTTGAAATATTTCACATAAAAATGAGCCAACAGATCATTCAAATGGCTTTCCTATGCAGGAAAAACCCCCATTTTTAAAACATTTTTTAAAAATACAATTAAAAGCATTATGGACATTTTAAAACAACTATGCAAGTCCCATACAAAGGAATTATTTATGAAGAAAACAATATTCTCCAGGTTTTGATTGTTCAGTTTTGAGCTAATTTTTCCTCTCTTCTTCTCCGCCAGTGTTAAGTGAACTGGTTCCCTGGATTAAGGATTGCACCTGGCCAGTCGAAGAACATGATAATTTCAAGGAACAATATTATGTGATTTCTATGTACAGTGCCTTGAAGCAAAAGAATTAAAGTCATGAACTCTTGCCAACGACTGGTTTTTATGCGAGTTTCAGACATGACTGGGTAACAGCACATTTCTAGAATGAGGCGGCTTCAAGGAGACATCTTCATTTTTATTTTTCTTTCCATATTTTTTAGATAACCTGACACTGTATTATGCAAGATAATGATAACAGTAACAATGGTATTAAGAATAATACTGACGCTTTTTTTTTTTTTTGAAGCCGTAGAAAGCACAGGAGAAAATATGTTTGGAATTAGCATAATATTCTGCACTTTTCTAAAAATGCATGCATTAAAAATACAGTGTAGTGCCTCCTATAACTTTTTAATACAAACGCTTATCTATCCTTTTGTTTTTATTAGGGTTATTCATATCAGATAGTCTTGGCTAACGGCCTAGGTAGTTTGTTCATAGCAGCTTTTTTAGTCACAATATGAGTAAAACTGAAGAAGAGTGAAAATTCTTGAGTGGATAATCCAGACAAACAGCTGTTCCTTTTTTCTTTAGCACAGAAATAGGGGCTATTTGAAGATAGAATGTGTTATGGTAAAAAGCAATAAAGTATCCTTAAGAAGAAACCAAATATCCTTAAAAAAAAAAAGGGAAAATAATTTTCTTGGAGGTTCAAAGTTTAAATTCTCAACAATAATAAAAATATTTCTAGCTCAGCAGTTTCAATGCCTAAAAGATGCAGGATTCCTTTATTGAGTGAACTAGGTACTGCATTTTCGGAGCATCTACCTCTGTCTATTTGCCCCAAACATAGTGTATCGGCTCTCCTTGCGCCTGATGGCTTTAATTCATTATCTGAGATATGACAAATGAGAAAACTAAATGAAAAAAATGCTGTGTACATATTTTTAGGTATGAGTCACATCTGAAATAAAATGTGAGTTTTTTAAAAAAAATTACTCCTGATTAAGAATGCAAATCTCAAAGAATAACCATGACTCACCAACCACTGAACTAAAGATGCCAGCACCGAACACAATCTCTCTCTCAACTATTTTAAAATAGAAAGGAAGGAGAAACTCTCTGTAAAATTAGACCTGTGCTGACCTAGCTTCATATGTGAACTATCAAGATTTTGAAAATGGAAATTCTGATATAAAAATGATGGTGTCATTCCTATTATATACCTTTTAAGAGACAAGATCTTGAGTAGGAGTTTGTTGAAGTTATGATGCAGTGATAGTCGTGATAGCTCAAGAAGTAAAATGAGAATCACGGTTGGCCAGTGCAGCTAGAGTTTAGCTTCAACATCACTTGGGGGACAAGTTTTCAAAATCATCTTCAAAGGATATGAATGGGAAGTGTGCTTCTCCCTCTTTTGACAGACAGAGTGTGGAGTGAAGCCAAGTGTGGGTGCCTGGATGGCTCAGTCCGTTGAGCATCTACTTTCAGGTTGGGTCATGATCCCAGGATCCTGGGATCAAGTCCCACATCAGGTTCCCTGCTCAGCCCGAAGCCTGTTTCTCCCTCTGCCCCTTGCCCTGCTCTCTCTCTCTCTCTAATAAATAATTTAAAAAAATTAAAAATAAAACAAAAGATTAACGAACAACAAAAAGCATAGGCATTAGCAGCAACTGTTAAAGCAGGCTTCTGACTTTGTCCCTAAAGAAAAGTAATTTAAGTAGATCTGTGGTCAATAAATCTTTCCCCTTACTCATAAATGGTACATAATAAATATTTTATTTGTATTTAGTTTTATCCTAGTAAAATATATATTTGTCAAAATTTACCCCAGATTACAGAACAGTTTATATATGTGATAAATTGTAAGAAAGCATCAATGAAGAATCACATTTGGTTGGGATTTTAAAATATCAAAGTGTGCTGTTGCTGTTGTTGTTCTGTATGTATAAAGCCAACTGCTTAACTATAGAGTACAGATAGATAAAACATTTCCAGACGATTTGTGAGGCAAGAAGCTTAAGTGTTGAGAGACTCCAGGGTGCCTAGCTTTTTAAATTGATGTTCAGTTAGGGAATTATTAATCTCAAATGTCCTAATTTATCAGTTATTTCTGTACAAATCGCCCCATCTCAGTGAGTTTTAGTTATCAATGTACTGAGGGACACATACTATAAAGTAAAAAATTCTAAGGTTTTACTAATTTGAAATCTAGTCAATATTCTTTTACAAGGAACTTATTTCATAAATATGGCATTAAAGAATAACACTGGATACACACAGTTTTTCTCCGTAACGTTCATTCCTATGCTTTTCCTCCTTTGCAATGGAACTTTTGAAGTCATCTGCCTAACTGATAGATCTTTTTTTTCATTTATTTATTTTCAGCATAAAAGTATCATTATTTTTTCACCACACCCAGTGCTCCATGCAATCCATAATAGATCTTAATCCAGGGTGGCGATCACATTCCCTTGGATGTGACTGATTCAGCATGGAAATGTGACCCTATTAGGCTGTAAGTCATGGGAGCGAGTGTGTGGCTGGCTTTGGGAAAGTTAATCTCACCAACTGAAAGAGAATCATAAGAAAAGAAAGGAAGGTTCCTTTCTTCTGTTGGATATTAATAGACCTACATAAACCACCTAGAACTTTGCAGCATCCTTTCCGCTCGGAGGGGATTCACAAAAAGACAACATCAACAGAACCGATCATGGGAACCTATAAAACGAAGAACTTGATTCTTGGTGATGATCATATTGGGTGCCTGAATTAACCAACCCTGTAGGCACCCTGCCTTGGGTCTCCCTAACTGTAAAAATAAGTCTTCTTGTTGTTTAAGCAATTTAAGTCTAAAATTTTTGTAACTTGAGTGTAAGGGATCTTAAGTGATAGTGATTTGAGCAACTTAGCAACTGACAATTGTTAAAAAAAAAAAAAAAATTCTGTTCACGTTTCCTTTTTGTACTTTGGGAAAAACACTCCCAAGCATACTGCTTATGAGAACTGTGACTTTTAAATGGCTACGGTGGTAAAATTCTAGTTTTCCCTTTTATATTGATTTTAACTGCGTACACTGATTATATATATGTGTGTGTGTGTACGCGCGCGCGCGCACACACACACACACACACACACACATATGCCATGTTCCTATACATAGAAAGTTTTTCTAAGGGCTATGTTTCCTAGAAAATAGGTATACTATAGATTGAGAATGATATGTTCTGTTAGTTAAACAGAGACTCATATAATATGCAGTAGTAAAAACTGTTGATCCAAGAAGTAATTAAAAACGTCTTACCGTATGTAAGGTATCCTGACAATATGGTACTTTCTAGAAAACAGCATCATCCCGTATCAGGCTTTCAAGTCTCTATGGCTGTTTAGGGAATATACTGGTGACTGAGGAACAACTACACACACTTTTTTGTAGGACATGGAGGATTCTAGGAAATGCCTCACAGTAAGTTCTGAGAAAGTTTTTAATCTATCTATCTATCTATCTATCTATCAACAGATACATTTATTTATTTTTAGAGTGAGAGAGAGAGAACATACAAAGGGGATGGGCAGGGGGAGAGGGAGTCTCAAGCAGACTGTGGGGCTGAGCTCTGCTGAGCGCAGAGTTGAACGGCAGGCTCCTTCACGGGGCTCTGAGATCAAAATCTAAGATAAAATCAAGAATCAGAAGTTCAACCGACTGTGCCACCCAGGGGCCCCTGAGAGAAAGTTTTTAAACTGTTTGCATGTAATCAAAGATGCCTACATAGAGAAGAAGAGAAAGTTACTGCTTAAGAGAACAGAGTGAAAATATTTTCTATTATAAAAAGCAGTTAATAGTTATGCACGAAACATTTAAGTGTCAATTCTGCTCAAATGGCCACTTTATCAACTTGGTTTTATTTAATATTTTAGGCTAGTTACTTTCCTGGACACTCAAGAGACTGCTAAAAGACTTTAATCACAGTTGGAGATAATTCAATGATGGCGTATTCCAGATAACTCAACATGTGGTTGCAATCAGAGTACTGAAAAAGAAATGACAAACAAACAAAACATGTCTTACTCTTGGGAATCTGAACATCTAATCTATATTTATAACTCCTTGTCATATTTTTTGTACAGGGTGACATTGTGGTTTGTAGGTTCAATAATGCCTTAAAAAGTATAACACTATACAAAACAAAACAAAATAAAAACAAAAACCAAAAACCACATACACATTTAAATAGATTACTGATTCTAGTGGTTTAGAAAGATAACTGTAATATAACATATTCTTGGACCTATTTTGCCTTGAGTATTAGCTCTAGGTCTCTCACTTTCTCTCTCTCCCACTCCCCATTTCTTTCTTTCTTTTTTTCTTTTTTAAAGATTTTATTTATTTACTTGACAAAGATCGTAAGTTGGCAGAGAGGCAGGCAGAGAGAAGGGGGGAAGCAGGCTCCCTGCTGAACAGACAGCTCTATGCCGGGCTCAATCCCAGGACCCTGAGATCATGACCCGAACCGAAGGGAGAGGCTTTAACCCACTGAACAACCCAGGTTCCCCTCTGACTCCCCATTTTTTTCTTCCCCTCTCCCTCTTTCTCTTCCTCATACTTTTTTCTCTACTTAAATCTCACCACAAGAAGTAGCACTATTAAAAATGTCTTTTTCTCATAATGACATATGGAAATTATTTTTCTGTACTTAATTAGGTAACAAGTTTTTTTTTTTAATTTTTTCTTTAATTCACAGATGTCAAAATACATAAAACACACACCAACCTCCCTCCCCCCGCTATATCATCTACAGAAGTCTGCACATTTGGAATATACTATTTTGGGAAATCATATGTAGCCTTCTAAATTCTAATATTTCCACCCTTTGAAAGACACCCTTGCAGGGTGCCTGGGTGGCTCAGTCTGCCTTAGGCTCAGGTCATGATCTCCTTGTCCTGGGATTGAGCCCCAAACCTGGCTCCCTGTTCAGCAGGGAGTCTGCTTCTCCCACAGCCCCTCCCCCTGCCTATGCTCGCTCGCTCTCTCTCTCTCTCAAATAAATAAATAAATAAATATCTTAACAAAATAAAAATTCCTTGCATTTGAATTAAATTATGGCTAAAATCTAAAACACCCAGAAATTCCAAGGCATAAACCCAGGTAATTTAGCTGGCATGCCTAAGTCAAATCAGTCCTACACAGCATGGAGGAGGTAATCATCTTACTCGGAGTACTTTGACTTGAAAGGTTTTACTCCTACATCAAGCCCAATTGATTCTCTGTCTTAATTTTGTTTAAGGCAGATTACATAGATTGCAGCTGCGTCAATCAAAGCTGATTGGCTTTTTTCTCCTTTTAAAATATCTGGACAGGTTTTAATAGAATCTTTAGATAATGTATACCCTAAATAAAGCTCTTTTGTGAGCCTCTGTTGCCTCAAAGCAACTTAGAAATTACTCGTTCACTCACATGTCTGTTGATCATCTGTAAGATCTGATCTCTGGTCCCAGGCTGAGGCATGAAACACACAAGCAAGGAACAGATAGAGTAACGCGGCCTGTCTGGCATAGTGGCTTAAAGCAATGTTTAGATGTTGGCAATCTTGAATTGAGTCAGGGTTGTGATGCTCATTTAGTAGCACAACCTTGATTACTTTATTCATTTCTTTTTAAAGAAAAAAATAAAAGACAACAAACGTATGTTTTTACTACAGATTTTGAGTATAAAATGCTTACCACACAAAGTAGGACTCAATGACCACCTAGTTACTAATATTATTATCACTCCTGCCATTGAGGGAGGTAGTAAAGGCAAAAGGAGAAGGGGGTAGGACACTGCTCCCAGTCTGGACTACAGCTGGGGCAAGGATTCAGGGAGGCTCTTCAGGGGAGGAAACAGAGTTCTGAGCAGCTCTTTTGTTTCGCAATTCAAACAGCACTAGAATCTGCTAATTGTTCTGCTTCTTACATAACACTTTTTGTTATTTATAGACAAAACATTACAAGCTTTTAACTACTCATCAATTATCTTTGCTGAGACATGAATGGAAGTTTGGCCATTATGGGGTTTGGAGGCAATTTGCTTATAGAGGTTATTTCCATGCTGTTTTCTATTTCCTAATAATCATGCATGATTCCACACTTAGTTTAGAAAACTGTATATAAGAATACATAAACAGAATAATTTTCTGGAATGAGATGGCCCTTAATGTCTCTTTTTCAGTTAGCAAAGGTTACCAACCACATTTTAAAAGAGCATGGAATTATATCCTATATGATTTGGCCAAATTTATGACTACGTGTAATCTTCCTCAATGGAATTACGAAGCAATAACTTCTTTCATGCAACTATTACTCTCTATCATTTTCTAAATGTGACTGAATTTTATAAAATGCAAGCAAAAAAGATTACTTGTGTAAAATAAAGGACTCCACAAATTAGATTAGGGCACCGATAGCTTTTTATTATTTTATTTTTTAAAATAGTTTTAGATTCACAGCAACATTAAGCAGAAAGTAGAGATTTCCCAGATACCCTCCTCCCTTACATATACACAGTCTCCCCCATTATCAACATCCCAAATCAGGCAGTGCATTTGTTACAACTGATGAACCTACATTGACACTTCATAATTACCCAGTGTCTATAGTCTACATTACAGATCACTCTTGGTGTTGGACATTCTATGGGTTTGGAGACATTTATAATGACATATCCTCGACTATAGTATCAAATAGGTTTCACTGCCCTAAAAATCCATTATGCTATGACTATTTACCCTTCCTTCCCTTCAAACTACACAAAACCACCGTCTCCATATTCTGGATATGGATAGTGTCTCCATATTGCCTTTTTCAGAAAGTCATATAGTTGGAATCATATAGTATGTAGCCTTTTCCTATTGACTTTTTTTCCTTAGTAAAAGCCATTTAAAGCTGGTCCATGTCTATTCAAGGATTGATAGCTCATTTATTTTTAGCACTGATAAATATTCCATTGTCTGGATGTACTACCATTTGTTTATCCATTCACCTACTGAAGGACATTTTGGTTGCTTCTAAGTTTTGGCAATTAAGAATAAAATTTCTACAAACATCCTTGTGCAGGTTTTTCATAGACATACGTTTTTTACTACTTTGGGTAAGCCAAGGGGTGTGATCTCTAGATCATATAGTAAGAGTGTTTAGTTTTGTAAGAAACCAAGATACATACTGTCTTGTAAAATGGTTGTACCATTTTGAATTCCCACCAGCAGTGAATGATAGTTCTTTTTTTTTTAAGATTTTATTTATTTTATTTAACAGATAGAGATCATAAGTAGTCTCTCATTGTTGTTTTAATTTACATCTTCTTGATATAAAGCATCTATTCATAGGCTTATTTGCCACTTTATATATTCTTTTTGTCAAAGACTGGACAGAGCTTTGGCCCAATCCTGAATAAGGTTGTTTATTTTCCTATTGTTGAATTTTAAGAATTCTTTGTACATTTAGGATTACAGTCCTTTAACAAATGTGTCTTTGGAAAAGGCCTCCTCTTAGTCTGTAGCTTGACTTTTCATTCTCTTGTCTTTTACAGGGCAGATATTTTTAATTTTTATGTAGTCCTGATTATCAATGTTTTCTTTCATGAATCATGCTTTGATGTTTTATCTGAACAATCATTACCACTCTGAAGTCATCTACTTTCTCTGATGTATCTTCTTGGACTTTCATAGTTTTATGTCCCCTGTTTAGTGTTATGATCCATTTTGAGCTAATTTTTTGTGAAGGGTGTATGATCTGTGACCAGATATTTTGTTGTTGTTTTGGCTGTAAGATGTCCAGTTGTTCCAGCATCATTTGTTGAAAACACTGTCTTTTCTTTACTGAAAATTATAAATTTATGCGTGCATATATTTAAATGCTTATCTTAAAGGACATATAAAATTGCTTAGAGTGCTGGAATTAGGTGGAAAAAAAAAAGGGCATGGATGGTTAAAGAAAAGGAATTTTCAAGTTTTGCATTATATACATGGGTATTTTAAATCATAAGAATTCCAGTACTCCTTGTGAGATTTTAAAAGTAAAATGGATTACATTACCTATTCATTAGACCAAACTTGTTTGTTGTTAAAACTGAAGAGATCATTTGGTACTGTTAAAATTTGAAAGGCGGAACTGTGGCACAGTACAATAATCATTTCTATAGTTTAGGATAGTACTATGTAATTATCACAGTACCGAAATCCCTAATTCTAAGCCAAGTATGAACCCCATTATTTACCTTTTTAAGGACACTTTTAATGATATCACATTTTAAAAAATTCCTTACTAAATAAAATCAGTGTTTCCCATCAGAGAAAGACATAAATGTTCACAGTTAATTATATCTAAGTGCTATAAGCATTTTTATAGATTATTATGAATGGTGAAAAATCTTCCATGATAAAAGTTTATATTGTTAGCCTAGAGTTCATTATCTTTAAATTAGGTAACCTAAAGGTCTGACATTATATACTCATGCTTCTACTTATAATAATTTCTGTTTTTATAGTAGGTGTATGCATGTATGGGAGAAGAATGAGTTTCAAATTTTTATAACAATTTTTGTGTATGAAGAGACATTTATGTTTTGAATTAGAGAATGATTGCAATGCTGCTTTCATTGAACATTCTGTTAGTGCTGTAAGATCTTCTCACTTACCTATAAAGTGCTGCGTTTCCTCTATATGCAACTGATATTAGAGGTAGAATGACCTTTTCTAGACACTCAGCAATAAAGAGGAAATGTTCAAGTTGTCTCTTTATGAGTTCTTCAATAACTTTAAACAATTTATGAGGTTTTAAGGAATCTTCCAAACATTTTGTTTTTATCTCACAAAATTATGTTGTTAAAAATGCTTCAGGAAGAATGCAGTCAGGGATACGACCCTTGGATAAAGCACGTACTTAGAGTCAGGATCACATTTCTTGTATAAGAAAGAGCCGTTAAACTACCATCATAAGCAAAAACTCAAAATAATAAAAATAAGTCAAAAACTCCTTTATATTTATTAATTCATTCAGTTAAGGATAATGAAGAAGCACTGGAAATTTACAATGTGTCAGGCTATAAGTTCGTTCTGAGCACACAGAAAATAATAGCATTGACTTGTTTATCTGGAGGAGATTATAGTCCAATGGGAGACATAAATGTACGGTCATGTAACTAAGATACAATATTAAGTTATAAAAAAAATAAAATGTGCTCTAAGAATGTGAAGAAGAGGAAGTCAAGGCTACATAAATGAATCACAAGAGCAAAATACTTACTCTGAAACCAGTACAGTCAGTAAGCATTTTACCAGGGGAAAAGAAAAAAATCTGTGGGGGAAGGAATGGGCATTAGACACGACTAGAAGAAAGAACTAGCTTTGCCTTACATGTTCACACCTAATGATCACATGTATCCATGCACACGCATACACATAGGTGAGATGTTTTAAGGAACTATGGAGCATTCTCTGCTCCCTCGCCAATCTCTGTCTTCAAACACTCATTCCACCTTTCGTACTCTGAGAACGAACCAAAAAGCTGTTATTACGTAAGGCATCTGCTATTGAAATCCCACTCATTTCCATATCCAATTCATCTTCAACTATTCTTTTTTTTTTTTTTTAGATTTTTTAAACTTATGTGAGATAGAGAGAGAGAGCGAGCAAGCGTGTGTGCACAAGTGGGGGAAAAGCAGAGGGAGAGAATTTCCAGCAAATTGTGTACTGAGTGTGGAACCCATGGGGTACTTGATCCCACAACCTTGAGATTGTGACCTGAGCCGAAATCAAGAGTCAGATGTTCGACCCACTGGGGCACCCAGGCCCACTTCAACTATTCTGTGACCACTTTATTGATATTTGAAGAAAGTAAACTGTTTCTCCCCCAGGTTTCATTTTATTTCTATCTATTATGTGGTAGCTTGTTTTCTGCTTCTTGTTATAATTTTTTTTTATATTTGATGTATCATACAAACTATTGTTCTTCTAATTTTCTTCTTTTTCAAGGTCTAACTTGTACATAATATTAGCATAAATATATGTTTAATTTTGCTCACCAACCCTTAGGATATGAGATGATTTAGTGCAATTCATTTTAGCTTTTCAGCAGGTAAATTAAGGTAAAGATAGTTATTCTAAAGGTCAAACAGATAATATATATATTAGTAACAAAATCAGAACTTTAGATATTTTGGAAACATATTTACTATTTTTTTAAAAAATTTATCGAATATGAGAATCTTCTACATACATTCTCAGCATCAGAAAATAATCTGTCATTCTACTGTGTTCTTTTCCTAAGTCATTGAAGTGCATGGGGACCTTTTGAAAGTCTCATGTTTTTCTCTGATATCAATAGTCTGCTATGGTTTTCTTACGAGACTCGTGCCAGTGAGTCCAGAGAAACATTATCACTCATGTCAGGGGGGAAAGGATGATACGTGTCAACTGAGTTCCCGCTCTAGAAAGTCCTTCAATCCACTGAAAACAATAGTGTTTCCTGAAATTTGACAAGACTCATCCTTTAAGTTGTGAAAAAATAATCAGAAGATCAATACAAGTATAGCCTGGCAACATTTCTCTGAATTAAAATGGTATTTCAGTGTCAATCAATTTTCTGTTTTGGGGCATATCATGTCCCCAACATAGACAAACCACTGAAATGAGCTCTTGGATTCATGTAGTGCATGGGAGAAGGCTGATGAAGATATGAACCACAGTTTTCTAGGGATTATACTCATTTTGAAATGTTTCAAGTATCAAATTTGATTGGAGTTTATTATTCCCTGTGTAGAGCTGGCTTTTAATCTTTATACTGAAGAAGACTAATAATGAGGACTATATTCATATAAACAACGAAAGTAAATCTAGGTGTGTGTATAACCCCTTACCACGTGAAGTACAGTCCAGAAAATTCACTCTTGTAAAATGTGAGATTGCATTATCATAAGGTTAATGAAATCACTGAAGAGAATCAGGGGCAGAGGTCAGGAGCCGATGGCCAAACAAATTCTATTAAAAGTTGCTTTATTGGAAGGCACATTATCACAAAATTTCCCTGTTTATAACCTTCACAAAGGTGAGGAGAAATGTAGAAAATCACTGATGAAAAATTGACTTTTTGTCTCAAAGAAGATACAGTTCAGACTTACGCTCATATTAATTTTTCTCATCCTATCCCTGGAGTCAATGTGAAAAGCTAAACTTCCTGTTCTTTCATAAAATAGACAATGAAATATATTATTATAATCTTGGAAAGAATTAAAAACTTCTAGAGTTTGAATTCTTCTTCAGCTTTGATAATTATGATTAGAAGATTAGCTTCCACCTCCAATTCTTTTGATATCTCAAAAGTGAGGGCAATTTGGGTCATGTGATAACATCCTTAAGTGCCTCTATAGCCCTTAACCCAATTTTGGATACCTAGATAGTAAATAACTAGATCTTCTAAATTACAACCAAAGTATTTTTGTGCTCAGTTGATACTGTGATTCAGGATACACCGGACAGGATACACAGCCAGGAAAGCATGGGACTCTTGATCTCAGGGTTGTGAGTTTGGTGTAGAGTTGAGTGTAGACATTATTTAAAAATAAAATCTTAAAATTTAAAAAAAAAAAAAGATATAGTGGAAGGAAAGAAGTCAGAAACTAGGTTCTTGCTCCACGTCCGCCCAGAGCTATCTATGAGATCTGGTCAAATTATGTTGCCTCAGGAGTCAAGTGAAATAGTGACAGAGAGAGAGAGAGAGAAGGAGAAGGGGGAGGAGGAGGAGGAGAGGCAGAGGGGAGGGGTGGAGGGAGGGAGTGGGAGGGAACAAAAAAGAGAGTAAACTCTAGTGACCCTTCACATTACTAATCTTTCACTAATGGGCAAATTTCTGAGATTGAGAAAAGTCTTTTAAAAATGTAGGTAGGGGGGCGCCTGGGTGGCTCAGTGGGTTAAAGCCTCTGCCTTCGGCTCAGGTCGTGATCTCAGGGTCCTGGGATCGAGCCCCACATGGGGCTCTCTGCTCAGCGGGGAGCCTGCTTCCTCCTCTGCCTGCTTGTGATCTCTGTCTGTCAAATAAATAAATAAAATCTTTAAAAAAAAAATGTAGGTAGGTTATTTATTGTCATTAAAACGCTGCTGATTTCCCTTGAACTTCCCTTACCTACTGTAAAACTCTGACCTCCAGACCTACCTCTCAGTCTTGTGAACGAGAAATAGCTGATTTCAGAATAGTTAAAGGACCATGGTTTGTTACAGTAGAACAGTAACTACAGCAAAATTCATACCCATGATATAGGTATTCAGGGAATTTTCAAGAGATTTAGGGAATTTATGTTTTACGATTTATTTAATAAAGGTGAACATGGAGTAGTAAAGCTCCGTCTTGTACCCGGGCTCCTCTTCCCATGGTTTTCAAAAGTTACATACACTTATTTTCTAAATTTAACTTCTGCCTCAGCTGAGGAGTCTATATGCTCACTTTCAGGGTTACTTTCTTCTTCTTCTTCTACTTTATAAAGTCCATTTTCCACTGTGCTCTCGGGACTTCTTCAGATTTCCTCCTTAGAAAAAATTTCAATTCTTTTTTTTTTTTCTTCATTTAGTTGTTTATTTTTTCTTAAAATTTAACACAAAAGAATTGTTCATCTTTTTCTCATTCCTCTGGCAATGCGTCAAACCTGTGATAAAGCCTGGCAAGAATCTGTCTCATTAACTTGATTTTATCACATGACTCTTCTGGATCAAGTTATAATATCTCACTTATTTTTCTCACATTTTTTATTTTGGAAAAAAAAATTAAGTTTCCACAAACAATTCTGAGAGGAAAAATAGCAGCTTTTTCCTCAGCAAAACTTAGGAGGGAATAAAATATTTTTCTATCTAAAGAGGTTATCTATGTGTTAAGGGACGCATGTGAGTGTGTGTGTGTGTGCAATTGTATGAATTCAGTCTAAGTAGACCTACTATGACACAAAAATGTAGAATGTGAAGTGTAAAATATATATATAAAACAATAAAAAAAAGCTAATTCCTTTGCATCACAAACTTGTTAGGTAGTGAAGACAAATACATATGAAACATTAAATAACAAAGTATTATTTCAAAGGATATTAAAAAATTTAAAAATATTTGCTTCTAGTAACGACTCTGTTATGTAGCCTACATGTACTTAGATCTTATAAATGCATCTGTATGATTTTCTCCAATGCAATTTTCCTAGGATCAGTCCGTTTCTAAAACAGAACAATTTTCTCCTTTTAGAAACAATGATGTTTTTGAAGTTCAGGTTAAACAGTGACAATTTTAACACACTCTCAATAGTAATAATATTTCTTATCATAAGTTAAACAGAATAACCATTGTTTGCAATAGCTATTTCTTTCTAATGAAAAAAAATCAACATTTTTTATATATGTATGATCCTTCATAATCTTTCATTTGTGAATAGTCTATTTATGTAACATTTTATTTTTATGCTGATGTTCACCTTTATTAAATAAATTGTAAAAATTCTTTACATACTAACAATGTAAATTTTAACTGATGTATATATTAAAATTATATTTTACTTTTTTAAAGATTCTATTTATTTATTTATTTATTTGACAGACAGAGAGAGAGAGAGAGAGAGAGAGAGCAAGCACAAGCAGAGGGAGCACCAGAGGGTGAGGGGAAAACAGGCTCTCCACTGAGCAGGGATCCTGATGTGGGGCTTGATCCCGGGACCCTGGAATCATGATCTGAGCCTAAAGCAGATGCTTAACCAACTGAGCCACCCAGGCGCCCCTATTACAATTATATTTTAGTCCCAATTGGCTTTTGTCTTTTGATTTTAACTGTGTCTGTGCCACATAATACTGTTATAATTTCACAAAGACAAATAAGTCTACCTTTTTTTCTCTTTGGACTGACTGCATTATTCTTTTGAATCAAGTTAAAATTACTTGCTAGTTATTCTCACCTTTTTATATTGAAAAAATTATTTTGAATTAATTCTAAAAGGTAAAGAATGGAAAACTTTTTCAGAATGGCAATGAAAGAAAAAAGAAATTCCTACAATAGCGAAGACAGGGTAGTGAGGAAACGGTCAAAGGCTCAGAGTTCTGCCCGTTAGCAGAGGGATGACATTCTACAGGTTAGGACCCCCTTCTTCAAGATGTGGTATGCATTTTTGAACCAGCTGTCATTACATGGTTTAGAGCCACAGACTGCTAGCAAACATGAATCCAGAAAAGACAAGACAGAGACAGAAGTAGCTCATCTAATCATCACTCCGGCTGATGCTCTTGGGGAACCTGTGCTCCTCAGTCCTGCAGGTTTTGCTGAGATGTCTTGATTTCCAAACTGGAAACCCTTCCACCAAAGATCATAATTAGAGAACATGGTAAAGGTCCTATTTAACCTAAATATTTTAAGGAAAAAAAAAAGAGATTTTATTTATTTATCTGACAGAGAGAGAGAGAGAGAGAGAGAGCACACAAGCAGGGGGACAGCAGAGGGAGAGGGAGGAGCAGACTCTCTGCAGAGCGGGGAGCTGGACGTGTGTCTCCATCCCAGGACCCTGGGATCATGATCTGAGCCAAAGGCAGACGCTAAACTGACTGAGCCACCCAGGTGCCCCTAACCTAAATATTTTCTCATCTCAATAGAGAACATCACACAAAGACAGGCATTCCTATTATATAAGAAATGATCATTGATTCCAAATATCAAAAGGAAATAGGATTGCTGTTACATTGTGGAGACAAGAAGGCACATGTCTGGAATTCAGCAGACTCACTGGGGCATCTTTTGTATTTCCATATCCACAGACATGTGTGGGCAGTTGTAACGAGTAAGGTCTGATAAGGTCCTACTAACCAGGGACTCACATCTCTCAGGGATGAAGGTTGGAGTTCAACCAGTGGGCAAGGAAACCAGAACAATATAAACGCTAACTGAGTGTGAGGGAAATCTAGAATGAATAGTAGGGACAGAGATGATGAGTATCAATTCTGGTCTTGGTACAGACTGCAGAAACAGAGACTGTAGCTTGTCTCACTATGTGTTTTCTTTTGAAAACTGTGACTAATTGCCACATCAAAGACTCAATAGCATGAGGGTAGAGTGAAATTAACATGGAGCATGGATGGATGAGCAGTACAAAGGATGAACTCTTACAGACCTTATCAGAGCTTTATCAATTATCCATAGTGACTTTCTGGGCAGACCAGCCTAACTTCCAGCCACCAGAACTTTTGCTATTTTGCCTAACAGCTCTCTGAGGCTGCACTGTCAATGCTGGAAGTGTCAAAGAGCTAACATCCCTCCAGAGCTACTCTCCACTAATAAGTGCAAGTTTTCATGAATAAATGCCTTAGTCCTCCACTCCTTAGATGGCACCATGATGCAGTGTAGGTACTTACTGCAGATCTCCAGGAGCTCCTCAGTGAGAATAAGCTCCAGTGAAACATGGTGATAAATTGGCTTTTTATTCAATTGCACTTCCTATCCTGTGAATAAGTTTTCTGGGGGTCACCTCTGTAATAAGCCATTTTCACTAAATTCCTAGTCTGGCCACCTAGTTTTAAGGGGATCTGAAAATGTTTATCACTTAATCTCAGACTAAATTTACTAAACTGTGGGTGGCCTTCTCTGACTACAGTGACCTCAATCTCAGACTCTGAAGATCTGCAGAATAAACAGTCTCTGCCAAAGCCACTTAATTATGAATTATTAACAACAAATATTATGTTTGATAACCCATAGCCTTTCCCTACATCTTTTTCTTAATTTTGTGGTTTTTAGAATAGTAAAAATGGAGAAATAAGAAATGCTCAATTTTCACACAAATTCAATTTAGATTATATGTTCACTGCCACATTCATATTTGGATGGGAGGACTGAAGCCCAAAGTAAAAGGAACAAAGATACACCACCCAATGCCTCAATTATCCTCTCCTCTTTGATTTTTCTCTTTCCTTTTTTTGGGGGGGAGGGACGTATTCAAAAGTGACTATTTTCAGAAGTATCTAAAATAACAATAATCAATAGATAGATAAATGAACTACACATATACATATATACTTCTAAATTTTCTGGTACTCGTATTTTATAAAGTAAAATGAAACTGATGAAATTAATTTTAATAACATATGTAACCCAATATATACAAAAGATGATCATATCACATGGAATCAATATCAATTATTGAGCTTTTTTATATTTTCTTTTTTTGCCTTTTTTTTTTTTTTTTTAACAAATCTTTGAAATTTGGTATATATTTTACAGTCTCAATTTGGGAAAGTCATATTTCAAGAGCTCTATAACCACTGCTGGCTAATTGTTACTATATTGGACAGTGTGGATCTAGAACTTTTCTGTAAAAGCACCCATACCCTCTCCTCTTAATATCCCTACTTATTTTTTTTTGTAAGCACTTATCATCTTTCCAGAGACATGATAAAAGGGATAAATATGACACCTCACTTGTATAGAAAACTTGTGAAGAATGCTCATGAGTTACATGAGAGGTACCATGACTTACATTTCTACACAATTAGTCAGTGTTCAAGAGATACCTGATGAATATTTGTAGTTATGAATTGCTAGAGAGGGACCAGTATCCACTGAAATAAGTGAAGGGATCAAAACACGTATTGGTGACCATAAGAGCATATCTTCCCTGAACAGGATTATGGAAAAACACATTTTATTTGACTCACCCCATAAAGATAAAGATGGCTAATATTTCTTTAGTGACTTAAGTTTTCTTATGCAGGCTTCATTTATATCATTTGAAGGGTTTAGACCAATATTTATTTTAACATGTTGATAATTAAAGATACGTTTTAGAGACTCATTCAGGATCACATAGCTGGTGACTAGTGTACACAAAACTGAAATCAAACTTCCTAGCTATGCTGCCAGCCCTCTTCTTCCACACCTGCAGTGAAAACAAAGAAGACAGGAGAAATAGTACATCATAATTATGTTGTTTTAATAGTATTTCATATGCCTGGTAATTTAAAGTACCTGTATTCCCTCTTTTAAGAAAAGCAGAGAGGACAGAACAAGAACAAACAGAAACTCTGTATGTGTTTTGTTTCAAACCAATGAAAACCGATGTTTTTGCTATATTTGAAACAAAACTGACAAGAAATTAAAAAAATAGTAACATGGAATCTCTTGCTTCTGTCTTCAAACAGCTTCTACTAGAATCAAGCAAACACTGCATGTGTGTGTGTGCGCGCTCACACACACACACACACACACACACGATAGACTTGCCTATTTGGCCTTATTTATTCGTCTTAGCTAAAGAGATGGGTCAGCTTAATTGCTATGCTGAAGTAAAACATGTAGACTTTTTGATACTGTGATGACTTCAGCCATTGTTGTAGAAGCATTGAAATTGTTACCCTGAGCCTTCATTTCCACATTTTTCCATGTTGTAATTTTGGAGTCATTTAAACTCTCTGAGGATCTGATGATGTGGTGTAGTTCACATATAAATACCAGGTTGCCAAAGCAGAAACTCATTGTGGAAAAATTATATACCAACAGAACAATTATAACATTCCTATAAAGGAAACACCCACATTTTATTTCTAAATCATTCTTGTAACATTTCTTAAAGATTATTTGATAAGTAAGTAATGCACGTTAAGATAACACCAAGGGAAAAAAAAAAAAAGATAACACCCATGCATATGTTTAAATAAACATTTCACCAGTAGCATATTTGGGCACAAAAGTAAGCCTTCAATTCTTTGTTGACAAAATTTGCCTCCTTATAATGTTGTATTCTCTTAATCATGAATCTCTTAATCTACAATCTGCAATAATTTGCTGGTATTAGGGGTGCCTGGGTGGGCTCGGTCCATTAAGTGTCTGCCTTCTGCTCAGGTCATGATCCCAGGGTCCTGGGATTGAGCCCTGCATTGGGCTCCCTGCTCATCAGGAGACCTGCTTCTCCCTCTCCTACTGCTTGCGCTCCCTCTCTCGCTCTCTCTCTGCCAAATAAATAAAATCTTAAAAAAAATTTGCTTGTATTAGAGTCATTTAAAAATTATCTTGTGAAAAGAAGTTAGACATACATATAGTCTGTATGTCTATGTGTTGACTACTTACTGCTATGACTTGGTACAAAGTTTTACACACTATTCCATCTTAGATATTGTAAAGTTGTTATTGAAATTCCAGTTAGTGAACATACAGATAATTTAATTTCGGGTGTACAATTTAATGATTCAATACATATATGATGCCTGGTGCCTACAAATGCCCCCCCCCCCCAATTCTCTTCTATTTAACCCATCCGTCCACACACCTCGTCTCTGGTAACCATCAGTTTCTCTACAGTTAGGAGTCTGTCTCTTAGAGCTAGAGAGTATGATGCTAACTAAGTGAAATAAGTCAATCAGAGGAGACAAATCCTGTATGACTTCACTCATATGTGGAACTTAAAAAACAAAACAAAAGATCATAGAAAAAGAAAAGAGAAAGACAAACCAAGAAACCTATTTCCTCTTAGATTATAGAGGAAAGGACAGAGTGGGGGAGGCAGAGAGAATTAGAAAGAAATAATTTTCCCAGCATCACATGTTTATTGAGAAATTGGTAATAGTGTACCAATACACTTTACTTGATTTTTATGAAGTAATGCCAGTAATGATATTATTTACTTGAGTTAAATTTTTTCTTTTCTTTTCCTTTTTGCTAAAGTATCTTTACTCAGAAAATTAGCTGGCTGAAAGCTTACAAATTTACATCAGAATTATATTGACGACATGGACGCCATCACAATTGCTATAGGCAAGTAGACTTGACCATGATCTTGCCATTATCTTGTACTTAAAATATAAAATTTCTCCTCCTTATCTTTTTATTCACAATTCTGGAATAACCAGGACATGTAAATAAGGGCAAGTCTATTTATTGGTGTTGTACACAGCTTCTGATATCACTGCAAACAAGCAAAAAGAATGTGTCATTTGAGTTCTATTGTTTATATGTGGGTGTCATTTTTGTCCTGTGCATATTATTATGATGGCAGGATGCTCTTTACCTGTTGGCTCTGAAATAATTAAATCACACTTTCTATGTCAAATGGAAAAGGTGAGGTTATACATTGGGTGAATCACCAAAACCCTAAAAAGAAATGAAATGTGTCTCTCAACTGAGAAACCAGGTATATGACAATGTGGGAATTATCATTAGACTGTTGCCTTGAAAATGAATGCTGTCATTCACAATTCTGTCACTTCACAATTATTTATGGAGACACCATGTGCTAAGGAGTTATCTGTACCTGAGCCTGAACTTTTAAGAAAGCTGTTTGTGGTATTAGTGATTTTGATTAGAGCAGAAAAACACGAGACTCTGTACATTGAGAAGAGGATTCTGAGCCACATGGCCCTGCCCTTCCTCAGCCTAGAGTCCGCTTGACTCTTAGAGTTTGACTGTTTCTGTTTCATCTTTTATTTTGAAAGAAAAGTACTTCTCTCCTAAATACCAACGGCAGGATGGAGGGAGTACAGAAACTCACTCCAGAAGAGCATAATGAACTCGCAAGTATTCCTGGAACCAGTGTGATTTCTTTATGGTCATGATAAGATCCTCCAGGAAGTTTTCAGAGTCATTACAGCAACCCTAGATGGCACTACTGAGATTTCTTGGGGGGGGAAATGACACTTAACCTCTGCATTGATTCTTGAAGACTAGAGAAATTTATGTCTTCTAACTTTGATTATTTCCTCTTGGATATACTTCTCATTATAGCTACAGAGCCAAACTAGCAGAGGGAGCTTCTTGATGGGGCTATGTACCTCTAAAGGAGTTCCTTAAGGAAAAGAGTTCCTTTAAGATATGTTCCCTATTCTGTGTATCACGAACATCTTCAATTCTCGAATGCCCTCGCAGGCGGGTTTAATTTTATTGAGAGCTATCAGATCAGCTTTCTAGAGGTAGCATGTAAGTCATGGGGAATGCTTCAACCCTCATGTTTGTCTTTAAACTGCAGGATTTCCCTCCCTTGGCTAATAGAAAAAATGATCTAATGTTCATGAGGTAATTTAAATTTTTCTTTTTTCCTTTTCATACCTATGTGTTAACTCTGGAGGAACGAAGGACGCATGGTCAAATGTCAGCACTATTTCCGTGCATAAGAGTTTTTAGTGTGACTATTCCAAACAGTCTATTTCTTTGCCAACCTAGTAAAGCAACAGAAAGACCTCTGGTAGTTATAGCAACAACCACAAGCTGCTCAATTTTAGACACTCTTTTTGTGTATCCAATTCCCTCTCTATTTTGCAGAAAATCAGAAGCTAATGGGACGCAGCTGCTTTCACTTTGGTTTGCTTATTAAGCTAAATTCAAATTGTGTCTTGCTTTATTCATTTAATTAATAGGGTATCAGTTTCCAACATACCAGTATATGTCATTTGAATCCTCAGGATTTACGAAAAAGATGCAGAAAGAGAATTTCACTAGAAGACATGCAGAGAAAAATATCTAGGCAGCATTTTTAATTATTTCATTCATTTCATTCTCAAATACAATACCTTATTATATCTTAATATATAGCAGATGATTTGAGCTTAGTTGAATGAAAGTCATTAAGATCTAACTAGAGAATGGTGTTAAAAGAAAACTCTCTTGATAAAAGAGATATTCGGGCATACCGTTGTTGACTTCAGTTATCTGGTCCATGATGATAATATGTGAACTAACTACCATTCCTTATGCCACAGTAACAGATTAAATGGTGTTACGACAAGCTGATTATATATATATATATGTATATTACACATTACATAAAAATGTATCTTATAATATACAATATATTATAATATGTAATAATTGTATGTAGCATGTACCTACATATATAATATACATGCATGTAATATACACATGTACTATAATGTGTAATATATTATTATATTATAAATTAAAATATATAATATATTTTAATATACACATGTACTATAATGTGTAATATATTATATATTTTAATTTATAATATAATAATATATTACACATTATATACACACGATTCTTTTTTAAAGGTTTTATTTATTCATTTGAGGGAGAGAGAGAGAGCAAGGGGAGGGGCAGAGGGAGAGGGAGAGAGAACACAGACTCTGTTGAGCAAGGAGCTCAACATCCGGCTCAGTCTTGTGACCCTGAGTTCATGACCTGAGGCAAAACCAAGAGTCCAGATGCTTAACTGAGTGTGCACCCCAGGTACCTCTCCCCCACGCACAATTCTTACTCTCCAGTTTGGCAGGAAGTATCCATTTACATTGAGAACTAGATCAGTACGTAAAGACCAATACATAAAGATCATGAATTCAAGATCTGGAGTTCTGAATGTATTTTGCTTTCTTATTCACATGAAATTTACCAATTAGTAGTCTTATTTGTCACATTATCAGAAGGCCTATGTCTAATATATCCTCCTAACTCTTGTACCAAGTAGAAATTCACTTTCCCAAATCACTCAGCCTTCTTTTGTCTGTCCAGTCATCTGCCCACTCAGCTGTTCATATACTTACTAAGCAGTGACTCAGCCTACACTAGGTATTGCAAATCTGAGCTTGAAATAAAATGCAGCTTCCACATGGAGACTCATAAAAATAACCAAAGTATCCTTTGACACATGTAACAAAATAAATTATACGAAGTATAGGATGCAGGTGAAATATATTCTGAGAACTACACATTTGTTAAATACAAGGCAGGGAATGGAAAACTTACTCTGGAGTAGAGAGCGCAGATTAGGCAAGTACCTTAGAGGACTTGACAAGCAAAGTGAACCTGGAAGCATGGGTAACAACAGTTCTTTCGCTGTAGAGCAGATGTAAAACCACAGTGGCAGAAAACATGGTAAGTGTGAAAAATTGCAGATTGTGCCTTTTAGATTGTCCCAAACCCCTATTAATGTCAAAGGATGCTCTATTGTCTGAAATTCTGGGAGGAGTTTTAGTCTGAAGAGCATTTCCAAGAACTGGTTTCACATCTGCTCAACAACCCTAATTTGAAAAAAAGAAACTAATAATTATTATGTATCCTGTATATACCAGGAACATGCTACACACTTTAGATGCCTTATCCATAAGCATTATTATTAACTTCCCTTGACATGAGAGGGAGCTGAGGTTTAAAAGGTGGGGGAACTATTCGAGCTTAATAAAGGACAGAGACTGGGTTGAAACCCATGCTTGCCTGACTTCAAATCTAATGCTCTCCAAAGCATCGCTCCAATGCCAAAGCCCAAAGATAAGAGCTTCTGACACAAAGGAAGGTCAATGGATGAGAAAAAGTCAAGTAGAACAGGGTAAAGAGTAGCCATCACACCGTGGTGACATTCAGGTGAGAGATCACCACTGTCCGATGCTATCAGGTAAGAAGTACATAAAGAAGCTGTGAGGCAAAGATCTCTTTCTTTATTAAGAGACCAGTGAGTCTGAGCCTTTCCCCTCCCCCAACCCTTGCCAAGTTAACTAGTTAATTGTAGTTGGTTCCTGCAATAGATTTTTCCCTTTGAACCCATTTCCATTCACTTTTAAAATGCTCTAGTGACCTCCTAGTAAGGGCCCTAGTAGTGCCCAAACTTCTATAGCAACTACAATGCCACCATTCTGTCTTTCAGTGCAAGCTGATTTAACAGTCTTTCCATCTGCAGAAAAACACCTTAAAAATTAGGGCCATTTCATTTACTAATACACCTACAGTACCTAAGAGAGTATCTAGAACATAAAAGTTGTAATAGGATTTTAATAACATGAATAATGAGGGAATCAATTATATAAGCTTACGTGAATATGAAGTGGTGCATTCAGATACTGGGAAGCAAAAGTTCAGACACATTCGGCATCATGAAGGCCATATACACTAAGCCCACAACTACCATATTCAGTGGTGAAAGGTTGATACTTTCCTCCCAAGATCAAGAAAAAAACAAAGGGGCCCACCTGCACCACTCTTATTCAGCAGCAATTACGCAAGGGAAAAAAAAAATCTACATCAGAAAGGAAGAAGTAAATGATCTCTCTTGGCTGATGACATGACCGGTATATAGAAAATCTTAAAGACTCCATCAAAAAATATCAGAAATAATAAAGAGATTCGGTAAATTTGCAAGATAAGATCAATATGCGGAAGTTGGTTACATTTCTATCTACTACGAAATATCACACAAGCAGCGTGGGAGGGGAGATCACGACCTGAGCCCAAACCAAGAGTTGGACGCTTAACTAACGGAGCCACCCAGGGGTCCCACCATCAAGTAATTTACATGTTGCTGTGTGAAACAGAGTGGCCTGGTTTGCATGTTTGGCTATCTTTCAATATCTGAAATGAATTATGTGACAGAGATGATCTAATCATGTGGGTTGTCTTAAAACAGTGCAGATTACTGTACAATAAATATTTCTAAAATGACTTTTGATGTCTTTTCTACCTTTTCTTGAATGGAACCCAAGGAGAGGCGGCTAAAGGATCATTCACCTGGAAGGGGGAGGCCATGAAGCTTCTTCAAGTGGGTGGCTACTCAGAAAACCTGGGAAGAAACAGATGGAGAGAAGAGGGACAGGACAGCAAAGACATGTCTGTCCCAGGTTTACAGGAAGAACTCCTGAGAACAGAAGATGAAGGCAAGAGACAAGAAACCAGGGGCGTTTGGGTGGCTCGGTCGTTAAGTGTCTGCCTTCAGCTCAGGTCATGATCTCAGCGTCCTGGAATCGAGCCCCTCATCGGGCTCCCTGCTCAGTGGGAAGCCTGCTTCTCCCTCTCCCTTTCCCCCTACTTGTGTTCCCTCTCTCGCTGTCTCTCTCTGTCAAATAAATAAACAAAATCTTAAAAAAAAAAAAAGAGAGAGAGAGAGAGACAAGAAACCAGATTAATGGTCATCTGGAGCAACACGGAAGAAACGAACAGGAGAATCAAGTGAGGGCGTCCTACATGCCTGTGGATCCACTTCCAAGGGTGATGCGTATATAGTGCTTAGAACCCTACTTTTAAAACCAATTTTAAAAAACCAATTTTTGCAAATGCATATAGATGTGATAATGTTGCCTTTTTCCCCCCCACGTCAGGACTGGATTAAATTAGGTTTCATGTAAACATTATAAAGTGCTCATCCATTAGTGGTTTTTCTCCCTCTTTTTCCAGCAAGATGAGTTGCTCACTACTGGTTTTACCAAATTAGGTTTTCTAAAGTTAGCAAAACAGAGGTACTTCTAGTTAAGATTTCACGCATATTTTCATTTAATACAATCATCAGAGCAATTTCCAAGATGGGTAATCTGATTTAATGATATTATAATAGTTCACAACATATCTAGGTATTAGGCTCAGAAAGAAGGCTCACTGAATAAACAAATGAACTTCAGACTATATCAGGTTCTAAGTGATTTAAATGGTGCACAGAGATTTGGGTTCATTGGTTAGATACAACATTTCTTCACTTTGTAACTTTGTATTTTATGTATAAATCTGTCAGATCAACAAATGTTCTTAAAAAGAGAACACATATTTTGGGAGAGATTAATGCCTGAAGTCAAATAATCATATCTTTCAAAAGCATGTAAACTAAAAATAGATAAAACATCTGTTGCCTATTCACTATGCATTGGTGTCTTTCTGATTTCAAATGTTGATAACCAATCCTCACAGCCCTGAGGTCATTATGATTATTGTCTTCATGTCACAGAAGAGAAAACTTACTTACAGAGTATGCTTACTTTCAGAGTAAGCTTATAGAGGGGATAAGCCACTTGCATTATCAGCACTCAAGGGACAGGACCAGAGGAGAGTCTTCGGAGTGTAGGGTATCCTGCAGTGTTGGATATGAGGCTATCCTTGCCTACAGTTTTTCCATGCGCTGCCAGTAACCCAAGCAGATTTTTGGTACCACTACGCATGGTTCCAAAATGCCTCTATGGCTCTACAAAAAACTAATGAGTGATACAGAATTTGCTGACGATTTAGAAGGAAAGCTAGAGAAAAGACTTATAAAAGATTTCCATCTGGGTGCCTGGGTGATACAGTTGGTTGCCTAAGTGTTTGACTCTTGATTTCAGCTCAGGTCATGAGATCAAGCCCCGCATCAGGCTCTGTGCTCATCATGGAATGTGCTTGAGATGATCCCTCCCTCTCCCTCTGCCCCTTCCCACCCCCCAATAATATAAATAAATCTTAAAAAAAAAACTTCCCTCATAGCAAATGAACAAGTTTCTTCTCACAAGGGTCAGGCAACACTGCCAGAAGGACAGAGGCAGGGAGCCAGTCACCTTCCTTTTCCCCTTGTAAACTCCTAGTTCACTACACCAAGCTGTGTCGCTCCGACAGCTAATCCCGTTCATCTCTGTACCAATGTACTCTTTTCTCAGGTAGGGGCTTTACTCCATCCCAGATCCTCTGAACGTGCATTCCCATGCTTTCACCTTAGAACAGGACTCTTAGTTAGCAGAACCTGCTGTCTTTTGAAATGGTAATATGATGAAAAAAACAACAACAACCAAGGAAGGAAGGAAGGGGGGAGGAGGAGAGAGAGAGAGAGAGAGAAGGAAGCGGGGGGGGGGGGGAGAGAAGAAGGGACAGAGGAAGGAAATATGGAATATGGAATATGGAATATGATAGGTGATATTATTACCCGTGAGTGAAGTACCTCAATTATTTAGTACAAATCCAGGGGCTGGAATTGGAGTTGAGGAGAGGGGCAGAGATGGTATTTTCTGTATGATCTAAATGCAAACCATTAGAAAGTCAAAAATTAGCTCCTTTGTAGTTGAAATCAGAGTTGAAGGTAGCGGTTAAACTGGCAGCCCAGCAGGCAGCATGGGGCGCATGGAGTTCTCCCTTAATTGAGTTGGCCAGAAAGCAACCTGGTAACACGGAACAGGGTCAGACCTAATCACAGAGGAGCTGAGTCACTTTGCAGTGACTTCACCGGGGAAGGAAATCTGAGCATCCTGATTTCTGAAAGAGACACAGACTGATCCTAATTCTTAAATGATTCTTGAAACAATCAGTAAGGCAACCAGAACATGGGGTTACGAATTTCTCAACAATCGTCATATTTAGAAGTTCTTTTTGTGGTGACGGGTCATCATGTTGAAATTGCTTAGGCTCAACCGCAAAGATTAAAGGATTCTAGGCCAAGTAGACCATGGCAATGACTTCATCAGAAAGTGTTTGTATATCTGCCCATATGTGCTTGAGTCCAGTCGCAGGAAAGGCAGTTGGATATGAATCCCATACGAAACCAAGTCTGCAGGCTTAGGTTAAAGCCAGGCAACTTAGAGCAACAAGGTAGGATATCAAAATGGGACAAAGCAAAGCCTCCTTTCTTTCTTTTTTTTCTTTCTTTCTTTCTATCTTTCTTTCAGAGAGAAAGGGTGGTGGGGAGCAAAGGGAGAGAAAGAATTTCAAGCAGGCTCCAGGCCTAGTCTGATATGAGGCTTGATCCCAGGACCCTGGGATCATGACTTGACTCAAAATCAAGAGTTGGATGTTCAGCCAACGGAGCCGCCCAGGTGCCGCAGCAAAGACTGATTTCTATACACTAAAGTGTCCGAAGGAGAAGGGGATCTGGGTTTTTCCATGTCTCTTTCCTACATCAACCTGGTCCAGTCAGGAGGCAGAGACTGACCACACGGTAATTTGTATGAAAAAGGTTTAATATATAAGCAATCATGAGCTCTTTAGAGGAAATGAATTAGCAAATGGGAATAAAAGAGAATGGGAAAGAATAATCTGTAATTTAGGGAGAGTGCATCTTACAGACTGATGTGTGTCCTCTGCTCCAAATCTCTTTAATGAAGCTTCAAACCTCCATGTGACTGCCTTTGGAGACTGGTTTTTATGGAGATTATTAAGGTTGAGGGAGCCCATAAGGGTAGGACTTTAATCCAATACAACTGATGTCCTTCTAAGAAGAGGCAGAGAAACCTGGGATGCTCTTGCACAGACCAGAGGCCCTGTGAGGACACAGTGGGAAGGTGGCCATTTGACAGTCAGGGAGAGAGTCCTCACCGGAAACCAGATTTGCAGGCACCTATCTCCTGGACTCTGAGCCTCCAGAGTTGTGCAAAAATAAATGTCTGTTGTTTAAGCCACTCGGTCTGTGGTCCTTTATTATGGCAGCACAAGCAAATTAATACAGTGCTCAAGGGAAAAACAAACACAGAAAGGGATGTTTGTGATTCCGACACTGTTAAGAGGGTGTGTGCAGCCCGCTGGCTGGCCACAGAGTTTGCGGGGTTGCTCCAGCCCAGAACGCATCCGTGTTTGGTGGCTGAGGCTGGCGCTTCGGAAACGGCCTGGCAGGGTGCCAGTGAAATTCACCAGGAAGTTGCCTATGGGGCTGGAAGGGAGGATTTGTGTTCAGCCTTGGGGGGAATTGGCGGGGGCACCTGCATAAGTAACTAGAAAGTCATCATGCGAAAGCCACTGGGAAGCCAGCTGGGCTGTCTGTGGATCTCATGAAGCCATGAGTGATGCTTCTACAGTGTTGAGGCAGAGTCCTCCCGGAGCTGTGAGCACCAGCTCAGCGCCATGAGGACACGGAGGAAGGGAAACAGGAGAAGATGCTCCTTCCTCCTCCAGCCTCCTTCCAGAACCCACTACTGACACTGTGCTGGCTGTCAGCGGAGAATACTCCTGCATCACCAGCAGACAAGGAAGCGGATGGGGAGCCGAGAGGCAGTAAGTTCATAATGGGCACACGTTCTGCCAGTCATAGGAATTTTCTTACTTGCGTTCAGGTAACATGGTCCAAATCGGAACAGATTATTTTCATCACACAAAGAGATGCATCTTTCCTCTTAATTGATTGCTCTATCTCAGTGGGTATGTCAGAATGTAGGCTCTGCAGCTCCCACAATGAAGGCGGCTATCTTCATCTTTGCCCCTAGATGTGTCACCCACTGCCACATCAGAGGCTCCGTGCCAAGACAATCCCAGCTGTTTTTCTGTTTCTCATACACCTTGAAGATTCCCTCAGTTATGATCAGCCTTCTGGCTGTCTTGGGGGACGATGTGATGTTCAGCCCAAAATATTTATCGGGGGCTTCAGAACCCAGAACTGCTTGTTTCTCTTTGAAAAGATCAACACTTAAAGCCATTTTTTTTTCTTTCCAAACATATGATTAACGTGTCAGAAATGAAATATGCCTAATAATCACATTACTCATGAAGGAGAAAGAGACTTGGTGCCCTTCACCATGACTATACATTCCCTTGTTTTCTGCCATTCGTGAGGTATAAACGTGATTAATGATACAGATGTTGCTAACACTTCTTGTGTATTTTTTGTCTACTCATATTTTTCTACCTATGTTATCCGGTTTTTGTGGTTAGTTTAGTTTTTGGTGGTCAAAGATACAGCCAAAATAGATGGACGGGACATACTAAATCTTCCAAAGTATAAATTTCCTCTTATTAGCTAATGCCTTATGGGGGGGAAAAAAAGAAAAAAAAAACCCAAGAGATGTATTTTGGAAAGATATTTTTTGAGGATGTCTGGCAATTCTGTCACAGACGTGTTATGGTTTAGGTTTTATGGTTAAAGATTTAATACGTTTTACAGTACAGCTATCTAATTGCTTTTGTATACATAGATTCCCCAAATGCCTGCATTTTACACTTAAGACTCAGTGTGAAACAATACCTGTTGTTTAAATTTCCTTAAAATATTTAGAAAATGCTTTGGCTCTGATTCTCATCTACTCATAAAACAGATGTGCATACATACATCCTTTTATCTCTTTGAATTGGGTTCTTCAGGGATCTTGTTAAAGCTGTATGAGGCCAACTGAAGCTCAGAGGGGTAAAAAACAGCCTTGTTTGAAGGTTGCCGCCATCCATAAATGGTCGGAAAACAGAAGATTTGAAACTGTGCTAAACAATGGGTTTATAGGTCAGGATGCTGCTGTTGAGAAAGGAACATTTTTCAGGTTGCCTCTGATGAGACTAGCATAATTTTAAAGCCATTTTTACTGCAAAAACACCTGACCCAATAAAGAACCATAGTTGATAGTAAATACTTAGTCTCCCTTCTGAGTGTGTCAGCATTTTTGTTGATTTAAAAATGTACTAACCCTTTAAGTTCCTCCCAGAAGACCCATAAGTTCCAGGTGGTGGCAGAGACCTGGAAGGTACAGGCGGTGTCCAAGGGAACACTGTAATTGAACAGCACCATCTCTCTCCCCTATCTCAAATGAGGCAGGAGCCATGCACACTGGATATGTACAAATTAATCCTCTTCCTTTGGATTTTCTATTAACACTATGCCTCTGAGCAGTGCCCCCCCATGTGCTCTCAACCTCTTTTTTTCATTAGCAGCAATAAAAATGATTGCCTCAAAACATCAAAATCTAGTGATACCTTGGCCTGTCGAGCAACAGAAGAAAATATGGCCATGGCTATCAAATCTTTTTTTAAAGCATTTGGATAAAAGGTTGTTTCCTACGTGTGCGTGCGCGCGCATGCGCGTGCACGTGTTAATTATGAATCCAGGGGTTGTAGGTACTTAACTAAGTTCTTCCACTTGATTTATTTTTTCTAGATATATATCCAATATTCACAAATTTAACAAAAATGTTTCTCTTGCAGATGGAAAGTGTTTACTCATACATCCGTGCCGTCAGATCATTTGAAACTTTGAAAAAATTCCTTTCAAATCATGAATTTCATTGTTTGAGTGACAAAGATGTGGACCATCTTGGGTGATTATGGTTTGGTGATGTAGGATTTATTCGATGCCATAAATACTTGATATTCAAACTAAACATGAAGTCTGAAGTCTAAACACACTAATGAGTACTAAGTAACAGCATCTAGAGAATCCAGATTAAATCTAGAAGTCTAAGAAATTTCAAACAGAATGAAGACAAACCATACACTAACCAACTATTTAAATGATAGGTCTAGAGCAAAAATAATAATTATTTATATGTCTGTGACCACTTAAAGTAGGCAGCTCAACAAGAGAACAGAGTCACACGGACATACAATGTACTATATATAAATGGTTTCTTGTAGCCAACGTCTATAGTGTATCCCTACAAATTTTTCAGCATCATTCATTAGAAGGAAGATAAACAATTTTTAGCTAAGTCTTCCAAAACAGGAGATTAAAAATATACCCTTTATTTAAAGATATATCCTTTACTTAGGAAGAACTATGTTGTATTTTTAGTATTCTGAATTACCTAAAATATGGTTTACGTCCCCAGGGAACCAAGATTAGCTTCATATTTATTACACCATGGGTTTTCTTCTATCTTGTTCAGTAATCACAGTGGTACTCAGCATAAGTATATAATAAAATCTGAAAAGTAAGTCTAACAACTAAAAAGGTAATGCAGAATAAGTGCCCCTACCATATCCCCGACAGAGAACTTGACATATCAGTTGTTCTGGTTGAATGGTTATTAAATCATTAAAACAGGATTGGCGAGTTCCTTTGAACACAACTGTGGGCTCATTGTTGAGAGACACAGTTGCTCTGTTGGTGTGACATTTCATCCAGTCTAAGAACCCTTAGTCCACTTATTACTGGCAATTCTTTGGACAACTCAAACTCACAAAATGTTCTGATTCTCATGTGTATAGTTCTGTAGTCATCATTTAAATTTGGGGTGAAGTGGTTGGTTTAGTATCACAGTATTGCTGACATGTCCATTTTGTTTCCCAACTAAAATCACACTCTGGCAATAATGTTAACAATGGGCATTGGCAGCTGATCTCAAAATATCTCCATTTGCAAATGACAGAACTCTGGTTAACATTTCTTTTAAACCACCCCCATTACTGTTCCACAACTTCTCAGTTGAACTGAATCAAGATGCCAGTGATAGAAATAAAGTCGGATGTTTAGGTACAAATAAAAACAGTGAGAAAAGCCTATGTATCTTCTCAAAGATTATCGGTAAGGACTGGCGTCAATTCAAGTAAGAAGAAACGATATGTCAAAGCACAAATACCTTTAGAAATTAATGATGAAAGGGCCTGGGCCAGGCATAAGTCAAATTTCCGCTGTGTCACGAAGACTGCATTCATTACTCCAGGTGTAAATGATTTTTTTCTCTTTCTGGGCTTCTGACATTTTCAATACATCTCATGTGATAGCTGTTTGTGGAGGTCTGCTCATTCCTATGAGACTGTATTTTTTTTTCATACTATGTTTCACTTATTAAATCTTTCAGCACGTCTGTTGAATGTCTGCTTGATACGCAGTGCCAGGGGGGACAATCAAGATCATTACGTTATAGGTCTTGCCCTTAGCGAATGTATTAGTCGTTATCTGGAGAGTACCTTTTTTTGTTATTCTCCTCAAAATATAGCATAAATAAATGTTCAAGGAACACTTCCTCCATGATAAAAACAATAAGAGGATATGTCTATTTTTATATAGATATGTATTATCATTCCAGACTGGAATGTTCATCATTGGCTCTTTGGCTCTCAGGCCCTTAAGCGAACCACTGGCTCTGTGAGGTCTCGAGCTCCCAGATGGCGGATCACGAGGCTTTTCAGCCTCTGTAATTGTGTGAGCCAAAACCTTATAATAAATCTTTTTATGTGTGTGTGTGTGTGTGTGTGTATCCTATTGGTGACAGTTCGCTACAGAGCCCTAACTAATTCTGCCTTCATTTTACAGGTGAGGAAAACTTTAAATATTAATTAAATGAAGTATGAGGAAGGAACCCGGGCACCCTGCCTCTCCCATTTTCATTAAAGCACATACTGTGGGGGATAAGCACCCATACGAGTACCCCCTCCATGTCATTTTCTTTACAAACCTCCAAGATAACTACGCTCCATGCCTGTCTGGGGCTTTTCTTGTTTCATTCTGAATGTTGCTGTTCACAAAACTCTGAAGGTCTAAAAATTCTACTGGAGCATGTTGCACTGTCAGTTAAATGTTAAATACATACCATCTGGGCTGTCATTGTTTAAGCATAAGATATATTTATATCTGCCCCTCCTTTAGGGAAATTAATGCCTTATTCCAGATGGGAATTGATCTAAAGGGAAAAACCAAAGTAATATTAAAAATGTTCCCCAAATCACTACACCAAGTTATAGATGCATGCCATATATATATATATATATATATATATATAAAATAAATCTATAGATGCATGCCATATATATAATATATAACATATATTATATATTGTATATATATTATATATATATTTGCTGCTTCCTGACATACAGGAAAGAAAAAATGCATGTGGATGGCGCTTCCTCGCAGCATGGCTATCCCAGGGCAGTTAATCTTCTCTCGAGGACAGGGGTTCCTAGGGGAGTGCTCTCTCGTCTTTTGTGACCTAGGCACAAAAGCCACAGAGGGTCACTTCTGTGACGCTCCACTGATCCCTTCCGGCATATGCCATTGGTCTAAGCAGGCCACAGCTGTTTAGACTTCAAGGGAGAGCAAATGGGCCTCCTGTCTTAACGGCAAGAGTGTCAAGAGAGCATAACCACGTTCTCACCGGTGCCACACCACCACGGTAAAAACTTTGGCCACAGGGGGCACCTGGGTGGCTCAGTGGGTTAAAGCCTCTGCCTTCGGCTGAGGTCATGATCCCAGTGTCCTGGGATCGAGCCCCACATAGGGTTCTCTACTCAGTAGGGAGCCTGCTTCCTCCTCTCTCTCTGCCTGCCTCTCTGCCTATTTGTGATCTCTGCCTGTCAAATAAATAAATTTAAAAACAAAACAAAACAAATGAAACAAAAAAAATCTTTGGCCACAAATGATTTCACTTCTCTCTTGTACAAAACCTGTTTACTCCTCTCATAAGACACTCAAAGTTCTCATCCTAATATGGTGTCAAACTCATGCTCAAGGTTAAGACAGCTTCATCTGGATCAGGTCCAGGTGTGGTGGACACCTGGGGTTCATTTGCTTTGGTATGGTTTCTCTTGGCTTGAAGACCTGTTACCCCCAAAACCCAAGATATCTGCTTCCCACACACCCAAGCACACATGGTGGGATGGTAGAGTATAAGAGCAACAGCTGGCTCAGTTCCAACGGGAAGAAAACAGGAGTAACTCATGGCCATCTCTGCTCTGTAACAAGGTTAAAGCTGATGGGACACTACTACTGTCTTCTTGTTTAAGGCCTCAACCGGCTCCCAGGAAATGGCCTGTGTCTCTGGATGCAGTATGGCTCTGTATGTCTCAGAATGTCTCTGCATTCTGTCCTCCATCCGTCGCACGGAGATATGCTTTCCTTGTTGTAAGAAATATTCTGTTGGCAGCTGCACAGGTGTTTTGGCAGCTTGCCAACTGCTCCTAAAACAATTTCGAGGTCTTAGGACACCTGAATGGCTCAGTCAGTTAAGTATCCAACTCTTGATCTCAGTTCGGGTCTTGATCTCAGGGTTGTGTGTTCAAGCCCCACACTGGAGCCACTTAGAAAAAGTAAAAATAATAATAAAGTAGTATGGATCACCTGCTTCAGAAAAATACATGTATAATGTTCATTTAAGTTTGGGATTCTTTCTGTCTTCTTTTAGTCCAATTTGTTCTAACTTTTACAACTTTGTAGGAATCCTGTACACTCTTTAATCCATTGAACTAGGCACAAGCCACGACCATAAATCTCCTTGGCACACGCTTTCTCTACCTTGACTCTCTGGGATGCTTTTATAGGACAACATTCTGAAGATGTCTAGAATCCCTCTTAACAGAGAGGTCCTGCCAGCTCCAACCTCAAGATTCTTAAGATATCTCTGTCCAGTTCAAAGGGTCTACGCAGCTCTGCCTTAGATTTCTGTAAGGTCTTAGTAAGTGTTTTTATAGTCACATTTGTGACTACATTTTAACCTTTGTCCTGAAACCATTCCTTCTTTTAAGTTCAGTTTTGGGGTTGGAAAGATGGTCAAGGGCCATCCACATATCCTCCAAATTTATTAGAAAACAAATAGTTTAGGGACTTCTGGGGGGCTCAGTCATTAAGTGTCTGCCTTCGGCTCAGGTCAGGATCCAGGGTCCCGGGATCGAGCCCCAGACTAGGTTCCTTGCTCAGCAGGGAGCCTGCTTCTCCCTCTGCCTGCAGCTCCCTCTGCTTGTGCTCACTCTCTCTCTCTGACAAATAAATAATAAAAAATAAAATATTAAAAAAAAAAGAAAACAGCCTGTTCTTTAGTTCATGTCTGTGCATGAGCATTTCATCCTAGACTGTGATCGGAAGCCAGATGGTCCTTTCAGTTTTCGACGTGGAAGTCCTGTTAGCTAGATTACCAAGTTCATTCACCACATTCCCTATCTGCCCCATTACCACAGGTGGGATTGTGGTGTCTTGCTAAAGATCGCAGAGAAAGGTTGTTTGTCCTGGAAAGACAGTGAAAGTTGCTCTGGAACTATAACCCAGGGTCAGAGCTCCCCCAACAGACTTCTGACACATTGTTTTCCTTACAAATATAGATGTCAGGCATTCATAAAGACCAAGTCTAGATAGTAGAGACTTAAAACACCACATTGTCAAGGACTTAAAGACAGCTTTTAACTCTATATGAATTCAGAATCATAAAAGAAATTAACCCTTTAGTTCATCACCTGGCTAAGAAGGGACACCTCCAAGTGACCGTGATGTCCCTGCGCACTGTACGTACCACCGCACTGAGAGTTGGGATCTGATCCTTGAACAGACCATTGCTCTTTGCCTTCCAGTTTAGTTTTAATTGTAATTTCTTGGATCTAACCAGTTTTTCAAGTCATTTGAAAAGCTTATAAAAGTACTGTCCTGCCTCCCAATTTCTTCTGTATTTTATCTCATAAAAATATCTTTACAATATTGTTAGAATCAGTTTTATAGCGACCTCTCTAGGGTCGTTGGCTTTATTATAACTCTGCTTTTGAACAAAAGCATTTGACTTCTATTCTTCAGAGCTACCCTTTGCATAACCCCTAACTTAAAACTTTCAGTCTCTTATGTTCATCATTTAAAATGGAATATAATATCAATAAGAGACTTACCTAGGGGTACCTGGGTGGCTCTGTCTGTTAAGTGTCTGCCTTCAGCTCAGATCATGATCTGAGGGTCCTGGGATTGAGCCCCAGGTAAGGCTCCCTGCTTGCTCATCAGGAAATCTGCTTCTCCTACTGCCCCTCTCCCTGCTCATGCTCTCTCTTTATCTCTCATAAAATAAATAAAATATCTTTTTTTTTTTCTTAGAAGAAACTCAGTCTAAAAGTGAAAAACACTTTTTGCTTTCTATTATTATGGTGGTGTCTGTTTCTGGTTGGTCTCCAGAACTGATTTTTTGTGACCACAAGAAACTGTACATTTAAGTAATCTATTGAAGAGATTCAACCACACGGATGACAAATTTTTTGCTCTCCAAATATAAGTGAATCTACCTGGAGGGAAAGATGAAAGAGAACTGAGAATAAGAGACAAGAATAAGATAAATGAGGAGGGAACCATGGTCACCAATGGTAATGGCTTAGTAAGGGATCATATAGCAGTAGGAATGAAGTCATTTTTAGGTCACTCCTCTTTGCACATCAAAATGGTGCTGGCCTGGGACAAAATGAAAAGTTTGTAGGAAGATCAGTCTTTGAAAAGAACAAACCCTTGTTGGAAACCTGGAGACTTGCGTCTCTGCCTCCATTCATGAGCCCTACTCTTGCAACATATCTGATGCTAGTGTGGTCCTTGTTACACAATTCATGTAAAGTCATCCCCCTGGTAAAAATACATTGACAACTCCCCAACTGTCCTCAAGAAAACATCTAACTCCTTTGTAGGACTTTGGGGAGATGCATGATCCACTCTCCGCTCCCTGTGCTACAATGTACCAGTTCAGTCCCGTCTTTACCCTGCCTTCGGCTTGTCACAAACCCTCACCCTGCCCCAATGATGCAAAACGGACCGTCATTCAGTTCTGTCAAAACACTTTCATATCTGCTTCTTTGGAGTTTTGGCATGTGCTATTCTTTCTGCCTGGAAGCCTTTCCCTCGACCTTCCTGACCTCCACTCATGAACTTTGACTTTGTTAACCCCAACTCCTAACAGGCCATATTTTTACCCCCTAGTAAGTCTGGGTTAGGTGATTCTCCCATATCACAACACTTGCCTGTACTTCCCTCCTGCCACACTATAGTGATGTGGCCATTTAATTGTGTACAGCTACACTAGTTAGATTGTTCAGCTTCATGAGGACTAAGACTTTGACTGTCTATTAACCACTCTATAGTAACGGATACAGAAAAACGTTATCTGTACATATTTTCAGACTGAATGGATGGAAAAATGAAAAAAAAAATCAAGGGAAGAATAAAAGTTTGTGGAAAACGACATATTATTGATAAGAATTATAATTGCAAATAAGATTGAAGTTTAAATTTTAAAAAAATCCATACTGAAAACATACCTCTTAAGATTAACTTCCTTTTTAATACCTATGACACTCACATCATTTGTAATTTATAGCCAAAAAGTACAAAGTCGTTTTTGTAAAGTTTTACCTTACTGAACATTTTTCAAGGGCTGAAACTATGACTAGGTCATTTTGCAACTGCCGATGATATCACCGGATACGCTTATAACTCCATACAGAGTAAGTACTCAGGACTTGTTTCAACATCTAAAAAAAATTTATATTTGTTATATGTGGATCTAGAGACTTGCTATTTGTTTGTATACAGAGAATACAGGCCTTTGTGGTTCCACTGAAGTTTATGTTTGATGATCCTGTAGATTTATAAAGCACATATTGTACTCTCTGAGGACTCACAAAAAGAAATACCCACCAGCAGACTATGGTCGAGCCAGCAGTTCTAGGGGAAGGGAGTAGAAATCAAAACACTTGTGTGTGTCAGTGTCTGAATTTAATAAGATATTAACAAAAAAAATTGTGAGTCCTGGAAAGAATTGCCCAGCAGTGAGTAGAAATACAAAGAAATAACTACAGTTCCAGAATCTAGGCCTTAGGGTACTGAAAATTTTGAAGTGATTAGATTTTAAAAGCATTTGAATGACAGAGACTAAGGAAGTTTCTTAGTTAAAAATGTGATTCAAGTCAACAACCAGATTAAAAGGGAGGCTTTCCCATTCAGAGCTGATAGTCTCAAAGTAGCTATCTTTCCTTTGAAACAGATGAAAAATGGTAACAGAAGGATAAAGTAACATAGAAGATAAGGGAACTCCTCATATCAGATCTCTGAATGTGACTGGAATACGAAACTGATTGAAAGCAAAAACAAAAAAAAACAAAAACCAACAGCTGTTCATATTTTTAAGGGAATTTTTTTGCTAATTAACTCAAAGGCCCAGATTAAATATTGCTTTGACTTTACAACACCTAAACATACCTTCATGTCACTAATTCACACCATATACAAAAAGTAACTAAAAGTTGATCAAATTTCTAAATAAGTTAAAACTACAAAACTCAAATGTAAATCTTCATGACCTTCAGCTAGGCAATGATATCTTAGAAATAAAAACAAAAACACAAGAAAGACAAATCAAATTATTTAGACTTAATACAAATTTTAAACTTTTATGCTTCAAAAGACACAATCAAAAGTGATATTACCACAAAGAATAGAGGGAAATATTTTCAAAATCATCTATTTAATAAGAGACTACTATCTAGAATATATAAAGAACACCTACAACTCAACAAACAAAATGAAAAATAACCCAACTGAAAAAATGGCCATAGGATTTCAATAGACATTTCTTCAAAGAAGATATGTAAGTTGCCAATAAGCATATGGAAAGATGCTCAACATCATTAGTCATTAGGAAAATACAAATTAAAACTACAATGAGACACCACTTCATACACACTAGATGGCTGAGATAAAAAAGATGGATAATAGTAAACACTGGCAAGGAAGTAGAAAACTTGGGAGTCCTCAGACATTGCTGTTGGGAATGTAAAATGATACAGGTATTGAAAAAGTAGTTTTGTCCATTCCTCAAAAAGTTAAAAGTAGAATTACCATATGATCCAATTAAGTCCAACACTATATATAGATACCCAACGTAGCTGAAAATACACGTCAATACAAAAACGTCCACATGAAGTTTCATAGCAGCATTGTTATTAATAGAAAAAAAAAACAGAAATAATCCAAAAACCTATTAGTTTTTGCATGGATAAACAAAATGTGGTATAGTCATACAATGGATCATAAGTTAGTCATAAAAACTAATGAAGTGCTGAGATACAGCCCACAATATGGATGAACCTTGAAAAGATTAAGCTAAATGAAAGAAGACAAACACAATAAAAGCACATATTATATGACTGCATTTATATAAAATATAGAGAATATGCACATCCATAGAGGACAGAAGTAGATTAGTGGTTGCAGGGACCAGGGGAGGGAAGAATAGGGAGGAACTGGTAATGAATAGGGGGTTTTAATTTAGGGTGATATCATGCTTTGAAATGAGACAATGGTGATGATTGTGCAATTCTGTGAATAAACTAAAATTCACTGAATTACATACACACCATATAAGAGTATATTTTATAGGTATCATATTTCAATTTTTAAAAATGGAAACAATATCGTGATCTTTTTCATGAATAGGAGCTGGTTGGCCCCAAGAAGAACAAACAAGGCTGAAATTGAATAATTGTGCTCTTCAATTTCTCTGCTACCTTTGTCTGAGCCTTCTTAAAAAGTGAGTCCCAGTAGTGAGTAGGGCTGTAAGGGAAAGTTGTACTGCCCTGGATAAAGGCACTCAGCTAACAGGGCAAGAGGGAGCTCAAATGCAAACTACTACCCACTTACCAACCATAGGGCCTGGTACATGGTACATGGAGTAAGAGGTGCATTTTCTCATTTGCCCAAAGTATTACATGGCTTAGTGTTAACTACTGAGAACAGTGGAGAACAAGGAGATACCTATTTCAATAGCATCCTCATTTATATTTCAATGTAAAGAGACTATTAAAATTATGAAAGTTGTATTGCAGCGATCTCAAGGCAAGTCCTCATGAAAATATCTGGTACACACACACACAAAAGAAAATATTTGATTCAAATATATACACATCTTCCTAAAATGACTTCTTTAACCCTACTTCATTAAAATTGATTACCTAAATTAAATTGCTCAGCAAGGATGGTAAAGGGAACTACATGGATATATTAATAGGTATTAAAGAAAACCTGCTTTTAGTTTTCTTGGGATAGCTGCTACAAGTAACACCTGTTTCTGTACAAAGCTTTCCTGTAAACATATATAAAAAGTAAATACATCATGATTTACAAATCATGAGTTGGGCCATGTGCACAAAAGTGGTAGGACATCCTAAAAGACAAAATATATTGCAAAATATCAAAATATTAAGTATATTTTAGGTGCAAGAGCTGATGAAATAGGTCTGGAATTTCCTACATAAGCTTTAGATTAAGATTAGAAATTTACCACTTTAACCACACATAATTAATTTCATCTTTATTAAGATCGCATTTAGTTAATAAATACTAGTACTAGAACTGTCATTTTTTTCATCTTCTACATTTTACTATTTAAATTAAATCTAGGTGAAATGTGAAAACAAATTACTCAATTGGAATTCAACACTTTATGTAAAAACTAGCATGTCAAAAATTTATGTAAAAAGATGTCAACTTAAAACTAAATTGCCAGCTACCTACCTTGGGATAGGCAAAAACATTTCACATGTTTTCCACAGGGTTATAAGAAAATATTTTGGGTATCAATATCTAATGTATTAATGTGAATTTTTTAACTCTCAAAGCAACTATTACCTTTAAATATTTTCTGTTTGATACAGAGAGAAAAAAAAAAAACACAGAGTTGCATAGATACCTCTGGGTGACACTGGGTTAAGGTACAAAATTTGTTTGATTGTTACATACTGATGAGTATTTGAGAGACTTAAAATGAACTTCCAAAAGTTGATTCAATATTAAAATTATAATGGAAGATCCAGGATAGTAAAATATAGGTTCAGTTTATATTATTGTATATAAGTTAATTAAACAAGCAAACAAATTATGAAGGTCTAATTGTCATATATACTTAGCAAAATCATGGCTATGTAATGGTGTCCTGAAACACTTGTTGTAGGATATTTGTACAGCAGATATTGTGTTTTTATAAAACAGAGGTAATAGGAAAATTATTTTCCTAAAACATATACATAATAAGTAGCTTCCACACTCAGTGTGGAGCCCAGTGTGGGGTTAAACTCATGATCTTGAGATCAAGACCTGAGCTGAGATCAAGAATTCTACACTTAACCAACTGAGTCATCCAGGAGCCCCAAAACAATTTTAATTAATCATTTTATCTGCAAATAAAAAGATCCAATACATATCCATCTTCTCCATTTGATTTTGCACCAAGATATACCTGGTAATAACCAAAGTAGAAAGTTTCCATAGTGTCCTCACACAACTCTAACAGAAGAGCTATCGGTGTTAAAAGGGAGAAGATTTTCAACTTTGAGCTGGGTGTTCTGATCGTAATGTATGCCAAATAAATTATCTTGGCAAGGCTGCTTTGGTTTCCATAGAGAATAAAAGCATACTCATCTGAGACAATATTTTTCCTACTTTCCCTCAATTTGTATTGCCAAGCGAAGAATGTCACCAATCACCATTTTTGGCATTTAATAATGGTGACTAACTAATACAATGAGTGCTTTCTGAAACTAAGATGTTATTTGAAAAGAAATATTTTTAGTATAGCAATATTAATAGACTGTGGATTTTTTTTCATCCTGTTTCCAGCATTTGAACAAATTATATTACCAGCAATGAGGACAGAAAATAGAGTGTCTAGTGAGATATTGTGATAACGGACAGAAAGATCTAGAAATATGAATGCAGTTTCAGCATACTTTTGATCAAATGAGAGACAAAATTTCAATATCAATTTATAAAAAACAGCTTATAAATCTCTAAATGACTTTATCAGAGACAACGTAGAAGCATTATTGAAAGAAAACACCATAAGGAAATGATTTCAAGAGAGAAGTAAACATGAACCAATAAAAGAAGTGACAAATTGATATGTTACATATAATTATGGGCCCTTGACGGCATGTGAATGAGAATTTCCAAATTCTGCCCTCTGTAGACAGAACATTATTGTGAAGAATGTTTTTACACATTACCTGAAAAAAATTATTTTTATGTTCAAATAAGATAGGTGAAGATTGCACTTAAAAATAAACACGTTTCAATTTACTATAGTAATTCACAATTACTATAATGTGCTTTTAATGTGTCAATATGAATTACAAATCTTCTACAAATAGATGTAGCAAGTAGTATTTCCCAGATATATTATACCTCAGTTTAGAAGAACAGTGTTCTACAAACTTTTTTTTTGAGTTCTCCTTAAAATGTCCATTTCTGAAAACGATGGCAGTTCTCATTTTACAGAAGAAAAACTAAGTTATAAAGGGTAATTAATTATTATCTGTATGTATATATATTATTCTATATGCATATATATAATTATTTATTATTACTATTCTATATGTACATATATTCTTATTATAATTATTATTATATATGTATATATATTTATTCTATATGTATATATATTATTATTCTATATGTATATATATATTCTATATATATGCAAATGAGGCCCACAAATCAGAACCTTGAAATTTAAAGTTCCAACATCTTCCTCTAAGAAATATGAAACACTTATCCATATTAAGGAATACATATTTCTTGAATATTATGGAATTTTTACAGTCCCTTTCTATAATCAAAAAAAGAAATAACTCCTGGTAATGTGTCCAAAGGGATTTGAATGCTCAGTATTTAAACATAAAGTTATAAAAACTGCAAATGAAAATAACGAAGATTGACATAAAGTAGAAGCTTTATATTAACTATCGAAAAATAAATATTATTAAGCAAAGTATAAGAAAATTCAGATGTCACTTGAGGTTCTTTAGGATGTAAATGTGTTAACTTTAACACCTTATCTAAGATTTCTGTCAATTCTCAAGAACTTTAACTCTCCTGGTCATTTACTATAATCTTCTGACATTAAGTTGCCCCCATCTCCTGCCTTGAGGCTATTCTCTCCTTGTCACCAGTCAACACTGATAAGAAGTATAAAGCAAAATGAAGAATTTTCTGCTCTATAAGGCAACTGTAAACCTTGTAGAATTGAAGATACAAAGGAAGCTATAGTGTGGTGTCCCTCTGCAAACAACTTAAAAAGGTAGGAGAAGAATCAATGAAACAAGATGGGATTGGGAGGGAGACAAACCATAAGTGACTCTTAATCTTACAAAACAAACTGAGGGTTGCTGGGGGGAGGGGGGTTGGGAGAAGGGGGGGTGGGGTTATGGACATTGCGGAGGGTATGTGCTTGGGTGAGTGCTGATTCACAGACCTGTACTACTGGGGATAAAAATACATGTTTATAAAAAAAAAAAAATGCCTTACAGGACACACGGACTTTTAAAGGATCTTGGGCCACGCTCTCCACTATAGATGCCTCATTGCCGAATCTCTGTGGGAACATATTCCAACACTTTCTTTGTATGACCCCCTTCTATTTTTCTGCTCAATTCCTGTTAACTTCCAATGCAGAGTGGGTCCTTGAAAGCTAACAGCAGAGGGCCTCATTTTTCAAAAAGACTTTATTTTTTTAATAGCAGTTTTAAGTTCCCAGGAAAATGGAGAATACGAGGATTTCCCATATACCTCCGGCCCCACTCATCCAGAGCCTTCCCAGCTGTCAGTACCCTCCATCAGAGTGGCACATTTCTTACAACCCATGAGGCTATGATGCAATGTCATTATCACATTCATAGTTTAGATGTGGGTTCACTCTTGGTCCTACGTCATCTGGATTTTGACAAATGCAGAATGATATGCATCCACCATTAGGACCATACAGAGTAATTTCATTGCCTTAAAAATCCTTTGTGCTCTACCTATTCATCTTCCATCCCAAATCCCAAAGCCTTCATTCTTATGATCGAATATATCCATGATATGTTTTTTTTTAAGATTTTTATTTATTTATTTGACAGAGAGAGAGAGAGAGATTGAGATCACAAGCAGGCAGAGAGAGATGGGAAGCAGGCGCCCCACCGAGCAGAGAGCCCGATATGGGACTCGATCCCTAGGACCCCGAGATCATGAACCGAGCCGAAGGCAGAGGCTTGACCCACTAAGCCACCCAGGTGCCCCCATGATATATGTTTCTAAATACAGTTCACTCCTTATATAAATGAAGTGCTAATCCTAGTAGAGTAAATACCAAAGTAGATAACATATTAAATATCCCATAAGAGAAAACATAAGATATAAAACATGTGATGCTGTGTTTTTAAAAAAAATAGGGATAATTAATAGGAAATTTATTTTCTTAAAACATTATTCTTAATTAATTATTCTATATGCAAATTTAAAAAATCTAATACATTGCCATCTTCTCTACTCCAAATATATGATAATTATAGATAAAATATAATTTAGGAGACTTTGAGATTTCTACTTCCAGGTAAGATGGAGTCACAAGTACCAAATATAATCCTTCCACAAAATGAGTGTAAAACAGGAAAAATGTACACTAGCTGCTTTTAGGATTTTCGATAATAAGCATAGCAGGATTGTGATTTCTCTTCTTTTTTTTTTAAGATTTTATTTATTTATTTGATATATATAGAGAGATCACAAGTAGGTAGAGAGGCAGGCAGAGAGAAAGGGGGAAGCAGGCTCCCTGCTGATTCAGGGCTTGATCCCAGGACCCTGAGATCATGACCTGAGCCAAAGGCAGAGACTTAACCCACTGAGCCACCCAGGTGCCCCAGGACTGTGATTTCTGAGAGGAAAAAAAAATGAGGCGAGTCTTGTGATCATGATGGCTTTCTGACTAAGACTTTTTGGGCTGCAGGAGCAAGTGTGGAAAACCCTACGGAACTCAGCAGACTATCTTGAAAAGGAAGAAACTGGAGTTCTTGGAAGCAGAGGAAGCTAGAATTTGTAGGTAGAAGTACCAGAAAGATAGGGGCTATATAGAGAGAGCTCCAGACATCTGTAAGACATACTCTTGAGTTTTTGATGAGTACTAGACTATGCAAGCTAAATTGAAATTAAAGACAACAAGACAAAAACCAAACATAGAGTTAGAAAATAAACAATTCTCAGAGCTCAAACAAGTTAGGGAGAGATATTAACGTTCTGATTAGTAAGAGTGGAAAGTACTTGCTGATCCCCCAATACAGTACAGACTCCAGAGAGACAAGCTTTATTAATAAGTGGATTCAGAGGGAAGATTCCCCTAGACATAACCTTGCAAATATTAAAACAGGGATCAAATTAATCTGGAAGTCAATTAACTGCCTGTAAATTAGCAACACCCAACACTTTTTAAGGAAGTCCGCAAAATTCACACATTGAACAATGTAATATTACTGTCTGACATCCAAAAATAGTTATTAGAAATGGTGAATGTACAAAAATGTACCTCATCACAAACAAACAAACAAACAAACAAACAAATCAGCCAATAACCAGACATATAAATAGCTAAAATGAAACGAAAAATAGTAAAACCTGATGAAACATCAATTAAACACAAATATTTAAAGGAAAACACAATGAGGGAGAAAATGACAGGTACAAAGATAAGACAAACAGAACTTTCAGAGTCAAAAGTACTCCAAATGAACAATTCTCTAAATGAGATAAACAGCTGATTAGTCACCAAAAGGGGGGCAAATCAGTGAACTTGAACTAGTGACAGACTTAAAATTTTAGCAAATACACAAAAAACAAACTAAAAGAACACACCTCAATGTAGCTGTAAGCAACCTTACACAAGTGGGAATGGAGTTCTAGGAACAAGCAAGGGGAGGGGACAGAATATATTTCAATAAAAATATGAAGAAATCATCCAATTTTGGTTAAAATGGTGGACCTACATATCCAAAACAAACAAAAAAATTAACATGTTATATGCGACACACACAGGTACACATACAAACAGCACACACCGAAGCTCATCATGATTAAGTTGCTTAGGTCAGGGGCGCATGGGTGGTTCAGTCGTTTAAGCATCTGCCTTTGGCTCTGGTCATTATTTCAGAGTCCTGGGATCCAATCCCACATTTGGTTCCTTGCTCAGTGGGGAGTGTGCTTCTCCCCCTGCTTGTGTGTTTTTTCTCCCTTTGATAAGTAATTAAAAAAAAAAATTTCTTAAGTCAGTAACTAAATGAATATCCTAAAAGTAGGGAAGAGCTAAATGATTCTAACAACCTTATGACTAGTTTGCTGATGGTCCCACCTCTATAGAGGGGTCTCACTGCTATAAAGGTTGTCTGGATACAACCTCAAATAAGGGAGAATTCTTCAATGAACAGTATGAAAGTCCTATTCCTGAACAACTGGCTATCTAGAAAGAACAAAAAACTATAATAATAACAAAAAAGCCCCAAAAACAGTGAAAGGAAAAAAAAAAAACAGTTTTGCACTGTCTATAAGACTTCATACATTTTATTGCTTTATCAGCTCTCTCTCCAATAATGATAATATTCTTAATGAATCAAACTAGAGAAATGGTTTGTAATATAAACACCAGGTTTGGCAGGCACATTTAATTGCCTTTCATCCTTGCAAATGTATTTTCAACAGTCTTGTGATTCAAAGATACAATTAAACTGCTTATCTTTCATTCTTTCAAAGAGAAGGTCATATTTCTGGCAGAGAAGAACCGTAATGATTTTGCTTTTGTGTGTGTGTGTGTGTGTGTGTGTGTGTGTGTGTGTGTCTACAGCATGTTTCACCTCCTACTGACACGTAATTGCAAATAAAATCTCTGTAATGCATTATGGGCCAGAAAATTGGATAGAATATAGATCCTCATTGGTAATTGCTACATTCAAGAATGGCCAAAACCTTGTATCTGCATAAAGACACCTTCGATATGAAAACATTTACTACAGAATGTCACTTAGAAAAATAATACATGTTGTAAAAGGGATTTATGCAAGATGGTTAAGATTCCAATCTGACAGCATCTCATTGAGTTAATTCTATATCTGTGGTTTCTTATGTAAGATTTTTTTAAAAGTTAAAACACAACACACAAAAATGAGTTTCTATTGCAAAACTTAAAAGATTTAAAACCTTCAGAAAATGAGTAACCTTCACACCACACAAAATAAATTTGTACAAAAAGATTGTCTACAAATTGAGGAGAGCCAAAGATAATTGTTGTTCTTTTTGGTTCTTTGTTTGTTTTTTCCTTTGGTAATTTCTAAACTGCATCTTTGATCTACAAATGCTTAAAAAGTCCTAGTTGATTTTAGAGAGAATTGTAGAGACAAAGATTCATAACATCAGATTTTTGCAAAAATATCAAATCCAGAGATAATATAAATTTAAGTCAAATTAAATAATCAAGAAATTATGTGAGATTATAAGGGTATTTTTAAAACAAATTCAAGGAAAATATTACCTATAACACCGTCTTTTAATGAAATAAAGTGAGTAATTCAAGAACAGACAAATAAACTAGACTATGGTATATCTTACTGAGGAGTGGAGTAAAGAAACAGTATTGAACAAGGTCAGCTGCAGAGCAGAAAAAAACTCTAAGAGAAAAGCTTTGAGAAGATGTTAAAGAAATAAAAATTAAAAAGTATTCAATTCACTATCATGTATGGTGGAGCACTGGGGTAAAACGAACCTAATGAGTAGACCATAAACTGTCCCATTTCAACAGAGGGGGGTCTCAGTACTCTAGAGGGCATTTGATTAAATTTGGAAACAAGTAAAAAGACTAACATCAATCACCACTTCTGTTGGATTATGCAATAAATCTGAGAAAAGTAAATATAAAGATTTTAAAAGAAGAAATAAATGATCAATCACATATATTATTACCCATGCAAAAATATAAAACAATCATTTGATAAAGTTTTAGAATAAAAGATCTTAACAAGATTGCTAGAAATATAAGTAATAAAAATATTAATTGCATTTGAGCCTATTGCAAAAAATACTAGAAAATGATAGGTTAGGTGTTCTTTTTCTAAATTTCTCGAAACGTATTTGTGTGTAATTTATAGCAGCACACATATGTTTCATAAAATACATATTTTCTCAAAGTAAACATCTACTTAAATTACACATATGCAATATAGAATGCAATATCTATCTATCATATCATATTACATAACGTACAAATACCATAAATACATATTTAACAAAATATTGTTAGATATGCATTTTATTAAAAATTATTATATAAACCTAAATAATGAAGAACCATACCATGGCCATAGGTATATTTTATTTTATTTTAAAGATTTATTTATTTATTTGACAGAGAGATACAGTGAGAGAGGGAACACAGGCAGGGGGAGTGGGAGAAGGAGAATCAGGCTCTCTGCTGAGCAGGGAGCCCAATGTAGGACTCGATCTCAGGACTCTGGGATCATGACCTGAGCCAAAGGCAGATGCTTAATGACTGAACCACCCAGCACCCCCACAGGTATATTTTAAATATATCAACTCTCTGCAAATAGACTAATAGATTTTATATAATGCTCATTCCTTTCCTAAATTTGAGTGAAGTTGTTGAGCTTGAGAAATTGACTTTAAAATTTATATGAAAGAACAACCACGAATAAGCAAAACACTTCTGAAGGACAGGAGACGTCAATAAAATTTTTATCAAATAAATATTTTAGCCCAAGAATTTAAAAAATCACTCCTACAACAGTATGGAGAGCTCAAAAATAGACCTACATACATATAAAAGCATAAAGAATAATGGAATATTTAAGAAATGGGATGTCAGTAATGAATTTCCATTATGGAACAAAATGGAATTGGAATCATATATTACAGTTTTTGCAATTTTTCCAAATGTATAAAAAACTGAAATACTGGAAACAAAATTCTAGAACATTTGGAAAAAATGTACATAAACAAATTTATTATGTCTGGGTAGGAAAGGATTTTTTAAACAGGACCAAAAGAGCTCTCATCTTAAAATAAGTGATTGATAAATATGACATTAAAGGAGAAAATATCTTTTAAGCAAATAGACTTTGAAGAACTTTCTAAGAGAAAGTTCTTAAAGATCCAGATCAGGGGCTCCTGGTTGGCTCAGTGGGTTAAAGCCTCTGTTTTCAGCTCAGGTCATGATCCCAGGGTCCTGGGATCGAGCCCCACATTGGGCTCTCTGCCTGTGAGGGAGCCTGCTTCCTCCTCTCTCTCTCTCTCTGCCTGCCTTTCGGCCTACTTGTGATCTCTGTCAAATAAATGGATAAAATTAAAAAAAAATTAAAAAAATAAAAAATTTAAAAATCCACATCAAAGTGTATGCTTAATGTTTAAGTGACGAATGATTCTATAATCTGTAATATAATCCATATTATATAGATTATAATATGTAAATATGTATATAGGTAAATATATATAAAATATAACATTAAATTGCTAGTACAGTATAATATAACATAATATACATGTCCTATTATCTCTAAATAATATTTTTTACAAAAGTTTTGATCACTGTTTATTTTGAGAAGTTATTATCCATACACTGCAATATTAATTTCAATTGTAAGTATTTTGGAAATTTGCATTTACTGTTATTTAATACAAGTCTTGCTCAGAGCCTGCTTTAGTGAGTCCTTATATACTTCTACCAAAGGTTTAAGTAATTCGGCTTACAGTCTGCTATCATAAACATGAAAACCTCAAGACAAACTGATGATCTTTTGCATAGGCTCCTGAGAAGATAAAAATTCTGAAGACTCAAACATGTCGATGGTGGTCTGGGGATGATGTTGAGTGTGGTCGGGGGTGGGGGTAGGGACAGGGAAAACAGATCAGCTAACGGGTTCAAACTTTCAAAAGGAGGCAGTGCAGGCCTGGTATGATTTTTGTTTGGTTAGAAATGATATCTAAATAAAAGGTTAATCTGAATGTATTTTCTAATACCAGAAAAACTATATATAATTGTATATACTATAGTGATAAATCTTCTGACCATGATGAAGGTTTGTTCCTTGTTTTCCTTTTTTGTTTGCTTGCTTTGTTCTGTTTTGATCAAGGATTCACTTTGACAGAAAACTAAGAGTATAATCCACATACTATCCCATAAGGATAAAAAGGGATAAAGGGAAATGGGGATGGCCAGTAGAATAAATAGAGGCTTACAGTAGTAACAAGGCCATCTGGATTCTAACCTCTTTGCTGGTTATCTGTAATAATGGAAGATCATATTGCCAACATTTAAATAGTATATGAATGCTAGTTCATCTTTCAAAAGTATTCTTAAGTTATTTTGTTATTTTTTTTAACTGAATATGGCTAATAATTTGAGAAGAACTACAGAAAAGTCAAATACAACATGCAAGATAAACATTGGTGGTTACTGCAAAAATGCAGTTGAGGGCCGCCTGGGTGGCACAGTCAGTTAAAGCCTCTGCCTTTGGCTCAGGTCATGATCTCAGGGTCCTGGGATGGAGCCCCACATCGGGCTCTTTGCTCAGTGGCGAGTCTGCTTTCCCCCTCTTACTCTGCCTGCCTCTCTGCCTACTTATGATCTCTCTTTGTCAAATAAATAAATAAAATCTTAAAAAAAAATGCAGTTGAAGATGATGGCACTTAGCCCATGGTGAAGGTAACAGACATACTAAGGAATGGTCTGAATCTGGAAATGTTGAAGACAATGAATTTTGTTGGGTTGAATGTGGATGTGAGAGAAAAATGTGAGTTAAAGATGTCTCCAAAAATGTTGGCCTAAGCCAGCGGGAAGGATGGTGTTATCATCATCAAAATGGAAGCCTATACTGTCTGACCTAATATGATTGTCTAATTTAGAATCTTTTTTTTTTTTAAGATTTTATTTATTTGAGAGAGAAAAAGAGAGAATGAGGAGAGAAAGCATGAGAAGAGAGAGGTCAGTGGGAGAAGCAGACTCCCTGCCTAGCTGAGTGGGACTCCATCCTGGGATTCCAAGATCATGACCTGAGCTGAAGGCAGTCACTTAACCAAATGAGCCACCCAAGTGCCCTCTAATTTAGAATCTTGACCCTGCCATTCACCATCTGATTTCAGTCAAGTTATTTAACTTTTTCTGTCTCTCCTTTTCCCTTACATGTCAAAAGGACTTGGTAATATTACTACCACATAAAGCTACTTAACCAATACATGAGAGAATATGCACAAAGTATTTAGAATAGTGGATGGTACACAATAACTCAATAAATTATATTTTCTATTCCCTCCTTAATCCAACCTGAGAATAAAGACCCTGCCTAAGATCTGTAGGTAGACACAGAGGTGGTTCTACTGTCAGACAAAAGTTCTGATGTTACAGCTCACAGCCTGAAGATCACTATATCTGAGTAAAACCAAACCATTGAATATACCTCCTGCTTGATCAAATTGTGTTTCCTCAACTGACCTAGTAAATGCCTGCCATGAAATTTGCCTTCAAATGGACTGTGGACTACTTGACAGCAAAATGGATGGTTTATATGTAGAGTTTAGTCTCAACAGTGGATCTCACCAGGTAACTTCTTAGTTTCTACACTTGTGTTTGAAAATACAATGGGTTAGGACGTGGCCCAGTGGTGGACTCTAGTCAGACAACTTGGTTTCCATTTATGCTTCACCACTCGTTCACTATGTGACCTTCAGTTCCCGCATTTATAAATGGGGGTATAAGAATGGAGACAACAGACTTTGTTGGATTGAATGTGCATGTGAAAGAAAAAAAAGGGGTTAATGATGGCTAATAATCTCATGAAATTATTCAGTCGATTAAATGAAAGAAAAGTATAAATCACAGGATAGTTTGAAGGGTACAGCAATTGTTCAGTAAACTTTAACTATTATAGTAATAATGATGATAACAATTCTAGTGATAAAATCATAGTGTATAGTCATTCTTGAATTGGTAAACAAAAAAGATACAAAAATATTTTTTACAATATTCAGTATTTATGTTCTAGTCACTTACAGAAGTCCAATAAATAAAAAAAAAATCATGAGGGTTTAATAATGGAATTAGGTGCTATAACCCTCACATAGATTAAAAAATTTGGGTTTTTTATAAGGCCCCAAACAACATACCTCTAGTTACTTTCCCCATTCTCTTTCTAAGAAGAATAACAAATTCAGTTTTATGTATTTGTTAACATCCTTTAGGACTCTTTAATCTCTTTTTGAAGCGCTGCGGAAAGTAATGAGATCCCCAAAGAAAGCCTGAAGGGCCTCTAAATAACCAGAAAGAAACAGCTAATCTCTTACAGCCAAACCTTGTAAAATAGCAATTTGTTCATTAATGATAAAAAAAGGCATCTTCATTTGAGAATTAATCCTTATTTTCCATAAAACAAAATCACCATCTATACACATGTAAAAAGGAAGCATAGACTGGGCTATAGTTACTGGAGTAAATCTCGTATAATATACCAGCATTAATAGTTCTGTTAAAAAAAAAGAATGAAAGAAAATCTCATTAACACCTTATCTCATGGAGTACTTTAAGGTAATCAGCAAAGGAAGGGGGTCTTTGAATGAAATTAGTGGCTGTTAAATTTAGAGAAAATTAGAGGGACTATTCTCTATCCAGTTCCTACTAGACGTTGAGTCACTGGGCTGATTTTTTTAAGGGCTGGTTCATTAAGGAACAATCACAGCAGGTGTAGTTTTCCATGTTAAGAGAAGAACCAGCATATTTTATACCTCTAGGCAACCTGGTGGGACACTAAGCATCGCACATTTATTTGAACTTTTGTTTACCTCTGAACATCTGTAGGACTAGGTTCCTGACAATATTAAATATTTGTATCACACTTTGTACTTGAATTATGTTTTATATTTGTCTCAAATTATACACTTCATATTTGTACCACATTTTTATATTTACAAAGTACCCTATAATTATTTCTTTGGGTTACTACTTAAAGCACTCTAAATGGGAGTATATAAGTGTAACGTTACTTATTTTAAATATGAAACCACCTTTATCACCTATCTATCTATCCATCCAGCCAGCCATCATCTATATATTCATTATTTATCATTCACCTATATTCTAGCTATCTAGCTAGCTATTCTCTATCTAGCTATGAGTTCTAAGTAACTTTTTGAAATTATGTATGAGAAGAATTTGATTTTCAAGACATATTTGTTAAACCTACTATACTAAATTCTCTGAACTTTACAAAGAGTAAAGTATGTGAAATAAAGAAGATAATACATTGGGTTTCATTTTTTAAAATTTTTAACATGTTTTTTCATGATTTCTCAACTTCTCTATTTTTGAATACTGTATATAAATAAATTGCATGCTGAGTTTCAGTCCAACATGGTGACATAGGAGGCTCTTAAACTCACCACCTCCCATGGATACACTAAATATACAGCTACACATGGAGCAATTCCTTTGAAATAAACACAGGAACTAGCTGAGCAACTCCTACACACAGGATGAATGAGAAGATATCCATGCCAAGCAAGTCTTTGCACAACCTCAACTACTAGGAGTGACTAAGAACAAAGAAGGTGGCTTGGACAATCACAAAAGTTTGAGAGAGATCAGGAGCTTAGGCTGGACTGGACAACAAGCTTCATCTCCTACACAGGAGTATTCCATCAAGACACAGAGATAAGGATGTCTTATCTGCTGTGCAGAAGCCACAGAGACACTAGGACAATCGAAAAGTGTTGCAAACAAAAGAACAAGAAAAACTCCAGAAACCGAACTTAATGAACCAGAAATAAGTAATTCACTAGACAAAGAGTTCAAAATAATGATCATCAAGACACTCACTGAAGTCAGGAGAATAACGTATGAACAAAGTGAAAATGTCAATAGATAGATTTTTAAAAAATAAGGAAGTCCCAAACAGAAATCACAGATCTGAAGAATATAATAGCTGAATTGACAAAGAAGTCAATAGAGGGATTGAACAGCATACTCGATCAAGTGGAAAAAAGGAGCAGTGAAATTGAAGACAAGGCAGGGGAATCTATCCAAACAGAAGAGCTAAAAGAAAGAGAAAAAAAAAAAAAGAAAAAGAGTGAACATAGCTTAATGGAACTATGGGACACCATCAAATGGACCAACATTTGCATTATAAGGGTCCCAGAAGGGGAGCACAGAGAAAAAAGGGCAGAAAGTTTATTCTGAAAAATAATGGTTGAAAATGGTTAGGGTCCCTGACCTGGGGAAAGTAACAGACATTCTGATCCAAGAAGCTCAGAGAGTTCCAAAAAAGATGAATCCAAAAAAGTATCATACTGAAAAATGTTATAATGAAAATGTCAAAAGTTAGAGATAAAGAGAGAATCGTAAAAGCAGTGAGAGAATGTCATATCAAAGGAAGCCCCCCCTAAGACTATAAGCAGATTTTTCTACAGAAATTTTGTGAATATAAGGGAGTGGCTCGGGGGTGGCTCAGTCTTTAAGCATCTGGCTTGGGCTCAGGTCATGATCCCAGAGTCCTGGAATCGACCTCTGCATTGGGCTCCCTGCTTGGCGGGAAGCCTGCTTCTCCCTCTCCCACTCTCCCTGCTTGCGTTTCCTCTCTTGCTGTGTCTCTGTCTGTTCAAATAAATAAAATACTAAAGAGAGAGAGAGAGAGAGAGAGAGAGAGAGAGAAGATCAATATTCCAAGTGCTGAAAGAAAAAAAACAACAACCTGCAAGTAAGAATACTCTACCTTTTTCAGAGTATTTTCTTACTTTGGAATTGAGAGAGAGAGTTTTCTTGACAAGCAAAAGCTGAAGGAATTTAATAGAATTATAAAGGTGTTATAAGAAATGTTAAAGGAAAATCTTCAAGCTAGAACAAAAGAGTGCTATTTAGTAACAGGAAAGACAAGAAATAATAAATCTCACAGGTAGAAGCAAATAAAGGGTTAAATTCAGAAGACTCCAAAGCAATGGCTGTAGGTAATACCTTATTAATTTAGCATAAAAATTAAAAGACAGTAGTAGTAAAAATAACTATAACCACAATAATTTGTTATGAGTACACAAAGTAAAAAGAGGTAAATTGTGATATCAACAATTGTGGGGGGGGTATAGAAATTTAAAGCTTTTGTTTCTGCATGCATTCAGAGTTAAGTTGTTGGCTTAAAATTCATTATATGTATACAATATCTTTTATGAAAGCCTCATGGCCACCACAAAGCAAAACCTATAGTAGATACACGAGAGAAAGGAAAGGAAGCTAAGAATACAACCCCAGAAAAATCATCAAACCACGAAGGAAAAGATCAAGAGAAGAAGAAAGAAACAAAGGAACTATAAAATAGCCAGAAAAAAGTAAACAAAATGGCACTAGTAAGTTTATATACCTTTCAATATTAATTTAAATGCACATGGATTAAATTTTTCACTCAAGAGACAAAGAGTGGCTGAACAGATAAAAAATACAAGGCCCAACCACATACTGCCTGCAAGAGATCTACTTCAGCATTAAGGAAACACACGACTGAAAGTGAAGGCAATTGCATTCCTGGGTATTTACCCCAAAGATACAGAGGTCGTGAAAAGAAGGGCCATCTCTACCCCAATGTTTATAGCAGCAATGGCTACGGTTGCCAAACTGTGGAAAGAACCAAGATGCCCTTCAATGGACGAATGGATAAGAAAGACATGGTCTATATACACTATGGAGTATTATGCCTCCAGCAGAAGGATGAATACCCAACTTTTACAGCAACAGGGACGGGACTGGAAGAGATTATGCTGAGTGAAATAAGTCAAGCAGAGAGAGTCAATTATCATATGGTTTCACTTACTTGTGGAGCATAACAAATAGCATGGAGGACAAGGGGAGATGGAGAGGAGAAGGGAGTTGGAGTAAATTGGAAGGGGAGGTGAATCATGAGAGACTATGGACTCTGAAATACAATCTGAGGGGTTTGAAGTGGTGGGGGGGTGGGAGGTTGGGGTACCAGGTGGTGGGTATTATAGAGGACACGGATTGCATGGAGCACTGGGTGTGGCGCAAAAATAATGAATACTGTTATGCTGAAAATAAATTAATAAAAACAACACATAAAAAATAAAGAAAGTGAAGGTATAGAAAAAGATATTCTGTGAAAATGAAAACCAAGAAAGCACAAAAACAGCTACACTTAGTATCGGACAAAATAAATTTTAAGTCAAAAATGCAAACAAGAGACAAGTAGGTAATTATAATGATAAAGGAGTCAAATAAATATAACACATGAATATTTATATACAAGATCAGAGTGCCTGAAAATATAAAGCAAATAAACATTAATGGATAGGAAGTAAGAAATAGAAGCAAGAAAATAGATATGAAGTAAGACAGAGACAGCATTTCTGGAATGTTAGGATGATTCAACATCCCCGTATCAATCAGTGTGGTACACTGCATTAACAAGATGAAGGATAAAAATTATATGACCATCTCCAAAGATGCTAAAAGAGCATCTGACAAAATTCTACATCCGTTCATGATATAATCCCTCAACATGCTGGATAAAGGTGATAAAAGAGGTTTTTCTTTTTCTTTTTTTCCTTTGGTCCTTTTCTCTTCCAGCTGCACCTTTTGAAAACTGGCTCTCAAACCACACATCACTGAATGCCCGGCCCCGTAATGAAGCTCTTATTTACAAGGATACACTTCCTACCAGTTAGGTGGGACTCGCTGTTTCTGGTGGTTTTAGAGGAATTTTAGGCCAGATGCTAGTTCCCTGCTTCTTTATTCCCAGTGACTTTCCTTGGGCTGTTCTCGCCACAATGCTTTCAAGATGTAAGTGAGAAAGTATTGTGGGGAGTTGGTGATTTCCCCCCCCCGGTTTTCGTTAATAGCTACTTTGAATCTATTCCATTATCTGCTTGCTCTTTATGCCAACAGTATTTTTTCACGTAGATTATTATCCTCCTTTTTGTTAGTGTTGTTTTATTGTGTGTGGAGGCACAAAGTTAGGTAGCAATCTACCCAGAAGTCAGGGACATATTGTTAGTGTATTTCTTTAATGTACTCTGTAGACTTCCCAGGTGTGCTTTTGGCGGGGGGCAGTTTCAGTATTTGCTTTGAGGCTTACCACATGCATCTCGGACTTAGGAGAGTCTGTAGTCATCATCATCTCCTTCACCTTCCGTGCAGGATACTAGCCACCTTTGACTGTCACTCTACACTTACTGCAATATATCTGACACTTCCTACTTCCAACTTTGCATCCCATCAGGAATACAATAAACAAATACGGGGATGTGTGCTTGTCCCATTGCATTGCTTTATCGTACATTTTATCTCTCTGCACTGTGTAAAATCCACCTTTTAATCTGATTTGTCTTTAAGCAGCTTGTAGCCTTTTAGGAAAACTTATAGGTCAGAATAATAATAACATATTTCCTTTCACATTTACTGTACTCTTTGAGATTCCTTATAATTCAGCTTTCCATCTGTTATCATTTGCTTTCAGACTGAAAAAAAAATATCTTTTAGCATTTCTTGTGGTGTATTTCTGTTAGCAATTAATTCTCTCAGCATTTGTTCATCTCAACTGTTTTTTTCAGTCTTGGTTCTGAAAAATATCATTGTTGAACAGAGAATTTAGGGTTTATAGTTGTTTATTTTTTTTTCTTTCAGCCCTTAAAAGTTCATTGTATTTTCTTCTAGTCTCTTGTTGATGGTGAGAGGTCAGGCATGATATCTGACTTTGTTCAGTATGTTGTGTGTGTTTGTTCTCTTCCTGCTTTTAAGATTTTCTCTTTCTCTTTGGTTTTAGTTCGGGTCATGCTTTGAAATCCTCTCAAGGGGGCTGGTAATAGGTACCACACGGCATCTTTTCTCACCACTCATGAATCTAGGTGTGGTTTTACATGTATTTATAAAGCTTCAATTCATACATGCCTGACTTTCTGCTTTGTTAGGTGATCTGTGAAAACCTCAAGCTGTTTCCCAAGCCTTCAGCTCAACTCAGTAACTGTCTCCCCATGAAGCTAGAAGACCCTGGGTTTTGACTTTGTTAGGGAAGAACTAGACTAGATCTTATCTTGTATCATGGTCCTTATCTCTAAACTCTGTCTTTGTGATTTCTCAGCTAAATGCCCGAGGTGCTAAGGAGGTGTTAAGGTCATTCCTCCACTCCAGTTGGGCTGGAACTCCCAAGACTTCAAGCAGTACTAGTTTTCTAGTGTCTCAACCCCATAATAGTCCATTAGCCTTGGGTAGATTCACTTGTGTATGGGCAGCCCATCCTTCAGCCAAGTACTCAAGACCCCCCACAGAAGCTTCTGGGCATCCCACGTTCGAAGCTCCCTCTGTTCTCCTTCTCAGCTCTGTGGAGTTCAAACTTTTAAGCTGTCCTGAATTCTAATCAGTGCCTCCTCAACAGATTCAAAACTCTATACACAGTTTGAACTCCAGCTTGATGTCCCATGGTGGAGAAAGTATCTTCAGAACCGGGGCAATCATGGGACTAACTTCATCATAGTTTTCTCTTTTTTGGGAATTACAGACTGATATGTAAATTATGAACAGGAAATAGCTAGTCCAAGGGGTAGGAGAGTGTTCCACAAAGAGGGACACAAGGCTAATGTCCTAAGGCAGAAGAGAGCAAAGGCATTCTCAACATTGACTTTAGAAAAAAGTCCACTGCATCTGAAATGAGAGCAACCACACTGGGACTGGATAAGAAACGGAAGATACAAGCAGGAGCCAGATGATCCATGGCCAGTTATATCACTGGTATCTCAGGTTTCAGACCCCCCCCCCCTCCACCAGACCTTTATGTTTTTCACTTCGAAGGGTTACTTTGAGGACTAAATATATTTACTTCATGCTTCATGGTGAGAACCAGTAAATCTGGGTTTTCCTCTGAATGCTTATTTCAAAAATCATGGGTCCCTCCAAAGGACCTGGAATCTTTACTCCTTTTCAAAGTTGGCTAGTGAGTGATCTCTAGAGATGACATCCTTCCAGGTTGGTTCTACCAGCCAGGAGCATGAGAAACTTCTCATCTGCTTCTTTACCTCTAATCTTGTAGAAAAGTAATTATGTAAAGAAGATCTATAAAATCTAACTCCTAATGCATTGGCATAAATAAGGAATGCTTTCCATGAACCCAATGTTTTTATCTAGGAAGGTTATGTCTTTGAATCTTTTACCCATTTCATGGGCTTCCTGCATAAGTTACTAGGGAACCAAACGCTGTCTGTTTCTCTCCATGTCCAAATACTTCTAGACCTATACCACATCATCCTCACTTGTAAGTTCAAATATACTCCCTATTTTGGGGGCGCCTGGGTGGCTCTGCCTTTGGCTCTACCTCTGCCTTTGACTCGGGTCATGATCTCAGGTTTTTGGGATCGAGTCCCACGTTGGGCTCTCTGCTCAGCGGGGAGCCTGCTTTCCCTTCTCTCTCTGCCTGCCTCTCTGCCTACGTGTGATGGCTCTCTCTGTCAAATAAATAAATAAAATTTTTTTTTCCAAAAGATTTTATTTATTTATTTGACAGACAGAGATCACACATGGGCAGAGAAACAGGCAGAGAGAGAGGAAGGGAAGCAGGCTCCTCGCTGAACTGAGAGCCCAACGGGGGCTCGATCTCAGAACCCCGGGATCATGACCCAAGCCGAAGGCAGAGGATTTAACCCACTGAGCCACCCAGGCGCCCCTAAATAAAATCTTTAAATATATATATATATATACATATACATATGTATGTGTATATATATATATACACTCCCTATTTTTTGGAAACAATTTCTAACCAGGTTCAGCACTGTACCTGATTATGTATGCCTAAATCCTGTTGGTTTTGTTTCTCTGGAAAATCCTAATTAATACAGCTTTCTTCTTAAGAGCTTTAGCAGAGGTTTTTGGACTAATGAGGACTGAGCTATCACAGCACATATGTCTATTGTGAAACAAGTGACAGAGCGAGATAGGTAGGAGGGTTCAAAATGGCCTATAATAGGTCATTTCTCAGCCTTTATAATTGTAAAGGGGATCAAACTGAACTATACAGACTGATAAGATAATGTGAGGTCATCAAAAAAGGTAATAAATATGAAAAGAAAATTGGGTAGAGAAAAAACACAAATATCTTCTATACTAAAAGTATGTTATTTTATGATTCTACAACCTAGATATTTTTCCTAGTTAGAAAACACGTTGCTTTCTGCAATGGCAATTTTTAAGCAAAATTTGGTATCTGAACATGGGCATATTTGAAAAAGAGAGTATGAGGAATTAATGCATTAGGATAAATATAAACATGAATGGTTATTATTCATTACAGAGACCGCGAACTAATGTTTATTAAGTGTCTGAGTGTGCCTACAATGGAGGTAGACACTAATTCAGTAAATTACTATCTAATTTTATTGTTTAAATAGTTTACAAAATTTTTTAACTATATTTCAAAAATTTTTAAAAATTATTTTATTTATTTGAGAGAGAGAGAGTGAGCACAAGTAAGGGCAAGGGCAGAGGAAGAGAGACAAGCAGGCTTACTGCCCAGGGGGCTGGATCCCAGGACCCTGAGATCATGACCTGAGCTGATGGCAGACGTCAACTGATTGAGCCACCCAGGTGCCTCCAATAATTTTTAAAATATACAATATCATAAATATTAAAAATAATTGTATCAAGTTTTGGAAAACCAAATAGTTTTCCTAGTTCTAATATATATTCTCTAATACTCTGTAAGTCACTATAATTATTCTCAGAGTCTTTACTTGCAAATTGAACCATATAACACGTATTCTTCCCACCTCTAGAATTGTTGAGGAGATTTAAGAATATATGTTAAATCCTTCTGAAAACATAAGATCCTATGCAAATGTTAGACTGTATATATTTTGGAAGAAAAATTCCTCATTGCTGTGTTCTTATTAATCTAAAAAGACTCTACCGAGGACAGGAGTGAAGTTCCAGCAGCTACAGATGATGAATTAACCTGCTGAGTCCAAATTATGTTGCAGGTCAAGGGCGTTCTACAGTAGCACAGTTTTTATGAATATAATACTTGGGAACAGCAATTAGCTGCCATAAAAATTTACTCAAAAGAAAAAAAATTAAAAAAATAATTACTCAAAGGGAATGAAATTCATCTGTAAAAGAGCTGGTAATTCTCCTCTGACCGGATTTTGTTGTGATCTACAAGTAACTGTATATGATAAAATCATTATAGTTTTTTCCTCTTTTTCCCAAATACTAGATATACTTCATTTAAAATCCCCAAGCATTTGTAATTAGACCAGCAATTACTAGAATTTGAGAAGGGGGCTCAAGACATAGGTAAGGGAAGGAAAAGATGGCAGAAATTACTGATTTCAGGAAGTAACACTTGCCGACAATTCTCCCATAATAAGTTATCCCTTTACATAGTCATTTCTCATTTCTGAGTCACTCTGACCTTGATTTCTCCTAAAATTTTTCCCTGATGGTACTCACCACCATAGACTCTTCTTCTACATTTAGAGCCCTATAAACAAATGCAATGTGCCTTATTTTAAATGTAATATACTAATACAAAAGCTAATAATCATTTTATTTATAAGTCATATGGAGTCACAAATTTGTAGCCCTATTGTTTTTGAGAAAAGAACAGGAAGTTGGCTTAAAAACAAAAGCAAATAAGAGTAAAGAAAGCCATAAACGAGGTAAAAAGTGAAAAAAAGACACACATAGCAAAGGCATTTAAACAAATTTCTGTAACATTTATAAAAACATAAAAGTCCTGAATCTATAAGTGTTTCTGTTTGTTTGGTTTTGTTTTTAACCACTGATGCATTTCCTTACTTCATATTGAAGAAGTTTGGAAATAATCCATCTTTGTCTTGTGAAATGAATGAATTTGAATAAATGGAAGAATCCAACACAGTTTCCAAATCTGATCTCAGCAAGTGTGAGCTGTTGCAGCTGCATTTCCTGGTTATAATTAATTCCTGTTGGAAAATTTCATTCCCAGGAGTTAGGAGGCTACTGTGGAGGGCTTGGCTTCCTGAGGCTCGCTTTAGTCTGGAGCATGCACAGCTACGGAATTCCAGGAAGTAAGGAAGCTGTTCAGGAAGTGATGGAATGACACAGGTAACGCCAGACAGAACAGTTTTGCAGTTCGACACGGGATGTGTAGTCTCCCATCTAAGTAATAAGCAAAACGAGAGGAAAAAGCGTATCTTTCTTCTGGTGCATTGACACTTTGGATATTCGTTAAATGTCCTGCTCACATGTCTGCCTGGTCACCAGAACTGTGGTAGATTGTTGTTGGTGTCGATCCATTTTTTCTCCCCATTCTAGCTGCATTTTTCTTTAATCCAAGGTCTTCTGATAAGATGTTAACTTGCTATACAAATGTGCTTTGCTTTAATGAACACTGCGTTCTCAGGGGCAACATCGAAATGCCTAATCCTCAATATTGGTTTTGTCTAGTCAGAAGCCAATATAATCCATAATCCACAAAATGATTAAAGAAACCAGGGATGGAATACTCATGGACAACTGGGTTATTTAAAATTTTTATTTCAAATATACTTTCCCGTTAAAGACTTGGATTTGGAAAGATGGCTGTTGTATGTGTCCCCTGCTTCAGGTAGGCAGAATAAAAAAAACTTCTTCATGCTGCATTCTGGTTTCCTGTAATGGTATGCCTGATGTGTTTGTTGTTGTTGTTGTTGTTGTTGTTGTTTTTTGCCTAATGGCTTATAATCATAAACTTACAACAATTATCAAAGCATTGAATTGCTTGCGTCCTGAAGAGCGTTTCCAATCTGTGATGATCCACACATAAATGTAGTGTTCACCAGGAAAGAATTAATAGCAGGTTTGTGACTTGGTCCCTCTGGACGTCAGTATTTCCCACAGAATCAGTCCTCCTTGTATACATGCTTAAATATTTACCAGCAGAAAGATTTAAGGAAGGCATTCTTTAAAACAAAACAAAACAAAACAAAGACACAAACTTTTACAAAGGACATGGCCAGTCCATCTAAATTTTAAATTATGGGGCACGGCAGGCCACAGTGTGAGTGTTAGTCACATAAATAGTCTTATCTTCGTAACTAGTGGGATATAAACTGAGAAGCCCCCAAATCAAAAGAGCTTCCTTTGTAAACAATTCTCACACTCACTCATCTGTTAATACAAAACTAAAGTACTTTCTAGTGCAGGGAAAGGGACAACTAGAAATGTTATTTAAAACGGGAAGTAGGAAATAGACTAATAGGGACAGCCAAGAAAAATATCAAAAATGTCTCATCTCATTGATAAGGCATGGAAATAGAAATTAGAGATGACACACATCCTCCAGATAAGGAAAATATTAAAAACAATGATTGTGTGACATATATATAGGGATACAGGAGAAAAGCAATGCTTGCACAATTTTAGTGGGAACTGAACTGGATAAAACCACTTTGAAAAATGTTTACCATTATCGAGTACAGTTGAAGGTGCAAGAGGTATGATGCAAGCTTTCCACTCACACATATGTAACCCAGAGCGATATGTTCCCTTATCACTAGGGCATATGTGGTTAACATAGCCTGATCCGTATTTGTCTCACTGGAACCCACCTGAGTCTCCTTTACAATATCTAGATGAATTCAAGTTAAACCACTGAACATCATAGGAAATAAAAATGCAAATAAAAAATATTAAAAAAAAGTAAAGTAATGAAATCTTGCCATTTGCGACAACGTGGATGGAACTAGAGCGTATCAGGCTTAGCGAAATAAGTCAAGCAGAGAAAGACAACTATCATGTGATCTCCCTGATATGAGGAAGTGGTGATGAAACATGAGGGCTTAAGTGGGGTAGGAGAAGAATAAATGAAACAAGATGGGATTGGGAGGGAGACAAACCATAAGTGACTCTTAATCTCACAAAACAAACTGAGGGTTGCTGGGGGGAGGGGGGTTGGGAGAAGGGGTGGGATTATGGACATTGGGGAGGGTATGTGCTTTGGTGAGTGCTGTGAAGTGTGTAAACCTGGTGATTCACAGACCTGTACCCCTGGGGATAAAAATGTATGTTTATTAAAAATTAAAAAAAAAGTAAAGTAAAAATTATAGCTAATTGCAACACTATCACTGAAACATTAAAACAAAATTTAAGTGTAAAAAAATGTACAAAATAAAACATACATTATGATTCCTCTTACATATAATCCAAAAATAAGGCAAAACTGAACTCTAGTATTTAGAGAAGTCTGTATGTTTGTTAAAGTTGGAGTAAAAGGAAAGAGAGAAATAATGTTAGAAAATTTATTTCCTCAGAAGAGGTACAGGAAGTTACAATGGGTAAAAATGCTCTAAAGTTATTTCTCTATTATACGTATTTTTTATATGTGGTAATCACAAAGATGTTTCCCTCATATCTATTTATCAATTTGTGCTTGAAGGTGTTATGCACATATACATTTGAGTAATATTTAAGTGTCAAAAAAGAAACCTAAAAATCTCCCTGAGAATCAGTCAATTCTCAATATTTAATTCTCTGAGAATACTGTCAAATATTTGTTTCTGGATTCTACAGTTGAGAGAACATAAGCTACAAATACCAAAGTAACCAAGCAAACCTGAAATGTTGAACAAACATATTTATCAGAGACATATTTATTATCATCACTTTAATTATACCAGGATGGAACTGAAAAAACAGGGGCAAAGAAGAAAAGTAGAGAATACGTGATTTCTGAGTTGTTGCTTACGTAAAATTGGGGGAGAGGGAGACCAGGCGTTCTCTAAATAAAGCAAAATACATAGCTGGAAAAATCCAAAATGCACTACATCATGCACAAGATATGTTGATGATACATAATGAATAAATTGCTCTGAAAATATTAATCCTTTCATTCTACATTGTTCCTTTTCTTGCAGTATTTCCTTTTAGTCTCAAAAGAATGAAATCACAATAAAGTTTAACTATGGAAAGAACCTAGATGTCCATCAACAGATGAATGGATCAAGAAGATGTGGTATATATACACAATGGAATACTATGCAGCCATCAAAAGAAATGAAATCTTGCCATTTGCGACAACATGGATGGAACTAGAGCATATCATGCTTAGCGAAGTAAGTCAAGCAGAGAAAGACAACTATCATATGATCTCCCTGATATGAGGAAGTGGTGATGCAACATGGGGGCTTAAGTGGGTAGGAGAAGAATCAATGAAACAAGATGGGATTGGGAGGGAGACAAACCATAAGTGACTCTTAATCTCACAAAACAAACTGAGGGTTGCTGGGGGGAGGGGGGTTGGGAGAAGGGGTGGGATTATGGACATTGGGGAGGGTATGTGCTTTGGTGAGTGCTGTGAAGTGTGTAAACCTGGTGATTCACAGACCTGTACCCCTGGGGATAAAAATGTATGTTTATTAAAAATTAAAAAAAAAGTAAAGTAAAAATTATAGCTAATTGCAACACTATCACTGAAACATTAAAACAAAATTTAAGTGTAAAAAAATGTACAAAATAAAACATACATTATGATTCCTCTTACATATAATCCAAAAATAAGGCAAAACTGAACTCTAGTATTTAGAGAAGTCTGTATGTTTGTTAAAGTTGGAGTAAAAGGAAAGAGAGAAATAATGTTAGAAAATTTATTTCCTCAGAAGAGGTACAGGAAGTTACAATGGGTAAAAATGCTCTAAAGTTATTTCTCTATTATACGTATTTTTTATATGTGGTAATCACAAAGATGTTTCCCTCATATCTATTTATCAATTTGTGCTTGAAGGTGTTATGCACATATACATTTGAGTAATATTTAAGTGTCAAAAAAGAAACCTAAAAATCTCCCTGAGAATCAGTCAATTCTCAATATTTAATTCTCTGAGAATACTGTCAAATATTTGTTTCTGGATTCTACAGTTGAGAGAACATAAGCTACAAATACCAAAGTAACCAAGCAAACCTGAAATGTTGAACAAACATATTTATCAGAGACATATTTATTATCATCACTTTAATTATACCAGGATGGAACTGAAAAAACAGGGGCAAAGAAGAAAAGTAGAGAATACGTGATTTCTGAGTTGTTGCTTACGTAAAATTGGGGGAGAGGGAGACCAGGCGTTCTCTAAATAAAGCAAAATACATAGCTGGAAAAATCCAAAATGCACTACATCATGCACAAGATATGTTGATGATACATAATGAATAAATTGCTCTGAAAATATTAATCCTTTCATTCTACATTGTTCCTTTTCTTGCAGTATTTCCTTTTAGTCTCAAAAGAATGAAATCACAATAAAGTTTAACTATGGAAAGAACCTAGATGTCCATCAACAGATGAATGGATCAAGAAGATGTGGTATATATACACAATGGAATACTATGCAGCCATCAAAAGAAATGAAATCTTGCCATTTGCGACAACATGGATGGAACTAGAGCATATCATGCTTAGCGAAGTAAGTCAAGCAGAGAAAGACAACTATCATATGATCTCCCTGATATGAGGAAGTGGTGATGCAACATGGGGGCTTAAGTGGGTAGGAGAAGAATCAATGAAACAAGATGGGATTGGGAGGGAGACAAACCATAAGTGACTCTTAATCTCACAAAACAAACTTGAGGGTTGCTGGGGGGAGGGAGGTTGGGAGAAGGGGTGGGATTATGGGCATTGGGGAGGGTGTATGCTTTGGTGAGTGCTGTGAAGTGTGTAAACCTGGTGATTCACAGACCTGTACCCCTGGGGATAAAAATATATGTTTATAAAAAATAAAAAATTAAAAAAAAAAGTGATCATCCAAAGGTAAGCAATGCAAAATTAAAATCACTTTATTTCTTTTAGTTTTACTAATGTTTTCTAATGTTTACATTAGTTTTCTAATGTTTTACTAGGTACATTTCCCAAACTCTGCAAGACTCTCTTTCAAAATAGTGATTTCTGCTCATCACCAAATTATTTTATATTTATTATTATAACAGTAATGTTGTGGCCTTTGTAATGGGGTATCAACTATTTTTACCTATATTCATTTTTGTCTCCAAGAACTTTGATATTATGACCATGTTGAGACTCTGAAATTTTTTAAAGAGGTTCTTTTTTGTTTGTTTTTTACGTTTGTGGGGGAATCATAAATACTCTTGAGAGCTCAGGGAAACTATGTCATCTTTGAATGAAAGACAACTGTAACTACTGCACTGGCCTTATTATGAAATAATAGAAGGAATAAGTATGTTTGTTATAGAGTTAAATTTCTCTATTAGGGTTAGGCAGAAATGTATCAAAATGCCTCTTCAAAAGTATTTGTAGATCAACGAGAGCAAAGAAATCCACATATCATCCATGCTTTTAGCATGACTAGGAGACAGGCTATTTCAATGTTCAAATCACAGGAGGTAAAGAGTTTATCCTTTATCAAGTGGTTGCCATATTATTTGCTGTATGGATATTCTAAAATGTTTTACCGTTATTTTGAATTGTGTATCATTCATTTGTTGAATTGCATTATATAACATAGCAGTGTAATAAGTAGGATGAAGGGTCATTTTTCCCAATTTATTTCCTAGGGTTATGATGACAAAGCCCATACCAAAATGATGACCCCTGCTTCTTATGTTTCTTAGTACATCCTTCTCATGTGTCTTCTCATTTCTCTAGTACATCTTTGACCCTCTCCTTATTTGCAGCCTTTCTGAAGCAGTTTGTTGTACTGTGTTTCTTCTACGCTGCATAGGGTGAGAAAAAAATCTGAAAAAACATTTTTCCCTTTAATGGGCCAGTTAAACCCAATCACACTTAGACACATGTCTGATATTTTTTAGCCTTACTTTATCATTCAATAATTACTGCCCATTAAATTGTTTTTGTTTTACTCTTCTTGGTCAGTGTTCTTATGTTTATATAATTTATTTTGACTTTAGGAAGGTTTTTATTTTATTCTAGTGGAGGCTTTATATCAATACTTCTTTACAGTGGTGATTTCCATTATACCCTTAATCTCCTTTTAAAGTACAATTTTTCCTTTTTAACCAACTATTGAAATAAGATCTTTTTGTTTATTTGTTTAAGCAGAAAAAAACTTCATTTCTATCAAGTTGAAAAGTATGAATCATTCTTTAAGCAGATACTCAAAATGGTCAGTAACACAATCCACAGGAGAGCATTTAGATCAGACTACAGGATTAAGTACTTTGATTTAAGCACATCTTTTGATACTATTCCTCTAATTATCTTTTCAAATGCAGAGCATACCCACAAAGAAGGAAAAAAAAATAATTTAACCTTTTATATATTTAACCTAGACTGTGCTTTCTTAGTCTAAGATAACAACAGCAAAACTGCATAATATTCTTCTCTAATTAGTAGGTTGCTGGTGGTAATTGATGGTAATGGTATAGCTGTAGCAATTCTGAAATGGTTTTGTGACTATTGCAAAACTGAAGAAAGAAGTAAATATATTTATTTTCATGGATATCCAGGGTGGATATCCTGGAGAAGAGAAACATATATGGGATGGTCAGTGCGTATAGAACACTTTGGGGTAGCAGGCTACATCGACATTTCAGTTATCTTCCTGAATTCATGAAAAATAACATACAAATGTATGTATTTGTGTGTGTATATATTTGTGAAATATAGTCTTGAATGCAGAACATATGATATAAATATGTAGCATAAATTTCTTTCTGATGTAAAAGCCCCAACACAGCGACACTAGTAGCTATAAAAAAAATTCATGATAAGGTTTTGATTTCTAGGGGTACTTGGGTGGCTCAGTGGGTTACGCCTCTGCCTTTGGCTCAGGTCATGATCCTAGGGTCCTGGGACTGAGCCCTGCATCGGGCTCTCTGCTCTGCGGGGAGCCTGCTTCCCTTCCTCTCTCTCTCTGCCTGCCTCTCAGCCTACTTGTGATCTCTGTCTGTCAAATAAATAAATAAAACATTTTTTAAAAAGGTTTTGATTTTTAAAACTATTTTCCACACAAAAAGAAACCAGGGATCCCTGCAGAAATCAGATTCTAATGTTGATGCAGAGATATTATATGGTAAGCTTAGAACATCAAATTTTGCCAGAAAGTCAGAAAATGCTTAAAAAAATAAGAGAGACATGTTGGAAAGATAGAGGGAGAACCAGAAAGGGATACCATTGGACAACGGGAGGAAAAATGAACATCAATATTTTAATGACTTGTGGCATATTTTAAAATTTATTTTTAATATTCATATAGAAAATTCACTCTAGAGCTATATGGATTGGTGGATCTCCAGGACTATAAGTGGGTTGTTTGTATCTACACAAGCCCAGTTACTCAAGTGTGATCACTGTGGAGTGGCTTGTACTCACAGGTGTGTTTATTAGAATGCACTCCAATGTTCACAGCAGCAATGTCCACAATAGCCAAACTGTGGGAGGAGCCAAGATGCCCTTCAACAGACGAATGGATAAGAAGATGTGGTTCAGATATACAACGGAATATTATTCAGCCATCAGAAAGGATGGATACCCCCATTTCCATCGACATGCATGGAACTGGAGGGAATTAAAGTAAGTCAAGCAGAGAAAGACAATCGTCAAATGGTTTCACTCATCTGTGGAACGTAAGCAATAGCATGGAAGACCATAGGGGAAGGGAGGGAAATCCAAAGGGGGAGAAATCAGAGAGGGAGAAGGACCATGAGAGATTATCGATCCCAAGAAACAATCTGGGGGTCTCAGTGGGAGAGGGGAATGGGGGGATGGGGTAACAGGGCGATGGGAATTAGGAAAGATACATGTTGTGATAAGTTTCATGTTACATGAAACTAATGAATCATTGAACACTACACCAAAAACTAATGATGTACTATACAGTGGCTAACTGAACACAATAAAAATAAGAATAAAATATTCTCAAAAAAGCATTAAAACAAACAAACAAACAAAAACCAAATGAGATCAGTCCTGACTGGTCAACATGCAGCATTTAGTCTGTCACTGCTTGGCTGAATTGTAAAAGCATGTTTGCAGAGGCAAGTGGCTGCTTGGTTGAACTTATTTAAAATTAATTCTTATGGCTACTTGTTACTGCGGTATTGGTTTTACTGAAGTCCAGAATATCTATATAGAATATCCATATGGGCTCCTACATGATAATTTAGAGAATGAGGTAGACCAACATGTGCATGTATAACAAAGCATGGGATGTGAAATGCTCTGCATTTTATGCTGGTAAGAACAATACAAACTGATACACAGAGCATGAGTCTGTCTAGAAAACAATTATCCATACATGCGTAACACATGCATGTTATTATGAACCATCCTTCATGCACTGTCTTGACAATTAAAAGGGAAAAATAACAGGATGTCTGAATAATGCATACGTTTATAATAAAATTTCGCATAAAACAAAAATGGAAACAACAGACAATAAAGTCCTTCAAAATCTTATCTACAAAAACAATTTGATTAGCATGTTTTTCCTTTCTCTTTGTCCATATGCATCTGAGTCGTCCATAAAACTCAAAGTCATCACAAAGTTTTATATACTGAGAGTCAAAGAATTTCAACTCAATTACCAACATACTCAACTATTCCTTGACGATGCCTAATTCTTAACTATATGCTAGAGAGAAAAATCGTAATACCAATGTCCATTGATTACTTGTAATGCTTTTGATATCCCTGTCTCTTCTTCCTATTCTTCAGATCCAAGAAACAGAAATAAAATTAAAAGAAAAAGGTGAAAAATATAAGTTTTATTGGTATTTTCATACTTGGTTTCACTCCTTGGCTTTAGCAAAGGAAGGAGATCCCTATTGTGCAATAGGTAGTCTCATAACCTACAGAGGAAGTTAAATTATCAGCAACATTGCTCCAACTTGCAAATCAATTGATTATTATTAATTGACTATATCAATTGGATATATCTAACTATAGGGGTAAATTATGGGCAGAGTTTTGAGTTTTGAGATCAGCTCTGGAATTCTTAGCCCATGGATACAGTCCTGCCCCTCTCATTTGTCTTAGTGAATGGCTCTTTTTACCCTCTTCATATTCTGGACATTTCTGTGGATGATTATTAGCTAGAACTACAGAAAAATTTTCCCTTGACTGTGTCTTCAGGTTTAAAATTCATTTTAAGTTCAGTATGATTTTAGCTAGCACCCTCTTTATTCATCATAAATGCTTTCAAAATCCATTTTCTATATTCTTAATAAACACAAAATTGCCATTTTTACAGATTTTTTAAAAAATATTTTATTTATTTATTTGACAGACAGAGACCACAAGTAGGCAGAGAGGCAGGCAGAGAGAAAGGAGGACACAGGCTCCCTGCTGAGTAGAGAACCCTATGTGGGGCTCGATCCCAGGACTCTGGGATCATGACCTGAGCTGAAAGCAGAGGCTTTAACCCACTAAGCCACCAAGGCGCCCCCAAATTGCCATTTTTAAAAGACTGTTTGGGATAGAGACAGAGAGAGCACAAGCAGATGAGAGGATGGAGGGAAAGAGACAAGCACGAGGCTCATCATGGGGCTCATTGCAGGGCTCGATCCCAGGATCCCAAGATCCCAGGACCCCGATATCACAAGCTGAGCCGGCATCAGACACTCAACCAACTGAGGCCACCCAGGTGCCCCACCAAATTGCCATTTTAAAGTGCTCACAAACACTGATTCATTCTTGTAAAAAATATTTTCTCAATCCTACCGAACCAAAACCAATATATGACAACACATTCCTCAGTGACTGAGGAGTACGGCTGGAAGGCACAGATTTTACTCCAGAGCTACTCTATAGGACATTACTGAACAAAGGTTGGAATCATTAAAATGAGAAGGGACGTTATGAGCACAAAGAGGTTTATTCAATCTACATACTATTACAGAACCTGCTTTTTGAAATAGAAAAGCAATGCAACGGGACAGGTAAACACCACTTATATCCCTTCATCTTTGACTGCTGCGTGGGTGTTCCCAGCTACATGGCACAGGACATGGACATCTAGTAATAGCACCACTGCCATCGTTAAGAAAATTGGAAGGTATTTAAATGAGGAACATCTCGACTTTATAGTTGTGAATTCACAATATTTTCTGCTAGAAATATCTCTCATATTTGGACAATCATTTTGACTATTTCATTTACACATGAGTCTATAGATGAGAATCAGGAATCAGTGTTTTGACAAGAAGCGGACAAGGGGCTGAGTACAGGAGGGGTAAATTCTGGTGGCCCCTCCTGCCAAGCCATGCACATGGTAAAACGGCTCTCTAGTAATCTATTTCAGTTTGGTTAGTAATCGAATTCCTACTAAATACTCAAACCAAGAAGATATTTTTAACTTTCACTCTTCTCGAGAGGAGTTTTCAGGTCCTCCTTTTTACTCTGTTTTATATAATCATTATATTATATATACGTTTGACAGTATGTGGTATTTATCACTTCAACTGAGAAAAAAGCAACTGCTACTAAATTTTAAATTTAAGCCACAGAATTTCACTTCAGTCACAGCCACTGTCAGTTCTTACAATCGTTTATGATTTGGGCCAGGCTGTGATAGAAACTGGGGAATTTTACTTTTTTAATTGGTATCATAGTTCATATAGTATCATCCTTGGGAATTTAAAACCAATTCTTGGGAATTTAATAACTTCAGGTACACTGTATAATTTTATGTTTATTTCTTGGGGGAAATGCACTATTTTCTTATGTTTTTTAAAGATCTATTTGTAAAATAAAGCACAAGAATTTCACTTGGTTTTTTATACAAAGCTAAGAACTGGGCTCAGCAGCAAGCCTTTTCCATTGTTACTTGAAAACCCTTAAAATATTGAAATGTCTACAAAAGCAATAAAATGATCACAGGATTATATGGTGATATTTAATTTTTGTACAAGTTAAATATCACTGATAATTAACTGTTAGAAGTTTATTTTGAAGTGACCTTTTCCTGGAATACCAGACCTTTACAACATAATTAAAGGCTTTCTCATTGTAACGGTGCCCTATTGCTGATATGAAAGCTCTTTAAAATTGTGATTCTATCTTATACATTATTATATGTACATAATAGTATGTAAGCCATTTATTTTTGTTATTATGAAACAGTTTTCCCAAGAATTTAGGTAGTGATTCTTCCCACTCGCCCTTGGACAGTTTGATAGGATAGTGGGGGAAAATGAGTATTGGAGAAGTATTTTGAGCAGTAAATGTGTGAATTTAAAAAAATAATGAAAATATCACTTATTCTGATATAGGCCAAATAATCATTAACCATAATAGTACTGATAAAACAACATTTATCTCTATTGTAATAGGCTGGCCTCCGTGAAGAGGCAGTAATGTTGCTTCCTCTCTAACATGACCTCCTCACACCAGGTCTCCTCATTCCCTAGTTAGCTGCTCCCACATATTCCTATTGCCAGAAATTTCTTCATTATGAATGCACATTTTGTGTACTAACACATTTTGGGTTAGTTGCAAGGGCTAACATATGAAAAATCCCACAGACTCTACAGAGCAGATGTATTATCATGGTGGGAATTGGTCAAGGCTTTGATAGGAGGAGAAATGAGGCCAAAGCAGCAGGATGCTTAGAATATGAGCTGCCTGGAAATGAGGCACACAAGTGGGCAACAAGTGACAAGAAGTCCTATGTCTCTTATTTCATGATTTTGGATGATTTCTATAGATGTCTTAATTACAGTTTTCCTTAGAAGGTATGAGCAGAGTTAGAAAAAGTAAGAATGGAAGAGGACTTACCTCCCTCCACATTACCAATGCTCGTCAACTCTAAGGCAAACATTTTCTTGAGGACACCTGGGTGGCTCAGTTGATTAAGCTTCTGCCTTTGGCTCAGGTCATGATACCAGGATCCTAGGATCCAGTCCCACATTGGGCTCAGTGCTGGGGGGGGGGGGAGTCCGCTTCTCCCTCTGCCTGTTCTTCCTGCTGCTCCCACTCGTGCATGCTCTCTGACAAATAAATAAAATCCTTAAACAAAGCCAAAACAAAAACAAACCCCATATATTTTCATTATAAATTTCTGAAATTAGGATACATCTTACACATCTAACATTTTATTCTAACTCATTCTCAGTAACATTTCACATTTGACATATATGATAAAAATTATATACATGATTCATTTTACAGTGTCAGGTTCATACGATACAACTGTTACAACTGCAATGAAGCGGACCCAAGAGGACCTGCCAATATTATACACTTGCGCTTCACGCTTAGTAAGGTGGAAAATAAAAGACTTTAATACATACCATAGAACAGTAGGAAAAAAAGAAAAAAAATTCCAAAGTAGGATTATGAAACATTCCAAACAGAGAGGAGTTTTAACACATGTTTAATTAAAATCCTAGGAGGAGAAGACAGAGAATGTGATTTGTGCAATATTTAAGGAGAAAATCTCTGAGAATGTTCCAGAACTGAAAAAGGACCCTCACAAGGTCCAGGGAATCCAAAATAGTATAAATGTAAAAAACAAAACAACAACAACGAAAAACCCCACCAAGACAAGGTATATACAGACTGTTTCCCTTCACCTTATTTGGACCAATCTAGTGACGGACTGTGAGTCACCTTCTATGTGTGTGTGTTAGCTGCTAAGCACGGCTGTGAGCTTCACTGTCCTCTCTGTGCTACCTTTTGGCATTCACCTTACACCGGAAGTCACTTATCTCTCCCTTTCATCTACATGGATACATGTATTTTTTTAACCACTCTTTGGGAACTTGGTGATTATTGCAACTGATTGACTGGGAGATATTTAGTTTTGTTCCTTCTTCTGAGGATGGAAGCCAGACCACTGAAAAGAATGATCAAAATAAAACATAACGTGTTACAATGTGTTCTGAAGAGCAGAGTCATGATAATTAACTATCTATATGTCCTGAGAATTCTGGATTAATTGCCAGATTTTTAAACTTTTATTTTTAAATTCCAGTTGTCTCTTTGATCACATCTAGCTATTTCGGTGGATACTGTCCTCATTCACATGGTATGCTCATAAGCCATCTACTGGTTTACATTAAATGATTTGGTCTCACATGGCACCTCTCTTTAAAGCATTTTATAAATGCTAGTTAATTGCCATGCCCTCTGGAATTGTTCAACATTATCATTTTCATCATACATATTAAGAAACCAACACGCGATGAGGTTAAAATGCCTCAGGAAGACCTCACAGTAGTTGGTAGCAGAGGGCAAAACAGAATATCCCCAAATTTTCCTTTCTTAGCTCACATTTTACAAACCAGTATCTATGTCAGTGACCAGGTGATTGGGAAAGCATTATGTTTCTTTTATCACAGAATCCTGAGAAGCTGGCGAGGCACAAGCTTATTGACGGATGTCTCGGCATCCTGTCTGCTACCGGGAACTAATTGACTACCTAATCTAACAGTTCGTTTGAAGAAAATTCTCATATACAACAACTCACTTGCTCCAAGGCCAGTGCCCATGTTATTTTACTCCAGTCCCCTCACCTTTGTCACTATCCTTGCATTTTATTGATTTTTGAGACCAATTGTCATTCACACACACGACTTAGAGTCCTGTACCTCGATATCAGCATGACCTTTTGGTAACCTGTGCAACTGAACATGGTCTTAGGTCATGGAACAAACTGCTTCTCTCCGTTATAGCCATTTATCTAGTATCTCTAGGGGAAAGAAAAAGAATCTTAGTTATTCTGAGCTAGGACTGTGTAACATTCTTTTAAAGAACAAACACAATAAAAGTGTGTTTAGGGGATCTTAGAACAATTTTCACCCAGAAACAGTAGACTGAATATCCCATGGCTTCTCCTTCTGACTCTGTCACCGTAAAGGTGAAAACCTGCTTTGGTACTTTTATTTAACAACCTTTATATGTTTATTTTAGCAAGGAATTTTTAAAGAAGCGAGCTCTGTTTACTTTTGCTGTTGGCAATAGTTTCAAAGGCTTTGTTTTGTGAGGCCCACAACCAATTCACACATTTCTATATTCAACATCATCATAGGATTATTTCTAATAAAATCAGAATAAATACTTATTAACACTCAAAGCTGTAATTGCTATGAATCTCACATGCATAGTAATTCTAATCCACCAATGTAAGAAGGTCAGCTAATATAATAAGAAGGGAAGGGAGTAGAAAATTATACTGTGAAATGTTGAGAACAATAAAGGACACAGTCCCAAATTAGAGATGTTACAAATAATTTTATAACGAAAGAAAAAAGAATGTCAGGATGAGAGAAAATGATGTATGGGTAAGTGAGAGGCCAGCATGTTTTCAGGACAATAAAGCTTCCTTTGTAAATATGTTAGAGTTTGTGTATGAGCTGGCCCTCAAGGATGGTATGTTTTTCCTGTAACTGAAAGCAACAGCCCTTTAAACAACGGATAGTACTTTATAGGAAAAGACTGCTGAGAAGTGTTCATACCCCTCTGAGAATCTGGTTTATTTCACCATTTTGATGACAATCGCACATAATAACACATTTTCTTCCCTCATTCAGCAGAAATCACTTACACACAGGGCTAGTTGTGGGACTAACCTCATGGTTCTTTACCTTCACGCACCACTTCTCCACCCCCCTCAGCAAGTACAGTTATTTCAGACAACATAACTAGTGAGGTACTGAATACTGTGGAAAGAGGAAAATAAATATGTAAGATCCTTGCCCTGAAAAACATTTGCAGTTTAGCAATGGGGACAAAACGTATGTAAACATAGCTGGGGTAAGTGCATATTAAACTCCAAGATAGAGATGAGAAATGGTACCAGTTTTGAGAGGGGAAAAAATAGCCACAGAAACAAAAAATCCTCAAGGAGGCTCTAGAACGTCGAGCTGTTTTGGACTAGTGAGAGTGCAAGAGGGAGGAGGGGAGAGTTTCGGAAACGTTCCAGAGCAGAGAGCAAATCTGATATAGGACGGACGGGAAGGACGGACAGACCTGTTCGATAGGAACCGGTGTGCACAACACATCCTTCCTCTCATTCCAGTGTCTTCGAATGTTCTGTCCCCTCTAGTGTGGGACCTTCCCCACCTGGGTCCTCCCATGGACTTATGAAGACATCTAGTTAATGTCTCTCGCTCTGTATTGTCTCTTACTCCTTGGTTTCTAGCCATCAAATGAATCCTTTATCACTCTGGGATTGTTAATATTAATCCCTGACTGCCCAAAACCCAGCAGAGTATCTGCTTAACAGTAATTACTCAATGCCCCTTTCTCTTGTTCATTTGCCACCACCCAGTCCAACGGTGTGCCATTCCGCACCTCGGTCATGGCGACAGGTTCTAACTGGTATCCAGTGCAAAATAAGTCTCTGAGATGTTTTCCACCTGGCTAATAAAGTGAGCCTTACAAGATGCAGACTTGCCATGCCCACCACCAAAACCCCTCCCATGTGCAGGATGCAGTCTAAATATACCCAGTGACATATACGACGCCTTCCCATCTGACCCTGGTGGTCTCCTCAACCCCACATACTCTCACATGGTGCCTCCAGACTCGTGTTCGTCAGGTCGGGCATCGCTCCTGCCCAGGAACACATGGGCTTGCAGTTCGGCAACCTTGCTCTTAACATTTCATGCCTAACCCCTGCCTCTTCTAGGGGGTCAGCTGATGAGGTTCTTCTAGGAATTATCTGAGTAAGAAGAAATAGAGACGATCTATTTGTTTTAGGTTATTTCAGACACAAGACAGAGGCTCACATTATTCAGAGGATATGGTATTTTGTGGTGCTTCGTTTTGCATAAAGAAATAAGGAGAAGGCACCTGGGTGGCTCAGTCAGTTAGGCATCTGCCTTTGGCTCAGGCCCTGATACCAGGGTCCTGGGATCAAGTCCTACACGGGGCTCCCTGCTCAGCGGAGAGTCTGCTTCTCTCTCTGCTCCCCACCTACGCTCGTGCTCTCTCTCTCTCTCAAAAATAAACAAACAAAATCTTGAAAAAAAAAAAAAAAGAAAGAAAGAAGGAGATGAGATTGTTTTTTACACAGCAAGGCCTTATAGACCTAGAATACGGCTGATGAGGAAAAATTAATTATAGTGTAGTGTGGAGGCAGATTAAGGGATTAAAAGAAGCTCTGGTTTTTATTTACTTATTTTAGCTAGAGACTTCATTGCTTCTTAATCTGATACCATCATTGTCCAACTAGCTGGTGTCTTATTCCACCATCGTAATGATGGAGGCTGATTTATTTCTACCTCCAACCACACTTGATGGCTATTTTGTTACAGGTTCTGTTTACCCTGGCTTCTGGCAACCCACAGGACGACCACTTCAGCTTTCACAAATCCCTGTATGTCTTTGGCTCTGTCCTCTCTCAATTTATGTGAAATTTATCCCATACATTACAAAGGGAATCTCTCCAAAATGAGATTTAATTGATAGAAATGGGTACATTTTCCCTTTGTATGCATGGAGCATTCCATGCATTCCAGATCTCTCTATAAGAAAACTTTCAGTTGGCTTCTCTTTGGTCAGGAGCTGTTTAATCCAGTGTCCTGTTTTGATTTGGTCTACTGGCCAGCTTTTGTCAGAAGGTGGTTATCGACATTACCTATAGTCAACAAATAATAACGTTTGTCTCTGCAAACCCTAGGCTAACCACGTTATTTCATAAATAAGAAAGCTGAAACCTTAAAGTAGCTTTGAAATTTATAAAATATTAGTTTATTTGCTATACTCAATTTTGTTATAATATACAAACTAGCATTCAAAACAATTAACTAATGTGACTATAAAATATGGTATCTAGCTCATAAACAGAAAATAAATGATGACATAAAAAACTCCTATATATTTGCCCACCATATAAAAGGAAAACAAAAGATGGTATTGTGTAAAAACGTGAATTTGATAATTTCTTTGTTTTCTAATATTATTTAAAATAAGAAAGTTAAACATAATACATGTTTTCTAGTTTTTCATGAAAGTTGTATCCAGTCTGGAAATGCTTCACTTTTAGATGAACAACCTGTCCATTTAATAAAACTTCTGATCTATTTTTTTTTAAGATTTTATTTATTTATTTGACAGAGAGAGATCACAAGTAAGCAGAGAGACAGGCAGAGAGAAAGAGGAGGAAGTAGGCTCCCCGCTGAGCAGAGAGCCAGATGAGGGGCTTGATCCCAGGACCCTGGGATCATGACCTGAGCCGAAGGCAGAGGCTTTAACCCACTGAGCCACCCAGGCACCCGTCTATCTGGGTTTAAATGCACTATTTTTGGTTTTCATTTTCAATTATTTTGCACATTTTATTTGTCCCACATTTAGCTATGACTAAAAAATATTTTTTCTTATCTTGCCTTCTTTAATTGAGTTATTTAAGCCAATGAAACCCAAATCCACCCCTAAGGTGATAGTGACTGCCCTGAAAAGATCTCTTGTGGCTTGGATCACCAAGACCTTTTGAGCTAAACCTCTGACTCATGCCTGCAAAAACAGACCACAGAGTGACCTCTGGAATGACCTTTATCTAATTATAATACTACAATTTCCAACCAAGAAGGAGGCTTAACCTAATTTACACAATTTACAATGCATGTCTAGGCAAGTTTCCTTAAAGCACATGCATGACCTTAAGCCCACCTACAGTGACAGTGCTTCCCTACCTAAATATTCAACCCAACCCTGAACAAAAGGACCCCGTTTGCCCTCTGTCAGGGAGTCATGGCATTTGGAAGCCATTCCCTTTCATCTCCTTATTTGCTACCAATAAAAGTTTTCTTTGTGAAAATAAATAAATATTGTTACTATTATTTTATTTTTTATTATTTTTTCCTTTATTGCCTTGCAACCTATGTATTTTGTTTCCATTAACCATTTTTATTGGCTGATCAATAAAATAAAACTGACAAACCTAACTTATCACAACTGAAGTTTCTAAAAATATTTATCCTCTTCCACCCTAAACCAAAATTTGCAAATAATTTCACAAAGCATTGTGGGATATTAGAACCTAGTTTTTAACCTCATCAATTTATATTATCTATTCTCAATGGTCTCATTTCATTTACATCTTCCCACATATTTACCATTTTCTTTTTATTTTCTGTACCTCAGAACTTGCTATTTCAACAAAGTCAGTCTTATTTTTGCTAAACTATATTCCTTAGAATTCCATTTATTGAGGATCTGCTCATGATAATCATTCTCAGTTTTTCTCAGGTTCAAATACAAGTTTCTCTACCCCTTTGAATACTAATCCAGCCGTGTACAAACATGATTTGTGCGAACATTATCTGTTCTCATCCCTTCTACTTGGTGTTGTACTGACAGTCGCATTCGGGGTTATGAGTCAGAGGTAGAAGTGAAAGGCATACAGAATGGAAAGAAGAGTTCTGGGTCAGTATTACCTAAAAGGTACATTGAAGTTCTGACCCCTTGTACCTCTATTTGAAATAAGATCATTCCACATGTAATTTAAGATTAGATTACACTGGAGTTGGGTGGGTACCTACTTCAAAATGACTGATGTCCTTATAGGAAGAAGGGTATGTGAAGACAAAGACACAGGGAGAAAGAATACAATGCAGACAAAGGATTGGAGTGATGCTTCAATACAAGGAAGTACTGGGGTCACCAGAATCAGGGAGGGAAGTACAGAGCAGATGCGTCCCAACAGCCCTCAGAAAGTTCAAACTCTGCTGAACCCTGGGTTTGGGGCTTCAAGCCTCCAGAAGGTACGATGATAAATTTCTGTTGTGTAAAGCCACCTGGTTTGAGGTGCTTTGTTACAATATCCCCAGGAAACTAAAATAAAGAGAACTGTTAAATTTATTTATCATTCATCTCAAAGTGTAGTAAATTAGCAGAATACAAAGTCAATTCACAAAAGTAGTTCATGTATTTGTACACTTGCAATGATCAGAAATTAAAAAATGTAAAATATCACTTACAATAACATAATTGTTAAACACATAAAATGCATTTATTAAGCTATGTGTAAAATGTATACACTAACAATGAAACAATGCTGAGAGACATTAATCAAAGCATAAATTAGTAGAGCCCGCCATGACTGAGAGGGCACCAAATCCACAGATCAAAGCCATCCCAACCAAAATTTCAGCAGGATTTTCTCGTTGTTGTTTTGTAGAAACTGACAATCAGTGTTTAAAGGCATACTGAAATTCAAAAGACTTATCATAGAAAAATTTAAAAAAAATGAAGTCAGAAGATACACACTACTCAACTTCAAGATGTACTACAAAGTGCCAAGAAACACAAGTGTGATGTGATCATAAAGACAAAAGTTGTATAGATCAATGGAACAGAACAGAAAATCCAGGAACAGACCCACCCAAATTGGTCTGCTTTTCAACACAAGCAACAAGACAATTCAATGAAGAAAGAGTAATCGTTCGACAAATGATGCTGGCACAATTGAAAAACTGTGTGCAACAAGCCTCACATAGAATGGGAGGAATTATTTGCAAGACATGTACTAACAAAACAACTTGTAAGGAAATGTCATATCTCAATTATATTTCTATGGACTAGTAGTGTCAGGAAGTATGAACAAAACTTCACCAAGAAAGATAAATGCAAAGCCAATAACACAGGGAAAATCTTTAGTAGCATTAGTCATTAAAAAGTATAGATTAAGAACATAATGCCATACCTCAACATGCTTACTAGAATGGCAAAAATATGAAAGTCTTAAACTATCAAGTGTTGGTGAGAATGCAGAGAAACTTTAACGGTCATATTGTCCTGGCACGAATGTATTTTGGAAGACAATTTGGAAGTTTATGATAAGGTTAGACATGCATTTACCATAGGACAACAATGCCATTCCAAGGATAAAAATATGATAATTGTCTTTCTCTGATTGACTTATCTCGCTTAGCATAAAACCCTCTAGTTCCATCCATGTTGTTGCAAATGGCAAGACTTCATTTCTGATGGCTGCATAGTATTCCTAAATAAATAAATAAAGGCGCACCTGGGTGGCTCAGTGGGTTAAAGCCTCTGCCTTTGGCTCAGGTCATGATCCCGGGGTCCTGGGATCAAGCCCCGTTTCGGGCTTTACTCGCTGGGGAGCCTGCTTCCCTTCCTCTTTCTCTCTGCCTACCTCTCTGCCTACTTGTGAACTCTGTCTGTCAAATAAATAAATAAAATCTTTTTTAAAAAAAGTTCTAAATAAATAAATAAATAAATAAAACAACAAAAAAAGAACAAAACAAAACTAGGGAAATAGCAACAGAATGAACTTGAATACAGGAAAAAGGAAATTAATAAACATCAAACATGAAAAAGAAAAGAAATGGATAGAATTTACAAATGTTTTGATAAAGGCTCATAAAATAAATAATTACTCAGCAGATACGCTAGGAGAATATGTGAAAAAAATTTAAAAACCACAAATACAAGTGTTAAGAATGGGAAATAAGATGTAACTACAGCTATGACAGACTGTTAGTAAAATTTTAGGGCATGTTTTCAAAAATAAAAATATACACGAAATGGACAACTTTCTAATAAAGCATAAGATTTCCCTAAACATATGAAAATTGAGTGTATTATTAAAAATATTAATGAATGAAAGTTCTCCCCCCCACAAAAAATATATATATATATGGCCACACAGAGATTCACACGTGAATGTTCAGTGCCACTTTGAAATAGCCCAACCCTGGAAAGTTTCCAAAAGTCCACCTACTGATGAATGGTAAAAACAGGTAAAAAACAAAAAACCTGTGGTATACACACACAACAAAATCCTGGTATCAATAAGAAGGAAGGCACAACTGATTCGAGTCACAACATGGATTAACCTCAGGAACAGTGAATAAAGAAGGCAGGCCGGTATAGACTATACCTTGTATGATTCCATTCGTGGGCGATTCTTGAAAAGCAAACTGTAGTAATCAGGAACTGATAATGTTGCTAGGGGTCAAGGAGTGGGGGACAGTGATTGACTATAAAAGGCCATAAGGGCAGTTCTGGGGGTGATATTGTAATTGTGGTAGGTGTTGGAAGACTCTATACAGCAGTTAAAACTCACAAAATGGCACACTTAAAATTAGTAAATTTTACAGTCCATAAATTATACCTCAATAAAGCTGACCAAAATAATTAAATTTGCCTTTTTTGTAAGTATTCACTTTCATAACTTATTTTTATCCATGTGCATTTGTTTCTCTTTCTTAAAGATAGCATCCTAAGGTACAGACGTCATGGTGCCGAACATTTAGTCATATACCAAAAGTTTCCTGCTCTGATTGGGGCAGTATAGCATAGTAAATACCAGCCACATTACCTTATAAACAGTTATTACAAGGTCAGGTAGTGACATGCACTAAAAAGAAAATATACTCTAAGGCAACAGAAAATGCCTTTTCTGATCAGATAAAGCCTGTCTGAACAACTAGTACCTGTACAAATTCCTGAATAATGGACAAGGGAGCTCTGTGGCTACACAGGCTGTTGGGATCGCAAATGCAGAAACGTCTGAGTGAAGAGGTAGCTGCCATGTTCAACACATATTGTAAAAGTCAGTATGGAGTATGGCTTGAGACTCGCAAGCAAGAGTGGATACAGTGAAATCAAACAATGAAAGAAAAACCCCAGAAAACAAAAACAAAAACAAAAACAAAAAACCAGGCAGGAAACGTATCACATAGGACCTTAGTGTGATGGGAAACCACAGTGCTTTTTGAGGAGAAGAATGACAGAACCTGATGGAAGCTATGACCAGTGCGCTGCGTAAAAGACCTTCGCAAGTAAAGCACGGAAGTGGGAGGTCAACTGAAGGCCGTACAGCTGCTTTCAAAGTGAGAAATGATGTTGGCAAGTCTAAAACGCTAGCAGCAGAGGTGGTGAGAAATAGGAAGACTCGGGACTTATTCTCAGAGCAGCAATGACACCATCTGCTGATGTGCCAGATGTGGACTATGACAAAAAGAGAGGCAACACATATGGCTCCAGGATTTTGACCCAAGCAGCAGACAGAAGTCAAGGGCATTGTTCCATCAGCTTTTCTCCCCCCTTTTCCTATATCTTCAAAGTCTGCTTCTCTAATATCTGCTTCCTTATAGCATATTCACAGGTGTTAAGTCCCTTCTATTCTAAAACAGCTCTGAGAACAACATGGCTGCTACAAAGATTTGCCTTGCTCTCAGTGTCACATGTGCTTTCTCCCTTTTTCCTTCACTGAAACACTGAGAGGAGTATTCTACACTCACTTGTTTCATTGTTTTCTTTTTGATTTTCATCTCGTCTTTAATCCACTCACGCATTAATTCTACCTCTATCATTCCTGAATCACTCTTGCTAAATTACTGAAAGGAAATCTCAATACATTTTAAAAGGTTTCTTAGTTTAAGTAGAAAGATTTAAACAGATTTTTTTAAAACAACAGATTTTATTTATTGTTTTAGAAGGGGAGAGAGTGAGGGAGCACCCACATGCCTGCAAGAGCAGGGGGAGGGGCCAAGGGGAAGGAGAGGGAGAGAATCTCAAGTAGACTCTGCATGGAGTGGGGAGCCCAATGCAGGGCTCATCTCAGGACAATGAGATCACGACCTAAGCCAAAACCAAGAGTCAGATACTAAACCAACGGAGCCACCCAGGTGCCCCATACAGGTTTTATTAAAAACAGCCCACAAGAAGGAAACCATATTCTCAACAATGACACTAAGCTCTCCTAAACTCCCCCTTGTAGTCTTCTTCAACACTTGGTTCTTCAGGTTCACGTGGAACTTATATTCAAGACTTTGAGTTTAGTGCTTCTACCCTGCATGTCTGACACCTTGATTCACTTCTAAGTTGAACTGTATCTAAAGACACTTGCTTTATCTCCATTTACAATCTCAACTTTGGTTTTACCCTTGTTGAGCCATGTGAGTTGCATGGGGGAAGGTGTTGAGGAGGACCACAGCTCACAGTGTTCTACAAACGCCCATGCAGGAAGGCAAAGAAAAAAGTTCTTAATGAAAGAGCTATTGGGAGCTAAATTTGTTTTCTCTTTTTCTATGATTCAAATAGAACCCATTTCTCTTTCAAGCAAGCCATAGGTGAAGATACATATATATATAAACTGAGCCTTGATCACTCTTATTGAATATGATCTACATTGCTGTTTCCAACCAGATACTCAGTCTCCCCACATCTGCTACAGTTCATGTCAGATGGGCCTAGTGAGTTGGGGTAGATAATGATCCCATTCAATTTCTGAAACTATTCTACTCTTCAAAACAATTTCCTACCTAGTTTTGCTGATCAATAAATGTCAAATTAAATTTTAATCCTTTACGGAAACCAATTTTCTTTTCACTCAATCATTTTTCTTTCATATTCAAAATCGTAAGCTTACACATTTACTAAAATGGATCACAATTTGTTAATAAACCAGGAGCCACATGAGGGAAAACAGAAAAGAGATATTGTCCCTACTTTATTGATATTCCCAAAGACTTCCATTTCCTGTTATTTTTCTTTAAAACAATATTTTCAAAAGTTTTACTTTAGGTATTTTGTTCCCATTTGTATTTTCTGTAGTTAATTAAAGTCTGAGCTCATGATTTTGAATTGGTCCAAATCTCCACTTGATCCATGTTTAAAATCTTTCATAGGTATTTCATAATCATGATTAACTTTTTAGGTCAGGTCTTGGGCCAAGAAGGCAGTGAGATAAATATATGGACAATAAAATGTAACAAATGATATAATTTAAAATACCAATTCCAGAATGCCATTGAGAAGTTTCTATATTCATTATTCAGATTTGAAACTTCAGTTTTAGACAAATGTGTTTGAATTCTCAAGGGGGTATGTAAGTTGTCTAACACTGAAGATTAGTGAATGGTAAAAAGCTTACCAAGAATACTTGGTATTTGCAAGTAATTAAAGCCGAGAATTGACAGGCAACTCTAGATATTAATGAAAAACAAAAACAAAAACAAAACAAAACCAAACAACCAACAACTAACAAAAACAAAACAAACTCTTCTTCCAAGGTCTCCACTCATGAAGGTCAAGCTAGGAGTTCATTTAACACTTGCTCTAGCTTTATAATACAACCAACAATCCAAATAAAAGGCCATTTTTTTTAGGCATCCAAACATTTATTATTCAATATTTTGGTAATGGTAAAAGTAGAAATGGGGTCTTGATCATTGATTATTGATTCAGTTGGTGAGTGTGTGGATGTGCGTGAATGAGGCATATTCCTACCCCTTGAATACTGGAATTTTTTGAAAGGATATGAAAAGTATAGGGTAACAAAAATGCGGTCTATTTGTTCCACTACAACTAAACGCAGTGACAAACGGTGACACATGTTTCCATTCGTGCTGGTCTTCCTCTCCTTTCCCGCTTTCCCATCCAATAGCTTCACTGGGCTACGGGAGACTTAGCACAAAGGGCTGCGAGTGGACATGATGTTTGCCGCATGGAAACAAACATTTAAATGCTGTATCTGACTTAGAAGGAGTCCTCCTGCTCTACCCCTCAACCATGAGGACAGTATGATGCAGAGACAACTCTTCCAGCCTGGATTCTGAAATGCTAGACCATGTGGTTTCACTCCTGAGAGCCCACAGAGCTCAGGACAACTGTGGCTCATTCATGAACCTCATGAACCTTGAGCAACGTATAAGCATTTGAAAGCAACCAAGATGTTCTTAAGCAGGTGAATTAAATGAACTGGGGTTCATCCAGATAATGGAATGTTATTCAGTATTAAAAAGAAATGAAGTATTAATCCAAGAAAAGATATGGAGGAATCAGAATGCATATTATTAAGTGAAGGAAGCCAATCCAAAAAAAGCAACATAATGTATGATTCCAACTGGATGTCATTCTGGAAAAAAATAAATCTGCGGAGATAGTACAAGATCAGGGATTTTCAGAGGCTGTAGTGGAGGAGAGATGAATGGGCAGAGAACAGATAATTTTTAGGGCAGTGAAAATACTCTGCATGATACTGTAATTATAAATACATCACACCATTCATTTGTCCCAACCCCTAGAATGTCCATAGCCAAGAATGAACCCTAATGTAAACAACAGACTTTCCTGATCGTGATGTGCCAATGTAGGTTCATTAACTGTAAGCAATGCCCCGTTCTGGTGGCGATGTTGATAACGAGCTGTGCATGTAGGCAGAAGCAGAGGGTATTCTGTAACTTCCTCCTAGTTTTGCTGTCAACCTAAAGCTGCTCTAAAAAAAAATCTTTAAAAAATAATCAATTTTCTCTTCTTTTTAAAGATTTTATTTATTGATTTGACAGAGAGAGAGATTGAGAACAGGAGGGAGAGCAGCGGAGAGAGGGAGAAGCAAGCTCCCCGCTGAGCAGGGAGCCTGACGCGGGGCTCCATCCCAGGATTCTAGGATCATGACCTGAGCCGAAGGCAGATGCTTAACTGACTGAGCCACCCAGGTGCTGAATAAACATTACAAGAACGAGAATTTTGAATTTGTTAGGTGGCCTAACTTTGAGAAAGATGACTGCTAATAGAATCATCAAGAGTGAGTAAGGGTCTCTTCTAGGCAGAGGAGCTTGTTGAGCAAATCTTGGGATTCAGGGGCACCTGGATGCCTCAGTTGGCTAAGCAACTGCCCTAGGATCAGGTCATGATCCTGGAGTCCCAGGATAGAAGCCCATGTGTTGGGCTCCCTGCGCTGTGGGGAGTCTGCTTCTTCCTCTGACCCTCCGCGCCCCCCCCCCAAATCTCTCTCAAATAAATAAATAAATAAATGTTTAAAGATTTTTAAAAAGTATAGATTTGTTCTGGTGGAACTTCATGTATAAAAGGAATGAAAGAGATGGGAATTTAAAAAATGCAAGGAATTTAGCATTTAGGAAAGCCTTATAATGGTTTCATATGGCTAAGTTGCTTCTTGTCCTATCTATCTATCTGGTGACAGTCCAAATTTCACTTAATCTTCTGGATTTCCTGACAAGATTTGAAATCCATATTCTCCTGTGATGGAGTCAACACCTCATATCCATTGCCAGAAACGTACTGGCTTGTTCCATATCAAATCTGCTTTCCTTAATTATATAATGTTGTCATTTGTTTCTATGTTTTGGAGAAGCAATGCTTCCAAATTTGCACTGCCATGTTTTTCTTATAAAATGATTTTCTTCTTTACTGTTCTATTGTTTTTTTTTTTTTTAAAGATCCCATTTATTTATTTGACAGAGAGAGAGAGATCACAACTAGGCAGAAAGGCAGGCAGAGAGAGAGAGAGGAGAAAGCAGGCTTCCCGCTGAGCAGAGAGCCTGACGCCGGGCTTGATCCCAGGACCCTGGGATCACGACCTGAGCCGAAGGCAGAGGCCCAACTTACTGAGCCACCCAGGCGCCCCTACTGTTCTATTGTTATCTTGCATATAAGCAGACATACCTTAGATTCTCAGTAAAAAGTGTACCTTTTGCTATTCTCTTTTGAACTTTTTAGTTCTATATGTGTTACTGTTAGCTCACCTCAAGAGACCAACTCTCCAATGGTGGGAAAAAACTAACTTTAAGAAGCCAGCTTAATTTTGTTTTAGTAGGGAAACAGATATGAGCAGACAACATACATGATTTTAAGTAACAGGAAACTAGTCTAACATGTTTCGACATTACCTTGGCCTATATAATCCCGGTTCTTTCTACATTAAGATAATTGCATGTACACAGTATAATTTAAAAAGAGAGTCATGAATCAATGTTTAAAAATTAGTAATGAAAGTTTAAACAGTAAGACACATTTTTGACAACAGAAACAACTAAAAACCTATCGTCCTAAGTTCTGCATAATACTGCACTGCCGAAGTTCCTCTCTGAAGGTGTTTTTCATAGAACAATACATACACAGCTCTTCAGAGCATGAACACTAGGTATCTGTGTTATGGAACATAGAGGGCGCTGTTGGCAAAGATATGGTAAACTAACCACAACATACACAGTGAAATTTTCCATAGAAACAGAGTATTGTGAAACCTCATTTCTAAGACATAGATTGATAGCTAAAATATGTGATAAAATATGATTGAAGTCAGTATTTTTGGAAGGAAATTGTGATGGAAATTACCTTTTGTTTCTTTTAATAAAGGTTTTCATGAAAAAAAAAATAGGACTTATGCTATCCAAAACAAGAGTACCTTTAAAAAGATGGAAGAAAATATAAGTTATATTTTGTTAATTTTGCTTTATGTTGTGCCCACTAGCATAACTTGGGGATTTACTTAACATGGCAAACTTTGTCTCAGTCCTCAAATTCAAATTGTATAATTATCGAAGGGGCAATATATATTAGTCTCAAGGCATTTACTTTTATAATCATTTCATTTTAGTTGAAAGTTTTAATTTAATATGTTAGGTGATAGAATGCAGGCAAAACCTATTTGGTAAGGTAGATATCATGGTGATTCATGACAACATAATTGTCCCCCAAATTCATTACACATATAAAACAAAGAAACATTTGGTTGATGACAGGTACTGAAGACAAACAACATACTAAAGTAATTGAACATATAATCTGAATTTGCACCACCTGGTTGGCTGTGAATTAAGCCGACATGAATAATAGTGTTCCCTAAGAATATGCACTGTCAATTAGTATCTGAATGTCGGTTTTAAAGTGGATTAACATTGTTAAAACATGATTAGAGAAGACAATTTAGGTGATACAAACTTCACTTAACACTTCATGAGGCAGACAGTCTCCGTTCAGAGAACTGCAAGCTAGAGTGGAAAGCTGGAAGCTTTTATGGGATAAAGAATTAAGCACAAGGAGAGAAAAATAGAAAATGTCTGACTGGCTGGGGCCACACCTTCAACTTGTTTGGGGTAAGAATGACCAGAGTTAGCTTTCATTAGGGGATCGGCTTGCTGGTTATACGGTCTGTTTGCTCAAGCAGAACATTTACAGGGACACAGAAGTTATCTAAGTCCTGTTTGGGATATGGCATCCTGGGTAGGAACAGCTCCATGTTGGAACTAGAAACTTATTTTAACAGTCTCCACCCCCCCGCCCATTTTGATCTCTTTTTAAAAAAGATTATTTATTTATTTATTTTTATGAGAGGGACAAGGCAGGAGCAGAGGGAGAGGGACAAGTAGACTCCACGCTGAGGTCAGAGCCCAAAGCGGGACTCAGTCTTAGGACCCTGAGATCATGACCTGAACTGAAACCAAGAGCTGGATTCTTAACCAACTGAGCCACCCAGATGCCCCTTTTTAAAATCATTCTTGACTATTCAAGAGGTTTGATCAAAATGTCAGTCTTAGTGTGACTCTCAGAAACCACAGCCTTTACAGATCTCAGTGTACTGTTCTCAGAAGAAAACAATCAGACTTGTATTATTGGATCTGGTTGAGTTCTTTTCTCTTTTGTCATTCCAGTTGAAGAGAGACCCTCCGTTGGTTGGTTAATGGATACAAACATGAATTTAAAACATTTGAGAGAAAGCAGCATATCAGGGACACAGTTAAAATTCTTAGCCACAAAACAATGCCTATGATTTGTAGAGTGCTCCCATAACCCAAACTAGCTAGAATCAAATAAATCAGGTAATCCCAAAGAAGGGGATGCTTCTTGAAGCCAGTGGCCTGTTTATGTATTTCATGTAACTACGTTTCCACTTCCCCAGAAGTGTTTATCCAGTCAGGTTATTCTACAGAAAACTAGACCCTGGAAATCAGGGAGAAATCTGTCTCCGGCAGAAGGGATCACCAGCATCACGACAAAGCCAATGGTCAAGTGAAGGTTGAATCATTCTCCTTTGCCATGGCCCAAGATACATGAACGATGGTATTATCACTTCAGGCCAGGTCAAGGAAAAAGATGGCCAAAGAATTATAAAGACCTTCATGGTCAAAGATCTACGAAAAGGACGGTCAGAGGGGGAAAGAGGAATGGACAGAACATTCTTGATCCCACATCTAGAGAGCTAACAGTCTACCTCAGTGTTGGCTATTTCTCTTCCTAGTCAGTTTGATTCTGAGGTCTCCTGAGCTTATATAGGACCAGATATCAAATGAAGGCTTCTTGCAAAATATGCACCCAAGGTTCAACACCTTGTAGTTTGATAGCACTGTCGGCAATCGAGAGTTCTTGGTAGGATCCAGTCCAATAATCTCACTTTTGCAAAAGCATAAGAGTAAAACAATAACAGTCTATATATGACAAAAGACTTAAAAATGCCCAGTGCTAAAGATTGTGTGAGAGTTCATTATAATGGAATTGACAAGGAAATTTTGGTTATTTCTGTGACATAAAGCATTTTAAGATAGTAATTGGAATTATGACTTGTAACATTACACCAAGATATGTCAGATTTTTAGGACATGCATATAATTTCTGGAACACTTCTATTAATAACATATACCCATACAGATATAAGCTTAAGAACATTTAGTATTGCTTCTGATTTGACAATGCTTCCGATGAAATTTAACATGCCAAATAAGTCTAATTGGCTTAACATTTTTATTTTTACAAGCAGACAGAACAAATCATTTGAGATGTTCTAGAGACTGTCTGGAAAACTCTAAAGTTTGCTCAAAGTAAAAAGACTTCATTCAGAATCTGAATTTTGGGAAGTCAAAAATATGCATTTAACCAAAGTGACAATTAAAGACTTCAAAGGCAAATACAGAAAAGTTCCATGGTTTAAAAAAAAAATAGTTATTTCATTATTTAGAAAGCTGTGTTTTCTTAGGTAATCAAAGATAAAGATGATGTGAAGCACAGCCAATTACTTTGGTGAGACACAAAACCCTTGCTTTATAGGCAAATTACTTAAAAGATAAAATAAATCCTTTGTTTACAATTTCTTATTAAGAACAGGTCAGTAATCTAAAAAACCAAACAAAAACCAAACCAAAAAACCTTTGTCATTTTAACAAAGAAAAACCAAATTCTAATTTTGCACCAGTGTATTTTTTGGTATTAAAACTCATTAAAAAATAAATCAATTCTAATCTTAGGCAGCTTGAGCACATATAGAAATCCATTCTCAAGATTCATTTTCCATAAACCTACATTTTAAAATATCCATTCATATTTTATCCTACCTTTTCATTTTTCTCATTCAGAAAAAAATCAGTTATTTCATTTTAGGACAAAATTACTCTCCTTTTCCCTTGAAAAAACACAGCTCTGTATCTTTTTTTTTTTTTTTTTACAAAAAAGCACATGGTACTTTCTATAGAGATATTTCTCTTATTTCTAGTAATTTTAATTACATATATTGATTAGATTTCTTAACTCTTATAATCCTTAATTTCTAGGTAAAACTTAAAAGGAAGTAGTTGTGGACTGGCCAGTTTAAAAATACCTTCTATAATTTCTAGAAGCATATTCCTCGTCACAGTACATTTTTCAATGTGGCACAAACATGTATACTTATAGACCCTAATATCTTTAGTTCCTCTGAAAAGAAAGCCAAAGTGGATAAACTTATGTTTCAATAATTAGTGTTTCATGTTTTAATCTTGTTTGAAAATGATCTAATTGAAGAGCCACCATTTAGCATTATCTATTGATCTACTGGTCTTTTATATGTCTATTTAACAAAATAGAACTTGTGGCTTCAAGAGCTGCACACAAGGGAGCGGAACTCAAATCTAGAGTGACTTACCCAGAGCTCTCAGTAATGAGGGGACCAGCAAACTCCAAGTCTTCAGCAGCGGACTCTCGGGTGCATCTCATTGTCCTACAGGTCTTCAGCAGTCAGCTTTGGACCCCATCCTCGTCCCCGAAAACTGTTAAAATATGATCACAGGAGACATTTAGGGGATGGAAGGTTTAGTGAACACTTCATGAAGCAGACAGTCTTCATTTAGAGAACTGCCAAATGGGCAGAAGCAAGAGGCTTTTATAAAACAAAGAACAAAAAACAAGGAAGAGAAAAAAAGGAAATAGCTGTTTGACTAGGGCCATACAGTCAACCCTATTTGGGGTGAGAAGGCCCAGAGTTGGCTTGGCATTGGGGATGAGCTAACTGGATTTACCGTGTTTCTGGTCAAGCAGAGTATTTACAGGGACTCAGAAGTCATTTGTTCTAATTTCCTGCTGCAGCACGCTGGGCAGGAGTGGCACATGTTGGACCCAGAAAGTTATTTCAACACCAGGTAACCATTTTCAATAGCTTCTGGTTTGCCTCTTAAGGTTGGTTTGTTTTTCAAATTCATAAGTAGCCTTACCTCTTCCTATTATTAAACCTAGATTTTGCATTGTTCTGATTTCCTAAAATATGTCCATACTAGTTCAGGTCATAGAGATATTCATCAATCTTTAAGCTGCTTATTACTCTGTAGTATACCTCTGTGTTTTCTCCAACCTCGCATAGTTAAATATTGGGGTTATTTCCTATACATTTCTACTACAAAATTATGGCAATAAAAATCCTTGTGCATATAAAGTTTTGTCTTATTGAATGTTTTTCTCCCATGTAAACAGCTCGAAATTGTATCGTTGACTGCAAATGTGTAGGCAGTTTTGTTATTATTACAAAATTTCCCTCTTTAATGTTATAACGTTTCATATTCCATCAAAGATATAGGAGACTGATCTTTTGTTTACAAATTTATTTCTCTTTCTTTTACCATTGCTATGATAGATGAGTGTCCAGAATTTGGTAGCTATTAAAAAGGCAGTTCTCATTCTAAAAATCTTCACTGTGTATTTCCAAACCTTTTCCAACAACATGAAAGTAAAATTGTACGTTATGTTTTATTTAAAGATTTTTAGAACCATATTAGAAAGAGAATGAATGAACTTCTTAGAAGCACATTTCAAAATATTTCTTTAATTATCAAATGATAATAAAATAGATGATAAAATTATCTATCAATGAGTATTTTCTCCCACTACATAGGAATTCAATCAAAACCCTTGGTATTATAGTATACAAATCACTGTATCTTTGACCATATACATAAAGAGATCGTAATAATTATGAGCTATTTGTAGAACCTCAATTTGAATATAAACTTGAAAATGAGGAAAGATAAATCTACCATAAGCCCACAACCCCCTTTGGCTTTTGTCAGAAATGACCAAGGAGACACATGTCCCAAGATACTGCTGTTTTAGAAACGCATTATCCACTGCATGCTGAATGATGAAGAGTAAACAGGTAGGGCGTACATCAAGAAGCCTTTGCATCCGGATGCTAACAGAGTGTGTTATCCTGCAGCACTAAATTCCAAAGTAAACTAACGACCTGTTAAGCAGGAGTGCTTTCAAACTTCCTTAATGTCTCTGAAATGAGGGCTGAACACATTTTTGACATCCATCTCCTTGAACGGGTTTCATCTATACTTCTTGGTTGTTCTATTGAATTATAACAGGAGAGACAAGATCATTAATAATGATATCCTAGCTGTTGACAGCCTGCCGTGATTTAACCAAGACTCACAACAGTATAAGCTTATAAGCTTGCTGCTCTGGTCACAGACATGCATGGAATAAATATTTATCCGAGTGCACTGGATAGGTCTTTCATTAGAACATTAGAACACTGGTTAAAGAACTAGCTCACATTTCATTGCATTAATTTTTCTAGTATTTCTATTATTTTATTGTTGAGATAACTTTCTAGGCCCAAGACAGAGCTGCTCCTTACTGGGGTGTCACATTAGCAAACTGAAACAGATAACCTTCATGCCCTGGAAATGGTTCACTTGACCAGAAACAGTTAAGTCCTGTCAGCTAATCCTCACACAGCTCTGGGCCTTCTCACCCCAATAAGGTTGACCAGGTGGCCCCAGCCAATTGTATATTTTCTATTTTTATCCTCCTGTTTTTATTCTTTATCATATAAAAGTTTCTTGCCTTCTGAGGCACCTGGGTGGCTCAGTTGGTTAAACATCTAACTCTTGATTTCTGTTCTGGTCGTGATCTCAGGGAGTGAGATCCAGCCTGGGAGTGGGGTCCAGAGTCAGGCTCAACACTCAGCAGGGAGTCTGCTTGAGATTCTCTCTCTCCCTCTCACTCTGCCCCACCACCCCCACTTGCATGTGCTCTACCTCTCTTTCTTGTTCTCTTTCTCTCTCTCTCACAAATAGTCTCTCCACTGAGCGCAGAGCCTGATGAGGGGCTCCATTCCAGAACCCTAGGATCATGACCTGAGTTGAAGGCAGCTGCTTAATCGACTGAGCCATCCAGGCCCCAATAAATCTTTTTTATTTTTTTTTTTAAGATTTTATTTATTTATTTGACAGACAGAGATCACAAGTAGGCAGAGAGGTTGGCAGAGAGAGAGTAGGGGGAAGCAGGCTCCCTGCTGAGCAGAGAGCCCGATGGGGGACTCAATCCCAGGACCCCGAGATCATGACCTGAGCCGAAGGCAGAGGCTTAACTCACTGAGCCACCCAGGCGCCTCTCAATAAATCTTTTTTAAAAAAGTTTCTTACTTCCGCTCCATTCTTTTATAAATGGGGATTGTCTAATTAATGAAGCATTAAATGAAGTTTGTTTATATCACCTAAACTGTCTTCTTTAATCATTTTAACAGTGGGGGGTAGGGAATTGGGAATGGCTGAAGGAAAGGGAGACAGAAATATGACTTTCCTGAGTAAACAAGTGAACCTGTCCATATCCTATAATGTTGGCTTCTGAACCAGGTTTTATATACAAAAAATAAAATTAAGTCAAAAAGAACGAAAATGTGAACCCTAAACATGAGTACAAATAAAAATGAAGGAACACTACTCTATATAAAATATAAACTGCACAGGAAAAAATATAAATTTGAGCAGAGTGTACTAACTGTACAAATTTAGTAGAACATATTCTAAGAAAAAAATAACTGAAATCAAAAATTGAATTTCCCTTAGTTAATAGTAGTATTGAAATGCTCTAGCAATTCTGTATTTCTGTATAAATTTCAGATTTGAGCAAATGACTAAATATATTCAAGCCAGGACTGTCACTGTGAGTCAAGGTCAGAGTATGGAAGAAATGGGGAAGATAAGGAGAAAACTCTACAGTGCTAGATTTGAATTGGAAGTTTCCATATTATAAATATAAATATAAATATAAATATAAATATAAATATAAATATAAATATATATCCTATCCTAGATCGTTCAGTTAAGTTGCCTGGAAGCAGAACACTTCAGTACAATAAGCACAATAAGCTTTCAGGTCTTTGTTTCTAAATACCATTCTCCACTTAAAGAAACCAGAGCCACATGGAATCGGGAAGAAAAAGAGGAATGAATTCATTAATTGTACGTATCAGGAGGAGACATTCTTCTTGGCCAAATTTAGACAAGAAAAGGTACTGAAAAGAAATCTTACAATGGATTAAAATATACGGATTGTAAAAGGATCCATAAATTTATAACAATATTCACAAAAAAATAAAGGAAAAGGGGGAAAAAGGAGAAACAAGATGGAGAAAGAAGGCTCTTCTTTACAGAAAAATGTGAGAAGATAAAGGTTAAAAAACCAAACAACTACACAAAACACTCTTTTCGACCATGACTATAAATGATTTTGGCAAGTGCCATCAAAAGGTACTGAATTTGGGGGGGGGTGATGATGATTAAGGGACAAAATATTCACATCAGCTCCACGTATTGTTCCATTAACTATTTGTTAATAACAAAGACAAAAGAGAACTTTTTACATGAGGATTCTGGCATTCGCCATCTTAATTATTGGTACAGACTGATATAATGCATCATTGAAGGTAAAGTAACAGAAAATATACACGGTGTCACTGATAAATTAATTGCCTCTAAATGTATAACCCAAGTCTAATCATAAGAAAATAATGACTTCGAAGCCTGAGCAGCAGGACAGGAGCTGGTAGGCTGAGGAGAGGTAATGCCATATAATATGCATTCAGAAATGTCAGCTTTTGGGCGCCTGGGTGGCTCTGATGGTTAAGCATCTGCCTTCTGCTCAGATCATGATCCTGGAGCCCTGGGATCGAGTCCCGCATCTGGCTTCCTGCTCACTGGGGAGCCTGCTTCTCCCTCCGCCTCTCTCTCTCTCTGTCTCTCATGAATAAATAAATAAAATCTAAAAAAAAAAAAAAAAAGAAAGAAAAGAAAAAAAAAAAAAAAAAGAAAATAATGAGCAAACCTAGATTGTGAAAATAGTGGTAATAACTACACCAATTTGTTAATGTTCATTCTATAATTATTTATTAAGCACCCACTATGTGGCAATTACTGGTCTAGGTAGAGAACTTGCAGAAAGGACATGTATCTTTTCAGCACTTACCACTTTACTTCAAAAAGTGGGCAGGATGAAAGGTTGGTAAGAATTATATTCTTTAGAATGTGTGCTGACAGAAGATCTTCTGGTGAAATATTTAAATAGGATCCAAGAGAAGTGAATGGGGCCATGTGAACCGTGTCGGGAAAATGCTTGGCATAACTGAGGAGTAACAAGCAAGCCGGTTAAAATAACTGCAGTGCGTTGAGGAAAGAGGAAAGTGGTAAAGAATGAAGTTGCAAGGAACCATTTTATGTGACACAATTCATTTAAACCAAGGTAGGGTATTAGGATTTTATTCTAAGTATATTGGGATACGATTAGGAAGAAACATGCCTGCCCACAAGACATGGATATCTTGTAGATAAAGGTAATCTGCTTGGTAATTTTTATCTTATTTATTGAGAAGAGAAAATTAAGATATAGTTTATATCTCTTAAAACACTCACTTTACGTAGATTTATGGGAAACACCTCAAGAGTCAACTCTTTAGCTTTTATGTCATTATTATTAAAGAACCAGAAAAGAGTCTGAAGAATTCTTCAATGGGACCACTGTGTCAGAAACACGGATGGAAGCTAGGGTACACTGACATGAGTTTTTAGAATAATACAGTGTTTGAAACCTCTCAAAAAGTCCCTGGTTGCGCTTCATCTTATCACATACACACACAGTATCTGAAATAGTCAGAAATTTCAGCTGAGTCATTGTTTTCCCTATCAGTCCAATTTAAGGTATTAAAAAAAAAAAAAAAAAACCTTCCAAATTATGTCACAGTGGAGAAAGAGTGTATGACAGCCTTGAATGAAATATAATAAATAGCCACTAGTATTTGAGGGGGCATGGGAGGCAGGTCTTCTCAAGGCCATAATCTAACATGCACCTCATTTGCTAGTGCAGGCGATATGGGAGCTGCTAGCAGGGGAGGAATTGAAAAATCTCTAAAAATGCTTAATTTCATTTTCAATTTAAGTAGCCAGAGCCTACTCAAAGACATAGTCCCTAGAGTGAAATTTTGCAGCTGAGAAATTCTTTCAAATCTTTTCCATTCTGATGCTAACATTCCTTAAAGCAAGAAAAAGGCAGTTTGGTTCAGTTCTTGTTTTAGTCACATCTGAGGGAAGAAAATCCCGTGGATGTTCCCTCTTGTCTGTCTTTACTAATGTCTCTATCACTGTTCTTAACGGTGCTCTCTATACCAGATGGATGTGCCAGTCCATTTAGGAGATTTTCTCAGGGCAAACGCTGCCCTAGATCCTCTTATGGAATGTTGCTGAAGTCAATGGTAATTATGTGACTGGATCAAGGTGCTATATATGGCCCCAGGAGTTAACTGTGAATTTAAATTCTTTGAAAGAAAACAACAAAAGGCCAGAGGAATGAGGAAAAATGTGGTGAAATGGCCTCAGCTGAAAACTGGAAGCAAATGAGGGATACCACACAGAGACATATGGGAATACATGACCCTACTTATGAAGATACAGACATGGTAACAAATGTAGTCACATTTTAAAATAAGACTGGTGTTCAACCAGAACCAAAGCAAGAAGAAATAGAAAATCTGAACAGACCAATTAGCAGAGTGAAATTGAATCAGTAAACAAAAAACTCCCAACCAACAAAAGTCCCGGACCAGATAGCTTCACAGGTGAATTCTATCAAACATTTAGAGAAGAGTTAATACCAATTCTTTTCAAATTACTCCAAAAAAAATAGAAGAGAAAGGAAAGCTTTCAAATTCATTCTATGAGGCTAGCATTACCTGATGCCAAGGCCAGATAAAGACACTACAAAAAAAGAGAACTAAAGGTCAATATCTCTGATGAACATAGATGTAAAAATTCTCAAAATAATACTAGCAAACCAAAAATACATTAAAAAAGTCATTCACCATGATCCAGTGGGACTTATTCCTAGGATGTAAAGATGGTTTAATATTCACATACTCTTGTTGATGGATACATCAGCAAGAGAAAGGATAGAAACCATATGATCATTTCAATAAATAGAGAAAAAATATTTGACAAAGTACAACATCTATTCATAATAAAAAACCCTCAACAAATTAGGGATAGAGAAAAAAAATACTTCAACATCATAAAGGGTGTATACAAAAAAAACAAACAAAATAAAACAAGAACAAAAACATAAACAAAATAAACCCACCCATAATATCATCTTCAATGAGGAAAAACTGGGAGCTTTTCCCCTAAGATCAAGAACAAGACAAGGATGTCCATTCTCACCACTGTTACTTCACATAGTAATGGAAGTTCCAGACACAGAAATATAAAAAAAAAAAAAAAAAGAAGAAGAAGAAGAAGAAGAAGAAGAAATAAAAAACATGCAAATTTGTAAGGAAGAAGTAAAATTTTCACTATTGATGACATTGCAGATGACATGATACTCTATATAGAAAATACAAAAGACTCTACCAAAAAACTGCTAGAACTGATAAACCAATTCAGTAAAGTTGCAGAATACAAAATCAACATACAGATATATGTTGCATTTTTATACATCAATAATGAAGTAGCAGGCAGAGAAATTACGAAAACCATCTTGGGGTGCCTGGGAGGCTCAGTCAGTTAAGGTTCTGACTCTTGATTTCAGCTCTGGTCATGATACCGGAGTAGTGGGACCAAGCCCTAAACACTAACAGCATTTTAAACAGAACTAGAACAAATATGTTTAAAATTTATATGGGACCGGGCGCCTGGGTGGCTCAGTGGGTTGAAGCCTCTGCCTTCGGCTCAGGTCATGATCCCAGGGTCCTGGGATCGAGCCCCGCATCCGGCTCTCTGCTCAGCGGAGAGCCTGCTTCCTCCTAACTCTCTGCCTGCCTCTCTGCCTACTTGTGATCTCTGTCAAATAAATAAAATCTTTAAAAAAAAAATTTATATGGGACCATAAAAGGCCCCTAATAGCCAGAGCAATCTTGAAAAAGAAAAACAAAACCAGAGCTATCACAATTCCAGACTTCAAGTTGTACTAAAAAGCTATAGAAATTAAAGCAGTATGGTACTGGCACAAAAACAGGCTTTTTTTTTTTTTTCTTTTTTAACAGATCAATGGAGCAGAATAGAAAACCCAGAAATAAACCCAAATGATATGGTCAACTAATCTTCAACAAAGGAGTCAAGAATTAGCAATGGGAAAAAGACAGTCTTTCCAACAAATTGTGCTGGTAAAACTGAATACAAAAGAATGAACCTAGACCATTTTCTGACATGCTATATAAAAATAAATTCAAAATGGATTAAAGACCTAAATGTGAGACTGAAACCATAAAAATCCCAGGAGAGAGCACAGGCAGCAATTTCTTTGACATTAGACGTAGCAACATTTTCCTAGATATATCTCCTGAGGCAAGTGAAATAAAAGCAAGAATAAACTCGGAACTAGATCAAAATGAAAAGCTCCTGCACAGTATAGGAAATATTCAACAAAACTAAAAGATAACCTACAGAACAAGAGAAGATATTCGCAAATGACATATATGATAAAGGCTTAGTATTCAAAACATATAAAGAAGTGATACAACTCAACACCCCCCCAAAAAAATAATCAAATTAAAAAGTACGCAGTGAACACACATTTCTCCAAAGAAGACATTCAGATGGCCAAAGGGTACTGAAAAAAAAATGCTCAGTATCTCTCATCATCAAGGAAGTGCAAGTCAAAACTACAATGAGATATTACTTGAGAATTAGAATGGCTAAAAGCAAAAGCACAAGAAATGGCATGTGCTGTCAAAGATGTGGAGAAAAAAGAACCCTCGTGTACTGTCAGTGTAAATGCAAACTGGTGCAGCCTCTGTGGAAAACAGTATGGAGGTTCCTCAAAAAGTTACAAATAGAACTACCCTATGATCTAGTATTCATACTGGTCAGTATTTACCTAAAAATATATTTTAAAAAATTAATACAAAGGGATAGATGTATCCCTATGTTTATAGCACCATTATTTACAACAGCCAACTTATGGAAGCAGCCCAAGGCTCACTGACAGATGAAAGGATAAAGAAAATGTGGTGTCTATATATACAATGGAATATTACTCAGCCATAAAAAAGAATGAAATCCGGCCACTTGCAACAACATGGATGAGCTAGAGGGTACTATACTAAGTGAAATAAGTCAGTCAGGGAAAGATAAATACCGTATGACTTCACTCATATGTGGAATTTAAGAAACAAAACATATGAACAAAGAAAAAAAAGGGGTGGGAGGCAAATCAAGAAACAGACTCTTAACTATAGAGAACAAACTGATGGTTACCAGAAGGGAAGTGGTCGGGGGTTGGGTAAAATAGGTGATGGGGATTAAGAGTGCTCTTGTGATGAGCACTGGGTTGTTGTAATGAAGTGCTGAATCACTATATTGTACACCTGAAACCAATATAACACTGAATATTAACAATGCTGGAGATAAAATTTTTAAAAAATTAATAAAAAGTTAAAAATAAACTAAGACTGGCACAGAACCACAAACACCATTATGACCCAAAATAGGAGGTCCCTTAGGACATAAAATTTGAACATATTTAACATGTAGATAAATGGTATGGTTTTGAGTATATTTAATATAAGACTTGTGGTATAGCCAGATATTATACCTTTAAAGTTTTCATCGATATCTTATCTTAGATACCGAGAACAATAGACATCTGAATTTTTTCCTGATCTTTTTCATTAATCAAATTCCCAACCAACCAGAGAAAGTTCTGAGCTTTTCTTTTATTTGTGCTAATTAGTAAAAGTTGCTGGGTTACAGATTTATCTTCTCATAAAGATAAAAAACAATTTGCATATCAGCAGGTATGTTTTGAGTTTATCTTGATTATTGTGGGTGTTTTGGTAAGTTTCTTACAATTCTTCCTTAATAGTATCCATAAAGTGCCCTTAATTCTCTGGTTAGCCCTTTTCTAAAGGAAGGTTGTTTTCTCATTTGTGAAGTGTGAATTCTTCATACTGTGGTTGAATAAAATTACACTCATTTTAATAGTACAAAATCTTCAGGAGAAAAATACGTTATAGAAAATTTCAACAATTATTAAATTTAGACGGTGAATGGAGGCTACGGTTTATTTTACTCCTCAGGACAGAGAATTGATTACCACAAAATAAATAAGCCAATAAGCAAAGAAGCAAACAAAAACATAACAACTAAAACTCACTGTTTTCATCTGTTTTTTCACAAAATTGAAGAGTAGTAGACATGATTTTCATATAGGACTACGTAATACGACACTGCAGTTTTTCCATACCTCAATTACCCAGTCTAGAAATGTGTAGTTCATGGCCTCTGAGATTTTATCCGTAACTCATTACATTCCCAATCCAATTTTCTTGACTGAACATACTTCAGAGTGCCCCACATCTCTGATTTCCAATAGGCATTAAAGTGAATCACGGACTGAACCTCATCACCAGCTAACCTCAAAATTGCCCAGAAAATTGCCCAGGGGAGTATGGTTTTACAGGCATAAACAGGGTTCCCTGTTCCAAAGCTGTTTCCCCAGCATTTGACAGTGTGCCTAAAATGCCACTTTATAGTTCATTCCTTGCAGGCTGAATTATTTTCACTCTCCAAAGAATTCTCTATTAAAATGCAGATACGGCTAGGAGATTAAACACCTAAGGTTAATTTCTGAAAATCAACAAATATTTTGGGAGACTGAAGCAAGATATGGAAAGGAGGAAATAAAGAATATGGCCGGAACTAACAAATGGGCTGCTAAGGTACAGGAGAACGGAGAGAGTGACAGAGGGAGGCTGGAAGGACCCCAAAGACATACTTCATCTACTTCGGAAGAGATAAGAACTGAAGTTCTTATCTCCTTCTGAAGAGGAAGAACTGAAATTAATGGAAGAAACCCATTAATAGCGTCAAATAATACAGCAATGTTTGGAAAAAAAAAGAAAAGTTTTCTCCCAGAAAATTTGTTCATGAGATCAACTAGGAAAAAAAATCATTCTTGTACAAGTAAGCTTGAGAATCCTTCACACCCTATCTCCTTCCTTTAGCTCCATGATGGATATGATTATGTCCAGGGTTCTGAGGAGTTTGTAGTAAAAATGGGCATCTGTGTTTAATTCAGCTTTCTTAAATTTGCGTACCACAAACTTTTTTTCTTTAACAGATGCCTACACAGAAAACAGACACCACTTGAATACCAGTATCATCATGATAAGCATCTGATGTGTACTGGGAAGTAACTTGCTTGGGAATGAATCAAAAGGACTATATTTATGTTCTGGTTTCATTAGAACATGCATTTGTGACCTCTCTAAGCTTTTTTTTTTTCTGTGTCAATTAATGGGAAAATAAGTTCTTCTTTAGACAGCTCTCAGATGATTATTGTAAGGACTCAAGAAAGTACCTAATAAACTAGAATATATGGAGGGGCATTTTGACTGCATACTCGTCACCGCCTTTTCTGAAGACAATCAGGACACCATTAAGCCCAACCAACAGACCTAAGTGGTGTTGAAATTCCAATGAAACAGTTCCCACCAGAGAAAATTCTTGAATCAAAATAAATTAATCCAGTAAGCATAACACCTGGGTAACAGAAAACGTCCTCCTTGGTCATCCCAGGCATTGCTTCTTACCACAGTAATGGTGTTTCATTATTCCCAAAGGGAGAAATTTATGAAAGACTTACTTAATAGATATCAATGGCTTATTGTCTTAGAGTGAAAAAACTGCATTTTTTCTCTTTAAGAGACTGTCTTTGCTTCATAAGTCACTGAAAAGGGAAGTAAGAAATTAAAAATTCCTGTAAGTGAAAGTTGAAATAGATACATGGACTAGTCTTCATATTGCATTGACAGTATAACAGATTTGGAATATTAATTTCCATTTACTTTAATCATCTGACATTGTTTGAGACTTGGGAACCAGATAGAAAGAAAGAAGTGAGAAATTTTCTTGTGGAATGGTGCAGATTTCCTGAGGCAGTGAAACAAGTGTCATAGACAGATTTAAAGAGAGATGTATGATACAGCTTGAGCATAGGAGAGCCAACTCAGTAGTGGATGGACAGTTACCTGAAATATTTTCCTTGTGAAAGCCAAGCTTTTGAGATGCCTTCTCTTGTGTAGTATAAAAGAAAGTTCATGTAGACTGCAACTTTAAATTATGCTCCTCCTATATCATAATCCCTTAGGTCACAATAAAATTGATGCTTAATGAGTAAAGTTCTAGTGGAAACAACTGGATCAAGAGGACTGAAGATATATTCTAGCTCTTCAGGAGAAAAGAGATTTTAGTACTTATATTGTACTAAGGCTTAAAATAACCCAGAGAATACAGTGACAGTGGAGAGGAATTTGATATTAGAAGCAAAAGAGATAGCATAAGGAGAAAGAGACTTTTTTGATTGCTCTACAGTTTGGAGAAGGCTATTCTTTAAGAGAAAAACAGGATGCCAAGTATCATTTAATTTGTACTGCCATAACATGATACAGGGGAAAATCCAATAGGTTTTGATACATGGAAAAGAGCATGCTGTGCACTTAAACTTGGAAAATTTTATTTCTGTTGGAAATAAGGAAAAGAGATAGTAATGACAAATGTTGATTGACTAAAACAAAATGACACTGAGAACAAATATTAAAAGCAAGCATAAGATTAATGCTAGATTAAAAGATGCACACTCATAAAATATTTTTTGATTTATTAGTCATCAGAGAGGAAAATAGATCTATATAAAATTGAACTATAAATTATCAAGAGAAACTATGGAGCAATATCATTTATAAATACAGATGCAGAAGTCCTCAACAACATAACTGCAAAACAATTCCAACAACATATAAAAATGATTATACATTGTGATGAGATAGGATCTGTCCCAGAAATGTTAAGTGAGTTTAACATCTGAAAATCAATCATTTCAATAAACTATATTAACACAATAAAGGACAAAAAAAATTTGATAATCTCAATATATACAAGAAAAACATTTGACAAAATCCAACACCTTTTCATGATAAAAGGATAAGTAAACTAGCAACAGAAGGAGATTTCTTCCACCTGATATATGGGACCTAAGAAAAACCCATCTAAGATAAGGAACAGGATGTCTATTCCCTCTACTTTTATTCAACATTTCACTGGAGTTCTACCCAGGGCAATTAGACAAGAATATTATTATTATTATTATTATTTTAAAGATTTTATTTATTTATTTGACAGACAGAGATCACAAGTAGGCAGAGAGGCAGGCAGACAGAGAGAGGAGGAAGCAGGCTCCCTCCTAAGCAGAGAGCCTGATGCAGGGCTCGATTCCAGGACCTGGGATCATGACCTGAGCTGAAGGCAGAGGTTTAACCCACTGAGCCACCCAGGTGCCCCTAGACAAGAATATTATTTAGAAGCGTCCAGACTGCAAAGAAATAACTAAAATTATCTTTACTTGCAGATGACATGATCTCATATGTGGAAAACAATAAGGAACACACTATCAAACTATTAAATGAGTCCAACAAGGTTCCCATGCGAAGTTCAATATAAAAATATTTTTATTTATATACACTAGCAATGAATAAACCAAAGATAAACTTAAGAAAGCAAACCATAAGAGATTCTTAACTATAAGAAATAAACTGTGGGTTGTTGGAGGGGAGATGGATGAGAGGATGGGGTAACTGGGTCGATGGGCAATAAGGAGGGCACTTGATATAATGACCACTAGGTGTTATATGCAACTAATGAATCATTAAATTCTACTTCTGAAACTAACAATACAGTATATGTTAATTAAATTGAATTTAAATAAAAATTTTAAAAACAATTCAATTCACAATAACAAAAATAATAAAATATATAGAAATAAATTTAACTGGGGTGCCTGGGAGTCTCAGTTAGTTAAGGCACTGATCCTGGAGTCCTGGATCGAGTCCCGTATCCGGCTTCCCCTGCTCTATGGGGAGGCCTGCTTCTCCCTCTCTGCCTATCCCCCTGCTTATGCTTTCTCTCTCTCTGTCAAATAAATAAATAAAATCTTTTAAAAAATTAACAAAACGAGGACAAGACTTACTTATCAAAAATTACAAAAACTTCATACAAAGAAATTAAAGAATTAAATAAATGGAAAGGCATCTCATTCTTTTTTCTTTCCTTAAGTAGTTCTTTTTGTGTGTGTGTGTGTGACAATTTTATTTATTTATTTGACAGGGAGAGAGAACACAAGCAGGAGGAGTGGCAGGCAAAGGGAGAGGGTGAAGCAGTCTCCTCACAGAGGAAGAAGTCTGATACAGGGTTCTATCCCAGGACCCTGGAATCATGATCTGAGCTGAAGGCAGATACTTAAGCATCCGACCCACCCAGGCATCCCACATTTCATGTTTATAGTCTAGAAGATTTGATATTGTTAAAGAAGACAATACTCCACACCAACACTCCAATTTATACACAGATCCAATTCAATAACTCTCAAAATTCCAGTTGTCTTTTTAAACGTAATTTGACAAGAGAATTCTAAAATTTATATGAAAATGCAAGGGATTCAGAAAACAAACAATCTTGAAAAATAGTGAAGTGGAATGATTTGCACTTTCCAATTTCAAAACTTCATGCAAATTAGAAATAATCAAGAAGATTTGATCCTGACATAAAGATAGACTTGAGATTCCAAAAATAAACTTTAAATTTATGGCCAATTGACTTTAAAAATTTTTTTTTAAATTGAATTTTGATAAGGGTACCAAGAATATTCAAAGAGGAAGAGTAGTCTTCTAAACAGTTGGTGTTGTGACAACTCCATATTATATACAAAAGAATGAAATTGGACCCTGTCTCATACCATATATCACAATCAACTCAAAATTCAGTACACGTATAAGTAGAAGAGTTAAAATTCTAAAATTCTTAAAGGAAAATATGGAAGTGATCTTTTTGTCTTCAGGACAAATGATATTTTCTTAGGTATAAGAAAAACATAAGCAATAAAAGAAAAAAAATGGTTATGCTGGGCTTCATCAAAATTGGAAAGCCTTGTACTTCAAAGGACACCATTAAGAAAGTGAAAAGATAATCCACTGAATAGAAGACAATTTTCAAATCATATATCTGATAAGAGATTCACACACAACTTATGTAAAGATGTCTTACAATGCAACAATAAAAAGAAAACTCACTATAAAATAAGCAATGGGTCTGAATAGAACTCCATCCTAAGGAGGTATACAAATTCTCAATAAGCACAAGAAAAGATGCTAAACATCGCTAGTCATCAGAGAAATGTGAATCAAAACCACACTGATATATTATTTCATATCCTCTAAGATGGCTAAAATAAAAGCAAAAGATAATAACAGACATTGACAAAGTTGTAGAGAAACTGGAGCCCTGATACATTACTGGTAGGATTGTAAAACAGTGCAGTCACTTTAAAGCACAGTGGGATAGTCCCTCAAAATCCTAAGCATATAGTTACCTTATGGTTAGGTAACCAGAAATTCCACTCCTGGGTACGTACCTAAGAAAGAGAAATAAAAACATGTCCACCTAACAGGTTACAAGAGAGTATTCATCGTAGTATTATTCATAACAACCAAAAAGTAGAAACAATCTACATGTCCATCAAATGATGAATGACAAAAGACCAAAAATATATGATGATATATTATTGGTCAATACAAATCAATGATGTATTAATACATACTTCAACATGGATTGACCTTGAAAGCATTATGCCAGGAGAAAGAAGTCAATCACAAAAGAGCACATATGTAAAATTCTGTTTAGAGAAAATGTCCAGAGACATTTTCAGCTATAGAAACTACATCAGTGGCTTTCAAGGTCTAAGGGAGGGAGAAAAGAAGTGTGGTTGTGAATGGGTGTAGGATCCCATTTGGGGTAATGAAAATATATTCAAATTAGATACTGAGGATGACTTAATAACTCTGAATATGCAAAAAATGAGTTTACACTTTATCAGAGTGAATTTTCTGGTAAGAAATTTAAACCTCAATACAGTTATTCTAAAAATTATCAAGAAAAATTAAATTCTGAAATAAAAAATGTTAGAAGTCTCAGTTATTGGTAGTGATCTTTGGTATTTATCTTGTGGTTTTGGAGCAAGTTCTTTACTAAATATCACTTCATTTAATAACTGTAACATCTAATAGACATGAGAATAAGAGGTATGGGCCCTTAATGTCCTATATTCTGACTCTTGCAAAATTTATATACTGAAGTTCTAACTCCCAATGCCTCAAAGTGACTGTATTTGAAGACAGAATCTTCACCAAAGTAATTAAGTTAAAATGACATTGTTAGAATGGGCCCTATCCAATATGACTGATACCCTTATAAAAAGAATAAATTTGGGAACAAACACATGCAGAGGGAAGACCATGTGAAGACACAGGGATAAGACCGCCATCTAAATGCCAAAGAAAAGAGGGCAGGGAAAGAACCAACCCTGTCTACAGCTTCACCTTGGACTTCCAGCCTCCAGAACCATGAGACAATACATTTCTGCATTGAAGCTTCCCCACCTGTGGTACTTGGTTATAACAGTCCTAATAGAATAACACACCCAATTCACAGACAAGTAAACTGAACTATGAAGTGACCTATGAAAGATCCCTCATTCACTTAATACAGTAAACCCTCTTGAAAATGGCACTAATTAGAGCAAGTGTTGGCTTGAGAAATTACATAAAGCTTCCATACAAAATTACAAAGGACAAAATATGGCCTGGGATGATTAATTTAGAGATGGACAGTCTCAGTTAAGGGTTTTCCCCCTCTTGTCCATCTTACTCTAAGGTATGATTCTGAAGTCCTAGAAGCGTGATGATTCACAGCAGGATAAAACCAGGAAGAACCAACAGTTTATGAAGAAATAAGCTCAGTTTTAAAGACAGGCTGTGGCAATAAACAACTCTTATGTCTATAAATGTTGGGGAGAAAGATGACTAATTTGCTACATATATTTTTTTATCCTCCAACATCATGTTATTTTACCATAGATGGAAAGCTTCTCTTCAAAATTGTCAAGTGGGAAGTTAGGAGATACTGAACTTCTTATGATTGAAAGACTAAATGTATTATTTGTCTGAGTAGTCAGTGAAGACAAGATGTTCAAGCAAATACCAGATTTAGTTATATCATCTAGAAAGGAATTTTTGTTTCTTTATGATTTATGGTTGATCCCTGTGACCTGTATGTATAGAAATTGTGCAGTAGGTAATTCTCAAGTGTTATCCTGCAAAAGCCAACCTTATAACCTGCTCAAAATATTTGCTCTGATTCTCTGTAGAGAAATACATGGATCTTGAAGTTAACAAGAAATTATTTTTTCTTTTATATCTGTAAATTATTTGACAAAATTATTTGAAATCTGCAAATTTGAAGTTTAGAAGATAAATCAGAAATATATATAAAATATGTATATGAAGTATGTATTATATAATATAGTAATTAATAATTTATATATAGTGCATACTATATAATGGTTGGTTACTGGAAAACCCTTTGTTGGGGGAAATTACTTGTCATATTCCTGTTTTTAATAGGTATATTTATATTTCAATAGGAAGATAAAGAGATTAGCATGTATTCATTGCATTATTAGGTAGAATGCCTAATATAACTTATCTCAGACTCACAGTAATACTCTGAGACAGATAGTATCATTAACCTCTTTTATAAATGGCTGAAATTAAGAATCATAAATATTAAGTGAATTGTCAAATGTCATAGGCCTACCAAGTGATACGAATTGAATTCAAACTCGGTCATTTTGATTTAACATGCATGTTTTTTTTTAAAAGTACATAATTTTCCAATTAGAAATGTTTAGCCTAATAAACAAGTCAGGAAATGACAGATGCTGGCGAGGATGCGGAGAAAGGGGAACCCTCCTACACTGTTCGTGGGAATGCAAGCTGGTGCAGCCACTCTGGAAAACAGCATGGAGGTTCCTCAAAATGTTGAAAATAGAACTGCCCTATGACCCAGCAATTGCACTATTGGGTATTTACCCTAAGGATACAAACGTAGTGATCCAAAGGGGCACGTGCACCCGAATGTTTATAGCAGCAATGTCCACAATAGCCAAACTATGGAAAGAACCTAGATGTCCATCAACAGATGAATGGATCAAGAAGATGTGGTATATATACACAATGGAATACTATGCAGCCATCAAAAGAAATGAAATCTTGCCATTTGCGACAACATGGATGGAACTAGAGCGTATCATGCTTAGCGAAACAAGTCAAGCAGAGAAAGACAACTATCATATGATCTCCCTGATATGAGGAAGTGGTGATGCAACATGGGGGCTTAAGTGGGTAGGAGAAGAATAAATGAAACAAGATGGGATTGGGAGGGAGACAAACCATAAGTGACTTTTAATCTCACAAAACAAACTGAGGGTTGCTGGGGGGAGGGGTTTTGGGAGAAGGGGGTGGGATTATGGACATTGGGGAGGGTATGTGCTTTGGTGAGTGCTGTGAAGTGTGTAAACCTGGTGATTCACAGACCTGTACCCCTGGGGATAGAGTATTATGCCTCCATCAGAAAGGATGAATACCCAACTTTTGTAGCAACATGGACGGGACTGGAAGAGATTATGCTGAGTGAAATAAGTCAAGCAGAGAGAGTCAATTATCATATGGTTTCACTTATTTGTGGAGCATAACAAATAGCATGGAGGACATGGGGACTTAGAGTGGAGAAGGCAGTTGGGGGAAATTGGAAGCGGAGGTGAACCATGAGAGACTATGGACTCTGAAAAACAATCTGAGGGTTTTGAAGGGACGGGGGGTGGGTGGTTGGGGTACCAGGTGGTGGGTATTATAGAGGGCACGGATTGCATGGAGCACGGGGTGTGGTGCAAAAATAATGAATACTGTTATGCTGGAAATAAAAAAAAAATATTCCAAATAAATAAATAAATATAAAAAAAAAATAAAAACAAAAATATTAAAAAAAAAAAATAAAAAAAAATATTCTGGACTTAAAAAAAAAAAAAGAATGTATTCACCTATTATTTTAATAAAGTTGCTGATGTGTGTGTGTTAAAAAAAAAAAAAAAAAAGAAATGTTTAGCCTAATAAGATTCCAATAATGAGTATTACTTGTGTCTACAATAATTGTTATGGCAAGCAATGCTGTGAAAAGGAATGGATTTGAGTCTTCACTCCTGTGATTTTGGAGAAATCATTCCAGGCTGTATCTCAAATTCTTCTACATTTGATGCAGACATTTGCACACAGCTTGCATTGTGCTTGAAGGAAAACTGTAGCTTAGCATGTGTCATAGGGCATAGACTCATCACAAGTGAATTTCCTTCTTCCCTTCTCTGTAACCTTTCGATTCATCAGTAGGTGTTTGGAAATAGCAGAGCTTTTCCTCTGGATGGATTTTAGGGACTCATAGAACAAAAGATTTTCAGTTGATTCTTTTTAAAAAGAGGGATTTGGTTATGTAGTGGATGAGATTCTTTGTAGAATAAAGAGATGTACCATGTGCATAGTGTTCATTCAAATGAATTCATTAAAATGAGTTGTTTTAATTGTGAAAACTGTGACATTATAGGACAGAGGCCAACAACCACACATTGTACTCTGAGGACAGGAAGTAAACCAGTTATCACTTTAATATTATTATTATATAAGCTAAATAAAAAACAACTAGAAATGTAGGATATTAAATATGGCAATACACAGAAATCCTATAACTCAAACATGCTATTTTAAAGAAAAATGGAAATTGAAGTATGAACTTCTATATATAAAGAAAATCTGAAGCTAGTAAGTAAGATGATTCATAGTTCTAATCCACACTAGTTAATTCATAGTTCTGCTGGTAGAGACCAGTCTTTCTGTGAACAAGTGCATTTCTGTTAGTACCAACAAGAGTCACGGTCAATAAAGATTAGATTGGTTCCCATGAAAATATCTTTGTACTGAGCTCTTTCTGAAAAAGGAAGAAATAAAAAGAAAACAATGCATAAAACTTCTTTTTAAGCTTTGTTCCCTAGAAAATAAAAATCTTCTTTCTAAAGTGGTGTTTTTGTTTTCTGGGTTTTTTTTTTTTTTTTTTTTTTTTTTTTTTTTGCTTCTTTGTTTTTATTTGTTTAAAGTATTTCCAAGCTTATGACACATGAATAAGATATCCCAATACTCAGATCAGCTGTTATATTTGTAAGAATAATGTATCAAGTTGCCATGGCTTTTTGGACTACTCCCACTTTCCCATCCCAACCAATATTTCCTTATCCCATCTTATCTAAAATCTTCTTTTGGCATTAGGTAGCACATCTATCTTCAGCAAGGAGTCTCATCAGCCAGTTGCCATTCAAAGGAAGAAATAAGAATATAGATTGGCTTTGTTTCATGTTTTGTTTTTATAATCAATGAAATAAAACCCTTTGGTAGATATTTTAATTTCTTTTTGTCGTTTGACACTGGTAAGTCATTTCATATAATCTAATGCATTTTTAAAACAACAAAGAAAAGACTGTAAAAGTTACCTAACAGCTTTTATTTTGTATAAACCACACAATACTGGGATTAATAAAGTCATATTTGATGGGAACAGAAAGAAATGAGCTCTGCTGAAAAATATTGTAACAACCACCCAGTTTCCCATAAGGCTAATGGCATCCATAATAAGTGTAAGGTGGTTGTTTTTCTTTGCTTTTAGTGGTAAAAATAATGGGGTTCTCACTGCATTAGGGAAAGAAAACTCTATAATATCTCCCAAGATGTGAGTAATAAGTAAGGAGGAGATTCAGGTGGGCCAATGGTTCACGAGGGCTTGATCTGGAAAGAACCCTAGTTTAATTAATTCATTTTTAACATTGCAATTATTTTTCTAATGCCCAGGTTACATTTCAGTTTTCAGAGTCCTTTTTTTTTTTTTTTTTTTAAATCAATCTGGTTAGATAATTGCTAGCACAGGCACATGCTAACACAGAAATACCATTTTCTAGGCATTTAGTGTTTCTTTAGTTTGAAAGTCAGAGGAACTAGCACGGGGGTGGAACAGTAAGATCAGCTTTTAAAGCAATAAAATGGTCTGACTTGTAAAGCAGGCATAGTCAAGACCCGGAAACAGCCAGGAGAACTGACATCTCAACATTTATTTTGGCTTTTAGTTTCAACTATTTTAGTCAGTCTAATTTACATTATTTCTAATGTTGCTGTGAAATCACAGTGATTTTGTTTTGTTTTTGTTTTTTTCTTCCCTTTCAAGTTACCCTCTAGTGGAGGTCTTAATGAACCATGAAATGATTTATGAGAGAAAACTGGAAGAAATTAGATTCTTGCCTAATTCCTTCACTGGGTAATTTATAAAGCCTTCTTTCTTGATCAGTGACCGGTAAATTTTAGTTGCTTCAAGAAGGACCTTACAATATATATGGTATTCAGAGAAGTGGACTTATTTGTAAATGCACTTGCCAGACTTAAAACTCCTTCATGTCAAAGGAACACATAAAAGCAGAAAACAAAGAAATTAAAGTGTTAAGTCATTACTCTATAGGCAAAGAATCAAAAACAGGTAATCCTATTCTGTTAACATGCTTTTTCTCTCACAAGACTATAAAATCTTTAAAAGCAAAGACATAACTTACTAGTATGTCCCCTACCCACCACCAGGATCTATCACAGACCTTAAGACCCAGTAAACTCTGAGATAATTCTGAATCAATGTATCAGTAATCTATAAAACAAGGAAATGCAGTAAAATGAGCTGGAAACCCAATGTTGAGTCAAGCCTACATCTCTTTCTCTTACTTTGTCCATCTCCTTAACTGTAAATTTATTCTGCAGGTCCTAGAGTACGTTCTCTAGTGCCAACATCAAAGATATGGGAGGTTTCATTTGCTTTCTTCCAATGAATAATAAACCAGCCATACTGGTTGCCAGTTCATCATGTGAAAATCCAAACGAGTTCAAACCAAAGCAGGCCAAGTGAATTGCCTAAGGGTAACATGTATTGGTATCAAAACATAGTACAGCTGCATTCCACTGAAAGAACCAACAAAGCCCGAGATTCAGTTAGCAGCATATCAGTTTATATCATCCTCTTTTTTAGCATATGTTTATGCATGATCCATAGGAAGGGTTTTTAAAATATATTTTTAATATTTTTACTGTTAGGTTGTTAAAGGCTAAGAGGTGTTAGTACTTTGTCATGTAGTCTGTCATCTTACTGAATCACCAAAAAGGAAGGATCTTAATGGCAGAGAGAGGGATCGTTTTACTATGGGTATGATGTTGGCTATTTCCTTGCCCATTTTGTTTTGTTTTTTTTGTTTTTGTTTTTGTTTGTTTGCTGTTGTTGTTATGTGTGTGTGTTTAATAGTTGGTATTAATTAGAAGGCAGTTTAACCTAAATATTTTGGCCACATAAATGAACTTGACTACGAAGTAATAGAAAAAGTTCAAAAATCTTGAGAAATGTTAGATGATATTTGCCTTCATTGATGATTATTGGACATATAGCCACTGGGACCAGATTGTCATATAATGTTGTGAAAGTTAAAGGAAAGTAAGACTTACCACGACACACTGTATATTTTCATGGGTTCTTACTGCCCTGCCATATCTGGAAAATTGTCACCTAATATAGTGAAACTGTCAAACAAATCATTTCTATCTAAACTTAGAGAATATTACCTGCTAGAAAAATGATTTTAAAGCTATTGAAATATTCTAAGCTTGAATAAGTATGTAATTTTCATGCATGCAATCCTTAAGACTAAGAACTAACATAGTTTCATAATGACAGGTAGTTAAGAGGAAAAATTTTAGTTTGTGTTACCACTAGTTAGTCCCAGAAACAATGCCTTAATGTGAATTCATGCAAAACAGGCAATATTTCATATAGGAACAAGCTTATCATGGGTTGGTGAAGTGCTATTCTCTTTACCAAGGACCCAGATTTATAAACCAGTGAGTCATCAAGGAAAAAAGGGGGGGGGCATGAATTTCATACTATTCATTTTGGCCATGTTATTTCCCAAAGCTATAAACATTTGTGTGTGCATAAATCTCTGTAGTTATATTATACTATAGCTGTGAAAAAATTAATGTGCTAAAGATAGTGAATTGTTAAATAATTTTGTTTGTTTTCTAAGAATTTGGAAAGATTTTAAAATGATTCTTTTTAAAAAATGTGCAAAGTGGTTTAATCTGGTTCCTTCTTTTTATTTCTAATAATTTCCCTTGTGGCATTTCAAAATCCTTCCATTAACATGGAGCAGCACTTCGAAAAATAGCCTGGAGTTCTTCACGTTTGCTTTTAGATGACAGGATTGTGCATCAATAAGCTGCTGAGTGATTGAATAAAGTCTCCAAGAGCTAAAATGGAAGACTAAATGTAGCAATATGGATCTACTGTAAAGGTGAAATTCAAAGTTGCAAAAGGTAGAAACTGCCTCTTCCTGACAAGTGCTGTATGAATTTGAGTGGAGACACATTTAGGAATATTGCATAATCTGTGACTTCTCTCAGCTCTGTATTTTTACTCAGTGGTGATTGTGTTGTATTCTTGCCTGTGGGATAAATTAAGCCAATTTACGCAGCATCTTAACCTAGGAGGTGACCTACAGATTATTTAGTTTAACCTTTCTTTTGAGTACAGTTATATCATCTGTAGCTGCAGTGCTTAAATGTTTATTTTAATAGCAGAACATTTCCTTCAAAAAGAACTCTACTTAGAAACGCATTATCCTAAATGGAAAAGAGTTGAGTTACTCTGGCTGGGAGCCAGAAGAACAAGGATAATATTCCTCATCCGCACTCCCTCCTCTGCAAAAGCTCAGGTCTCCAGGTCCCGCAGAGCACAGATTGAATGCCACTGTTCTCTGACATTCTGGAGTGATGCCTTGCAGGTCTGTTCCACACCCACAAGGGCAGTAAACTCATCACTTATGGAAGCCACCCACTCTGATTAGGGGCAACCTTTAAGACCATTTGCTACTTACCTCTTGTCAAAATACGCCTCCTTCACTTGTGCCCTCCACTGCTGCTCATACCCATTCTTACTCTTCCAACTAAAAGCTCAATTAGCTGTATTATACCTAATGTAAGTTTCCCGCCCCTCCAACACTTTCAGGAAATATGAAAATCTCTAAATATGTGATATTTATTTTCTCAACACATGCCAGGTGTCCATGCTTTGTATTTGTTAACCCACAACAACCCGGTAACTGGCACTATTACTATTAAGCCAGTTTTCAGGGTTTATAGAGGCTGGATGAATGTGGTTGCATACTCAGTAGGTGGGAAAGCTTGACTTTAAGTCATATGCTTTCCTTTTTAAATCAACTTTGTTAAGGTTCTGTACTGTCCTCTGGTTTAATTTTTCAAATGTTTTACAGGCACCTGAAAGAATGTGTATTCCGTCACTGTTTTTGCATGATATTCTATACATGTTAATAATCAAACTGACTCATTATTTTCAAAGGATCTATTTTATATGCCACTGGTCTGCTTCCTCTTAGATTTTGTGAGGGATAAGATAAAGACTCCCATTATGACCGTATATTTGGTTATTATGTTTTCCTTTAGTTCTGTCAATTTTTTAATAGAGCTTAAAGTTATGTTTTCAGGTACCTGGAGGGGTTTGAAGATTGTGTTCCTCAAAATTCTCTACTTAAAAAATATCCCTTAAAATATTATGGAATATTATGTCATATTTCCAAGTCTTTTCTTCAAATCTATGCAATTAAATGCATAACTGATTTTAAAGTAATAAGTAAGTCTTAAAACGGGGAAACTTCAACTTACATCTCATAATGACTGACAGAAGAAACAGATTAGTAATGTAGAAAATAAATCTTTTGAGACAAATGAGCCAGACAGATCACTCTATCATTTAATTTGCTAATGTTCAATCGTATGTTATCTTTTAAGAATTTGACACATTCAAAATTGGTGACTATTATATTTTGTTTTGAATCTACTTTTTCCATATTTAAGAATACTTTGTTACCAGAGTTTAAAAGCAGAGCTTCCATTATGCCAGCATAACTCTTCCAAAAATCTTAGAAAAATCAATGATACCCATCAGGAAGGGTGTTCTTGATGTTACCATATAACTCTTGACTGATGAGAAGGTACAGATTTAGAGAAGAGTAGCAAAGAATTAAAGTATAATTAAAAGGATACATAGGGATGTTCTAATCTTATCAAAAGCTAAATGTGATTAAAACAACTTAAGGGGTGCCTGGGTGGCTTAGTTAAGTGACTCTTGGTTTTGGCTCAGGTCATGATCTCATGGATCTCGAGATCTAGCTCCACTGGACTTTAGGATCTGTGCTTGAGGATTCTCTCCCTCTGCCCCTCACCCCACCTGTGTCCATGCTCTCTCTCTCCCTCTAATAAATAAATAAATCTTTTAAAAATAATTTAATATCAACCTTTCAACGTGGAAAGAGATTTCAGAGGAAAAGGTAAAAGAACCAGCTGAATGGGAACAACATATCTCCAGACCTGTGCAGTCTTATCTCTAGGAAGAAAAGAGGAGAAGACAACATTCTTGTTTAGAGTATTTTAAAACCATAAGCCCTCAGTGTATAATAGTCTAAGGTCTTGGAGCAATAGAGATGCTATTAAGTTGGCATCTTCTTGCTCTAATGACTGAGAATGTACCAGGATTTTTATTACAAACTCATCTCTTATGAGGGAAATGTTCTGATCCATCAGGTAAATAACATATATTTTGCCTCAAGCCTGAACAACAAAGCCCAGCATATTTAAAGATAAGATAAACTTTTTATCCTGTTCTTATCTTCAGTGTTATTACTTCACTTTGGTGTTCTTTAAAGTAGCCATAAAGAGCATTTTCATTTTCTCTTCTGCTTTTTCTTCTCCAAAACTTATGAATTTCTTTAATGCTATTTGAACAGAGATCACTGGCTTTATAGTTAAGTTCTTTTATCACATTTTCTGAAGACTTGAAAATAACAGATTATGGGAAAGTAAGGTTTTACAGGGATATAGTTATGAAAAACAAGAAAATCTATACAGTTTTTGTTTTGTTTTTTATATTTTTTTGGGGGGGAGGGGAGAGGGGCAGAAGGAAAGAGAGAGAGAGAGAATGAATGTCAAGCAGACTCCACACTGAATGCAGAGCCTGAGATGAGGCTCAGTCCCACGATGCTGAGATCATGACCAGAGCCAAAACCAAGAGATGGATGCTTAACCAACCGAGCTACCCAGGCACCCCATCCATAATACCATAAATCCAAAAGAACTACACTACCTTATATTACATTACATTACTACCTTAAAGCCAAAGAACTACGTGATATCTGTTAAAGAAAATGTAGATGGAGAGAGGGCCAAGAACTGAGGCACGGACATTTCTATAGAGAGATTTTGGGGGGGGGTGGTCAGCAAATAAATCTTAGGAAGAGAAACCATGACAACTGGAGAAATTCATGGGAGTGCAATGGTAGCTTAGAGTAGAAAACATTTCCATTAGAAGATGTGGTCAACTTTGTCAAATACTGCCAGAAGATAAATAAGATGAGCACTGGAATGAAATCTACATTTTTGTGGATGATTCAGTGTACAGTTTATCTTTGTAAGAGCATTTCAATTAAATGGTGTGGGGGAAAAAGCACTACTGAAGTCAACCATAGAGGGAAGAGGGAAGAAATAGAAGGCCAAGAGAATCATCATGAAGTGTTTTACTGGGAAGAACACAGTAAGTGATAAATCAAGGAAAAGCAAGAAGGGTGGTTTAGTGTTTTTTTAAGGTAGATAATATTAAGAAATATTTGGATGTCAATAGATTTAATCGGGTTAAAAGGAGAGAAACAAATGACAGGAGAGAAAGCGGAAACTGCAGAAGAAAGTCCTAGAAAAGATAACACACACACACACACACACACACACACACACACAAAACCCAAGGAATGAGGGGAGAGATGAGATTTGTATTTAAGCAGAAAAATTTCTTCCATCTTAACAGAAGGCACAGTAAAGTATGTGGTTAGAACTGCTCTTAGGTTTCAGTTGTTGGTATTTAGAGATAAGATTGTTCTTATCCAGCTGATTCTATTTTTTCTAGGAAGTATGCAGAGAAGTCATTAGCTGAGAATGTAGTGTTTGATAGGAGGCTAGGTGTGAAATGGGCATGTTTGAGAGGGGAAAAGTGAATTTACTAGCAATATTATCTTTTAATGTTTGTTGTATGCCAAATTGATATTTGGGTGCAAAAGTATGTCCAACTGAAATTTATGTTCAGAAACTTACTTATTAACAATAGTTGTAGAATTTTCCTTCCACAAGTTTTGCTCATCTGCAGGTGCAGATAACGGCGTAGTTGAATTTAACCCAGGATGGGATTTTGCCAGTGAATAAGAAAGAGAGAATGATGCAAATGTGTTAAAGTATTGGCAAGGGAGTATTTCTGATGATAGATAATAGCTTATAGACTGTGTAAAAAAACCCTAGATGACTAAGGGATGGTGAAATAAATTCTGGTCACGATGAAGTTGGAGAAATGTTGGAGTGGAAAAATAATCCATGAGTTAAAATGAGAGGAGATGGTAGTTTGGGTATGAATTATCTGAAAACACTGGACAGCTGAGGCAGGAGCAGATTAAACAAAATCATATTGAATCTAAGGAAAACAAGAAATTAAAAGACATGAATTTGGAGAGTTGATGTCTTCATGAATTACAACAGTAGTAAAATTAAAAGTAATGAAGTCATTAGTCAATGAAGGAACATTCCCTAAGACTGAGAGATGACAGAAACAATGAATGGTAAAGAAAGGTAAAGTCTGGCACCATGAAAGTCAAAGGAGCTGGGTGTTTCAAAGAGAAAAAAAAAATGACACAGTTTGAAAGTATTTTAGGGAAACAAGAAAGAAATATACTTTGTATTAAAGTCTTAAGGCATGTGGCATATGTGAGAGAACATGGGAAGGAGTAAACATTGAAGGATTTTAGAGAAAGAGAAGGTTGTACAGCACTTTGCTGATGATGGATCTTAATGGGCGCAATGGAAATTTTGGAAAGGAAGTAAAAGTAAGAAATGGAATCTGATTATAGGATGCACAGACAAATGTATGTGAATGGATTCTTTTTCTTGGTGTGATCTGGGTGGCCTGGACTTTCATGGGGAGGGGCACTGAGATAAGCAAGGATGAACAGAACCATGGGACTGGTCTTGGAAGTCAGGGAAATCAGTAATTGAAAACCTCTTGGTGCCTATCTCAGCAGTGACAGAAATATGGCAGTTCAGAGTTCCTGATGACTGAAAAACCCCAAGAGGAAGCCCATGTCCCTGAGAGTATTTCTGGTTTGTCTTGAAGTATCTTTGTCTCACCTACAACTAGCATGATTGTGACTGTACCCATTTACTACAGATTGCTTTTGCTTATGCTTTATCCTTGGCCTCATATTGTCTCCATCTCTAATTCTCTCTTTGGTGAATTCCTACTTACAAACTTAAACAACATCCTTTTCTGTGGTTTCTAATCAAGGTTCTCAATGCCCTTCTCCAGATCCACAGACTTATCCATTCCATTACCTGTACACTGACAGGCTTTGCTCCTGTTGCTCTTTCAACTTAGATCATTCGTGTATATATATAATTTCTATAATTTCTTAAATTTTATATATCTATATATCTATATGTACGTGTATATATATATGTATTTGAATAACCTATTTCTCCTTATGTAGCTTCCCCATCATGTCTTCTTGATTCTCACTGTTAATCATGACCACCATATTGAATTTCATACCCATCCTTTCCTTGCTTTACTTCAGAGGTAGTTTCCTACATCTGTAAGGATTCCTAAACATTTTTCTTAATTATATTTAATTTTATATGTCACATATGTATGAAGATTTTAGGTCCTCCGTTTTTAATATTATACTGCTAGAATCCACCCATTTTTGTTTTCATTAAAACTATATGTGAATATGCTGCGGTTAAAAAAAATCCAATCTCTATTTTGTAGATCTTGAGTTGTTAACTTTTCTTTTTCCTTGCATATATCCCATGGTAAATATGTGCCAGTATTTTTCTTGGATAAAGAAAAGGTAAAATTAAGGGGACATAAAATATATGGATGCCCAACTAAATTTAAAAAAAAGTATACATGGACTGATCCATGTCATAAAATGTCATGAAAATGTCATGATCCAAATATTAAGATTACTTTTTTTTTTAAATATTACTTTATATACTTTATATTGTGTGAACCCAAGTTCCACAAGATTTGTGATTAAACAAATACTTTTTTGGGGTGCCTCGGTGCTTCAGTTGGTTAAGTGTCTGCCTTCAGGCTCAGGTCATGATCCTGGAGTCCCGGGATCAGGCGGGAGTTTGTTTCTCCCTCTCCCTCTGCCCCTCCCCCTGCTCATGCTCTCTCACTCCCCCTCTCTCAAACAAATAAATAAAATCTTAAAAAAATAAATAGGTAAACAAATACTTTTCACCTCCTTTCCTAAAGTTAAGCTCCTGTTTAAATCCATGAAAGTTACTTGCCTAGAGAAAAAAGTAGTGTGATGGGAAGATCAAAATCTCTGAGTCAGCTGAAGCTGGTTTAGAATCCTGTTTTCTATGTAACTGGAGTGGCAGTAAATCTTACTGTGTAATAGCATGGGCTCTGAGGACTGAAATATTGGCTTTAAATCTCACTTTGACCATTTCTTGACTGTTGACTATTAGCAAGTGTCTCAACTGCTGTTGGCAGAGCCACCCCTTTCTGTAAAATGGAGATTAAGTAATTAGGTTCAGCAATGAAAACAAAAGAGATACTCAAGGTTTGTGGGAATAAAACAGTTTCATAGATGGATTAAGATGAGTAGAAGAACAGGAGAAGGGGAGGAGTGGAGATCTGGGTAAGAAGGCTACAGCTCCAGAGCCAGAGAGATAGCCCCAAAGGACTTCAGTCTGATGTACCAGGATTAGATGGAAAAGTCAAAACTCACAAAAAAGTGTGAGATTTCATGGCATCAGCCCCGACAAGTGTGAAGAGGGAGCTCATAGAAATCTAAGAAAATGCCAATATCTGGCTGCCACAATTCCAAAATAGAAGTTCATGAAGAAATTTGGTGAACCATAGCATATGACTGTGTCTGAAAAGACAGTGCATTTGCCTACCACTATCTTCTAAGATTAATGGACTCTCTTCCTCTCCTCTTTCCAAACCTGTTTTTCTTCTCATTGGAAAACCTGAGTTAGAACCTTCCAGAGAAAAGGATGATGGGAAAGATTTTGTTCTTGGTTTTTCTTCTGTGATGCTAATGGTACCTTATGTGTCCAAGGCAATGTTGGTCAGTAAATCCATGATTTATATACTATCTACCTCCTAAAGCTGAAAAGATGAAATGAAATAATGTGCAAGAAGTACTCAAAATAGTAAGTGGCTTAATGAGTACGTTCAGTACATACAGCCATTATTTTATAAATGATGTGATCTAGATAAGTTGCTTCACGCCTTTGTACATATTTTTTTCTTCTCTCTCTCAATGTGGAATACAGATAATGGGAGACTGTCATCTTTTGACAAGGAGCACATAGCATGTTCATCTTTGAGGGTTAGCTGGTTTCCAAGACCGTGCCTGTACGTAGTAGGCACTTAACATGTTAGCTGCTTCCCCCTCATACCTCCATATATTTTAATTATCTACCTACACAAACCATTCTACTGGGCAGGCTGGATATGAAAACTATACTAAATATACTTATTAACATCAAGGAATTTATAATATAGAGAGTTTTGTTTGTTTGTTTTGTTTTTAAATCTAAGGGAATTGTGCCTGGTATGTGCCTTTTTAAACAAAGCCAAGACAGGTGGTCCACAGTGTCTAAATTATAACACTTTGTGTAATAAGAAGAGTAACAAGTACATATAGTCCTGAATCTTAGAATAAATAATAATTTTTCAGAGAAACAAAAAGAGGTCTGGAGCACTGTGATTTAAAGTTGAAATTTTGGAGCCAAAATACTGAGTTAAAATCCCAGGTTTGACCCATAGGCTATTAATCAATCAATCAATCAATTAATTATTTTCATTTTTTATGTTTTTTTATGTTTTTATTTATTTATTTGACAGAGAGAGAGAGAGAGAGAGAGAGCACACAAGTGGGCAGAGAGGCAGGCAGAGAGAGGGAGAAGCCAGCTGAGCTGAGAGCCCAATGTGGGGCTGGATCCCAGGACCCTGAGATCATGACCTGAGCTGAAGGCAGAGGCTTAATCCACTGAGCCACTCAGGTGCCCCATTATTAATTTTTAAAAAATATATTTTTTTTTGAGAGAGAGAAAGAGCATGAGTGGGGGAGGGGGCAGAGGGAGAGAGAATTCCAAGCTGGCTCCCTACTGAGTGCAGAGCCCAATGCAAGGCTTGATCCCACAGCTCTGACATCACGACCTGAGATGAAACCAAGAGCCAGATGCTTAACCGACTGAGCCACCCCACCCTATGCAATTTATTTAGACTGTCTCTGTGACTGGGAGATGTTAATAGCGACCATATTATAAAATTATGGTGCAAATTAAATTAAGGAATATATTTAAAATCTTTAACAGTCTCTAGCTTATACAATTCAATAAACATTTTTATTATCGTAATTATTAATAATTTCTAGGATGAACTGGCTATTAAAGAAATAAGCACCCTTCCCACAGCATATGCAGACTACACAATGAAAGAATTATATTCAACAGGGTTGACCCATTTTGGATAGTGATTACAGTCATTCATTCTGTCCAAGAGTTCTGAATGAAAAGGAAAAGAGAAAGACTTGGAAGCAGATGGTTCAGGAGGATAAATAATAAAAGTAGAGAAGGGTAATGGAGTCAAAAAGATAAACGTCTGACTTTCTAGAGCAAAAGCATTCACGATTCATGGTGAGAGAAATGGTGAGATAAAGAGGTTTGCAAAGCTTCTCTTGCATCACTAATCACATCACTGATTGTTGAATGGTAATTACTCCAATATCAGTGAGGTCTGGTTGTGTGATTGATGAGATAATTTCCAATTGTTACTTGCTTTCCCATCATCTGTATGGGAATTCCCAATTATTTATGATCACCTTAATGTTTTTCTGTTCCTAAGCACATAAAGATCTATAATGACATTTAAAAAGAAAAACACTACATTATTCAAGGTACAATGGAATAATGTAGGAACAGAGCAGATACATAGGTATGTTTATAGAAACAGATATATTTCATCTATCTTGTTCTTCTACCACTCCCCACCCCAGCAAGTGCAGCCAACAAGGAGTCTGGGGGCTATTGCAAGCACAGAATTTGCTTGTGGGTACTCTGCCTACACAGAACATCCTCAGCATAGAAATACTATTGCTAAATAGACTGAGATGCCCATGGAGTGAAAAAGGGCAAGCTGAGTTTTAGAATAAGAAATAAAGATATTTCATATTCACAAGATTTCTGTGACATTTTTATTACTATCAAGCCATCATTAATTTTAGTCTCATTTGTCTGAGCTCTCCACCCTCCTGATCTCAGTGATTATTATAAAATCCTGTAACTATAAATTATAATAATATAGTGATCAACTTTAGTGATATAATTATAAAATTAACCAGTCCTTCACAGAAAATATCTATATGGAGAGGAATTAGAGATGAAAGTAGGGAGCTTGAATATCAGACCTAGAATATACTCTAAAAAGGAAACAAAATGCCAGTTTCTTAAATTGAGTTCTTTAAATAAATGAAGGTTTTATCAAGGAGGAAAAAAAAATTCCACCAGAGCATAATATACAGTTAATTAAGGTAATATTGTTTACAATTTAAAGTATTTAGTAGCCTTTAGACAATAATTTACTCCCACAATTTATACATTAGATTTAATATGCAACCTAACCAATGAAGAGACATGATAATTTGCATAATTGAAAAGCTATGTTCAAATCGTATTTAAGAATTTTCCTAAGTTGTCAGAATTGGAAATCCCTTCCTAACTGGCCACTTAATACATTTTCTCTCATATTTATGGTTTTAAACATCAATTTTTTTAAAGATCTTATTTATTTATTTGAGAGAGACAGTAGGAGAAAGCATGAGAGGCGAGAAGGTCAGAGGGAGAAGCAGACTCCCCATGGAGCTGGGAGCCCGATGCAGGACTCGATCCCAGGATTTTGGGACCGTGACCTGAGCCGAAGGCAGTTGCTTGACCAACTGAGCCACCCAGGTGCCCTTAAACATCAAATTTAAGGAGTAATTATTTGATTTTATGCTCTTGGGCCATTTTTAATTAATCAAAAAATATTTTTAAGGCAAGTATAAATAAAATTAAATGCCACTATTTCTCTCTGTGGTGACAGAAAGGTCTTGGTACTTCAGAGCACCTGGGTGGCTCAGTCTGTTAAGCATCTAATTCTTGATTTCAGCTCAGGTCATGATCTTGGGGCTGTGAGATGGAGTCCTGTGAGGGGCTCCATGCTCAGTGGGGAGTCTGCTTCTCTCTCTCTCCCTCCATCCCGTCCCCTGCTCCTGCTCTCTCACTCTCAGTCTCTCTCTAAAATTAATAAATCTTCAAGAAAAGAGAAGAAAACTATTGGTAATTATACACAAGAAAATTATAATATTAATATAGTTGGGTATGGTAGGTTAGGTTTCTTATTTAAGAGTTAATAGTTTTTTTGACATTCTAGTAGTAATATATTAGTAACAACAAATAAAATATTCCTCACTACCATACCTGAATAGAAGTGCTTTTTTTTTTTTGTGGTAAGTATACAAAACACAAATTTACCATTTTAAGAATTTTCAAGCAGACATTTCAGTAGCATTAAGTGCATTCACAGTGATGCACAACCAACAGCAACCATCAACCCTCTCCGGAACTATTTCATCATCCAAACCTGGAACTCCATACTATGAAGCACTAATTCCCCATTCCATCCTTTCCCTTGTGCCGGAAGCCACTGAATGGACTTTCTGTCTCTATGAATTTGACTACTCTAGGCATCTCCTACAAGTAGAATCATTCAATGCTTATGCTTTCGTGTATGGCTTAGTTCACTTAGCCCCATGTCATCAAGAGGCATCCTTATTGGAGCACAGGTCAGCATTTCATTCCTTTTTAAGGCTGAATCATATTCTGTGTATGGATAGAACACATTTCGTTTATCTAGTCATCCATCAATGGGCACTCGGGCTGTCTCTACCTTTTGGCTATTGTAAATATCTCTCTATGAACACGGGGGTTGGGGAAGATTGGAGCCTCTGTGTTCACTTCTTCTGAGTATATGCAGAAGTAAACTGCTGGGTCATATAGTGATTCTACTTTTAAGTTTTTGAGTAACCACCATCCTATTTTCGACGAAGGCTATACCGTTTTACATTCCTAGCAGCAATACACAGATATTTCCCTATTCTTTCGATTATTATTAGTGATATTGAGCAACCCTTCATGTGCTGATGAAATTTATATATCCATGTTGGAGAGATGTCTGTTCAGGTCTGCAATGCTATTTTTAAATGAAACATATTTACAACCTTTGATATAGAACCAAGTAAATGTATTTTCTAACAGACAGTGAAATGGCAGTCATTTCAAAGAAACCTGAAGTTAATGAAACCATTTACCTAAAAGACTAAATATTTTTAGATTTTCTAAAAATTATACTTTTCCTATCATTTTTATTTAAAGTTAGATTTGGAATAAAATATTATGGGATTAAACTGATTTTGAGAAACATGTTATGGTATAGAGAAATAATCAAGTTATATTGATAAGTGAAAAACTTCAAATTTAAAATGATATAACCCAAAATCTATTAAAAAAAGCAGTCACAAAAATATGCTAATTACCTGTAAATTAAAAATAATAACAAAACAAGTTACAAATTATTCGGAACTAAGGAGTAGTGACTATGTCAGATATTAAAATCGTAGGATATAAAAATTTAGGTAGAGGGTAATATTTAGCTTTAAATGCATTTTTTTCCTTAAAATGTTGTTTGAATGATGTTTCATTTATTAATTGCTAAGCAACAAGTCCCTAAAATTCAATATCTTAAAAGTGTTCAAGCTTCTTCTAAGGTTAGCTAAAGAGAGTATTGTTCCTATCTCTTCAATAGAAAATGGCAGGTAATCTGCTTAATACATTATTGGATCAATGATTTCATCACAGAGCTGAGGTCCAAAAGCTCCCAAATAACCCCAAATATGAGAAAAGCTGGCATCTTCAAGAAGACACTGAATACAAGTACCTCTTACTTGGGGTACATAATGGACCTGATACAAGCTCATAAGAAGAAATCAGCTACAATTCGAAGATTAAGATTTTATTTATTTATTTGACAGAGAGAAATCACAAGTAGGCAGAGAGGCAGGCAGAGAGAGAGAGAGAGAGGAGGAGGCAGGCTCCCTGCCGAGCAGAGAGCCCGATGTGGGACTCGATCCCAGGACCCCGAGATCATGACCTGAGCCGAAGGCAGCGGCTTAACCCACTGAGCCACCCAGGCGCCCTACAATTCGAAGATTAGTAATGAACTGCTAAAGGCTGAGACTAGCCAGCTTGAGTGTGGAACCCATGGAAGCCATAGCCATTGCGGGGACTGAAACCCACAGATTCCTCTCCACAGACCTCACCAGGTGTTCATGAGAAAGACAGGTGCAGTACTGGCAAGCCTATGGGAGATAAATGTAGAAACTGCAAGAAAAGTGCAAAGTCCTGCTCATACCAGCAGCCACTACCTCTCTTGTAAAACAGGAGATTTTCTCCAGCTTCAAGGAAGTGCTCATACTCATATTCACTATTTCTCTTGTGGAAAAGAAGACTTCAGCCACTGGGAAAAGAGCAGCACTTCCTTAAAGCTAGAGAAAGCAATTAAAACAACCATACCGGGGCACCTGGGTGGCTCAGTGCATTAAGCCTCTACCTTCAGCTCAGGTCATGGTCTCAGGTTCCTGGAATCTAGTCCCGCATCAGGCTTTCTGCTCAGTGGGGAGCCTGCTTCCCCTTCCTCTCTCTGCCTGCCTCTCTGCCTACCTGTGCTCTCTGTCAAATAAATAAAATCTTAAATAAACAAAACAAACTAAACAAAACAAAACACTACCACCATAATGGTCGCACTGGAAGAGGGGAAGGAAGACATCATGAACCCAGACCATTAGGGATTTCCTACCAGTGAGGCACATACAGGAACAATGGGAAACCTTTACTGCCAAGACGCAGGGACACACCAGAAATGGAGACTGAGGTAAAACAAAACAAACAAACAAACAAACAAACAAACAAACAAACAAAACAAAAAAAGAAAAAGACTGGGCTTGTCCTTACATCGCATTATCGAGGATATTATAACAACCTACATTAGTCTACTGCAGAGGGAGGGGCAAGAAGATAGACAGCGGCCTTCTCTGAGGTTAAGGCATAAGGGGAAAAACAGACATATAGTGTACACAGAGGAACAGATATTAAGAAAACCTCTGGGCAAAGGAGTCCCACCCTGATCACAAGACAGTGCTAGGGGAACAGGAAGCCAGTGGTATACTGAGAGTAATTACAGCAATAACAAAACCCAAACCCAGTTCAACTCCTGACTAAACAGAGCAACAGCTTTAACAAAAAATTCTGACAGCCACCATAAAATTGGGGGGCATGCAGAATGGGCTCAAGAGATAAAGCCATTAGTGAACCTGGCTCGGAAGGTAGCTTGCATGTTGAAACTATCAGATAACGATTTTTAAAACAGGTATAATTAAAATGAGAGAGGTTCTTGTTTAAGAGGATAATACAGATAGACAGATGGAGAATTTCAGCAGAGAGCTAGAAACTGGAAACAACCAAATGGAAATGCTTAAATGGACACAGTAACAGAGGAAAAACATGTGATTAACAGGCTCATTAGTACACTTAAGTCATCGAAGGATTAGGATGTACGTTAAGGTTAGGTTAATGGAAATTACGTAAGTTAAAAAACAAAGGGAAGAAGGGAGTAAAAACAGGAGATATGAACAATATTAAAATGTCTAACATGCATCTAACATGCATGTTTGAAATCCCAGGAGAAAACAGAATGGAGCACAAAAAATATTTGAAGATATACTGTGCAGTAACTTTCACAAATTAATGAGAAACAGTGAGCCATATATCCGTGAAACTCAGAGAACACTGAGCAGGATAAACACAGAGTACACAAAAACATATCAACACATCATTTAAACTGATGAATATTAAAGATAAAAAATTAACCATAAAAGTAGCCACATACCAAAAAATGCACATTACCTATATAGGAATAAAGAGAAAATACAGAGAAAATACAGCAGAAATTGTGCAAATCAGAAGACAATAGAGCAATGAAATAAATAACCCAGAAATCTACATGGGCAGTATATTCTGAAAAACTATCAAAAAAATCCCATAAAGATTTTTGGAACAGTACCTCTGCAAAACTTCTTCCTCTTGAACATTCTGCTTACACTATCCCTAACATCTGATCTCTCTCTCTTTCTAACTAAGCAAGGTTTTTAGGCTCCATTTGAGTTTTCCCTGCAATACAGATCTAGAATAGCCCCAACACAGAAAGCCTTCTTGGTATTGGAATTTGCTTCAGTTGGTTTCCTCTTCTAAAGCCTAACAATCTTGTGTAGCCTATATCCAAAGTATAAAAATGATGATTTTCTATTTTTCTTTCTAGCTTTCTACTTATTTACAGCAGTAGGGTAACTCTGCCTTTTTTTTTTTTGATATGGCTATATTTAATTCTCCCATGATGTACTAATTCATGGCAGAAAGAGCCGACCTCTGATCCTCTTCTATTTTAACTACATTATCAAAATTATTGTAATACATTTTAACTAAATTTCAATTTTAAAGCATCACAATTTTCTACTTATATCTCATTTTATTCCTAATATAATGTGTGAACAATAGGTTTGAAGACATGAACCTTGGTTGCAAGTAGGTATAAGGAACTCTTAGGTCATTATTTCCTTTTTCTTTTTTTAATATTTTACATATTTATTTATTTATTGAGAGGGAGAGAGAGTGCACATGTGCACACAAGTGGGGGCAGGGGCAGAGGGAAGAGAGAGCATCTCAAGCTGACTTTGTGCTGAGTGCAGAGCTGGACGCAGGGTTTGATCCCATGACCTGAGCCAAAATCAGGAGTCAGATGCTTAACCACCCAAGCGCCCTTTTTTGTTCTTCTCTCGCAGTCAGGCAACCATAGCTTCCCTACATAGGCCAGGAGTAGTGGTTTATTGGTCTAATGTACTGAGAAGGACTATGACAGCACCATTGACATATCATTGATCTGTGAATGCTTTAACCTTTTCTTACTTTCCTACCCTACCCCCTTTACCCCACGAGGAGGGCATTAACCTCAGATACTCAACCTATTATCAGAGTTGTCATCACAAGTTGATGACAGTCAAACATGATTTAGGAATTTATGGAACACAGTATATTGGCCAGCTTGGATATCTGGTAGGCATCCATGGGGTGACTTCTTAACAATTTATGTTCCACGATATTTGAAGATACAAAAAATTTAGTTAGATTGACTTCTGATGGTATGAAATCCTACAGTGGGAAAAACCTAACCTAATACTGGTTCATACCAGCTTGCATTCATTCATCTGGATATCTTCACTTTGTTTCTTTGTTGGTGCATACTATATTAAACTTTCTGACAATAAGAACCCTCATCTGAAATATCAATATAATAATTCTATCATCACAATGTGTTTTTCTATTTATTGATTAGGAAAACACCTAGCATAGTATCTGGCTTACAATATGCCAATAAGTTAACTCAAGTTCTATCAAACCCTAAGTAGACGTTTCTTATTGCCTTCATATAATTCATATTTGGAAATTACATTTCCCATCTGAAGAAGTTTTAGTTATCAAAAATTCATATTCTTTAAAAACAAGCAAATAAAACCAAGAACTACTAGGTTACCTAGTGTGTCTGGATGCAGTACAGGACTGTACCCATGGCGTGTACTCTGTCCAATTTGATTTAAATAACTCAGGTGAAGAGGCTCCCCATGGAGACTCATCCACTTTTTAACAGATCCCACTACTACATAATTGTTCCTAAGATTCTGCCTAGATTTCCCTTTGCTCGATTTTGTCTCATCAGTCCTCATTAAAACCACAAGACACAAGCAATAATAAGAATGAGAAGGCAGCTTGATAGTTACTCATTTTAATTTTAGACATTTCCACATTGTCACAGCTTTCATTTTTATTTAGAACCACTTGAAGAACAACTTCAAATATTTCATTAAATTAAAATATAAAGGTTTCCAGTAGTTAGCTGACCCCAATTTAGTTTTTTTCCCCTCTTTCAAGAAAAGGAATAGGCAGTCTTAAGTAACACTCTGATTATCTGCAAATATTTTAAATGCTTAACTCGGATGCAGAAGCACTGGTTTTCTTAGATCTGATAATCTAAAAGAAAGTGCTTCTTCATTTGTGATTTGGCAGAGTATATAGTTTAATTTTATAATCATCCTATGTGATCTGTATCAGTCATGCCACTCAGACCTATTTTATTGTGCATTTAGAAGGTGAGTGTTATTGTTGTCTCTGTAGGATACAAAGCCCGTGATACATGACTTAGAAACAATGAGGTTCATTTTTTGCAATGTGTTGTATGTTGCCTTTAGACTATGCACAAGTCTCTTTAGTTTACACTGAGGTTGGCATCTTGAATGATGGTTCTTACCATAGGCCAGCCCACTGTGAGAATGGCACATGAATCCATTGTCAATTACCAAATTGCTTACAAAAATATCTGCATAGACACAACTTAATTTTAATCTCCTTACAGGAAGAACAGGTATTAGGTAAAGTATCAATGAAAAGGAAAAAAAGATTTGTAACTCCTCTCTGCCTTTCATTAAGGATTCAATCCTTTCTTTATAGAATGATCCATATTGGACCAATAAAACCATTTACACCTTTAAGATTGTTCCCAACACTTCTCCGCAGCACAACCTCCTTCTATGCTTAACTGTCAGGTACTTTAAGAACAACAAGCTTTCTCTGTTACATAGGAGGCTGCATATTGCAAATTAGTTAATTAATTTCTGGTAATAAGCTTTATAATGACATTACAGTGACTTCTATGTACCATAGTTTCCAGTTAAAAGATGGGCAGAAACTCAGTTACCAATTGTTTTCAGAAAATGTTACTTTAGTCTCAGATACTCTTACCCTAATTTTCAAGAAAATGACCACCTAATTTTTCCTCAAAACCTGCTTTTGAGAATGCTTCCTTCACAAAGTCTTTCCCCAAAGTTACAGTTAACTTGCACTAATACTGAATCATTTCCCCTTCCGTACATGGCATATTTTGCTCCTATTACTGCAATCTTTTTGGGAGCAGGAACTCTAATTTTATGTTTCATTCATCTTCTTATCTGCAGCCTAAATCCAGCATCCGCTGCATGGCAGATTCTCAATAAAATGAATAAATTTAAACTACATCTTGATAGTAATCATAAAAATTCATATATCAAGAAAATCTCCAGGTAGTTAAAATAATTTGATTCCAATGAAACATAACTGAAATAAATATATTCCCTAACAAAACAAGATTTTATATCATTGCATCTTTCTTGTCTCCTGGTAACACCTTATAAAGAGTAAAATGAAGTAATCCCCTGACCCCACCCCACAATTTGGGTTGGTCAGTTTCCTTGATGATTCCTGGATCTATTTTAAGATGCTATACTTAATGAGTGGTTTGTTAATTTGGATAGGTTTTAGCTTTTTGACTTTCTATGTAAATGTTAATTCAGCAAGGATTTTAATTGTATTTTTAAAACATTAAGGATCTAATACCAGCCAGAGCAGTGAAACATGATCGCTGGTGCTACTGGAGGGCAAGAGGGAGAGCCCCCGTGCAGGGTTCCACTCCAGCAGACTGCACTCGACTGAAACTGGATCCATGAAAGGGTTTCAGGGAAACACAAATCCTTGGGATTATGTCTAAAACTGTGTAAAACAGTTTACTACAGATTATCCAAAAATTTTAAGAACTACTATCAAATATTCCATGGCATTTTCCTTATATCCCATACCCATAGCCACCTGAAGATGATTTGATTATTTTCAATTTCCAAAAAACCTCATGATTAGATCTGTTAAAGAGATAAGATCAGGGAAAATATTTTGTAGAAATATTTGATGTGTTGGGTTTAATTTATTATAAGCAAGTTAGCAGAGACTGGTTGTATCTAGATCTACCTACATCGATATCCTATTGTTTCCATTAGCATTTGTTAAAAAGATTACCCTATTCCTATAAAATCTTGGCATGTTTGTGCAAAGTCAATGAACATTCTATTACCTTAATCTATAGGTTAGCTTCTGTCTAACATCACAGACTGTCTTGAATAAGGTAGCGTTATAGCAAGTCTTGAACTACAACTTTTTTTTTTCTTTTGTAAAATTATTTTGGCTATTTTATATCCTCTGTATTTCCATATATAGCTTAGATACAGCATGACATTTTCCATCAAAAAACTACCGTGATTTCTACTGGGAAGGCATTTGATCTATCCATCTGTTTGAAATTAATATCTTAAGATTAGTGTATCTCCCCATGTATTTAGAGCTTTTATAATTTCTTGTAATAATTCTTTGCAATTTTCTTTGTACAAATCTTGCATCATACTTCACTTTTTTGCATGCTTATTTCATGACATCAGATGACACTGAAAATAATGTTACATTTTAAGATATATTTCCAGTTGTTTGTTGCTACTGTACATAAATAAAATTGCTCTTTTTTAAAAAAAATATTTATTCATTTGAGAGAGAGAGAGCTGGGGAGGAGCAGAGGGAGTGGGAGAGAAAAAATTTCAAGCAGACTCCCCCCTGAACAAGGAACCCAATGTGGGCCCAATCCCAAAACGCTGAGACCATGACCTGAGCCAAAATCAAGAGGTCAATCCAGACTCCCCTGGAAAGCTTTCAAATTGCAATTTTTATCATATATAGATGACTATACAGGTTATGTGTTTATTCCTGAATGAGTTCATGTCTTCCAAAGATTTTGGCCATTTCATTTGTTTTAAATTAATTGGCATGAAGTTGTGCAAAATATTTTCTTAATATTACACAAAATGCCTGCACGTTCTGTAATGATATTCCCACTCTCATTCTTTATATTGGTCATTTGTGTCTTTGCTCTTGTCTAACTAGAAAGTCATTAATTTTTTTTTAAGATTTTATTTATTTATTTGACAGACAGAGATCACAAGCAGGCAGAGAGACAGGCAGAGACAGAGGAGGAAGCAGGCTCCCCATGAAGCAGAGAACCCGATGCGGGGCTCGATCCCAGGACCCTGGGATCATGACCTGAGCCAAAGGCAGAGGCTTTAACCCACTGAGCTACCCAGGCACCCCTAGAAAGTCATTAATTTTATAGGTATTTTTAGATAAGTGTGATTTCAGTGACTTTCTCCATTGCTTCTCATTTCTTTTTAAATTTCTACTTAATTTTTTTAAATTTACCTTGATTTTATTGCTTTTCTTTTTCTACCTTTTAAAGATGGGGGTGCCTGGCAGGGTCAGTGGGTTAAGCCTCTGCCTTCAGCTCAGGTTATGGTCTCAGGGTCCTGGGATCAAGCCCTGCATCGGGCTCTCTGCTCAGTGGGGAGCCTGCTTCCCTTCCTCTCTCTCTCTGCCTGCCTCTCTGCCTACTTGTGATCTCTGTCTGTCAAATAAATAAAATCTTTAAAAAAAAAGATGGAAGATCAGTTCATAGATTTTAGCCTTTTCTAATTTTTCTAATATGACCTTTTAAAGTTAAATTTTTCTCTCCAATAACTGTTTTAGTTGAATCTCATAATTTTGATTTTTTTTTTTCACTTAGTTCAACATATTTTCAGAGTTTCCTTTTAAATACTTCTTTGACCCACTTGTTATTTTGGAGTATGTTGGAAAATTTCCCAAAATCTTTCTTATTGTTTCTAATTCATTTCCATTGTGATCATAGTTGATAATAGTGTGATCTCAGTAATTTTAAATGTATTGAGGTTTCTTTTGTAGTCTTTCATAATTTAGCTTTGTGAATGTTTAATATTCCCTTAAAAAGCATTTATGTTTTTATTGTGTAGAATCCTCTACACCAAACTTTAAGTTTGCTTAATACTAGTTTATAAATCTGCTATATCCTTACTGATTTTTATCTACTTTCCTATCACTTACTGAGAATAAAACTAGAGTCCAGTTTTATTTTTTCATCATTTATAAATTCTTTGCATGTTCTATTTTTATTTATTTTTTAATATATCAGAGCTTTTATTCTACTGCCTAAGTGAAGACTGTTTCTTTTTTAATGTGTCTATTTTTTATTATCACCAAGAAGATTGTTTCTTTTTTTGTTTGTTTTTGTTTTGAGTTTTTATTCAAATTCTAGTCAGTTAACATATAGTGTAATATTGGTTTCAGGAATAGAATTTAGTGATTCATCACTTACATATAATACTCAGTGTTCATCACAAGTGCCCTCCTTAATAACCAGCACCATTTAGCCCATCATCATGCTCACCTCCCCTCCAGCACCCCAGCACCTTTCAGTTTGTTTTCTATAGTTAAGAGTCTCTTATGGTTTGACTCCCTCTCTCTTTTTTTTTTTTTCTCTCTCTCTCTTTTTTTTTCTCTTCTCTTTCTTTTCCCCCTTCCCCTATGTTCATCTGTTTGGTTTCTTAAATTCCATATATGAGTGAAATCACATGGTATTTTTCTCTCTGAGTTATTTCATTTAGCATTATACTCTTTAGTTCCACCCACATCATTGCAAATGACAAGGTTTCATTCTTTTTGATGGCTGAGTAATACTCCAATGTGTGTGTGTGTGTGTGTGTGTGTGTGTGTGTGTGTGTGTGTGTGTGTACACATAAATACATCTCTATCCAGTAATCAGTTGATGGGCATTTGGTCTCCTTCCCTAATTTGGCTATTGTTGATAATGTTATAAACATTGGGGGTGCATGTATCCCTTTGATTCAGTATTTTTGTATCATTTGGGTAAAAACCTAATTGTACAATTCCTGGGTTGTAGAGTAGTTCTATTTTTAACTCAGACCCCACTAAAACACTGCTGGAACATACACAAATTCAGCAAAGTTGCAGGATACAAAATCAACATACAAAAATGTGTTGCATTTCTATCTACCAACAAGGAAGCGGCAGAAAGAGAAATCAAAGAATGGACCCCAATTACAGGCACACCAAAAACCATAAGCTACCGAGGAATAAACCTAACCAAAGAGGTAAAAGATCTGTACTCAGAAACTACAGAACATTTATGAAAGAAACTGAAGATGACACAAAGAAATGGAAAAATATTCCATGCTCATGGATGGGAAGAATAAAGTTTCTGGTTTCAAATAAGTATTTTTTAAATTTATTTTCGTAGTTTTATTAGTCTTAGCTTAATGTAATTTGAAATGCTATTAATAGGGTACATTAAAATACATATATTAAATGTATATATAATATATCTTTGTGTGTATATATATATTTATAGTATATGTCAAGAGATACTATTATTTTCTTCATCAATAAAATCCATTAATGGTTAGTAGTTACATTATTATAAGGGTTAAAAATAGAATAACTTACACAAAGTGATTCAAGTACTGTCCTCTAATCTAGCAATAATAGCAATAATGATAAGTGTTATGAATTATTATTAAATTTATTTACAAAGATTATTTTTCAAGCTACCTTTTCCCTCTACTGCACTGAAAACTTGGAACCATTTATAATACTGCCCTTTTTTGTTTGCTTATGCATTTATTTTTTCTTATATTATTCACCATACAGTACATCATTAGTTTTTGATGTAGTATTTCATGATTCATTGTTTACATATAACACCCAGTGGTTATGCAATACATGCCCCCCTTAAAATCCATCACCAGGCTAACCCATCCTCCCATCCCCCTCTCCTCTAACACCCTCAGATTGTTTCCCAGAGTCCATAGCCTCTCATAGTTTTTCCCCACTCTGATTTCTCCCACTTCACTTTGTCCTTCCTTCTCCTAAAGTCCTCCATGCTATTCCTTATGTTCCACAAAGAAGTGAAACCATAAGATAATTGTCTTTCTCTGCTTGACTCATTTCACTTAGTATTTTCCCCTCCAATCCCATTCATGTTGATGCAAATTTTGGGTATTCATCCTTTCTGAAAGCTGAGTAATCTTCCATTGTATATATGGACCATATCTTCCTTATCCATTCATCTGTTGAAGGGCATCTTGGCTCTTTCTATAGTTTGGCTATCATGGACACTGCTGCTATGAACACTGGGGTGCATGTGCCCCCTCTTTTCACTACATTTGTATCTTTGGGGTAAATATCTAGTAGTGCAATTGCTGGGTCACAGGGTAGCTCTATTTTTAACTTTTTGAAGAAACTCCACACTGTTTTCAAAAGCAGCTCTACCAATTTGCATTCCCACTAACCGTTTAAAAGGGTTCCCCTTTCTCCACAACCTCTTCAACATTTGTTGTTTCTTGCCTTGTCAATTTTTGCCATTCTAACTTGTGTAAGGTGGTTATCTCAATGTGGTTTTGATTTGAATTTCCCTGACGGCTAATGATGTTGAACATTTTTCATGTGACTGTTAGCCATTTGTATGTCTTCTTTGGAGAAGTGTCTGTTCATGTCTTCTGCCCATTTCTTGATGTGATTATCTGGTTTTTGGGTGTTGAGTTTGAGAAGTTCTTTATAGTTCTTGGATATCAGTCCTTTGTCTGTAGGGTCACTTGCAAATATCTTCTCCCATTCTGTGGGTTTCCTCTTTGTTTTGTCGACTGTGTCCTTTGCTGTGCAGAAGCTTTTTATCCTGATCAACTCCCAAAAGTTCATTTTTGCTTTTGTTCCCCTTGCTTTCAGAGATGTGTCTTGAAAGAAGCTGCAGTGGTTGATGTTGAAGAGGTTACTATGTTCTCCTCTAGAATTCAGATGGATTCTTGTCTCACATTGAGGTCTTTCATCCATTTAGAGTTTATTTTTGTGTGTGGTATAAATGCATGGATGAGTTTCATTCTTCTGTATATAGCTGCCCGTTTTTTCCAGTACCATTTATTGAAGAGACTGTATTTTTTCCATTGGATATTTTCTTCCTGCTTTGTTGAAGCTTAGCTGACCATAGAGCTGAGTGCCCATTTCTGAGTTTTCTATTCTGTTCCACTGATCTATGTGCTTGTTTTTGTGCAGTACCATGCTGTTTCCTGGTTTTATGTTTTTATGAGACATAAATATGGAATCAAATCTACAAATACCATGATTATTGCACAGAGATATTTCAAGAAACAGACCAGAATAGTAAAAAATATATAACCCAATATATTTTGAACACAGGCCATAGGCAGAGTGAATTTTGTGCCTGGGAACAAATAATAAGAGCAAATTAAGATAGATTAGGAAAATAAAATGATAAGAAAGAATATATATTATTTTGTTTCCACTGAGCCTAAATAAATACATAAATAAATACACAACAACTATACAGTAGTTCAAGAACAGAGACCAAGCATCTAGAAATCAATAAAGCCAGAATCTATGAGTAAAATTTGTGAATTTATCTCTGTTTCTGTACAAGCATCTTTTGGAGTTTTCTCCACAAGATGCTCTCTGGATTTTTCTCATTTTTAATGTACTGAGTTGCCCATATTTCCACCAGAGACCTTAAAATCACTAAGCATGTCTTTAGAGAACACAGTTATCCTAAAATCCCATTCAAAGACTGAATGCCATGTTTTGGATACCATCTAACCATCACAGTGCCTCATAGCACTCTACTTGAATATTCTAGGCAAGAATGTTTAACCTACTGTGATGGTCATTTCTTTACTACCCACAGCATTTTCAAAGTTTCTTGAAGTATTCTCCCTATGTTTACTTTTTTAAAAAACTAAATCAAGACTAATGAATAAACACTGACTTATAATTATATGGTATATTCCTTAAGCATATATATGCTTAAGGAATATACCATATACCATATACCATCAGATTATCCTCTGTTTCCTATTTGTAATTAGAAAATGGCTATTAGAAGAAACTCACTATGTTTTCCTACTGACACCGAGCATATATCTTATCACTTATTGACACATACCTAATACAAAAAACAAATGTAATATATGGCCATTTAGTATTTTACTACTATTTCATCTAAGTAGTGCTATATTTTAAGTTACATCACCAAAAGCTATTGTTTGATTACTTGATTACACTCTCTGGTTGCCTGTTTGAACTGGTGATATTCTGTGTCCTTGGTAAAATGTATGCTTTTGAAGAGATGCCTAATTTTCAGCTACCAACAGTGCATGGCATTCTGTATGGAGAGTAACTCTTAACTAAACATGCATAGGAGACACCAACAGAGAACAGGAAATCATTCATCAACATCTCTAACAGAAATCCAAAACCTACCTGACCAAGGGGCATTCAGAGAATTCAAAAAATTAATCTGTATTTCAGCAAATGATTTATATAACTGTATGCTGGTGATATGATCTTTTATCCATAGGGTAGAAAATTTATCCTTTTAAAGAAACAAGTCATTATTCCCAAATTTGTTATTAGCCATTCACATAATAAAAATAGATGGATTTGCTTTTTAATTAGAGAAATGACAGATTGGCTCTGATATTTAATATTCTTAAAGCAAAAAGCTAACTGCACATTAAAATGAAAGATTATAGGAACCAGATTTATTTCAACACTATAAAACAAAACAAAACAAAATAGTACCTACCCAGTGGAGGAAAAGTAGAAATAAAATAAAAAGTGTAATAATTTCTAAAGGAGCAATAATATATCTCTAAGCTGGTGAGAACCCAAACATAAAACTAAAGAAAAACAGACAAATAAATGAGAAGAAAAATCTTTGTGGTTGTTATTTTGGAATAAGAATATCAAGTATAAATTCTTGGGATTTTTAAGGATCATCTAACTCAAGTGTGCATAAAAGTAAATAATGTATTCTTTGTGTTATCTCTGTATTTGTGTGTGTACATACAAAGCTTAACATTTAATTTTGATAATGTGGATTTCAGGGGGACAAGTAAGGAATAACTAACATGGCCTTCTGCCCACACCCCTTAAGAGTGGGAGTGTGCTTCTTAGAGGTCAGTTGGCCCATCTCTTTAGAGCAGTTTCAGGAAGAATGGAGCTATTGTGCACAAACTTAGAGCACCATAAAGTGATTATTCAAAGGCAGTTACCTGGAGTTAGTGGCACTAGAGTAAGAAATTCTGGGGAAGCATTGTGTGAAATTTTTGAATGAGATTGCAAGAACTTGATATATTGTGAACTTGCATGAAATATTAGAGTAGAACAGGCAGACAAAGAGTCAGCTCTGGAACTATGAAACCTACTCTTTATTAGGGGGCAGGAGTCAAGTAGTTGTTTTCCCACTGCAGTCATGGGGTGATGGGCAACACAGGGCTTTAGACATTGAGGGGATTCAGAAACCATGGCAGGTTATAGAAATATGATCTTCAGTGTAAGGACCAAGGACAATTTCAAGCTATGTGAACTAGATCACAAGTAGAAGATCTGGTAACCACATGGAAACCGAGTACATCAATTTAGAGAATGGTGTCAAGGTCAAGAAGAGTTCGAAGCTGCTGCTGCTGTAGACTATGCTGCATTCTATCTAGCTGACTGTCTCTTCTACCTGGACAGAATTAGCTCTGGGAAGGAGGCACTTGGAAGGAGAAAGGACAGAGATGGGGAAACCAAACTGAACAACTTTGTTGTCATGGGGAGTGGTACATGAAGGGCTGGCAAGGGGTGAGATGGCAGGTGGCCAAGTGGAGCATCTCAGGCTCACCTCTTTCCCTTCCCCTGTAGTCAGCCCATATGCTCTACCTGGAAGTGGGGTTAGAAGGCTTCCTTCTCCAAGATACCTACTGTATTCTGATGCTCTGTCATGAGCCAAGGGTAATGAACATATAGTATCTATGCATCCACTCCCTCTCCTTAGGCACAGCCAATTCCACTGTTCCCGAGAGTCAGTCTCTTAGCAACCATGACCACCACGCATGCGGTTAGTCCACAGCATGCTTTGCTGAAGCCCAGTTTCCATCACAGTGGTAACAGGTACCCTTTCTACTTGTCTGTGATTACAAACCTTAACTGAACTATAACTGTGATTATACATCTTAACTGAACATTATCTTCACTGAGAAAATTTTTGAAAATATCAGCACTCAGGAATGATTCTAGAAATTCTGATTTAAGTGATTTGGGAAAGTCTAAGTTAGCTATTTTTCAAAGCTCTCCAGGCAGTCCTACTATGTAGCTGAATGCAACTATCCCTGGGAGGTAATGGATGGGCAGACCCCAACAGCACACAGTGAAGAGGAGCTGCTAAGATTCTTTTGTCAGTTTCATGACAAGAGCTGAGGTCAAGGCATGTTGAAAGACTAGCACAGGGGAGACAAAGAGGATGGAGTGAATTTGAGACTATAGAGTTGCTCAGGACCCACCAGTCCAGATCACAAGGAACATTAGAAGTCATTTTTTTTTTAATTTTACAGTCACACTGTTTTCTTTACAAGCTATGTTTTGCTTTTGAATGTATATCAGAAGCCGATAACACAGAAATCACTTTTAGCAATCACACCTTCTATTTTATAGTTGGAATTCCTTCTAACATCATGTCTACAGAAACTTTAACAGATGAAATTCGATACCAGATCAGGTCTCAAGAGTTGCTGTTCCTTTTCTTTATAAGGAATGCATTTTTTAAAAAAGGTTTTATTTATTTATTTGACAGAGAGAGAGAGAGAAAGAGAGCTCACGAGCAGGGGGAGGGGCAGAGGGAGAAGCAGGCTCCCTGCTGAACAAGGAGCCTGATATGGGGCTTAATCCAGGGACTCTGGGATCATGACCTGAGCTGAAGGCAGACGTTTAACTGAGGGAGCCACCCAGGTGCCCCAAGAGTTACTGCTCTGTTGATACCTTTTTCTTTTTTAACCATTTAGTAAACTTAAGTTTGCTAGATAAAGTAAAGCAAACAAAAAGCTTCTGAGTTTCAAATTATAACAGTGTGATATTTGGTAAGATGTTCATGATGTATTTTAAAATGATTCTACCTATTCTATAATTAAATAAGATAGCACTCCATATTGTGAAATGCAAAATTTTTAAATTTTAGAAACATTTAAAATGTAACAGGGTAAGGATTCCTTCTTTAAGCTTATTTATCTTGAAATAGTATTTACATTTCCTTTGGCATATGCACATTTCTATATCCACAAAAAGAGTTCTTCTATTATGAGCAAAGAATGCCAATTTTGTTCTGACTCATGACTCAAAGCTTGACCGACAAGCATCAACACTGGAGTAACATGGGAATCTACTTGTAAAACAGAATCTCAAAGCCCACCAGGTGATTTATAGGCTACGAATATTTGAGAATCACTCAGATCCAGATGTGCTCCCTGATGTGCTATGTTCTGTCATCAGTGGAAAGAAGTTCCTTAAGGAGGTTCATGGAGAAAACTAGAGTATCAAGAGTCAGGGAATTCACCTTTCCTTCTTGGTTCAAATTTACATTCAATACGTGAATTTTTGCAATATATCTTGACTTCTCTTGACATAAGTCTTCATTAGTAAATGAGAGAGTTGACTACACCTTATAGTTCCACGATTCTACTGATCTTTGATAAACCAGCTTTAAGGAGGAACAAATGTCAATATATAAAGCTATGGGAGAACAGGAGAGAGAGACTTTCCTGTTGAAGTGGTTAAGATTCTGAACTTAAAGGATTTTGTCCTTCCCAGTACCAAATCAGCCTGCCAACCAACTAATAAATAGAAGTTTTGTGACAATAAAAGAGGTACATATAGCCACACACTCATAAACCCCTATCATTTAGGCACAGATGCTCAAACACTTTTTTCCAATGACAAAGCAAATGAAGTCCAAGTAATAACCCATTTGCTCTTCCTGCACTATCAGAGAGATAACATTTTTTTTAAAGCATTATAGATTCAACATATGTACATGCATTTATTCATGTGCATTAAATGCTTGGCAGCCCAACAAGTGTTCTCTTCTAAATCTAATGGACTGATTTAAAAAAAAAAAAAGTTCAAGAAGAGTTATAGTAAAAATAATCCAGCAGTCCTTATGTTCAGGTTTTGGTGGCTTTTTTCCTTAGGAATCCTTGGGAATTAACTCTCTTTATAAAAAGCTTAACAGGGTCATACTAGGATTCTTTCACTTTACAGCCCTCGCGCTTTATCCTAGGTGGGCAAGCTTATTCATGAGATGGAATAAGGCCGCCCCAGTACAAATGGAACACCTGATCCAAACTCTTCAAACTATGCGAATTTTCACAGACTTGAGAAATGGCAACAGACAGCCTGACTGCTGCCCCCAGAAATGGAGGTCCTGTTCATGATCATTACCTCTCAGGGAAATAAAAGTTTTCTCTTTAATAGGAATTAAGAAAAAAGTCCCATTTATGATTATATAACAGAGAATAAAATATCAAGGAATAAATATAACCAAGGAAGTGAGAGACTACAATCTCTAGTCTAAAACCTATAAGATACCACTTAAAGAAATCAAAGAAGACACAAATAAACGGAAAAATATTCTGTGGTCATGGACTAGAATTAATATTGTTAAAATGTCCATACTACCTAAAGAAATCTATGGGTTCAATGCAATGCCTATCAAATGCCAATGGTATTTTTCACAGAGATAGAATAAATAATCCTAAAATTTGTATGGAACCACAAAAGTCCCCAAATAGTCAAAGCAATCTTGAGAAAGAAAAAAAAGCTGGAGAAATCACACTCCCTGATTTCAAATTATACTACAAAGCTAAGTAATCAAAAGAGTATGGTACCAACACAGAAATAGAGATATGGATCAATGGAATAGGATAGAGAGTCCAGAAATGAAATCACACTTACATAGTATATTAATCTATGGTCAAGGAGGCAGAATACACAATAAGGAAAAAGACCCTTCAATAAATGGTGTTGGGAAAATTGGACAGCTGTGTGTAAGAGAATGGAAGCAGACCACTATCTTTTGCCATATGCAAAAATAAATGTAACATGATTTAAAGACTTGAATGTAGAATCTGAAACCATAAAACTCTCACAAAAATAAATAGATAGTAAGCTTTTTGGCATTGGTCCTAGTTATATTTTTTCTGGACCAGTCTCCTCAGACAAGGGCAATAAAAGCTTAAATAAACAAATGAGATCGCATCAAACTAAATAGCTTTCACACAGAAAGAAAACCAATAAAATAAAAAGGCAACCTACTGAATAAGAAAAGATATTTATAAATCACATATCCAATAAGGGGTTAATATTTTAAAAAATATAAAGAACTTACACAACTAAATATCAACAAAACAAAACAACAGTCCAATTTAAAGAATGGGGGGAGGACTTGAATGGACATTTTTCTCAAGAAGATGACCAACAGGCACAAGAAAAATGCTCAACATCACTAATCATCACAGAATGCAAATCAAAACCACAATGAGATTTTACTTGACACCAGTCAGCTTGGCTTTTACCAAAAAGACAAAAAATATCAAGCACTGAAAGATGTGGAGAAAAGAGAACCACTGTACACTATTGATGGGAATGTAAACTGGTATATCCACTGGGTTAAAAAAAATGGATGTTCCTTAAAAATGAAAAGATTACAAAAATATAGAACTACCATATGCTCCAGCAATTTCACTTCTGGATATTTATCTAAAGTAAATGAAAACATCAACATGAAAGGACACATGCACCTTTATGTTCACTGAAGCGTTATTTACAATAGCCAAAATATAGAAGCAACCTAAATGTTTTTTGATAGATGAACAGATAAAGATGTTATACATATACACAAACACACACACACAGATGAATATTACTCATAAATAAAAAATTAAATCTTACTATTTGCAACAACATGAATGGAGCTAGAGGGTATTATGCTACCAAAATAAGTCAGAGAAAGACAAGTAACATGAATTTCCTTGTATGTGGAACCTAAAGAACAAGTCAAACAAACAAACAAAAAACAGAAAGAGACTCATAGTAAAGAAAGTGGTTCATTAACCGAGAGGGGGGCAGTCAGGGAGCAGGTGAACAATGTACAGGGGAATAAGAGGTACAAACTTCAAGTTATAAGATAACTACGTCTTGAGGTTGTAACATACAGCATGGAGAATATAGTCTATAATACTATAATGACTTTGACGGTGACATATGGTAACTAGACTTGTGGGGATCATTTCATAATGTATAAAATATTGAATCTTTATGAAGAATATGTGGAACTAACAGAATGTTGTGTGCAATGTATGCCAATAAAAAAGTGTGATGAGAACAGAAATGAAGAAAGGAAATAGTCAATGAGGTGGCTTAATTTTTAAAAATTGAAAAAAATTGTTCATTATTGCCTTTGGTTCTTTTTTTTAATTAATTTTTTCAATTTATTTATTTTCAGAAAAACAGTATTATTTTTTCACCACACCCAGTGCTCCATGCAATCAGGGTCCTCTATAATACCAACCACCTGGTACCCCAACCTCCCACAACCCCGCCACTTCAAACCCCTCAGATTGTTTTTCAGAGTCCATAGTCTCTCATGATTCACCTCCCCTTCCAATTTCCCCCAATTCCCTTCTCCTCTCTAACACCCCTTGTCCTCCATGATATTTGTTATGCTCCACAAATAAGTGAAATGATATGATAATTGACTCTTAACTTATTTCACTCAGCATAATCTCTTGCTACAAAAGTTGGGTATTCATCCTTTCTGATGGAGGCATAATACTCCATAGTGTATATGGACCACATCTTCCTTATCCATTCGTCCGTTGAAGGGCATCTTGGTTCTTTCTATAGTTTGGCCACCGTGGCCATTGCTGCTATAAACATTGGGGTAGAGATGGCCCTTCTTTTCACTCCATCTGTATCTTTGGGGTAAATACTGAGGAGTGCAATGGCAGGGTCATAGGGAAGTTCTATTTTTAATTTCTTGAGGAATCTCCACACTGTTCTCCAAAGAGGCTGCACCAACTTGCATTCCCACCAACAGTGTAAGAGGGTTCCCCTTTCTCCACATCCTTTCCAACACATGTTGTTTCCTGTTTTGTTAATTTTGGCCATTCTAATTGGTGTAAGGTGATATCTCAATGTGGTTTTAATTTGAATCTCCCTGAGGGTTAATGATGATGAACATTTTTTCATGTGTCTAATAGGCATTTGTATGTCTTGATTGGAGAAGTGTCTGTTCATATCTTCTGCCCATTTTTTGATATGTTTGCCTGTTTCGTGTGTGTTGAGTTTGAGGAGTTCATTATAGATCCTGGATATCAACCTTTTGTCTGTATTGCCTTTGGTTCTAATAAAAATTTACTGCTTAAGAAACTTACAAGGCAAAATATTTGTTCGGACTGTAGTTTGAATAGTGTATACAAAGGTGCAAATACCAGGATTACTTATAAAAATAAAAATTGAGACATAGTCCAAATGTTCAAAAGAGAATAATTTAAAACACGTGCACAAAATGAAATAATACACACAACAAAATTGGTATTTTTAAAATTTAAAAATGTTTTTAAACAAAAAGCCCTACACTTCAAAAATGGCTCTTCTCATTATTTATCTCCACCCCCAAACAACCACTATGTTTTTTTTTCCCCAAGATTTTAAAATTTATTTGACAGACAGAGATACCATGAGAGAGGGAACATAAGCAGGAGGTGTTGGAGAGAGAGCAGCAGACTCCCTGCTGAGCAGGGAGCCTGATGTGGGGCTTGATTCCAGGACTCCAGGATCATGACCTGAGCCGAAAGCAGACACTTAATGACTGAGCCATGCAGGTGCCCCATTAACTGAAAAAATTTAAAACTTAAACCAAATGAAAGCTCTCAGGGAGTATCAGTGAATTTTCAATATTAAAAAAGATACATTTTTTAATGGGACTCCAAATAAAGAAAAAGAATAAGCATTGATGGATTTCTTATTGGAAAATTTTTTTTTTAAGATTTTATTTATTTATTTGACAGAGAGAGATCACAAGAAGACGGAGAGGCAGGCAGAGAGAGAGAGAAAGGGAAGCAGGCTCCTTGCTGAGCAGAGAGCCCAATGCGGGACTCAATCCCAGGACCCTGAGATCATGACCTGAGCTGAAGGCAGCGGCTTAACCCACTGAGCCACCCAGGCGCCCCTCATTAGAAAATTTCTCATTGAAAAGTTAACAGCTAGAAAGGATTCATGACTTGGTGGTATCCTACCAGTCTCTTTGGGTTTTTGTAACCCTCTTAAACCAAAACAGTCAGGAACTTATAGGGGACTACTGAGCTATGATACTAAATCCATCACAACCTGTGCCCATAAAGTTCTCCTAAAAGAAATGTACCTAAGCATGGCATGCAGCCATCCTTGTTTGATGCTTACCTTGGATTCTACAAGGATCTGTCTTTTGTCTTTTATTACTTTAGAGCAATTTTTCAGATATAGTTGTATTCTTATCTGTTTAGAAAAATTATATTTCTATTAAATTATTATAGAAAGATTTGGGGGCTTTAATGAATTAAGTTCTTTTATTTTCCTTTTCTTTCTTGAAATATGGCAGTTGGTACCATTTGCCTGTACTCTCTGGGGCACACATTTGGGATGCTATTAAATCCTGCAGTCAGCCTTGTATCAGTATGAATTAAAAATCTGAACATAAGTTATACCCCTCATTGGGAAGTTAAAAAAAATAGAAGTACAATTAAGTCTAATCAAACAATTAAACAATGAACTCAATAGCTCTGGATAAAAAGAAAGGTACAGAAGCCAAACTTCCTCCTTTCATTCACCTGGAATTAGAGATCACCCACTCTAACTGGAGTTAATGCAGTGATTTGATTTTGATTAGTTGGCTCTTCTGACACAGTGTGTGTTGAAGCTGGTGAAGCTAACATCTATCAGATGTTTAGACTCCAATGAGCAAGCATTTCTTAGTTTCTGCAGAAATTAAAGTGGGATCCTTAGCAAAGTAAGGAATAGAGTAAGGCCCCAAATGTGACTTCAGTCTTAACATGACAAAATGGCAATGCCGTGCAGAGCTCTCTGGTTTCAAAAGGGTTTTTTTCACATGAGATTTGTGCAAAGGTTGTTTTTTGAGTTTTTCTTTCTTCCCACTCCCCCATTTGTTGAAGTGAAATACTACCATTTTCTTCAATACATACATGTGATATATATTAATATATGTAATATATGTACACTGTATATATGATACTCTTTATATATAACATATAGATTCATTAGTATGTATCAATGTTAACATATATTAGCATATATACAAATATATAATACATATAGAGGTATATCATAATATTAATATATGCATTGTATATTACATTATAAAATATAATATTTTTCCCTTCTTCCTATGGTGACATATCTTTCTCTAAACAAAATAGTCATAATTCTTAGGATACCTTTTCTGTCTTCTTAGTCCTCCAAGTATAAACATTCTCACCTAATTTAAATAAAATGGTCAAAGACCTCCTGATCTTTGTCAGTCTTTTCCCAAGTATTACTACCCTTCTAGCTTGCTTCCAAAATGGTGTGTGTGTGTGTGTGTGTGTGCACTGTGACCCCACATAATACCATGCATGCATTAGTGAAATCTCAAAAACAGTTGCTTTCGTATATATTGTTTTTGTCCATTTTATTATTACTCCCATTTTTGAATCTTTGTCATTGGAACATTCTGTCCATGGCTCTTCTCATGGCTATTCTTTTTTTTTTTTTTTTTAAGATTTTTTATTTATTTATTTGACAGACAGAGATCTCACGTAGGCAGAGAGGCAGACACAGAGAGAGGGGAGGAAGCAGGCTCCCTGCTGAGCAGAGAGCTGGAGGCGGGGCTCGATTCTTGGACCCTGAGCCCTGAGCGGAAGGCAGAGGCTTTAACCCACCGAGCCACCCAGGCGCCCCCACATGGCTATTCTTAATTCTACTTTTTTCCCCTGTGCTTTTAGCCATTCAGTTGCCCTGAAACCATGGAGTCAATATTCATCCACATTTAAATCTTACTATTCATCTCACCAATTTCCCTTTGCACCTTCTCCTGTTTTTTTCTTTTTTCCATTTTCTCTATTAGCAATAAATCTTCTGCAAATTGTTGACTGTAAAGTACGTTTTTTGGCTAACATTCTGCAAATTATAGTACCTTATGTGGTCTGATTACTCCATATTCTAATGACTTACTACCTCTGTTCAAAGACTAACATTGATCGTTAGATTTAACCACGAGGAGGCTTCTGTAAAGAAAGCCATTATGTCAGTGTGGCAGAGAAAGAAACCATCAATGCTGCACTAGACTAACAGGGAAATAAAGCTCAGGAAGTAGAAGTAGATGGAAACATATAGGGAAAAGATGTGGAACAGGAGTGAGTGAGTGTGTGTGTGTGTATGTTGTGTGTGTGAGAGAGAGAGAGAGAGAGAGGACATGTGTCTATAAAGAAAAAAACTCTTGAAATCTAGTCGGATAGGATACAATTTACAAGACAAGATTGAAACCATGAAAGAGAGAGATTTCTACTTCCACTGCAGATGAAAAAAAAAAAAAAAAGAAAGAAAAGAAAAGAAAGAAATACTGCTCGCACTCTTAAAAAGAGGAAAAGTGGAATAAACTATAAAATCACAACTTTCAGAGAGCTGTGCTTATAGGGTAACTGTGACCAGGAATATCAGCTTCTCTTTCCTCCATGAAGAAAGAGCACACATAGAATGTCTCAGCTACAGCAAAACACAGGAAGAAGACAGACAGATGTGAAAGCTGGGGCACACACTATCAATGGATTCCAAAGGATGAGCATGGGTTAGCATAAGAAAACAGAATACCAGGGAATTTCAGACACAAATGGAATCTGTACCAACTTGCAGGCATATTTCCATGAACCTTAATTCAGAGCTTGCAGGAAAGACTACCAGGAACAAAGACTGAAGAGAGCCTCCCTTTTTGGTACAAGTTATGGAGGGGAAAGCTATGAAAACCTACTCTCCTACAGACTTAAGTCTACGAGAGAAGTGCAGAAAACATAATAGTCCCAAGGGCACAGATACACACTCATTCATGATAGAGGTAGGACATTAGGAATAAAATCTTCTGAATCTGGGAAGGGTTTCAAAGGCAGTTTTGAGGCTTCCTACCTCCATTTAAGTCTCAGGAAGGACCATAGCACAGGCAGAAGGAACAGAAATGCAAAAAAAAAAACTTTATACCATGTATCAGGCATACAAGGCCTCCCTAAGACTGAAGCTAGAGCAGGGAAGGAGAGGTCACCCCTTGTCATCCACCACCCAATCTGGGAAATAGTAGTAAGCAATAGCACTGTTTGCTGGGAGGGGCAAGAGTATGCAAATAACAGGTCTTCTCCAGGGTGAATGTAACAGGGTAGTGAAATGTTAGAGCAGAGCAAAGGCATTGCACAATCCCTCTAGCACTCTAGCTCCTCACCCAGCCTGAGTCAACCTTAGAGTAAGCTGAAACCAGTGATTTAATGACTATAACCACAGATCAATTTTAGATTAGGAGGAGGAATACCCAATTCCAGTGGAAATTCTTTTTACTCTGAATAGTTTCTCTTGTTCTACACAAGATGTATGACTTAAATAAAACATTATAACACTCAACAGAGCAAAATTAAAATTACAAAGAAGGGCTCCTGGGTGGTACAGTTGGTGAAGTGACAGACTCTTGGTTTCAACTTAGGTTAATGTATCAGGGTCCTGAGATCAAACCCCACATTAGACTCCACACCCAGCACAGAGTCTGCTAAAGACCCTCTTTCTCTCTCCCTCTGTGCCTCCCTCTACTCTCTTTCTCTCTCTCTAAAATCAATAAATAAATCTTAGAAATATTACAAGGAAAAAAATCATCAAGACTCACAACCATTAACAGAACCAGACTCATATATCACCAGATATTGGAACTGCAGTATGGAGAAATTAAAATAACTATAATTAATATGTTGAAGACTCCATTTTAAAAGATGAAAAATACAGACAAAAAGGTGAAGTATATCAGCTGAGAGATGGAAACTTTGAGTCCAATGAGATTTTATTTTCAATGACTTTGATGAACAAATTCTTTGAAAGACACAAAATGTCACTCAAGAAGAAACAGATAACCTGAATAATCCTATATCTATTAAATAAATTCAATTCCTTGTGAAATAACTATCCAACATATTCAGGTCCAGATGTCTTCCCTGACAAATTCTACCAAGTGTATAAAATAGAAATAATACCAATTCTATACAAACTCTTTAAGAATATATAGAAGGAAGAAGCCCTTTCTAACACAGTTTAGAATATCCTGATATCAAAAGAGGGTGGAGTAACCAAACATGTCAGGTCTCTTAGACAGCTATTCACTAACTTATAATTGGAGAATTTAAAATGTCTTAAATGTAGCAGAACAAGGAAGAAACAAATAGTCGTTTTTCCATGTTTTGTTGTAGAACCTGTTATGAATCTCAGAGGTTGGTTTTACTTAGCTCCACAGAGTATGAGTCCAGGTTGGGTGCAGAGTAGGAAGAAGAACATGTGCCATCAGTGATTTGAAAGAATACGGTCCACTTAACACAGAGAAGAGGTAAAATTAAATAAATACATGAAGGTTCTTGGATAATGTTAAAGACCTGTGAAAGTCAGTGGCCATAAATCAACAATGTGTTGTTCTAATTCTCATTGTCATTGTCTCTGGGGTGCTTCCCGTCTATATTTGTCCCCACATGGTTGCATGGCACTCTGTGCAGAGCTCTCCAGCGTGTAATCTCCCCAGGGATATTGCTCTCATAAATGGTTTAATTCAAAATCCCAAAGGTGGCACAGAAGAAAGAGCAGCAGTCTAGGGAGTTAGCCTCTTAGAAGCTGTTTAACCTTGAACAAGGTTGTTTCCTTTTTGAAACTGCAACTTTTTTAAGATTTACTCATTTTGAGAGAGAGAGAGAGAGAGAGAGAGAGAAGGGCAGAAGGAGAGGGAGAGAAATCCTCAAGCAGACTCCCCACTGAGCAGGGAGCCCAATGAGGGGCTCCATCCCAAGACCCTGAGACAGTGACCTGAGCTGAAGGCAGAAGCTTAATCTACTGGGCACATGGATGCCCTTCAAATTCCTCATCTTTAACATGAGAATAATAATCATTTGAAATAAAACTTGTAATATATATATAGTAATTCAACAGATGTCAGCCATTAATATACTCAATATAAATAAAAAGAGCATTAACATTTCTATGGAGAGCCCTCTCCGCAATCACTTAGCTCCAAGCAACCTGGTCTACACAAGAGGCTGAGGTAGTCAGACACATTTGATAGTCATGCATCCACAGACTAAAATCACTCCCTTGACCTTATCCCTGCTTTCTTAAATTACTCAACTTTATTTTTAAGAAAAGTTTTAGGTTTACAGAAAAAAGTGAACCAAGTACAGACTTCCCATATACTGTCTCTCTTCCCTCCTCCCATACAACTGCCCCTATTATTAGCCCTCATTATCAACATCTTGCATTGGTGTGGTAGCTTCGTTACAACCTATGAGCCAATTTTGATACATCATTATAACAAAAGTCTATAGTTTATAGCACGGTTCACTTTTTGTGTGGTACACTTCTATGGGTTTTGAAAAATCCATAAAGCTATGTATCCACAATTAAAATATCATATGAAATGATTTCATGGTTGTAGGTTGATCTAGGGATATGATACTTGCTTTGGGTGTGAGAGCTTTTGGGTTCAAGTCCTAGATAAACCCACTTCGTCTTCAGTCATTTGGATTTAGAGAATCCCAAAACAAAACAAAACAACCAATGTTTCCTCAAAATACTTTGATGACCCTAAAATTCCCGTGTTTTCTTCTGTTTCATACCCCCTTTACTGGAAACCCTGGCAACTGTGGATCATTTTACTATCTACAGCTGCCTTTTCCAGAATGTCATATAGTTGGAATCACACAGTCTTATCCTTTTCAGATTGACTTCTTTCACTTCGTTATATACACTCAAGTTTCCTTTATGTCTTCTCATGATTTGATAGCTCATGTCCTTTTATCACTGAATAATAATGCCTTTGTATGGATGTATCACAGTTGGTTTGTTCATTCATGTATTGAAGGGCATCTTGGCTGCTTCCAATTTTTGGTAATTTAAGTCCTATAAACACATTCCTATGCAGGGTTTTTGTGGATGTAAATTTTGAAGTTGTTTGTGTAAGTATCAGGTCAGGGAGAATGGCTGCTGGATCTTATGACAGGATTAGGTTTAGCTTTGTGAGAAACTGTCACACTGGCTTCCAAAATGGCTACACAATTGTCTGAAAAGACAATCCTTTCTTCATTGAACTGCCATTGCTCTTTTGTTTGGTTGACTATATTTGCATGGATCTATTTATGAACTTTATTCTGGTCCACTGACCTATTTGTCTATATCATGCTCTTTTGATTACTATAGCTTTACAGTAAGTCTTGAGGTCATGTAATGCCAGTCCTTCAAATTGGTTTTGTTTCAACATTGTATTGACTATTCCAGGTCCTTTGATCTTCCATATAAACCTTAGAGTCATTTTTGTCAATGTTAATAAAATAACTTGCTGAGATTTTTAACTGAGACTCTGTTGAATCTATGTATCAGATTAAACAGCACTAATATCTTAACAATGTTGAGTCTTCAGGTGAATGGACTATTTCCTCCTTTATTTAGATCTTCTTTCATTTATTTCATCAGAATTGTACAGTCTTCTCACATGAAAACAGTATGTGTTTTGTTAAATTTATACCTAAATATTTACTCTTAATTTATAATGTAAATGGAGTTGTATTTTTAAAGACTTATTTACTTTTTTTAAATTTTAATTTTTTAAAAAGATTTTGTTTATTTGACAGACAGAGATCACAAGTAGGCAGAGGGAGGCAGGCAGAGAGAGAGGAGGGAAGAAGGCTCCTTGCTGAGGCGTCAATGTCATACTACATTGACTAGGACTCCCAATAAGTTGTTATATAACATTGGTGAGATGGGACAACCTTACCTTGTTCTGGATCTTAAGGGGAAAGCCCCTAGTTTTTCACCATTGAATATGATGTTAGCTGTAGGTTTTTGCAGATGTTATCAAGTTAAGGAAATTACCCTGTAGTCTGAGTTAGCTGAAAGTTTTAAACAGGAATTTGTGTTGCATTTTGTTAAATTTGTTGATCTACTGTTATACCATTTTTCTTTAGTTTGTTGATATGATAGTTATATTAATTGCCTTATGAATGTTGAATCACCCTTGCATACTTGGATAAATGTCCCTTAGTCATGGTGTAGAATTCCTTTTATACATTGTTGGATTCATTTACTAATATTTTGTTGAAGAGTTTTGCATCTACGTTCATGAGAGACATTGGTTTTTACTTTTCTTTCCTTGAAATGACTTTGTTTGCTTTTATTATTAGGCTACTTCTAGACTAATAACAATTTAGAGATGTTTCTCTGTTTCTATTTTCTGGAAAAGATTGTAGAAAACTGGTACTTTTTTTCCCCCTTAAATATTTGTAGAATTCACCAGTGAAACCATCTGGTTCTAGTGCTTTCTTCTTTGGAGTGCTATTAGTTATTGATTTAATTTAATAAATATAAGCTTATCCAGGTTATCTATTTCACTTTGTGTGACTTCTGGTAGATAGTTCATATCAAGAAATTGACCCATTTCTTCTACATTATCAAATTTATGAGTATATTTATGAGAAATATAAATTTATGAGAAATATTATTTCAGTATCCTTTTAACATATATGGAATTAATAGTTATGCTCTTTTTATATTAGTAATTTCTGTTTCCTCTTTTTTTTCTTAGTTTGTCTGTCTAGAAATCTATCATTCTTATTCTTCCAAATAATAAGCATTTGGTTTTGCTGAGTTTTCTATTGATTTCTTGTTTTCATTGTCATTTATTTCTGCTCTAATTTTTGTTACTTCTTTTTTCTGCTTTGTCTTAAATTAATATAGGTTTTCTGGTTTGTGTTAATCAATGTTAGCTTGGAATATCTTTAAACATGTTTTAACATTTAACTGTATATTTATATTTGAGTTGGTATATTTGTAGACAACATAGGGTTGAGTCTGGTTTTTTTTTTTTTTTTTTAAATCCATGCTAAGAGTCTTTGTCTTTTAATTGATGCACTTAATCCACTAATATTTATAGTGATCACTAACATAATTGGATTGATATCTATGTTACTTTTCCTATCCATTGACTTTGTTTCTCCATTTTTAATTTAACATTTTATATGATTCCATTTTATTTTTTCTCTTAGCATATCAATTATACATCTTTTAATTTTATCCATCCATCCACCCACTCATCCATCCATCCATCCATCTATCTACCTAGAGTTTTCAATATACATTTACAACTAATCTAAATTCACTCAAAATAACACTATATTCCTTCATGGATAGTGCAAGTCCCTTTTAATAAAGCATTCCCAATTTTTCCCTCTCTTTCTGTATTACACCACTTTCATTCTTTTCACTTACCCATTAGCTATGAAGAGTCAATACATTGTTGTCAAGTTTTGAAGATACTTTCACCTGTAGGATTAATTAAGAGTAGGAAAAATAGAGTATTTTATTCTACTTCTACTTATTCCTTCTCTAACACTTTTCTTTTTCTTTTTTATTTTTTTTAATAAAGTTCAAGTTTGTGACCTGTATCATTTCTTTTCTGAAGAGTTTCTTTGGATAGTTCTTAAAAGGCTGACTTACTCAGTTTCTCCTGAAGAAAATCTTTATTTTTCCTTCATTTTTAAGGATATTTTAACTATGTACAGAATTTTAGGTGGGTGGTCTATTTCTCTGAACAATTATACATATTACAATTTCTCCTTGCCTTCATGGTCTCTCGAGAGAAATCCATTATAATTCTTATCCTGTTGCTTTAAGAGGTATTCCCCACACCTTTGTTGTCTTTAAAATTTTCTCTTAGTCTGTGATTTTCTAAAGTTTAATCATAATATGTCCAGACGTAGTTTTGTTTTTGTTTTTTTGTTTGTTTGTTTGTTTGTTTTTTGCATTTATCCTGCTTGGTGTTCTCTGACTTCCCTACATCTGTTGTTTGGTGTGTGATATTAATTTTGGAAAATTTTCAACATTACTTCAAATTTTTCTCAAGTTACTTTTTCTCTTTTTCTGGCAGTCCTATTACATGTATATCTTTGTAAATGTCCCACTTTTTTTGGATATTGTGTTGTAAATTTTTCATTTTTTTCCCTCTTTGTCTCTCAGCTTGGGAATTTTTTTTTATTTAAATTTATTTTCAGCATAACAGTATTCATTATTTTTTCACCACACCCAGTGCTCCATGTAATCCATGCCCTCTATAATACCCACCACCTGGTACCCCAACCTCCCACCGCCACTTCAAACCCCTCAGATTGTTTTTCAGAGTCCATAGTCTCTCATGATTCACCTCCCCTTCCAATTTCCCCCAACTACCTTCTTCTCTCTAACTCCCCATGTCCTCCATGCTATTTGTTATGCTAGCTTGGGAAATTTTTATTGCTGTATCTTCAAGTTCATTGAGTTTTTCCTTGGTCATGGCCAGTTCATTGATGAGACCCTTGAAAGGATTTTTTTTTTTTTGTTAGTGTTATTTCTCACATTTCCTTTTGACTCAGAGTTTCTGTATTTCTGCTAACCTTATTCATCTGCTCTTACATGTTGTCTGCTTTCTTTTTTAGAGCCCTTGGTATATTAATCATATTTATTTGAAGTTATCATCTGATAATTCTAAAATATCTGCCATCTCTGAGTTTGATTCTGATGCTACTTTGTTTATTCAGATTATGTATATTTGTTTTTCCTTTTTGCATGTCTTTTAATTTCTTGTTAAAAGCACAGGTAATACATCAGGTAAAAGGAACTGAGATAAATAGGTCTTTCATTTGTGTTTTTATGTTTATCTGGCTAGGAGTTACAGGGCCAAGTTTAATGTTTGTTGCAGCTGTGTGTTTCAGAGAATAAAATTTCTTCTAGTGTTGTTTCTGTCTCCTCTGTTATCCTTGGGTGTTTCTTGGAGACTCTAGAGAGTGTCTGAGGCTTATAGTCCTTTCAGCTATAATCCCCTATTATTACAGAGGAACCCTACTGATGTGGGTGTAGGGTGAAGGTGGCCAGAAAGTAATCCTGTAATCCTATAATTAGATCTCAGTCTCTCCATCAGCCTGTCCTTTGGCAGTTATTTTCACAAGAGCTTCCCAGGTCCTCCCCCCTCCTTTAGGTGAAGTGGGAAGTCTAGTGTGACCTGGAGCTGGCTATTTCCCTTCTTCCAGGTCAATTAGGCTCTGCTCAAATCCAGGTGTGTTAGGCTCTGGTAAAAGGATATCTTCCAGGGGCAGTCTTCTGTCAAGGAGAAGAGAATGTTCCAGGCACATTTCAAAATGGTTTCTTTTTTCCCTTTTACTGATAGAAGTACAAGGGAATTTTTCTTTGATCTTCCTCCAGAGAATCTGGTAGAGATCATGACGGAAAAACTCAGGAAAGTATGAAGACTCCCCTAAGATTGCTCTCCTCTCTTGAGTTTTTAACTTTCAGCTCTCAGGGACACAGAGCCTCTGGAGGCTCGTCAGCTATGGCTGTTTCACTATCACCGCTGTTTCCAGTTGCCTCTGCTTGTGGGCTTCTGCTTCCATTAAGCGGTGGTGCTAGGGATCCACCTGTCATTCCAGTTTTAGTGAAAATGCTTTGTTTTGTGATCCTAATTCCCTAATGGATCTAAGAAGAGTTGTTGATTTTCAGGTTTTTTTTTGTTTTGTTTTTTTTCTTTTATACTTTCTTTTTGTGAAGATGGGACTGACAACTTCCAAGCTCTTCCTATGTTGGACCAGAAATCTCTGGTTCAGAATTGAAGTTTCTGAGCTAAAAAAAGGATACTATATGACAATAATCTTATTTTAGGAATGAGGAAACTATGATGCTGATTATTTAAATAAATTCCCAGAGTCACAACTGTAGTGTATTGCTGGACTGAGTCTACAACTCTTATCTCCTAGCTTGCAGCCTTGTGCTCTGTTCCTTATTTATTCTTACCCTATAGAGCTTTATCAAGGACCTGCACTCTTGCTGACTATTTCCCTTCAAATTCCCCTTCTTTCCTCCTTCTCATTAGCATTTAATATGATCAAATCTCTCCCACATGAAAACAAGTACTTTCCCATGGCTGCTATCCTACCCCTTCCTTTAAAAAATTAATTTTAACCATACAGACTTTGAAATGGACTGGCCTTGCCTCTAATTGGAAGTAAGCAGGTGATACGTCATAACTGTGCCCCTTGCTGATTTTTAAGTGCAGTAAAATTACCAATTAAAATGAAAACAATAAATAAAATAAAATAAAAACAAAAAAATTAATTTTATTCAAAATGGCATGAACTTACAGCAATGTACATGTATGCACAACACATGGGTTTGTGAAGAATGCTTCACTGGAGGTAAAAAGAAAATGTTAAAGTTACACATATGGCTTATTTGATCTCATTCAATTTAGCTATATTTTGATCATCTATTATATACTATTTGTAAATAAATGGATCTCTATGGGGGGACATACTCATAAAAATTTACTAATGAGAAATACAAAACAAAGAATTTGGAAGCTGATATAAGTGATTACCAAGTTTATGTTAACATCAAATTTTGTTTAAATATGTCATTATCTACATATCCCAAGGGACCTGTGTGATCATTTTCTCATTTAAATATGCACATCTGCAGACACATTACTGGTTTGGATGTGAATTGTGTGCATGGTGTCCAATATCAAACATACGACCTCAAACACTTTTTTTGTCATTTTAATTGCCATATTTACAACTCTGATTTGCAAGTTATCTGTGTCTTAATAACTTTATAAATGTGTCAATTCCTAGGAGTTCCACTGATAATAAGATTCTATGTAAGACAGAGACAGGAGTTAACAGTTCAAACACTGAACTGGTTCATGTGAGTACAGACAAATTCTCGCATTCTTACTGAATTTTTTCTTTTATATCACCATTAATACCCCAAAGGTGTCTCTGAGCCTATTTGTGATAATGCAAATGTGTCTTCAAATTGTACAAATTAAAATGAAGTTAAAGGCCAATAAAAGAACATGGCATCTATATTTCTGACACAATAATAATATGTTTATAGTAGATCACATGCTACTGATTCTCTCATTTATTTGATTCCATGAGATCTAAAAATGAATAATGACAAAATAACTGCACCCCTATGAGAATACATCATTTTTAGAACTAATAAGGATCTTAAAATGAATCTTCTTGAATATCTTTATTTTTTTAAATTAAATTTATTTATTTTCAGCATAACAGTATTCATTATTTTTTCACCACACCCAGTGCTCCATGCAGTCCATGCCCTCTATAATACCCACCACCTGGTACCCCAACCTCCCACACCCCCGCCACTTCAAACCCCTCAGATTGTTTTTCAAAGTCCATAGTCTCTCATGATTCACCTCCCCTTCCAATTTCCCCCAACTCCCTTCTCTTCTCTCACTCCCCATGTCCTCCATGCTATTTGTTATGCTCCACAAATAAGTGAAACCATATGATAATTGACTCTCTCTGCTTGACTTATTTCACTCAGCATAATCTCTTCCAGTCCCAGCCATGTTGCTACAAAAGTTGGGTATTCATCCTTTCTGATGGAGGCATAATACTCCATAGTGTATATGGACCACATCTACCTTATCCTTTTGTCCGTTGAAGGGCATCTTGGTTCTTTCCACAGTTTGGCGACCGTAGCCATTGCTGCTATAAACATTGGGGTAGAGATGGCCCTTCTTTTCACTACATCTGTATTTTTGGGGTAAATACCGAGGAGTGCAATTGCAGGGTCATAGGGAATATCTTTATTTTTTAAATTTTTTAAAATATTTTATTTATTTATTTGACAGACAGAGATCACAGGTAGGCAGAGAGGCAGACAGAGAGAGAGAGAGGAAGGGAAGCAGGCTCCCTGCTGAGCAGAGAGCCCTATGTGAGGCTTGATCCCACGACCCTGGGATCATTGACTGGTATGTATATATATATATATATATATATACCATGCCTTGATATTTGCTCAAGTATTACTCAGGGTGTTTTGTGAGGGTGTTTTTCAGTAGCTTAACATATAAATTGGTAGACTGAATAAAACAGATTGCCCTCTAGAATGTGGGTGGGCCTCATCCAATCAGTTGAAAGTCTGAGTAGAACAAAGGCACACTTCCTCTGAACAAGACAATCATACATGCATGTAGATAACACACAGATATAGATACAGATACAAAGATAAATAAAGGGGCACCTGGGTGGCTCAGTGTACCTGCCTTTGGTTCAGCTCAGTGAACCTGCCTTTGGTTCAGCTCATGATCTCAGGGTCTTGGGATCAAGCCCCACATCGGGCTCTCTGCTCAGAGGGAGCCTGCTTCTCCCTCTCTCTCTCTGCCTGCCTCCCTGCCTACTTGTGATCTCTGTCAAGTAAATAAATAAAACCTTTAAAAATAAATAAAGATACAAATAGGTGATAGATAGATGGAGAGATAGAGATCTCTGTATCTCTACCTGGCTGTCTGTCTGTCTATCCATCCATCCATCCTATTGGTTCTGTTTCTCTGAGGAAACCTAAAGTACAAAGATGACATTACATTATAAAAAGAGCCTTCCATATTCTCCCACTCTATGCTGCTCTTTGAAATTTAACATCCCTTGAGAGAGAAGTACAAGTGAGTAAGCCCTTCAATGCCCTGAAAGTCCATGAATTCTAGGGGACTGTAAGCAAGTGTGGTAGGAGGTAGGGCATCATGATACAGGAGTAAGATTTAGTGAACCTCTACGATTGGCCTCAAAGAACATGCAGAATCTTTTTTTTATTTTTTTACTTAAAGAAGCCCTCAGTTGTGTTTTGAATCTTCAGGCTACCTGTCAGTATGCTAGCCATTTTGTGTTAGTTTGTACTCTCTGACAGTTTCGGGGGACGCAGGAATGCCATGAAGAGTTTTTCTCAACAAAGTTATATTGATTCACTCTTAAAAATATTAATTACAATTATCACGAGTTGGGGAAGCTGGGTGGCTTAGTTGTTAAGGGTCTGCCTTCGGTTCCGGACATGATCCCAGGGTCCTGGGATGGAGTTCTATTTTGGGTTCCCTGCTCACTCAGAAGCCTGCTATTCCCTCTCCCACTCTCGCTACTCGTGTTTTCTCTCTCACTGTCTCTCTCTGTCAAATAAATAAAACCTTTAAAAAATTTTTTTACCATGAATCTCAAAATTTAGATTCCTAGTTTTTGGGTATGTTTTTTGGGTATGGGTTTTCATGTGCATAATATATTTACAGATCTAAATCAAAATGGTTTTGGCAGGTCCTATGTTGCTGATTTTCCATATATATTTGAATCCATTGGAGTACTATTATTTTCAAGGCTTTTGTGAGAATGTATTAGTAATGTTTCATATCATGTAACCCAACCATAGCAATAGAATATGTGAGAATATATGAATTTCACACATAGTATAACCCATTTTAACAGTAGCATATAACCCTTATTACTACTTAGCAAATTAATTTCAGATTTATTTTATGTAGTTTATGTTGTGAAGGACATACAGAAGCTCAAATCCAAATCTGTATATTAATGAGCTATGTTGCATTTAGATTCCACTCTGTCTTTCTTTGATAACAATTTTCAAATAAAATCTATTATGACACTGAAAGTCTATGCATTTCAATGAAATAAATCAAAGTTCATTTCTTAAAAACCATGTTCCTAGGATAAAATATCGCTAAATATTTCATGATTTATTCTATAAAAAGAATAATAGAGGTCATCCAATTTCTCTATTGCTATTTTATGATGTTGGTCAAAGGGTACTTTACTTTCTCTACAGTGGAGATCTGGTGGTCTCTGCTCCATTTTAATAACACAGGAATTAAAATGAACCCAAGTCTCCTTTGACCCTTATTTGTATTCTAATGGCCATTGCAGAGCCTGAAGTAGAAAACAGTGGGCAAACATATGGAATCCACGTTCTGTGGGAAAAGAGCAGTTAGACCTGATACGTTAAGTCAAGAGAGTACATAGGTTTATGAAAAATAAAGTCTTCTCATCTGATCTACCAAAAAAGGTAAACCAGAGGACTTAACTCTTTTCTTCCTATTTAACTAGCCCAGCTGACACCTGAACAACAGAGGCTGGAACTGTGTGGGTCTAATTATTCACAGACATTTTTTGAGCAATACTGCACTGTATGTGTATTTTCTTTTCCTTATGATTTTCCTAATAACTTCAGTTTTCTGTTCTCTTGCCTACTTTATGATAAGTATACAGTATATAATACAGGTAGCAAACAAAATATGTGTCAAACTACTATTTATGCTATTAGTAAGGATTCTGGATAGCAACAGGCTACCAGTAATTAAGTTTTGGAGGAGGTAAAAAGTCTGTGGATTTTCAGCTGTGCAGTGATTGGCGTCCCTCACCCCTACACTGGTCAAGGGTCAACTGTAATCCCTTATTAAGACACTGATCATTGAACTGCATAGTTAACTGGAGGGCTGAGTAAGACTATAAATTAATTTCAAATAAGCACCTGAAGGTGGGGGATGAAAAGAAGGGAGTGGTCTTAAGCACTGAGCTCTTGTGAGGTAGTAATTTACTCTTCATTATGGCCAAGCTGTTGCTCTGGTTTAAGTGCCAGTTCAAACTGCTATTTAAAAGAGAGAGAGAGAGAGAGAGAGAGAGAGAGAGAGAGAGAGAATGAGGTATAGTAACCATAGCAACTGACACACCACATGACATTGATATTTCCCCTCCTGAGAAGAAAAAAGCCCATTTTTAAAGCAACTGTCATACATACAAAGAATGCTTTCTGATAAACTTACTGAAGTTGTAATCTGCTTCCCCAAGGACAAAATGAGAAAGAGAGAGAGAGAGAGAGAGACTTTTAACAAGTCCACGCATTTGAAATTATGAAGATTCAAACAAAAACTTCAGGGATTTATTATTTATAAATTAATCTGAGCTATTCAAAGTGTCAGAGTTGTCATTGTGCAGCCTCTCATGAAATGCAATAATTTCTGAGGTGATATTTATACTTTTGTCAGGGAAGGAGGGATGGATGACTTTTCTTCATAAAGTAACCATTCTGGCCCATATTCTTCAATAAATGACAACTGATTTACTTGAAAGTCTTCAAATTCTATGACACTAAATTTTTCCCTGAATATTTATTATTGATTAATTTCTTTCTTTCTTTCTTTCTTTCTTTCTTTCTTTCTTTCTTGCTTTCTTGCTTTCTTGCTTTCATGCTACCACTACTAAATATCTCATTATAGCACAAGTGTCACAGTCATCAAAAAGTTACTCAAGGAAATATAGTCAATGTTGAATTATCTGACTTGATAGAAGGATATCAATAATACAAAATTGTAGATAACTACTCCCCCCGCCATCATTTATGTAACCCTTATTGACTTTCATTGCCCAGAAACCATTTTTTAATACTTATGGTGATCTGAAAAATGCCATGATATGGGAAGATATTGTATTGGGTCCTTCAATATTAAGGGTGTCAGAGGGAAGCATAAGGACCAGCCAAGGAGAGGGAGAAGGAACAGCCAGTAAGAGAAAAGGAAAACAGAAATTAAAATGAGATACTGGAATCCAAGGGAAGAATGTTTTGGAAAGGTGGTCAGTTCTATCTCATGTTGCTGAAAAAAACCTGAACATTTCTCATCGACATTAGGGACAAAGTTAGTAGCTTCAGTGCTGTGCTGAGAGTAAAGCCAGACTGTAGGAGTTTAAAAGAAATAGGAGTAAAGGGTTAGAGAGAGAGTTGGTGTAGGTAACATGTTCAAGCTCTTCTGCAAAGGGACTAAAAATAATTATTGCTGGATTCAAGAGAGAGCTTTTATTTACGATGGCTAAAAACAGCATGAGTATATACTAGACAGAATGATAGAAGGGCTGAGGTCCAGCTACAAATGAAGGTTTGATTTCAGAAATATGAAAAGTTCATCTATGACAAAAAGCTATAAAGCAAAGAAAATGAACGATGGCAATAAGGGTATTTGGTGGTAGAAGTCCATACAAGTTACCTTCTATTCACTGTAGAAAATTAAAGAACCATCTAAAAATGAGGATATAGGGAAAGATGTCTGCAGTTTGTAATAGACTGGGAAATGAATGGGTCAGGGAAATGTAAAATGATTTCTGGACAGCCTTAAGGATTCATCCAAGGTATATGTCATACATTTAAATACTGCATGATTCTGTTTTTGTATTTGTGTTTCTTTACTTGTATTTAGTAAAAGGTAGTAGGTGTGCAATAGGTGAAGTTGGATTTAAGAAAGTTTCTGATTTTGTTAGGTTAGTAAAATGATGTGAGAGAGGAGTTAAGGAAGTCCCTAGAAATGCAAGAAAGTAATAATAATGGCTAACCTGGTATGTATACTAATTTGAAAGAAGATACAAAGTATCTAGGGAGTGTGGTATAGCAAAAAGCAGGTCAAATAAATAGAATGGAATTCCCAGAGAGTTAATGTTGTTGCAACTGGGGGACCAGAGAGAATGCGCTGGAAAGATAGAAAATGATAGAGTAGGACAGATGAATCTGAGATTATGAATGGATTGCAGTAAATGGTATTGCATAGGTCTAGTCTAAAACTCTACTCCCTCTATTCAAGACATTTATAACATGGGACATTTTCACACAGATTATATAGCTTCATTCTAAAAGTGTAGCTACAAGGGAGCAAAAGTTCAGTTTGTTGCCTTTTCTGATACTAATGTCAAACCGTGACTATGACATGAGAGAATCTGAATCTATATTAGTCAAACTGACGGATGAATGAGTAAGTGTGTGGGTGGATGGATGATGGATGGATGGATGAAAATGCTGCTATATTCCTAATTAACACAGAAAACAAATGCTTAGTAAAATAAAGCTGTAGATTATTCAGTGAGCCTAAGAACACACTGGCCTTAGAAATACCATTAACATTTCCAAAGGTACAAAGAATCCTCCTGGATTATTCCTTCTCAACCTCTCTACTCATACACACTCCTCAATGCCAGTATCAATGTCTGCTTTCTTAAGAACTCAATAAATGAGCTCTTGTTTTTTCTTACTTGTTTTGCTATAAAAATCCCCTAAGTTCAGTGAGTGAGTACATCTAAATTCTCAGAGAAGCATTAAAACCAACTCACTGTATAGTTATACAGTAACATATATAATTTATACGTTATATATAACATACATGTTATATATGTTATATATTAACATACATAATATATATTAGCAATATTAACAATATTAATATCCAATCAACTACATGTGTGTGCGCGTGTGTATGTAAAGCAACCCAGCTCTTCGTCCCTTTCGCCCGGTGGAATTTAGTCATCTCCTCCGTCTCATTTCTGCAATCTCATAGCCAGTATCTCCTCCTCTATTTCTCACCAAAACAAAAACTAATACAATACCCAAACCCAGTCTAATCTATTGTCTTCTAGCTATAAAAGCTGCTGTGAAGGGGTCTGAGATCCAAGTGGTTTCCATTCTCTTGTAGACGGTTCATATGTCCAAAACCACTTTTCCTGTTTTAGGTTAGGATCCTTTAATCAGCAAATTTTGAAATTTACTTCAGGAAAATGATCTTTTTTTTTTTTTATATTCCATTTTGAATAGTGTTTATCTTCATTTATTGGATACTCTACCTCAAAGGTACCAATGATCCCTGCTTAATTTCTTTTCAATATCAAATAGTTTTTTTAGATTGTTTTCACATATTTGTCCTTTTCATCTATGTTTTCTCAAGATTTTTCCTGTAATTTAAGAAAAATTAACTATGGTCTCTGATGATTCTAATTTAATATTCTTTGAAGAAATTATTTTGGCCCCTTATTTAATTAGATTTATAACTTCTCATATAATTTTTTATTCATTTCCTTTTTGAAACATTTTTATTAAAATAAGTTTTAATGAGATGCCATCATATGGAATAAAGGAAAAAGTTGAGAGAATTTCTTTCTCTTAATTGTGTTACAATTAAGTCTTCTACAAAGACTCGTCTGTTACATATTTATCACTCCTCACTCTCTCTTTCCTTCTTTCCTTCTTCCCTTCTTCCCTCCCTTCTTTTCCACACTTGATTTATACAGGAGCAATACTTTTTCTCTTCATCTCCAATGCTTGGGGATTTCTTTCCAAAACTTCTCTTTGCTCTGATTCACTATTCACTATGATATCTGAAACAAATAACATTTACAACTGTATATGGGACTTGTTATTCTGCCTGAACTACAACTTCAAGGGGATCATTTCTGTTTTATCTACTGACTTGTCTGTGTCAGAAAAAGGTCCATATAGGAGCTAAAAATATGACTCTGTTGTTATTTCTAGAATATCTGGCTTCTGCCCTCACTTGTGAGATAGTAAAATTCTGTAATAAGGCTCACTTCACCTCGTTGAAAGGCATATGCCACTTTATTGAAGCATATCTTTAAGTTTTACATAGTCCTAAAATCATTATTTTCATGACAGAATATCTGCTTTATGTTTCCCTACCTCATTCCCAATATCCATTTCCTTATTCCCTGGTTGAAAGAGGACAAGCGAGGGTGCTCTAAGAGTTTGTATTTCTACAATTGGGGATTGATTAATTCATGAGTATTACTCTCAGGAAATATGGAAATGGTTAACTATCATTTATTTCCAGAATATTCCATTTCTTTCCTTGTTTTGTTTCTTAAGTTGACTGGCTGGTTTTTTCCTCTTTTCTCGTTGATACTATTGGGATTTGCCCTGTTTCTCACTGGCTCCTATTATCTCCTAACAGATTCTATGATGTGGCTTCAATCAGCCATCTTAACCTGGATGTTTCTATTATTCTGCATTTTAAATTAATCTTAAAAACTTACATTAATTAAACCCAATGAAACATCTCAGCTCATGGGGATGTCAAGGCATCCCCATCTTTTCCATAAAATATTTTAACTGGGATCATAGTTAAGACTTCCATTTTTTAATAAAACTAAACATTAGAAATAACATTCTCCTTTGTTTTTTCTTGCGGTAATATTGATGTCTTATTTCATTACCTTATACTTGCCTTAGCAATGGAGCTTTTATTGGTGTTTTATTTAAAGAGAAAAATATTATGTAATTCAGTAATCTCTACATGAGAACATTTTTCAGGATTTTTTGAGTCAATTTTTAATATCATTTTCATTCAAACATAACAAATGGGAATTAAAACTCATGCAGAGATATGAGAACTTCCAGATTTCTTCTCTACAAACCAATCAGGGAAAATATAATATAATTTTTCATAGTTTTCCAAAGGATTTTAAAAAGTGGCATCAGGGTACATTATATTCCTTTTGTGTTCCTGCTTGAATTTATTAAAAATGGTTTTGAATAGAGTCCTTGAAATTTTACCACAGGACACATTCCTACATTAATTTCAGGGAAATGGACAAGAGGCTCTCACAGCTCCCTCCCTCCCTCAGACAAATCACAGCTCAGTCAGTACCATATCCTGTTACTTTCCTTTCTATAGTTGCCAAAGAGATTGGTGGTAATTTTAGAAAAGCTAACAGCATCTGGAGGTGTTAGTGTTCTGGGGAGCAATTTGGATTGAAAGAGAATATATGCTACATATACTGAAATCTGAACCTACTCAAACTTCAGGGGATACAAGGATAGAATTAAGTACTGTTCTGTTCAGTGGAAACCTCTGGGTAATGAGAGAACACAATTTACTTTTCCAATTCAGTAAGTCTCCAAAAAACTTTGAAGGTGGGGTCAGGTAAGCGTTTTAACCTCAAAGAGTTAATCCTAAATAACTCTTGAACTCTTCAGTTTAGCTAGGCTAGAAAAACTGGGCCAGGGTGTTAAATATAGAAATAACAGACCATGAAGAGATTTAAAAAAAAAAAAAAAAACTTGTTGGTCTCAAAAAACAAGCAACTGATTGCAGAGTAAGAAAAAGTTCACTATATGGAATGTGAAAGAACTGCCTATATAAGACATATTTAAAGTTCTGCAAAATTAACTGTCTTAATATGCAAAGTAATTTAAACAGTACATATTAAGTTTATTTCTGGTTCCATGGAAAGGTTCTAAAAAATTACTGAAAACTCACAAACTGAAAATGTCCTGCCACTAGGAACCGTTTCCCAGAGCTTATGTATCAGTGAATGGTAACTTAAGTGCCCACATGGCTAAGACTGGATAGACCTATAACAGAGGGGTGATGTTTTGCTGCCCTGGTACGTTCTATACTGAATGTCTGTGTCTCCCCCAATTCATAACTTAAACCCTAATCCCCAATATGGTTGTACGGGGGTGCGGGGAGGGGGCTTTGAAGGAAGTCTAAATTTAGACAAGGGCATAAGAAGAGGCTCCATCAGGGGATTACTGCCCTTCAGAAGCGCTCTCGCCTAGAACCGAATTGGTGGGCTCCTTGATCTTGGACTTCCCAACCTCCAAACCGGGAGAAACAATGTCTGTAGTTTAAGCCACCCAGTCTATGCTATCCCAGTATATCCGGTTGAAACAGCCCCAGCTGACTTATACACAGCGCACATGCTTTTCTAGGTCAAATGTCAAGCAGCTATGCATTTTTAATGGATTAAGTCATTCCTGAGGCAAAATAAACAGTGCTTAAAAACATCAGGTAGTTATTTCGTTATTCCTAACTGGCAGATGATGAGCGCTCTGAAGGGAAGGTCCTGATGAAATAGTGGTATTGATTTTGAAAACAATTCCAGACAATGCAGATGACAGGAGAATGTGCAAAGGATATTTCACAGGGCAAATGAGGAGAGAAAGGATAAAAGTGAAAATGAGAACAGGGTGTGCTGATCCAAAAACTGCATCTGAAGTCTGTGAGATGTAAATAGCAAGGCTGCTGTCTTCCATGCCCTGCGATGGAGAGTTGCAATATCTAATTCGCTGTTCAATGTGTCTTCAGTTCACCCAGCAACATTATCAGTAATTACAAGGAGAAAGCGTCTCTCACATTATGAAAATCCAGGCTCTGGCAAAAGAGTCTCTGTCATCATCCAACCTGGTTCATCCTGATGAAGAATTCGTGCCAGAACAGGAAGGGCCTTTGTGTTTTGAATCAGTGCTTTCTTCTCTTGCCCTGCTGTGTGATGGAGAATGTTTTGCCGAATTGCACATTTACCAGCGGAGCTCAAGAATTAACAAGAATATCACATTTTTCTGTTGGATAACCTCATTCCACATCCATAGGGATTTTTTTTTTTTTAAATATGGCTCGTACAGATTCTTGTCGCAACTAATTTATTCTTTTATTTTTCTTCAGATAATAGGAGTCAAAAATCTCCCAACTGAAGCTGTTACTGAAATGTAGAAAATCTTCCACGTTTAAATAGGTCTGCTCTTTAGGGCCTGGTTAGAGACCAAAAGTAATTCATAGTGAGTTTAAGACATCAGATCTGCAGACCCCGGTGGGTTTCCTATTACCCTTTGCTTTTCCTGTCTGACACAAACATGCATTCCAATTGGAGGTTATTTTTAGCGAGTGTCAGAATCGTGGAAATGCTACTTCTGGTAACATCTCCTAAACTCATTTTTCTGTCTTTTGTCTTTCCAGCTGGTATACATCATAGCTTGCAGTTCTCTTCTCTCTGCACACATGGCCATACCCAGGTGTTGTAGATTGAGAAATCCCCAAACAAGGGCACTATGTAATTCATGTTTCATCTCTGGCTTCTAGATTAGTATCTGGGTTGTAGTAACTATGCCAAGAAATAGATAAGTAATTAATAAGTAACTAATTGAGTGAATTAATGGAAACATGGGGGGGGCGGGATGCTGCGACACCCCATGGGTGGGGGCAGGGTTTGTGGCAGAACAGGGGCGACTCAGAAGTCAGGAAAGGCTTTCCTGGGAAAAAGGAGTTTAAACTGATTTTTGAGAGAACCAAATTACCAAATGCTCCTGAAAACCAGAAAATAAAGATCTCCTGTCCATTAGTTTGAGACCAAAATATCCTACTGACAATCTTACAGGGCTTAAGATAGAGTCATTCTTCTAAGCAGGATAAACTGGGTCATGGTGCATGACCCATTAGTGCCAAGCTGTGGGCGCACCTGCTTATCTCCAACACTCAACTCACTCTCACTGAGTCTCTTTTGAACCAGATCCAAGTTCCGATCTTGGATATATTCCTTTCTTCTTCTCTCTTATTCTGCATTCCTGTTCCAGTAAAAGTGACTCCCATAATTTGAACTTGAATTGTCTTTTGGCCTTGCCATTCTCTCCATGTCTGAGGTAGACTGCTGTGGATGGATTCTGTTCTCTGCATACAGACCTGCAGATATAATCTGGTATCTGCTTACCATGTCTTTTAGCCATATAACCTCTTTAACACTCTTCTAAGCTTCCTGTATTTCTGGGGATGCTATTTGCTTGAACAAAGCCAACAGTTGCTTTCTTTAGAGACTCTGATAGAATATAAGCTATTTGCTAGACTATGGCTCTTGTACATATATCCCATGCCTGTGAGTGAGTCTACAGCATGTAGGAGCACGTAACCTCACCAAAGCAAGATGAATGAATCTTTTAGGTTTTTCTCTTAAAAAAAAAAAAAAAAAAAAAGGAAGAAAATCTTTTTTGAGTCCAAGTTAGAAAAGCTTCCTGGGATACACAATCCTCAGAAAGAAGAGAGTACTCTGGAGAAAGAAAGAATGTTTAAGGCAAGATTTTATGTATATGCTCACATATATGTTTGTTTGTTTACATGAAGTGTTATAATTCATCATGACATAAGACATTCCAGAAAATTACAGACTTCTTCCTGTGTTTTCGTTTTCAGGGCTTCAGAGGTATGGAAAATTATGGAGATTCTTACTCTTATATCTAGACTATTTCTTTTAGGTTATTTGTTAACAAAGCAGATGTAAAATGTGGGCTTGGGGCAGATACAGTGTCCATGCTTTGAAGTTTGGTTAAATCATTCTGACCTTGGTAAAAATTAAAAATATAGCTTTCCTGATTACCCAGGAGCAGAGCCAACAGCACTAAAAGTTGAAATGTTCTTTAGTACTACAAATAAATTGTCATTGTTTTTGAAGAGCCACCAGATATGGTGGTCATCAACATAACCCTACAGGACATCAACCATCAGTACCTATTGTGGCGTTCTGAATCCCCAAGACTCCTGTTTCACAGAGCTGAAACAGCAAAATCAGAAATATGACCCTGCAGACTAAAGTATGAAGGCGGTAGAAGAAGAAGAGTCTGTCATATGGCTCTGGCCAAGGAAACTTAAGTCCCTAACTTCAGATGGCAAGTTAGTTCTAGATGTACCTCTAGTCCTCTTTACAGCAGGAATCCCTTCTAACTAGAATAGCTAAAAACTGAACATTTCCTCTTCAAAAATAGTCCACATTTATAGTTTATTCATTCTGATAGATACGCAAGTATTTAATGTCGATGTCTGAGTACTGGCAATAACAAAGATAAAGAAAAACAGATACACTATATGTTTTTAGAGAATTTATAACCCAAGGAGAGGAAAGGATACAAATCAAAGAATATCATACATACATATGGGATTTTAAGATGTAAAAGTGACTACAGATAAACAGAGGGTCAAACAGTACTAGCTGGGGAAGGAGAGAGAAGGACCAAGTCAGGAAATGAAGACTTTCTTGAGAAAGCGAAGCTACAAAGGAGAGCTGAAAGAAAGCAGAGATTAGCCAGGGGAGGGAAAGAAGGAAGAACATTCAAGGGAGAGACAAGAACACGTACAAAGCCCTTTGACAGTATTGGAAATTATGATCAGAGGCTGTAATTCCTGGATAACAAAGTCACATAAAGAATAGTGTAAAATGAACCTTCAGTATGCATGGAAATATGAATAGTGGGGCTGGTTAACCCTATTTGGAAGCTCTTTGTTAATCCATGGATCAGTAGAAAGGCATGAAAAGGATTGCAAGTGTGGGATTTTTCCTTCTGAAAAGATAACTTTTTGCTGCTGTCTGTAGAATGACTTAAGATGAGATGGCAACATGGCGTACTAGATGTTGTAAATGTCTTCCAAAGTAAGGTTGAAAGTAAAACATAGTTGAACTTACAGAAAGAAATAGAAACTTCAGTTTAAAGGAAAATGACAAGGAGGGGCATCTGGATGGGACAGTCAGTTAAGTGTCTTCCTTTGGCTCAGGTCATTATCTCAGGGTCCTGGGATCAAGCTCCAAAATCAGGCTCCCTGCTCAGCAGGGAGCTTGCTTCTCCCTCTCCCCTGCCTCCACCTCTACTCAACCTCTCTCTCTCTGAAATAAATGAATAAAATCCTTAAAGATAAATGACAGGGAAATTGAAAATCAGCGTGGCAAACTTCCATTGATGATGTAGCTCCCAGGAGAGATGTGTTGCTCTTTGTAACTTATAGTATGGATTTTGATGACCCGTTGGGGGAGAAAGAAAAGATAAAGCCTCATGTCCTTGGATGCAGTGGGTGTGACCATGATACTTCATAAAAAGGAAGAGCACGTAGGTGAACATCATGTGGGAAGGGTAACCTCGTTATGAAAAAGTCAGTCTATTATAAAGAAGAGATCCATATCACTTTGATGTCTACGGTAGAGCCGGGGAGGACATAAACTTCACCGCAGTCAGAATTTATAACTGTAAGCCGTATCCACTGTAAACTTAAGGTTTGGTTTCATACCATCTGAATGTACCTGGACACTCTAAACATGGAAGAGATCTTAAATGGATCACTTAACTTGTTACACTCTGAACAAATGGCAGACATGATTCCAGATCCTTTCTACAGATTCCTACTTTACCACAGTCTTCACAATTTTCACAATGAAGTGGTACTTTGCTAAACAAGCATTAAGTACAAAGTCACAAATTACAAAGCATGTAAGGAAAGTAACTACTTTGATTATAAGCAAGTAGAAAAAATGTAAAGCAGATCAGAATTCCAAAGTGTCTTTAGGATAAAGATGGGGGGGGTGATGTATCTGTGTGATGTATGTGTGTGTATGACGGAGTATTACTCAGCCACCAAGAAATGAAATCTTACCATTTTCAATGAGGTAGATGGAACAAGGTGTTATGTGAAGCAAAATAGGCCAATCAGAGAAAGATAATTATGATTTCCTTCTATGTGGAACTTTAAAAATAAACCATAAGGAAAGGGAGTTAAAAGTAAAGTAAGATGAAATCAGAGAAGGAGACAAACCAAGAGACTCAACTGTAGGAAACAAACTGAGGGTTGCTGGGGCAGTTGCTGGAGCTTGATGGGGTCACTGAATGATGGGCATTAAAGAGGGTGCATGACGTAATGAGCACTGGGTGTTATATACAACTGATGAATCACTGACCTCTACCTCTGAAACGAATAATACACTGTATATTAATTAACTGAATTTAAATTTTTAAAAAAATCCTACTGTCTTTAGTCATATATATACACACACATACACACACACACACAATGTAAATTATACTTTTTCAATAAATAAAAGAGTACATTCAACATATGAGCAACACACAAATCATACTACCATTTAAATTATACCAAGTATTTTTTAAAATCTGGAATGTAGCTATCATTATAAGATATACTTATGAAACTCCTCAAATTCAACACATAAAAAACAGATAATCACGTCAAAAAATGGGCAGAAGAAATAAACAGACACTTCTCCAAAGAAGACATGCAAATGGCTAACAGGCACATGAAAAAATGTTCATCATCATTAGCCATCAGGAAGATTCAAATCAAAACCACATTGAGACACAATCTTACACCAGTTAGAATGGCCAAAATCAACAAGACAGTAAACAACATGTGTTGGAGAGGATGTGGAGAAAGGGGAACCCCCTTACACTGTTGGTGGGAATCCAAGTTGGTGCAGCCACTTTGTAAAGCAGTGTAGAGATTCCTTAAGAAATTTAAAATAGAGCTTCCCTATAACCCTGCAACTGCACTACTGGGTATTTACCCCAAAGATACAGACGTAGTGAAAAGAAGGCCACCTGTACCCCAATGTTCATAACAGCAACAGACAGACGCCAAACTGTGCAAAGAACCAAAATGCCCTTCAATGGACAAATGGATGAGGAAGATGTGGTCCCTATATACCACGGAATATTATGCCTCCATCAGAAAGGATGAATACCCAACTTTTGTATCAACATGGATGGGACTGGAAGAGATTATGCTGAGTGAAATAAGTCAAGCAGAGAGAGTCAATTATCATATGGTTTCACTTACTTGTGGAGCATAAGGAATAACACGGAGGATATTGGGAGATGGAGCAGAGAAGTGAGTTGGGGGAAATTGCAAGGGGAGACAAACCATGAGAGACTGTGGACTCTGAGAAACAAACTGAGGGTTTTGGAGGGGAGGAGTTGGGTGAGCCTGGTGGTGGGTCTTAAGGAGGGCACGTATTCCATGGAGCACTGGGTGTGGTGCATAAACAATGAATGGTGGAACACTGAAAAGAAATAAAATAAAATAAAGTAAAATAAAATGAAAAATATATATATACTTATGAAATACTAAAATGTTAAATATTCAAAACTAAAAGGATAAAAAAATTAAAACAGATGCACTTCAAAAGAAAGCTGGTATACAAATATAAAAATTTGGATTTTTTTTTAAAGGAAAGAATTAAGAGAGATAACTTGTATTCATCTTAAAGCTTCAAAATTTGTAATCACCACATAACAGAATTAAAAAAAACTGATAAATTTTACATGATGTGTGAGTATTTTAACATAACTCTCAGACTTATTGATAGATGATGAACATTAAATAATTGTCCTGGAGAAATAAAAAATTTGAAGAACACAAGTAAAAAGAACTTGATGATATAGTTAACCCTTGAAAGAATCACTTAAAGGTAATACATTTTTTCCAAGTATATACAGAATATTTGATTAAAGTAGTAAATCGATTCTCAAAACCATTCATAAAATGACTGGTAGTCAGGACTTATTTTCTAAATACAACAGAATTGTGAATAACTAAACATATCTTAAAAGTCGGTGAGGCTGAAAATAAAAATTAATTTTAATAATTTATGTCTCAATGAAGAAAGAGAAAAGTAAGTAGAAAACAACGAAATGATCCATATCCAACTGTTCTGAATTTAGATTCTCACCTTTCAGCCAATAACAAGCCTCCCCACTAAAATGAAATGGTGAGGCTATGAACATGAATATATGGACACACACACATATTTGAAAATCTCAGAAATGTACCATGGCAGCATAATTTGAGTGTCCAAGATGATCAAGAAACAGGATACTATTGAACTGAGCACCACATCCCAAGGTGCTTTTCCTGCCAAGCTCTTTGCTGATGCCTAAGTAGTGCATTACAAGATGGTAAGCAGCTTTCATGAGGCTGCACTTCTCACTATTCCACATTAACCCCAGCTGCAAGCTGTGGGAAACATTCCAAGACAGAATGGCTCAGAGGGACATCTGGGTGGCTCAGCTGGTTCAGCAAGTGCCTTCTGCTCAGGTCATGACTCCGGAGTCCTGGGATGGAGTCTGCATCGGGCTCCCAGCTCCAAGGGGAGTCTGCCTCTCCTTCTGACCTTCTCTCATCTCATGCTCTCTCTCACTGTCTCTCTCTCAAATAAATAAATAAAATCTTAAAAAAAAGGAATGGCTGAGAGATCACAGGCTCCCTTCCTCCACTCATAAGGTGGAAGCTTTCCCCCAAGTATGGAAGTTAGACAATATGGAGCCACAAGTACCCTTACTTGAGTTTACTCAAAGGATGAAGGCCTCATACCATGAGATATGAGGCATGAAGACCAGAAGCTATCACACTGCTAGCACTCTGCTTGTAAAGCAGGGATGGCATTCTGAGGGAAGTGAAATATGGTTCCTATCCCGACTCTGGAAAAATGATGCAGGTGCCTTATTCAGAGAGAGGCAAGATGTAAGAACAGAGAGTTCTGAAGCTCTTTCCAAAGGAACTAACTTTTTTGGAACAGACAATATGTGAAGAATTTCAAGCCTGAGGACATTACTGAAAAGAGTGAATAAAGAGAAGATTGATAGTTCCAGGAAGACAAACAGGTTCAACTATAGATCAGATACAAGGATAACAGAGAGAATCAGTGAAAGAGACAGATAAGAAGAGCTCTCTGGCAAACAGCATGGAGGTTCCTCAAAAAGTTGAAAATAGAGCTACCCTATAACCCAGCAATCACAGTACTGGGTATTTGCCCTAAAGATACAAATGTAGTGATCTGAAGGGGCACGTGCACCCAAATGTTTATAGCAGCAATATTACAATGGCCAAACTATGGAAACAGTCTAGATGACCATCAACAGTTGAATGGATAAAGAAGATGTGGTGTATATATATACATTGGAATACTATGCAGCCATCAAAAGAAGTGAATTCTTGCCATTTACAATGACATGGATGGAACTAGAGGATATTATGCTGAGTGAAATAAGTCAATCAGAGAATAACAATTATCATATGACCTCTCTGATATGAGGAATTTGAGAGGCAGGGTAGGGAGTTATGGGGGGTAGGGAAGGAAAAAATGAAACAAGATGGCATCGGGAAAGGAGACAAACCGTAAGAGACTCTTAATCTCAGGAAATAAACTGAGGGTTGCTGGGGGTAGCAGGGAGGGATAGGGTTGCTGGGTTGTGGGGAGGGTATGTGCTATGGTGAGTGCTGTGAAATGTGTAAGCCTGATGATTCACAGCCTTGTACCCCAGGGGTAAATAATACATTTTTTTTTTTAAGATTTTTTCTTTATTTATCTGACAGAGATCACAAGTAGGCAGAGAGGCAGGCAGAGAGAGAGGAGGAAGCAGGCTCCCTGCAGAGCAGAAAGCCTGATGTGGGGCTCGATCCCAGGACCCTGGGATCATGACCTGAGCCGAAGGCAGAGGCTTAACCCACTGAGCCACCCAGGTGCCCCTAAATAATACATTTTATATGTTAACAACAACAACAACAACAACAAAAACCTCCCTGGGATTGAAACGAGACTCAAAAATTAGTCTCAAAAACCACCCTGCAAAAAGCCTAAATTTCATTGTTTCTTATGGCATGGCAATTTATGGTCACAACTTTGTTGAAAGCAATAAAGTCATGAGCCAGCAATTGCTGTAGGTGGACAGATGGGTGTAATACCAACAAAACAGCTTACCAGAGAGATCAGTCAAAGGCACCCAGCCAAGACCTCTGTCATGCCAGGATGACTGTGAGAATGTCCCAGCCTGTGCCCTATCAGGAATGACATCAGAGGTTGTAAACGGCAGTAGAGATAAACTTCATTCATATAAGCCAGCTATGTCGGTTAAAAAAAAAAAATTAACAACTAATAGGCCCCATTTTAAAATGAAGGCAAAATAAAGACCTGCTCAGATTAACAAAAACAAACCAACCAACCTTGCTGTTAAGGCCCACCTTACAAGAAATAGTAAAGGAAGTTTTGGCCAGGTTGAACGTAGGTGATTCTATAAAGTAAACTGAATGCACACACAGAATACTGGTAAAGGTAATAATGTAGGTAAACACAGTCTGATTGCATATTCCCCTTTCTCTTCTTATCTGCCTTAAGAAGCAATTGTATAATATCTTAGGTATATAAACTGTAGATTGCTTTGGAGAATATGGACATTTTAACAATATTATTTTTTCCAATCCATGAACATAGAATATCTCTCCATTTGTTTGTACCATCTTCAATTTCTTTCATTAGTGCTTTATAGTTTACAGACTACAGATCTATCACCTTCTTGGTTAAGTTTATTCCTAGGTATTTTTCTCTTTTTGGTGCAATTGTAAGTGGAATTGTTTTCTTAATCCCTTTTTCTGATACTTAATTATTAGTGTATGGAAATGCAACTAATTTCTGTATATTGATTTTGTATCCTGCAAATTTACTGAATTATTTATCAATTCTGATAGCTTTTTGATGGAGTCATTAAGGTTTTCTATATATTATACCATGGTATCTGTAAATAGTGAAAGTTTTACTTCTTTGCCAATTTGAATGTCTGTTATTTCTTTTTCTTGTCTGCTTGCTGTGACTAGGACTTCTAGTACTATGTTAAATAAAAGTGGTTGGAGTGTATATACTTGTCTTGCTCCTGATCTTCAAGAAAAAGCTCTCAGTTTTTCAGCATAAAGTATGATGTTAGTGTATTTCCAGATAAGAGCTTTATTCTGATGGGATATGTCTCTTTTAAGCTACTTTGTTGAGAGTTTTAGTCATGAATGAATGTTATAATTTGTCAATGATTTTTCTACATCTATAGAAATGATTATATGAGTTTTTCTTTTCTCTTGTTAATGTGATGTACCACGCTGTTTGATTTGTGAATAATGAACTTCAATCTGCATTTCTGGAATAAATTCTGCTTGATGTGATCAATGACTTTTTAAATGTATTGTTGGACTCAGTTTGCTAATATTTTGCTGAGAATTTGACCAGAAATTAAAAAAAAAAAATGCCACAATGAAAGCAAAGGCCCAGGTGCCTGGAAAGTTCCACTAAACATTTAAAGAATTAACATCAATTCTTCACAAGTTTTCCAAAAACAAGAAGAAGGATACTTCTCAATTTATTCTCTGAGGTGGATATCTTCTGATAGAAAAATCAGGTATGTTTATGAATGCTATTAGCAGTTTCATAAAATGTAGAAAAAAACAAACTCAGTGTCTAGCAACAGTAGAATAAATTTATAAGTTGTGAAACATTCAAATGACTTGATAACATATAGTAATCATGTATAAGAAAAGGTAACTACAGAACAATATTTCATAATTTATACTGAAAAATCTTCAACAAAATACTAGCAGACTGAGTCTAGAGGTAAAGCAAATGAATCATATACCATAACACACTGAGATTTATTCTATAATTGGTTTAACAACCAAAACCAATAATTGTAGTATATTATATCTACAGAATAAAGGACAAAAACAACATGATTATCTTAATAGATGTAGAAAAAACAATTTATAGAATTCAACATCCTTTGTGATTTAAAAAAATCTCAATAATTACATATGGAAGGAAACTTATGCAAACTGATAAAATCCATGTACAAAAATCTCCACAAGTAATATCATATTGTTGGCAAAAAACTAAATGCTTTCCCTCTAACAATAGGAACAAGATAATGATGTCTGCTACTGTCATTTCTTTTTAGCATTTCACTGAAAATGTTAGCCCGGACCATTAGGTAAGAAGAATAAATCAAAGGAATCAAAATGGGAAAGTAAGAAGTGAAAGTATCTCTCTTTGCAGAGGACATGATCTTTTATACAGAAAATCCAAGAAATCACTACTACTTCAGAAATACTATTTACTATAGTATTTATAGATGCTATTATAAGTAATAAACAAGTTAAGTGATGTGACAGGATACAGATCACATACAAAATAATCTATTGTAATTCTACACAATAGTGATAACATTATGAAATTATATTTAAAAGATTTCATTCAAAATAACACCAAAAGTAGTAAAATATTTAGAAAAAAATGTAGCAAAATAGGTACAAACTGGTTCCCTGAAAACTCTAAAACACTACTGAAATTAATGACTTCTAGGCAAATCTGAACAGAAATTAAATGGAAAATTACTTCAAATATATAAAAATACTTAACTGACTCAAGAAAATATATCTGTAATTGTTGAAGTATTTAAATTTATAATTGAGCATATTTCAATGAAATATGGCCTTGAAGTTTTCAAAAGTGAATAGAGTTAAAAGAGATCTCTTTGTAATTCATGTTATGATATTAATATAGACTTGATACCATAAGAAAGTAATTATGGTTTAAGAAAGGAAATTTGGGGGGGCGCCTGGGTGGCTCAGTAGGTTAAGGCTCAGCCTTTGGCTCAGGTCATGATCTCGGGGTTCTGGGATCAAGCCCCACATCAGGCTTTCTGCTTAGCGGGGAGCCTGCTTCCCCCGCTCTCTGCTTGTGACCTCTCTCTCTCTGTCAAATAAATAAATAAATAAAATCTTAAAAAAAAAAAAAAGGAAAGGAAATTTGGGATGGATCTTAATTTTGAAGTTAAGATATAAAATATTATTTTAATATTAGAACAAAAAATAGAGAAGAATATTAGTCAAGCTGAAACAGTTCAAAGAAAAACATGATTAACTGTGGTCTATCCAAGAGATTCATGAATTCTTTTTCTCTTTCTTAAAGATTTTACTTATTTATTTTACAGAGAGAGAGAGTGAGAGAGAGGAAGAGCAGAGGGGTAGGGCTGGAAGAAAGACTCCAAAGCACAGTCCACACTGAGCATGAAGCCTGATGTGGAGCTCCATACCATGACTGCACGATCATGCCCTGAGGCAAAACCAAGGGTCAGATGCTCAACCATCTGAGCCACCCAGGTGCCCTGAGATTCATGAATTCCTTTATGTTAGAATATATTTAAATTATATGCACAATATAAACATAAAATCCTGCTAAACCTCAAGAGTAATTAGGAAAATTTAATCCAAAGGTAATATTACAATCAAAGAAATAGGTTGGTTCACATACCAAATTTTTACTTAAAAATTATATTTAGCTAGAAGTGCCCAGGTGGTTCAGTCAATTAAATGTCCAAAGCTTGGTTTTGTCTCAGGTCATGATCCCCCAGTCTTGGGACTGAGCCCCAGGGACTCTGTGCTCAGGGGCAGAGATGGCTTCAGATTCTCTCTCCTTCTCTCTCCCACTTTCTCTCTCTCAAATAAATACATAAATTAAAACGTATAAATAAATAAATAAAAATAAATAAAATAAAATGTAAATAAAAGTATATAGGAGGGGCTCCTGAGTGACTCCGTCAGTCAAACGTCTGCTTTTCACTCCCATCATGATCAATCCCTGCACTGGGCTCCTTGCTAAGCAGGGAGCCTGCTTCTCCCTCTCTCTGTCTGCTGCTTCCCATGCTTGTGTGCTCTCTCTTTCTCTATCAAATAAATAAATAAAGTATTTCTAAAAATTAGGTTATAAGACAATAAAAACTCATATATCACAGGCAGAAATACAAATTAGAACCTCTCATTGAGCATTTGACAACGTATTTGGCAAGGCTGAAGATATGCATATTTTGGGACAAAGGCAATTCCTCTCCTAATTATATGCCACCAGAGGAACTTCTGCAAATGCACACAGAGATGTGTTGATGAATGTTATTAGCAACTTTGTATAAAACAAGTGAAACTAAGTGGCTAGCAAGAGAATAAACTTATAAATTATGATATATTCAAATAATTTAATAATGTACAGCAATTATAATAAATGAAGTAGATATATGTATGGTTTCATATCATCATTTTCCAATAATTAGCAATGTACAACAATCGTTTTCTATGCTACTTGGTTTGCATTGGTCAGAATTCAGCTAAAACAGAGTAGAAATGGTTTATCCCTCTTCTATCTTGTCTGAGGCCTCTGTTGGTAGACTGGAAGACGGGACTCATTGCCATCTAAAACTATGCTTATGTCCAGACCCACTGAGGCTGGCTGTCAACTGGTCATCTGCAATTCCTCTCTTGAGAATTCTCCATGGGTCTCTCTCCATGGACTAGTGTTGGTTTCCTGCTATGAGAGTGGCTGATTTCCCTTGAGCAAGCACCTCAAAATCGAGAGTAGAATGGAAGCTGTATTGCTCTTATGATCTACCTCAGAAGTCACATAGAATACTTCTGTATTTTTTTTTTAATTGGTCAGAGACATCAGAAGTTCCCACCCTGATTCAAGACAAGGGATCCCTCAGATGCCTCTCAGGAGGACTGTCAAAGTCACATGGTAAGAGAAGCATATAGGATAAGAAAGACTGTCCCAGCCCTTAGGAAAATAAAATCTGCTGAACATCTCAAGTGACACAAATACATTTTTTGAGTCAAAAAAACCACGTTTCAACAATAATTCTATTTATGTAGAATGTTTAAATGTTAATATATACAGTGTATATATATATGCAGGCATAACTTTTAAAATGCATGTGTATACTTAACAAAGAAATGCAGTAATGATGAACAAAAAGCTTTAAAAAGATGTTATCTTGGAGTATGTTGGAGGGAGAAGTATGTGATTCTGAAGGAAGATACTAGAAGCCCTCAAAGGAGTATGTCAAAAAAGTATGTTTTGTTTTTCGAGAGGGGTTGTTTTCACATGGGTGTTCACTGTAGTGTACTGTTCTATGTGGAAGATGAATCCCAAAGGATTCTGGATTTAGACATAAATGGGGAACTGGGGAAAGGGAAATGCCAAGGATGCATTCCAGAGAGTCAATTTATAGAGGAGCCCTAAAGGGTATACAGACACTCTAGTGGAGGATGTAAAGATATCAAGAGCAGATACATAGTTAGACATAAAGCCCCTGGATTAGCTTATATCATTACAATCCTACAAAGAAACTGTAAAATTTCTAGAATCATTCTGGGAGTTAAAAAGCATGTTGTTCAATAATATCCTGTGATCATCAAGGTGACTCAGTAAAATTTCTCCTCTACTGAATGTTCAAAGAAAGATAAAAGGATGGGCATCCCTTTAAAACTCTTTTATTTAGAACACAGCCAATTTTTCTTTTTCTTTTTTTTAAAAGAAGGACAATGTGAGCACAAGAGGAGGGGCAGAGAGAGAGAATCTTAAGCAGGCTTCATACCCAGCACAGAGCCCATCAAAGCACTTGACCTCACAATCCTAAATTGCGTAACTGACTGGGCCACTCAGGTGCTCCAACATGGCCAATATTTATGCACATATGTTTAAGGTCCCGGAATTAATAATTTTCTCCTTCACAAAAATATTTTTCCCAGCACTACAAATGATGCTGAAAATTGCACCTCTAGACATTACCCTTTTGGTAAAGCTCTTGAAATTTATTTTTAAAAAAGAGGAGAAGGGAGTTGGGGGAAATTGGAGGGAGAGACAAACCATGAGAGACTATGGAATCTGAGGGTTTTGGAGGGGTGGGGGATAGGAGGTTGGGTGAGCCTGATGATGGTTACTAAGGAGGGCACGTACTGCATGGAGAACTGGGTGTGGTGCATAAGCAATGAATTCTGGAGCACTGAAATTTTTAAAAAATTTAAAAAAAAAGAAGGTTTTCTTTTATAATGCGGAGACGCAGGCAGTTGATGATGCCTCTGACTCTTGATTTCAGCTCAGGTCATGATTTCAGGAATGGAAGACGAAGCCTTGCATCAGACTTCATGCTCAGCCCAGAGTTTGCTTGAGATTCTAGCTCTCCCTTTTCCTTTGCACCCCTTCCCACTAAACAAACAAACAAACAAATAAATAATAAAGTCTTAAAAAATAAAATAAAATAAAATGCAGAGACCCAGAGATGGAACAAATCTAAATGTGATCATTTTTTATCCACACAAAGGTTACAACAAAAGACACCGAAAAGTAAGATCACAGAGGAATGGTCCTCAGTCGGAAAAGACACAGAATATAGAGGCCAGAAGAAAACAACAATAAAAAAAGGACACAGATCTAGAACACAGGAACAGAGAAGAACTTTTTTCCCCCCTCAGAACTTCTTTGAAGGAAGAATATGGCAAATTTACGGTGGGATCAACATATGTAGCTACAGACATTTTACATTGCCAGCTCAAATACATAAATCGACTCCAGCATTATGGGACACGATAAAAAAGTATTAAGTAGGGCAAAAATACTGCTTAAAGAGCTTTTTGGAAATCTGTTTCAAATAATACATACACACTGAGAAAATTACCCATGAAATCGATACAAAGACCTAAGAGCAACTGTGTTGCTTTAAAAACAAAAAGGAGGAGAAACACAGAGTAAGGAGTTCAGAATCTGTTATGTAGGTCAGATACCTAGTATTAATTGGTTTCAAAGGGGTTTATGCTTAAAAATAGAATCCATCCTGAATAGAAAAGACAGATATTTGTTCTGTTTACATGTAAACTGGGACAGCTTCCTTTAATGTGGGTATGAAAACTCAGATAAGGAAGGCCACTCAAGAGAAGAGATTCCCAAGCCTTTTCTTTTTCTCTTTATTTATATATTATTATTATTATTTTAACCTGACAAAAGAAAAAGAGAAAATAAAATTCCATAGCCACAGGTGAGCAATAAAAGAGACATAAATGAAGACGTTTGGGTAGAAACAGTCCCTCAATAATAATTTCTGTCTTTTGAAATGTATCTCTGGGTGTAAATCTTTAGTCACTGAAGTTTGACTCCTGAGAAATAAGCTTGGGTAAGCTCGGTTTCTTTCACTTGCCTGTAAAGAAAACTTACATGTTGGCCAGTCTAATCAGCATTAATTTATGTACACATAACTGAAAGGCTTTCCTTGAAACACACTGACAATTTCTGTCAAAAGTTGTGGAAGGTTGCTGACTATGATTTAGTTTTTCAGTATTCCACTTTCAAAAAACATTGTATGTTACAAAGTGTATAAACACACACACTATATATATATACACATATATGTATATATATAAAACATATATTATGTATATATGTGTATTCTTACATAAATATCATATGTGATATGTAATATATGTGTGTGCATGTATATGTATATATATATACACATATATATATGTATATATATGGTACTTATGTACAGTTCTTACCATTTATCCAGGATTTTCTAAGGAAGATATTGCCTGGAAATCCTTTCTACATTGATTCTGTGGCAGATTCAACTCTCCTTTATTTTTATTTTTTTATACTTTCTTAAAAAATTTAATTCATTTGAGAGAGAGAAAGAGAACACAAGCAAGGGGAGGGGAAGAGGGAGAAGTAGGCTCCCTGTTGACACAGGGTTCAATCCCAGGACCCCAGGATCACAAACTGAGCCCAAGGCAGACACTGAACTGACTGAGCCACCCAGGTGCCCTCAACTCTTTTTAAAATCCCAGTAATAATATTAATGGATGATCCTTGAGAACAAGTCATTTGAATGGAAACTGAAACAAACCACGGTTATATTTTAGTGGGAGAGAACTAGACTTAGGTTAAAAAAGTTTTACTTTAAGCTAGGGTGAGAGCTCACAAAGCAGGCAAGCTCTCACACATGCAGACTGAAGTACAGACACACACAGATGGGTACAAACATGAATGCCGATGGTCTGGACCCTACTCTGGCCCGGTTCTGGGTGGTCTGTTGTCAACCCAACATCACCACCATCTACACAGCTCCCTGCAGTGAGTGGAAAAGCCAGGGGCTGCATTTTCTAGAATCCTTTTCCTGGGATGGAGTTCGCCAATTAGAAGAGTTTGTGTGACATTTACAAGACAGGAAAAAAAGTGGACACCAGCATTCTCCAGAGGCCACTGCAGCCACATGTGGGCAAAATGAGATTCCTGACAGCTGGGCGGGGAGCTCTCATGTTTTTTGTTGAAATCTTGGTTGCTGGATTCCCTGCCCTTGAGCACCAGCTTCCATAATCCTTAGCGGCACGTTCCTTGGCTTCTGTTCCTCCCACTCTTCCGAAATCATTTCAGCTCCTAATTCTACATTAAACCCTTTACAGTCGAAATGTATTATTTGCCTTGTCTCTTCTTAACAAATCAATGACTTCTTCAAGCCCTGACAAGGATGTCTAAAATCTGTGAAGGACCCTCCTCAACCCATGATACAACCAATTCTCATAGTTTCTCATCCCAATTATGAGCAAGACCTTGTATCGGAGAATGTCAAGGGTCTCTCGGCTCCAAGTGCTGTCCATCTATGTTCCCGTGGGTGCCACGAGGATCAAATCCTGCCAACTACTTTTTTTAGACTCGGAGTGGGATGCAACAGCGTGATACTGGGAGACAGGATGGAAGGGGAGGCCATCCTACCTTCCAAGGAGTTGTCTAGAGGGCAGCAGTGAATGGTAACAGAGTATCTGAATGAGAACCAGGTGGTGGCTACCACGGGTGTGTGGACTCCAGCGACAGCAATAACTTCCTGACTTGGGGGCAATAAAATATTTAGGAAAATAACATATGAAACAGAAAAAAATTAGTAAGGGCTGGACATTTATAAAATAATGAGAAACCTGCAAGTGAACACTGTTCATATCTATTTAAACACTATGCAATGGACAGGGAATCAGCCCACAAACTTTGACTACTGCACAGTGTATATCAAGTCTTTTTAGGTTATAAAGGTGAGAACACTAACCATTTCAGTTCCATAAATAACTCATTGCTCTTGTTCACTTTCTACCAAATTTATTATTTTTTTCTTTTAACTTTATGTTTTTTCTTGATTTTTCCATGCATGTTGTCCCTAATAAGGGAGTAACTGGTCCTGCAAATAAACATGATATTGTTCCTACTTCCTAGTATAAACTGATGAAATAACAGTAACGCTATTATATTATTGTATTATTGTTATATTAATATATTCAATATTCATTGACAGGTTGATTCTGGCTAATATGAATGGGTTCTAAGACATAGATCTCTCTCTTTCTGTGGTCTGCCAACATCAGAGTTCAGATACTAAGGTACTGAAGGCCACATCCTAGAGACAGAAAAAAGTCATATTTGAAGTGCGGGTAGCTGTGGGTGAGCCAGCAATGTCTCACCAACGTCTTGGTGAAATTCTGAATTTACCATAAGTGGCTCCTTCAAAAGTTAAGAAAGAGCAACTGAAATAGGAAATTAAATCCCCTTTTAATATGAACACATTGTAAGAACAAATGTTGGTGGCTGAGGAAGTGCACAGAGTAATAAATACAGCTTATTTACTGGAGAGCTGTTCCTTGCCCACGCTGGCACTTTCCCACACGGTACTAATTATACTTGCCACGTCGATTAGTCTCCTGCCCCACCATTGCTATTATTCTTCCCATTATTTTTAACAGTTGGTGCCGAGGCAATGAATTATGGAAATTTATTTTAACACAAAACATAGAAAGATACTTCTAACAGTGCTTTTTGAAAAATCTCCAGGGCATAATTTATTTTATCAAGAGAATATATCAAATCTGGATTCACCTAAACCATGGAGTTTGAAGGTGAGCCTCAGAGCAACTTTAAAACATTTTCCTTACCTACAGGATTTAAACTTGGCAATGGTGTAGCAAGCATCCTTGGGTCCATCTGAACCCCCCACGGCCTCCCCGCCTTCACTAGAGAAAAACTACTTTGCACGCAAAGGTCAGAGTGACCTGGTAAACGTTGCCTGCCACTTGCTGGGCACTTAGGAAGTAAGAAAAAGAAAGTCACAGAAAATGACCCAGGCATAGGACCTTTCCCTGTCAAACAAGGAGAGACAAGGATTAAAAATAAAAAACACATCATGTAAGGTTAAGAACTCCTGTTGTGCTGAGAGCTTTTGAAGACTGGAAATACCAGAGGCTTAAGTGTATCTCAGATGAAAATGCAAGCTCTGACCTGAGATCATTAGTGCGACACTCAACCTGTGACCAGAGCTCCCATAGGTTATTGCACTCAGCTTAACCAGGGTTACAGGGACAAGGCAAGGCCACGGAAAATGACACTCATTCAATTTAAACATAATTTAATTCTCTGAAGACTTTTTTAATAGGTTCTTGGAATCAACATCTTAGAGCACTGCGACTGAGTGCTGCTATTTTGGGAAAATAAAATTGCTGCACTTGCTACTTTCTGCGTGAATTCAGGGGTCTAAGAAACAAAGGGAGGTACCTTTTGGCCCTTCCACAATGCAATCTGAAATCAGAGCATGGGTGAAGCTGGTGAAACTGATCTAACTTATTGTGTGGTAATGCATATCGGGATATGCTACCAATGTGCACTTAATGTTATCACCATCCAGTACAGTATGTCTATTTCTACTCTAGTAAATGGACCTAATTTTAAGACTGATCTCTAAAAACCGTCTCCAGTATCACTACTTCTGCATCTTGTTCAGAGCATTTTGTAAAATTGCAGAAAGAACATGAGTACTTAAGAGATCACAGCAAGTGCAAAGAGGATCCCCAAAAAGCAACAAAATGATGGCAAATCTAAATCTCTCCCTAATTCTTTATAAAATGTCACCATCTCATCTGTCTTTGCAAACTCTTTGTAAAGTCTGAGGATCTGAGATGAACTATTCATAGACCAAAGCTGGGCGTGTTTAGCCAGCTGTCACACCAAACAAACGAATGCAGAGAACCCTGACCTTTGTCAAAGCTTATTTAATTTGTATTGCGGAGTAGAAAGCCTAATAAAGAGAAGTTTCACAAACTCTAATTGAATAAAGAGGGAGCCCTATAATTCCACAGGTCAAAAGATAAGTAGAAATGAGCCCTCAAGAGGAGTATAATGGTGGCAAAATGTGGGGTATGCTGGACTTTTAAGGTAGACCCCAGACGTTTGAATACTCTTTTACATTGAGATAAAAGCAATAAATCTAAAATGTGCAATTTAATGAGTTTCAGCAAATGTTTACATCCACGAGTTAACACCCCAATCAAGATACAAAATATATCTATCATAGAAGTTTCCTATTCTGGGTTTCCAGTCAAAGACCAAAGTTACCAGGGTAGGCAACAGAAGATCTGATTTCCATTGCTACAGTGTTACCAGTTCTATGGCTCACACAAATTCATCTCACTATCTGTAGACATTTCTGTCTGCCTCCTTTTGCACAATGTGCTCTTCGAGAGCCATCTCTGTTGCTGAATGTATTATCCATTTATTTCTCTCTAATTGCTAAATAATATTTGATTATGTATTGCCTAGCTTATCTATTTTATCAGTGTCAGGAAATGGAAAAAGAGATTTTACCCTCCTTACAAGCTAACGAATTAGCTTGTCCCAGTTTTGTAAGTGCTGACAGGACTAAAAGAGTCCTGGATCGGAGAGAAAGCACTTTATTACTCATGGCAGAAGAGAGGCATGAAGTTCATGTTTGCATCAATTTTTCTTGATCCACCTCCAAATCCCCTGGGGCATGATCTGGAGGTGGGTACAGATGCTAGGGAAACTGCTCAATCTTCTCCTTGGAGATATTTTATCTTTATTATGATAAACAGAAAATACATCTGTCCTCTATCCTGCAGTGAGACACTGTCTCTGCATCCCAAGACTTTTCTACACAAACATCGTTGAAAAGACAGTCCAGAACAAAAGCTGGTATAAGACATAAAAGCATGTGAAGTAAAAGTGCACTACATAGAAGCAGTGTAAAATTCGATATATTTCTTCATTAAGACATGCAGAACAACCAGAGAGAACGGTCTCTCAACACCCTGTGATGCACATTTTAGGTGTTTCCAGTTTGAAACTACTATGTAAATTACTGGAGAAGTTCCATGCAGTTAATCATGTCATGTACGAATAAAAACAGTTGTATTTTTCCTTTGAAATTTTTATCTCCATCTCCTTTATTTATTTACTTATTTATTATTATTATTTACTTTACCAAGTACACTGGCAAGAGAGAATATTGAAGAGATGGGAGTTAGAACTGAGTTTTTGGAGATGCCTGGATAAATCAGTTGGTTAAGCATCAAACTCTTGATTTAGGCTCAGGTTGTGATGTCAGCATTGAGAGAATGAGCCCTGGTGTGGGCTCTAGGCTGGCCATGGAGCCTACTTAAGATTTTCTCTCTCTCTCTCTCTCTCTCCATGTGCTGTCCCCAACTCCACCCAGCTTTTGTGCACACACTCTCTCTCAAATAAAACAAAACACTTTACTTTTGTAATTTTGTTCTCAGTCTTAGTATATACATGTTAATATTCCACCATGTATAATACCAGCTGTACATGTTTCATATATGTACTCTAATAGTGGAGGAAGTTCCCGCTATTTCTAATTTGCTTCACGTTTTTAAGACAAATAGATATTAGATGTTGAATTTTGTCAAGTGCATTTTCTGTATTTATCAGAATGATTATGTATTTTCTCCCTTATTCTATTGTGGTGAATTAGACTAACTTTTCAATGTTAAACCTCCTTATATATATTTTTAAATAAATCATATTTGAGCATGATATGTTATCTATTGTTTACACTGCTGGATTTGAACGTTATATTTCATTAAGAGTTTCTACGGCTATTTTTTTGATGGTCGTGGTTCTTTAATTTTATTTTCTCATAATGTCTAGGTCAGGTTTGTCACCAGAATAATGATAACCTCCTAAAATGAACTGAAAAGTATCTCCTCTAGTTTAAAAGTAGTGTAAAATTTGATATATTTCTTCCTTAAGTGTTGAATATAATTCAGCAGTGTAATTACCTGTACCTAAAGTTTCCTTTGAAAAAAGCCATTTTATTAAAAGTTTTATTAATTACTTTAATAAAAAGTTTTAAAATTTTCTACTTCTTCTTGTGTCAGTTTTGGTGTATTGGTTTTTTATAAATTTAACTATTTCATCAGAGTTTCAAAATTTATTTAAATAGAGTTGTTCATAATATTTATTATATTTTTAATATCCTTAATCTGTTTTGGAAATCCCTTCTCATTCGTGATTTTACTATTTTGTGTTTTCTCACTCATTTATTAGCTAGGTATTTATCAATGTCACTAATCTTATTATAGAAACAATAGCTAAGTTAATTCCTCTAAGAACCACTGGCTTATTTTTTCATTATTTTCTTTCATTTAATTTCCTCTTCTTTTTCTTATTCCTAAAAATATAAAGATATAGCCCTGATTTAAAATCCTTCTTTTTTGGAAACATAAATATATAAAGCTATAAATTTACTTCTATTTACTCTTTTGGCTACATGATACCCATTTTGAGAAGTTATATTTTTCTACTTAATTTAAAATGTTTTATAGATCTCTTTATAAAGTAAGTCTTTCCAACACACTCATTAAAATGCAATGTCATTAAAATAGCTCACACAACATAAAACATGTCATTCTTTTTATAACGATTATTTTTCTTCTTCCCTACTTAACTCCATCTGCATTTACCTCCTTGTTGTTCTTAAAATTCATCACGAATGTTTCTGCTTCAAGATTTATGCCTATGCTATTTTCTTTGCCTAAAATATACTCTGTACATTTGCATGACTTATTTGGTCTCACCACCTCCAATAGCCCAAATATCACCTCCATCAGGTCCATCCTTGACAGTCCCATTTAGAATTCTAATTCCATATCTGATTCTTGTTTATTTTTTTTACCATATATATTTCACTGTTTAAATTTTCCCTAGAACCCTTATTGCTTTCTAATATATTATATGACTTATTTATTTTTATTGCTTGTTGCCTGTTTCTACCACACACTCTCTGCACTGCAGTAGGCTTTTATTTACTATTGTTAATAAATAACAGTAGTAAATGACAATCTGTTCAAGCACTGTGGGGGAAATAGTGATTTATAAGGTCAATCCCAAGGGAGAGAGAAGAAAATTAGAGAAGTGCATCTGAATTATGAGAAGGTTTTGATCATGCTTGAGTTTGAAATAGTTCTTTAAAAAAGACATTTTTAGGCATAGAGAACAGTGTGACAATACATATTTTGAAAAAACTGGGGTTTTGTTTTTATAATTGGGGAATAAGATTAGCCAGTTCCTAGCAATATCTAATCCTCAAGACAAATTTTTTAAAATGTAAAACAGAACAAAACAAAACAACCGAACCCTTGAAGTTCTGTGTCCTGTAAAATAAGACTGGAACTTGAATTTTTATTGCCAATAACTTAATGGAACAAAATTCAAACAGATGTATTTTAGTGATACTGATGATCACCGGTAAAAGTAGTTACTTTAAAAGGACCCAGATTAAAAGAAAAAATATATCCACAGAATCATAATATTACATAGAGAAATAACTCACTTCTCAGTAGTAGAAGAATAATGAAAATCACAGAAGATTTTCCATACACTGAAAAAAAGGACGTCCATCTAAAATTCTAAACTCAGGGAAATTATAAGATTAAAAGAAAATTAATTATTTTAAAATGCAAGCGTATAACAAACAGATTAATAATTATCAGGGAAGAAAAATAGGTATAACTAGGAATTATTGACCTTAAGAAGAAAGCAACATAATACAATGAAAATCTTAATGACCATATATTTTAAAATTCTAACATAATAAATAAATGTTAGGAAAATCAGTTACAAAAAACAAAAAATAACAGAAATTATCAGTACTTGTATAATCACTAGGTAATTGATCAGCAACCTAAATTTTCTTACAAAATAAACTCCAGGCCCAGAGTTATCCTGAAAGAAGCCAGATAGAAATAAATACCTCTAAAGGAAAAAACATAAGAATTACATACTATTTGCCTCAGAAACCATGCAAACAAAAAAGTGGAATAAAATATTTAAAGTGTTGAGAGAAAAACTACCAACCAAGAATTCTATACCCTCTGAAGTTATCCTTCAAAAGTGAGAAAGGAGTAAAGACCTTCTTAGACCAACAAAATTAAAGTATTTTGTTGCTAGTAGAACTGCCTTGAAAAAAATATTAACATGTTCTTCAAAAAGAAGGAAAATCAGAAACTCAAATGTGCCTAAGAAAGGAAGAACATCAAAGAAGAAAAAGAGAAGGCAAAACAAACACTTTTATTTCATTCAATTGTTCTAACAGACAAGTTGTTCAAAATAAAAATATTCTGTTCAATTATTTATGCTTAGTCATTTGTTATATATTTAGACATAGGCATTTATGTATAAGTGAAATGAATGACAGCAATAATAAACACTATGGGAGACAGGAATTTAGATTGTATTACTGTTGTTATTATTATTATTATTTTTATTATTTTACTAAAAGGTATTCACATTATCCATGAAGTCATATAGTAGTATTTGAAAGTGGACTTGGATTAGTTATAAAGATATATTGCAACCTCTAGGGAAACCATTAAAAAATATGTTTTATTTTGTTTTTTAACTACAATTGATTTGTCAATAAAAAGAGAAAACGGGGCACCTGGGTGGCTCAATTGGTTAAGTGTCCTGCTCCTGGTTTGGTCTCAAATCATGATCTCAGGGTCCCGGGACTGAGCCCTGTGTCCTACTCCATGCTCAGCAGGAAGTCTCCTTGAGGATTTTCTTTCTTCCCTTCCCTCTGCCACTCCCTTGCTTATGCTCTGTCTCTCTCTAGTAAATAAATAAATAAAAGAGAGAAAACAGAACCAATCAAAGTACTCAATTAAAACAAGCAAAGATAAAAAAAGTGGAAAACAGTAAGTAGGAATAAAAACAAAAGTACCCGTCATGATAAACACTGGGTAATGTACAGAATTGTTGAATCACTGTATTGTATACCTGAAACTAATATAATATTGTATGCTAACTATAATGGAATTAAAATGAAAACTTAATAAAAATTTTTAAAAAAGAAACAAGATAGTTATTAGTCCAACTATGCCAATAATCACTTTAAATGTCAGTTGTGTAAATGCACCAATTTAATGATGGAGACTGAGAGAGTAGACCAAACACTACAATCCAACAATATGTTGGCTAAAAGAAACCAACAATTTTAAATATAAATTATATATTGTTTAGCAGTAAATGGATGAAAAAAATATATAATGTTAATACTAACCAAAATAAAGCAGAAGAAGCTACATTAATTTTAGGGACAGCACACTTTAAATGAAAGTTAATTCACCAGGAAGACAGAAAGATCCTTAATATGCATGTGCCTAACTACAGAGCATCAAAATATGTTACTCAAAATCTGACACAGCTCCAAGGAGAAGAAATGAACCCACTGTCATAATTGAGGAATACAACACTCTTCTTTCATAAAGAACCAGAAAGCAGGAAGAAAATCAGTAAGGACACAGCTGAACTCAACAACACCATCAATCAACTGGATACAACAGATATCTATGGACTATATACAGCAACCACAGAATACACACTTAAGTTCACATGGAAAATTCACCAACATAGGTTATATTGTGAGCCATAAGACACATTTTAACAAATTTAAAATAATATTAACCATGCAAGTATGCTCTCAGAGTACTGAGAAATTTTAAAATAGGAAGTAACAAAATATATAGCTGGTAAATATAATTACATGGAGATTATAACATATAACACATGAGTAAAAGAAATGTCAAGAAAAATTTAAAAATATTTTGAACTCCGCAAAAATGAAAATATAATTTTTTGAAATTTGATATTCAGTAAAACCAGTGCATGAAGGAAAATTTATGGTATTGAGTCTACATTTTAGAAAGCAAAGATCTAAATTAATCATCTAAGTTTCCACCTTAAGAAATTTGAAAAAGTAGAGCAAATTAAATTTAAAGTAAGCAGAGGAAAAAAGAATACCAAAATTAGAGTAAAAAGAATAGAGATCATCATCAAAACCTAAGTCTTTCTTTGAAAACAACAGAATTGATAATCCTCTATCTAGCTAATAACAACAACAACAACCAGAGAGAGACAGGATGCAAATTACCATATCAAAAATGACAGAAGAAACACCATTACAGAGATCCCATGGACATTAAAAGGATAATAAAGAAATACAAAGAACAATTCTATGTGCACAGACTTGATATCCTAGGTGAAATGTACTAATTCCCTGAAATACACAATTTGCCAAAATTCACATAAAAATAGATAATCTAAACAGACCCATCCCACTAAAGAAATTGAATCAATAATTAATAATCTCTTCAAAGATCATCATTCCCAGTTAGGTTCAGAGATGAATTCCATTAAATATTTAAGAAAGAAATTATGCCAATTCTCTACATTCTCTTTCAGAAGGGAAAAGCAGAGAATATACTAATTCATTTGATGAAGGCAGCATTACTTTACTACAGAAACCAGACTACAGAATATCTCTCGTGGATATATATGTAAAAACACTTAACACAATATTAGAAAATCCAATCCAAAATGTATGTGAAGAATTATATGTCACAATGAGGTGAGATTTTTTCCAGGTTCAACACTTGAACACCAATTGATATAATCAACCATGTCAATTGGTTACAAAGGAAAAACTCATTATCATATTAATTAATGCAGAATAAAACATCTGACAAGATCCAACATTCATTTATAATTAAAAAGGAAAACTCTTAGCAAATCGGGAATATAGGACATGTTTGCAACTTAATTTACAGAAAACTTAGAGCTAATATCATACTTAATGGTGAGAAGATTAAATAAAATCTTTCCCACTAATATCAGGTATAAGGCAATAATGTTGCCTTGTCACGCTACTCCGTTTCAACATTGTACTGGAAATTCTTGCTAATGCAGTAAGACAACAAAAGGAAACAAAATGTATGTAGTTTGAGAGGGAAGAAATAAAAGTATTTTTGTTCACTGGTGATTGTCTATGTAGAAAATCTGAAAGGATCATCAAAAAATTCCTGGAAGTTTATGAAAAATTACAATATAGCAGGATATAAAGGTAATATACAAAAGTAAATAACTTACTATTATACCAGTAATAAAAAATATTTGGTATAAATCTCGCAAAATAATTGCAAGATCTATATAAGGAAAATGATAAAATTCGGATGAACAAAATCAAAGAATATCTAAATAAGTGGAGAGATATTCCATGTTCATGGATAAAGACTCTCTAGGGTCAAGATACTAGTTTTTCTCAACCAGAAGACTGACATTATTTAATTTTAAGACTTACTATAAACTGGGCACCTGGGTGGCTCACTGGGTTAAGCCGCTTCCTTCGGCTCAGGTCATGATCTCAGGGTCCTGGGACCGAGGCCCGCATCAGGCTCTCTGCTCAGCAGGGAGCCTGCTTCTCTCTCTCTCTCTGCCTGCCTCTGTCTGCTTGTGATCTCTCTCTGTCAAATAAATAAATAAAATCTTTAAAAAAAAAAAAGAGTAAGACTTACTATAAACTACAGTAATCAAGACAACATGATATTGACAAAAGAACAAACAGATCAATAGAACATAGTAGAACATCCAGAAACAGACTCACATAAATATAGTCACTGATTTTTGACAAAAGCACAAAGGCAATACAATGGGACAATAGTCTTTCTTATTAAAATATATTTGACATGTAACACTGTATAAATTTAAGATGTACCACATGTTAATTAGATATATTTACATACTATAAGTATTTATATACTGTGGCAATATTTACCAACTCTATCATCTTACATAATGATTCCTCCATTTTAGTAGTTGGAATAATTAAGTTCTACTCTTACTGAGTTTGATGGTTGTAATACAATATTGTTGTCTGTATTCTATATATAGTGCATTAGATTCCTAGGGCTTATTTACAACTTGTAAGTTTTCATCTTTAAAAAAAATCACCTATCCTATTTTCCACCCCACATCCTCTGGTAACCACCACTTTACTCTTTGTCTTTGTAAGTTTGCCTTTTTAGATTCCATATATAAGCTATGTCACAAACTCTTTTCAACAAATGATTCTGGAACAACTGGACATGCAAAAAAAAAAAAAAAAGATACTGACACAGATATTACACCCCTCACAAAATTAACTAAAAATGGATCACAGACCTAAATGTAACACACAAAATTATAAAACTCCCATAAGATACCATAAGAGAAAACCTAGGTGACCCTGGGGTGGTGAGGACTTCTGAGACACAACATTAAAGGCATGACCCATAAAAGAAGGCATTGGCAAGCTGCACTTAATTAAAATTACAATTTTCTTCCCTGTGAAGGACAATATGAAGAGAATGCAAAGGTAAGCTACAGACTGGAAGAAAATATTTTTAGGAGAAATATCTGATAAAGAACTGAATATGCAAAGAACACTTAAATTCAACAATTAAAAAAAATGAACATCACAATTTAAAAATGTATCAAAGACCTGAACAGACACTTTACCAAAAAAAGATACACAGATGGCAAATAAGCACAAGAAAGATGCCCCACTTTTTAGGTCTCAAGGAAATGCAAACTAAAACAACAATGGAACACCACTGAAACTTACTAGAATGGCCCAAATCCAAAACACTGACAACAACAAATGTGGCTGAGAATGTAGAACAATGGGAACTCTTGTGAATTTTTGGTGGGAATGCAAAATGGTACAGCCACTTCAGAAAACAGTTCGGTGATTTCTCACAAAACTAAACACAATCCTACGATACATCCAGCAACTGTGCTCTTTGGTAATGATCCAAAAGTGTTCAGAAATTATATCTACACAAAAACTCACAAATGTTTATAACAGCTTTATTCATAATTTCTAAAACCTAGGGGAAAAAAGGATGTCCTTCAGTAGGTGAATGTATAAATAAATAGTGATACATCCTGACAACACAATAGTATTCAGTGCTAAAAAGAAATGAGCTATCAAGCCAAGGAAAGATGTGGGGAAAAAACTAAAATGCCTATTAATAAGGAAAAGAAGCCACTGTCAAAAGGCAACATATTGTATGACTCTAGTATAGGACATGGTGGCAAAGGCAGACTTATGAGAACAGTAGAAGTATCAGTGGTTTCCTGGGGTTGAGAGTAAGAGGTGTGGGGGGGGAACAATAGGTGAAACATAGGAGTTCTAGGGAAGTGACAATATTCTGCATGATACTATAATGATTGACACATGTCATTACACATTTGTTCAAAAGCACAGAATGACAACACCAAGAGTAAACCCGACTGCAAATTGTGGAACCTGAGTAATCGTAATAGATGTAGGTTTATCAACTGTAACAAGCATACCACTCTGGTGAGGGATGTTCATAATGGAAGAAGCCATGCCTGCATGGGGGCAGAGGGTTTATGGGGAATATTTTTTTATTATTATTATTAAAGATTTATTTATTTATTTGACAGACAGAAATCACAAGGAGGCAGAGAGGCAGGCAGAGAGAGAGGAGGAAGCAGGCTCCCTGCTGAGCAGAGAGCCCGATGTGGGGCTCGATCGCAGGACCTCGGGATCATGACCTGAGCCGAAGGCAGAGGCTTTAACCCACTGAGCCACCCAGGCGACCCAATGGGGAATCTTCATATCATCCTCTTTATTTGCTAAGTACCTAAAATTTTTGTAAAAATATAAATTATTATTTAAAAAAAAACAAAAATAATTTTCCCATTCATATCAAGTCCCCAACATGGCCATGTTATTTTATTTTATTTGAGAATAGATACAAAGGTTTAAAACTCTCGAAAAAAATCAAGGGAATGACAAAAAAATTAAAACAGTGTTTATCTCTAGTAGAGAAATGGAAAATGTGAAAGAGGCAGACTAGAGGAAAGGCAACTGGGGTGCTTACGTTTTTCTATTTCTTGCTCAGACTGCTGGTTACATGACTGTTCACTTTATAAATCTTATTTAAACTGTACATATCTGTCAGTATATATAATATATATTACAATAAAAAAGAAAACCTCAGCACAAGGTGGCTGATACATCATTATATTTTATAACTGAAGTGTCTTTACATTATGCTTTATAAAGTACCTTTCTGAAAACTCCCTATCAAATTTAAATGCAGAAGCTATAATGATAAAATTGTACAATAGCTGACCTAGCTCTCATTTTATCACTTCTTCCATAGCTTAGATATGAAGCCTGTGATTAAATATAACAGAATAAAATGGGGTGTGTGACACTTAAAAGGAAGAAACATCTCTATGGACCCTGTTTCATCTCCTCTTTTAGCAAAATGCTTATCCCTTATGAAAATTAAACAAATGCCAAAGTGTGATAAGCCATAAAGTTCCTGGCATATCAAACTCACATTTGCTTAGTCTCAGACTGCTTGATCAGATATGGACTCAATTTTCTGACCTGAAAGAATGAGGGGCTAGAAATCTCAGTTGTAACCCCAGAATAATCCACCAATATTAGGTAGAGACAAAGTTCCCTGCCTACTTAGTTAGTTGGAAGAATGTTAAGGACAACTAAATACTCAAAATAGAAATAAATAAATAAATAAATAAATAAATAAATAAATAAAATATTTTAAAAAATTTTTAAAAAAATCCTCCTATGAATACTCAAGATTTCATACTGTACTATTTTACAGTTGAAAGGCACATTTGTTTTTACATCAAAGAGTAGCTGAAAACAGTATCATGTTAATTTCAGGTCTAAAACATAAAAATTCAACACTTACATACATTACAAAATAATCACCACAATAAGTCTAGTTAATTTTTGTCACCATATGACGTTATTAAAATATTACTGATTATATTCCCAAGGCTGTACTTTCTATCCCTGTGGATTATTATTATTATTATATTTTACAACTGAAAGGTTGTACCTCTTAATCTTTTTCCCCTATTTTGCCCACGTACCAAACTCCTCTCCTTCTGGCAAGCCAGTAATTTATCCTCTGAATGTATAAGTCTCTTTCTGTTTTGTTTGTTGGTTTTTGTTTCTTTCTAGATTCCACATATAAATCAAATGAAATGGTATTTGTTTTTCTCTAATTTATTTCACATAGCCTAATACATGGTGGGTCCATCTGTGCTGTCACAAATGATAAAATTTCATTTCGTGTATGGCTGAGTACTAGTGCATCTCATATATATATATATATATATATATATATGCATGTATATATCATATAGATAATAGTGCATCATATATAGAATATATAATACATTTATATGTGTGTGTATATAACATGGTATTCATCTATCAACAGACACAAGTTGTTTCCCTATCCTTGCTATTAGAATGCTGCAGTGAATATAGGGTTGGATATGCCTTTTCAAATTAGTGTTTCCTTTTTGTTCAAATAAATATCCAGAAATAGAATTGCTGGGCTATATGGCAGTTTTGTTTTTCATCCTTTGAGGAGCCTCCGTCCTGTTTTCCACTGTAGTTGCACCAATTTACATCCCCACCAACAGTGCACGGGGTTCCCTCTTGTGAGTGGATATCACACTGTGGCTTCATTTGCATTTCCCTGACGATGAGTGATGCTGATCATCTTTTTATGTGTCTGTCGATCACTTGGATGTCTTCTTTAGAAAAATGTCTATTCAGGTCATCTGCCCACTTTTTAATTGGATTGTTCGTTTTTTTGGTCCTGAGTTGTAGGAGTTCTTTCTGCATTTTGGATCTTAACCCTATATTGACTATATCACTGACAAATATCTTCTCCCAGTGCATCGTCTTTTCAGTTTATCGATGTCTTCTTTCACTGCAACCTGAGTTTTCTTTCTTTCCAGCGTTCCAGGATTCATGGTTTATGCACCACATCCAGTGCTCCATGCAGTCCGTGCCCTCCTTAATACCCACCACCAGGCTCACCCACCCCCCATCCCCTCCCCTCCAAAACCCTCAGTTTGTTTCTCAGAGTCCACAGTTTGATGTAGTTTCATTTGTTGTTTTTGTTTTTGTTTTACTTTGTTGCCCTTGCCTGAGGATACAGACAAAAAATATTGCTGAGACTGCTATCATGGAGTTTAGTGCCTTTATTTTCTTGTAGGATATTTTATGATTTCAGGTCTTAAATTTAAGTCTTTAACCCAATTTTGACTATATGTTTGTGTCTGGTGTAAGAAAGTGGTCCAGTTTCATTCTTTTGCATGTGGCTGTCCAGTTCTCCCAAGGCCATTTAATAAAGAGACTCTCTTCCCCCTGTAACATATCCTTGCTTCCTTTGTCATAGATTTATTGGCCATAAAAATATAGGTTTATTTCTAGGCTCTCTTATCCTGTTCTATTGATCTAGGTATCTAGTTTTGTGTCAGTACCATACTGTTTGGATTACTATAGTTTTGTGGTGTAGTTTGAAACCGGGGTATGTGATACCGTATGCTTTATTCTTTATTCAAAAACACAATTGTGGGGCGCCTGGGTGGCTCAGTGGGTTAAGCTGCTGCCTTCGGCTCAGGTCATGATCTCAGGGTCCTGGGATCGAGTCCCGCATCGGGCTCTCTGCTCAGCAGGGAGCCTGCTTCCTCCTCTCTCTCTGCCTGTCTCTCTGCCTACTTGTGATCTCTCTCTGTCAAATAAATAAATAAAATCTTTAAAAAAAAACACACAATTGTTTTTGCTGTTTGGAGTCTTGGTTTTCTGACTCTGTCCCCATATCCTATAATGTAATGTCAGTGTTTTTGTTGTCCTAGAGGTCCCATAAACTATCTTCATTTTTAAAGTATTTTTTCTTTTCTTTTCTTTTTTTTTTTTTAACATTTTTTTTTTAAAGATTTTATTTATTTATTTATTTGAGAGAGAGACAGTGAGAGAGAGCATGAGCGAGGAGAAGGTCAGAGGGAGAAGCAGACTCCCCGTGGAGCTGGGAGCCTGATGCGGGACTCGATCCCAGGACTCCGGGATCATGACCTGAGCCGAAGGCAGTCGTCCAACCAACTGAGCCACCCAGGCGTCCCTTTTCTTTTCTTTTTTTTTTTTTTTTTCCTGTTAAGCTTGGGTGATTTCTGTTACCTCCTCTCCCAGATTATTCATTTATTCTTTTCCATCACCTAATCTGTTGATTTCTCTTAGTGTATTTTTCATTTCAATTATCCCATACTTCAGCTCTGATTGGTAATTTCTTAAGTTTCTATATGTTGAAATTCTCACTGTGTTTGTCCATTCTTCTCCCAAGTTCAGTGAACATCATATAACCATTACTTTGAAGTCTTTATCAGGTAGACTGCTTATCTCTTTTGTTTAGTTCTTTTTCTGAGGTTTTGTCTTCTTTTGATTGAAACGTATTCTTTTGTCTCCTCATTTTGTGTAATTCTCTGTGTTTGTCTCTATGCCGTCGGGAGGCCAACTACATCTTCTAGTCTTGAAAGAGTGGCTTCATGTAGCAGGTGTCCTGTGGGACCCAGAGGCATAATCCCTTTGGTCATCAGAGCCAAGCACTCCAGGGGTGTCCCCTGTGGGCTATGTGTGCCCTCCTGCTATTGAAAGGCCATGACAGCTGCTGACATCTTGGTGGGTGGGCCTGGCCTTCCTCCACTGCCCCCTGCTGTGGTGAGAACCCCTTGGTGGGGATAATAGTCCAGGCTGAAGCTTCCTGCCAGGTGTCAGGGGCAAAGTCACTTTGAGGTGTGTGTGTATGTGTGGTGGGGGGACTCCGGCAGTAACTAAACCTGTATGCAAACTGCAGCAATACAAGAGTAGCACTGGAGGGCTGCCTACCAGGAGGTGCTGATTGGTTGCAGCGGGTCTGCAGAGGGATGCCAGGTTAGGGCTAGGGGTGCTAGCAGGTAGATGGAGAGTGTCAGAACTGCACCTTCCAGAGCTGAGACAACTAGGTAGAAAATGAGTTTTTAAAAAATGGTGTCCATGATCTCTTCCTTCCCAGAGAAAGTTCTAACAAATCCCTGCCCTTATGGCACATCTCTAAAAGTTTTCTTCACATATGGCACAAGCACTTTTCAAACTATCGCTTCTGTGCTAGGTTTTGGAGGTGTGAGTTTGTGTGTAAGCCCTTTAAGAGTGGAGTTTTGGTTTCCTACAGTCCTCTGGCTCTCCTGAGGCTGTTGGTTTTCAGAACCACACGTCTTGGGGGCTCATCTTCCCAAGGTTTTCCAAGGCAGTGGTGTCCAATGTGGGGCTTGAACACCTCCTTCTCAGGAAGGACCTCCACATCAGTAATAGCCCTCCTGGTTGTGGGCCACCAAGCTAGAGGTGTGAGCCCTCATGAGACCATGTTCCTGCCCCTTCTCCTAAATAATATGGCTATTTCTTTACACCTTTAGATGTGGAAGGCCTGCTCTGCTAGTCTTCAGGTAGTTATCAGAGAGAGCTGCTCCAGATGTATTTGTAGTTTTGATGTCTTCGCAGGAAAAAGTGAATGAGCTCAGGATCTTCCTAACTCAGCAAACTTGAACCAGGGGTGATGTCCTTAACTGATTGAAAGCATACCTTTTGTTGTATATGGTATATCCTATTTCCTCCCCAGTTCCTGAATTGATGATGAATTGATCCACCTGCTTCCTATTCATATTCTTAATTCCTAGAACCCCCCAAAAATTGTGTAGTATGTTTTACAATTAAGACATCTTTTCTTCTTATGGTGATGTATTTTATGTACTATATATTTCATATTTATGCATAGCATAATATATGTTATTATAAACAGTTTATTACATACCAACCTAATTATGCAGATAATGGTCTGGGCAGTGAAGATATATGATAAACATGACATATGAGGTTCTCTCTTACTTTGTCTGAATTTACAACTATATAACATATATAATTGATTCAACGAAGAATATAAAACATAAAAATATGATGAAGTCTGTGGAGGAACACCTGGTGGCTCAGCTGGTTAAGCAGTTAGCTCTTGGTGTTAGCTAAGGTCATGATTTTGGGGTCCTCGGATGGAGACCTGCCCGGGGCTCCACCTCAGCAGGGAGTCTGCTCCAGGACCTCTCCCTCCCTTGCCCTCTGCCCTCACCACCACTCACACTCTCTCGTTCTCTAAAATGAACAAATAAGTCTTAAAAAAAAAAAAAGTCTACGGAGTTTCCTTACTTTTGAGGATTTAATATTTAAACTGATGCTTAAAAAGTTAATATTGAAAGATGCAAATTACATACAGATAGTGTTGACGCTCTAGAGGAAAGAATGCTTTCGGCATATTTTAGATACTGGAAGGCCAGAATGGCTGGAGTTAGTTAATAATAATTAGAACAAAAAGAAAGGGAACATTCCAATAGGCAAGTATAAAAGAACAGAAGCCTTATTGTTGGAACCACATTGGGGAATCATTAATCCTGGCAAACTGGGATTGATCTTGAGTTGAACAAAATCTTAGAGAAACCCCAAATTTCTCCTACTGATGATCCCATTTTGTGTCTAGCCCATGACAACAATCTGTGCTGTTTTCCTTACTCCTCTAGCTCAGACAACGTGACCTACTTTGGTATATTTACAGTAGATTTGCATATTACCTGTACGAGATTCTACAGTCAGCAAATCTGACACTCATGCATTCTAATAATTGCCCTGGAAACCTGTTAAATCTCTCATAGAGTACAAAATGCTTAGTTGTTCTATTCATAAACCTGCACACTCTGAGAGCTCACCCATAAGGAAAGACTCTATGCAGATGTCTGGGCATTGAAATTGTTCAATCTTCCTTTTTCTTTTAAGATTTTATTTTATTTATTTATCTGAGAGGGAGAGAGAGAGAGAGAGAGAGAGAGAGAGAGAGAACACGAGTGAGGGGAGGGACAGAGAGGAAGAGAGAGAAAATCTCAAGCAGACTCCATGCTGAGCACAGAGTCCAAGTTGGGGTTCCATCCCACAGCCCTGAGATCATGACCTGAGCTGAAACCAAGAGTGAAATGCTTAATCAACTGAGCCACCCAGGTGCCCTTTAACAGAAAGACGAAATCCCTAAATGGAAGGGTCGACAGTCTTCATCTAACTTGCAGGGTTTATAATGTTCAGATCTGTTGGTGACATGAATGAGAGAATATAAAGGAGCCACATCTCCTCTGGCTTTAGCTTCTATAGTCACAGTGAAATGCAGACACAAGGATGAGATGCCCCGTTTGTATCCCCACTTCTGCTCCTCCCCATTTCCAACTACAGTGTAGGGAACTGGCTCTAACTCCTGACCTTCTTGTTAGCTTTATTTCCAACACTATTCTCATTCTGTTGCTTCAAGCAGATCTTCTGTCACTTCATTACTGACTTTGTCTCTCACTTCTTAGTTACCCTTCAAAGTTACTTTCCTCTGACTTTCAAATACACCTTTAGACCCTGTCTCTCCAAAAGTTATCCTGCCTTCTTTTTTATCATTAAAAGAATATTTATCAGTAAATATTATAAGAATACTTATCAGTAAAAGAATAATCTGCATTCTCCCCTCTTGTTTTTCTCAGCTTCACTTGACACAAGCTGAATTCTGCCCATTACTGTACTGAAACTTAAATTTCAGCATCATGAGTCGTTTCCTAAATCTCTCCCCCAAAGCTCTACTCTCAAGCTGTCTTCTACATGACCTCTCAGAAAACTGCTATGTTGTTTTCCTGGGCTTCCTACTTAAAACTAAAACTTTCTTGCTTCACTTTCGGGACACTGTTTAGCTTTGCCTCCTATCTGACTGATCTCTTTTCCACTGTCTGTCTCCATCACATGCCCTCCTTTTCCATGGGGGTATGCTGCAGGGCTCAGCGCTCACCCAGAGTGGCTCAACTCTCTATTCTCTCACTTTATAGGGCCATTCACTAATAGCTCCAACAACACCTCTATTCAAATCACCCCCAAAGTTGTATCTTTAATCTACAGAACTTCTAGAAGTAAATAAAACCCATTGGCTAGTTCTTTCTAAATTTTAAATATTCTGTAATTCTACAATAGGTAATACAAATAGTATATAATACTGTAAATGAATTCAAGGAACAAGTCTAAAGTTAAATTTGTTCTCTCTCTCTCTCTCAAAACCCATTCTTCTTTTGCATTCTGTATACAGTGCAATGGTACCACAATCTATACATTCAACCAAGAAAAAAAAATCACGGGATCAATTTTTATCATTCCTTCTCTGTCAGCCTCAATTCAAGAACAGCAATCTCTAATGTGTCCATCTCTACAATGGTTTTCAAATACACACAGTCTATTTCTTTTTTCCCAACCCCTACTTGCAAAAATTTATGTTTGATTGCTGGACTACTGCAACATATTCCTGAATATTTTTTCAGTTCTTTTTTATACTCAGCTTCTATTCAAACGTGTCTTTCTAAAAATAACGTACATTAGGAAATTCTACTACCTGCTTAAAAATAATGATGATTTTCCACTATTTGCAGAGTAATGTGCCTGATATTTCAGTCATTTTGTAGTTACAGCCCAGCTTTTATCCCAATCTCTCTTCCTGTATTTCCTATGTCAAATTATAGTCTCCAGCCACTCAGGCATTTGTACCATTCCCCCAGCATGCCAAGCAGACTCAAGTATGAAAAAGGTGAATATTATCTCTTTCTTTTGGAATTCTGAATGATCCATGGTTCATGACTTGGAATATACTCTCCAAAAGTTTCGAAGCCTTATTCTTTTGGATTTCAGACTGCATTTCAGTGATTTGCACTTAGATGTTGCTCAAATAGTTGTTCTTGGAAATAATGAAAGGGGTCATAGAAAATTTTCCTTGTACTCTATAATAGAAAAAAGGCAGGGGGAGGGGAGGGGACAGTATCTTTAAAAGAGCAAGTGGAATATTTGCTATGAAGCAAAACTATTTAAAAGGAGAACCCATTATCAAATGAAAAATCTCCTTATGAAACACATTAGCACATTTATTTCTGAGATGCTGTGACCCACCTATCAGCATTTATTGAAATAGTCACATTTCTTCTCAGCCATCATCACTACAAGACCATCTTCAACTACTGCTCCTGAAATTTTCAAATATTCTCATACAAGGTTATAAGATCTTCCAAAGAAAGCAATAGATCTATACTGTTGAGTTCTCAATTTGAGCTTCAATGATGATGATGACAGTGCTTTTATAAAACTCTAAGGTATTGAGCTCTGCTTCTGATATTGCTGCTCTTAAATTTTATTGAGCCCGTTACTTCTCGTATCTAAGGAGAGTACTAGGCACTTTTAGATGCTGCATTAACACTCTGAGGCTACCTTACATGATAGCACCGTAATGAACTGTAAGCATTTACTGAGCTTGCAGACTACTTAGCCTATCCCCTCAGTAAGTTTCCTTCCTATGAAAGCCTGATGCAACTGCTTTGGTAGTCAACAATGCCATCTTACTCATTCCAATTCATGTAAGTAAACTGCAAAACAGACCACAATATACATAATGCATTTCCCTTATCACCAATAAACATTAAAAATAATAGACTCACAACTCGTGCTCATTTAGATACAAGCTGCCTACTACTTTAATTCTACTGGAGTTCATTTTAATTATTTCCAGAGCTACTCTCCTTGTGATACATTGGAAACAACTCCTGTAATTGTTGGGAGGAGGTGAAAAGAAATCGATGCTGTTACCTTTTATTTTGCCACACTGATATTACTTCATAATTACGCATGTCTTTATGAATCAGAAAATCAGTTTTGTTTTACACTCAACATTTGATGGGACCATCTAAGCTCTATCTTAGGTAGGTCCCAGAGTGTTACTGGATGCATGAAATTTTATCTGGGAGCTGTTTGTTTCTTCATTTACCATAACCTGAGGCATTCTCCTTCACTTCTTTCTGCCAGCCTTCCTGGGAGGAAGACAGCCAGTATAACTAAAAAAGTGGGACAGAAACTGAAAGTCTATTTGCTTTTTACCTGTGTGTGGAGAGAAAATAAGAACGAGTGGTATTTTTGCCTTTGTTTTTGTTTCCATTCTAATATATTGCTAAGTCACTCCCAAAATGGGTAGAGTAGGTCAAGAGGAGTAAGTGCCAGGCGAATGGCACTGTAAGCTGATTTCCTGCAGTGTCTTTACACCACAGTGCATGCAACTACTTTCCACTGCTAGGACTCATAATAAAATTATCTGAGATACTTCCCAGGTCGAGTTTTATACTAGAAGAATAAAGTCCCTGATCACTGGAATTTTAGATCTATTGTAGGAATGCAAAGAAATCGTTAGCCACTAGCCACTCTAGAATATGTTGTTTCAAAATTTTAATGAAATATCACAAAATAAAATAAATATATGCACATTCCCTCTTGGTATTTATACTGAGTTTTTTGGGTTTTTTTTAAGATTCTATTTACTTATTTGGCAGACAGAGATCACAAGTAGGCAGAGAGGCAGGCAGAGGTGGGGGGGGCAGGCTCCCTGCTGAGCAGAGGGCCCCATGTGGGGCTTGATCCCAGGACCCTGAGATCATGACCTGAGCCGAAGGCAGAGGCTTTAACCCACTGAGCCACCCAGGCGCCCCTATGTTATGAATTTTATGCTGAATTTAATGTTGCCAACTCGTTCCTTTCAACTTAAAAATTTATGGAGTTCACCCCCTTTCAGTTTTCAAATTGATATTTTTCTAGGAAATTTATAGAATACAGAAAAACTCCAAGAAGAAACAAAAATCCCTTCAGATACACAACACAGCAATGACACTAGTATATCATCTCTTACCTAGATGTAACTTAAATCTATCTAGTTTCTCACTTAAGAAATATTTCAAAAATACATGCCATCAAAATACAGTCATGCAATGCTACTATTTTGATAGTAACAATGTGACAAAATAAAATGTATAGAAACTGGGAGGAGTTATAATTTTAATATTGATCCCAGGACAAGCAAATCAAATAGGGTTGATATTTTGCATTTTTCTTCTTCTTTTTTTCTTCTTCTTCCTCCTCCTTCTTTTCTTTCTTTTTTTTTTTTTTTGCTAAAGCATACAGTCCAGTGAGTTTTCACCAATGTATGTACTCGTGTACCCACCACCATATTTACAGTATCTTTTGTCCAATATGTTCTTGAAGTTAATCCACACAGTGATTCATTTCTTTTCCCTTTGCTTGATGGTTTATTTGCTCAATATAACATAATTTGAATATTCTCAACAGGAATGGTCAGTTGTTCAGAAGTTTTAAATAAAGTTAAACATATGTGTATCCAATAACCATGGAATTCTCTTTCTCCACATTTACTTAAGAGGAATTAAATCATATGTTCATAAACTAATTAGCCAGAGATATTCACAGCAGCTTTACTCATAACTATATCAAAATAAATTACTGACTCTCAGGTGGGAACAGCTCTTTGGGAAACAAAATAAAAGCAATGTATTATAAAATAGAGGTTGTGCAGATTTTACTTGAGACAATTTAAAATCTTCTGAATCTTGATTTAAGATATGTCTGAAGTAATCATGACAAATATTTTCATGATAGTGCATCACTTTTATTTTGTTTTAACATTGGTACTATCATATTCTATTCAGCAAACAAATTAATGAACAAAACTTACTGTCACTTTAAATAAAACTACAGCATAGTTTCTTGTTTATAAACATTTCTGTCTCTCTGAGTGGTATTTAAGATAAATCCCTAAGAGTAGAATTTGCAGGAAAAAGGTAAAACATATTTTATTGAAAATGGGCTGATACCTATTACCAAATTATTCTTGAAAAGTCTTCATCAAATTGTCCCAGAAGTAGTAGATTATGAACATTAAATCTCTTCCACCCCATGATATTCTGTGTATTTTCTTTTTTTTTCTGTTCAGTTAGCCAGCATATAATTCATCATTAGTTTTTGATGCACTGTCAATGATTCTCTGGTTGCCTCTAACACCCATCACCCAATTTCATTAAATAGACTTGTTAAGTACTTCCTATTTTCATCAATAAAGATACTATGTGGTTGGAATTTAAAACCCTTTTTAATAATTCTTGTATTTAATATTTATATAAAATATTCATGCATGCCCTGTTCATGCCCTTTGCACATTTTATTAATGTTTAATATTTTATGTAAACATTACATATCTGCTCATGCATACGCTGTTAATGCCTTTTATATAGCTTTGCATGTTTTTAACATTTTCTAATGCAATAACAGTAATGTACAGATACAGTATTTCCGTGAACTCCTAATTTTACATGGCATCATATTTTAAGATTTATCTATGTTGATTTAGTTGGACAAGGCTGAATTTTATTTTTTTAAAAGATTTTGTTTATTTATTTGACACACAGAGAGAGATCACAAGTAGGCAGAGAGACAGGCAGAGAGAGGGGGAAGCAGGCTCCCTGCTGAGCAGAGAGCCCAATGAGGGACTCAGTCCCAGATCCTGAGATCATGACCTGAGCAGAAGGCAGAGGCTTAACCCACTGAGCCACCCAGGTGCCCAAGTCTGAATTTTAATGTTGAATTTCATTCCATTGTGTCAGTATGCCAAAAGTGATTTCTTAAAAATTCTATTATCAATTATATTTAGAGAGATTCCAATTTGTTTCAAAAAATGCCACTACAAACTATAAATTCCACATCTCTTAGTGTTCATATACAAAATAGCCTTGTTAGATGCGTTCTTCTTCCCTTTCCCTTTATCTTTCCGTGAAGGAAGTCCTTACTCATATAGTTGAATTTTTATCAGACTTTTCTTTATAGTTTGCATTTCTGTGCCCTGTTCAAGAAATCATCTAAAATTCCACTTTTGCTTAAGATATATGCTGACGTCATAACAACATAGACCAACTGAAAGCCATGTTTGTAAGGACACTGGAGAGTTGTGGATATGAAGAAATGAACAGAAAATAACTTAAGAAAGGGATAAGAATTTCCAAGGTAAGCTCTATTTAAGTTTGAGGTTTACTCTGAAACTTCAGCAATCAATACAGTGATATTGCTACAATGATAGACAGGCAGACTAATAGCACAGAAATAGATAGCTATAAATAGAAACATAGACATATGGTAACTTAGTTTTTGCCAAAGCTACCCATATACTCTTATAAGTAAAGTTCTTTTCCATTAATGGTGCTAGAAAATTCAGGTATCTGTGTAAAAAATTTTTTTGAATCTACTTTTACTACTAAAAAGTTACTACTATTTCCTTTTTTCACTAAAAAGTTAGAGATGGATTACAGACCTACATGTGAAGGCTAAAATTAAAAATATTCATGAGGAAACCAAAGAGTATTTCTTCATGACCTTGAAATTTGCAAAGATTTCTCAAGAAAGACTCAAAATACAATACGCATAAAACAAAAAAGCATATATGCACATGTGTGTATAAATACACACACATATATATACGTATATATAAAAGTCTATATATACACACGTGTGTGTGTATGTATGTGTGTATTTCATCAGAATTAAAAAGTTTTGGTAATCTATAGCCAATACTAAGAAAATGAAAAGGCAAGCAACAGACTAGGAATAAAAATTTTAATGCCCATATGTGCAGCAAAAGATTTCTGTCTATCCTATTGAAAGCACTTGTATGTACCAGTAGGAAAAATGTAAACAAATCAATAAAATTGGACAAAAGACTTAAATAAACATTGCATAAATTATATGTCCAAATGACTAATAAAGTATATGAAAATACTGTTTCATGGAAAGCAAAATAAAAGGTGACTACACACCCATCAGAATTTACATTAAAAAGAAAGAAAAATGCCATGTTTTGGCAATGGTGAAATTCAGTGTAACTTTCACAAATGCTTCGAAGACAGGTGAAGAGGAGTTCTGGGGTAGATTACTCATCAATGGTTTCCAACAAAGTTAACCAGAGCTGACTTATTAATTAACCATTAATTTGATGTAGGTGTATGTGTAAGGAATATAGATACACACACACACACACATACACATCCTGTATACTCATAGCAGCCTTTAAAATAGCCACAAAATGAAGTAATCTATATTTCTGTCAACAAAGTAATGGACAAATTCTGAATATTCAAAAAATAAACTATGCAGCAATAAAATAAAATACTGATGCACAAATAACAAGAAACAACTAATCATTCTATCTGTTCAGGGAATATATACCTGGATTGAGTACAAAAACTGTTAAATCCCAGAGATGTAAAAAAAAAAAATAGAAATGGAAATGTAAACACCTGAACAAATAGAAAGATAATATATATAAATATATTCCTCAGATAGAAAGAAATATCTACCTAAATATATCAGTAATTTCATTAAATCTAAATTGGTTAAATAATCCAATTAAAGGCTACCATTGTTGGGACCTATTAAAAATAGCAGCAGTACTGACAACATCAACAATCAAAATATGCTGCCTTAGAGACGTATCTTAAATATGGAGATAAAGTTCAGAAGTAAAAGGAACAAAGACATAATTTGCAAATCCCAAATTAACAACTAAGTAGTTGCTACAGTTGTGAAATATTAGGGGCAACTGATATCAGGACAAGGAAAATTTGTACAGAAAAAAATGTGATGTGTAAATCATCTATCAAGAAAACATGACATAAATTCACCTCAAAATATTTATGTCATGGAAATTCACTTCCAAATGAGATGGCATATCAGGACCAGAATTACCACCTCCCCCCATCTAAAACAGTCAATCAATGAACAAAATATACACAGTCATTTTTTTTCAAGACCCTGGGCATCCAAACAACAGAGAAGAGAAGTCCCTAAAACATGGGAAATAAATGAAGGGCACCCTACAACTGCACGAGCTGACTGCCTTGAAAGATTGTCAGGCCACAGTGGAGGAGGGAGCAGCCTCATCAGTGGTAGAGCAGCACAGCAGTGGTAACCAAGCTGGAAACCAGATCTAATCTGGTAAGGGAAATAATAAATAATATCCTATGAAAGACATCTGTCTCTAATCCTTGGAACCTGTGGGTATTTTACTTTACATGTCAAAGCAGATTTTGTAGATTTCAGTAAGGTAAAGACCTTGGGATGGGAAATTTTCCTGAATTATTTGGATGGGCCCAGTTCTTAACTGCAGACAGAGAAAGAGAGAGAGCAAAATGAGGTCTTGATCTGCTATTATTGAATATGCAGATAGCAGAAGAGGGCCATACGTAGAGGCATGTGGCCTAGAAAACACAATTGAACTGATTTTCCCTGGAACCTCCATAAAGGAATGTAGCTCCATTTTCCTGACCTTTTCATTTTAGACCAGTGGAACCTATGTAATACTTCTGACCTAAAGAAATGTAACTTAATAAATTTATGTTGTTTTATTGCATCCAAAATCATAAGATACCTAGGAATAAACCTTAACCAAAGAGGCAATCATCTGTACTCAGAAAACTATAATGTACTCATAAAAGAAATTGAGGAAGACACAAAGAAATGGAAAAACATCCCATGCTCCTGGATTAGAAGAGCAAGTATTGTGAAAATGTCTAAGCTACCTAGAGAAATCTACACATTTAATGTAATCCCTATCAAAACACTATCAATTTTTTCAGAGAAATGGAACAAATAATCCTAAAATTTATATGGAATCACAAAAGATGCCGAATAGCCAGAGGAATGTTGAGAAAGAAAACTGAAGTTGGCAGCATCATAGTTCCAGACTTGAATCTCTATTGCAAAGCTGTAATCGTCAAGACAGCATGGCACTGGCACAAAAACAGACAGATCAATGGAACAGAATAGATAGCCCAGAAATTGACCCTCAACGTTATGGTCAACAAATGTTTGACAAAGCAGGAAAGAATGTCCAATGGAAAAAAGACAGTCTCTTCCACAAATGATGGGAAAATTGGACAGCCACACGCAGAAGAATGAAACTGGACCATTTCCTTATACCACACACAAAAATAGACACAAAATGGATCAAAGACCTTAATGTGAGACAGGAATCCATCAAAATCCTTGATGAGAACACAGGCAGGAACCTCTTCAACCTCAGCGTTAGCAACTTCTTCCTAGAAACATCATCAAAGGCAAGGGAAGCAAGGGCAAAAATGAACTATTGGGACCTTACCTAGACTTCGGCTCAGGTGGTGATCTCAGGGTCCTGGGAGCAAGCCCTGCATTGGTCTCCCTGCTGAGCACAAAGTCTGCTAAAATTTCTCTCTCCCTCTACCCCTCCCTGCAGTGGAAACTTAATTAAATCTAGCTCTGTCACAGTAAATATATATTAACTGTACCTTGTCATTGGAGCACTTAAAAATTCCCTTTTAGCCAAAAGAACTGTAAGACTTTAAAAGAGGGATACTTACACTTGATTCTTTTTTTTTTTAATTAATGAACTTTTGTCTTTAAAGCAGTTTTACATTCACAGCAAAACTAAGCAGATGGTACAGAACATTCCCATAAACCCACCTGTCTCACGCATACACAGCCTCCCCGTTTTCCACATCCCCACAGACTGGTTAATTTGTTACAGCTGATGAAGCTGTATGGATACCTTTATCACCAAAGTCTATGGTTCACACTGGGCTTAACTCTTGGTGTTGTACATTCTCTGGATTTGGACAAATGTATAATGACACGTATCCATCATTACAGTATCATACGGAGTAGTTTCACTGGTGGGAAAATCCTTTGGTCCACTTGTTCCTGCCTGTCTCTCCTAACCCCTGGAAACCACTAATCTTTTTCATGTTTCCAGAGTTTTTGCCTTTTCCACAATGTCATATGGTAAAATCATACAGTAGGTAGCCTTTTCACATTGGCTTTTTCCCTTAGGAATATGCATTTAAGTTTCCTCCATGTCTTTTCATAGCTTGACAGCTCTTCTGTTTAGCACTGAACGATACCAGGTTGTGTGGACATGACACAGGGCATCCATTCACTTCCTGAAGGACGTGATCGCTTCCAAATTTGGCAAGTATGAATGAAAGTGCTATAAACACTGGTGAGCAGATTTTTGTGTGGACATAATACAGAGGTGAAAAACTCTTCTGGGTAAATGCCAAAGAGCACAATTATTGGACTGTATGGTAAGAGCAGGTTCAGTTTTCAACAAAACAGCCAGACTATTTTTCAGAGTGCCTGTACCACTTCTGCATTCCCAGCAGCAATCAATGGAAGTTCCCGTTGCTCACCATCTTTGGCCACACGTATTGTCAGTGTTTTGGACGGCAGCCGTTCCAGTTGGTGTGGGTTATTATCCCATTGCTGCTCTACTTTGCATTTCTGTGATGGCAAATGATGCGGAGCATCTTTCCATGTGCTTATTTGCTGTCTATAAATTTTCTTTGGTGTCTGTTCAGATCATTTTCCCTTTTTAAAAAAAATTTAATTGGGATGTTCATTTTCTTACTGTTGGGTTTTAGGAATTCTTTGCGTATTCTGCATAAGTCTTTAGATGTGTCATTTGCCAATCTTTTTCTCCTAGTCATACCTTATCTTCTCATTTTCTTGACATTATCCTTTATAGGTAAGATTTTAATTTTAATGAAATACAGATTATCACTAGTTAATTATTCCAAGGATTGTGCATTTGGTATTGTATCTAAAAGCCATTGCCATCCCCAAGGTCATCAAGGTTTTCTCTTGTGTTATCTTTTAGGAATTTTATTGTTTATAATCCATTTTGAATTAATTTTCTGAAGGGCATAGAGTCTTTTTTTTTTTTTTTTTTTTCACATGGATGTCCAGTTATTCCAGTGCCATTTGTTGAAAAGACTATATTTGCCCCATTGTAATTTATTCTTTCTAAACTCTTGGAGAAAAAAAGAAAACTTTTTTCAAGATTTTATTCATTGATTTGAGAAAGACAGAGTGAGAGAGAGAGAGAGAGAGCATGAGCAGGGGGAGAGGCAGAAGGAGAAGCAGGCTCCCCACTGAGCAAGGAGTCCCATGCAGGACTGGATCTCAGCCCTGTGACCATGACCTGAGGTGAAGGTAAACACCTAAGAGACTGAGACACTTAGGAGCCCCAAAAGAACTTTTCTAAAGGTTTCAAATTTATCACTCCTTTCTTCAGTGTTTCTCAATCTTCTGCTTCCAAATTAATTTCATAGAAGCTTTTTATTAGCCTGAAGCTTTGCCAAACACAAACCGAATGCTCAACCATTACGTCAAATAGAATCTGGGTAGATGACAGAGGAAAGACTTCTCCATAATGGTCCTTGCTTTCAAGTTGATAAAATAAATATTATTAACAATGAGGAAATAAAATATTTCTCCTGTAATTCAATCTAATGTAATAGGCATTCTTACAAGAAAAGACTGATATGGTTTGGTTGACAAAGTCAGTTATCAAGGCACTGAGAGGGCAGGTGCAGAGGTTCAAATGTGTAAGCGAGAGTAAGTACAGCAAGGCAGTTCTCAGTGAGAGCAGAACTTTGCATGAAAGCCTTGTGGAAAAAACTAGAGTTGGTAGGGAAAAACAGGATCACATTAAAATTAAGGTTGGAGGTGTGGATTTGTCAGTGTAGCACACAAAAGATGGAGCAGTCTTACTTTCCGGACTGTAAGTTGGAATACATTGTTTGACAAATGGTTTTTCTATACATCATTTTGTTTTCAAGTAATTGTAGATTCAAAGGCAATTGTAGAAGAGATTACATACAGGTCTCCTTTACCATTCACCCAGTGCTACCTAGTGCTATCTGTCTGCATAACCATAGTACAGAACTGAAGCCAGAAAGACTGGCACTGGTGCCACCCACAGACTTTATTCAGAGTTCACCAAGATTACATACACTCGAGATGGTGTGTTTCTAATTCCTTGTAATTTTGTCTATTCCCCAGTTTATGATATTATTACAGTTATTATAAATGTAAAAATCAGTATAAATCAATCTTTCTGACTATTTAGGATAAATACAAAGGTGTATAAATCTTGAATCTGAAGTTTTGAAAATTACTCAGGCTTTTCATGAATATTACTAAATTTCTTTTTAGATTTTCTGAACCCATTTATACATTCACTGGTACATCTGTGAGCTACCATTGTCCATGCCTTCTCCAGCATACTTAAAGAGTAAAATATTATCCTGTTGTTTAGTTTACTTTTCTCTTAAATTTGTTACAAATGCATTTTTTTGGTTTCATGTTTTACACAAGATAATGCATTCCTCCCTATTCCTACCACTAAATACTGACAGAAACCCCAGACATAATACCTAAAACAGCACAGAGAAACCCTGAAAACTGGAGAAAAGACAGAAAGATTAGGGGCCTTGGAACTTGAGGAACAAGATGGCTGTGACTTCCCTGGGTTTTTCTTTACATTCTATTTGTCTCCCTGGACACTGCAAAGGCTATTAACATGGAGTCTCCAATGGCTAGAGAGAGAGGAAAAAAAAAAAAAAAAGTCCTCCCAAACGCTTGTTTTCCTCAGCCAAAAGACTGGGAAAGGATGGGTAGAAGAGAGAAGTCTTCCTGATGATTTATACCCTACTCTAGGCAACACCATGCAGGGGAAACAAAAAACAACAAACAAATAAACAAACAAAAAACCCCATACAGCCACCATCACTTCCTTCCTCTGCACTGGTATGGTGTTGGTTTCATGGAGTCTAACTTTCACCCCCATACATCAATGAACCAGTATTCCCTGCCCTCCCAATTCAAGAGTAGGGAGAGGAGGTAGCTGGAAAAGTGATTCAAAACCTGAACAGGTTTTGAACCTGTTCTTGGAAAGGTCTCCAAGAAATTCATGTGTGAAATCAAGATGGCAGAGAGCTTAGCTGAAACACGAGGAAGAGGACTGCCCAAGATTTCAGATGGGTCACAAAACAGAGCAAGAAGAAGAGTACTGCAAGGACTCTGGAAAATGTCGTTGAAATCATAATACATGAAGTAGACCAGAAATACCAAAATGAATTCCAGTACCTCCCTCCGGTCAAAAAAGGACCACCCCCAGATGTCTGATGGGTTGGCCAAAATAATTCTACAAAAGTTCCAAAACAACATTTATATATTAAGTAATAAAAATGTCTAAAAGAAAGAAACAAAGGGGTGAAAGGTCTGTGAAAATAAAACAAGTGGGAAGTTGAGAAGAAGAAAATAGAATCTGACACAGAATAGACAGAATTAAATCATAAAAAAAGTCATTACTAAAAGCTAAAACTGAAAACAAGCACCTAATGGTATACCAAATTTGAGAATAAACAAAAATGATTTTAGGGGATTCAAAGGCACAATAATCTCACTGTATACTATTAATGAAAAATAAGGAAAAAGAGAAATGCAGAGAAATCTTTCAACTTTTAGTAACTGTATCTTTAAATAAGGTATTTGGATCTGGGGCATGGAATGTGCCAGGAAAAACAAAGCAAAACAAAACCTCTGAAAAGACTCTGTATACCTCCCAGCTCAATCACCCAAATGAAACTCCAAATCTCCTCTCTGAATCTAAATCCCAAATAGTGACAAGAGAGAATGAGGTTGTCCTTGTTCGGGGCATGCTCAAAGTCTTCCTCTTTTCACTATAAAGCTTTTCCACTGCTCTGTCTGCCTTTGAATCTCTGCCAAACACAAGTCATGGTGGCTGACTCCCTTGCTGTTCCAAGCTCTGAAAAGATAAGATCTGTTTATTCTGTTTGGGCAATCTTCATTTATTTCTGCATTACTATGGATATAAATTTGAGAGTCCTCATAAAATATTTCAAGTTGTGAAAATTGATGATTATTGGGGAACCATAAATAGAGTTATGCTTAAATAAATTAAAACTACTATGAAATATTATGCAACCCATAAAAATTATAGTACATGATCAATAATAGAAGTTCTCTGATTTAAGGGAACTCATTAAAATGAGTTGATTTTAATTAGTTCTACCCATAAATAACTTTACTTTTTTTTTTTTTTAAGATTTTATTTACTTATTTGACAGACAGAGATTACAAGTAGGCAGAGAGGCAGTCAGAGAGAGGAGGAAGCAGGCTCCCTGCTGAGCAGAGAGCCCGATATGGGGCTCGATCCCAGGACCTTGGGATCATGACCTGAGCTGAAAGCAGAGGCTTTAACCCACTGAGCCACCTAGGTGCCCCCATAAATAACTTTAGATAAAAAGTAGACTCAAGTAGTTATTTACTTAAAAGTAGGGTTTTCCAGAGGCAAAGTAGCTTAAAAGCATCTACAATATATTAAGTGTAATTAATAATACAAAAATGACATTCTTAAATGTAAAAGACAATATAAACCTTTTATAAGTGATGAGAAGAGTAGCAAACTAATGTCTTGTGACCTAACAAAATTTGTCTTTACTCATTTGTAGTTTAATTAAATGTTGCTGATCTGTTTATGAGGATTTAAATTCATTAATCTGTTTAAAGATTCTTCAAAATCATGTTTTTAATGACTTTCCTAACAGATTTGACAAAAAAGTACTTGTTAAGTCCTAGAGGATGGCAAAGTATCCTCATTCGGGGTGGGGGGAGGAGGTCTTAACTCTCCCAACCACGAGCACACAGCTTTACTCCCCACATGCCTTCACTGGTGTTCTGTATTACCGCTGCCTCTCTCCAGGAGACTGCTCAGTTTTATGTGCAGAAAGTCATTTGTTTATTTCACTTTGGAGAATACATTTATTGCTTAAGTTTACAAATAAAACTGGATTTAAGTTTCTGACTAAATGACTGAAATGATAAATCATCAATTAAAAACACAGGAGAGTTCACCTAGGGAAATTAGCTAAGTACTGAATGGGAAATATTTTTTTTGAAGGGGAAATATTTTTAAAAGATCCATGCTCATACCAAAAATACAAATAATTTTATTCACTACCTCAGTTTTTTTTAGTAATCAAATCGGTTGTTCTGATAAAGTAGATAAGGCATGGTTATCACTTTGCTCTGAAGGATGTACAGTCTCTCAAGAAAAAAACAAAAACAAAAGCTGTTTGTTACTTTTTTGTTTCCTAATATTTACAAGTCTGGGCAGGTTAGATTTGCAGATGGTATCAAACAGGCCAACACCATATGTCTGACACTTCTGTGGTTCTATTAGTTCAGCCTTAAGATGAGTATTATTTTCTGTTTCAACATTTAATCCTAACTAAGCAGCTCAGGTTTAATGAGCCCTTGACAAGAAAAATAAGATTCTCATAAAAGTGATCACTTGATTTAAAGAAAGTAGCGAAGAGGCACCTGGATGGCTCAGTCGTTAAGAGTCTGCCTTCAGCTCAGGTCATGATTCCAGGGTCCTGGGATCAAGCCCTGGGATCAAGCCCTATGTCGGACTCCCTGCTCAGCAGGGAGCCTGCTTCTCCATCTCCCACTCCCCCTGCTTCTATTCTCTCTTCCACTGTCTCTTTCGGTCAAAAAAAAAAAAAAAATCTTAAAAAAAATAATACATAAAGTAGTGAAAAGTAGAAAGTCTACTACCATTAGTAACCTGATTAACTTAGCATTAGTAACTGATTGGTAACTATTAACATTTGTAGTTAGATAGTAACTAGTCAGTAGAACAAATTATGATATATAATCTTACTTAAACTTCAAATCATGTCTTTTCTGCATGTAACAATATTTTTATGCATATGGTGTTCTTCAAAGAGGATTACTTCTCAAGTGTTTCAAAGGATTTTTTTAACAGTTCTTATCTATTAAAAATTTTTGCAGATGTTATCACTATTAAAATTCAGATTCAGAATATTCCAGAATTCTGAAATCATTTTGGTACGTGTCTGTTTATATAGAACAGAGGTTAACAGACCCAAAAGACATTAGTAGGACTATTACTTTATGGTTGGCTTCCATAATGGCAACAAACCAGATTTCTGGAGTTCTCTGCTCAATTCTAACATAAAGAAAGGTAAGTAGGATACGTAACGTACGGGTGACAAACCTCTGTCTCAGGAATTCACATGATTTACCTCCATTCCTATAGCTGGTAACTGACAAAGCAAAGACAGAAACCCATAGGGTGCCTGGGTGGACAGTCAGTTCAGCATCCGACTTCTGGTTTTAGCTCAGGTCAGGATCCCGGGCCCTGTGATCTAGCTCTGCCTTGGGCTCCTCACCCAGCAGGCAGCCGCCCTGAGATCCTCCCTCTTTCCTTCTGCCCCTCTGCATGCACTCTCCTCTCAAATAAATAAATCTTTAAGAAATAAATAAATAAATAAATAAATAAATAAATAAATAAATAAAATAAAACAAAGAGAAACCCATGGCTGCCAAAATATCAAGAATCGGTTGGATTGTTTTCTGATTGTTATGGACTTCGGCAATGAACACCTAATTGGCCAATTAAATACGTATTCCTTAAAGAGAATAGATATGTGTTTTCACAAAGTGTGCTGAATGGTAGCTCATTCATTAAGTCATAATTAGTTTACTAACAGACAAAGAAAATCAGTTATTGCTATTTCCTATGTGTAAGAGACTGGGCTAATTGCTTTATACACATCATTGCACTTAATCCTATGAGAAAACTGTAGGGTATACATTATTATCATAAGCACTTACTGATGAGGAAACTGAGCTTAGAATAGTCAGGTAACTTGCTAAGTTCACAAGCTATCAAGTATATGAGCCGGCATCTAAGGCCAAGCCCATCTGACTCCATGATATAATGCTGGAAAAGCACAGACTGTTAGGAACGTTCATTAATATAACAAACAACCTGTCTCATTTCCCATTGATGACCTAACCCTTCTACTTTCTGATTATTATTGCAATCTTCTATTTATTTATAATAAATAGCTGCCTTTAGATTAAAAAAAAAAAGCTTAAAAAGAGGTAAATGGTTAATCTCTTCCACTGCTCTTCAACTAAACAGGGAAAAGGCCATAAAGTATATTCACCGTCCTATCTCCTCTCTCCCACAGAGATGTGCTAGTTCCCCGACTGTACTCATTCAGCACCAGGTAACAAAACATTGTTTTACAAGACTTTACAGAATTAGAACTAAAGCAGTAACTCTTAACCTTCCCTGACTCATCACGTAAGAACTGTCTTTAATGATTCATTCTTCTTAATGGCAGAATTTGGGATTTCAAGAAGCAGTCAGCAATGCTTTCTACCCACAGTTCAGGTCTGCATAACTATCTGATCTTCTACTGGAGAATAGCAAAGGGAGATGGTAGAGTATTTCAGGTTTTCACATATTCTTGCCCAGTCACTGTACAATGTGATGGCAACTTCTCAAGTTGGGAAACTTAGGTTTACCAGCATTATTCTCTGGGCTCATTGTTTAGCAGAGAAAGAGTGTCGGCACTTCATGCGTGCATTTTCCTGGGTCCTGTTTGTTCCACTCCCGCATTTCTCAGATTCGCCTAAAAATTCCATTCCAAGACTGCTGCAAAGATGATGCTCGTGGCTCGGTGACCTAGTTTGCTGTCCACTGACCCAATGCTACATGGTCTACAGAGGTCAGAAACTGCGCTAGATAAAGGAGGTTACTTTTACAGTGAAACTCAAATCTTTAACAAAGAAAAAAGCCGACAGCAGCAACGCCCTCTCCCTCTGCTCATACGACCTTTGTGGTCTCTAAGGATCTGACAGTGAACTGAGGACTCTACACGCTAAGGCATTTAAAAAAAATGCGAATATGCGTTTCATTTTTTGCCTCCTGTGATGAAAGCTTCTGTTCCTTTCTCCTTCCAAGTCCTAGCAATGATGTAAAATGCTAGTAATCCACCACACCCAGTTTGCACACTTAGCTACACAGTATCCAAAACAAAAATAGTGCTGGGTAGGCTATCTTTTGTTTGTTTTCTTCTTGGTCATGCACTCAATGGGGAAATCTTAGCTCTTCTTTGGATACACTAGGGGACAGTTTCTTCCAACCATCCTGACATCCTGATCTACTTAGGGTTTAAACCTTGGTCAGCCACGGAGTAGGGGACAGTTTCTTCCAACCATGCTGACATCCTGATCTACTTAGGGTTTAAACCTTGGTCAGCCACGGATAAGTATCCATTCACCCAGAAGGTAACAAAAAGCTCAAGCCATCCATTCTTGATGAGACATCTTTTCCCTGATGTCTGTTCTAAGCATTTGTAGTTACCTGATTATTTTATAAAGAACGCTGCTTTAAATTTCTTTGTCTCAATCTGATTTAGCATTTCATCCCATTGATTATCATTATTGTCCTCTAGGCTAGGACACATACTGGCATTCTCATTCCCCCAGGAGGGAAACAAGAAAGGCAAAATGAGTGAGACCTGAAAAGCAACTAATGAGGAAAGAAAAAAGAAAATTGAGATTTTTAAAAATGTTTTCACCAATACTGCAAATACTGTATTTTTAATAAAATGAATGTTTTAAGTTTAATAATAACTGAATTCCTCTATACATTAAAAATAAGGCAAATAGGGGCATCTGCGTGTCTCAGCGGGTCAAGCCTCTGCCTTCCGCTCGGGTCATGGTCTCAGGGTCCTGGGATCGAGACCCATGTCAGGCTCTCTGCTCAACGGGGAGCCTGCTTCCCCCTCTCTCTCTGCCTGCCTGTCTGCCTACTTGTGATCTCTCTCTCCATCAAATAAATAAATAAAATTAAAAAAAAAAAAAGCAAATAACTAGACACTAAGAAAGGAAGTAAGAAAATACTAACCAGGGGCACCTGGGTGGCTCAGTGGGTTAAAACCTCTGCCCGCTCTGGTCGTGATCTCAGGGTCCTGGGATCAGACTCTCTGCTTGGCAGGGAGCCTGCTTCCCTCTCTCTCTCTGCCTACCTGTGATCTCTGTCTGTCAATTAAATAATAAAAAAACACCAAAATCTTAAAAAAAAAAAAAAAAGGAAATACTAACCAGACTAAATTTAACCAGACAGGGGCACCTGGGTGGCTCAGTGGGTTAAGCTGCTGCCTTCGGCTCAGGTCATGATCTCAGGGTCCTGGGATCGAGGCCCGCATCGGGCTCTCTGCTCAGCAGGGAGCCTGCTTCCCTCTCTCTCTCTCTCTGCCTGCCTCTCTGCCTACTTGTGATCTCTGTCTGTCAAATAAATAAATAAAATCTTTAAAAAATAAATAAATAAATAAAATTAAAAAAAAATAAATTTAACCAGACAATAATAAGAGGGTACTGACCATATAAAAATTGTATGTTCACTATCTTAAATAAATTTCTATTTACTTTTCTTACTAACCACAAGCTACCATCACACAAAGAGTTCCAGTGTTTCATGCTGTGAGTTTTGTAGATTTAAAAAAAATAAAAAGGAAAAAAAAGGTGTTAGCAACCTTGGCATTATCACTTCTGTTCATTTCGAGAAGCTAGTGATTTTTATTAGCAAGAGTCTGGCTTAAAAAAAAAAACAAAACAGGTGTCCTCATTAACTTTGGTTAAAAACATAGCTTGCTTTCATACCATTTTTTTCCCCAACAAATGGACCATTTTGGTTTGTATTTTCTCCTTTCTTTTTCCCCCTGAACTTCTCCTAAATATGATTAATTTTCATAATAGGCCATATTTGACCTCTGGAAGAGGAAAGCTGGAGAGCTTCACAGACCCCCAATTTACACAGCCCTTCCTAAGTTATAATTTCATTGTGAAATCTAACAGTGTATTTCGCTAAAGTAACTACTTCACATTCATTGATAATTGAGCAAAGAGCTAAGTAATTCTGAAATGTCAATGTACGATCATTTGCCCTGGTGACTCGCTCCCCAACTCAGTTCCAGTGGCATATTCTGGTCACATTTGTGTTTCCCCCAAATTACAAAGTATTATATTATAGACATCCCATGGATCACTGACAAATATTTGAAACCTGTAATTTAAATTTATTAGCATGAAAGGCCTCCCATGTAACAAATGTAGCTAAAACGAATTACCATTTCTAAAGAGTAACTTATTTAATGCAACTGCATAACAAATGAAGCTATAGTTGTAATAGGGTACTTACCAGAATAATTATTACATTCAATTAAAGTCTCATGTTGTCAAATAATAAAGCAACTAGTATATTATATGATTACTTATTAGTTTGAGATAAAATGGGATTTTTATTAATATAATAGTTTAACAAAGCTAGAAACGGTAGTTCCATTAGGGAGGCCTGTATTTTCCCATTTTATATACCAATATATACTTTTCAGTAAGTTTTATTTGCATTCTGATCATGTATCAAGCTTAGTAATTAATGCCAGTTTGTGGAATAAGGCAGCCTAATTTCAGGCACCTTACAATTCTGAATACTACAACTGAGTCTCCTGACCGAGCCCTGCAATGGGCTCTTTGCTCAGCAGGGAGCCTGCTTCCTCCCCTCTCTCTCTGTCTGCCTCTCTGCCTACTTGTAATCTCTCTGTCAAATAAAATAAATAAAATCTTAAAAAAAAAAAACACATTTCTTCCCTCTGAGAACACAGATAATAAACATACTAACTATACTCATTTAAAATCAGTTGATTCTAAATGTACATTTCCCCTATAGATTAGATCAAGGCATTAGATGGATATTATGCCTAACATTTGTGAAGTCTTAGCCAGATAATTATGGAAAATAAGATTATAACTAAAAGAAAAATATCTTAGGGATGATTTAGTCCTTTATAGACTAATATTTTAAAAAATGAAAAATGATACGTTTGTGTTGGAGAACTCTGAAGATGTTAGCTAATAGTGCATTGTTCTTTTAAAAAATATTTTATTTATTTTTACGAGCGAGAGAGAGAGAGCATGAGCAGGGGAGAGAGGGAGAAGCAGGCTCTTTGCTGAGCTGGGAGGTCAGGGGACTCGACCCCAGGACCCTGCGATCATGACCAGAGCCAAAGGCAGGTGCTTAACTGACTGAGCGACCCAGGCACCTGCTATTCCGTGGTTTTAATGACAGGTATTCTTCAGTAATACTGATTTATTACATTCTATACAAAGCACACGCTTACTATCATTCTGGCTTAGCAAAGTGAAGACATGAACAGATAATCTGTGTATTACCAGAACCCAATGGAGTGCTTACAGTACTTACAGTTCAGATGCCAGCAAGTTTGTTGGTTTTTTGTAAGAAGAATGGAAAAAAAAAAGATTCCTTATGTCTTTTGGTTTCTCTTCAAATTCAACAAGCAATGCTTCTTTATTTCCTAAAAATTTCTTTTTCCTCGGCTTTTATGACACCAGTTTTTTTTTCATTCCCTTCTTTCCTTTCCTTCTGAAATGCCGTTATTGGCACTTCCTTTACCTAACTTTTAAATATGATTTCTTTAAAGGCTTATTCCTTGCTTCCTTCTCTTTTTATTTCATATCCTCTGCCTGGGAAATTTTATTCTCTCTCAGAGCTTCAATTTTTGACTATTTTATTTAATAATTCCAAATTCAGACCCCTCTCTATATATGAAAATTTATTCATGCATTTGTTTGTTTATTTTTTTAAGGATGTGTTTATTTTAGAGCAAGCAAGTGAGGGGGAGAAACAGAGGGAGAGAATCTTCAAGCAGAGTCCCTGCTGAGTGCAAAGCCCCATGCAGGGCTTGATCTCAAAACCCATGAGATCAAGACCTGACCCAAAACCAAGAGTTGGATGCTGAACCAACTGACCCACTCACTTAAAAAAAAATATCCAAAACAACACCTTCTCCACCAAAACAACTGTGCCTCTGATACCACTAACCACCTGTATAAATCACTGACTGATGTTATCTTTAAGAAAACTTATATTACCTATATTGCACATCTACTTGATAGTAAGTCTGTCATCAAGTTTAACAGACTGTCCTTCCTCATTAGTGCTAACATCTGCTCAACTTGCATGCATCTACAATAAACATCCTAACCTAAACATCATAATTTTTCCTGTGATCCACTGTAATTGGCTTTTAATCAAGCTACTAAATAAAATACTGGAACATCCACTGCAGCAAGAACATGGGTGGTATCTGGAAGTTTTAACAACAGTAGGGCATACGTATGAACCAATCAGAAGTGAGGTCGGCCGTAAACCACTAGTACAACTGTGCTGGAAAATACCAATACTGACTGTGAGGATACCACTCGACTTTATTCACACTCTTGTGTTTATAACGTAAGTCCATCGTTACACAAAATCTATAATGAAAATGCTTCCCCAGGATTATTGTGATGGGCAAAGTGAATGGGACCAGAATGAAAGTTACATTGAAATATATTGTGCTTATTTGTTTTTCTGTATAGAGTCTGTCTTTCTTCACTCAATTCTCATTTCTCTGATGTAAGAGATTCTAATTGACCACTGTCACCTCATCTCCTAAGTGGGACCTGATCCTATAGCCACAGTAAATACTGAATTACTAAATCAATAGCTGACAGAATGAATAAATAAATGGTTAATGGATAAGGTTAAAGTTCAATATAATTAAAATTGGCAGTAGCAACAAATCAATGATCTGGCTTTTCTCTGTCTTCTTATTCTCATCCACCACATGAGACTTTTAACCAAACTCAACATCTTTACACATTGTTTCTTCTGTATATTATAACCTTCCATCTGTTTGAATGATTAAAGTCTAATCAGGCTTAACACATCAGCTTAAATGGTACTCTATTTCCTTGATCCACTTCCGTTCTTATATTTTCTGATACCTTATCTTTACTAGATTTATCACAATTATATTCAAATGCTTTTTAGACAATAACCTTTATGAAATACACTGTTTATCTTATCTTTACTATATCCTCAATCTCTAGACAGTGCCTTGTAATAAGTTCTTAGCATGAATTGGTCTAGAAGAAGAAATATAATAATTTTTTATTTTAAAAAATAAATGATCATGTCATCTGATATGACAGTATCTCTAAAATTATAAAAATTAAACCAGATTATTTTATAAATCTATAGTTTTGAGGACTTCCATGTTTAGCAAACTTGGGGAGGGGAATTATTTCAGAAATGTTCCTAGCGGGGCACCTGGGTGGCTCAGTGGGTTGAAGCCTCTGCCTTCAGCGCAGGTCATGATCTCAGGGTCCTGGGATCGAGCCCCGCATTGGGCTCTCTGCTCAGCAGGGAGCCTGCTTCCTCCTCCCTCTCTCTCTGCCTGCCTCTCTGCCTACTGGCTAATAAATAAATAAATCTCTGGCTAATAAATAAATAAAATCTTTAAAAAAAAAAGAAAGCAAAGAAAAGAAATGTTCCTAGTACATGAGAACCTGGGTGGCTCAGATGGTTAAGCATCTGCCTTTGGCTCGGTCATGATCCCAGGGTCCTGGGATGAAGTCCCATATCAGGCTCGCAGCTCAGCAGAAGTCGGCTTCTCCCTCTCCCTCTACCCTTCCCCTTGCTGTGCTCTCTCTGTCTCTCTCTCAAATGAACAAAAAAATTCTTAATTTTTTTTTTTTTAGTACAGAACACAGGCATTTCATATATATACACACACACAGAGTACATATATATTTCTAATTAATTAAACATGTTAGTCTGGTAAAAAATTGAAGGAAATTTGGAGTTTAGATAATCTAAAAATGTACTCAGGGAGGAACATAAGCAGTGACACTGTGGGGTTTTTTGTTGTTGTTGTTGTTTTGTTATTTTTTTTAAGAGGCAACTGTGCATGCACATGAGATAGGAGAAAAAGCCTATAACTCTTAACAGGGTGAGGGGCAAATCAGTATCACACATGAAATCAAAATAACTAAAAAACAATAATTTTAGATGAGTAAGCTAGGGAAAAAAGAAAAATCTGTCTCTGGGTAGAAATATTTCAGGAATACTTAACTGATTTTGATTTTTATATGAACAGAGAGAAAAACATCTGTGCTCACCCCAAGGATGTGGCTGAAATTTACACTACTCTTTGTTCCAAAAATACACATGAAAAAAACTTCATTTTACTTTGTCTGCATTAGTGGTGACTCATGGATTGGGCAAATATATGGACAAAGACTTTATTTTTTTCCTGGGGAAACATAATTTGAAAGGAGAAGTACAAGCATGTAATTCCAAGAATATAAGTTCAGAATTATATAGAGGTATAGATATATAAAACGTGATCTGATACAACCAGTTATAAGAATATACCCAATAGATAAAATAAGCATATGTAACATGCTTAAGAAAGAAAAATAAAAGTATGGAAGTATTATAGAAGACAATGTAACATAAAGTTAAGAATTACAGTTGAGGGGTGCCTGGGTGGCTCAGTGGGTTAAAGCCACTGCCTTCAGCTCAGGTCATGATCTCAGGGTCCTGGGATCGAGCCCTGCCTGGGGCTCTCTACTCAGCAGGGATCCTGCCTTCTCCTCCCTCTCTCTCTGCCTGCATCTCTGCCTACTTGTGATCTTTGTCTGTCAAATAAATGAACTAAATCTTAAAAAAAAAAAAAGAATCACAGTTGAAAAATATAATTAAAAGTTTAAGCAATAAAAATTTAACAAAGTAAAAAACTAAATGGATTGATAAACAAGCTGAACCTACAGTGGAGGAGGTAACAGGTAACAGGTAGACTAGAAGACCAAGTTGAGGACATTATGGAGAAGGCAAGAGGAGAAAGAGAGAAATGGGGAGAGAGGGGGTGAGGAGAGACAAAAGGAGATGGGAAAAATGATGCTACAAAATGCAAGGAGAGATGGTTTCAGAAATGATGGAGACCTTATATCAAACTAAACATCCTATGGATAACAACTGTAGAATATGGAAGTATAAGAAATACAAAAAAAAAAAAAAAGCGGCGCCTGGGTGGCTCAGTGGGTTAAGCCACTGCCTTCGGCTCAGGTCATGATCTCAGGGTCCTGGGATCGAGTCCCACATCGGGCTCTCTTCTCAGCAGGGAGCCTGCTTCCTCCTCTCTCTCTGCCTGCCTCTCTGCCTACTTGTGATCTCTGTCAAATAAATAAATAAAATCTTTAAAAAAAATACAAAAAAAGGTTTTAATAAAATTAAAAGTAGGCAAAAGCATGCAGAATGAAAGAACTGCCTTCTAAGAAAAGAATGATAATGTGCTGTAGCTTTTCAACAAAACTATTCTCTGGTTTGTACTTTTCAAAGCTGTTACTTCCAACATAAGTTGAAGTCTTTTCATGCATCCAAGTATCAGAAACTGGGGTCAGAAGTACTCTACTATACCATTTGGAATCTGAAAGAGAAAGTCTTCAAAAGAAATAGGCCCACAGAGAAAGCTCTAAATTGGCAAATGAACTCCCCTCAAATCCTTGGTTATTTTCTGAACTTACCATGTGTTGAGGTAATCCTACTTGTCCAACAGTATGCAGTAGCCAGAAGACTGATAATCCTGAATCGATATTAAAACTGCTGCTTACCTCAACAGAAAAAAAAATAAGTTATTTAGAGGGGCTCAGTAAACCTTGGACTTTCAGTTAAAATCCCAAAAGGACCATATTTTATGAGTAAGAATGATGTCCTTGGAAGAATGCTAAGCTGATTTTGACAGAGCATAAATCAAAATTTCTAGAATAGATCAACCAGTAATTTAAGTATCTCCTATAAGAAGAATACTATTCTTCAGAGGATAAAAATGGAATTTACACTTTCTACCTATCTTCAATAAGACTTAATTTATCAACCAGAAATAGCTAAAGATGCAAAAAAAAAAAAAAAAAAAAGAAACTGTCATTCAAGATTAAGGGAAAAAGCAATCTACAAAAACAGATGCCAAGATGATGGTGCTGTTGGAAATAAGATTTAAAAGTGAAAGCAGCTACTCTAAAAATAAGGACAAAGTCAGAATAAGTGAACGTATTTCTCAGCAGAGAGATGCAAACATCCAAAAAATTAAAAAGTGAAGAATTACAGATGTAAAAAATACAATCTGGGTATTTAGGGGTGCCTGGGTGGATCAGTTGGTTGAGCTGCTGACTCTTAGGCTCAGGTACTCATTTTGGGTCAAGCCCCGATCAGGCTCATCCCAGAGTCAGTTTATCCCTCTTCTGCCTCTTCTGTCTCACCCCAGCTCACATGCACATGCATGCACTTTCTCTCTCAAATAAATAAATAAATAAAATCTTTAAAAATCTATATGGTGATATTTATAAATTGAGGAAGAAAAAGGGATCAATAAACTTTAAGATAAATTACTATAATCACTAGAGAAGGAAAACTTGGGCTTCATAACCTGTAATACAATAATACAGTATTAAGCAGTCTAACATAATTTAATTTGAATCCCAGAAGAACAGAAAGACAAGGGGACATACAAAATTATTTTTTAAAAAATAATGGTAGAATATGCCATGGAACGTCAACCTGCTGCAGATCTCAGAAGCTCAGCAAACCAAAAAATATAAGAAACCATTAAAATCACATCTCATGGGGCACCTGGGTGGCTCAGTGGGTTAAGCCGCTGCTTTCGGCTCAGGTCATGATCTCAGGGTCTTGGGATCGAGTCCCGCATTGGGCTCCCTGCTCGGCGGGGAGCCTGCTTCCCTCTCTCTCTGTCTACTGTGATCTCTCTCTCTGTCAAATAAATAAATAAATAAATAAATAAATAAAATTTAAAAAAAATAAAAATAAATAAAATCACATCTTATAACATTATATGAAAACAAACTTAAAGACCATAAAAGCAGCCAGGGAGTTAGGATGGGAGGAAGATATATTATATGTAGGAAAATAATAATATGAATTAAGACCACCTTCTTCTCAGAAACACTGGATACCAGAAGACAATAAATTATATATCAAAGTACTGAATAAAAATGATTTAAACCTCAAAAAATTCTATTCAGGAAAAGATAATTCAAATGAAATTACACCTTTTAAAAAAAAAAAAAGACTTCCTTTTTAAAAATAATTTTAGAGTTAGAATAAAAATAAGATAGAACATAGAGTTTCCACAAAGACTTTTACCTAGTTGCTTCTGTTATTAACATCTGAGAATATTATAGCACACTTCTTATAATATTGGCATGCTATTATTAATTAATGTTCATAGACTATTCTGATTTCCTCAGTTTTTTGTTTTACCTAATACGCTCTCTGTTCAGGAGCACACCCAAGGCATCAGATTCCATTTGTTTAACCATCTCCCCTTATGCACTGTTTTCTTGGTTGGTTGTGTTAGTTTCTCAGGATTTCCTTGTTTTTAATAACCTTGACAATTTTGAGGAGTACTGCTCAGGATATCTCTCTTTGGAGTTTTCCTGTTGTATCTCATGGTAAGATTTTGTTTCTGAATTTTGTGGAGGAAGAGCACATATGGGAGATGTGTTCTCTACACATGAATTATTACTGTTGAAATTGACCTTGATTATCTGACTAAAGTAGGTTTATCAGCTTTCTCTTTCCTCCTTCTCATACTGTCCTCTTTGGAAGGAAGTTACTACGCACAACTCACACCAAAGAAGGGGGGAGTTACGCTCCCTCTCTTGTGGAAGACCAAGTGTCTATGTAAATTATTTGGAATTCTGCACAGACTTGTCTTTTTCCACATGTACCTGTTCATTTATTTATATCAGTATGGGCTCATGAATATTTATTTTATACTTTGGGTTATAATCCAGCACTAATTCATTTATTTTATTAATCAAACCATTTCAGCCTTGGGCAATGGGGCCTTTACAGTTGGTTCCTATGACTCTCTGACATAGCCCCATTTATGTGAGGTTTTTTAATTCATTTATTATGAACATTTTATATTCTGGCATTACAAGATGTTCCAGATTCATCTTGTATATTTCCTCCTCCAGTCCTAGAATCAGCCATTTTTCCAAAAAGCCTTAATTCCTTTTACTGGAGAATGGTATTAGAAACCAAGATATGTACACTAGATGTCCTTCTGGCTACTGGGACGTTACTGCTTCTAGGCCCTCTCAGCTACGAGGATGGGAATATATATGTGCAAAGTATGTGCACACATTTATAAGTATTTCTATGGATAACAACTTTATGTTAAGCTCAATATGAGTTCTCAGTGCTGTATGCAACTTACACAGGTCATTCCAAGCTTCTATCTTATCTGGAAATTCCAATGCCAACAGGCGAAAAAAAAAAAGAAGTCTCCCACCATCTGCAGTCTACTTACTTAACTGTTCAATTCTTATACACAAAAAATAGCAGCATTACAATAATTAACATGTACTCCTCTATAAACCCTACCAACCAAAAAACAATGCTTCTGTAAAGTTCCTGTTACCACTCATTTTATAACCCAGCTCATTTCTTAGTTACTTAGGCCAGCACCTTTCCCCCCATCTCTATAACGAGGCACTTTCATACATCTATAATGAAGTTAGATTCTTTTAGGAATCTATGTTCCTTTCTGAGTGCCCTGACCTCATAAAATCTTTTTTTAAAAATTTGCATACATTAAGTTTGAATTTTTGTGCTGAAATAGTCTGTGGGTTGTGACAATTGCAGTGCTATTTATCTGCCACAATCGTAGCTAGCCAGGTACCTCAGTTGGTTAGAGCATGGCACTGATATCTGCCAGTATCATACCACAGAAAATAGTTATACTTCTTTAAAACACACTTCTGATTCACCTATTCAACTTCTACTACATCTGCATGGACCACCTGAAGTTGATGAACTTTTTTTACCATCTATAGTTTGGCCTGTTCTAGAATGTTACATGAATGAAATCATACATGACTTTTGACATGACTTCTTCACTGAGAAATATGCATTTAAGTTTCACGCATACTTTTTTGTGGCTTGATAACTTGTTACTTTTAATCACTGAATAATATTCAATTTTTTGCATGTGCCACAGTTTACCTACTCATCTTTTGAAGGACATCTTGGTTATTTCTAGGTTCGGTTATTATGAATAAAACTGCCATAAACAATCATGGGCAGATTCCCGTCAGGATATAAATTATCAAGTCATTGGAGTAAATACCTAGGAGTACATTTGCTGGATCATGGGAAGACCATGTTTAGCTTTGTAAAGAAAACTAGTAAACTCTTTCAGAGTGACTGTGCCATTTTGCATTCCCCTAGCAATGAATAAGATTTCCTATTTCTTTTCATTCCCCAGTACTTGGTGTTGTCAGTGTTATGGATTTTAGCTATTTAAATAGATACATAGTGATATCATTTTGTTGTTTTAATTTGCAATTCACTGATGACATATGATCTTGAACATCATTTCATATGATTATTGCCACCTGCATATCTTCTCTAGTGAGGAATCCTTTCAAATTGTCCACACACTTTTTAAAAAATATTTTATTTAATTTGAAAGAGAGATAGAGAGTACAGGTAGGTAGAGCAGCAGGCAGAGGGAGAGGGAGAAGCAGGTTCCCCACGGAGCACGGCACCCTACTCTGGGCTTGATCCTAGGACTCTGGGATCATGACCTGAGCTGAAGGCAGACACTTAACCGACTGAGTCACCCAGGCGCCCTTTCACTCACTTTTTAATTAGATAGTTTGTTGTCTGATTGTTCAGTTCTAAGTATTCTTTGTATATTCTAGATACACGTCTTTTATCAGATATGTGTTTTACAAGTATTTTCTCCTAGTCTGTGGCTTATCCTCTCAGTTTCTAAATAGTGTCCTTGTGGAACAGAAGTTTTTAATTTTAATGAAGCCCTACATAGTGTGTGTTTTTTTTTTTTAATGACACACCATTATTGTATGTCTTTAATTCTGTAACATTTATGGAAGGGCTATCAAGTATAAACTGGAACTTTTAATGATACCTTTTTCTCTGAGAAAAAATTCTTTATTAATTTCTAGAAAATAATGTTAACTTCTGTTTATCCAAAATGATGTCCTATCATTCTTCTTTAAAATCTCACAAAATCAAAATATTTCAAAATAAAGTGATAATTTATATTCCCATCTCTATGTACTAAGAGTAACTAAGCTTCTGATTTTTACACATGAATTTTATAAATAAGAAGTTCATAATATTATAGGTTTAAAGTAGGATATTATTGGAAAAGTTCAAATCTTATTTTGAAATGGCCATTACACCAGAGCTAGAATTATTGAGTTTATTTTTTAAAAAAGTCTGAAAACTGAGAGAGTTCCACATATACAAAAGTGGAAAATATCATGTAGAAACATATTTGTTAATATGTATTTATAAATATATTTTATTTAAATTTACATTACATGTACATAGATTATATTAAAGCAATTAATTCACCTTCTCAAGAAATGTTACAAGATATAATAAAATTTCCACAGATAGAGACACATTTGAGACAACTGTAGAGCTCTTTAATAAGAAAATTAAGTAATGTCTCACATCAGGGAAATAAGTTGAGGATGTGAATAGTGACTTATTAATTTAGTGAACCTCTGCTGGTTACCCTGCATTGTTAATAATAGCTAAATACTGGACCAAACTTTAATCTATGCATAGAGCATGGAAGGCAAACTTGAATCAACATTATCAAGGATGATACAGACCTAAACGGCAACATGTATCCTAGTTCTTCTTTAGGGATGTGCTATGAAATATTTAGAAGGGGGAGTAACTGTATGGAGTTATTTTCTTTACAGATTGGAAACATAATGGTTCATAAACATATAAGTCAGAATTAAATTTAAATTCAAATTGTTTTATACTGAAGACAGATTTTCATATCTTATTTTTCATAGCCGCACTGTACATGATACATCACTTAGTTCTTTCATACTTGTGGTCTGCCCTCCTAAGTTAGTCTTGGAATTTAAAATTTTAAAACACTACCATCATGCTATATGAGAGAGTTATAATTGTTTCATGACTTCCCCAATCAATATAGCAGATCATGGAACCAAATGGCTGATTGTAATCAATTCTTCTATTCAACCTGTGCCACTACCATACAGAAGATGGTATGTGAAGGACAGGTGAGGGCTGGGCTCCTAACAATACATGAACTTGTCATTATTCTTCAGACAATCTTTTTTTTGCAACTTATTTCAATTTGGGGTTATTTTAGGAAGTAAAAGAGACTAGATTTATGAAAACTGCTACATGTTCTACTTTAAACAAGTTCCCCTATAATATACTTTTGATGTTATATCATTAAGATGGTGGCAGAATTTTCAGCTGCATTAATAGATGTGTGGAAGATGATGGAGCTGACTAAACACAGACGTGCATCAACTGTGAAGATATTTCCAAATACCAAGTGATAGGACTGTGCAGTGGTTTGATTTAATTTTCATTCCTAGACGCATAACCAGAGAGTCAAGTGTCTCTCTCTCCATTCGTATTCTTTTCTGTGCTCATTAAGAGAGCAAAAGGCGACATATTTTTGGTCAATAAAAACAATGCCACAGTTGAACTGGAGTTTTTAGAGTATTACCATTCATTTATAAAACAAAATTAATGTCATTAAATTTTCCAAAACTCATTTTCAGACTTCAAAAACACTTTATTCCTAAGGATATGCGGTATAGTACACCAGATGTCCTTTATTTCCCCAAAATAAAATACCATAGTAAGAGAAACAAATTATCGGATTGATGGTCTATTATAATCTCTTTGTAACTTTCATAGCAAAAATAAAAAGAAGAAGAAGAATAGGAAAATAGTTACAGAAAAGATTTTTTTTTTTTTAAGGAAGGATACTATGTTTTCTTCCTTCTAGTGGAAAGAAACTTCACTAACAAGAAAACTGAGATGGCAAATGTGGAATGAGAATATTTCTACAAGGTGGGAACTTGCCATTATTTTTATTTTTATTTGTTTGCTTCCATCCTAAATCAGTGAATTAATTTCTTCAATAACTCTGAGAAGAATCATATTATAACCATTGCTGAAGCTACAGAGATACAAAGTCTATGGGAGATCATGCCACATACATATTCCTATCAGGAGAAGTTCCCAGGGAATAATTCCACATTTCACTAATAAACTACCATAAGGTAATACTTTTTAAAACTGAAATTTAGGGCGCCTGGATGGCTCAGTGGGTTAAGCCGCTGCCTTCGGCTCAGGTCATGATCTCAGGGTCCTGGGATCTAGTCCCGCATCGGGCTCTCTGCTCAGCAGAGAGCCTGCTTCCTCCTCTCTCTCTCTCTGCCTGCCTCTCTGCCTACTTGTGATAGCTCTCTGTCAAATAATAAATAAATAAATAATCTTTAAAAAAAAAAACTGAAATTTAACTGGTAAGTAACCAAAAATATCATTATAAAATTTTGTATAATGTATGCTACTATTTATTATATATACACAGAAACATTCCTCAAATGATGTATACTCCAGACAGTGTAAGTTTTACTCACGTAAATCCATTTAGGTCAGGGATAGCATAAAAATACTGGCTAATAAATGTAGTTAACAAAATCAAAAGAAGAAAAGCTTAAGACAAGCAGGATAAAAAATGAAAAGATCTCAAAAAGGTTGCTGTCTCTCTCTTGATATCTATAACTACACACACACACACACACACACACACACACCCTTTTATTGTATAGTGATTAGTTGAAGGCAACTTTGTACCAAAAGTCTCAGAATCTAGAGAAACTGAGAAAAATCTAAATGTATATATAGCTCACAATATAGAGTCAAAATACATGAACTAAAAATTAATAGCAGAAATAATAAGTTCAATCATTATAGTTTGATATCTCAATACCATCATGGTACTATTCATACAGTAGTAAATATAAAAAGTGTACATACCTTTTCAGCTTTTATAATTAAATAATAATTTAAAAGTGGAAATGCATTGAAAATAAAATTACTTCAGGGGAAGAAAATTTTAAAAAGTTCAGATTAAAGCTTTGATTGAAAATATTCAGTTTTCAACCAGAAATTAAACATATAAACAAATGAAATGATTTTTTACTATGCTAAAAATTGGTCAATGGAAATTGACTTTGAATGAATCCAGATATTGAATTAGGCAAAAGACAATTTAAAAGTGGCTAATATAACAATGTTATAGAAATAAAGCAAACATGTTCAAAGAATTAAATAAAAACAGTCTAACTGATGCAGTAAATTGAGAATCACAGCATTATAGCAGTAACTACAAAATATTTAAAATTTTAGAGGTAAATGACAAAGTAACTAAAATAAAAAAATTGCTGCACATTAGTTTTACAAGAGATTTTTAGATGGCAAAAGAAAAAATGACAAACTTTAAGATAACTCTAGCAATTATGTAATCCCAAGAACAGAGAAGACAGCATTAAAGAAAAGGGCGCAGAGTATCCTATTTTTAATTTCTTAAGGAATCTCCACACTGTTTTCCAAAGTGGCTGCACCAACTTGCATTCCCAGCAACACTGTAAGAAGGTTCCCCTTTCTCCACATCCTCTCCAACACTTGTTGTTTACTGTCTTACTGATTTTGGCCATTCTAACTGGTGTAAGGTGGTATCTCAATGTGGTTTTGATTTGAATCTCCCTGATGGCTACTGATGATGAACATTTTTCATGTGTCTGTTAGCCATTTGTATGTCTTCATTGGAGAAGTGTCTGTTCATGTCTTCTGCCCATGACCCTGCAATTGCACTACTGGGTATTTATCCCAAAGATACAGATGTAGTGAAAAGAAAGGTCATCTGTGCCCTAGTGTTCATAGCAGCAATGGCCAAACTGTGGGTAGAACAAAGATGCCCTTTAACAGATGAATGGATAAAGAAGATATGGTTCATATATACAATGGAGTACTATGCCTCCATCAGAAAGGATGAATACCCAACTTTTGTATCAGCACGGATGGCACTTGCAGAGATTACGCTGGGTGAAATAAGTCAAGCAGAGAGAGTCAGTTATCATACGGTTTCACTTACTTATGGAGCATAAGAAATAACACAAAGGACATTGGGAGATGGAGAGAAGTGAGTTGGGGAAAATCAGAGGGGGAGACAAACCATGAGAGGCTGTGGACTCTAAGAAACAAACTGAGGGTTTTGGAGGGGAGGGAGTGGGGGTTTGGGTGAGCCTGGTGTTGGATACTAAGGAGGGCATGGATTGCATGGAGTACTGGGTGTGGTGCATAAAGAATGAATTATGGAATACTGAAAAAAATTACATTTAATAAAAAAAGAAAAGAAAAGGGAGCACAATCTCAAAAACTAATGTGACAATGTCAATTTCTCTAAAATACGTGTAAATGGAATTCCAGAATGAAAGGGATATTTAAAAGGAAAAAGAAAAAGAAGCATACCTATACCAATTGTAGTCAACCTGATAAAACCTGAAGATCGAGACAACCTTCAGAAAAACAAGATTTGTTTTTCATCAGAAATAATAGGGGACAAAAGCAGGTGCACAAGATATTCAAAAGTTTAAAGAAAAAAAATCTGTTAACTTAAAATCCTATAACCAGTGTAATTATCCTTCAAAATTTAATTGAAAACATGTTTAGATATACAAAAACATAATTCATTGCTAGCAGTCTTGAATAACAATAAATGCTAAAGGAAATCTTTCAATCTGAAAGGAAATATCTGTAGTTGGTAACATATATATGTAGGAAAGAATGAAGAGTACAAGAAATGGTGAGTAGGTCAAATAAAAATGACTCTGTGTGTGTATGTGCATCCTGTTTTAATCTTATAAGAAATCACATGATAGTTCAAAACAAAGTTATAATGCTGCATTACTGATTTTGTAAAGTATATAGAACTATAGTGTATATGACAATAATAGCACAAAACTGAGGGATGGCCAAAGTAGAGATATACTGATGCAGTGATGCTCTATTTTAAGAGAATCAAGTGTTCACTAACTTGAAACAAATTGTGATGAGTTAAAGGTACATCTCATAATCCCAGGAGTAACCACAAACAGAAAATTATATAATTAAAAATTAATAGAAGAGTTAAAAGGACAGACTAAAATATTTTTACATAATAGAAGCCATTAAAAAGTCATAAAGAGACAAAATACGCAAGATACACAGAAAACAAATAGCAAAATGGCCTCTGCAAATTCAAACACATCAATTATCACTTAATACGAATGGGCTAAAAACTCAAAAGAAAGACATCCAGAGAGAATGTAGGACTAGCTTAAAAAATAAGATCCACTAATCTGAATATTAAACACATACATTAACTTCAAAGATAGAAGTCAGGTTGGAGTAAATGGATAGAAAAAGATATACTGTTCAAATAATAATCATCAAAAGCTAGAGTGGTTATATTAAGAAATAAATGTTAAGAAACAGATGTTAAGAAATATGAATATTACTAGAGATGGAGGTATTTCTCAGTGATAGAGGAGTAAATATATGAGTAATACAGAAAGACAGTCTAAATGTATATGTACCTCAATATACCACAATACAGAGCCAAAATACATGAACTAAAACCTGATAAAATAGGAGAAATAATAAATGATTATAACTTGGTGTTTCAATACTACTCAAACAGTAGTGAATGTAACAAGTGTACTTATCTTCTCAGCTATTATACTTAAATACTAATTTAAAAATGCAAATACATTGAAAATAAAAATGGTACCACCTGTTGATCCCATCTCTATAATCCCTTTCTATCTGAGATCTTCTGCCTGTTCTGTCCTGGCTACATGTTAGCCCTGAACTCAAATTTTAGTCGCCACAGCCACATAGGACGTTCTAACTGCAGACCCTCTCAGCCACAACATTCAGTTGAGTTTTCCAGCCTCTCAAAACTATGTTTCTTATGTGTCTGCAAATGTCTCATAGTGAAGAGCAATACAGGGCCAATGTTCATCAAAATGCTTTGTTTCTCTGGTATCTCAGCTTTTCTTTCTTTCTTTCTTTTGTTTTTTAAAGATTTTATTTATTTATTTGACAGAGAGAGATCACAAGTAGGCAGAGAGGCAGGCAGAGAGAGAGAGAGGAGGAAACAGGCTCCCTGCTGAGCAGAGAGCCCGATGCGGGACTCCATCCCAGGACCCTGAGACCATGACCTGAGCCGAAGGCAGCGGCTTAACCCACTGAGCCACCCAGGCGCCCCTCAGCTTTTCTAATATTAGTTACCTTTGTAGCTCTCTTATGATTGTCATTAGAATTTTTTTTAATTATGTGGATTTCTAAGCACTATCTGTGGAATAATGGTCTGAATTAAGATTTTAGCAGTAAGAAGTAAATATTTGGGCACAGATAGTTTTACACCCTTTTACAGCCAAAACAGAAAATACTCCTAAGAAGCTTGTATCTTATGGCTCATATTAATTCAAGGTTTTTAGCCCAAATAATTTGACAAGCTTTTTAGGAAGCTAATTTTTTAGGGGTACCTGGGTGGCTCAGTCAGTTAAGCATCTGACTCGTGATTCTGGCATGGGTCATGATCTCAAGGTCCCCCCATGTTGGGCTCCACACTCAGAGGGAGTCTGCTTGAGGACTCACTCCTTCTGCCCCTTCCACAATGTACTCTCTCTCTCTCTCTCAAATAAATAAAGAAATCTTAGGGGGAAAAGGTAGTTGATTAACAAGGCTGCCTTTCCACATGGATGAGAATTTTTATGTGTATGTTTAGGCTAAAATTATTTACTTACAAACCATTACTGACAACATGTTGTTTGTTAAGGACAGCATGACTTTTCTAGAAACTGAATGCCTGAGCAGCATATTCATGAAGATTCTTGTGCTACGCTCTTGTCTGTATAGAAAATGATAACTTCAAAGCAAAGCTGCCGTAAGCTTTAGTCACATGTCAGGATTAAATTATCATTGAGGGAGAAGAAGAAGAGAGGCTATTTTCACACCAAGACTATAAAACGTAAAACTGACTCAGTGTTTACAAAAATATTTGTTTGAGTCTATTCAAGTTAATTACATGCTAAAAGGAATAAATCAACACTCTTCAAAGAAACATAATAGAACCCTGAGTCTTCATAACCTGATATCACAATGTCTAGGACACTATCCAAAAATATCTTGACACACAAAAAACAGAATAATGAAACTCATTTGCAAAAGAAAATAAAATCAATAGAGAAAGACAATGACATGAAACAGATGTTGGGGATAAGAAGTTAAGTACTTAAAAACAGATATTATAACCAGCCAAATTAAAATAGAAACTATAAAAATAATAAAATGTAAATTTTAGAGCTAAAGATAATAATGGAAATAAAAATCCTTAGATGGGCTTAACAGCAGAACAAATATGACAGAAAGCTTGAATATAGAGCAATAGAAATTATTTGATTTGATAAAAAGAAAATTTAAAGATTGAGAAAAATAATGGGTCTCAAGAATTGTGGGACAATATTAAAAGGACGAACATACATGTAACTGAAGCTCCAGAAAGAGGACATACTGAAGCGGAAAGCACATTAGAAGAAATCATGATCCAAAATGTTCCCAACTAAGAAGAAGATTTAAGTTTTCAAACTGAAGAAATTCTGCAAATCTGGTGCAGAAAAAATGCAGAGTAAATCATGCCTTAACACACCGTAACCACAGACAGAGTCTTGTGAAAATTAAACTACTTAATCCCTATAAGGCAATTTAAAAACTGTAATACACTCACTATGCAATAAGTGCTAAAAATTGTATTAGTTAACAGTCAGTTATTATTCCTCATCTAGTATAAACCTTATGCTTCTATTATGACTATATTTGACCTTCTGCAATGGTGTCATACAGTAGCTTCTGACAGTTGAGCAACAAGTCATCTATAGTTTTAGTGTGGATGATGATATAAAACCTGACCTAAAGATCCACTGGTGTTGTAAATTCTTTTACAATCACATGGATTCTTCTAGCCTTATGCTGAAAGGTAATCTTTACCTTTTTTTTTTCCCCCTTACTCCTTATTGGATATGGAAAATGAAGATGTAGGAAGTGTGCACAAAAGATATTTTAAATTACATGAAACTGGAAAAATGTTTTGAATTATTACTGAAAAATAGGGAATTCGGTAGGACTAATAGACATTAGCAGATGTGACTTTTAAGTTTTTCTTATTTTGGAAGTCTGTTGATGTCACTGATATATGAAGAATTACCTGTGAACAGATTATTCTATTATATTTTAAATGTGATTGCTTGGGGTGCCTGGGAGGTTTTGTGGGTTAAGCCTCTATCTTCAGCTCAGGTCATGGTCTCAGGGTCCTGGGATCAAGCCCTGCATCAGGCTCACTGCTCAACAGGGAGCCTGCTTTTCCCTCTCTCTCTGTCTGCCTCTCTGCCTATTTGTGATCTCTTTTTCTCTCTGTCAAATAAATAAATAAAATCTTTAAAGAAATAAAAATAAAGTGATTGCTTACTATCAACATTTGAAATGGCTTGTATATCATCAACTTATAAGGTCTATCACTAATTTTGTCTCCAAAAATTAAGCAAGGTTCATGCAAATAATGGTTCTCACTATGATCTATTTAATATTATTTTACTATTAGTAGAATAATGGAAACAATTTTGTCTCTATTCCAGAAAAATTTGTACAAGATATATTGGAAAGCAACCTTTCTCTAAGCAGTAGACAAGAAAAGCTACTGAAAGAAAGGAAGAAAGGAAGAAGAAAAGGAAAGGCCAATGCCAAGTAATTCATTACACACACACACACACACACACACACACACACACAACTGGCCATGTTGAAAACAAGTTTCTCATACACAACCAAGTGTTCCACAAAATTCATTAATTTGAAGAAGATATGAGTTCAGACATTAGTTTTAGGTTTTCTATTACACTTCTAAGCAGAATATATATTATAAAACACTTTTTAAAAACTGGCACTCTTATGAATGGTAATATTCATATATCTTGTTACCCAATAATTCCACTCCTAATTTTATATTCAAAAGAAACTCTCACAAAAATAGATCAGAAAAACAGTGCAAGAAATGCTCACAGAAGAAGTCTTCAAAATAAAAACAACCTGGAAAACGCCAATTGCCTTTCAATAAAGAATAGAAGAATGAAGGGAAGGGAATGGGGGGTTAGGTGAGCCTGGTGGTGGGTATTAAGAAGGGCACAGATTGCATGGAGCACTGGGTATGGTCCATAAACAATGAATCTTGGAACACTGAAAAAATAAAATTAAATTTAAAAAAAAGAGAATATAGGAATGAACTTCAGCATCTTCACCCCCATGGAATATTATACACTAGTGAACATAAAATAACCACAATGACATGCAACTATGAATGTATAACAATATAATGCAAGAAAGATTCAGAAGACTGTGTATAACATAATAGCATTTCAATCTACTCTAACAAAACACTTTATAGAAGAGCTAAAAATCCATGCATAGAGACAATAACAGGAGAATCAGAATAGAAGCAAGGAACTTATTTACAGTAAACAAAATGTATAAAAAATGGTGAAAAGCTGGAACGGAGAGGGATATTATGCTGGTAATAAAGCAAGTCTTGATGTCGTCATTTACTAACCCTTTTCATTTATAGAATTCCTTATATATATTAGCCAGGGGCTCACTGTAGCTGCAGTTTACACTGCCTTTTTGTGTGAATTACTGGAAGTGAAAGGGTTTTCATTTCACTAATATAGGCTTCTTTGTACTCCCACTACATTAAAATACCTGTTAGGAAGGTTCTTTTTCACAGGACACTTCCCAGCTTCTGTCCGTGAGAGCTGGTAAAACCCCGGACTTCCCACCATAATATCACGTCTTCCTTCTGATATAGGACTATGAAAGATACTCTTGTGTTTTACTTTTTTACATGTGTCAGACTGAAAGATATTTTGTTTTTAAAATTATGATGATTATGGAAAATTTCAAGTATATGCAAAAGTGGAAAGAATACAGTAATAAACACCATTACCAATAAACTCATCACCCGGTTTCAAAATTACCAACGTTCTGCTACGATCTAGGCAGAAATCAAGAGTCCCATGTTCAGCTGACTGAGGCACTCAGGTAACTTGCCATTGTTACTATGTTAAAACAAAAGTGTTGTTACAGTTGCAAATATATTGGCAATTTTGAAAGGTATTTTAGATAAAATGATGCAGTAGAGAGAATACAGTAACTGTAGTCAGAAAATAATGAATTCACATTTACGTTAAGGACAATCCCACTACAAAGCTATGAAACCAGGGGCAAGCAATTTCTTAAATGTCCAGTCTCCTTCTTTCTGTGTGTGTGTGTGTGTGTGTCTAAAATTTGGACTGGGAAATACAAACTTTCAGTTATAGGATGAATAAGGTGTCAGGAATTCATGTAAAGATGAATGAAAACAGTTGATTATAAAATAAAATAAAATACAGACTTTAGGTAAAAATGCTGTCCTTAGGGTGAAAATTCAAACATAGTAACAAGTAAAAGCACCCCAGTACGAGCACATAGCAAGTATTCAGTGCATTTTATGAATCTCCTTCCTTATTCTTTATACTATAGGCAATCAATTTTTATATCATATAATAAATAGTTTTATTTTTACTACTATTATTAAGGATATGGACAAAGAAGTAAGTATTTTGAATGGATCCTCTAAATTTGAGAGCATTTGGTTCCATATTCAGTCAAAGAATACTTTCAAAATACTCCTTCATTATATATTTTCATCAACATAAAAATATCAGTACCAATCCCCCATGGAGAGTACTATCATCAAATTCCAAAACGGCTCTGAGGAAACAGAAATGTGAAAATGAAATATGATAGAGACTCTATTAACAGCCTCATCATTGCATTATTGATGTGATGCCTTTATCAGACTAAGGCTGATCTCTAGAGATTACACAACTGTGCTTAAGAACAGTAAGAATTCATTGTATCTTAAATAAATCTTTGTCTTCACAGAACCCACATTTATATAAAGTCATACCGCCTTTATTGCCTGGTAATGTGAATGACACAATTAGGCACAAAGCACTCAGTGTGGAAGTATATGTCAGGGAGGCCTTTGAACCTTCTCAACCCTGGAGACTTCCATTCTCTTTAGCAGTTTAATGAGGGATGCCCCCCCTTTATGACTAATGATAATCTATCCATACACGTCTTAAGACATGTTGCTAAGACCCACAGAAGAAAATCCCCTTTCTGCTCTTCTTTCTGTATATATAGGGCTACTTGTTTTTGGTTTGCATGATTTTAGTGAACTATGATGATGAGTCCCACACATGTTGCCAGCCTCCATGTGTCTTTCTCTCCAGATGAAGAAGGGTCCTTCAAGGAAGGGATTCAAAATAACTAGAGAAGCCCCTGTTCATGGGCCTCTTTGTGCATCTTCTTCAGTGTTAAATGGGTCTCCTGGCCGAATACTATCGTATGTGGTATTCCAGAACAGTAGATCAGTCATTCCTTATATCCCTAAAGAGTACAGCTCTCTGAGGCTTTGCTGGCGAGAAAGGCAAACCTCTACCAAGAGGACACAAGTATCTATCACTGTGAGGAGGAAGCACTGGCTGCTCCCAGATCCAAGGGGCCCACTGGAAGAGACTTGCTTTCAAGTGACTGGCTGGTTTCCTCATGGAATAATGCTGTATTATTCCAACCTCCTGGCAGGTTGGAAGTTCAAGGTAGTGGTAGTTTGGTTCTGTAAGCAAGAAGCCATGTTGACGAGCCAATGAGGAGCCTCCAAGTCCGCTGCCATGACCACTCTCTTCATGTTCTAGTTCCAGGGTAATAAGTGATGAAGACCAACTAATGTGAACCAGCCAAGCACTTTCCCTACTTGTTTATTCAGTGACACTTCCACAGTGTATGCTTTTGGGCGGGCATTAACATAGGATACATTTCCAAGCTATTCCACATCTCTATGTACATGCTTCTAACTAGGTCCTTCTTGATTCTGTTCTTCTAGTGCTTTTCCAATGAGCCCCTGGTCAGTTAGCTAGGCCACTGGTCAGTGGCCAGGAATATATACAGCCTAACATTAGGCCACTTCTTCCACAGAAGGCTGATGACCTATATACACTGCTAAAAACTTCATCCATTTTTAAGTTTTTCCCTTTACTATTTTTCAAGATCACCTTAAATGTGACTTTATTGCAGCCACTGTCCATTTTTACATGGTTATTTTCATATACCGAGTCAACCCACCCATAAACCAACTTCAAACTTTCTGTCTTTTCTTTAGTTGGTTTACTCTAAGAAGCCTGCCCTAGGGAGAAAGTAGTTTTTCCGTGAATGATGGAGGATCCAGTGGGTATGCTGATCAACTATCCAACCCCATCTGATTGTCCCAGAGATCAAAGCCATTCATTTTCATATCTACCACAATATTGTATATGTACAAATTTTTGTGATACAAAAAAAAAAAAAGATTTTTCTTTTCTAAAGTAAGTTCCATGGCCAGCGTGGAACTGTATGTGAGGCTTGAACTCATGACTCTGAGATCAAGACATGAGCTGAGATTAAAAGTTGGATACTTCATAGTGTATATGGACCACATCTTCCTTATCCATTCGTCCGTTGAAGGGCATCTTGGTTCTTTCCACAGTTTGGCGACCGTGGCCATTGCTGCTATAAACATTGGGGTACATATATACTATGGAGTATTATGCCTCCATCAGAAAGGATGAATACCCAACTTTTGTAGCAACATGGACGGGACTAGAAGAGATTATGCTGAGTGAAATAAGTCAAGCAGAGAGAGTCAATTATCATATGGTTTCACTTATTTGTGGAGCATAACAAATAGCATGGAGGACAAGGGGTGTTAGAGAGGAGAAGGGAGTTGGGGTAAATTGGAAGGGGAGGTGAACCATGAGAGACTATGGACTCTGAAAAACAATCAGGGTTTTGAAGGGGCTGGGGGTGGGAGGTCGGGGTACCAGGTGGTGGGTATTATAGAGGGCACGGATTGCATGGAGCACTGGGTGTGGTGCAAAAATAATGCATACTGTTATGCTGAAAATAAAAAATAAATAAATAAAAAGTTGGATACTTAAGTGAATGAGCCATCCAGGTGCTCCAAAAACAACAACAAAAAAAGATTTTTAGAGTGAGAAAACAGATTTTTAGAGACGAAGCTGGAGATAAATTTAGGCAAAATATCCCATAACATTGCAGATTACAAACTTTTCTGTGATATTTTAAACAATTAAAAAAAAAGAAAGAGAAGAAAAGAAAAAGAAGCACCACTGGTTATATAACTTAGGTCTGCCAACAAATTAATATATGTAGGTGTTCAGAGGGATTAAAACTATTTCTAAAACTGAGATGTGAGGTATAACCCAAAAATGAATGCTCTGAGCTGTAACTAACATCTTCAGAAGACATTAGAGGAAGAAGTGTACTTGCCTGATTTCATAAACCTGAACTTCTGTTGAGTAATGTATATGTGCGGCATATTTAGAATAGCCTGATTTCACCAAATTTTAAGATTTATATCTCTAAATAAATAAATTACTCTATACGTGTTCTTCCATGAACATTACTGAAAAATATTGTACAGTAGTTGGAATATAAAACTCTGTACTATTAATGAAGAGAATGTACCCCTGAAATTTAAAATAAAAAAAAAAAAAGCCAAGAAAGGTTAAAAAATAAAAATGCCCAAACAACTCATCTGAGCTTGGGGGAGTTGCTGAGGCAGTGTGGGCGAATGGGGCCGAGATTTCCAGGGATCAAGATGTTGACTTCATACCAACAAACTGACAAATGGACAATTAAGGCCTCCGTGTTTTTTTTTTTTTTTCTTTCTCCCCTTAGGGCATAGTTGCAATAACATTAACTTGAAAAATGTTAAATTGCTACTAAACTCATACTCCCAATGGTGCACCTGGAGAATATGTAACTTCCAATAATGTACTGTACAGGTTTAATCCTTTAAAATAAACACGTTACAAAAAGTACTCTGAGGCAATTGAATGGATTGATTTATTCGGTGGAGTTGTTAATTCTAAGCTGAAGGGCACTTACCAAAAATTATTTTGACCTTGGGATACTTCATTTTAAGCAATTATTTCTAACAGTAATTATGCAGAAGTACCAGTTATCTCTTAAAGCTACCCCTAATTTGTGATAATATAACCATGTCATCTAACTACAAGAGAACGCTTATACCATTTCTGTTTTCTAAGGGGACAGAGAAGGACACTTGGCTCATCCCAAAGTGATATCAAATCATTAAGGTTCATAAAAATAAGGGAGGGCAAGAACATACCTCTCTAAATTCCAAATGAAAATTATTATCCGGTGCATTAGGAAATCATCCCTACTGACCCTGGTTCTCAGGGTATTATTAAGGTAATATTTAATTTTAGTATCAAAAGCCAGAAAGTTAATGTGAATTCACGATGGATTTTTCAACTCAGGGATTTTTTTGTATCATTACAGTAAAACTAATGATGAAAATCTACCATTTATCGTGTACCTACGATACAGCAGGCAGTGTTAACCACATTAAGGAATGCATCTTTCTTAACAATAATCTTGCACAGATTTTATAAGAGAAACCAGAAACATATAGGATATGTTTATCAGAGTATATTCTGAAGGTAACAGCTAGAAAGTGGCAGGTCCAGGAGCAAATTATACCCATGACAAATTACTTTTTCTCTAGTCCTGTATTTGTCATTCTAAGACTTTATAAATGTTAAAACATTTGTTGGAAATTATATTACTTTCTTTAATAAAACCCCTGCATGCCACTCTGGAAAACAGCATGGAGGTTCCTCAAAATGTTGAAAATAGAACTGCCCTATGACCCAGCAATTGAACTATTGGGTATTTACCCTAAAGATACAAACGTAGTGATCCAAAGGGGCACGTGCACCCGAATGTTTATAGCAGCAATGTCCACAATAGCCAAACTATGGAAAGAACCTAGATGTCCATCAACAGATGAATGGATCAAGAAGATGTGGTATATATACACAATGGAATACTATGCAGCCATCAAAAGAAATGAAATCTTGCCATTTGCGACAACATGGATGGAACTAGAGCGTATCATGCTTAGCGAAGTAAGTCAAGCAGAGAAAGACAACTATCATATGATCTCCCTGATATGAGGAAGTGGTGATGCAACATGGGGGCTTAAGTGGGTAGGAGAAGAATCAATGAAACAAGATGGGATTGGGAGGGAGACAAACTCTAAGTGACTCTTAATCTCACAAAACAAACTGAGGGTTGCTAGGGGGAGGGGATTTGGGAGAAGGGGGTGGGATTATGGACATTGGGGAGGGTATGTGCTTTGGTGAGTGCTGTGAAGTGTGTAAACTTGGTGATTCACAGACCTGTACCCCTGGGGATAAAAATATATGTTTATAAAAAAAAAATTTTTTTTAATAAAATAAAAATAAAAATATTAAAAAAAATAATAAAATAAAAATAAAAAAATAAAACCCCTGCATGCTTATAACTACATAATTAGCTTTGTGTTGAGTTCAAAATATTTTAATCACTTCTTTAATTTCCCATTGATAACCCTATTTTTGCGATGATTTTGCGAGTGTGGCAATGTACACTTTTATCAACCTGTGTAAAGTTAATCCTTTTTATGATTACATGCCAGAGGACTGCCAAAGCCACCCAATAAAATAGTATTGTCTTGAGAAATTATATTGGCTATCTTGATAAGGCTACCCATTCCGATTAATAGGAGTTGTGGCCTGTTGTTCTCCAAAATAAGCCAACTTCTACAGAAGCTATCTTACTGGTCACTCTCTGTCGAACTGCCCATAGCCCATGTTTGTTTCATTGTTCTAAGTGAAACAGCCCTTTTCTTCATTCTGAAAATAAGTTGAAAAGTGTCTGATACTCAAACAGTGCCAAAGCATTGCTCATCAGTCATACCTAAGTACGTAACTGGAGTCTCCAGACCCACCCTTCCATGTGCGACATGCTCTCTTTCCTCTAACAGGCAAGTAAAGAGGTTAAAATGAGGGTGCCTGGGTGGCCCGGTCAGTTAAGTGTTGGACTCATGGTTTTAGCTCAGGTCATGGTATCAGGGGCATGACCTCCAGGTTGTAAGTCCAAGTCCCAAGTCAGGCTCTGAGCTCAGTGTGGAGTCCGCTTGTCCCTCTCCCTCTGCCCCTCCCCCCTACTCTCTCTGGCAAATAAATAAATAAAATCTGGGGGGGGGGGAAGAGGTTAAAATGAGCATGGTCAGATTCACAATGGCCCTCACAAGCTAGTGTTGTTTGTGTCATCTCGGTAAGCTTTTTTTCTTATTCTCTTTGGTGCTGAGAATAATCTGGAAGGATCTCTATGCCTCCTTTGTCTTGACCCTTGCGTAAAAGTGTGTGCTTATTATATTAGGGAATTTATTAAATGAGTGGGTTTTTTTTTAAGATTTCATTTATTTGACAGAGAGAGACACAAGCAGAGGGAGTGGGAGAGGGAGAAGCATGTTTCCCACTGAGCAGGGAGCCCAACGTGGGGCTTGATCCCAGGACCCTGGGAACAAGACCTGAGCCTAAGGTAGAAGCCAAATGACTGAGCCACCCAGGCGCCCCTAAATGAGTGTTTATATTGGTAGTGTCTTTCATGTTGACATTTCTTTCATGACTGTTATTTTATGATTCAAAACATTTATATCTGTTAAGATTATTTGGGCCTCTCATATACATGTACACACTTGTTAATCTGTTAGAGTTTGTTCTGATTTTTATGACGTCTAAGAGTGTGGGATTTGCTCTTCCCTAGAAGAAAATACAGGTCTCCAGGCTTTTACGTTTCATTTTAGCTTACACCCTACCTAGTAATAGTCAAGCACAAGTAGACATTACTTTGAGAGTTAGAGGGGATACAATATACAGAGCAAAAAAACTATTCCCAGAGGTCCCTGGAGATTTTAAGAATACCTAACTTGTTAGCATTTTATATGTTATCTCATATGTAAACAATCATTCATTCCTTAGAGCAGTGATATGTTATATAAATATACAAATGTATATAAGATTTTTAAGTTATAAATATTATCCTACTTTTAAAGATGAGGACAATAAAGCTCAGAAAAATTGAGCAATTTGCCTAAAGTCCCAAAGTTAATTAAGTTTTGGATGCAGGAATACAGCCTACAACTCTTACTCCAAAACTTCACATTTAAATGCTATATACAATGATCACTGTCTTCAAAATATCTGCACACAGAGTGATAGCAAGGATTACAATAAGAAAGGCATAAAAACTTTATTCAAATTAAATAACAATGTTATTAATTTTGTATAAATGTTTATAGGTATCAATGTGAGCTACTTAATGATTTTATAGTTGGGAAGATAAGGTCTCTGGAAAAATATTTTATGACATAAAATATATGAGCTTCAAGTACAAAGTGTCACCTGAATTGAAAGGAAAAAGGGAATATATTTAGATGGGGGAGATTTATGCAAGAAGCTCCCTTGGAGTTGGGCCTTGGAGAGCAGGTAAGATTCCAAACGGGCTGGATGTAGAGAGTATAGAGTTTTTCTGGAATGCCGAAGAACTTAATGAATTTTATTTTCCATAGGCTAATTTCAATAATTTATAGGATACTTCAATTCCTTTTGCCTACTAGCATAGTTCATCTAAATTAAGTGCTCTTTAAGACTATAACTTATTAAAAGTTGTAACAAAGAAAAGAATCCTAATTATATATGTGAAAAAGATAAAAATGACAACATTCCCCAAGGCAACATTTTCAACCCTAGAGAAAAATGCAAAGAACGTATGCTTTCTCTTTAGGATGCTTCTGATCTAGCAATTAAAATAATTTTAACAAGTCTGTGAATCATACACAGCTACATATGCTGCTGATGCTGCCACCTAAGCAGTTGCAGGGGAAGGGCTGGAAAACGAAATTAGGTCTCAGTTACTCTTTGTGGGGAGATGGATTTAGCACCAACCACACACCCCAGTTTGGGGCCAAGGATCTAAGCTTTTATTTTGCTCCCTATGACTACGTGCCTTGTCCATGAGAACACAATCAGTCTCTGGGGGCGCCTTGGTGGCTCAGTCACTTAAGCTTCTGCCTTTGGCTCAGGTCATGATCCCAGGGTCCTGAGATGGAGTCCCACGTGGGTCTCCTTGCTCAGCAGGGAGCCTGCTTCTCCCTCTGCCTGCTGCTCCTCGGCTAGTATGATTTCATTCTCTCTCTCACAAATTAATTAAAAAGAACAGAGTCAGTCTCTCCTCTTGTCCCAGTCCATCAAGAGATCAGAAGAGTGGGGTCGACCTCCATTGGATTACTTCCTGTGAAGAGTCAGAATCAACTACCTTAACTGACATATAAGCGACGCAATGAATAGAGTCAATCATACTTTAAACTGGAATGTTCTATGGACAACACAATCCATATGAGAGTCTTAAGTTGCCAATAAGGAAAATGGAAGACATTGAAGGGAAGACATCACATGTGTTTGAGCGGGGAGTGGGGGAGATCTTAACTGGAATGTTGCCATAGGAAGATTAACCCAGCACTACGGTTTGTTGCCAGAACATGTATGTTCAAGAAGAGGCAGAGGAGGCGAGCCAGTGTGAACGCCCCCAGGAAGGATGCCAACAGGATTTAGCTAGTCATAGTGGGACTAAAAGGAGCTGGGGAACTCGTGTGACTTTCCTTCCCCTTTTGCTGAGGAAGGCCTTCTGCTCCCAGTATCTCAATCAGTCCCTGAGGGCAACATCATGCCTCTGCTTCTCTCGGGTCTGCAATCCACTCTCCTGCAAACGCATAGCCATAGACCCATCTGGCCATCTGTGTTTTCCCATTCCTGAACCAAGTCATAACCATACAGATTACTGTCATGACAAATATACGATCTCCCCCTTCAACTGGATGCCTTGCCCAGTACCATTTTAAACCATTTGTTTTATCTTTATTAACTCCCTCTCTCATACTCTACACTGATCATTTCAAATGTCCGTGACTCTCTTCTACACCATTTACCCAAGAGAAAATGTGTCAAAGTTCCATTTATCTTCCTCTACCTTAAATACATTCGAATCCTTATTATAACAGCCTCCTTCTTCTTGTAACTAAGAAATAAAACAATTCTCTTTCCTCCTTCCAAAAAAATATTTGGAATAAGACTAGCCCTTGGCTAAGGATACGAGTTAATCTCTTCATATGGTCCCAATACGCAGCCAAGAGTTTCCATTAAGAATAATATGGCTCCGTACAGGGGATCATTTTTTCTCCTGGTCCAACTATAAAAGTTGCAGGGGCAGAGAGGGGGAGAGGAAAAACACTCCAGTGTATAAAATCATTCTTCACTGGAGAGCAGTTGCCTTAGAAATAGCAAAACATTGAGCATTTAGAAAAAGCATGTTTTCCTTAGTCGGTATGGTCATTATTATTTCAGAATACTTGTCATCAGTAAAGAAAGCTCTGTGTGTGTGTGTGTGTGTGCATGTGTGTGTGTGCGCGCGCGTGCACGCATGCATGCACACACACATACATGCAATCAAGAGATACAGAGAGATCCACGGTTTCACTAAATAATCAGAAGAAAAAAGAGAACTTCCTCTAATATACTCTTTGGAAGGGGCCATGAGAAGCTCGTAACCACACACAACTGCTCTTGAGATCTTAGAGTGTCCACGTCTCATGGGACTCTCTTCTTCCAATATCACTTTTCCCACAAATAATTCTTCAGAAATTAGAGTGATAAAGGCAACCATCCCTATGCCTAACCCACGAATAACATGTACATGATATACTTTAGATTGCATTTCACAAACTCAGAGCCATATTTTTCTTGAGGATGATATTAATTTCTAGGATTATGGGAGGGGTTTGTAAAAGGTGACTGCATGGATGCGGAACCATATGGTAATAACAGGAAAGGGAATCCTGAGAGAAAAGACACAGATGAGAAAGTGTTGGGATCTAGCATGTGCCCACCAGAGAGCTATCTCTAAAGACAATGAATTTCCAGTGTATTGCTTTGAACAATAAGAAAAGTCATATTTATAACAGTTTTAAGGATTTTTCCTTCCTTATCTTGTCTAGCTAAACACACACTCCAATAGATGTTCTATTTCTGTACAGCCTTATGTGGTAATGGGATAAATAGTGGGACTGTGGCTTGTACCACCACATTTCCTCATCTCTTAGCCTGCCCATCTTGAGCCTGTAACCTGGAGTTCCCACTGGTTGAGAGTACAGGTGGCCCTGTGTCCTGACAGAGATGAGAGTACTAGGACACGGTGGCTACTGTGGAGAAAGTTCTGCAGAAATATTAAATTTGCAATTTCTATGATTTTCTACTAGAAGGGAAACCAGGCGAAGGGGGAGGTCCCTGGTCTCTGCACACAAGGGTTCATTCCTCATGTAAATGACAATTTCACTTGTTGAACACCTCCGTCACCTCTTGTTAGTTACCTCAGTGTATTAATTACCCATGAAATTCAGTGCATATTTTCCTTACCTTTTTATTTAACATGTAAATCATCACATATATATCCTATTTTTTAAAAAAAGAATAAAAAATAGTTCTCGTAACACTAGTTTCATTTGTGCTCTTTTCAAACATAATTCCTGTAAGAATCACCTGTACCAGCAGGTATCAAACACAGCAAGAAAATGGATGAAGAGAATCAGAACCAACTGTACTCAGTTGCTCTTTCCAAATCCACCTCAGCAACATGGGTTGCTTTAAGAGAGCAAGGACGTCTGGACCCACGGAGTTTGGATCAGGCCAGGGTGTCTATCCTGGTTGAGCCTTGTGGTCATTGCAGCCACTACTTCCTATCAATGGACTTTCAGTCCACAACAGCCAAGCTTCCATGTGTGCATCTGTCACTCTTGCTCAAGTCAACCGCAGCCTTCTATTTGCCACAATACATGGTCATGTCTCAATCGAGATCTTGGTTACAGCCTCTGGGTGAGTCATTCTTCCCCCTTGGCATCTCCTGAGCACATTCACAAGAAAGCTGCATAGTGCTGCTTATTAGTTTGAAGTCAGCCAGGCCTGTGTTGAGACCCTTCTCCTCTGTTTATGTAATCTTTAGTGGGTAATATTCCCATCTCAATGGCTTAACACAAGTTTATTTCTTTTTTCCTTTTCACAAGTTTATTTCTTACCCATGCTACATGCTTAGTGCCAGTTATAAAAGAAACTTTGCTCTACAGTTATTCACAGTGACAGAGTGCTTTTCTCTTGATGCTGTACCATCTTGAAAACATGGCTTTCTCAAAGGCAAGGGTCTCAGAAAGAGAGACTAAAATAGCAAATAGATTTTTAAATAATCTCAGCCATAGAGGAACTTGTATTAATCTACATACAGAGCAGAAGCAATGGTTATACAGCCTCACTTAACTAAGGTGACTGAGAAATCAGTTAAGGAGATGAATGCTTGGTGAATATCACTTTCCTGGCTCTGAATGTCCTTGTGGTTATGAATCTCAGCTTTGTTTCCTTTTTTGTAAAACATGCACAAGATACTCAACTCCTCCCAGGGGATACAACTCAAGTCACCCATTCATATTGAGATGAGAGTCCAGGATCTCAATGATTTATGGCAGGCTCTGCAGCAGGACATTCTATGACTCACTTTGGTGAGGACCAATAAATTTTATAGAAAGGAAAAATAAAGAGTTATCTTTCCTCCACATCATCTACACATTCAATTGAAGAACAGCAGTAAAACAACTTCAATAAACATTACAATGCAAAAAGAAGAAGAAAGGGAATTCATAGTAGTTACCAGATTACAGCAAATTTTGAAATTATGCTGGACAGATGTTTTAAATCCTTAGCAGTGGGGAAGATTTTCCAAAGAGGAAATGCTTCTCTGTTCCAGGCTAACAAATATTAATGGCAAGACCTGAAAGGATCAAACACTTTTCAGGTATCCTAAACACATCACAGAACATAGCACAAAAATATTTACATGAATATAAACATATCCACCACTCAACAAGGAAAATCTAGATCTATCATCAAATCAAATATACCAGGATAGGAAAGAAAAGCTAAAAAATGCAATCCAAGATGATGAAAAAAAAAAAGAACAAACAAGTAAAACTTCAGTGAAGTAAAACCTAGAGATGACACAATGAAGTGTTGTTAAAAGTGTTCTTATAAATGTATTTCTGATATTTAAGAAGCTAGAGGAAAGACTGAATATTTAAGGTGAGCTACATAAAAAAGAATAAAAATTTCTAGAGATATGAGAAATATAATGCTTGAGATAAAAAATAATAAGCTAGATGAGATTAAAGGCAGAACAGATATCACAGAAAAAAAGACCAGTGAACAAAAAGACAGACAATAAAAACCACTTGAAATAAAACATAAAGAAGAAAATGAAAGAGCATCACAGAGCTGTGGGAAATTTTCAAGCAGCATAATACATGTATAAGTTGAGTCCTAAAACAAAAAGACAGATGGGAACAGGAAAAAACAAATTGACAAGAATATTCTTAAAACAGAAGATTCTTGAAGTTTGATAAATTCCCAAAATAGGAAATATGAGGAAAGCTACCAATAACTTAATAATCAAATTCTTAAAATTGGCAATAAAGGCAAAATACAGTCAAAGTATCTAGGCAAGAAAAGACACTAGATACAAATATTTTGTAAAATTAAAAGCATGTTTCTCATTGGAAGGAATGTGAACCAAAAGAGAGTAAAACAAAAACTTTGAGTCAATAAGAAATGAAAGAATTTCAGTATACAGAATTACAATATATAGATCCAATGAAGTATCATTCATAAATGATGAAATACACATTTTTTCATACAGCAGAAGCTGGAAGATACATCATTGCCATACCTGCGTACAAAACATATTTAACAGAAATGCTCCAGGCAGAAAGAATGGGGTACTAGCTAGAAATCCAGATCTACATAAAGAAACGAAGAGTAGGAAAATGTTAACTACGTGGGTAAATACAATATTGGTAGTTGTGTGGGTATATTAAAATGTTTAATCTCTTTAAATAACATATGACTTTTTTTATAAAGATTGTATAAAGCAAAATAACAACAAATGTAGGATATATAAAGAAATAAAAACAATAAACAAGAGTAGTACAGGGGTGCCTGTGTAGCACAGTTAGTTGAGCATCACTTCTTGGTTTCAGCTCAGATCATGATCTCAGAGTTATGAGATCAAGAGTTGGACTCCACACTCAGCAGGGGAGTCTTCCCAAGGCTCTCCCGCTCCTCTTCCTCAGCCCTTCCAACTCTACTACTTTCTCTCTCTAAAATGAATAAATAGGGATGTCTGGGTGGCTCAGTCATTAAGCATCGGCCTTTGGCTCTGGTCATAATCCCAGGGTCCTGGGATCAAGCCCCAAATCAGGCTTCCTACTCTGCGGGAAACATGCTTTTCCCTCTCTCCCCCGACCCTGCTTGTATTCCCTCTCTTGCTGTGTCTCTCTGTCAAATCAATCAATCAATCAATAAATCTTAAAAAAAAAAAAAAAAGATTAGCACAAAGGCCAGTAGAAAGAGCAGGGATGAGGTAGAGGACTGCTAAAAATTCTTACATGGGGAGGGCGCCTGGGTGGCTCAGTGGGTTAAAGCCTCTGCCAGGTCAAGATCCTAGGGTCCTGGGATCCAGCCCTACATCGGGCTCTCTGCTCAGGAGGGAGCCTGCTTCCTCCTCCCTCTCTCTCTGCCTGCCTCTCTGCCTACTTGTGATCTCTATCTGTCAAATAAAAATAAATAAAAAAAAAATTCTTACATGGGGGGCACCTGAGTGGCTCAGTGGGTTAAAGCCTCTGCCTTCAGCTCAGGTCATGATCCCGATGTCCTGAGATTGAGCCCTGCATCGGGCTCTCTGCTCAGCGGGCAGCCTGCTTCCCTTCCTCTCTTTGTCTGCCTCTCTGCCTACTTGTGTCTACTACTACTGTCTGTCCAATGTATAGATACAATCTTAAAAAAAAAAATTCTTACATGGAAGGTGGTATAAAATCACCTTAATAGTAGAAAAATTTATTTGAGGGAGGCTTGGATGGCTATGTATTTTCCCCTTAGGACCGCCTTTGCTATATCCCATAGGTTTTGGACCAAAGTGTCTTCATTGTCATTGGTTTCCATGAATTGTTTCAGTTCTTCTTTGATCTCCTGGTTGATCCAAGCATTCTTACGCAAGGTGGTCTTTAGCTTCCAGGTGTCTGAGTTCCTTCTGAACTTTTCCTTGTGATTGAGCTCCAGTTTCAAAGCATTGTGATCTGAGAATATGCAGGGAATAATCTCAGTCTTTTGGTATCCGTTGAGTCCTGATTTGTGAACCAGTATGTGGTCTATTCTGGAGAAGGTTCCATGTGCACTTGAGAAGAATGAGTATTCTGTTGTTTTAGGGTGGAATGTACTGTATATATCTATGAGGTCCATCTGGTCCAATGTGTCATTCAATGCTCTTGTTTCTTTATTGATTTTCTGCTTCGATGATCTGTCTATTTCTGAGAGAGGCGTGTTAAGATCTCCTACGATTAGTTTATTCATATCAATATGACTCTTTATCTTTATTAACAGTTTCCTTAAGTAACTGGCTGCTCCCATATTGGAAGCATAGATATTTACAATTGTTAGATCATCTTGGTGGATAGTCCCTTTAAGGATTATGTAGTGTCCTTCTGTATCTCTGATTACAGTCTTTAGTTTGAAGTCTAATTTATCTGATATGAGAATTGCTACCCCAGCCTTCTTTTGAGGCCCATTGGCATGAAAGATGCTTCTCCATCCCTTCACTTTCAGTCTGGGTGTATCTTTAGGTTCAAAATGGGTCTCTTGTAGACAACATATGGATGGGTCTTGTCGTTTTATCCAATCTGCAACCCTGTGCCATTTTATGGGTGCATTTAGGCCATTCACATTGAGAGTGATTATTGATAGATACGTTTTTATTGACATCGAGTTACCTTTGAAGTCTTTCTTTCTGTAGACTGTCTCTATATTTCTGTTCAATGCTATTCTTGGGATTTTTCCTCTTTTATAGAACCCCCCTTAATATTTCCTGCAGTGTCGGCTTGGTGGTTGCATAGTCTTTTAAGTCTTGCCGGTCTTGGAAACTCTGTATCTCTCCCTCCATTTTGAGTGTCAGTCTTGCTGGATAAAGTATTCTTGGATGCATGTTCTTCTCATTTAGTGCCCTGAATATATCTTGCCAGCCTCTTCTGGCTTGCCAAGTCTCTGTGGACAGGTCTGACGTTATTCTGATGGGCTTGCCTCTGTAAGTAAAGAGCCTCTTTGCCCTGGTGGCTTTCAAGAGATTATACCTACAATTATAATTCCTCAATTTGACTATCAGGTGTCATGATGTTTTTTTGGAATGTATAATCTTGGGTGGAGACCGTTCAGCCTCTAGTACATGAACGCTGGTTCCATTCGCGAGGTTGGGAAAATTTTCATGAAGGACTTGTTCCACTATATCTTCTAGACTTCTTTCTTTCTCCTCCTCTTCAGGGATTCCAATAATTCTGACGTTGGAACGCTTCATGGCATCATTTATTTCCCTGATTCTGTTTTCGTGGTTTCTAAGCTGTTTGTTCCAGGCTTCCTCCTGACCCTCTCTCTCTGTTTGTCCTCCAGATCACTAATTCTATCTTCTGTCTCAGTTACCCTAGCTTTGAGAGAGTTTAGATTAGATTGGAACTCATTGAGAGCATTGTGAACCTCCTCCCTGGTAGCTTTAAGCTCCGCCCTAACATTGTGAACATCCTGTCTGGTCGCTTTCAGTTCGGCCCTAATCAATTCTGTTTGGTCATCCATGGCTTTCTCCAACCTAGCTATTGCCTGGATAATTGTTAGCCTGAATTCTCTTTCCGACATACTGTCTATGTTGATAGCCATTAGCACTGTTGCAGAAGGTCCATCCTCTGTATTTTTCTTCTGTTGGGCATTCCTCCTCCTAGTCATTTTGGTGGGAGATGACTGAACAGATGTAGCTGGATATATCAACTGTGGTGCAGTCAAGGTACACCCTGGAACAATTCTGAGCATACTAACAGCTCAAAAGTAACCACTAATATAACTCAGAAAATGTATAAATAGCCAAAACTGGAGATAAATAGAATTGCAAAAAGTAGTCAATTAATCCAAAGAATAGAAGGGGAAACATGAAGCAAAGAACATGACACAAATGGAAAAGCAAGACATGAAACCAGATTAAAGCCAACAATACCAATAATCATACTAAGTAAGAATGGTCCTAACCCTGAAGTTAGATGGCAATCTCCATCAAACTGGGTAACAAACTAAGATCTGATAAAACACCCCTATAGAAATTCAATTTAAATATCATAAAAGTAAAAAGAATCTAAAATCAAATATCATGTAAATACCATTTTTTTCAAAGCCAGAATAGCTTTATTAATATCAGATAAAGTATATTTCAGAGCAAAGAACATTAATATGAATAAAAATGACCATATAAAAATGAGGAAGGAATCAACTCTTCAAGATGAAACAATTATGTTTCTGCACATAATACTGGATGCATGAAAGACATGAAACAAAAAATGGATAGAACAGCAAAGAGAACTAAATACATCCACATTACATAGGACATTTTAATACCACCACCTCAATAACTGATAAAATGAGGACATGGAAAATCAATAAGGATACAGAAGATGGAATCATGCTGTCAACCAACTTGACCTAACTGATGATTCATAAAACACCTCAGTGAACAGTGGAATTAACTTTTTTCAAGATATTTACCAGAAGACACTGTATTCTGAGTGATAATACAGATCCAAAAATTAAGGAAGAATGAATTTAAGAAGATAGGAAGCATAGTCTCTTGCCAAAGTTGAATTAAATTAAACATAAATAAGAAATATATCTGGAAATTCTCTAACCATTTGAAAAATAAATTACATATTTCTCAATAAGCCATGAGCCAAAGAAGACATAAATAAAGAGAACGGGAAATTATTCTTATCAGAATGAAAATGTAAACACATATATTAAAATTTGTGGGATGTAGCTAAAACAGAAATTGGTATCACCAAAGGCCTGTATCAGAAAAAGAAGTATTTCAGGGGTGTCTGGGTGGCTCAGTCAGTTAAGCATCTGACACTTGGTTTGGCTCAGATCATGATCTTAGGGTCATGAGATCCAGCCCCACATGGGGCTTTGAATTCAGCACAGAGTCTGCTTGAGGTTCTCTCTCTCCCTTCACCCCTCCCCCTACTCAACCTCATTCTCATGCTCTCTCTCAAAAAAAAAAAAAAAAAATCAAATCAATTATCTAAACTTCTCCCATTAAAAAAAAAGTAAAGAATTAAACACAATAAAGCATAAGAATGGAAATAATAATGATCAGAAGAAAAATTAATGTATTAGAGAAAAGAAAACAAATAGAGAAAATCAGTGAAACTAGAAGTTTGCTCATCAGGAAGATAAAATTGATAAATCTCTAAGCAGACTGATCATTAAAAAAAAAAAGATGACATAAATATCATGAGTGAAATATATAACACTACGCCAAGTTCTATATACTTAAAAGTATAATACAAAAATATGCCCATTAACTTTATGGCACTAAGATTCCCCAGCTTAGATGATACAGACGAGTTCCTTTAAAGATACAAATGACCAAAGTTCACTCAAGGAAAACAAGCAAACAAATAAAAACGGAGTAGCTTCATATCTATTAAAGAAACAAGATTTGTAGCTAAAAGCTTTCTGATAAAAGTATGCTAGAACCAGAGGTCTTCAAGGTGAACTTAGCTACACTTGAAGGAATAATATCAGTTGTACTCAAAGTATTCCATAAATTTGAAGAGGAGGGCATGTTACTCAATACATCAATGACATCAAAATTAGAATTTCTAAATCTGTCAAAAACATTAAAAAAGAGAAAAATAGAAACCAGTAAGCTTTATGGGCCACACCACACACACAAACACAGTCTTCACAAAGTTTTAAGAAACTGAATCCAAACATATGTAAAAATAATAATACCTAAAAAGTAAGTAAAGTTTAGCTAATGAATGCAAGGTTGTATTAACATTATAAAATCAACCAATGTAATTTACCTTATAAGTACTCTAAAAAGGAACAATAATCTGATCATCTCAATAGATGCAAAAAATAAATACTAGGTCTTTAACAACATCTAAAATCAGAAATTAAGATTAAAGAAAAATTTCTCAACCTGATAAAGGATAAGGAAAAAATCTTCAGCTAAAGTCCTATTTAATTTTTTTTTATTAACCTATAATGTATTATTTGTTTCAGTGGTATAGGTCTGTATAGGTATAGGTCTTACACAATTCACAACAATCACCATAGCATATACCCTCCCCAGATCCATCCCACAGCCACCCCATCTCTCCTACCCCTCTCCACTCCAGCAACCCTTAGTTTGTTTCCTGAGATTAAGAGTCTCTTATGGTTTATCTCCCTCTCTGGTTTCATCTTCTTTCTTTTTCTTCCTCCCTTCCCCTAAGATCCTCTGTCTTGTTTCCCAAATTCCTCATATCAGTGAGATCAGATGATAATTGTCTTTTTTCTTATTGTAAAGTCCTATTTAATTTTAAAAAGCCCCCAAGATAAGGAATAAGGTAAACATGTCTGTCCTCACTATTGCTATTAAACAGTGCTCTGTAAGTTTTAGCTAGGGCAGTAAACTGATAGAAATAAATATCCACAAAAGAAATCTCTTTAGTCACAGACAAAATATTGTTTCTGTAGAAAATCCTATGGAATCCACAAATAATGTCCTAGAACTCAAGACTGAATTTCACAAGTTTGCAGAATATGAAATGAATATACAAAAATCAGTCATCTTTCTAAAATCTTTTTACTTTTATATATATTTTTTCTTAAGTAATTATTCCATCCAATGTGGGGCTCGGACCCATGACCCCTAGATCAAGAGTCACATGCTCCACCAACTGAGCCAGACAGGTGTCCCTAGTTGTCTTTCTATATAGTGACAATAAACAGAAATTAAAACTGAAACAGCATAATTTTCAATAGCATCAAAATATAATGTATTCATGGGTAAATATGATTCACAAGACCTATATACTGACTATGAAACAATGTTGCTGAAAAAATTATAGAACTTATAAATAAATGGATATGCCATGTTTACTTATTGAATAGTTCAATAATATAAAGATGTCATTTTTCTGCAAATGCATCTATTTATTCAAACTCAATACAAACCTTATATAGTGCTTTGCAGAAACTAAAGATCTTAAAATTTATATGGAAATGCATGGGAACTAAAAGAATCAAAACAGCTTTGGAAAAAAATACAGTTTGAGGACTCGCATTAGCTGAACTTGAGATAAATGGAGCTATAGTAATCAAAACAATATGGTATGGGGGTAAAGGTCGGAAAACAAATATACGGGACATAATAGGAAATGAAGAAAGAGACATGTACTTAAAAGGTAATTTATTTTTTGTCAGATTACAGAGGTCACCTATGCTACATCTAGGTATTTATATGCAAGAAGTTCAAACATATGCCTTTGCACAGACTGGGACACGAATGTTCAGAGTAGCTTCATTTGAAAATACTGGTCTACTGAGAGCAACCTAATGACAAGCTAAGGGTTTTCCAGGACAGTAGCCGGTGCTGGGCCATCCGGGTCCCCTTCACTATCAGGACACTCATTATTCCAGCTATCTGGAGGGTTTGTTCCCTGCTTGAAGACTCACACCTGACTCCAAATTCTATAAATTCCTTAGGCTTAGGCCAAAGGTAGCTAGCTGCCTTTCCACAGGAACAGCCAAATTTAGTAACAGGTTGATAAAGGACTACAAAGGCTCAGAACCTCTGCCTCAAACTGGGACCAACCCACAAGCCCTCCGAACTCCAGGGATCCTTGGGATCAGCTGAAGCTTTTGCTGAAAATGCATCATAGTCTCAATCTAATCTTTTTCCTTCATTCCTTCACATTCTGTCCCTCAGAGGATGCTTCCACATAAACCTCCCACATGCAAATATAGCTCAAGGTCTTAATGCATGATGTTTTTAGTCACCAGGACATATGAAGAGTTACTGGGGAACTGCACACAGGGTTTTTACTGTGTCGGCTCATCCCACGGCCCTGCCTAACAGCAAGTAAAACAGGGAATGTAAGAAAGAGATGAAACACCCAGTGAGCCTCTAAGTGACACCTCTGCGTATTCAGTGACAATGTCACATTCCCTATTGAATCTGTATCATTTAGCCAAATGCCTGGTACTGGTCAGTGTTATATATATATATATATATATATATATATATATATATATATATATATAATGAAATAATTTTCTTTATATCATAGTAAATGCAGAATAAGAACCATTTAACAATTCAGTTCAATGGAAAAGTTTTCCAAAATGTGATGCTTTACATGTTTGTAATTGGGGGGAAAATGACGTGGAAAGGATTGATTTTAAGAAAAATGTGAAAAATCTTCATTTTAAATCGGTAGAACTGAGGCACTGGCAGGCTCTTTTTGGTGATATCCTGCATTATGTGCTGGGAGAGAAATCAGAGTTGGAGGTTAAGTCACCAAAAGAGGTGATGACTGGAAAGATGGTGGGTGTTTACAGCTGCGAAAGTTACAGAACTTGCAAAAGCTGCTGGTTCAGAAACATTGTCAAGTGATATGGCTGCTTGCACTTGCTGTTAGCACTGCAATGTACTAACTACACACAGAGGAAATGTAATTTGCCTTTATTAAAAATGATGAAGTACCCTTGAGGATAGGTTCCTCAGAAACACAATATTTATGGGGAAAAATGATTTATCTTTAACATTCCCTGATTAACACCACTTGACTGGGATCACTCCCTCACTCAGCATTTTGAATACTTATTCTTTGTATCAAAGCTAATTTGGACTTGTTTATATATTGCTTGGTAAAGTATTTTAAAACCATGCTATCTACCCAATACTAATTTTCAGTTTCTAAGATTTTTTTTCCCCTTTCCTTTTTCTTTCTTTCTTTCGTTCTTTTTTTTTTTTTTTTTTTCGCCTTCATTCCAATTCAGATCTTGTAGTGGGCTTCCCATGTGCAAGACACCATTCTAAGTACTTGGCAAATATTATCTCATTTAATTATTAATTGGGTCTGTATATTTATTTTTAACAAGAACATTACAGAGATGGTGTGCTCTTCTCAGCACATCGTGTCAGAATGTACACAATGTTGACATGTGTTATTAGTGACCATCTTAACCTTGATCATCTCATTAAGGTGGCTTCCACCGGGTTTTTCCACTAAAAATGTGCCACTTTTTTCCCATTGTGATGAATAAATGATTCAAGACTATGCAAGTATACTGTCTCTCTTCAAACTTTTGCTCACTAATTTTGCTTCCAATTGCGGATCTGACCTGAAATAACTATTATTCTAGGATTCTAATCATGATTTCTATTTTTCTATTCTTTCTGCATGTATTAGTTGGAATCCTTTATAAGAAAGAGCTATGCTTTTTATTCATTTATTTACAAGAATAAGGAATTGTAGATATTTCATTTATGAGTTATAATCTATCACTATATTTTGCCACCCCAGATTTTCCAGTTTGGGGCATTCAGAGTTCTTTCAGGGTGACTCCTGTATCATTCAGGATGCTCTCTATCCTTTTTTTTTTTTTTTTTTTAAAACATGGGCACCAGGGTTTCTAGCAACACAAGATATTCCAGGCTCCGCTGCCAATTTTTCCTGCCCCAGATCTGGAATAGGACAATCCTTCAAGTTTTTTTGTTTTGTTTTTGTTTGTTTTTGTTCTTGTTGTTGCTGTTTTTAATTAGCAGTTGGGACTTGAAAACCAAGATCTGACAGCGTGATATGCTCACTGACATTGAGGTGTCCTTGCTTCTAGGTTTTCTTTATTGATAGAATTTGTTACTATTTCTCTGCATACTTATCCATATTTGCATACACTTGCATAGTTATTTTATACTCGTGCATGTTTGTGCCTACACTTCTGCCTGCTTTTCTGTTTATCTATTGCTTATCTACCTATTAAAAAAAATGAGTTAATTCTGATGCCTCCAATTCAAACTTAACATAAAGAGTTCACTGTAGCCTTTTTTGTTTTGTTTTGTTTTATTCTTCTTCTATGTAACTTCTTTCTTCAACAGCAGAATTCTGGCTCAACTTTCTACAGTATATTTACTTAATCTACAGTATATTTACTATACTTAATACTTAATTCTACAGTATATTTACTGAATTTACCCCAATGTTCCCTTAACAGGTCTTAGAATTGTTAACTTAATTCCTCTGAGAAAATATATTCTGATTTAGAGAATCTGTTTATAGTACTTTTTGTCTTTCACCTCCAAATACCCAATCAACATGGTTTCCAGTTATATCAGTTATTTTCCTTCTTTTTTCTATGTTCTTCTTTAGTGTATTATTGCTACTCACTTGTAACACAATTAGTTCATTTGGTATAGCTGTATTGTTTTGGGTTTTCCTTAAATTTTATTTGATTTTTAAAAATTTACATACAATAAAATTCAGTCTGTGTGATATATGGCTCTCTTGGTTTCAACAAATACACAGCACTGCATATCCACTATCACAGCTGGTACATAGAACAGCTCAGCCAACCCAGTAAATTCTCTTGTTGCTGTCTCTTTGCAGAGAACTCCCCTCTCCTTTCCAACCCCAGGAAGTTACTGATCACCCTGTTGTCCTTCCCATGGTTTTCCTCTTTCAGATACATCATATAAGTGGAATCATTCCATACATAAATCATTATAGCTGACTTAAGTTAGCAGTGTGCATTCAAGATTATGCTTTTATATGAACTAGTAGTTTGTTTTTATTATTCAGTAGGATCTCATTCTTTGTATGTACCATAGTTTATCCATTCCCTAGCTGAAGGGTATCTTGGTTGTTTCCAGTTTGGGTGATTATGAAGAAATCTGTTATAAACATGGAGATATGGACATTTTGCAGGACCACACACTATCATTCCTCTTAGGAATTGTGTAGGAGAGGAAAAGCTTAGTCTTAATAGTAATTGTATGTGTGTTTGTGTGGTGTTTTTGTTTGTTTGTTTGTTTTTTGTTTTTAGAAACTGTCAAACTATTTTTCATAGTGCCTGTAGCACTTTCATTTCCCCCAGAAATATATGGGGCCCGCAAGAGATTTAGACCAGTTTACTTTGCATAGTTTAGCATTATTTATAAGGTTTACTAGTTTTAGCTTCAATTTAATTTCTGAATCTTTGATTATTATCTAAAAAAGGGGAAGGATACTTCAAATGATATCTAGCAAATCTTCAAGATAATAAAATCATACAATGAGTTTGCTTTGAGAATAACAAATATACCCTGAGTAGTTTCCTAGACTAAAGAAGATTAAAGATCAAGGACAAATTGACTACATAGAATAGATGATCTCTAATTTTCCACTTTTGCATGATAAAAACAATTTTAAAGGCCATGGAAGAAATACAATCAAATAAAGTATGACTAGTGTTGGTTTATTAGTGTTTTTTCCCTTAATAGGCAGAAAGAGAAATATTTAGTAACTGAAGAATACATTTTTTTTAAAGATTTTATTTATTTATTTGACAGACAGATCACAAGTAGGCAGAGAGGCAGGCAGGGGTGGGGGGGAAGCAGGCTCCCTGCTGAGCAGAAAGCCCCATGTGGGACTTGATCCCAGGACCGCAGGACCATGACCCAAGCCAAAGGCAGAGGCTTTAACCCACTGAGCCACCCAGGCCCCCCCCTTTTTTGAAGACTCCTTAATAGATTTCTTAAAGTCTGATCCTGTTGTTTATTCTGTTGTACCTTCCAGTTATCTTTTCTCTTCCTGTGGTCTCACCAAACCTAGGAATACGGAGCAATAGATGCTACTGTTACCTTAACATCTGGTATCTGTTTATAAAATTGCCTAAAAATAGATCTGAGACATACTTGCTTACAATCTCTAATTAGTCTTTATGTGTTAAGTTTATTTCTAAATATGCTCTTTCTGAGCCCTGGGCACATTTGTTCTTCGGACATGGTGTCCGATCTAGTTCTTCAGCTCAACTCTGCTTATTCAATAATCTTCCCAATACCTTAGCCACCAGAGTTGCACACCCCTAATATTTCTATTTTTGTCAAAACAGTATTTTTTTTTCTTTTTTTTTGCTGATGGCAAGGGGCCTACTAAATATTCAATGCACCTGTGTGTTCCTTTTCTTTCTCTTTTGTTTTGTCTTATCTTGGTTGGGAAGGGAACAGTTTAGTCAGACTCTATAATGCACAGCTGTATCGAGAGAAAGGAGCCTAATGTTCTCTGGGCCTGTGCAAAGGCTCACAGGTATATACAGGCATTAGTCATAGCCTGAGTCCTCCTCTAGGTCAGAGTATATGACCAGAAAGAATAATACCATAGTCGTGCTAATTATAAACTCTTACTAATTGGTCTATTTTGAGGATGTTTAATAGGTACAATCTTCATTAATGTTTTTATGGCCGGCGATTAAATGAAATGTGAAAACTTAAACCCACATTGCTTTGTGTAATCTGTTGGAAACGGACTGCTAAGCAGACACTCTTATCATGGTCAGTACCTAGTCTGGGTGATGGCCTCTGCATAAAGACAGGGATTGCTGGGAAGTCAACCTCATGAGAACTACTTCCCACTTGTACAGCTAAGACAATCCCCAGTGAATGAATAATTCTGTTGAGACAGTGTGCTGACCCAAATATTCAATATTTGCATAGTAGGAAGCTTGAGTATCAGAGAGGTTAATTGATACCCAAAGCTACACAGTTAAAAAGAGAACTGGAATTGGAATTAATAGCTCCTTTTAGACGGAGCATGCCTGCCTACCCAGGCCAACCTGGGTTCAAACTATGCAGTCATATGAACGATTGCCCGTGATGAAAAATGTCCCACTCTTCTGTTTTATTCAGTTCTGGCAGCATCCCAGCTGTATTCCAGCTGTGAAGTGAGTCACTCAGTAAATATCTGAAGTTTAATGCTTTAATGTGGAACACAATGTTTGTTTTGAAAGTCACTCCTTTCAAATAATGACCCATGTATGTTAGCACAATCGAGTCCTAAAACTTGAAAATCTGAAAATCTGAAATCTGCTAAATTAGCATGTGTTTCCCTGATGTACAAGAATTGACAAAATTCTATTGTATCTGAGTCAATCAGTACTTTGAACAGTAGCAATTACCGGAATAAGAGCATAAAGAATGAGGTATTCTTGGATTCAAAGATATGAGCCCATCAGTGCTCTGACAAGGAAGAGAAACTGAAAAATCTCATGGTGTTTATGCATATGTCCCAAATAGTTTATAAATAAATTATTTTAAATCTTATTTTACTAAGTCTTCCTCAAAACACTGTGCCGTACACTTGTGTTACTTTTTAAGAATAGGACTTGAGCTGTTGCTCAAGAATTTCAGGGAAAGTAGAGCTTCTGTCACTCTTCTTGAGATGAAAATAGGACATATATCAAGTTATGGCATTCAGAAATGCTACTTCTTCTGGAATGAACAGCTATCACGCTTAGTTTGCTTTTTTTTTTTTAATTGATAAAGTTGATGAGAATTAGAGACTGTAATAGTGAAGGAATGATTGCCAAGCATTATAATTAAGTAGAGAAGCTTGTTCTGAAGTAATTCAGTCTCAAACAAAGAGTCTTGTGATAATTCTCCCCTGGAATCTTTACTAAAGATACAGAAAATTGTCTGAGTGTTTGTTTCTCCTCACCTGCCTCTCATAACATAGCAGGCAATCTCATCACAATTGTATTTCACAAGACGGGTGTGAAGATACATGAGTTACCAATTGTAAAACACTTTAAAGTCAGAGGTGTTATACTCGATGATAGTGAGAAAGTAGAAGGAAAACAGGTGACAACTTGCTAAAAAACCTGTCATTGTCCATTTCTGGATAACTTTAGGGTAGCTCATGATAAAGCCTTCACCCAAAGGCATACTGGATCTATTTGCACAAAGTAGCACGCCTAGTATCACAAGAAACACCTTTTATATCACTCTTTCAAATGGAAACAGTTACACAGAAGAATATAGAGCGAGCTCCACTGCTGCGCTGACATATCTAAAATGAAAAATTGATACAGGGAAAAATAAACCTCCTGTGATTAAAAAAAAAAAAAAAAAAAGAAAAAAAAAGAACAAAACAAAACATGAACACACCAATTATAGAGTACTGCAAATTCAGTTAGTCCTAATGTAGCTTTTGCTCCTCCTCTGAGAGTTCCTATTTTTTTTAAATTAAGTTATTTATTTTCAGAAAAACAGTATTCATTATTTTTTTACCACACCCAGTGCTCCATGCAATCCATGCCCTCTATAATACCCACCACCTGGTACCCCAACCTCCCACCCCCCCGCCACTTCAAACCCTTCAGATTGTTTTTCAGAGTCCATAGTCTCTCATGATTCACCTCCCCTTCCAATTTACCCCAACCCCCTTCTCCTCTCTAACACCCCTTGTCCTCCATGATATTTGTTATGCTCCACAAATAAGTGAAACCATATGATAGTTGACTCTCTCTGCTCGACTTATTTCACTCAGCATGATCTCTTCCAGTACTGTCCACGTTGCTACAAAAGTTGGGTATTCGTCCTTTCTGATGGAGGCATAATACTCCATAGTGTATATGGACCACATCTTCCTCATCCATTCATCCGTTGAAGGGCATCTTGGTTCTTTCCACAGTATGGCGACCGTGGCCATTGCTGCTATAAACATTGGGGTACAGATGGCCCTTCTTTTCACGACATCTGTATCTTTGGGATAAATACCCAGGAGTGCAATGGCAGGGTCATAGGGAAGCTCTATTTTTAATTTCTTGACGAATCTCCACACTATTCTCCAAAGAGGCTGCACCAACTTGCATTCCCACCAACAGTGGAAGAGGGTTCCCCTTTCTCCACATCCTCTCCAACACATGTTGTTTCCTGTCTTGCTAATTTTGGCCATTCTAACTGGTGTAAGGTGATATCTCAATGTGGTTTTAATTTGAATCTCCCTGAGGGCTAGTGATGATGAACATTTTTTCATGTGTCTGATAGCCATTTGTATGTCTTCATATCAAGAAATGGGCAGAAGATATAAACAGACACTTCTCCAATGAAGAGAGTTCCTATTTTGAATAATGGCTTTACTATTCATTCAGCTTTCCGAGTTGGAATGAAGGACTATACCACGACTTTTAAGTTTCTCTCACTGTCACATTACCAGTCTCATAAAGGACAACTTCTAGGGTATTTTATAGTTTCTTACCTGAAACTGGCATCTTTGCATTCAGGGTTAGCTAACTCCCCAATTTTATAACTCATCCTCGTAACTGTCATCAATTTCCCCACACATGCATACACCCATGCATACACACGCTATTCCTAATATTATCATTCATTCAAAAACAACTCCACTGATCTTTTGTCAATGGGATGAAACCCAGGAACCCCAGCATTTCAGCTCTCCCTACTCGATCTTGCTCATTTGCCTCTAATCCAAGTCTGAGCTAAACCCTGTGATAAAAAGATATTTGTATCTTCCAAATAGATCATGCTTCACTGACATTACTATCTCTGAACTGGATGTGCATGTATGTGTGTGTGTTTCCTTTTGGTTTTTGGACTTCTTTCTGACTATAAAGTAATAATTTCCTATTTTCTCAATGGAAACACACACACACACACTTGCACACACACAACTTCTCATCTCAGTTAGGTTAGGGCAGTATCTTTTTGTGCAAAGTTTTGCAAGACTAGGGTGTTTCCCCCCTTTTTAAAATTCATCTTCCAGGGCGCCTGGGTGGCTCAGTGGGTTACAGCCTTTGCCTTCAGCTCGGGTCATGGTCCCAGGGTCCTGGGATCGAGCCCCATGTTGGGCTCTCTGCTCGGCGGGGAGCCTGCTTCCCTTCCTCTCTCTGTCTGTCTCTCTGTCTACTTGTGATCTCTGTCTGTCAAATAAATAAATAAAATATTTAAAAATAATAAAATAAATTAAAATTCATCTTCCTCTGTGCAGAGGATCATGGTGGGAAATGAGGAAAAAATGAATGGGAAGTAATCAGAGAGGGGGACAAACCATGACAGAATCTTAACCAAAGGGAACAAACTGAGGCTTGCTGGAGGGGAGGTGGGTGAGTGATGGGCCTTAAGGAGGGTGCATATGATGAATGAGCTCTAGGTGTTCTGTGCAACTGAGGAATAACTGAACTCTACATCTGAAACTAATGCTTTACTGCATGTTGGCTAACTGAATTTAAATTTAAAAAAAATGCATCTACCTGGGGCACCTGGGTAGCCTCAGTCAGTTCAGCATCTGCCTTTGGTTCAGATCACAAACTTGGGCTCCTGGGATCCAGCCCCACATTGGTCTCCCTGCTCAGTGGGGGAACCTATTTCTTTCTCTCTGCTGCCCCTCCCCCAGCTCCTGTTTGCAAGAGCTCTCTTTCACCCTCTCAATAAAAATTTAAAAAAAGAAAGAAAAAAAGAAAGAAAATGTATCTTCTTGTTACTGTGTTTACCACATTACCCTGTACTGTAGTTATTCATTTACACACTTCTTACTCACATAATGTAACACACAAATGCATTTGCCTGGTTTACCACTGCAAGCTCTTTAAGGGAAGGGTAGTTCATTTCATTCCCCTACCTCCAGACCCTGGACCTAACACATAATTCAATCTCAATAAATATTTAAGGAAAGAAGGAAGGACTTCAAGTAAGGGAGTAGGAAAATGGAGGAAGTGAGTGAAGAAAGGCATGAAGGACGATGGGAAATGTTGGCTTTCCATGATGATGTGACTTGAAATTCAAAATGCACTTTTCCTAAGAAACACAAGTACCATCGTAGCTTCACAATGGAATTAAACCACAAATTTTAGTCCACGAAATGTAAAACTTGGTTCACAAAATGTTGCTTATTTTTTTAAAAATATTGCTTACATCTGATGTTTTGGTTATGTTTATATGATTGGCCATGTGAGAAAACAGGTCTTGAAAAACTGATCTATAAAAGCGTTTTTACAACTTTGACCCTTAAGCAAATGTTTTGTGAGTGTGAGATGTATGATTAAGAAGATGGTATTTTGGAACACACCTTGCTTGCAATTTGCATTCAGTGATGTAACAAAAGCAGCTCTTCCTCATAAAACTACATGTGAAGATCAAGATTGAGATTCACCACTGGTTTGAAACTTCAGACTGATAAAATGCTTTAAGAAGCCTTGAGAGAAATGATTAGGATGGCACATAAGATGTCTCATTTTCACTAGGGAACATAGTTCCTATTTATTGTAATATTTAGTCATGTGTTTCCTTGTTATATTTGGAAAGAAACTTTGCCAACATGACAGAGTGATAAACCAATCACTTATAGTTATCCTCTAAGGCTTTGAGGCTTTAGAAGACAGAATGTACTTCTCAAATTCAGAGAATATAAAACATACAGAACAAAATATGTCAATTGTTTGGATCACATTTCCTTTCCCTTATCACTGGTGATAGCTGTACCCTGAGAGAGAATTCTATATGAAATACACAGAATATGCAATTAAAGAACCTTAATATTGATGTTTATTATGGGTATATCTGAACTTGAGTAGCTATGTCACCTCTGGGTCCTGGATAGTTTAAGAAAGATACCGTAGCATGCAAAATTAGGATTTAAAAAAATTAATATACATCTCTCAGAATGGGTGATAGAGCCTGAATCTTTCCCAGCTAGCTCCAAAATTAATTCTGGATAAAGACTATAAAAATGAGAAAAAAAAATCCTTCTCTCATGTGACAGGTGACAGTCTTCAGCTTTTGCTGCCTGACATCACTTTCACCGCCGAGAAATCGAGAATGTAGCTAGCTTACCACAACATTCTTCACATTCACACAAGAGAAACAGAATAGGAGGAAGCGTCAAATGTTTCTCCTATGACAGCTCCACATACAGTAACTGGGGTCTTTTCCCCATGTTCATTATTTAAAAGTAGGGAATACAAAAATCATATACGTACATACCAATGGCAGGAAAAAAAATAAAAGGAAAACAATATTCAGACAATGGTAGCAAGTACTGTGGTGTATCACTCAAGAATCTAGGGGATTCCCGGAGGACAATTCTTGACATTCTTCTGTCCAGTTGTTATGGTAAAGGGAGCAATGCAGTGGCCATGACCTGAAAAAGGCTGGGTGACCAGAGGCTCATCTCTGCAGCCAAGCCACATAGACCAGCAAGTTGGTAACAGCAGGTGAAGGGATTTTATTTTATTTACTTTGACAGAAAGAGTGGGTGAGAGAGAGAGAGAACGAGCACGCACACGCGCACATGAATGGGGGAAGGGGCAGAGGGAGAGGGAAAATTTTAAACAGGATCCACACCCTGAGTGGAGCCCAATATGGGGCTCAATCTCACAACCCTGAGATCACGACATGAGCTGAAATCAAGAGTCACTGAGGAGCCACCCAGAGACCCTGGAATTTTAGACTAGAGCAAGGGAAGAGAGAGCAGGTATCAGACTGTAAGCTCCATGTGGTGACGGCGATACCCTTCACCCAGCTCACCATTCTCTTCCTTAAATTGCCAACGAAGACAGACCATCGAGAACCCCAGAGCAGCTGCTCTCAGACTGAGTGAATATACAAAGCCAGTTGAATTAACCGACACAAGAGGTCAACTCTAGCAGATGCTGTGATGAGCCTCCAAGAGACCACCCATCTTCAGGACTGAGAAACTCCTCTCACCTAGCCTGCGGACCTCTCTCAGCTTGGTTCCCTAGCCAGGACTTTCCCTCAACTGAAGGACGCTGCCTCACACAGCCTCTGCACCTTCTCTGAAAGCAACCCACATGCAAGGAAGGGCTGGTGAATATGGAGGCCCACAGTCCAAGACCACTCACCTCATTTTAGACATATCAAAAGGCATATGCCAGCATCACAGATTGTCTGAGAGCCCTGAGGTGACTTCATGAAAGGTCTACCTCCCCCTCTGCCCATCCTGATTTCTTCTTTCTCTAATAAGCCTCCTACACTTCAATTGAGAGTTTGTTCCATGGTGGAACGTGACCTATGAAGCAAAATGGTGGTTACTAATGGGCACTTGCACGGTGACAGATGAAACACCGCGCATACGCTTTCTTTTTTTAATAGTACAAGAGGCTGTATTGACTACAGTGCAAGTGAAAGTGAGAAGAAACAATCATTTAAAAACACTAGAGACCCTTACAAAGCAAAGGTAGAGAAATAAATTGAGACACCTGTTGAATTGAGCTGTGCCTGGGATGAAGAATAGACCTCACCGACTTCAACCCTTGAGTTTTCAGTATTTCCACTGGATGTAGTCAAAGATGTTTTTCTTGAGATCCACTGGCAGAGGCTCTCCAGCAACTCCAGTGACTCCCCAGGGACGGACTGTGCATTCATCATTGTGAAGTCCTTTTTTTAGGGCATGAGCTCTCATATTCTTATTGAAAATATCACTCCCAGTGAAATAGAGAGCCCCACAGTAATATTGATCTTTAGGGATCAACCTTTTATCAATGTTCCTTGGTGGATACTCTTTATCATCATTTTTTACTGGGAAGCTGGCAAACACCCATGAACTTTGTTTCACCTTTTGACAGAGCATCTGTAATAAAATGGACCTTCTGTAACTGCTCCACAGTATGATATAACAGCTTTGGCTGTTTGGTGGATTCAGAAATAAAGTCTGGGTGGATCAGAAGAACATCCTTGTCACTGATGAACTCTGCACCTCTGCAGAAACTGCCGCAGATTGTAGCGAGAAACTCAGAATCTGGTTTTTAAAATTGAGTTAGTACAATGGCTTACGTTTGCCACATTTCTTCAGGATGAGCTCTTTTCTCAAATTCCTCAAAAATATTTCAGCCCAATTCACTGATGATGGTTCAACTTAACTTCATTCTTTCCTGAGATCTTCTAATGTTTTAATTCCTGCCTCTATAAACCTCTTTGCAGCAGACAGACCAATGCCACTAACTCAAGTCAGGAAACTGATAGCAGAACTCATATCATCCTGTTGAATCTTTTCCAGCCTCCACAATTTTCCAGTCGCTAAGAATTCATCAATCTTTACAGTAGTTTTTGTTCCTACTCCGGGCAATTTCTTAGCTTCTGTTCTACTTTTTATTTTGTATGGGTACTCTGCTATAACAGATGCTTCTTTTCTGTAAGCTCTGTCCTTGTGGATGGCCCGGCTCACGTTCTTCTGGAAGTTTGTGAGTTCTATAAGCATGCGGGTGATTTCCCCATTGAGGGTCTTCTGTGGTGCCTTCCATTTGTTCATGGTGGCCTGTCCAGGGACTGTAGAGAGCTCAGAGTCAGGGACTGGCCCCCTCTCCCAGCTTTAATGAGGGGCTGGCTTTTGGGAAAGGTGGCAAATCAACTCCAGCAGAACCAACACAGCCCACTAAACAATGCCTGTCTCTGAAAACATTGAACCTAACCTCATTACTGATCAAAATAGGCAAGAAGTATTAATGAGAGGACACCAGACTATAAATTTCTGCCTTTTACAATAAGGTCCAAAGGTCCAACCTTCTCCTTTGGCAGAAGAGATAATTAAGGACTAGAAATAAAAATAGTATATATATATATATATATATATATATATATATATTTTTTTTTAACCTCACCAAGTAAATTATAGAAAAATTATGCCTGTTTTTTTTTTTTTTTGGCCATTTGTAAACTTCTTTTAATTCTGTTTCCATGAGTAGAAATTCTCAAATCTAACTCTGCAGCAGAATCACAGACCAATTTTTTTAGTTTGCTTCTTTTTTTACTATAATAAAGATTTGCAGACCCACTCCAAACACACTGAATTGGAATCTTTTGTGGAAGCTTCCACTGGAATTTGCATTTTTAAAAGTTGCACAAGTAATTCTGATGATAAGTCTGGGAAATGTGATACAGAAAATCTATATCGAGAGCAATGTACTAGTTTTCTACGGCTTCCTTAACAAAGTACCACCTTGTAAGTGACTTCACCACAAAAAATATATCATCTCGCAGTCCTGGGACCTACAAGTTTGAGATCAAGATATCAGCAAGGTTGGAACCTCCTGAGGGCTGTGAGGGAGAATCTCTTCCATACCTTTCCTCTAAGCTTCTAGAGGTGTGCAGGTGCTCTCTCGTGCATGGACGTCTGTGTCCAAAATTCCTTTTTTTAAAACAATTAGAAGCCAATCTTAATCTAGAATGACTTTATCTTTACTAAGTAGATCTTCCACAACCCCATTTCCAAAGAAGGTCACAACCTGAGGCTTATATGAATTTGAGGTAAACACAATTCAACCCATTACAGGAGTCTAAATTTACAACTAATGCATAATTTGATTGGAAAAAAAACCCAGAAAACAAAAAACAAAACAAAACAAAACAAACAAACAAACAAAAAACCCTAAGTAAGGCAGCTAAGGCCGAGGCAGAGAATTGGATTGATGGAGAAAAGGATTTCCTCTGCTATACTCGGTCTCTGATTTCAAGCTTCAGGTGTATCAGTATAAGGTTTTCCATGGGACGGTGAGGATCCAACCTAGATTTTGGTGAATTTAATTCCTCTTTTCCAAATCTTAGTGGGAACACTTCACCCCTCTTTTTATGGCATCCATTATGATTACCAGCACCAGAGAAGAGGACCTCACTACAAATTCTGGTAAATCAGACTTCCAAAAACAAGGATGAAGTCCCTTTGATTATTCGTATCATGCTTGATACTTCCAACACTTTTTGATTATTTTTTTTTTTCTTCAGCTTTCCCCAACTAACATAAGCTAACATTTATTGATGCTGGCCAGTGGTCAAAAAGGATCTGTACCAATTGGAACAGGAATATGGAACAGGACTATGATATGATATCTAATCTTAATCTAATTGCAGTGATTTTATTAACTAAAGCAGAAGTTTAAGAGTAAGAAATGTCTGTGCAGTTGCAGAACTGATATAAGAAATTATTAAGGCCACACACTATTGCTTTAAATAGTTCTTGAATTTTTTTTTCCTCCTAGTTTCCTAGACTGTTTTTCTGAATGTCACAAGAGATAAGATAAATTTTCACTGCCTCCTAGACACTGTCTAATAAAAGGGGATGGCATCATTTTAGGGAAGATAATCAATACACTGACATTTTCCAAGGGTGATGTTTTATAGAAATTTAAGACCTAAATAAACAAAACCCTCACATGTAGTAGCACCTCTATAATTTAAGAATACTTTTTCTGAAGAATCCCCAAGAGTTCATTTTAATTAGTGGCATACTAGAAAGCTAAACTCTATTGAAGACCTTTCAAGATTTCTCTGGAAGGAAATCGTTGGCTTATTTTCTCAACCCTCGAAGGCAAGCATCCAAATTGTTAAAAAAAGAAAAAAAAAAAAGACAAGGTTAAACTAAAGGAGAATTTAAAAAACAAGTCGTGTTTGTTCTATTAATAGTTCTGTACAGAAATTTTGCATTCTTGGGCACGCAGAAGTCGGATTGACAAAGATCAGTGTAGACTTCTTAAGAAATAGATTTTCAACAATTTATTTCAACACTGAAATATCTCTTTCCCATCTTGTCGATGAAAGGAAAAGCAATCCCTTTTGGGACTGGCCCAACAGTTCAGCCTGACTGTACACTGTCAGTGCAGACCTCGTTCTGTTACCTAATTTTGCAAAATTAGTGCACAGTGGCGAGAGGAAAGAAGCTAACCCCGACTCACTTTTCTCAGAATCAGAGATCCCTCATCTCCTGTGACTTCTAAGTGGAACCAGGAGGCTGGCGGGCACAGCAACACTCAGAAGCAGGTTCTCCCATCATTAAGCTTCTGATACTATCACCATCCCCATTGCTTCCCCACACATTCCTACTCCTTCTCCATAGAAACTCGGTGTTTGGAATCACGAGGCAAAGCAATAAAAGTAAAGAATGTTTTTTCTCTGTCATTCTCTATTTGGCAACACCCTTGCTCTGTATGTGTGGAGCGGTAACTCCCTTCACCTGTCTGGCTGGGGGGAGGCAGTGACGGGTGAGCCTTTGTTTCACGTTTACAAATTTCTTTACAAATTTCTTCAGTGTGACTACCCTGGGGTGTGAGAGGAACTGACATTACCATTTACCGAGTCTGTTGGCTTTTAAAGGTTTTCACCTAATGCCTTGTGAAATCCTTCCAGAAGCCTTCTCCATCCTAGCAAATCTGGTTATGGTTATTTGGTGTGGATGCAGGCAGGCTATGCCGACATCAGAAGTAGAACATAAGGAACTGTTGATTCTTAGAAAATGCAGATGTGGGAAATAGGCTAAGCAGTACTGAGGGAAAACTTCCAAAATCGAAGGACTGTATAAGCCTTTAAGCCTTAATCTGGTAGCCAATAATATTATGAGGGTAGTCGCAGACAGAGCAATTTTTCTTGCAGGAAATAACACAGCTTCCTTTAAATGTATTCTGGTAATTATTTGAAAGTCTTTCCCAAGCCTGGCCGAGCCCTCCAATCCCCATAAAGCTTGCTCCTTTCCCACGCTCACCTTCTCAGAGCTCTCAGAGCACAGGATAGTAAGGGCTCCAATTGACTCGAGTGCACCTGCACTGGCAGATTAATCATTAGCAAAAGGCTCCCTACGTCTGGTTTGAGGATCCCCTGTGAACTTGAGAAGCATACATTTCCAGTGAAAAACTAGGTGGAGAATGGGAAATGGGTACCTTTACTTAAGGTCGTCACAACATTGCGGGTAGTTGGGTCATCCTGAAAGGCAATGAGTAGGAACTGGATCAGAGGGAACTGGAAGGGAACAGTAAAAGAGTAAACAAACAGGAGCAGCTTCCTCAACTTTCCAGACTACTTAGAAGTATTCTTTTCCTTTGATGAATATCAGATTGATAAACTCAATCATATGACTGAAGTATATCAAGGCAAATTAATGCTATATTTAAAAATAATACAAAAGAGTAGTCTATATGAATGTAAATAACAAAATATTATTACATATTTTTATAGATGTAAATTTATCTTTATTTTTTGCATTAACTTTTTTTTTTAAGTTCATTCTACGGGACCAATGTACTCTCCATGCCCAATAAGTTCTGAATATTTTTTAATTTACATGTTGAGCTGAAGAAGACAGTTTGGAAATAAAGACACAAGATACAAGACACAGCTTGTATGTTGAGCAAATCTCAGATATAGTTAGTAAATACAATCTCTTTCAAATGGAGAGAAATCCAGAAGATGGGTTAATGGCTCTCTCAATCTCTCTCTTTTTGAGGGAAAGATTTCTTTTCCCTTTCTCCTGCTTTATTGGGATATAACTTTTAAGTAACACTGTATAAATTTAAGGTGTACAAAGACCTGATTTGATACACTTACATAATGCAAAATGATTACCATGGTAGCATTAGCTAACACCTCCAACACATAACTTAATTACCTTTGTGTGTGTGCACTTGTGTGTTGAGAATATTTAAAATCTAATCTCTTGGAAAATATTTAGTAAAATATTAACTACAGTCACCACTGTGTATGTTAGGTCACCAGAACTATTCATCTTATAACTGCAAATTTGTTCCCTTTGACTGACATATCCCCAATCTCAGCCCCTCAGGCCCTTGCAACATTCTATGAATTCGGCTTTTTAAAAATTCCGTATAAGTGAGAACATTGGCAATTTGTCTTTCCTTGTCTGACTTATTTAACTTAGAATAATGTCGTCAAGGTCCATCCATGCTGTTGCAAATAAAAAGATTTCCTCCTTACTCATGGCTGAATAATACTCCACTGCATACATGTACAACAATTTATTTATCCCTTCATCCGTTAACAGACACTTAGGTTGTTTCCATATGTTGGCTATTGTGAATTATGCTGTAATGGACACGAGACTACAAATAACTCTTTGAGATCCTGTTTTTGTTTCCTTTGGACAGTAATCCAGAAGTAGGCTTGCTGGATCATATGGTCTCTATTTTTATTTTTTTGGAGTAACGTCCATCCTGTTTTCCATAGTGGCTGCACCATTTCTCATTCCCACCAATAGTGCAGAAGAGTTCTCTTCACATCCTTGAAAACTCTTATTATCTCTTGTCTTTTGTTGATGATACCCATCTAACAGGGGTGAGATGGCTTTGTTTTGCATTTCCTTGATCATTAGTGCTGTTGAGCTCCTTTCCATGCACCTGCTAGCCGTTTATAGGTCTTCCATACGTCATACGGAAAAAATGAATTTCAGATGTTCTGTCCATTTGTTAATCAGATTTTTTTTATTGAGTTGTATGAATTCTTCATTTATTTTGGATATTAACCACTTGATCAGACAGATTGGTTTTCAAATATTTTCTCCCATCCTGTAGGCTGCCTCTTCATTTTGATAACTGCTACCTTTGCTGTACAAAATCTTTTAAATTTGATATAGTCTCACTTATTAATTTTTGCTTTTGTTGCTTGTGCTTGTGATGGCGTAGCCAAAAAATTGTGGCCAAGACCAATCTCAAGAAACATTTTCCTCTCTTTTCTTCTAAGAGTTTTACAGCTTCAAGTCTTATATTTAAGACTTTAATCTATTTCATGTTAATTTTTGTGAGTGGTGTGAGATTAAATTGAAAACAAGAACATTAAAAGAGTCCACCAGTATTGGAAAATAATAGCATGAAGATCATACCCTACTAGTAAGAAAATGAGATATTAAAAAGCAAAAACTGAAATAACATGATATTTTTGCAGACATAAACAAGCAAACAGCATAAAAAGGGAATGTTCATAAATAGGTCTATGAGATATGCTAATTTTTATAATAAAGATAATATTTTAAAAATTACACAATTTTAAAAAATTTAATAAATGTTTAGGATAGTATCTTTCCATTTTAAGAAAAAATAGAATGCTGATTTCATATATATATGCTTATTTTACATATCTGACATGTAAATATTCACATGCAAAAGTAATGTCTTCATGGGTTAAAGAACTAGAAAAGTAGAATAACCTACAAAGTAATATTTTATGACCTTCAGAAGCAAGTCACATAGTCCAAGAATCATGAAGGGAAAGACTGTCAGATATGATTATGTAACATTTAAGAGACGCATGTCCAACATGACATAACGTTAAAATCTCCAAAACTCAACAAGATCACGTAAGAAATACTTGTAATACATAAAAGATAAAAGATGAAGGTCCTTAAAGTTAAAATCTCCAACATCAATCTCAATATGATTGGCAAATCATGCTATAAGAAATTTTGCAAAGATTATAAAGTAGAACAACATTATAATATAGTGAGTAAAATATATGAAAGGATGACCGATCTCACTTATAATCATGGAAAGAAGATATTTTTCACCATGAGACAGTCAAGAACAACGAAGTATGTTTCCCAGGAAGGAATATGGGTACATATTCGTATATGTTGCCAGTGAGTAAAGTTTACTTTGTTGGCACTGGACAACATCTGAAATTTTTTAAAGTGTATGACCTATCACTCACCAACCCCATACAATAATGGTCTCTGCAGTGTTTAAAAATGACAGTGTTGGGGCACCTGGGTGGCTCAGTGGGTTAAGCCGCTGCCTTCGGCTCGGGTCGTGGTCTCAGGGTCCTGGGATCGAGTCCCGCATCGGGCTCTCTGCTCGGCGGGGAGCCTGCTTCCTCCTCTCTCTCTGCCTGCCTCTCTGCCTTCTTGTGAACTCTCTCTGTCAAATAAATAAATAAAATCTTAAAAAAAAAATGACAGTGTTAACTCTCTCTGTCAAATAAATAAAATCTTTAAAAAAAAAAAGATAGTGCTAACAACTTCAAGGTTCATCAGCAGCAGAGAGCTTATATACATCTTGGAACATCAAACCAAACAATCATGAGAAAGAATGAAGTAGACCCCCCACCTACACTAATGTTCTGGGTACCCTATGGGATTAGAAGGCCAACGATGGAAAGCAGTTTGTCTACCTGTGTTATGTATAAGCATGCATACATATGTAGTCCGAGGAATGGGAAGATAGCTGCCAAATGACTGGCAGGGTTTAAGTCAGAGGTGGCAAGATGAGTAAGAAGGTGAAGTGAGAACACTCCTGAATTGTGTAGTATTTGTGCAATTTTATACCTATCGGGATCTAAGAACCTCAACTCTATTTGACAAACCGATCATCTGGATTTTAGTTTGGGACAAAGAAGCTCCAGATCAGTAGACTGACGAATGAGTGAGAAGTAACTGGAGAAAACGAATGGAAACATTCTTTCAAGAAGTCTATCTGCAAAGGCAGTGATGGCCGAAATAGGCCAGTGACTAGTAGATAATACGATTTTTAAAGCAAATAGTTAATATGTTTGATGCAGGCTTGTTTAAGCTGTGTTTACACCAGGAAATGTAGATACTCAACAAATGTTTATTACTATGACATGCTCTGATTTAAACAAACCAAAGTTCTTTTCAATTATTAAAGAGTGAAAACAGCACAGAAAACTGAGCTGCAGAAGATTTAGAAGAGGTTGTGATGTTTCTTATTCTTATTCTCACAGCCCCAGAACAGCAGTGCCACCCACAAAGTAACCCTTTTTAATGCCTGACTTTTAAATACCTCATTTTTCTGACAGGCACTATCAATCTTTGCTTTTAACTCGGATGCTGGCTTCAATATCTCTACTTCAAAAGAGATTAAGTATTTTGACTGCAGCGATTTCTCCAGAAAAACTGGGAAGGATGACACTGAATAAAGGATATTACTCTACTGAGTGAACAGTTCCCTGGTTCTTTGAGATGCACAAGCTGAATGTTGTGCTGTGTTTATGAAATTCTCCCTCGATCCCTAATTATTCTCCTCTCTGTTCACAGATGTTTCTTGCTATTTGGTGTGAGCTTTGAGAAGGAAAGGGATCATTTATAGAGTAATGAGATTACCTCACATCAAACTTATTTGGAAGAAGAGCAGTTTAGTTCAGGCTAAAGTATTTTTGTTTAATTTTTTGTTTGTTTGTTCTTGTTGCTTGGAGAAATGATCTTTACTTCTGAAAACCAACAGATAACCACATGTCTGCAAATAAATGAATAAAATTGGAACCCTAACGTCAGAAGTAGAGGGATGTGAATAAGCCAAGGGTTTCTATTTTGAGTTGTGGATTTAATATGACTAGTTTGGGTATGTGTTTTCCAATCTACAATACATTATGTATGACTTGGATAGTTGTTAGAAGCAAGCATTGTTCAGAAGCAATGACTGGTAACAATGCAACAGACTGAGCATAATTAGTTACAAGTTTTCTTTGTATGTACTGGGCTTTCTCCTTGCCACATGAAGCTGTTCAGATGTTAACCACAGATTTATAGATGATGCACTATGGAGAACAGTTTGGCCGCATTTTTTTCCGCTGCTATTCTCTGCGGCATGTTTTTACTAATACGCGTAGGTTTAGCTTTTACTGTTTGCAGGATGGGAAAGTCAGAGCTCCACACTCAAAAGTGAAGATGGAAATGCTGATTTTCTTTTTCTCCCTCTTGGGAGTAACCCTCTGGCCTCCAGGCAATTCTTTTAAAAATAGCTTCCGCCTGCCTTGTGCCATTATTATCACAGATACAATTCCCATCCTGACTGTCCGGAACTGAAATCAGTCTTCTGTATTCAAGAGCAGTTCATCTGTGTGAGAGATGCTTTTATATAAGTCACTGTGGTATATGTCAGCTTAGTTGTTGGTGCTTCCATAAAGTTTTTACTTTGGGTTCTTAATATATAGTATGGAAAAAGCAGGTAATAAAACATATCTCTTACTTCCACATAGAAACTATCATTCCAGGCATGTTGCCAGATAGAATAAAAACCAGAAGGAAGGTTATTTCATTTGTCCACCAAATGTAAATAACTCATGGGGTCTTTGTCTCAGCTGTACTTATGCTTGAATGACTCATTATTTGGCCAAAGATAAAAAAGTGAAGCATCTGAAACTGTGGGCTTTCTACTAACAAAGAAGAAATGGTTCAATAAAAGTACACTTGCCATAAATGAAGCCCATACACTTTATAAAATGGCACAATAGGGTAAATTTAAAAATATATATCTATTATATACATACATATATGTAATTTTTTTTAATTAATTTTTTATTTTTTATAAACATATATTTTTATCCCCAGGGGTACAGGTCTGTGAATCACCAGGTTTACACACTTCACAGCACTCACCAAAGCACATACCCTCCCCAATGTCCATAATCCCACCCCCTTCTTCCAAACCCCCTCCCCCCAGCAACCATCAGTTTGTTTTGTGAGATTAAGAGTCACTTACAACAGGCCCCTCCCCCAGAAGATCAACAAGAAATCCATCAACATATATATAATTTCTTAATATTGTACTGTTTCTATGAACCTATAGCTATAAATTCCGCCAATGTAATATTGACTCTAAAATATAAATAGGATATGACATCTACTTTCATTTTGACAAATTCATATAATATGAAAATAATTATTAAAATAATATATAAATTCTTTAAAATCATGTTTATATAATTATACATGTAATTATATATAATATTGATTGTATTTATATACATTGTTTGTTTATATAATTAAAATTATACATACATAACGATAATTCTCTTATAAATATGATGTCTTGTGTCATAGCACTTATTAGCCAATAAAATTACATCAGAAAGCTAACAAAACAAACTGGATTTCTTCCCCTAAATTTCAGATTTAAACCACAGACAGACCTCTAACTACTATTCAAGCAGCAAGGTTACCGTATCTGTGTGCCTTATGATGAACAGAATAGCTGTGGTTACAGAACCTTTATCTTTCCTTATAACTAGCTAGATGTTTTCTAAGCTAGTAGTTTTACCCATACTTAGTGGGTAAAACTTTACCCACACTAAACACCATTGTCAGGGAAATAAAGCCAATGACACTAGGAAAAGCCAAGGGTGTCAACAAGTCTCCCCTTGAATTTTAGACTCCCAGAGTGCTGCATATCCTGATGGCATCATTCCTTCACTTCAAGCTCTTTCTCAGCTTGGGTAGCTTTCGTGACCATGAGGAGGACCTCATCCATTTATCTACTCATGATGTCATCTTCCACTGAATATGCGCAAGCCATGTCCTAGCTATGCAAAAATGCAAAGGACGCTGTGAAAAGGGGGCACGGAGCAGAGTAGCATGCAACAGCCAGAAGGAGGTCGGGTTATCTGCAAGGAAGAGTAAGCCTTTCACTCCACCAATCACCCCCCGACAACTCTTTCAATGCCGTACAATGTTTTCCAAGCACGAGGACCAGAGTTATAATATTTTTTACTGCCTTGGTCTATTTAGGACTTTAATCTTTCATTTTTGTGTTTATGTTATTCACTCTATTTTATTTACAGTTTGATTCTTCCTTCTCTTTGTTATTTATTAACATATTAAATAGTTTTTAATTCCTACTTTGTACCATGTCTAAGATCAGGAGTACAGATACAAGGTGCCTCGGTGGCTTAGTCAGTTAAGTGTCTACCTTTGGCTCAGGTCATGATTTCTGGGTCCTAGGATTGAGCCCCACATCAGGCCCTATGCTCACTAGGGAGTCTGCTTCTCCCTCTGCCTCTGCCCCCTGCTCAAATTCTCTCTCTCTTTCAAATAAATAAAATCTTTCAAAACAAGGGTACAGACGCAATGGGTAGAGATACAATCCGTAACTAAAGGAGTTCCCAGTTTAGTAGAGGAGGCAGACGTGAAGCAAACACTTAAAAAAATTTATAACAGCACCGTAAATGCAATGAAAGAAAGTCACAATTAAATAGAATTATAGATCAGTGGTAACCTGTTCTAGGGGAGCAAGTCACCTTTAAGTTGGGATACGAAGGATGTACAAGAATTGATTAGGAAATACAGAGGAAAGAGAACAGTAAGATCAAGGAAACATCCTCTTTGAGAGCCTGGGTGGGAGGTGGAATGTCCCACTGAGAGAACAGGAAGCTTAGCAAAGCTAAAGCCCTAGTAGGAAAGAAACTGTAGGCAAGAGGACGCCAGGAAGGGCCTCCTGAGTCAGGGTAAGAATTAGTTTTTGCCTTCGTTTTCCTGTCTAGCAGTGATAAGTAGGAATGCATCTGAGTCCTTAACTTTACTCTCTACGAACCTGAGGTGAGTCTCTCAGTCAATTTGATTCATGCTCTGCCTGGATTTCATAAGACCATTTCTACTTTCTTTTGGATTTTTAGTGAGTTACGAGTCAGTCTGCCTTTAGGTCTACTGACACTTTACTCATGGCTTCCCAGCATTTTTAATTCATTGTGCTACCACTTTAATTTTTAAAATATTTCTTTTTAGAAACTTAATCTCATTGAGGATGTTATAGATGAATTTTTCCATATATCACTCCATATGCTTGACAGGACATATTTGTGATTTTATAATCAGAATAGATTCCTTTTTAAATCAGTATTTCCTTTTTAAACACTCTTCATACGTATTATTCCAGAGATTTAAACTATGAAATAAAACTATGAATTTTTTTTCTCACAAATTTCAAAACATCTGGTTCCCTAGAAGTTTGGATATTGGCTCCACTAAAGTAATAAAATAATTCATCTGGAATTTCCCTTATTTCTTTTCTGAAAATCAATCTGATAGGTATTTGGTTAGGGAAATTATCTTTAACATAATAAAACCTTAATAATAATAATAATAAACCTTAACAATAAAAACCTTGCAGGCTCACCTACAAGGAAGACTATGGAAGTCATTTCCCAATTTTCAGAGAAGATTCCGCTTAATAAATTGGAAATTCTATTCAGTTATAGATTCCTGTCTTTAATTATTTTATACTTTAAGGCCTGTTCTTATTCATTTGTTAGCAAGATATATATATAGGTATCTATAGATACAGATGTTAAACACCAATATGATTATTGTTCATGAGAAATTTTTCTGTTCCTTTTTTTATTTTCTAGCACCTTTGTTTTTGGTGACAGAGTAAGTGCAGTCTCATAGAATGAGTTTTAGGAAGCAATTCCACCTGTCAATTTTTTAGAAATGTAATTTATTAATATTTACTTCTTTTTTGAATGTCTGGTGAAATTCAGCAGGTGGGCCATCTACATCTGGGGTCTTCTTTGCTGTAAGGTATTTGCCTATGAACTCATACTATTAAATAAATACAGGACTGTCCAGAATATATGTCTCTTCCCAAGTGAGTTTTGGTACTTTTTATCTTTTAAGCAATTTGGCCATATTGTCTAAGTTGTCTGAACTTGGCAACACAAAGTTGGACACACTATTTACTTATCTTTCTAATATTTGTAAAATCTATAGTGCTGTCACTTTCCTCATTGATATTGATACTTTGTGTCTTCTCTTTTTCTTCCTACCAATCTGACTTAAAACTTGACTCTGCTGATCTCTTCAAAAAACAAAAACAAAAAAACAGCTTTTGTTTTCACTGATTTCCTCTCATGGTTTTCTCTTATCTATTTATTTATGGTCTTATAACTATTACTTCCTTTTCTTTCTTTATTTGTGGTTTAATTTGCTCTTTTCTAGTTTCTTACAGTGGAAACGGAGATCATTCATTCGAGTCGAATTCTTTCTAATATAACCATTTCAGTGCTATATGTTTTCTTCTAAGTACTGTTTAACTGCAATTCATAAATTTTGATAAGTTGTACTTCATTTGATTTCAGCTCAAAATAGTTTCTCATTTCCCTTTTCTTATTTTACCTAGGAATTATTTAGAAATGTGGTATTTAGTTTCCATGTACTTGAAGATTTTGCAAGTATATTGCTGTTATTAATTTCCTATTTAACAAAATAAACTACTTTGTAAGATTTAAATTATTTTGAATTTCTTAAGTCATGCTCTATGTATCAGAATGCATCTATTTTGTTAAATTATCTGAGAATACTTGGGAAAAATGCATATTGTGCTGTTGTCAAGAGAATGTTCAAAATACCATTTAGGTCAAGTCAGTATTGGTCCAATACTACTATAGAATTACTGATTTTGTCTCCTTGTTTTATTAATCACTGAAGGAGAGGCATCAAACTCTTCAAATATCATTGTGAATCTCTCTAGCTCTTCTCTCTTCTTCTGATGGTTCTTGCTTCATATATTCTGAGATTTTGTAATTAGAAGTTAGGTGTTTAGGACTCTTATATCTACTTGGCAAATTGACTTATTATAAAATGACCTACTTCTCTTTGCTCTGAAATTTACTTAGTCTGATATTAAGGTAGTGACTCAAACTTCCTGTGATTCTATAGGAAGTTTGAGTCACTACCTTAATATCAGATTAAGTAAAACTAAGTAAGTTCACATTTTTTACATTATTTTACTTTTTACTTGTGTCTTCATAACAAAAGGTTTCTTACAGCAGCACATATCTTAGTCTCAATTTTTTATCCATCTGAAAAATCTCTTTTAATCAAGTGTCTCTAACATTTACAAGCAGTACGTTTCGATTTAAACCTATCTTCTTACTCTGTTGGCTACTTGTCCTGTCCCTTATTCTCCTCTCTCTCTCTTTTTCCCCCCTATTTGAATTGAATATTTGTCATGATTCTGTTTTATTTCCTTTCTTGGCATCTTAGATAAAACATCTGGTTGCCTGTGGTTAGCAGCCACTAAAGAAAGAAAGAAAGGAAGGAAGGAAGGAAGAAAAAAAATTCTTTAAAAAAATACCATATCACTTCACATACAGCATAAGAACCTTTCAACAGGGGTGCTGATTGGCACAGGCAGGCGTCTGTCCCTTGGTTTTGGCTTAGTTGTGACCTCAGGGTCATGAGATCAAGCCCCATATCAGGTTCCAGGCTCAGCACAGAGTCTGATTAGGTTTCTCTCCTTCTCCCTCTGTCCCTCCCTCTGCTCACTCTCTCTAAAATAAAGAAATCTTTAAGGAAAAAAGAAAGAAAGAAACTTGCAACGGTCCTGGCTCAGTGTTCCCATCCTAGACTCTGTGATATTATTATCTTGAAATTTACTTCTACATATCTTGTAAACCACATGTATTTAAAAATCAGTTTTTAGGGATGCTGGTGTGGCTCAGTAAGTTAAGTGTCTGCCTTCAGTTCAGGTCATGATCCCAGGGTCCTGGGATCAAGTCCCACATCGGGCTCCCTGCTCAGTGGGGAATCTGCTTCTCCCACCTTCTGCATCTCCCACTGTGTGTGCTCTCCCTCTTTTTCTCTCTGACAAACAAATTAATAAAATCTTTTTTTTAAATCAACTTTTAAAGGGATTTTAAAAATAGTTACATTTTAAAATATGTACCCATAAAGTTGCCAATTCCTGTGCAATCTGTTCCTCATGTAGATCTCTACTCTCCTGTGGTATTACTTCCCTTCCACTTGTAGGGCTATGACATTTTCTTCATACAGGTCTTCTGGGGCTGGGTCTTTTAGCTTTTATGTGTCTAAAAACATCTCTATTTGCCCTTTTTGTTGAAATATATTTTTGTTGGGTATAGAATAATAATTTGACAGTGTTCTCCCCCCTACCTTTTTGGTTCTTTAAAGATGTGGCTTCACTGTATTCAAGATTGCATGTTTTTGGATGAGAAGTATGCTGTCATTTTTTATGTCTGTCTCTCTGTATGGTACACGTCTTTTCTCTCCAGCTGCTTTTGAAATTTTCTCTTAACTCTTTCATTACAGACTAAATGTCTGTGTCTCTCCAAGACCCTAATCCTCTGATGTGATGGTGTTTTGATGTGGGGCCTTTGTGAGGTACTTAGGTTTAGATGGAACCATGAGACTGAGGTCCCCATAATGGGAATAGCATCCTTATAAGAAGAGGAAAAGAGACCAGAGCTCGTTCTTTTTCTCAACCATATGAGGACACACTGAGTAGGTGGCCAGACAGAGGGCTTCACTAGGAGGCAACCTGATCTTGGACTTCCAGCCTCCAGAACTCTGAGAAATAAATGCATGTTATTTGTGCCCCCCAGAATGTGGTATTTTGTTATAGCAGCCCCAATGAGCTAAGACAGCTTGTTATAAGCAACATGCTACAATGGTTCTTTATGCAGATTTCTTTGTTTCTCATGCCTCAAATTCATTGAATTTCTTGAAAATTAGGCTTATAGTTTACATAAAATTTAGAAAATTACTGGCCATTATTTATTTAAACATGCTTCTTCCCCTATCCTTTCTATCTCTTCTCCTTAGGAAGTAACAGTTCTGTCTTACTATTGGTACATTACTCTTGTGACTACTCTAAACAACGGCCCTTGAATTACAACATTGTTTATGCTGACTTTTGAACTATGACCTATCCCTGGCCATACAGTGGCCCCATTAATGATTCTCCTTTTTTGATGATTCTGTCCTTGGCCTCTAATATTTTCTTCAGATGCATGAATAGATTGGTATTCAGCTGAAAATTAACTCTTCAGATCTCTGGGGCTTCTTCTTACTCTGTGCATCTCCCTCTTCTCTGGTGTTCTAACCTATACCTCTACCTACCTCCCTTTGCCTCTCCAGACTCCCTACCCTCCACCTGCTTAACCCAGGGAAACTTCCATCCTCTGCCTATAGCCCAAAACCTCTCTCTGGGAAGTAAGTTAAGACAATTATTGGGCTCGAGGGCTTACCTTGTTTATTTCTTGTTTTTTTTTTTTTTTTTTTCCCCTTCCACAATCATAATGTAAAAACAATGTGTAGCTTAATGAGGAATAAATTGGAGGGCATATAATTATTTTTCTCAAAAAAACCATTGTGAGTTCCAGGTGTTCCTTCATTCAAATAATCTTGAGAACTACTGAAACATATCATCTTGAATGACTGTACATTCTGGACTGTTCCCTTCCCTTCTTAGTGATGTTTTGTTTAGGTTATCCTCAATATGGAGATAAGTTTACCAAATAATTCAACAAATATATACTGAACAACTACTAAGTATTGAGACTACAGGAATTAACAAGTTTAGTTCTTACTCTTAAAAAAGCTTGCAATCAGGAAGCAAAGACAGATACAGAAGAAAATAATTCTAGTATAATATTTTTTCTCTTACAGCAGAGGCAAACAAATGGTGTCACAGGACCACAGAGGTGAGGAGATCTCTAAATTATGTTGTAAATAATAAGCAGAAAAGGGTCTGATGAAGAGAGCCTGAGATACTAGAGATCTGGCTAGCGGACATCTCAGTAAGAACACAGGATTCTCCAGAACTGTACCCCATAAGACAACATGGTATTCTAGCAAGTAGGCAGTGTCAGAAGATACAGGTTAAGAAGTAACATCAGATTTCCTGGGGAATCTGGTAAGGGCCTTGGCAATTCTGCTAGATCATGGAAGCAAATAACGGAGTTCCCAAATAACCAAGTTCCCAAGATCATAGTAATATATAGACTGGCGCTTTCTGTTAAACAATACTGCATAGCTAAATTGGTTAACTGGATCAAAAACTCACGATGCACTATATGTTGGCTAATTGAACATAATAATAAATAATAAATAATAAATAAATAAATTGGTTAACTGGAATGCCGAGAGTAAAAGCTGTTTCTTTGTGGATCGTGGACAAGAAATGGCTTTAAGAGAGATTCAGTTTGAACAGGAAGCACTGAATAGTAAATTGATTATGTAATAATACTTTTTTTTAAGATGAGATGAAAATGTAAAAAAACAAAAAAAAGAAACAAACAAAAAATAAACCCATGTTTACTACTATGTAGAGATAGCCTTCATTATCCAAAACATATAAAATAACAATATGTGGACAGGCTTCAAAAGAGGGTAAAATACAAACAAATGCTACTATTCTACTTTGTCTCAAACCTAAGAAGAATAACGACAGGCATGTGGCTAATTATTAAATTGATTACAATAACACATGGGTTGCAAAAGCTAAAATATGTGATTAATATGTGATCAATGAAACTTAGAAGTAGATAGGTCACATAGAAAGCTTACAGAAAAAGAATGTAGTGTTTTCAAGTACATAAAGTAAATATACAAAACTGGTAAATATAATACTGAGAAGCTCACAGTCCTCAGAAAACTGTGGCCAGAAATAAGTACTCATATTATCCCAGCCTTTTATCTGTACAGATGTTTTTTTATCTGTACAGATTTTTATGATATAGTCTCAGTTTATAAATATGAAATCTATTTGACAAAGTAAACCTGTATCACTAAGAGCAATATATTACATATCATCATAGGTGCATACTTTATGTTTACTTGATATAATTACATAAAAAATACGATTGTTTTTTCAGAATACCTCTCTATATAAAAACTGCAGAAAATACACTTGAAGTATTCAAAATAGTCTAATATAAAGGAGCTTATAATATTTTTTGAAAACACAAGAAATCTATATTTTTAAGAGTGTAACAAAACATGAATGTCACATAAGAAAATGATTTTATTGTGGAAAACTATCAGAAGGAAGAACTATCAAAAGGAAGTAGATAAGGGTTTTATTCAAATGACTAGAGAGTATGAAAGAACCAGAACAAAATAAAGACCTTAGGAAGATTAGGATAGACATCCTAGGACCCAGGTTTATAGATACAGTCTAGGGAGCTAAGACCATAGCCATTTGTCTGCACCAGGGGGAAGATTTTCTTACTTCTACAATTTAAAAAAAAAATATTTTATTTATTTATTTGACAGACAGAGATAGGCAGAGAGACAGGCAGAGAGAGAGAGAGAGGGGTAAGCAGGCTCCCTTCCAGGCAGAGAGCCCGATGCAGGACTCAATCCCAGGACCCTGGGATCATGACCTGAGCTGAAGGCAGAGGCTTTAACCCACTGAGCCACCCAGACGCCCCTACTTTCACAATTTTTTTTTTACTTACTAGCATGAACAGAGCTCCTATTCTCATTGGCTATGGCACAGATGGTGGATATCAGCCAGAAAGATAAGTTCAGTGTGGCCAGCATGGACAGTGGACTTCAGGAAAGAGACAGGACTGCACACGCCAACCTTATTGCTGATAACTATGATAACTTTCTAGAAATTAAATAATTTATTTAATTTTATTATTTTAAAATCATTTTAAAAAAAATCTACGTTACTAGTGTTAACTATACTTGAATTAAAAAAAAAAATCTGCACTACCAATATTTGCTATTTAAAGGAATTCTATGGTATAGCCTGCCAAAACATGAAAAATAACATTGTAACTGATGATCTGTGTTACTAAAGTTTATTTATTGAGTTAGTAGAAAGGGAAATCATCCCTTATAAGTTACATTTCTGTTATGTATGACCCTACTTGTGAATTACCCAGAGAAAAAAGATAAAACAAAGGTATAGTGAACTAAGCTTTACTTTAAAATATTGATCTAAAAACTCTCGTTCTATACTTCCTATTATTAGCATACAAAACATACTGTTTTACAAAAATAAAATTGGGAAGTTAAGATTTGAGCAATTCCAGTGAGACTCTTATCTTTGATGAGCCTTACTTATTTGAAATGAAAACATAGAATACACACACACACATATATGTGTGCATGCATGTATATATTCAAATATATATATACTCAAATATATATATATATATATATATCTGAAGTATTAAGGATGATCCTAGACATGTGGTAATCTTGCACACAGCAACTCAGTGCCGGCAGTGCCTGTGATAAGCTTACATCAAAGTAAACACATGCACATGGAACCAAAATTCTGTTCTACAAAGTAGGTGGCTACAGCCCAGGGAACCTGAAAGAAAAGATGTGAAAGCTTCCTTTATTTGGAGCTGTTGTTAGGTTTCTCTCCAAATTAAAAATGTGTGAAATGCACACTATCATATGTCATATAACATCTCACAATAAATAAAGAACAACACACACAGTATAGGAAAACCATGTTGTTGCCTTCAGTCATGATAATTTCTTGCACAGCTTTTTCAAAACGTTTTTCCATTTGCAGAATTCAATATTCCTGCAAAGCTGAGCTATAGTCACATATAAATGCTTGATCTATTCACCAATACACCAGCAATAGACAGTACACAATAGACCCTCTACCCTGGGACCCAAACATCCCTGTGGTGTATGATAACTGAAAGCAGGTCATTCGGGTGTGGAACTGAGAAAGACTGATGATGGCAAATACACAATTGGATTTAAAACGAAAACACTCACGTTGTGCTTTTTAGGATTTAATTGCGGTTAAAATGATACTATCAACTGTATTTTTAGGTACTGTTCTCTAGCATGGCACAAGATATATTGGTTTTAATCTCAGTAATAGTCTGACGGTAAGGAATCACCCTCTCCTTTGCCCTCGCCCAAGGTGTTCACGGAATTCCAACTCACATTTGCGCAGTTAGCCTCACAGTGACCCTATAAGAAGAGAGCTATGGACATCCAGAAAAAGGCCATAAAACGGGGGGGGGGGGGGGGTTTCAGGTTATGAAAAGCTGATAATATTTTTCTTTGGCTTCAGAAGCTCCAAGAGTGAAATGTGGCTCTGTAAGCCTGATGGCTGCCATCATAAAATTTGTTAGGATCAGAGCATAAGCATATTCATGGATTCCATCTTCGTTAAGATATTTTCCTTTGATCAATGAACAAAAAGCAATTTTAAATGCCCAATCAGTATGCTTAGAGCATTATGGAAGATTTGGAAAGGGATTTCAACTTATCCTCTACTCTCAGGAAAAGCACAATGTATTTTCATATATAATTTGGGAAACAGCACTCACAAATGCTGACAAGGGTGTGGAGAAAAGGGACCCCTTGTGCCCTCCTGGTGGGAACGTAAATCGGTGCAGCCACATTGGAAAATAGCATGAAGGTCTCTTTTAAAATTAAAAGTAGAACTAACACACAATCCAGCCATCCTCCTGCTGAATATACTTTCAAAGAAAATGAAAATGGGATATCAAAGAGATATCTGCACTCATGTTTACTACAGATTTTTCATAACAGCCAAGATAAGGAAATAGCCCCATGTCCATTAACAAATGAGTAAATAACACACTTAGAATATCATTTGATATAGTCAATGGAACATTACCCACAAGAAAACAGGCTAATCCTGCCATTTGTGATGACGTGGATGATCCATGAGGCTAAGTAAAATATGTCAGAGGAAGACATACTGCCTGGTAGCATCTGAAAAAAGCCAAACCTATAGAAAGAGAGAGTAAATGGTGATTGCCAGGGCCTGAAGAAAGATGTTGGTCAAAGGGAACAAACTTCCAGTTGTAAGGTGACTTACTAAGGTCCAAAGACCTAAGGCACAGCATGGCGACTTTATTAGCAATACTGTGTCATATACTTGGGAGTCTCTAAGAGAGTAGATCTTAACTATTATCAAAACATAAGCAATAATTATGTGAGGTAATGCAGATGTTGGCTAATGCTGTGGTATAATTGTCTGTCAATGTAGAAGCTGTACAACCTTAAACTTACACAATGTTATATGTCAATATCTCACTAGGGCAGGAAAATACATAAAGAAACAGACAAAAATCTCCCTTTGTTTCAGTAACTAGTTCCTATTGTTTCCTTAGTTTATAAATGTGTGATTTCTCACCCTTTTTAAGGTAGGCAAATGTTTATCAATACAATGCATATCATTGGCAGTTTGATATGGAGGCAAATCCACTGTGAATGACACAGAATGTTAGATTTACTATGGGGAGTCAGGATTATAAAATTCTGGGAACCGTTCAAGAAATAAGTGGAAAGTTCATTTCTCTGCATGTGTAGTGGGCATAAATGTGCTGTAAGATAGCAGGGCCAGTGGTCTGAATGAAAAGCTGGACATGCATTTGTGGACAGCAAGCACAGTAATACAGGAACTAAGTGGACCACCAGAGAACAAGTGAAATCCATAAAGACAAACCAAAACTCATGGCTGTCTCCCACCACATCCAAAACGCAAAGACACACAAGTCCAGTAAAGAGGCTACCTATGCACCTGTGCTGGGACTCAGGCAAGATGAGGGAGATGGCATGTAGGTGTCTGAGGACCAACAGGCCTGGCGGCTGCCCCCTCCCCCACCTGACAGGAGCACCAAGAGATGAGTCACAGCATTCATGAATTTCATGGCACCCTCAGACCATCCAGGATGCTGCCCTACTTTCACCTTCCAAACCGCATACTAATTTTTCTTGTGGCCAAACCTATGTCAGAAACGTACAGGTAAAGAAATTCTGAAAACAAACAAACAAACAAACAAACAAAAAACCCCCATAATTTTACTAAGATAAACTGACCCAATACAATGCCACTAGAGTTTGTTCCCTGTCGAAATGCTATCCACATACACTTCATCTTAATACAAATTCCTAATAAAGGTACAGAAAAGTCATAATTCTACCGAACATGGATCAACTACCCTTCCAACAAATGAAAACATGCTAATTCCCTCTTCAGAATGATTTCATCCTTCTCTGAGTGATTTATCTTGTATCTAAGTGACATTTTCCTTTTGATACCCTGCAACACAAATCCCAAGATTTAAGGCTAATAATAACACACCTTATGTTAATGGATAGGGGCATGGGGCATTGGGAAACACAAAGAGAAGAACTAGAATGCATACAAATGTTAAACACCAAACTAAGAAGGCAGAAAGAATTATTGTAATCTTCATTTCTGCAACTAATCACAAGGTCACAGGCGGTGTTTCAAACTCGTCCACTGTTTGTTCACATTCCCTGTGTTTTTAGGAAGCAGGCAGGAGGTCAAGGCTCCTTGCCTGGTAAGGTATTCCAAACCCTCACTTCTGAAATAATTTTTCTTGTTACTTTTCCATTAATTTTTATCACAGAGTATGGGGGCACTAAGTTGTGCCCAAGGAGATCTTCTGTACTAGACACTACTCTTTCTCACCCCCACTGTGTGCCAGCAATCCAATTTCTTCCTTGTAGGTGGGATCAATTACCCCAGCCCTTAAAATAATGCTCTTCTTCTCCTGTGGTTTCACTGGCATGAAGGGACCAATGTATCCAGGTTCCACATTCTACAACCCCCCGGTTTCAGTTACATGGGACTATTACTGTGTCTCTTGGTAGTCACCCTTCTTCCTTGAGAGCCAAGACTTTTAGACCATTATAGCACAGGTTTGTGGAAACAGCAAGAAAGAAATTGTTAGTAGGTTACTTAGAGTAATAAAGGAAACACTTCCATTTCCAACTCCTGATTCTCCAGACCCATGAACTTGTTACAACGCTTTAAGATATTGCCACTGAGAAAGCACAGTAGCTGGATATTAAAAAAATCATGATACGATTCCATCAGCACAATCATTTCAAAGTGATGAACCACCTAGTGAGACCAGTAAATTCCACAAGTATAAGTCCATTGTCAGACTTAATTTTCTTTAAAAGAACTTTCTTTTTCTTAGACAATACTACAAGGAATATTATGATAGTGAATAAGACACACATGCTTATGAATGGCAGTTAAAAGAAATATTCTTGACAAGATAAGCAAATTTATATATACAGAGTAAAAGAAAGTTTCAATGGGAACACAGTGTTCCCTTCCATGATAGGAATGGTACAAATAATGTCAACTGGTGACTGTCTGATCTCCCTGGAAAATGGTGCTATATCAGGGCACAGAATTGATCTCTGCTCTCATCAGGTTCACCAGCATTAGCTGAGGTCAAATCAGCCTTCTTGAGTGGAAGTCCATGTTGGGGAGTCCATGCATAACTTCCATTCATGCCACCATGGTTAATTTGTTCATTAGTTTGTTGACCATGAACAATGGTGGCTTGGGAAAGAATATAACATAAACCGAATTATTTATCTGGTCTACCTCATTATTAAAATTCTACACTTCTGAAAATTCACAAGAGACATTCACATGGGACACACACAGTGTCTTTTTGGAGAAATCCATCCAACACTTCTTCCCAAGGTCTCCTTGTTATTGATTTTCCAACTGTGTTTCTTCTAATCCGTGACTATCTGGCCAAATCATTAGCTACTGTCTGGACTGCTGTAGCTCCACTCCCCTCATTTCAGATAAAATAAACAAAACGAAAATGAAAGGGTAGTTATGTTAGTCACCATACAGTACATCATTAGTTTTTGATGTAGTGTTCCATGATACACTGTTTGCATATTATACCCAGCGTTCCATGAAATCCATGCCCTCCTTGATACCCATCACCAGGTAGTTTTTAAAATTCAGCTGACTGAGAGAATGCTTCTTCCATACTCTTCATGGTCACTCCAGACTGAGGCTAAAATGTAGCCATCTACTTTCAGAGAGTGCCACTATTACATGCAGATTCAACTGTAGAACAGACCCTTATGATTCCTCCCATCATTATTTGATTATAGAAAACTCCCCATGAGGAAGATACGGTGAAGACTGAGAGAACATGATATAGTGGGTGTAAGGGCTATGGGCATCTGAGCCACTTGATAATGGAACTTACTTATGCTTTCAGGACCTGTTAGCACTTGACTGCATATATACTACTTCCATTTGATGGTCAGATGCTGATTTCTGATGTCTGATGACTGATGGTCAGACAAAAATACCCAGATAGACAATGATAGACTAGACTGCCTACAGTAGGTATTTTGTATGAGTTCCCTATGCTCATGAAGTTCTTTTCCTGCCAGGTTTCACGTGGCTGATTTTGAGCTCTATAGCTGCTGGCAGTCATGAACACCACAGAATCTAATTCACTCTGCATTAGTAAAGAGCAAATACAAAGGCTTGTTATCCCTTCCTCCTCCCCCCCACTACAAATACACACCAAACTTCCAATGGAAAATTGAGGGAAGATATTGCTCTGGAGTGTCACCAAATCAATTAAAAGTTCAAACTCTTTCCAGAAGGATAATTTTATTTACATATATTATAATAATTTGGTTTTAATCTGGAGGTAAATACTTTAGTTAGACGCTGAGGGATAGACACAAAGGGTTGATGAGGTTGAATTACTCTGCCATTTCATTTAGAGTGCACTGATTAATAACACTGACTTCTACCACATTCTTCTTTCCTAATGTTTGATTTTTATACCTGAGAACTACAAATTCACAGTCTCCCCATGGCTCCACCTCTTAGGAGAAAGTGTCCTGCTTCTACTCTAGTTTTTTTCTGTGTCTGTTCTGAGTTGTAGTTTCATGTCTATGGTTCCTATTTCTTTGTATTTTTAATTACCATAGTTTAATTTGATTTCTGATTTTTGGAAATGTTTCAGAATAGCTGTTTCACTGATTATCTTTTTCTTCTTTTGCATATATATTTTTACCATATCCCTTTTTTTAATACATTGTCTTTGCCATGGTCGTGAGATTTGTTACAACTGTCAACATAATGTTACAATGTTACAGTGTTATAATACAGTCAAGCTTCTTAAACCAGATGTTTACCCATACTTCTTTTTTTTTCCAAGATTATTTATTTATTTGACAGACAGAGATCACAGGTAGGCAGAGAGGCAGGCAGAGAGAGAGAGGAAGGGAAGCAGGCTCCCTGCTGCGCAGAGACCCAGGACCCTGAGATCACGACCTGAGCCAAAGGCAGAGGCCTTAACCCACTGAGCCACCCAGGCACCCCTACCCATAATTTTTGTAACATGGAGCGTAAAAGTAATTTGGAGTCTTATGATAGCACTTGTAAATTATGTATTCAAAATTATCTTGATGTATATGAACTGATCTACTTGAAAGGCAGACTACCTCCAGAAAGTCTCTTCACATATAATAAAAGTATGTAAAATCCAGATTCCAGTTACAGCCTTTGACTGTTCTTCAAACACATTTTAATTCCTTATCTTTTCTGATATTCTTCTTTTCAGATTCATGCACTACATTAAAATATTAAAGTGTTTCTCTTTATAGATATATGTAGTCTATAAATATGTATATATTTTATTCCCAGATCCCTGTCAAATTTAATCTGCTTATTTTCAAGTCTAATACTAAGAAATCCACTTGCTCTGGCAGAATCTGTCACCACATCCACACCATCTATAATTTCTCAAATTTAGTATATCCCTTTTATCTCATGCATTTTCAATCCTTTGAAAAAAACCTGGGAAATAAGGACTCTATGACCAAACACTAAATAAAATTTCAGGGTTGGGAGAAAAGAAAATGTCAGTTCTAGCTAAATAATCAGTGATAAGAATGAACAATGTGCTTGACTTATAGTTCATTTATGCCATGTGAGCTAAGAAAGACGGACTCAAAAAATTTAATTATCTGTGTGAAAACATGAACATTTAGTCATACCTTGCATTTTAAAGAGAACTAGACATTCCTATGCTAGTGTCGGCTAGACTCATTTCCCATACTTCTACCCCAAATTCTTCACTTACCCTACATTCTCAAATAATGATCAACTTTCTTTTAAGCACTAACATAAAAAATGGAGCCAAACAATTTCAAACAGCCCCATCAAGCCATGATTCTGTGGCACCAGCACTCACACACCTAAGTTCATTTTAATTCCTAAGCATTGATTCTCGCTGCAATGTTTAACTTCTACCATTAAAACAGAAGGGAAGGCACACTTCTGCATGCATGGTGTGAATTTCCAAAACTGTGAAGAACTGCTGTGGTTTCATATGGAGATTACGGGGCTGTGCATTCTTATAACTTAATACTAGCTTCCACTGAGCCATCAGATAGTAGATCTTAACAGAGCAAGCAAGTTATGTTAGCAAGTCAGTCTACCAGAATAACCAGCAATCAAAACGTTAGTCTTTGCTCCGATGCCATCAGAACTGTGATGACTGAAGGGACTGTCGTGGCTGCAGAGCCACCACTCTCTCCTCCTACACTGTACTGTAGCTTGAATTAACCTCTGAGAACAAACCTTACCACACAGGCACAGATATTAGCAAACATATTCAGGAATTTATAATCAACAAAGATATAGAATGCATTATCAAACTGGTTAATATTACATGGGTTCGAGTAGGAGGTAATTATTTCTTCCTTTTTCATATCCAAAATTGTGCTAGGACTAACGATACTTGTTTAAACTTCACTTTTCATATTTTATACAAAGGGCCTCAAGGTTCCAATGACAAACAAAATGTAACATGCTTAGTGTCATAATGGTTTTACTGGAGCCACACAATTTTATAAATTTACCTATTTTAGTCAGAAAATGGCATAAAAGATGTTTTTTATCCCTGAAACAATGTGTGGTAACCACTAGGGTTATTCACAAATATACCATATCCATGGTTGGCCTGCACTATCTGTTCATTTGAAGTTAGGTATGGACATGTAATTTGCTTTGACCAATGGAATAAGACATCTGAAATGCAGAAATAAGAAAACCTTTTTAGATTCATAGATTTTCTTTGCCTGGAAGGAAACTGATACTGTTTCAAATAACAGAATCTCCATCATATGGGATCCCTAAGAGGAGGAGAAGCAAGTAGCCTGATGCTGATTTTTTATTTATATTTATATATATTTATAATATAGTTAATTAATTATTATTAATAATAGCCTTCTTTCTAGAACTGGGGAATATCAGAGTTTTGGCATCATATAATTTACTTCTGTGTCAAAAAGATTATTTTATTTAAAAATTACTATATTATTTAAGATACATATTTAAAAAACATTCTTCTTTGAAGATTTTATTTAGAATTTGCTAATGCATAAATATAACAGCAAGATTTGCAAACAGAAATAAAAACTTTGCTGTCTTAACTTTTTGCTGTCATATTGTCTTATTTCTTGCTTTATTGAATGAATAAATATTAACACCTGCATATTTCACTGTGTGTTCCAGTGATTAAATTTGGTCCCATTTAAAGGCTTAATTAAATGCCATTAACAATTAAATCTCATTTATAGTTTTAATATAGTCCTTTTCATTTTTAAGTATTTCAATGGTCTGAGTGACAAAACTTCCCAAGTACTTAAGTAATACTTTCTCTCTATGAGATTTAACTTGTAAGTATGGACAGCCAATTATAATAAATGTTAAACAGTGTATTTCAACTTATTAAGATTCTTTTTTTTTCTTAACAAGATCTTTACTTAAAGTTACAAATATAGATCAATTATTTTCTAACAACTTCAAATTGAACTCACCATATAACTCTAGCATGCTGAACTGTCTTAAACCTTATAAGTAAATAAACGATCAAATAAACACTTGGTTTTGTATTAAAATATGCATTTAACAATATGGCTTCAGTTCCAAATATCTCCAAACTGAATTGTAAATCTTCCTGGGTTCAAGGGATCTTAAGTCTTTATGATGAAAATTTTTCTCACCTAATGGAGGTTTCTTTTACACAAAATTTTTGATAAGCACTCCGTGGTGAATTCCTTTAATTTAACTTGGTGAGACATGCTAAGCTGCCACTGCAGGGTATTACAAGGACTCTGTAACTCAAAAAAGAAATTAAGCTTGGAGGTTCTGAAGCACATAGCCCAGTTCCCTGGTCTGATCATGGACATTTACAAATAACCCAGGATTCAAGAGGACTTTAATTTACTAGAATTCCCTTGGCAACCAAATGACTTAAATACTGAATGATATCTGAACTTGATGGGATCCTATATGTTTTCCATATTCTTTATGGCTGATAGGATAATGTCACTTTCATAGGCATTAAGTGACATCTAAATGAATTCTGAAAAGCTCCCCAAACTATGTGGATTTTTTCAAGTTTTATGGTTATACTTCTAAGCAGATTCTTGAACTCCAGCAAGTCAGCACAAAGAGACAATGTCACAAGAGAGCACCGCTGGCCATCACCCAAGAGGTAAAAAGTTGGAAATACTGCCACATACAATGTGACAAGGAAAAGCCAGATAATTTATAAAAGCATACATGTTATTGAAATTATCAAAGATTATCAAAGGGCAACCAAATATGCTGAAATCCAAGAAAAAGCAGATGTTTGCAAGGGGGAGTGGAATGCAGACACTGCACAGTTCTCATAGCTTGAGAGAAAAGCCTAGCTTCCATAGAAAGTGTCAAGGAGAACGCAGGTAAAATTGCTAATGCACTGTTAAAGGTTAGCATGAAAATACAGAATACAAGGAATGGCAGACACAAGGGGAATTTACATCAACTTACACGTTCCTCTTCTTCATAGAACATACCTAGAGCTACTGAGAAAAAGTGGGTGTATAAAATCAAACGCAAAAGAAATCTTCAACCTTCACTTGTGCAAGTTTCAAAGAAGAGAGCAAACACTACTATGGAAACAGTTCACAGCCACAGACATTTTTGTTGTCCCTACAAAATACAAATCTTTATCTACTCAGGAAGGGGTAGAAAATCCCACAGCTCACAGAGCAGAGTTCAAGACCTTTAGAGGCTGGGGGGGGGGGGGAAATGACAAGAAAACAGACACTCTATTCTTGAGGGTGATGTGGACAATCCTCCTTTGCTCAGAACTCTACAAGTCTCCAAAGGTTGAGTGACAAAACTGCTGAACATATCAAGAAAATCTAAGTAGCACAAAGCACTAAAGAACTATAAAAAATGTCAAATGGCTTAAAACACACGTAATTGGAATCCAAGAGGAATAAGAAAGAAAAGAGGGAGAAGAAATATCTGAAGGGACAACAATCGGAATCTTCTGATACTAGAGAAGATGTAAAAACTCAGCCATTCAAAGAATCATGGCAGGGTAGAGTGTGTGTGTATGTGTGTGTGTGTGTGTGTGTGTCTTTCTCTCTCTCTCACACACACACACACACTCAAACACTCATATACCTGGACACCTTGTATTCCAACTACTGAAAGACAAAATTAAAAAGAAAATCTTGAACACAGTCCAAAAAAAAAAAAAAAAAAAAAGTAAGACAAAATACATACAGAGGAACAACAACAAAAAATAATTATAGCCAATTTCTTGTCGGAAGTGATGGGAACCAGAAGGCAAATGCTGAAAGATAAAAATCTGTCAATCCAGAATTGTTTCATTTAGAAAAAATGTCTTTAAAAAATAATAGAGAAACTGAGACAATTACAGGCAAATAAAAACTAATATAATTCATTAATAGGGGTGCTGAGTGGGTCAGAAAGTGAGGCTGCCAATTCTTGGTTTAGGCTCAGGTCAGGATTTCAGGGTCCTGAGACTGAACCCCACATTGGGCTCCACGCTCAGCACAGGCTCTGCTTCAGAATCTCTCTCCATCTCTCTCCCCCTTTGGCCCCTCCCTCTGCTTGCATGTCCACATGTGCTCTCTCTCTCTATTTCTCTGTCTCACATAAACAGATAAAATCTTAGAAAAGAGATTTCATTAACAGTAGAACTGTACTACAAGAAACGTTGAGATGTTCTTACAGCAGAAAGAATATATCAAAAAGTCATTTGAATCTCCATGAAGAAATGGCTGCCCAAGAAATGGTTAAAATGAAGGTAAGGATGGTACACTTTTTACTTACCATAATTCTTTGAATAATAGCAATACACCAATGCACTATTGATTAATAGCATATGGGGAATAAAGTGAATGGTGACCATATCGGAAAAGATGTAAGGGAGGAACTGAGATTAGTTACAAGGGTTTTAAACTGCATGCGAAACAATATGATACCATTTAAAGTCAAACTGTAATTAATTAAAGATGTATGCTACAAATCATACAAAAAAAAAAAAAAAAAAAAACCGTGAGTGGATTCTGGGGAGTGATGGTCTCCATCTTAATCATCATTATGATTACAGAGTTTTGCATTTGTAAAAAAATGTAAAGGTGTATTCATCATAATGTAGCAGTATATGTCACTGTATGTAAGTAACATTTAAAAAAAGCAAAATTAGGAGACATTTCTGATTCTTACTCTCACAAAGATATTATGGGGCTCCAGGTCCTTGGGAGGGCACAGAACTACTTTGATAAGTTTTAGTATGAAAGATTTCAGAAATTAGAATATTCTGGAATTTGGAGTCCAATATCCCAAACTTCCTCTCAGATAAGCTCCAAACATAGGGGTAGCTAATGTAGCATACTGGAATATGTAAGAAATCTCAAAAGACATGGATCAAGTAATTTTTGTGTTTTAAAGATTGTATTTACCTATTTAAGAGAGAGTCAGAGAAGATGAGAGAAAGTTGGAAGGGCAGAGGAAAAGGGAGAAGCAGACTCCCTGCTGAGCAGGGAGCCAGACATGGGGCTCAATCCCAGGACCCTGAGATCATGACTTGAGCCTAAGGCAGACGCTTCACCAACTGAGCCACCCAGGCGCCCCAGATCAAGTCATTCTTAAGGCTTGGGTGAAAATGTTTCTTTTATTTATATAACATTATTAAGTTTATGATCCTGCAAAGGCATGCTTATAACAAAAATGTGCTACTAGGCTATCAAAAGGTTCTCATGACAAGAAGGATCCTTTTATTTTCTCCACCCTGTTTCTCCAACTCCATTTTAGACACCGCCATAAACCTGCTCTTAAGAAGCCTTACGAGAATGTGGAAAATCTGAAAGCAGGGAGAGGTGGGGTAGAGACAAGAAGCTAATGCAAAAGGATGGTTCTTAATTGTACTCTGACTCCTCTTACAAGTAACGTGTTTTATTGAAGAGTTGCTGTGGGAACTCTGGTGTTTAATTTCCTGACATTTCTGAGAATCAAATCTAACAGGTACGGTTCGATTAACATAGTTTAGTAAGGATGCTGTGTTTTGGTCTCTTCTGACATTGTAAGAGAGGCCACGCTAATACTAAAATCTGAGCAAGTCTTTTGTTAAAACAAATATTCTAAGCCAATCTTCCTGTCAAGGGAACAAATCCCAAGAGAGATCACTATTTAGACTTCTTTCTGCTTCCTTCGGATAGATGCTGGGCCTCACCTCAGTAGGGCCTGAGCCTGTAGGAGGGGTGGGGGGTTTGTTTTTTCCTTATCGTATCTCTGACACCTAAAAGTGTACGGCACGAAGTATACATCAAATGTATTTTTGTAAATGAGTAAATGAATAAATGGATGGTTGAATAAAAGCGACTCTGAATTGGGAGTGTGGGAGACATATTTAAAGGCAAGTGCCAGGGATGTAGTTATGTTTGCCATCTCCTTCGTGGTAGACTGGAGTCTTTGGAGGCCTCAGGGAAGCCTGCAGCAGGACCCAGAGGGAGCAGTTCTAAATGGTATGCCAGGACTAACTCCCCCTCCGAATGCATCTCTGGTTTCTAACATTCATGGCAATTATTAAAAATTATTTTCAATAATACACTTATTCCTAAATAGAAATGTCTAAACACCTCTTGGTTCTCTCTCAAAGAGGTCAAGAGAGAAGGTGATCTTGGCTTTTGAATCAGAGAGACCTAAATTCTAATCCCAATTTCACTACTTATTAGCCCTAAGACTGTGAGGAAGCTATTCACCCTTTCTGTCCTTTAGGTTTATTCATCTATAAGATGGAGCTGATCAAATCTAAGTGACGAAAATGATCAGAGAGTAGTTACTGAGAGTACCCAGAACAGAATCTAGCTCATTTAGACTTGAACAAGCCGTATGTATTTTCACCTCTCCAGCAGCAGGGATTTGCGCTTCAAACATTCTTCCTGGACATAAGGAGTAAATCTATCTGTCTCCCTTAACACTTTGTACCCTACAGCTGAGAGTGGTCATGACCCAGTGGCTCAACTGAGGTACAGAAAAACACATAATGGCTCTGGCCAGAGAAAATAAGGACAGAGAAAACAAGAACATTGGTTTGCTCCCTCTGCAGGCAATCAGCTCGTCATTGGATGCCTCGGGTCTGATTATCCTCTTTACCTCCTTAGCATGAGTAGCTACACAAGGTAAGTGGCTGTGTAATTATCAGCTTCTTAAAGTATCTTCAGTGATAATGGTCTTGAGGGCTTAAGACCTCAATGAATCTTAGCATGTTTCTTTTGCATAATTTTTCCTCTATTGTTTTAAAAACATTTATCCAAGAGAAGAATGGATCCATTTTCAAATTTCCTTTAAGAGTGTGTTCACCATGCCTATTCTATCTATACATCCCCTATGTGGGCCATGTTTTTATGCATTTTCTTCAAAAGCAGATCTACATAAAGGATGCTTATTTAACCTCATTTTTGTTTATTTCTTTGAGCTAAAAATCAACTTCTCTAATATATAAATATGGAATTTGTTTGATAATTTTATTTTTTTTAAAGATTTTATTTATTTGACAGAGATCACAAGCAGGCAGAGAGGCAGGCAGAGAGAGAGAGAGGGGGGAAGCAGGCTCCCTGCAGAGCAGAGAGCCCAATGTGGGGCTCGATCCCAGGACTCTGATATCATGACCTGAGCTGAAGGCAGAGGCTTAAACCACTGAGCCACCCAGGGGCCCTATTGTTTAATAATTTTAGAGGTATCCTGTACTTAGTGCACTTTTTTTTTTAAGATTTTATTTATTTATTTGACAGAGAGACAGATTACAAGTATGCAGAGAGGCAGGCAGAGAGAGAGAGAGAGGAGGAAGCAGGCTCCCCACTGAGCAGAGAGCCAGATGTGGGGCTCAATCCCAGGACCCTGGGATCATGATCTGAGCCAAAGGCAGAGGCTTTAAACCACTGAGCCACCCAGGCGCCCCTACTTAGTGCACTTTTTAATAATATATGGTGGAGACTGAACGTAGGATGAAAGAAGATAAAATATGACATCTGCCATCCCTTCCATACTATCTTAGTGGTCTGGTACAGTGATGATTATCCCAGCATATCTTGAATTGATAGTCCTATTTGGTTTAAAGCCACCTAATTTTAATACAGATCAGCTTCACAACATAGATGAGGATCTAGATAAATGGTCCAATAGAACTCTCAGTCTCAGTGATGAAAGTTCTTCAGTGCTTTCCAATATGGCAGACACTAACTATATGTGATTGTTGATCACCAGAAATGTGGCCAGTGTTGACTGAAAAACTGAATTTTTATTTTTAATTTATTAACTTAAATTTAAAAAATAAATTTAAATTAAAATAATCACATGTGGCTAAAGGTTTCATATTAGCACAGTACTAGATTAACCTTTCTTTTTTTAAATATTTGATTTATTTGTCAGACAGAGAGTGAGAGCACACAAGCAGAGGGAGCAGCAGGTAGAGGGAGAAGCAGGCACAGGGAGAAACAGACTCCCCACTCAGCAGGGAGCCTGATGCAGGACTGGATCCCAAGACCTAAGGATCATGACCTGACCCAAAGGTAGACACCCAACCGACTGAGCCACCCAGATGCCTCTAACCTTTATTTCAATATTTATTTCAATCTTATAGGAAACCAAATGAGCTTCCCAAGAATGAGCCTTTTTATCTACTCAAATACAGAAAACTGGAAAAGAGATAATAACATAACCTCTTTGATACCCATGGAGAAAACAAGCCCTTTGTTAATAAAAACACATACTGGATGAACACTTACTCCTTACATGTTTTGTGCCAGATATTGCACAAGAATTTCTGGGAACAAATGTAAATATAAGAAAGACACAAACCTTGCCCTAAGAAGCCCACAGACTGGTAAAGAAAGACAGGAGTTCCTATTATGCACAGCGTTCAATATTGCAGCAAAACCACATGTTCACTGCTCTGAGAATCCAGACATGGAAAAGAAAGCTCGGACTAAACTGGTATGAAGTGATACAAGATGAGGAATATTCAGGACAACATAAGGTGCCTGGCTATATCATCTCCTGAAGCATGTTATCACTGCACTCTGCAATGAGTTTCATCATTCAACAGCTACATATACACTTTGTGAATGAAGAAGGTTGGTAATATTTTAAAGTTCGTTAAAAATTGTTACCCCACATTTATGTATTTCTGCTACTTGTTCCCACCAGTCAGACGATACCTTATTCTTATGAAATACATAAACACTTTTACACAAGTTACAGTAAAAGACAAGCATTTAAATATATTTGGTATTGTCAAATTGCAGAAATTCATACCCATGCAAGAACACACACACACACACACACACTCTCTCTCTCTCTCTCTCTCTCCCACATTTTATAGCTTTACTGAGGTATACTTAATGGGCCATAAAATCAACCCATCGTCAGGGTGCAATGCAAAGTTTTGGGTGTTTGTTTTAGAAAATTTAGAGAGTTGTGAAATCATTACTGCACTCCAGATTTAGAGCTTTTCCATGAGTCCAAACATTTCCCCTGAACCAATCTGTAGTCCCCCTCCTCACCCTCACTACCCTAGATTAGACAATTCCTGATCTGGCCTCTATACATTTGTCTTTTGGGGGTGATTTATATCAGTGGAACTTTAGGATTCAAGAATTCTACTGTCCTATCTTAATGAAAACACCACCTTAGTTACTGGAGAAAATTCAAAATCATAAACAATCCTCATGAAGCCATAGAAAAATAATGCAATAACTTGGAGGAAGAGTCTTGAACTGGGAGCAGGGCTGCTGGGCCTGGCCCCGCATGCTTGCGGGGAGGGCAGTAAAGTCAGCTCCAGAGCTGTCCTTCTGTATCTGGGAGCATGGGATGATTGCTGCTGATAGCTTCTGTGCAGCGAGATCCGCCAGTGTTCTCAGACAAACACCTCTGCATTTGAGATGTGGCCTCCTTCTCTGTTGGTAACCTTAGTAATCCCATCATGCTGGGCCAGTAAGCAGGAACCAGGAGAAAAAAAGTAGGAAACAATAGTTTCCTGGAGGTTGGGCAGTTTCCTCAGAATGTATTTACTTGATGCTGGAAGAGTGCTTCCTTTGATAGAGTCTTTAAAAGGCATTGATTACTCCCACTCCCACACATGCATGCACAGACATAAAAAGTCAAGTGCCACTTATGTAAGAATAGAGACTTAAAGTTCACTTGGGATTAATTTTTCTTCTCTTTTCTTCCTCCCTTCCCTGCTAAATAAAAGCATATGAGATACATCAAACCAGTGTGTCCTACTGTGAGTTTCTTTGCATTATTTTTAAAAATCTTTTTGGGAACGAGGAGTGTGTGATGATTAGTGATTTGTGATTTTAGTTCCATTCTGATTAAGAGGATTTCAACTGCAATTTCTGCCATTATGAATTGAATGTCACAGTTCATTAGAGTAGAGTCAATTCAGTCCATTCCAACTTTATACCCATGTTTCTGATATTAAATCCTTTCCTGAGGATGTATTAACTTGGCATCAAGATGCTCCAAGTATATCTTTTTTTCAATTAAAGAAGAAAATATCAGAGCATAACTTTTTCAGTTGCATTCATGTTCAAGAGACAGGTGTGAGCTAGAGAAACAAAGTGATCTCTTGGTCTAATTCTAATGATTTTAGAAAATAAATTGAAACAGAAGATGTTAAGAATTAGCAGGAAAAGGCCAGCTTTTCCTTGTATTCATGAGTGTAGGACAGGTAAACTGATTTTCTATACCCCCTAAATGGTTGCTAATCTTATGGGGCTCTCATATATCCCCAAATTAAAATGTAAATATAAGTCCCAGAAAATCATTTTAAATATATCATAATATGGTTAGGTGAGTATTTACACTTGTGTATTTTCTCGTGTACTTTTAAAATTTCATGTACAGGAAGAAAATCTTCACCATTTTAACCCGGCTGGCTCATACAAGGCACTTAATCTATATTAGCCGAATAAATTAGAAACTGTTAAGCACATAACAAACTTCACGCCTATAATTTGAAGCCGTTTCTTAACATAATTTAAAGTATTCTTCATATATTATAATTTCTTATGTTAAACGATCACAATAGATAATGTATCACTAACTTCAGATTTCCCTTTCAGACAAAACAGGAAGTTATATGAATACATGGGAATATAAAATATTGATTGACCTGGGATTAAAAAATATGTAACCATCTGATTGTAGAACATGTTCAGTATAACCATAGTGGTATTACTTAGGCAAAACTGCTGACAGTTTTTTGACAGACAACCTGCTGATTCCTGTAACTCAATTCTTCCATCTCCAGAAACTCTTTTAAAGAATTTTTTGTAGGCACTTTCTTCATCTTATTTCATTCACTCTCCTCAACTCCCTTCAATCAGACCTCTATCTCAAATGCTTTTATCTAGCTCCCAAAAGCCCCGCCTCCTGGTAATTCCAACAGGTGATTCTCAAGGCCCATTTTATTGCTATTGTATTTCTCACAAATGATCATGTCCTTGCTACCTGAGCCAGTTATGTCACTGTGTTTCTGGACCAACACTCTCTAGTTTTTCTTCTAACAGTGGACATCTTTTGGACATCTCTTCTGACCTACGTATTCTGGTACGCCCACAGGCTCTGTTCTCAACCCGGTTTCTGTTACAGTTTATGTCACTGCCCAGATCATCTAACAAGCACCACCGCCTCAAACACCGTCTACTTATCTACAGTATTGCATAATGCTTTGGGTTCAGTTTTAACCCTCCCCAAATTCATATTTTCAAGTATATCATGTCAGATCAAATCTATATTCATGGGCTAGGGCTCCCATATCAAGGTATCACACACAGCTTAAACAACAGAAAATAAACAGAAAATACTTTCTCAGGGATGCCTGGGTGGCTCAGTCAGTTAAGTGTTTGCCTTCGGCTCAGGTCATGACCCCAGGGCCCTGGGATCAAGTCCCACGTCAGATTCCTTGCTCAGTGGGGAGCCTGCTTCTCCCTCTGCCTACTGCTTCCCCTGCTTGTGAGCTCTTGCTCTCTCTCTGAAACATAAATAAATAAAATCTTAAAAAAAAAAGAAAATAGTATCTCACAGTCTGGAGGTCAGAATGTGACTTTATTTGGAAATAATTTTCTATTCCTACAAGTGAGTTGCTAATTTCATGCAGACATGTATCATTTTTAAATTTGCTGGTTAAACTTTGTAAGGTCATTGTAGTTATAGTTAGTAAAGTTATAATGAGATCATAGTAAGGTAGGCGGGGCACCTGGGTGGCTCAGTCAGTTAAACAAGCTTACTCAGTTTCAGTTCCGGTCTTGATCTCAGGGTCCTGGGATCGAGCTCCACCTTGTGGGGGTGGGTTCCATGATCAGTGGGGAGTCTGCTTGACGATTCTCTTTCATCCTCTGTCCCTCTCCTAACTCACTTGCTCTCCTTATCTTCATCTCAAATGAATAAGTAAGTCTTAAACAACAACAACAACAAAAACAGAGGTGCAGGGGATGGAATTCAAACCCAGCAAAGATGAAAACAGAGATCCAGGTGATGTTTTTAGAAGTCGAGGAATGCCAAAGATTGCCAGCAAATCACCAGAAGGTAGTGGAAAAGCATGAATCAAGTTCTCCCTTATAAAACTCTTGAAAGGAACCATCCCTGTCCATGAAGACTTAATTTTGGACTTCTGCTCTCCAGCATGGTGAAACAAATTATTTATCTTCAAGCCCCTTGGTTTCTGACACTCTTGTTACAGATGCCCTAACCAACAAATATAGATTTGATCTGAAATGGTATGAAAAATGCATATCTCCAGCCTCATTACTCTCCTAAAATTTGCAAGCAATTACCTCCTCGGCCTTCTCACTGGCGTCTTAAACTGATCTCTGCATTCTCCATCCATACCCTAATCTGGCTCTTTCCCAGTTATTCACATCTGAGTAATGGCACCCAGCTACTGAGGTAAAAAACCGTGAAGTCACACTTTGAGAACTCACATCCAAAGACATCATGAAGCCTCGCTGACTGTAACTCCAGAAGACGTCTCCACTTCAGCCGTGTCTCACACGGCACCACTGATGCTCCAACACCATCCTTACCCACATGGCACTTTGTCCACCTGGATTACCAAAAAAATGAACGAGTGAAACACTTTTCTAGATGCTATAATCGTTTCCACTGTTTAGCCCATGATTAATTTTCCATACAATGATTAGTGTTATCTTTGAACAATTTATTAAAAAAATATATTTATTTGCTTGAGAGAGAGAGTGACTGAGTGAGAGAGAGGGAACCCAAGCAAGGGGAGTGGGGGAGGGAGAAGCAGACTCTTTGCTGGCAGGGAGCTGATGTGGGGCTCCATCCCAGGAGCACAGGACCATGACCTGAGCCAAAGGTAGATGCTTAACCAACTGAGCCATCCAGGCGCCCTATCTTTCAAAATTATAATGAGACTTTTTCTCCTTAATCTGCTCCAAACCTAACAACTATTTCCCAATAAACTGTAGCAATGCTTATAACATGCTCAAGCAGTGGTTCTCATGGGCTGGGGGAGCAGGCAATTTTGAGTCTCCTACTCCCCTCCTAGGGGTATTTCACAATTTCTGGAGACATTTGTGGGTGTTACAACATGAGGAGGGGAGCTACTGGCATCTAGTGAGTAGAGATGAGGGAGGCTGAAAGCATCCAGAATGCACAGGATACCCCAGAATGTGAATAGTGCTGGAACTGGGAAATTCTGAGCCGTACAGCCAGACTCCTTTTGACTCACAGCCTATCAATCGTCCATTGCTCATCAACTCTAGCCACATTTTCATTCACTCGCACTTAAGCCAAACATATTCCCAGCACAGGGCTTTTGCACCTGCTGTTTCTTCTACGATAACACTCTTATCCTAGATGTCATGGAGTTCAGCCTCTCACCTCATTCAGTTTTCTGTTAAAACTACCTCTCCAGAAAGGTCCCCACATAAAATAGCTCCTCCCTATCACTTATCCTGCTTTACTTTTAGGCCCATCATTATATATTTTCTTTTTATTTGAGTATCTAATTATCTCAACCAGCCCCACCACCACACCCTCAATATAAAAATGTAAGCTCCATAATTAATAGCAGGAGTTTTCTGTTTTGCTTACCACTATACCCTTAGCACCTAGAGCACCAAAACAAAGACAAAAACAAACTCTTTGAGAAATGAATGAATGAATGTGTTAGTTGGCATGGCTAGAAGTCAACAGGGACCCCGTGGTATGAGCACCTTTTATCAATATACAAATCCCAGCAGAACCAGAATTTGGTGAGTCATTGACAAGATCTCCACCCTTCCCTATCCTTTAAATGCAGTCTTAGACAATTATACACCCAGAGACCATTTGGACTAATCTCATCAGAGTCACACCAGAAGCTGTGTGACACACCAAAAGTCCTTTTTGCTCAGACTCTAACTTATATAGAAATACGTTCAAACCTCTGTTGGCCCATCTTCCACTCCACCACAGCTTCTGATACCCTTCCACTATACCTTCTGGGTCTCATGGCTACAGAGTAGCAAATACCTTCTTCTCCGAACATTCCTTCACATTCTCCAATATTTCATTTCCCTATGATACTACCTTGCAGTAAGTACATTCTTTTCCATACACCTTCTTACAACAGACCTCAAGGGAATCAGATGCCCTCCTTCCTCTTCCCTAAAAAGCCAGCTTGAATTGTATGTCACTTAATTATAGTACATATCGTGTTACTGCGTTACAATGGTCTTCCAAGGCCTGAGAAAATACCCTCTCCTTTAAAAGATTTACATCCTGGTGTTCACCATACGCTCTGTGAAACTTCCTCTTTTCAGAACTCTTGATGCTTTCAATCCTGATACAGATTATCCTTCCAGTACTCAGTCTTTCTACTCCTAAACCTACTCGTTGTCATGGTCTTAGGTAGACTTTGTAATTGTGAAAATATGCAATCTTTTTCATAGCCTCACTTTCAAGCATTCCCCTCTCTAAACATCCAGTTTTGTTTCTCCTCCAACTTAATCCTTCTAGTGACTAGCAAGCAGACTTGTAGTAATTCCTGACTTTTTCACGATATCCTACAGTTATATTCAAGATCCAGTCCACAGATCATCACCGTCACCTCTAAAGAACTTCTACTGTTTTTACACTTTTTATAAACATCATTAAATATTAAATCATCATTTAATTTGCAGTGACATAATCCAATCTTTAATGTTAATGAGAGAAAAAATACTGTGTCATTTTTAATAAGAAAATAATAGATATGCTCTTTGGGTTGAATGCATATAAACAAAGATGCAGAGACAAGAAAGTACAGGAGAGACATGTAGAGTAGATCCTTGAGTCAGGAATAGATTCAGTCTTGCTGAATAAAGAGGTTGTGTTCAGGTTAGTGCCAGAAGCTAAAAAGAGAAATATATGTCATTTCAAAAACTCGGGAACTTTGAATATAACACAAAGTGATAGAATTCATTTCTGAAGCAGATCACTGATGAAGTCGACTTTCATTGCGTAACAAGACCTGATCAAGGTGTTATCAGAATTTGCTCTTTTTATTTTAGTGTCCTGAAAAACATTTCTTTATGGTTAATTTAATAGAATCCTCCTGACAGTCACAAGCCTACATGACATAGTTTTTCATTAACTAATGGATATAAACGGCAAGAAGATATAAATAATATTCTGAGAGTTTTGCTGGAGGAAAACTGGTTATTTGCAAAGAAAAAAAAATCACATTATCGATCTTTCCTAGTCAATAGAGTAAGACAAATGGTGACCTTTTCTTCATTTAATAGCTCAAAATTATTGGTTGTATACTAAAAGAAACTGACTGGGAATGTGGCTTTATATTAATCTTATTTATAGTTTGTATTTTAGAGCTTCAAAACAATCATTAAAGGGTAAAAACATATCTGAAAATCACTGGTAATTTCAAAAGCTGATGAGATGCTTAGAAGTCCTTTCTTCATGTGTCTATAACTGAACACTGGTAATTAATCTACATCTTTGGTCTTGTTTGTCTTAATGGGATTTATCAGAATGAGAAGGTATTACAATGCAAAAATCTAATTAATATATAATGACTTTACCTTCTATGTCTATGTAATCACTTTTTCAAATTATTTTTAAATGCACTTCAACAAATTATCACTAAACAAATACACCTGAAACTAACGTTCACATCAAGATATGGAATCCCAAAAGCCTCTTTCACACCCCTTCCCAATTTCTTAATGTTCCCTGCCACTTATAGACAACCATAGTAATCACTTCTTAAATCTTCTTTATAGTCCTACCACATAAACTAAGATGCCAAAACACTACAGTTTTGCTTGTTAAAAACTTCATAGAAATTGAATTATATGGAATATAATCTTAAATATGGATTGATATTATGTTTGTGGAAATTATTCTAGCCATTGGGAAGTGCATTTATTTTTAATTGTTATGTAATATTCTATGGTATGATTATAACATGATTTTTTTTTAATTTTTTACTGATAGCATACACGGAGATTCATATCAATCAATATTGGCTGGGTCATGCCAAGGAAATAGAATTTTCAAGTCTCCATGGTCTAAGTCAACAAGATTGCCTCTCACTCATGCTTCATGCCCATTGCAGACTAGCTGCTAATTTACCACCTGAGTCATCAACCTTCTTTCAACACCCAGTATGACAGAGCAGTTACTATCTGGAGGGTTCCCTGATGCAGCACTGGTGAGGAGTGGGAGAAAAAAAGGCAAAGATGCATTTGCTTTTAAAGTTTCTACATGGAAATGATGCATGCCAGTTCTAATCACATTTCATCAACCAAAACATGTTACGTGGCCTTGCATGACTTCACAAGGCAAAGAAAGAAAGAAAAATCTTCCTGAAAAGTAGTGAACTGGATACTGAAGAATAATAACGTCTATCAGAAACTGTCCTTGATTTCTGCAAATACTTGGTTTGTTCAACCTCACATAATTAGAACATATTCACACTCACACTAATTAAAACAATCCACACGTTCCACGCAGCTCCTCTTTGAACTCAAAGTTCATTTGAGTTCTGAATAATATAAATTAATTTCTATGTCAGGTCAGGCTGTAGTTCTGCTTGACCCAGAGAACTAAAAGACTGTCCATCCAACAGCAGGAGACACATACATTCTTTTCAAGTACACATGGAACATTCTCCTGTGATAGATCATATGACAAGTCACCAAATGATTCTTAGCAAATTTAAGAAGACTGAAATAATACATAATATTTTTTCCAACCACAAGAATGGAAATCAAGAAGGGAAAGAAAACTGGGAAATTTGCAAATAAGTAAAAATTAAACCATGTACTTCTGAAAAAATTGTGTAAAAGAAACCAAAAGGGAAACCAAAAAATATGTTGAAACAAATACAAATGGAAACACAGTATACCAAAAATTATGAGTTAAGCAAAAGCAGTTCTAAAAGGAAAGTACATAAACTACATTAACAAAAAAGGATATCAGATAAACACCTAACTAAGCCCAAAGTTAATGGAAGAAAGAAAATACCAAAGATCAGAGTAGAAATAAGTGAAACAGAGACTCCCAAAAACAGTAGGAAAAAAAAATAAAACCAAGAGCTGTTTTTTTAAAGATTAAAAAAAAAAACAAAAACTGGTCAAACCTCAGCTGGACGAAGAAAAAAGAGAAGTTTCAAATTAATAAAACAAAAAATGAAAAGATGTGACATTACACCTGTGCCACAGAAATACAAAGGGTATTTAGATATTACTATTAACAATTATATGCCAACAAATTGGGAAAAACAAAAGAAATGGATACATTTCCAGAGACATAACCCACCAAGACTGAAATATAAAATAAGGTGAAATCAGAGAGGAAGACAAACCATAAGAGACTCTTAACTCAAGGAAACAAACTGAGGGTTGCTGGAGGGGAGAAGAAGGGGGGATGGGGCAGCTGAGTGACAGACATTAAGGGGGGGGCACATGATGGAATGAGCACTGGGTGTTCTATGCAACTGATGAATCACTGAACGCTATCTCTGAAAGTATTAATACACTATATGCTAATTAACTGAATTTAAATAAAATTATTTTAAAAAATCTGAACAGACCAATAATGAGAAAGAAGACTGAATCAGTAAAATTCTCCCCAAAAAAGAAAAGCCCAGGACCTAATGGTTTCCCTGGTGAATTCTACCAAACATTTGAAGAAGTATTACTGCTAATTTTATTCAAAGTGGGCCTTTATCTTACACCATAGAGAAAAACAAAAACAAAAACAAAATAAAAAGAGGGAACACTCCAAAACTCATTTTTTGAGGTGAACATTACCCTGATGCAAAACCAGATAAGGACACTACTAGAGAAGAAAAATATAGACCAGCATCCCTGATGATTATAAATGAAAAATTTTCAATAAAATATTGGCAAAATGAATTCAACAGCACAACAAAAGGATCATATACCATATCCAGTAAGATCTATCCCTGGGACACAAGCATGGTTGAAAATACACATGCTAATAGACAGGATACACCAAACTAATAGAATGAAAGATAAAACCATATGATCTTCTCAACAGGTACAGAACAAGCACTTAATAAAATACAACATCCTTTCATAATAAAAATGCTCAATAAATTGGATATAGGAAGAATAGCAATATCAAAATCAATGAAATATTTAAAAATAAATCTAAGTAGGTAAAAGGTAACGAAACTATGACTTCTATAAAAGAAGTTGAAGAAAACCCAAATAAATGGAAAGACATCAATGTTTATGGATTGGGCCGAAGACGGGACTACCGCCATGTGTTCTAGATAGCGGTTTTCCAGTTTGGGGTCTTATTTTCAAGTCCTCAATTTATTGAGTTGACTTTTGTGTATAGTGTAAGGTAAGGTCTGTTTTCATTCTGTGGCATGTGGGAATCCAATTTTCCCAATGCCATTTATTGAAGCTACTATGATTTCTCCATTGAATCTACAGGATCTTTTGTCAAATAGAAGCTGAACATACATGTACGGGTTTATTTCTGGGCTCTTGATTTTTCCCCCCTTGGTCCATGTCTGTATATATGGCAACACCATGCTGTTTTGATTACTAAAAATTAATATTATTAAAATGTCAGTACTACCCAAAGCCATTTGTGAATTCAATGCAATCTTTATTAAAATTCTAATGACATACTTTAATGAAATAGAAAAAAATATCCTAAAATGTGCATATAACTACAGAAGACCTTGAATACCAAAGCAAACGTAAGAAAGAAGGACAAAGCTGGAGGCAACACATTTTCTGATTTCAGACTGTACTATTATTCTGATCCCTGGTTTTAGAACTCTACTTTAAGACTCTTAAATTCCTCCCTCTTGGAGGTCCTTATTTCTGTTTTTGTTTTTTTTTTTTTAATTTGGTTTTTAGCTTTATCTGAATAGAGCTTTGTAGAATATGCTTTAGATGTTTTCTCCATTAATTTCTCATCTACCTTCCCACACATTAGAGTTTAGAGGATCTACAAGGTTGCTTCAAATTTCAAATAGCTACTTCTCTTCGAGCCAGGAATTCCATTAGCAATATGATTACCTCAAAAACTCAATTTTCTATATTTGATTTGTGTCAACTCCACAATGTAGTTGCTAGATATACAGTGTTTTAGGGCCTACTTCTGAGATATACCATAATTTTGTTTCTCACCCCTATGTCTCTTTTTGACAATCAGTCTCTCAGTACTCTATGTAAGACAGTCAGCTGGACTCCAAAGGGGAGGAACATCTTAATCTCTGCTTTCTAAGCTATTTAGTGAATTTGAAAGATACATTTTTAGTGTTTCATTTTTTTTTTAATTTAATCAATGGTTAGGACACTTGCTTTGATTTGACTCTTACTAATAGAATAATTTTAATAAAGGTTAAGTTAAAACACCTTTTGATTTCAGACACAAATCCGACTTGCTCGGATATTCTTGTAACAGTTAACAAAAGTACTTTTCAGCAGTGGTCACTTATTCAGGTCACAAACCCTGCTGTGTTGTTCTCATCTAGGACGAGGCTGGCTTATTTCAGCTAGGCTCTTACGCATCTACAGGTAGTTTTCAATAGAGCAAGGGGGTGTAGGTTCCTGAATGGCCTCCCGTATCTGGCAGTTAGCCAGCTGCCACATGGGGCAACAGATGTGATTTGGCCATATGTAACTCATCACCTGCCAGGCACACTTAGGTCTGTTCACATAGCAATAACACTGCAAGAATAATAAGCTCCAATGCTCAAGAGGTTTTTAAGCTTCTGTTTACATCTTATTTGTCAATGTCTCAATGGCCAAAGCAAGTTTTATGGTCAATAAGAGATGGAAAAATAGGTTCTACCTCTTGATGGGACTTATGGCCATGTACTGTGGCCATTTTTGCTCACTGCCATATTATTGGATTTATACTACCAGACTTAATCTGCTTATACTTGCTTAGGATTTTTGGGTGTTAGTGTAGGAGATAGGCTTGTATTACACTTCATGAATTGTGGAATGTTTCTGATTTTCTGCTCTCTAAAATAGTTTGCATAATATTAGCATTATTTCTTCCTTAAACATTTGAATTTATTCACAGTTAATTTTGGTTATTGTTTGCATGGTATATCTTTTCCCATTTTTAATATTCAACTTCATTTATTCTTTACTTTTAGACATATAATTTGCAAATATCACAAACCTGACTTTAAAAAAATTTATTCTATTGGTTTTTATCATTCATATGGGACATGTATTCCCTTTTTTTTTTTTTTTAATATAACTACTGGCATATTGTATCTACCCTTTCTCTTTTCTTGTTTGATCTGGATTTATCCTCATTGGTTCAAGGTCATTATTCTGTTTCTGGTCCTCTGTCTGAAGATATTTATTTCCTATTTTCCCTACTTGGAAATTGTGTATTTTAATTATGCATTTTAGTGTTTACCTAGAAGATTATAACATGCATTTGTCACTTATTGGAGCCTAAACTGTTTTTTTAGAGCCTAAATTTCATCTGCAATTTATCTTACTCTCAACGTGAGAGGTCAGAATACTGACTTTGTTTACTCCCCGTTTCCCATTTTTTTATTTTATAATTTTTTCATATTATGCTACAAATACCAAAAAAATTATTTTTTAAGTTTTATTTATTTTCATGTATTTATTTTAGAGGGGGAGAGGTAGAGAGAGTATCTCAAGCAGATTCCCCACTGAGCTCAGAACCCTACATGGGGCTCGATCTCACAACCAAGAGTCAGACAAAACCAAAGAGATAAAATAAACAGACAAATAAACAGACAAAACCAAGAGTCAGACACTCAAGTGACTGAGCCACCCAGGCACCCCAGAAATTAGTAATATTTTTAAGTCATATTCATTTAGATTTATGCACATATATACAATTTCTTTTGCTATTCCTTTTGGCATATCTGAAATACTACATGGGTCCTTATTCTCTATATTGAAAGAGCTCCTTTTGTATTACCTTCAATCTTTCTTCCTCTGGCTGTTTTTTTTTTTTTTTTTTAAAGATTTTATTTATTTATTTGACAGACAGAGATCACAAGTAGGCAGAGAGGCAGGCAGAGAGAGAGAGAGGAAGAAGCAGGCTCCCTGCTGAGCAGAGAGCCTGATGTGGGACTCGATCCCAGGACCCTGAGATCATGACCTGAGCCGAAGGCAGCAGCTTAACCCACTGAGCCACCCTGGCGCCCCCCTCTGGCTGTTTTTAAGACAGTTTCCTTATCTTTAGCTTTGGGCATTTCACTAGGATATAATAAAATGTGATATATAATATATACAATACTATGATATGTAATAAAGTGATATATATTACATACATAACATAATATAATTGAAAACTGTATTCTTACTCCTTCCTTTCATCCTTTTGTAACTCTCCTAGAAGACACAGGGCATCTTAAATTTGTAACACAGTGTATCTCACCAGTTTTGGAAAGTTGGTAAATCTTTACCCTGGTAAATTTACTTTTATCTCATTTCTTCTTCACCTTTTCCTGTAACTCAAGTTATACAAAATTTAGAGATTTCAACTCTATCCTTTTTATCTCCAACTCTATCATATTTTCCAAATTTTGTCTTGCCTTTTCTTTTTTTCTTCTGATCCATGCTTTGGTTTTAATTTTCTCTTTGACTTTTTCTAATCTATTTATCTTTATCCACTGAGACTTCATTTTAATTATTCTATTTTTCATTACCATAGTTATAATTTTGTGGGGCTTTTTATACTTTTTCCTCTCCCTCTGAAGAAAAATTGCTCTTTTATCTTTTGAACGCTACAAGGACAAAAATTTAAACTGAGTCTAAAATTTCAATATCAAAAACTCTGGAAGGTCTCCTTGTCTAGTACTTTTGTTATTTTTTGTTGTTGTTTATGTTGTCTGTCTCCTTAGGTGCCTTAATTGTATTATAAAACCGTCAAGGATGCCAGGGTGGCTCAGTTGGTTGTGCATCCGACTATTAATCTTGGCTTATGTCATGATCTCAAGGTCAGTGCACCAGGCTTTGCGTTGGGCATGAAGCCTGCTCAAGATTCTCTCTCTCTCTGCCCCTCTCCCCTCAAAAAATTTCATGTATTCTATTTTAAAACTGCCCTTTGCAATTACTTGGGAGCTGGGATGATATTTTTCTTACCCAAAGAGTGCATATGTTGGGTTCTCTCAATTAGATGGAGTGAAAGAAACTAGATTCCTTCAATTTGTAGTTTAAAGAATGAAATGATTCACAGCAAAGCTACACTGACTACAATGTGTTGCATTTTAAAATGTAACTTGTAATCAGTGGTCTAGGTACTACTGTTCAACCCTCTATAAGAGACTGAGTGCTTGGGATTACCCAATAATTCATCCTCATCCCCAAATAGAAGTAGGATTAATGACTATACTTCCTGGTTCTTCACTCTGGTTCCAGTTTCTGTTTCTCTTAAAAATATGGTTCTTTAAACAAAACATAACAAAGCAAAAAAACATTCACTGTGGGAGCTGAGCAGGGTTGCCTCTACTAGATTGCATTCTTCCTGCCAGAGATATTTGCTGTTCCATTGGTTCCCTGTGAGGTTCATTTAACACTGTGTAGCAAATCTCTTTATGTCCAGAAAAAAAGATATGCACAGCCCTAGGCATATTCCTTCAATAGAAGGATTCATAATAGTTTAGGATTTGCAACTTAATGGAGTAAAACTTCTCCCACAATACCCTTAACTGAGAACCAAGTTTACATCAAAATGGTTTTCATAAGGGGTTTTTCATATGTTAACAAGCTTCATTACTTCAGAAATTTGATTTAGGAAACTCAAAGAAAACAAAACAAAAAAATCACAAGCTACACTTAGTCTCCACTTCTCACTAAAATGAAGAGCAGTGTTTGAGCCATGTCCTTGTTACCAAAGACCCATTCATTATTGAGTATCTGTTTCAAAGAATGATAAGCACTTCAGGACCCAGGAGAACAACAGTCCTATCAGCTTGGTCCATTTGGCGTCTGTCTTTATCAACTGGCACAAAGCATATTCTCAACAAAATTCAACGGCTGGCAGGAATATTTCACTGCTATCTTCTGTGTATTCATCAGGAAGTAGAGCAGCCTACCCAACTCAGACAGAAGGGTGCCCATCTGATTTGTAAAGGCCTCCAAGAAAGGCATGCCACTGCCACCCCTCAGAAGCCTTTTCCGTATCTCCTGGAGTCCAGCTGGGCCCCTGAAAGCTGTTTGCTCACCAGCTGCTACTGCTTCCACTGCTCTGGCCAGAAACACACTGGCCATCTTCCATGTCAGCAGGCTGTCTTCTTACTCATTTCTAGAACAGCACAGGGGGTGCTGAAGATATCTTGTCTAAGCTCTGCTGCAATAATTAAAAATAACTGATTCCAAAGCACTGAAGAGGTTAAAAGACAAACCATCCAATAAATGACCCTTACATACATTTCACCTGATGAATCTGAACAAATCTTCTCACAATGAATATAAGGAGATGAAAATACAATTGTCATTTAATTTCTACCGGGAAGATAGTTTACATACTCAGATGAGATGATTTTTCGCTTCCGATGTACTTCCCATGATTATTTTCCTCATCATCTTCTTTCTTTAATGGGAAAACACTACGACTTTACAACTGGTATGTCGACTGCATAACCTTTGGAAAATGATGAACTCAATTTTATTACTTATTCTTCCCGATAAATATTACTTTTACATTTGGACTATGGCAACAATTTCTTCTGCTTGAATGCGAGACTAAGAAAAACCCTTAGTTTTTCTGTTTAATACTAAATAGATACCATATGGTGATTGTATGTCACAAAATATAGCTTGATTTACTAATTAAAATAAGATCATGAACATTAATAAACACTTCATCATTCAAAGTAAAGATTTATTCCTGTCCTATTCCAATACCACCTTTAGATCCACATGAGAGAGACCCTTGCCCTAGATCCCATGTTTCACAAAAAATACTAGCTAGAAGATTTATCTGAGAATATGGGTGTGTCTGCCATGTGGGAGTCTGGCCCAAGGCTGGGGAAGCATCATTCATAACCCTTGTGGTTAATACCATCTAGAGCACAGTAAACACATATTCAACTCTCTTATCCTATGTTCTTGAAACAAAACTGTGAATATCGTGAAGATTTAAGCGTTGTGTCATTACTAATGTCAGAGACAGACACTACATGCGATTGCTGGAGTAAATGAATCAGTAGAGATTGCATCATCCTGCTGGAAGTGTGTCATAGACAGGGGCTCCTTACTAGAAAATACTATTGATTTATCGGCCAGGTTTCTATTAGTAGCATGTCTACCAGAAAACTTATTTGGGTAGCCTGTCTTCTCCTCCCAGCCCGCCCCAGATCTGACAATAGGAGAAAAATGGACTGTAGGTCAACCACCTAACTGTCTTTCCCAATAAGAGAAAAAGCAATCAATTTGTCAAATTCTTCTCAAGAGAGTATTAACATAAAAGATTTTGCATACTGAGGTTTTATTTTCGGGTAGCACTAAATGTCTATTTTCTTGCTTTTAGGGTTCGGTTGATGGTTCTGGAAGTATTCACGAATTAAACTGTCACTTAAAATAGTTACTTAAGAATATTTTGCAGCAACACACAGTTCAGAATAATCTAAAATATCTTGATAGATAAAAAGGTATATAGATAAATGATAGATATAGATGGACCTACATTTGTGAAAGATGATAACAATCTTTCACAATATTGAACATGTCTAGGTATAACTTTAATAGAGAATAAAAACTGATAATTTATATGATACATGAAAATATTGTATTTCCCATTATAATTGGAGTTTGTTACATTAGGTCCATCACATTTATCTCTGTATGATATGTGTTATCATAATTGTATCCTGATAAAAGTATTGCTTTGTTAATTTTATTTTCTCTGCAATCAGTCAAATAAAGTTTCCCTGAATTAAAGTAATAATTTAAAAAAATCTATTTACAGTAATTCAAGAAAGGTAGTCTAATTTACCCAATAGATCATATTGTGTGAAAATGTTAAATACTATAACTAGCTAATTTTCTGAAATGAAAACAATAAAAATATATATATATGGAAAAAGACATGAATTTGTAGACTTTTTTTTCTTTTTTCTTTTTGTTTTTAAGAGAGGGAGGAGGGGGTGCAGGGAGAAAATCTCAACCAGGTTCCACACCCAGCAAAGAGCCCAATGTGGGTTCAATTCCACAACCATTGAGATCATGACCTGAGCTCAAATTAAGAGTCAGACGCTCAACTGACTGAGCCACCCAGCTGCCCCAGATCCTTTTATTTATTTATTTAAAGATTTTATTTATTTATTTGACAGAGTTTTATTTATTTATTTGACAAGTAGACAGAGAGGCAGGCAGAGAGAGAGGAAGGGAAGCAGGCCTCTGGCTGAGCAGAGAGCCCGATGCTGGGCTCGATCCCAGGATCGTGAGATCCTGACCTGAGCCGAAGGCAAAGGCTTTAACCCACTGAGCCACCCAGGTGCCAAGACCATTTTATTTTTTGATTGCGCATCTAGCATTGCTGGCCCAGCCCTGCACACCCAATCCTGGATACTGGTAGCTAATTCTATCACCTTTGATATTTTGACAACTTTAAAGAAGATAATGTTGTGGATTTAAATGTATTTGTTTTATATCGTCACTATAAAGGGTTTGTCAAAGTAGGACAAGAGAACATTATTTCACAGTTAACTTAATGTGTTAACTTTTAAATACTTAGAACTATCACATATGGGCTTCGTTTGTATTCTTATCTTGGTCCTGTAACTGTTAGAAGAGGAGGTCTTTCCTCTCCAGGCTGAGGTTGTGCTTGCTGGCTGCCCGGCTTTGAAAAAGGAGCATATCTATTTTTAGTTCCTTTCCTGAGAAACGCCTCCTTCCCAGTGAGAAAACTACTCTTATCAGTCTTTGTTTGGGCTTCAAGCAGGAAGAGAATGAGAGCAGCTGGTCTTCTGACCATCAGAGACTGATGTAGTTTTGTGTCATGGGGTGTTCTCACCTATGGTTCTCACACAGCCGCAGGATGGTTTCCCACGCCACCTACTCCCTCCTAAGGTTATCCAGAGAGCCCTCCATGTAAGACCCTGATGTGGAAATCCCTTTAATCCTCACACTTCTTAAGTGGACTTTTCAAACGTCTGTCTCTCCCTACACTATGGTCCACTCTTAGCTTGACCCGTTCTGGAGTGCAAGCCAATTCCAAAGCAGCAGTGCTTGCTGACGGTGGGCTCACCACCAAAGCACATATGTTTCTTGCCCTCACACCTCAGACCATGGTGGCATTTTGCTGAAGCCTTTTCTATCTTGCTTAAGAAACTCAGCCAGTTCCCTTCCCACGGGAGGAAAGGCAATGTTGCTTGTAATGCTACTTCAAAAACAAAAAACAAAACAAAACAAAACAAACAAAAACAACCAAACAAAGAACTCCACAAAATTTCTCCCCTTTCCATATTCCTTTTGGTATCTTTGATCTGGTTGAAGTATTTATGTCACACTCGTTTTGGTAGCTATACTTGCGTATTGATAATATCATATTATTGAGACACAATGGGATTTTAAAATCCTGTCACATCTGTGAATGTTGTTATATTCATGTGCTATTTCATTATTCTAATGTTAATGTAAAATATAGTCATAAAATGATAGTGCTAGAAAAAGTCTTTTGAAAATAACTATATTTCTTAGCTAGCAGCGCACATCAGCAGATTCCAATACATGAAAAATACATGACTAGGCTTCACCACTAGGGACCGTGACCCTGCAGTTTAAAAAAGAGGAACAACTCGTCTGTTGTGTAAAAGGTGGACAGTTGATTTTGATGCCACCCCCATTAAAGAATTGCCAGTAGATTTTCATCTCCTTTTACAAAGCAACAAACAGAAGACCAGAGAGAAAAAGAGCAGGAACTGCATCAGCAACAGGAAAGGCTGGGGACTAGAAGCCTCTAACTTCTTGCCCCATGGTCTTCTCCTGTGTTAAATGGTGATCAGCTATGACCACAGCCTCTCTGATGGTAAGTACTTTTTGTTCACCAGTATAATTATTTCTCATCAGTCAGGGATTCCACAAGCAGCAAAATATCCCCAAAAGAGTGTTAGAGGAAATCAGTATATTAGGAGGGCAGGATAGAAATTCACTATGTTGTTCTAAGATAGAAAACAAGCATGTCCTAAAGAAATACAAGTAATTCTTATAGTCTATAAAAAAGTCATTTAGTGCTATAGGCTGTCAGCATTTGCAACATCACCAGATGAGTAATTCTCCTAGTTCATGGCTCACAAAACAAATTAACTGTTACATTCTACTACTAAAGTACCACCTGAATGCTAATCTGGAGAATTTGACTTGCAATTAGGTTGTCTTCATCCTTTTTTTTTTGGTCTCATAATAGTAATACTGCCAGTAAAGGCAAAGTCTTCAGAATGATAAATGTGCGTTATTGACAGGACTTAAAAAGGACCAATATTGGAGTAAACATTGATGTCCTTCAAATAAATAGATCCTTAAAATGGAAGTATGTACTTTCTCTTTTCAGAGCATTCCCTCAGCAAATGCACAAAGTTTTCTGAGATAATTATCAGGATTATCCTTAATGTCTTATAGGAAAATGTATACATTTGGATCAGATGTTAGTATCAGGCAGTCTAAAAACACAGGAAAGGGCATAGGTTGTTAAAGTTTTTGTTTGTTTGTTTGTTTGTTTTGGCAGAGCGAGAGCACACAAGCAGGGGGAGCAGGACGCAGAAGGAGAGGGAGAAGGCGGCTCCCCGGCTGAGCAAGGAGCCCAATGCAGGGTTCCATCCCAGGACCCTGGGATCGTGACCCAAGCTGACGTTATGACACTTAACTGAGCCATCCAGGTGTCCCAAGGAATTCCTAATGACTGAGGTATGCTACCTATCACTCTTTACCACCTGTCTTTTGAGGCTGCTTGCCTGAGATGCAGTGTCATCCCAGGTAGGAGCTTTGTCACCTGAGCAAGCATTTCAGGCTTTCTCATTCCTGAGCTTTATCAAAAGATTATCAGCACACAAGTCTTCTCATTTTCCTTCATGTATCTGACCTCTCCTGCCACAGAAACACCTACTTTCTCAATTTCAACTGACAGTCTGCATCCTTCATCCGTCCCATAGCTATTTACTGAGCACCGAGCACGTACCAGACCCCGTTTGAGGCACTGGGGATAAAGAATCAAAGAGCATGGAAGAAAATCAACAACAAAAACACTGTCCTCACAGAGCTCACAGTCGAGGAGGACAGCACATGGCACATTTCACCAAGCAGATACACTGCTTGTGAGACACACTGCTCTTTTGTATCTCTTATGTGCAATTAAACTCTAAGATTCTGGGACGCCTGGGTGGCTCAGTTGGTTAAGCGGCTGCCTTCGGCTCAGGTCATGATCCCAGCGTCCTGGGATCGAGTCCCACATCGGGCTCCTTGCTCGGCAGGGAGCCTGCTTCTCCCTCTGCCTCTAGCCTGCCACTCTGTCTGCCTGTGCTTGCGCTCTGTATCTCTCTCTCTCTCTCTCTCTCTCTCTAACAAATAAATAAAAATATTAAAAAAAACAAAACAAAAAAAAAAAAACTCTAAGATTCTGTCCACTGCAAGTCACACCCGATTTCGGACATGTTCAACTGTGAAGAAACATGTCTTGAAGTGAATAAAACATCTTGTAGGGGGAAAAAAAAAATATTCAAGGGCTTCCAGGTGTTTTCAGTTTTACTTAAGGTGATCATTCCTAAGCCCAAATGCCTTCTGCAATGTTCACCCACCCACTGGACTTTGCAGGCTACAAGGTCATGAGGGTCTTTAATTTCAACATATCCAAACCCTGCTCTCCGTGAAATATGTGACATCCATGAATGCTTTTCCCTGGATCATACAGGACTCTTTTCTCTCTCGGTTAATCAACAAGTCTTATCAATACAACCTCTAAGATGTTTCCAGTACCTCCATTTTTCCTAGCCAGTGCCCTGATTTATGACTTCTATATCATATATTCTGAATCATATTATTTTGTACTAACTAGTCTCCTCAATACAACATCTGTCCTGTCTCTAATATACATTCCATAATACTATGTTCATCTTTTGGCACCTGGATGGCTTAGTCAGTTATCCATCTGAATCTTTTTTTTTTTTTTAATATTTTATTTATTTGACAGACAGAGATCAGAAGTAGGCAGAGAGGCAGGCAGAGAGAGAGAGGGGGAAGCAGGCTCCCTACTGAGCAGAGAACCCGACGCGGGGCTCGATCCCAGGACCCTGGGATCATGACCTGAGCCGAAGGCAGTGGCTCAACCCACTGAGCCACCCGGGCGCCCTTATCCATCTGAATCTTGATTTCAGCTCAGATCACGATCTCAGGGTCTTGGGATGGAGTCCCACGCTGGGCTCAGCACTTAGCGTGGAGCCTGCTAAAGATTCTCTCTCTCCTTCTCCCTCAGCTCCTCCTCGCTGTGTTTCTCTGTCTAAAAATACAATAATAATACTATTCCATCTCTATAAATATTTGACTTTCAGGTAGCATTAAGTCACCCTTATTATTAAAAAAAAAAAAAAAACCCTCCATAGGCTATTACTTGGTAAATGGAAAAGTTCTATTACTTTAGCAAAGCATTTATTACTACTCATGGCAGGATTTCAGCCTATTCTTCTCATCTCAACTGCTTTTATTCCCCTTCGCTCTCTACAGGATGCTTTGGCTGCAACAAATTACTTGCTTTTGCTCAAAAATGGTATTTATTGATGAACCTTTGAGCTTCTGTCCATACTGGTGTCCTTGAGTTCAATTAATTCCTTGTTACCCACCCTCCTGTATGTTTTCATTGTTAATCCTTTCTCCAATTTATCAACTAAACTGAAATCACCTGCTTTTCATCTACTCCTGCTGTTTTTGTACGGCTGTTTACTACAATCTACCATAGTTTCCTGTCTCCCTCACTCTACTGCAAACTCCTTCAAAGTGTTATTTAACTTCTGTTTTAGAACTGAAACCTCTGATTGTGAATTTTCATTTTATTACCTACAAATTATGTGGCTTAAAACTTCTCAATCTCTTTAAATCATAGTTTCTATATCCATAGAAGTGGTAGAGAATTTTAACAAGAAATATACAACATTGTTTCTTTAATCCATGGACGTCTGACCTGTGAGGACAGGGAGAGAGTGCAGGTAGTGCAGCTGAGTCTATTTTGTGTAGTAACATTTATGTTGCATCAAGGATACTTTACCAAATAATAATAAAAGAGATAGTAATATAAAAATGAAAGTTAAAAAACAATTTAAAAAGACAGAAACAATGCAAATAACAAATTCTGATTAATAAAGAACAGAGAACATTATGTCAAATTTAATTAAGGAAAAAAGTAAAATTAAAAGATATTAAGTTACAGTGAAATGAAAAACATAAAAGAAGCTATAAATACACTATCTTATAATCACTAGACAACTCTTAATCAATAGTCAAAAACAACTGCCAAACTATTTTCCAATATAACATCTACATATTTTTGTTTTTAATACCCCGATTTGTGATGCTTGCATTTTTTACAGTTTTGCTTTACTGTATGAGATAGCCCTTCACAGACTATTTTTCACCCCATTACCACTGTACCAGAATCAGATTATATATATTTGCTTTTTCTTCAAGGTACTAAAAAGACATACTGACCACAAGAGAGGATAACTGAGACATGTTAACTCAGCTGTATTCCCTAGAAATAAATCCGAAATGCAGCTTATCAATTCTACCACATTTCATGATAATTTGAGCAATAGTTATTTTTAATTTGCTAGTTTTTAATCAACACAACACATGCATATGACTTTAAATAAACAGATAGTCTTACAAGCAGTTTAATACCCCAGAAGAAAGCACTTTGTTATTTCTGGGTTAAATTTTTAAAGATGATAACCATACATCTATAAGTAATACGCCTGTATGAACTCTTAGTATTGTATCAGTTAGTATATGTGCTGCCGAAGCGAGCACAGTATTGTATCAGTTAGTAATTATACTTGACTGATAAGAACAAAACTCCAAAATAACAGTAGCTTAAACAAATCAGGAACATGTATGCACACTGGTAAGGGCAGAACTCTGTCCCTGCCTCCCAAAAGGAGGTCTATCTTTTGGAGTCTATCTTTTGAAGACTTAACCCTCAGTAACCTAGTTAGTTATAAACCTATATAACCTATATACCTATATAACCTAGCTAGTTATAAAACTAGCAAATTAAAAATAACCTTAGAATGTGACTGTATTTAAACATAGGGACCTTAAAAGGTAATTTAATTAAAAGGGGCTGTTGGATGGGCCCTAACTCAATGTGACTAGTGTCCTTATAAGAATGATTATGACAGGGATGCCTGGATGGCTCAAGAATGTTAAGCATCTGCCTTCAACTCCAGTCATGATCCCAGGGTCCTGGGATGGAGTTCCACATTGGTCTCCTTGGTCAGCGGGGAGCCTGCTGCTCCCCCTGCTTGTGCTCTCTGTCAAATAAATAAATAAAATATTAAAAAAAAATTATGACATTCACAGAGATGCCAGGAACGTGCACATACATAGAGGGAAGATCCTGTGAAGAGGTAACAAGAGGATGGTCTTCTAAAAGCCATGGAGAGAAGCCTAGGGAGAAACCAAACCTGCCAACACCTTGATCTTGGTAGGCCTTCCAGCCTCCAGAACTACGAGAAAATAAATGTCTATTGTTTAAGCTGTCAGGTCTGCCTGTTACGGTAGCTGTCTTCGTCCATTATGGCTACTATACCAAAAATACCACAGACTGTGGGAGCTTAAGCAACAGATGTTTATTTCACACAGTCCTGAGGGCTCCTAAGTCCAAAATCATAGTGCTGCTAAATTTGGTTGTTGGTGAGAACCCTCTTCTTATTTTGCTGATGAAAACCTTGTTGTATCCTCTTATACCACAGACAGAGAAAGAGAATGCAAACACCAACCCAAGTATGAAGGCCCCATATTCATGACCTAATTACTGCCCCAAAGACCCCATCTCCTAATACCATCACAGTGGGTGTTAGGTTTCAATATATAAATTTTGGGGTGACACATTTTGTCCACAGTAGCAGGCCTAGAGCTAAAACACCCACACCCACATATTCTCCCCACACATCCCAACATGACTTGGACTCTAGAAGCTGGCATGATAGTTTGGCCCTGGCAAGATGAAGAGACCAGGCCCTTCCACGTTTTTTGCTCTACCACCCCTTGTGATTGACTTTCATATTAAAGCTTAATTCAGGAACTCAACGTGGCTGTTCAAGATGAGCTGTAGCCAGAAAGTGACATTCCAAGCAAGGAGGGAGGAAGCTTTGTAACTTTAAGAGTATTATAATATCTTCCTATTGATCTATTTCTAGCTGGAAGGCTAATTCTTTCTCTCATGTACATTCACTCTGTTCAAGTTACAGTGTAAAACAGTTTGGAAAGGGGAACAGTTTAGTACATTGTATCTAGACATGCAATAAATATTAATTAGGATATTTATTCCCATCATTTTGCAAGTGATGAAATATAGGTATAAGTTTTGAGAATAGGCCTAGGTACAGTGTTTTTCAATTGCAAAAGTAGTCACTTGGCTTTTTTTTTTTTTTTCCAAAAATTGATGCTGCTAATACTCAAAACTTCTTGCAAATTTCTTTAAAAAGACATCTCTTCCATTTTCAGACCTAACCAAAGCCCAATTTTTCCCTTCTCCTTTGTGGTATCCTCAGATCCTTCAACAAGCCATTTTTCACTAGGACATCCAAGAGCTATTCTGGTACAAATATTTCAAAAAGCTTGGGCTATTTCTATCCTTAACTTGGAATTACAGAAGTCCGGTTGGCCCATATTACTATGTTAGTCTAAAAGTCCGGTTGGCCCATATTACTATGTTAGTCTCTCATCAATACAGTGGACTACCACCATAATATTTGAAATACTCCCTAAGGATAAGAAGAGAGTGAATTGATAAAAGAAAAAAATATGATTTTCTACAAGAACGGAGAAGTACATGTGTGTGAATTACTATGCACAATATGCAGAAGACTATTAAAACACATATTCCCTTAGCCTTCAGAAAACTGGTTCAAATATTCCATATACAACAGAACTGCAAAATTGCACCATATCTCAATAATTTTCCCAACTAGCACAACATATTATTTAAATTCTAGAATAACTTATTACAAAGAATAATTTTAATTTCCAAGTAATTTTAAGTCATAGTTATAGAGATTGTCAGAGATTTCTTTTTTTACTATTTAATTCTTACCGTTCTAAAAGATGTTTTTGTCTCTCTCCTTTATAATGATTAAAAGGGGACAGTAGGAAAGGCACATTTTGAAACTTACCTGTAAGGCACAAAACTAATGATCTAAGATCTTTTCCATTTTTTTTCTAAATTTTGTGTAAATTATATTTCTTCATGAACAATAATAAACATAGATAACAGTTTTGGTTCTTGTTCCACTTTTTGTATTTGAAATATATTTGGTCTTTTTTTCCGCCACTATAAAAAGAACTTAACATTTCTAACATTTTAGATTAAGAGAAATTATTTGGTAGATTTAAACTCAAACTTCAAGATACTGGCCAACAAGACAATATCCATTATGCATATGTATGTTTGTGTACATAAACTACATGACAGTTTGGATAATAAAAATTTTAAAAAGGCTTATGATTAAATTTAATTTGTATGAAGGGCTTACTTGAAATGGAAAATAAAAAACCCTCATATATATTTGAAATTACATCTTCCCTCCTAAATACATTCTTGCTTTCTTTATCTAATGGACATCCTTTCCCCAACAGACAGATACACACACCTGGTTTCATTACCATAGTAGGATTTCCAGAGAGATGGAATACATGACCTCAATTTCCCTCTCTGTAAATACCATGTAAAGATGTAGACAAGATGTTCAGCCATAACTGCAGTTACTGTATTTTTTATTGGCTGAACTTAGGAGTATCAGGCTTTTATATCCACATTTAACCTCCTGACATCCCTAGAGGATTGGTCTTCTATTATAATTTCACTACTAAAAATAAGTGAATATTAGGAACATTAATTATTTAATTGAACTAAGTGAAAACAAACTATTGAGAATATTGTATATTATAATGTCAGAAAAAAATTACTTTTCAGATTAAAAATGCATCAATTAAAAAAAATAATGGCTACTTCACATATGATAGGGAGCATCAGTATCATTTCCTTTGCTTCAAAGATACAGATCTCCAACCATAAGGCACTTCTGCTTTCACATTATAATTATTCATAAATTTAATAACTGATATTGAATCAAACAGTATCTGAATACTGTTTGATTTAATATCTGATGTGAACCTCTCACTTTGCATCCATGTTGCTAGGTGTTGGGAAGGCAATGCTGAGCAAGACTGTTTTCATGGAGCTTACAATCTACTGTGGGAGCTAAATGTGGATCCCCGAATCAGAGATGGTATGGAGAGGGTGAGACATGTGTTGTGATGGAGAGGAGTCTGATGCTCTGAGATGAAAGAACACAAGAAAATAAGATAGACCAGAGATCAAGCAAGGCTTGTCCAAGAGGAAAAAAAAAAAGACCTCAAACTGAGCTCTGATACATGTCAAGTACTAAAAGAGAACTCTCAAGGAGAACATTCCAGATAGAGGTGGAGCAAGAGTAAAGAGCCTAGGAAGGCACATATCGAATGTGAGACATTTCTGAAAGCAGTCCAGTGCAGCTAGGCATAGAACCATGGGAAGAAAGGGAGCACAGCAGGGGAGGAGCAGAGCCATGCAGAGCCCTGTAACCACTATCACAAGGTTGTTCCACTCTTACAGCAAAAAGAAGCTGTTGGACAGCTGGAGTCAGATCTGGTCTTCAAAAAAAAAAAAAAAAAAAAAAAGCATAGTAAGCAAACTTTGTTTTAGTCTAGCAAGAAATGATGACAGCTTTAGAGATGCTGATGACAGCAGACATGGGAAAAAGGGATGGAGTCAAAAGACAGAAAAGGTCACAATGAGAGGATCTGATGACTTGTATGAGGGATGAGATCAGGGAGGGGGAGAAGGTCAGGGGTGAATTCTAAATCCCTGCAGGGATCCTTAAAGTCCTTCAAACTTCAGGTTTCTAACTCATGGTCTGTCCTCAAAAGCCTAACCCTCTTTCAACATTCTTTACCTAGGGAATGGCCTCCCCCACGCACTCATGAGTTTGAAGGACTTTAAGAATCTGTATCAGTTACAAGTCCACTGAGGAGACAGAAACATACCTGTAGTTTCAAGAAGGAAAATTAACAAAGAATGTTAAACTAGGTATAAAAATTATTAACAAATGAAAACGTAAAGAAAAAAAATAAGATATCCCAGAGGTGTAAACTGCAGGAACAGGGGCCATCTCTCCAGCTGAGTAAAGACAAGGAACACCAGGAAAAGCCTAGGATCTTCCGGGAGGGTCTCAAAAAAAACCAGAAACTGATGTGTCTTTGGGGAGGACGCACCCCAACCGGTCTAGAGTGTATCTGAAATCAAAGACTGGGCTCCCACAGGCCCGGGACACACAGCTGCTAGAACTGGGCACTGGCAACTCTTTTGGTGTCTCTGAGTTGAAGCTCTTCCTGCAACTGTTGTGATACTTGCAGAGGCTATGAGGAACCCAGCTGGCCAAGAAATGCGGTTTCAGAACCTCAGTCAAAGAATCATGAAGAAGGAGAGCACTGAAAGAGTGAGTTTAGAGGTGAGGTGAGAGGCAAAAACATCATCCTTGACAAAACATCTAAGTGGAGAGGACACTCAGCTCAGTGGATAGAAGATCCTGAAATTCAAGTGATATCTTCGGTTTTATATACGTGTCCTCAGCATATTGAAATCATGACAACTCAGGTTTAAATGACCCAGGGAGGGAGAAAGGAAGGAGTAGGGTTGCATGTTGAGGAAACTGATGCCTGAAAAACTGAATAAAATGGTCCCATGGACACTGGGAAGGAGTGACCACAAGCAGTTGGAGAACATAAAACAGGAGAATACTGTGTCAAATTTTCAAAATATAGAAAATACTATTTAAAGAGTTAGGGAGTGTTCAACTTACTACATTCTGCTGAAGAGTCAAGCTAAAGGAGGAGGGGGAAACGGGCTTTAGATCTTCTTTTTTTAAATCTAGCAGCTGCCAAGGAGCAACTGGACATGAGGATATGCATGAGTGCTAAGGGATTCTGTTGGCTGATGTGTTGTTGTTTGTATTTGTGCGGAAGTGTGGGCACGCCTGTTTGCACATTTTTATTCTTGTACTGCAGCAAATTGTAGTATTTGGCTGAATATCTAGTATTTTCTGGAGAGCAGTGTCTATGAAACAGAATCCAAGGTGCCTTAGAACCAGCCTATAGTATGCACTCCTTGGTGTACCTTGGGTTCCTGGAGCAAGAGCCATTGTGGTTTTTTGGGGGTTTTGTTTTTTGGTTTGTTGTTGTTGTTGTTGTTTTTGGCTTGTTTGTTTTGTTTTGTGTTACCTTGAGCTCAATTGGAGCAAAGGCCATCTAGCCCAGATCTAGTGGTGAGAACACCTACTTTGCCACGGTTTGGAAGGCTGGTGCGTGCCAGTGGAATGTGGGTGCTGGGTGCACTGCAGAGACCAAGATTCAGGGAGCCTTCATCCGGGGCATCCAGGACGGAGTCCCACCCATGCCCTGCCGGCCCCAGATCTGTGCGTCCCCAGGCCACCGCCCAACTGCGGTGCTCTGCTCCGTGAGCTAGTGGAAGCTCTAGGCAGAGGGTGACACGGCCTTGGGGGGGCGCGGACACAGAAGCGAACGGTCATCAGGGGGCACAGGACTCACTCGTGCAGGAAGAGAAGGCGGAGGCTCGCTGCCGACGGAAGGCCTCAGCCGACAGACCACGTGTTAGCAGGCAGGCTCTCGTTCAGCTCTTCTTCAGGCCTTATTTCGGGGTGTAACTGGGCATTCTGGAGGCTGGGCACACCCTGTCCTGGGGCCCCCCACGTTCTGGAAGGCCACAGTTTCGCAGCCGGCGACGCGCGGTTGCCTCCCCAGTCTGGCCTCAGGCAGCCCCTCCGCACCGCATTTGCTAGTGCACGTCCTCCGACACCTGCCGGGGCCCCCGAGGAGCCGCCCACTGTGACTCAGGGCCAGCGGCGGGCGGTGGAGGAGCACTGGGGACTGCGTGCGGGTGGTGGGAGCCAAACTCAGCGGCCGGCAACGCGCCGCACGCGGGCACCACGCGCTCCCCATCCGGTTCTCTCCCGCACCGCGACCGGCGCCCGAGATCTCGCGAGATTAGGCTTTCCCCTGGACCACGTGGTCTCTGCGCCGCAGCCGCAGACCGGCTTTCCGGTTTCTCGTCGGCGCTCGGATGCTCCGCGCGTCCCAGCCGGCCGTCGCCGGGGCCCCGCTCCGCGTCTGCAGGAAGAGCTCGGGCGGAGGTGTGCGGAGCCGAGCTGACCGAAGTGAGTTTAGAGGTGAGTACACGGAGGAAGCGCGAAGAGACCACACTTGCCTTCGTAGTGAGGATGGGAAGGAGAGGGTGGCGGCGAATGGAAGCGCGGAAGCGAGGGGTGTCGGGTCTGGTGTTCGGGATGTGGCCGAGCTGGCCACGCGTATCCGGGCCCCGAAATGACCCACGTGGGAAGCGGTTACGTATACAACAGGAAGGAGGGATGGCTGAGAAGGCAGGAGGCTCTGGAAACCTAAGGTACCCTGGGAAGGAGGGATATAAAACAACATGATGCTTGGGGCGCCTGGGTGGCTCAGTGGGTTAAGCCACTGCCTTCTGCTCGGGTCATGATCTCAGGGTCCTGGGATCGAGTCCCGCATCGGGCTCTCTGCTCAGCGGGGAGCCTGCTTCCTCCTCTCTCTGTGCCTGCCTCTCTGCCTGCTTGTCATCTCTCTCTGTCAAATAAATGGATAAAATCTTGAAAAAAAAAACCATGATGCTTATCTATTGCTGTTACTAAGTTGCTCTTCTAAATCAGTGAAGAAATGAGAGGAGATACGCACTGGTACGGCATTGTGTAATTACCTAATTACCTTGACCTGTGATCTCTGATTTTTCCACTTAGAATTACTATCTGGAGTCACTTGCTTTCAGCCTAAAATCCTCAAGATTTTTTTTCTTTTTTCTTTTAAGATTTTACCTATTTGAGAGAGAGAGAGAGAGAGCGCGCGTGCGCACAGGAGCGGTGGGGAAAGGCCAAGGGAGAGGGAGAAGCCGGCTCTCAGGTTAACAGGGAGCCCAACGCGGGGCTTGATTCCAGGACCTCGAGATCATGACTTGCACCGAGGGCAGACGCTTGACCGACAGAGCCCCCCAGGACCTCCTAAAACTTTAGTATTTTTTATAAGGAATATGTGCTAACAACGAATTCTAAGTTTTTGTTTATTTGAGAGTGTCTTTATTTTGTATTTGTTTTGAAAAAAATCCTTTTTTTAAAAAAAGATTTTATTTACTTGACAGACGGAGATCACAAGTAGGCAGAGAGGCAGGCAGAGAGAGACGGGGGAAGCAGGCTCCCTGCTGAGCAGAGAGCCTGATGCGGGGCTCCATCCCAGGACCCTGGGTTCATGACCTGAGCTGAAGGCAGAGGCTTTAACCCACTGAGCCACCCAGGCACCCGAAAAACATCTTTGATGGATACAGGATTCTTGCTTGACAGGTGCTTTCATTGACCCCTTTAAATAGGTTATGCAGCTGCTTTCTGGGCTCCATTGTGTCTGATGAGAAGTCAGATGTTGAAATTAAGTATTTTGAACCTTATTAAAAGACTTCATGTAAACTTTCAGGTTAATTCTTAAAATTGATCTTGAAAATGAGAAACACTGTTTCTCTTTTTAAGTTTTATGCAACCTGGAAGTCACAGGCTACAGATGGAGCAAAGCGGGTAATTATAAAATAAACGTTACAGAGATGAAAAGTATACACAAGGGATATAGTCAATAATATTGTAATAACGTCTGGTGAAAAATGGTTACTACCCTATTTCTGGTGTGCACTGCTTGATGTATAACACTGTAAAATCATTATGTCGTACACCCTGTGTGGTACACCTGAAACTACTCTGGTATGTATCAATTATACTTAATATGTCTACTTAAACTTCTTCCCTTAGCCAACAAAATTAGCTTTCTTGATATACCTTTGAAAGTCATGTTTTTCCTTGAGAAACAGAAAAACTGACAAAACAACTGAATATATTGTATGACATTTCTGAAAAAAAGTTCAGTAATGTGGACCCAGAGGCATGTGCCATTACTGTGTTTTCTAAAATTTGTTTCAAGGAAGATTTCTCCTGTAAGAGGTTCATTGACAAAATTGCTGGCCAAGTAAATCTGGGAAAATCTGCCTCTTCAATCTCCTTAGAAATTTTTACACATTAAGATTCTGCAAGTATTACACTAAAACTTTTGTTTAACTTTGTCTGTCTGAAAAATCTAAGAACTTCTGTGGGCAAAAAACCCTTTATTCATGGAGTATATTAACTTCCTTTGAGCCAGTATGCTGTGGACCACACTTTGCAAGCTGTAGCCTGAAGGATGAGTCAGTTAACAAGCTATACATTGAGGAACCTACCACTAACAACAACTGAAAAATAGTTTGATTCTTTCAATGTGCCTGCTCTCACAAATGTTTCTTACTAGATTATATGCAAAACTTTCTCTAAATCACTCCTCAATTTCATTTCTACTCTAGTAATTCAGTTATACAAATATAATACAAACATATATAAATACAAATATAATAGATACAAATACAATACAAATACAAATATATTTATGATATATAAATACAAATATAATACACATTTATTTTATACAAATAATAAAAATACAATATAAATATAATAAATAAAAATATAATACAGATATAATACAAATATACATATTTGTCTTATAAATACAAGTATAATACAAATATAAATACACATATGTATACAAATGTATATGTACAAATATATATATTATATATACACAAATATATAATGACAGATAAATACAAATCTGTTCACAGTTCAGACAGATCGTTCTTTTGTGTGAGTACCAGGTAGAAGACTTCTTGTCATCTCCTCCTCCTCTATCTCGACCATCTTCTTTTGCCTTAATGATTCCTGAATAAAACAAGGTAAATGAACATGATTCTTCTTGAGAGTAAAACTGCCACCTTCTGTCTTGTTGGTTACCTTATCCTGGGTACGTATTTCACAAGGAGTAATTATTTTCCCATATAAAAAATCACCCTCCCTCCTCCACGCACATAAAGGCAATAGATTTTGCTTACACAAAGTCACAAGATCACCCTTTCCTTTTTATCCTGAAGTCCCATTGATCAGTGACAGTTCTCTGACATTGCATTTGGTCCTCTTGTACAAAAGCTCATCATAGTGGTTTGTTCTAGCTGTTTCATTATGTTTAACTCTTTGTCTTCTAAAATCACCAATTATTTCTTAACAGTAACGCTAATAACAGAAATTTGATGTTTTCACCTTTACCTCAAATTGCAGTATGCTGTGGAGATGCATGAAATTTGCCATATTCCAAAAAAAATGTTGCCTTCTTATTGGCAAAATAAAATTACACAACTAATTGGCTGTTATGTTGTAGTTTGATACCAGCTTGGCCCACGTCTCTTCTCCTGCTGGCAGTGCAGGAGTTGGTCTACTTCCGTACGCCCTTTCAGTATGTTTTATTATTTAAGCCAAGAGAATGGTCACTCGGTAGATGTTCTTGGCAACTCCAAGGCACAGATGCTGGGCTCTCACGTTTATCTTTTTTCCAACAGGAGCCATATGGAAATAAGTGCCTAATTTATTGGCTGGGAGCCAATCAAGCTTTTTACGAGGCCTACTTGCTAGATTTTACAGCAGCCACAAGTTTACTTTTGTGCTTAGCTACATTGTTAAATAGCTGATGATCACTTCTGATTATTCTTGATGATGGGATTTTTACAGAGTGATTTTAGTTAGAAAGATTTGATTTGTAGATAAAGAACAGTGCCAGTTCTTTATTTTATACTCTAGCCTATAATTCATGGTATATATTAAAACCTTAAATTTTTGCCACCTTGAAGAAGTAATAAATACAAAATAGAAAACTAGAATTTAAAAATTTTTGGAAATTTTCTGTGAATATTTGTAATTAACTTCCTTAATCTTTTCGGTATAAACATTAGACATGGTCTTTGACATGAACTATCTTCCAGACCAATTAAAAAACATATATCAAAGATGTCCAATTGTCATAACTGATCTGGTATTAAAGTAAATGAATAAGTAAAATCTTAAACAGTGACTCAGGTGAAAAAACAACTAATTGGAGGTTTTACCTTTTGGTTTGTGAAAAAGGATGCCAGTGAAGGAAAGAGGTGAAAATGGATTGAGGGGGAGGAGAAAGTGAAGCCCAGGGGTCTCAGATAATATTGTACTGATAGGCTGCCCAGGCGTGAAAGGGGCCTGTGTGGCATCCTGAGGAATTTGGACTTCATGATGCTCTTGTTTTAGCACAAACCACTGAGAGCTGTGGCAAGAAATTTCACATATGTGTTTTAAAAGTAGGAGGGACAGAGTGGTTTTAGGGTGATACAAGCAAGAGGTACGCCAGCTGAGAAATAATTTCAGCAGTCCAAGACAGAGCTAATAAGGCTTTCAGTTAAGACAACAGTAATGGAAGGGGTGATAATTAGCAGGGTTTCCAAAAATATTCAGGAAAAAAATAATGTATGTTACCGAAGACAGCGTGCTGAATGCATTTCACAAAGCTTTTCCCCTCCCAACCCTGTGCTAAAACAATGTGACTAATAAAACAAGCCTAACGATAGACTCAGGAATAAAAGAGAGTGCTTCGGAGGCCTTGTATTATCTGGAGGAGGGAGCACAGAAGGCTTTCTGTTGTCTGGAAGCCTGATGAAGAATAGCAAAGCTGCTTGAGACAGCTGGCAGCACTGGGTTCAGAAGAAGACCACATTGCCAGTCCCCTGAAAGAAGCCCGTCTTCACCCCCTCTCTGCACACCTTTCCCCTTTCCCTCTGCACCTGGAAAGCCTGAGACTGAGGAGCCAGAACTGGAGGAGAGATTTCAGTTTGGCAACCTTCTGTGTTGGGTTGCCAGAAGGTATATTAATCCTTGTGGCTGTAGCAGAGTCTCAGAAGATACAATCAGCTTTGCCTCCTCAATAATTCTTGAATCAAATTGAAAATAAAAATTGACCCATAAATCTTTCACAAATTAGCTAAAAACCTAAACCATATCAATACATACAGTATAGAAGTAAAACTGTTAAGAGGAACTTTAGAGACAGACATTATTTTATTATAAAAAAAGAAAAAATGACAAGTTTCTATATATAGCATGAAAACAATGTTATATAAAGATAAAAGAAAGGGAAAATTAATGAAATATATTCAGATGAAATAAAAGAAGATAGTAAAATAATAAAATCAAATTTAGGTTTGATTTTATTATTAAAAAAAGGGGGGGCACCTGGGTGGCTCAGTGGGTTAAAGCCTCTGCCTTCGGCTCAGTTCATGATACCAGGGTCCTGAGATCAAACCCCACATCTGGCTCTCTGCTCAGCAGGGAGCCTGCACCCCTGCCCCCCCACCGCCTGCCTCTCTGCCTGCTTGTGATCTCTGTCTGTCAAATAAATAAAATCTTTTTTAAAAAAAGTGGAAAAACACTTGTCAAACCTGGTAAAACAAAACAAAACAAAAAAAGAAACCAAAATAAACAGGAAATGGAATATAAATTGATACGTAATCTCAGATACAGGAAGTGTTAAAAGTAGTAGCAAAGAATATTACATGCAAAATTGACCTCAGAAGAGTGAGGAAATCAGACAAACTATCTACAGTAGAAATTAGGAAGATTAAGGAGAATCCAATAAAAATAACAAGATAAAATAGAGTTTTCAGCTGATTTCTATTTTAACTTAATATATCTATGTGTTTTGGGGCGCCTGGGTGGCTCAGTGGGTTAAGCCGCTGCCTTTGGCTCGGGTCATGATCTCAGGGTCCTGGGATCGAGTCCCGTATCGGGCTCTCTGCTCAGCAGGGAGCCTGCTTCCCTCTATCTCTCTGCCTGCCTCTCTGCCTACTTGTGATCTCTCTCTGTCAAATAAATAAATAAAATCTTAAAATAAATAAATAAAAATAAAAATAAATAAAAAACATATATCTATGTGTTTTAAGCATACAAAGGAGCTTGTTTTTAAGTCCATTATGTACCTAAATTTTAGCTATGTTAAAGTTACACAAAAATGTTGTATTTTATTGGTAGACATAAAGATGAAACTTCTAAATGAAATTTAAACAAATCAAATTCAGTAAATATACCAGTATGCCATGACTAAGTGAGGTATTCTAGAGATGAAAGATGTTTCAACACTAAAAACCAGTTCATTGTGTTCGTTGATGCATTATAATTTATTATTATAATAAAAAGTTAACATACAATTTCAAAATGCTTAGATATTTTAAAACTTACCTGCCATTATTAATATGCTTTTCAAGTAAAATAGAAGAGGCACCTACCAATTAAAGGGATTGTGTTGTGTTTTTTTTTTGCTCCCAAACATACCTGAAATACCATATAAAATTTCAAATACTTGACTGTGTCTGTTCAAATCAGTAATGAGATAGAAGCCTGTGAATGATCGCAGACATGGAAAATTCAGAACACATAATTAAAAACTAACAAGCAGTCGCCTGTTAGAGACTTATATATAAAGACTTATATTATATATATAAGTCTTTATATAAAGACATATAAATCAGCTACACATACATAATAAATATGTGAAAGTCTAGACTCTCTATAATCACAATAAACATTTTGAAATGGAAATGGAAGAAAAGAGACCTTAACAACCTCAAAACTAAAAAATCAAAACAAAAGTGTAGGATTTAATAAGATAATCACCAAACTTTATTCAGGAGTAAAAGAAGAAAAAAAAAAAAAGGTGGAAGGATGAAAGATTAGAAAGAAACATCATTCTGAAAAGAGCTAAAATTTAAAATGCCAGTCTGACACATATTGATAATTTCATTCAGAAGTCTAAGTCGTAACTTAACTGAAAAGACTTTAAAGTCCACAGGAGAGAAGTTCACAGAATAGTTTGGAAAAATGAATGATAGCAAATAGAGACTCTTGACAGACAATGAAATTTACTGATTTCAGTCAGGTTTTGTAGTTAGAACCACAGAAGCCAACTCTGACAAATATAAGTAGGAAATTAATACAGTAATTATTTTAGATAGTCTATATGATCTCAAAATAGGTTTGGATGTTCAACAGCTAGGGTTCTCTCCCAAGGCCATATGCAGAGAAGTCACACACAACTCAGCCAACATAGAATAGGGAGACAAAAATTTGTGTCCAGGGTCTGCGGAGACCAGGATTGGGGTACCAAAAGGGAATTTAATAGGAATAAAAATGACACATAAAAAACACATAAATACACAAGCGCTCAAGAGGTTCTGAAGCCTGTAATCATTTTAGTTCCTAAATGGAATGAAGTGTCATCAAATGCATGCCAGTATTGTAAATGTGTGGTTCTCTGTGGAGAAACATCCTAGGACCCAAAATATTTCTTCTGTTTCTCATATGCTATGTTTCATGCCCAATCAAGCTAATAATTTGTGTGAGAAGACAATATAGTATGACTGAAAAACAAGAAAAACTAACACACAATAAAATCAAGCCAGGGACCAAGAAGTACCTATGAATCACAATTAGGGTTTTAAAAGTTCTACATATGCTATTTACAACACTGAAAAGTATAAAGGGACAGTCTTAGAGCAGCCAGGGATATGAAGTCACAAGCCATTCAAAGAGTGAAATGAACAGAGATAACTAGTTTTTCAAGTGAAACCTATGAATATCAGTTATTACATTAATTGTAAATGAAAGAGACTGCTCTAATTAAAAGATAAAGATTGCCAGGCTGGATAGAAATCCAAAACCCATAATGTGTTTCTTGAAAGGAAAACCTATAAAATCAAAAACAGAAATCAAAAATTTGGTTGGGTGCCAGCGGGGCTCAGTCATTAAGCATCTGCCTTCAGCTCAGGTTCTGATCCCAGCGTCCTGGGATTGAGTCCTACATTAGGCTCCTCACTCAGTGGGAAGCCTGATTCTCCCTCTTTCACTCTCCCTGCTTGTGTTCCCTCTCTCACTGTGTCTCTCCCTGTCAAATAAATAAATTCTTTAAAATAAATAAATAAAATTTTTAAATTTTAATGTTTCTGCAAACATTAACCAAAAATACTGGTTTAACTATATACTAATACCAAATGAAGAAGATTCGAGGAAAAAAATCATTACTTGAGCTAGAGGAACATTTCATAAGCATGAAAATTGAATTTTGACAATATATGAAAATTCTAGCTTTTTTGGTATGCCTGAGTGGCTCAGTTGGTTGAGCCGCTGCCTTTGGCTCAGGTCGTGATCCCGGGATCCTGGGATCAGGTCCCATGTCAGGCTCCTTGCTTGGCGGGGAGTCTGCTTCTCCCTTTGCCTCTGCCTGCTACTCTGCCTGCTTTTTGTTCCTCTCTCTGACAAATAAATAAATAAAACCTTAAAAAAAATTCTAAAAACAAAAATATTCTAGCTTTTTTATATGCCTAAAATATAACATAAAACAAAAGGCAAAGACTGATAACTAAACACTGTAATTCAAAATAATAATGAGAAGTTTTAATACACCTCTCCTTACAGACAAAATAATAGTAATATAGAAGCTTAAACAACACACTACGACAATTATGTAGACCATCCAACATCTGCAGAATGTGCATTCTCTTCAAGAACACATAAAGCATTTGTTTTTAATTGATCATATTCTGCATCACAAAGCTAATCTCAGATTTCAAATGAATTAAAACATTTATAGTATGTTTCTAATCATAGTGTAGTTAAGCTAGAATTTAACCACAAAAAGATTACTAAAAAACAGTCTGGAAATTCAAAAACAAAATTACATATCTAAACTCTCTATGATTCAGAAAAAAAAATCAAAATAATGAAATACTTCTAAATAAATGGTAATACACTTGATATTTAAAGCTAATCTTCAGTGTGACTAAAGTTTTGATATAAGGGAAATTTATAACCTTAAATGTATAAAGAAAAAAGCTGAAATTATCCAAAAAATCTATTTAAGACAGTAGAGGTAGGCAACAAACAGAAATAAATTGTTCAGGTAATAAAGTAATAGAAAAATCAGATGAATAAAATATAAATATATTTAAAAGGATTAGCAAAACTAAAAATGGTTTATAGAAAGTCTGAAAAAAATTATAATTCTTTGAATAAGGTAAAACGTGAGAAGTTACCCAAAAAAGGAACTAAAAAAGCCTATCCACTAGAACCTAGAGAAATTAAAACAATTATAAGTGGTTATGATGAATAATTTATGCCAATAAATTTGAAAACTAAATAAAGTTGTAAAACTCCTAGAAAATACAACTTACTAAAACACAAGAAAGAAGTAATAGAAAATCTGGACATTATTATAAATAATTAATTCAGTCTCCAATTAAAAATATCCTCCCATAAAGCTGTGCGGTAGAAGGATTTATCAGTAGATTTTTTTTTTCATCAGTAAAATCTTAAAAATATTTTGGCAACTTTACAAAGTCAAGAGAGAACATAAAATTCTGGGCACTTGGGTGGCTCAGTCCATTAAGTGTCTGCCTTCAGCTCAGGTCCTGGTATGAAACCCTGCATTAGGCACCCTGCTCAGAAGGGAAGTCAGCCTCTCCCCCTGTTCATCCTCTTCCTCTCTCTCAAGTAAATAAATAAAATCTTTAAAAAAAGAGAGAGAACATGAAATGGTAACTGAAATTAAAAAATCATAAAAGTGTAGTGAAAAAAGAAAATTATAGACCAATCCCAGTACTGAATTTGATTTAAATATTGTAAACATAGTATTACCAAATTAAAACAAGAAATATATAATCAACAGATTCATCTAAGAAATGGAATTTTAGGGGCGCCTGGGTGGCTCAGTGGGTTAAAGCCTCTGCCTTCAGCTCGGGTCATGATCCCAGAGTCCTGGGATCGAGCCCAGCATCGCAGGCTCCCTGCTCAGCAATGAGCCTGCTTCCCCCTCTCTCTCTGCCAGCCTCTCTGCCTACTTGTGATCTCTGTCTGTCAGGTAAATAAATAAAATCTTAAAAAAAAAATAAAAGGAAAGAAAAATGGAATTTTATCCAACATCCTAAACTCAACATAATTCCCAAGATTGGCAAAGAGGAAAAATCAAATAATAATCTCAACTGGTGAAAAAGCATTTTAAAAAATTCAACACCAATTCTCAATTTAAAAAAAAAATTAGCAAACTACAATTAGGAATGAATTTCATTATTCAGGTAAAGAGGATCTAGAAAAAAACTTCAAGTTAGCAACCTTCTGGAGGTATTCTCTAATTGCTACTTTTCAACATTGATTGGCCATCTAGTTACAATAATAAGATAGAAAAATCGAAGTTCTAGAGATCTTAAAGTATACTAAAATATTCATATTTACAAGTAGATATGATTGTATCAGAAAAATAATATACTTATTAAAAATAAGCTAGTTTAGCAAGTTATAGAAATATCATTTGCATTTTATATTTCATAAATAAATAGAATATGAAAATATATAAGATAAAATTTATAATTGTAGCCCAAAAATGTAAGATAAAATACAACAATATATGTAGAAGACTTTGACACAGAAACTTACATAGCATTATTGAGAAAAATCAAAGAAGACTTAAATCATCAAGGAACAGACCAGATTCATATATTGGAAAATTCAGTAATGCAAAATAAGTCCATTTTTCCCAAATTACTATATCTATTGAATGTGATTTCATTCAAAACTCCAGTGTCCATGTATGTGTTTAAAGTTTCACATTTATTCTAAAAAATATAAAAGACCAGTGATGCTTAAAACAGTTTTGTAGGTAAAGAAAAATGTAGGAGGAAATACATAAACACATAGGTACTTTTGTTTTAAGTTAATTATGAAAATATGGTATTAAAATATATATTCTGTGTGTATATGTTGGATATGTATATCTACTTTATATAAAATGATCTTGAAGGCATTATATATATTTGCCGGACTATTTTTTGGACACACTAAAAAATCACATTACAGAACTATAAACAATTTGGTGTTGGACGGAAATAGAGTAATTAACCCAATGGCACTGAATGGACTCTGTGATACAGATTGATGTGTTTGTGTGTTCAATGTGTATGTGTGTGATAATTTAAAATGGGATACCTGTAGCATTTTCAAATCGATGATAGGGCAGATCATTGAATTAATGGTGTTAATACAGATGACTGTTTCTTGTGCTCGCTTCAGCAGCACATATACAAATGAATGTTCCTTTAGAGAAATGAAGTGGAGTTTTTTTATTTCAAAATTCTCAAAAAATATTCTAATTACTGTATGCATCTAAACTAGAAGATGAACTTACATGCTTTTAGAAATCTCCAAACTATTAAAATTGTATGGAAAAAATGATGTTTACAAACTTGGGATAGGAAAAATAAAACAAAACAACAACAACAAAAACCTTGGATAAGAAAAGTCATAAAATAAAAGTCATAAAAGACTATTTTAATATGATCAGCCACTTCACAGGAAATTAAATATAGCATAACTAGGCATCAAACAATAATAATAATAAATAACATATGCTTAAATCGGAAATTACATAAAAGTAGCATAAGTAAACAATAAACTATGAATAACATCAATAAAATAAATAGCACATTCTCAAACTTATTGTAATCAAGGAGGCACAAATCAAAACCATGAGATGAAACTTTTATCCTGCCATTTTAAAATTTCCAATATTCAGTAACATCATGTATAGATGAAAATAAACCTAAACTGATCATTAGTATAGATTGAGGATTATCTATGGAATTTTATGGAATTTTAAATCTGCTAATTCTACTTTGAGGTATCTGCACTAGAAAATCTGTTATAGCACAAGCCCAGTGAAGGAAATGCATTGTAGGTTGTAACAGTGAAAGCAAGTCAGTTTCAGTGGCTCTCACTAATAAACTGTGGAATGCCCACACTGTAGATTATTATGTAGCGCTACAATTTCTGATTCCTTCAGCATCTGATGTCTGTCAAGTAGGTCTTACTTTTAGATCCCTCCTGAGATACACAGTCCCAGGGTAAAAACTGCAGCTCTGGGTTGTACTCAAAGGTGAACGAAGTGCGCCAGTCAGAGAAGAGCCTTGGAGGGATTCTTAGCCCTAAACAGCCCTAGGATGCCCACCCCTGGCCCCATTACCTCAAGCCATTAGCAAGTACGTGCTCAGACTCTTCAGCTGCTTTTTCTGACCTGGAATAGTCTGGGAATTGAAACCTCACTTTTCTGAGTGCTTATGATCTTTGAATTCCTGCCCTGAAATCTGTCACTATTTTGTTAGAACAGGAATACTATTTAGCAATTTGTATTTTTATTTCTTTCAGGTTCATTTGGTTGTCTCTAGCAAGAGAATTAGCTATTATTGCCTAATAATCTGTTACCGAGAAGCTGGAAATGCCTTCAGTCTTTATGATTTCTGCATCGGCAGTCATGTCCTTTCTTTTCATCCCTGAAACTGTTTATTTGGATCTTTGTCTTTTTTCTTTATCAATCTCAGCAGATACTTGTCTATTCTATTAGTCTTTATAAAATACCAATTATTCACTCTCTTGATTAAAGCAGTTTATGGTTGTTTTTATATTCTTTAATTTTTGTTCTTATTTTCCCCTCTTTTCACTTTGTATTTCTATTGAAATACTAACATTATAACTAATTCATTTTCAGCCTTTATTCCTTTCCATGTAGACATTTGGAACCCTAAATGTCTTTTGAAATCCTGTTTTGACTTTGTTTTCATAAGTTCAATCTGAACTACTTTTATTATGATTAAAGTTGGAAGTATTTTAAAATTTATTTTATGATAATTTACTCATAAGTTATACGTTTACATGGTCTAAAATTCTCAACCGTATTTTTTAAGTATTATTTTTATTACTGAATTTCAACTTAATTTCAGTGTGGTCTCATATGTATCCATTCTTTAGAGATTTATTGGCTTACTCTGTGTCCATGAAAAATGTCCACCTTTGCTTGGGGGACTATATATAATTGGCTACAGGGTTGTAAATATATACATGAGGTCAATCAGGCTAATAATAAATCTAATAATAAATCAAATCTTCTATACTACCCTTATTTCTCTGTTTGCTTAACCTACTGATAATTTTTCAAAGACGTTGGTTTTGTCCATTTCTTGGAGTTACAATGGTTTCTGCTGTATGTTTTTAGAATATTTTAGGCTCATGAAACTTCAAATGGTTGGCATGAGCTCTTTCCCTTAATAATGGATTTTATATTTAAATTTGTTTTGTTTTAAAGGAAGATAATTAGACACACCTACTTTGGACTGATATTGTTCTATGTTTGTGTCCTTTTACATTTCATATTTATGTTAGCTTATATTTTAGTTTTATCTCTTGCAAACAACATATGCTGGGTTTTGTTACTGCATTTCATTGCTTCCATTTTGTTTATTTTTCTTCCCCATGCTGTTGTTTTGTTTGCTCTCTGGCCCTGGGAAAGTACTTTTGCTTTCCACCAGCACTGCAGTGCATATGTTTTATCAAGGTTCCCCTCGCATGTTGCATCAGGGTCTTCCACCTGCTCTTAGAATTTTTTTATTCTTTCTTTTCTAAATCACATGTGCCTCCTTGGGAAGGATGCTTTCTACCCACCACTTCTCATTCACTTAAATTGAGGTTATCCAGGACTGGTTTCCTGGTCTCAGATGGCTGTTCTCACATATTAAAAGCACACAATCATATTGCCTACCTATACTATGCAGAGTGTTGGGGTAAAACCTGTAGAGTAGGGTGCTATTGAGAAGTGTATCTTCACCTTAGATATCTGCCTGAAATTTTCTTGTGCTATCTGTATAACGTGCTGTCTCTAATCAGCACATATGCTTTGGCGTTAGTAAGTTTTTATTATAATTGTTTTTTATTAGGTCATTTCTTGTTTATGCCTTTGAATGAATGCATCTTTATTATGTTATGTAGTATAATAGTTGGTAAGAATTTAATCTTACTCTGTATAATATACAATATCTAAACTGTATTTTCCTTTAAATAGCATGTATGTAAAACTACATTTATACACATATGTGTAAATACATGAATACACACACGTTCATTTAGGGAGGTATAGTTGATGTATATATATTTAATTTTCTCCCATCTTTCAGATTTTGGAGAACGGATGCAAGCAAATGAACTTACAGAGAAATGCTAACATAACATTTATTGTTAACCGTATTTTAGATTTCAAAGAGTAACAATCTCATCCTCATCAGAAAAGATGCCCACTGTGTTTGAATTGACCTGAGCTAGAATTTCCAAAAAGGAAACAGTGAAGGAAGTTACTTCAAGCAGTTTTGTACAAGCAGTTTAAGATTAGAAAGAAATCATTTGTACGCAAAGAAATGTAGAACTTCCATTTTGCTTCTCTTCCAGTTATATTGGAAAGGTACCTAGGTGTACAAGTCTTTATTCCTAGAATTCAAAGCTTTTTCCAGTATGCATAGATGTATGTATCTTTTCTTCCCTACTGGTTTTGCCAAACCCAATAAAATGTTTTATGTGTATATTACCTGTTTTCAATATAGGAAAGTTTCTTTTAATTATTTATTTGGTTATTGATTTTGTGTCAACTGTTTTTGAATAGCTTTCATTCCAAATGTTCCTCAGAAACCTCTATAATTTGCAGTTTGAATATTTACTCTTTCATTTTTCTCTTATATTGTTTTGTCTCCAATCTTTCTCCTCCCCACACGCTGCCAACACGCCTGTTGATAATCTTGTTAGTCTTAACATACCACAATTTTGTTTCTCCAAAGTATCAGCTTAATTCTCTATTGCACCAAAAGTAATTCTGGGTCCCTCCGTTGCATGTCCCACAATCACATTTTATGTCATATATGGCAAGAAAAGATCATGTACCAGGGAGATGCCCCCTGAGAAGCAGCAGCTTAGCTTAGCTTCATCCAGGGTTTTCCCCTGGATGAAGCTAAGAAACTCTTCTTACTGCCAGTGGGTTCTCACTATTTATGTCCAGAGGAACCAAGAGACCCAAGACATAGGGCCAAAATCCCTCCCCCTTTTCTTAGCTAAAATGTGGTGTTGGTTTTTCTCTTCTCTCTCCTCACTGTGTATGAAGTGCATCAGGAGACACTTCTCTATTCTACTCAAGGATCCTAAACGTCGTTGAGAAGTAACCTCCCTTCCTTGGTGGAAGAAGTGGGTACATTTTATGAAGATGTATTTGTTTTCATGGAATATTAGGAAGAAAGTATGGGTTCAAAAGCAGCCAGAAGCATTGCGCTCTGGGAAATATCTGTTCAGTAACCAATAGGTGTCCTCTTGCTCTGCTTTTACTAACAGCTGGTTCTCTTTTGAAAATCCCTCTACTCACTGTTGTTCCAGAGAACCCAGGGAAATCCTGTCACTCACACTCAATCAATGAGAGCAGCCTAGCCCCTGGGCCACGGCGATTTCTTCAGAGATTATAAATCCTGAAAAATTTTGCCGGTCTCTCTGAAATAGTGCAAGTAACATTTCTATCTGGGCTTGAAGCTGAGAAGTGTAACTAAACAATACTGTTGCCATCTCGTTGCTACATGGAATTTGAAACCAGCAGAGAAGGAAACCGAGCTCTGAATGTCTGTCTGAGCCGTGAATCCAACTGTACTTAATCCTCCCCACTCTAAGTCTACCCAACCCGCAAAACAGCCAGTTACCTATTTCTTTAGCGAGTCTTTACTATATTTACTCTCTTTTATATAAAGAATCTAAACTTACATAGCTTAGACTATGGCAAGATAAATATAAACAAATATATTAAGAAAAATGCAAATTTTCCAGATTAAGAATTATGGAGGAAAAACATCTCTTCAATCGATGTAGGAATCTATCTAATGGTTTTAAGTTTTGGGTTAATCTATGATATATTACCCGTGAATGTAGCATACATTTTACCGGTTTAGCCATTTTAGGCTTTTTATGTGTGTGGGGGAGGCAGGGGGCTAGATATAGTAAGAATCTGGGGCACCTGGGTAGCTGAGTCAGTTAAGCATCTGCCTTCAGCTAAGGTCATGATCCCAAGGGCCTGTGTTAGAGCCTGGTGTTGTCAGGCTCTCTGCTCAGTGGGGAGCCTCCTTCCTCTCCCTGTGCCCTTCCCCCTGCTTGTGCTCTCTCTCACTCACTCACACTCTCTCTCTGATAAATAAATAAAATCTTTAAAAAAAATAAATAGCAAGAACCTGGCAAGAACAGAGCTCAGGAGGACATTTGTACTTAGTTAGTAGACAAGTATTTAGTGATATAGGCATGGGGAGAAAGTAGCCATAGACTAAAGCCAGGAGACCTACCAGGAGATGTCCTTTGGATATGAGGAAGATCTGCCCAAAATATCCATCATTCTATTAAAATTAATTAGATGGCAAAGCTATTTCTCATCCTCTACCAGTTTGCCATGAGGCTTGCTTCTAAAAACTGCGTGCCTTCTTGATGAGGATGGTAGATTTTTAAGACCATAATATATGGATTATGCGTGTTCTCCCATTTTGACCTTCACTCCTTTTCCTGTCTCTTAGAGGCTTATATAAATCAGAGTTCTGTCAAGTTTCCAAACTCAGACTGATGATTATTTGAAGTTTCACTGTGGTAGGACTAATAATCATATGACTGGAGCTCATAGTATATAGTTTTCTTCTTTAGTTTACATTATAGGGAAAAAAATACACAGATAAACACAGGGGGGACAGTATTTATACCCATTAGTTTTGGCTGCTGTAGTGAATACCATAGACTCGGTAGCTTCAGCAACAGAAACTTATTTCTCATGGTTCTAGAGACTGGAAATCTGAGACCAAGGTGCTGACCTATTTAGTTTCTGGTGAGTGACCTCTTCCAGTCTTGCAGATGTCGACCTTCTAGCTATGTTCTCATATGGGAAAGGGCAGGAGAGAGAGCAAGGTCTCTCTGGTGCATGTTCTGAGAAGGGCACTGATCCCATAAGAAGGCCCCCACCTTCATTACCTCAGTCTAACCGTCACTGTCTCCCAAAGGTTACCCCTCCAAATGCCATCTCACTGGAGGTTAGAACTTCAACGTATGACTTTTGAGGTAACACAAACCTGTGGTCCATAACAGTGTTTAAATAATGTTTGATAGAGGAATCTACACTTTTTAAAATGTTGAGTAGTGGGGCGCCTGAGTGGCTCAGTACGTTGAGTGTCTGAGTCTTGGTTTCAGCTCGGGTCATGATGTCAGGGTCACGAGGTGGAGCCCTGTGTCAGATCCCGTGCACAGAGTGTGCGCTCTTCTTGAGATTCTCCCTCCTCCTGTCCCCTCCCCTCACTCTAGCACTCTCTAACTAACTCACTAAATAAGGGCAGAGATGCATAGCTATTTGCATTTAATGCACTCTTCTTTGTCCTTTTGGCCATCATGAGAGAATTCTCCAAATCACTAGATATTAGAGTGATATTTGTCTAAATATCTTCTGTCTAAATATCTTTAGCTACAAAGGGCATATGTGCCAAGCATGGATAAGGAAACTGATGAGATCTTTTTTTTCCCCAAAACTTCTAAATATTTATCCCACGATTGGCTGCCATAACATTAATAACTTCAAAAAACTAGAAATTTAAGGGATATGATCCCCTGTGTTTCCTTTAGACATTTCTTGTATTTTGGTTTCTGAAGAACTGTTTGAAGTCTAGGATGAGAAGAGAGAGTTTTAGGGTTTTATCAGTTTTTAAAATATGCTCTTTCTCACCCTCAAAAAAGTGCAAATGTTTTATGATCTACATGTGCTAACTCACCTCATCCACTTGAACAAAAAACCTGAGCGTACTGCTTCAAAGCTAAGAGCACATTAGAGTCCTGGAGGTCAATAATGAGGCAAGGGGAAAAGAGGGACAGTTTTCAAGATATCTTTTTAACTCCATTTCTTTTCAATTAATTTATCATTTGTTAGCGTGTAGACATAATCTAATTTTCATTAAAACACAATGGAATGAAGAAGAAAACATGTAACATTTTCCTTTCATACCAGCATCAGTGAAAGACCTAAAGATAACAAATTTACTTTCATATAAATACTGAAATTTTTAAATTTCTACTTGAGCAGGCATTGAAAGAGTACCAGTTCCTTTTAGATCTTCTGGCACTTAAAATGTGTGAAATAGCCTGAAGTATATTTGTCTTCTTGTTGTTAAAATGTATGATGTTCAAAAAGTATATTTCCTAATCAACATATGGGCTACATTTTTTCTGATTAAGACTAATAGAATTTTCCAGGCTCCAGTCATGACTGTTGAATTGAGTGCTGGGTAAACCCTGAGAAATTCAGATTTTAAACAAAGCTGCTTTTGCTTAATGTACTCTTTGATTATTGAATTTTATAAAAATTATTTTAGTCCTATAAATTTGAACTTTAATAAGTTAAAAAGGAAAAGGTAAATGAGACATTTTTAAAGAAAAGAATGCAAAATATGGTATGCATTAGGAAGTTCTATTAATTCATTACATTTATATAAAAATGTACTATTGGATATAGCACGGAAATTGATTCTTACATCAATCCTCAAGTTATGGAAATACTTTAAATTAGGCTTAAAGTAAACTCTACTCTAAAATACAGAAATAAATATCATATGGAATTATGTTGTATCTAAAAGATATCCCCCAAATACCTCATTTGGAGTTGTATGTCCTGGCTGGTTTCAGGAATTTCAGCATAATGTAATTTCAAAATCATGGATTTTTAATCAAAAGGTTGATAGTCATCAACATACCATCAGATAATATTTACTGAAAATGCCATGACTAGCCTGAAATCTATCAATGCTCAAGAAAAATGTATGGGAAGATTCTTAAGGTAATTTGATAAATGTCAACTTCTATTTGGGTAAAAATAAATTATCATTCTTATTCTAGGGCAGGGCTTAGTTCTTGATAACATTCTTCTAAGAGATTATTCCTAGAAGATTGAATCCTTGTAACATCAACAAATACCAGTTTAAAACTGTAAAATTAATATTTTTGTGAATTCCTACCTACTAGAACAAACACCAGGTTCTTTAATGGAATATATATACTAGTCTTGCCATAGTTTTGAGGTTAGTTTTGGCTTTGCCTTTCTTAGTATAAGTGATCATGCCACCAATACTCTCAAACACCTAAGAATGCTTCCTTATCAGTAAGAATCTTTATCAAGACTGTAAAAGACAAATCATATTACCTTTAATGTACTCTTAGCACATCTGTGTGAGAAGGTCAGTTAACTTTTGAAATGTAGCCAGCTGGGTTATATAAGTATGTTTTCATGTGTGCATCTACATCTATATAATATGTACACATAAACTTGAAAATGTGTGCATATATAGGGATACGTGTGTGTGTGTGTGTATATGTTAGTACATGTATATCAACCCATGCATATGTGTTCGCACTTAAATGAGAATGTATAATATGGACACACACACACATACACAATTGTACCAATTCAGGTCTTCTGGAAATCTATGCCAAGATGAGAGTTAGCATAAGGGATTCGTTGGAATACCTTTGTGAAGTGTCAGAGAAGGAGCAGCAGTGGTCCAGGGGGAACCGTCCACTGACGATGCTGGTCTGACATCGGTGGAAGAAGAGAGGCGAGGACGGAGGACGGAGTGAGGACAGCCTCAGACTCTAACACCGCGCTGGGAAATTCTTCCCACGCTGATGGTGCGCTCCAGAAAAAGACTGCCCATTAGAAGAGTTCCTGCGTGGCTGTCTCCAGTACTCCCACTAAGCACAGTCATTGGTGAGGGACAGCCTGGGAAGAGTGAGGCCTATGCCCAGAACTCCACGGGGCGAATCCCCAGCGTGCAGCGAACGGAAGCTGTCGGCTAACTACACTTGGTGCAGCAGGTTCTCCCCTGAAGGGAGACCGGAGAAGTGCAAACCCAAACAGAGCTGCCAAACACGTAAATATGTATTTTAGACCGGTCATCCCTCAGTCTCTCTGAAGCTAAGACTGATTATATGCAATCTTCTCAACGTTTTATTTTTTCTGCAGGATTCTGTAATGATTCCATGGACTTTTAAAGAGTGAAGGGAGAAAGTTATGGATAGACAAACATGTTTCACATTCTTTAGCAATTTTATAAAATAGGGGTTATTTTATTTAAAATACTGTCATATTTCCAAGGGGACTAATAGTTCCATTATTTCTTTTGCCAAACAGATGTAGTCTTCTTGGAATTTTATTCTGTATTGTTGAATATCACTTACAGTCCATTAATCACTGGAACCCCCCAAATCAGAATTCTGTCAATGCCCGTGGTCAGAAATACTTGGACTTGAGTTACAGCTTTCAAAAGTACAAGTTGCTTACTTGTGGGATTTAAAGCCCTCTTCCAACTTTGAGGGGCCAAAGAGAGAGAAAGGGTGGGGTACAGATCCAGCGGATAAATTTGACTGGTGTCAGAAGGGCAATAAGCAAATTCCCTGTCAGGTAGCTCAAGATGCGGGGTCAGAACGAAGCAGAACACAAATAGCTCTTGTTATAGACTGTATGTTACTGCTCCCCCCACACACACCCAATTTATATGTTGAAGTACTAATCCCCAGAGTGATGGTATTTGGAAGTAAGTCTTTCAGGGCATGATTACATTTAGATGAAGTCATGAGAGTAAGGCTCGCATATAAGAGCTCTTATGCGATGAAGAAGAAACCAGAGCTGGCTTTCTCTCTGCTATATGAGGATACCAAGAAAGCAACCATCTGCATGCCAAGAAAAGAGTTCTCGCCGGAGCTCAACCATGCTGGCACCTTGATCTTGCACTTCCCAGCCTCCAGAGCTGTGAGAAATAAACTTTTGTTGTTAAAGCCACCCAGTCTGTGGTATTTTGTTGTGGCAGCCCAAGCTGACTAAGCCATATGTCAGAGCAGTGGCGGAGATAAAGATGAATCAACCATTTCTATCTGAGCGCAACTCACATCATCCCTTCCTAGATGGGGGTACAGAAGATTCCGGAGTCTCCTGTGCTGTCAGAGGGAGGAAAAGCCCAGTGTAGAAGAGTGGGATAGAAAGCCAGCCTTCCTTGGACCAGTAACTTTGTCACAGTCTACAGAAGTGCAAGAGCAACAATGAAGCTAGTGGGTACAGATTATTGAAATTCACTCCAACCAAGGAATTCAGGGACGGCATTGATCACCAATGCTGAGGCATGGTACTATATGTTTGAAAACACTTTCCCTTCTCATCTACTGTACTGGCAGACAGAAAGACCTGATTGTGAGCCAGGGCTCCTGGAAGGGTACTGGGAGGAAGAAACTAGTGAGTCTGGGGTTTTCTAGCCCAGTTTGTGTTGTTCACACACTCTCCATTGTTCTTCCCCTGGCTGGGGCCACACCTGTTTCAAGTTCAAACTGTACAGAGCTTGTTTCATTGAGATTCTTTGTCCTGCCAAAGCAAAGTGCTTTGAGAAAACATTGTCAGATATTGTTAAAGCAGTGAGGGCCTTTCAACTATAATAATTTTATTTTGCGAATCCTTTATAGGCTTTAAATGTACTTCTTTATATATTTAGATTTAAATATAGTGGTAGAAAAAAATTAAGAGGTAATGATATTTGGGGCTATGAAGCCACTTTTTACTTCTGAATGGCAGAGTAGCAAAAATGCAAATATGAAAGGACAGTCTATTAAATGTTTTATTATGTATATAATATATATATATCTCACATTTGTTAAAATTTAAAAATGTATTCTTCTGTAGATCAATACATTGATTGATGTTGTTTCATCTTAGAGAGGAGCATTTCTAAAACTTCATAAACAGTGTTTTAAGAGCTTCAGAAAATAATAGCAATGATTCACAGCCTGGAATTGTGGAACTAAGAAATCTGGATCATTCAGATAAAGTTCAGATAAGCATCTGAATGTCAGGTGCTTATCCCCTTGAACCTGTTGCAGTTTGCCAATCTCTTCTGCATGTGTGATGCAATGTGATGTGTGCCTAGGGTGAATTTCTTTGAGCACTGAATAATTTCCTTGCTTTCTGGTCCTCAGTGCTGATTAGTTCTTTCTTCTCTGGTTTGTTCATACAGAGAATGCTTTGACATAAAGTAAGCCTGGAAACGTCTAGAAAACACACACACACACACACACACACACACACACACAGAATTACACAGTTAAAAAAAAAAATCCAAGGATTTTTATTACTGCACTCTGTCTATACATAAACCCATATATGGTTCCAAGGAATGGTTGATATATTTAACTATGCGAGTTAGTTCATTTTAATTAAAGCAAATGTAGACTTTTGATCTACGGAATAAACAATCTAACAATAGGAAAAATGCAATCTGTCGAGGCATATTTGAGTTATTTTGCAGTAATTGGCTTGGCAGCAGCTTCAGTCACAGATTTCTGTTTCACAGATTGTCCCCAAATGAATAAAGGTTTGCTTTGAAATGTAATTAATATTACGTTCAGCTGCAAGACTTTCTCAGGTTGTCAAAGGAATTTGAAGGAGGTAGCTGCAAAAAGTGAACAAAATAAAAGTGAGACTGAAAAGTATTAAGTCACATAAATGCACGCAGAATAAACTGGACTGATACAAAATGTCAGCGTCACGAAGTAGATCTTACCTTCAGTTCAATATCCAGTGAGCATTAAAATCATGAATATGGCTACGTAATTCACAGGGTTATATGTTTATTGGCAGTGATTGCCTTATTTTATCATTTGAACATGAAAGAGTGGGAAATGTCACAGCTATTCTGTAGCGGGATGGAGCAGCACTGAAGGCAGTGGGGACACTTGGGTGGTCAGGCTCCCTGAATTCAGGACACACCACCAGGCATCTCCTTCCTGCACTGTAATAATCATCTACTCACTGCAAGTCTTCAAATAAATATTGAATTCTATCGGTGAAGGATAGAAGTGCTAGTTACATGCATTCAAATACTAGTGCTCTAATTACAATATATTCCCACATTTTCCTTATCCTGATCATTCTACTTTAGTAAGGGACATGGGTCTATACAGAATGCCAAAGAATAAATAGAAACATGGTTGCAGTTAATCATCCTTGGAGATGTCCTATAACCAGTACATTTAAAACACCAAGGCCCATGATATATACCTAAAATTGAATATAAGTAATAGGAATTGCACAATCGAGTGGAATCTTAAATAATAAATAAATAAATCTTAAATTCCTCTTTTGAAGGAAATTTGTAAATACAGTTTTATTTATTATCCTTCAAAGAGTTCACTGTGGTAGTTAATATTAAAATTAAAAAAAACAAAAGTTATAATTTACAAATAAGAACATATGGTTTATTAAAGAATAAGCTCCTGGGGTTTTTTCCCCCAATCTGTTCTACTGGCATTGGAGACTTTCTTCTCAGCCTTACAGTGTATCTTAAAAAGGTGTAATTATTTCACATATCAGCAGAAATTTGGTATTTTTGCGGAGTAGAATTTGTATTGGGAAATTATTCTGTGTTCAGATATCTGCATTATTTTCTAGTCACAATTAGCCCTGCCTTGTGGTGACATATTTGTCACTCTCCTCATGTCACATCAGCTTCAACCTCTCACACCTAGAGAATCTGGTAACACAACGAAGTTTGGGAAGGATATTTTGAAAGGAAAGAGAAGGGGAAGATTGGAAATGTGTCTTACTATATATCCTAAATCTGGCTGGAAGACCAGCTTTTGAACAAGCTGTTATTTTCCACATGGGAGTAGCATTGCTACAGTAAAATGCCAGATTTCATCCATCATAATGTCATGGCTCATATTAAAATGTCTTCAGGGACCAAAGGGAGGGATGGGCAAAAGACATCAAATCAATTTTCAGGCAATTGCTATGGTTTTCAGGAACTAAGCCCTATGTGATAGTGTTATGGCCACACAGAGGGAGGTTATAAATAAGGTCCATACATCAAGGGAGGAAGTAATTGAGAAAGAGAAAGCTGATTTGACTTTTGTGTGAATCTGAACATATGGTTAGGGTACAGCTGGGTTATCATTCTATACATTCTTACAAGAGAAAAGAACCAAATCAACACTTCAGAGAAATTAGCCCATCACCAGAGTCTTGAAACTGACAGCTCTGAAACCATCTCTCCCTCTTGATCTGTTGATAAGGACCCACAGTTATTTTGCATTTAAGTTATTTAATTACAAGAAAATCCAGTGAAGCATCATTATTTGATGACCTTGTTAGTCAAGAACTAACCTCTATATGGAAGAGTCTTTTCCTCAGAGGGCGCGGGGGTAGGGATTGGCTCAATTAAGAGGCCTGCAATGCAGATGGCCTTTCATAACTGAAATTCTTCCTTCTTGATTGAGTAGCTCATTGTTAAATTTATAAGATGTGAAGTACTGCAGCCTATATTTGGCAATACTGCCTTTACTCCGTAAACAGTCTGTCTTCCAGGAACTTAATGATGACTAAATAAGCCTTGCATGGAAAACTTGAGGAGGGTGGTATTGCCATGCATTATTATAACTGAAAACAAAAACGTGAATAATGTGACGTGATCTTCCCAGCAGAATAAAAATTAAAATCTAAGTATTTGTCATAGTCTCATCTTCTACTGAGACTTTTAATTGTGACAGTACAGAAGATATCTTTCTGATAAACTGGAATCAGAGTAAATCAGCATATACAACAAAAACACTTTCATCAGTGTTCCCAATGCATAATTTTTGTCATCTAATTTGAGGAAGTGTTGCTTTGTGTAAGTACTAATCTTCAAATGCTGAAATGGTTACATGTTGGAAGAGGCTGTGTTTCAGTTTTCGGATCATAAGAGTTAGTAAGTACACACTCCTGGCCTAATGAAGGACATGCCATGGGTTGACATGTTCGTGGGCATGCAACACTACACGCATTTATGGAAGATAAAGTATAAAAATATGGTATATTTTTAAAAACTATAACATATGGGGCGCCTAGATGGTTCAGTGGGTTAAGCCTCTGCCTTTGGCTCGGGTCATGGTCTCAGAGTCCTGGGATCGAGCCCCACATCAGGCTCTCTGCTCAGCCTGCTTCCCCCGCTCTCTGCCTGCCTCTCTGCCTACTTGTGATCTCTCTCTCTGTCAAATAAATAAATAGGATCTTAAAAAAAAAAAAAACTATAATATGTGTGGAGATGATTAATAAGGAGCCTAATTTGGGGAGTGACAAATTGCACAAAGAATAAGAAAATAAACTGCCTTAAAATTTTGCAGTAAGCGGCTCAGTTGGAAATAGTCCTAATATTCAGCTGTCTTAGAGGGAGTAGAGGGGTGAAAGATGTTTTCTTTGAATTTTCAGTTATGCTTTGTTCACATCTAAATCGGGAATTTCATAGACAGGTCAAAATCAGTCAAGAAAGTTCAAATAGTTTTAAGTCAATGGAGATGTCTCATTTAACTAGATATAAACAAGGTTCTATTACTTAACAAAAAAATGAATGTTTGATGCATCATTAATGTTAAAGTAGTTTTTGCTGTTTGATTATGTAGTCATTTGATTCTCAATGTTAGAAGACTGATGCAGTGTAATTTAATCTGATGTTCAACAGAATAAGTTTGTTCAAAATATTTATATATATATACATATGTATATATGTGTATATGCATGTGTAAATACTTATTAGCAATACAACAGGTTGAGTTAGGTAAGCTCATTGATTTAGGTCAAAAGAGGAATGGTGAAGAACAAAGCTATTTTCCAGAAGCTCTTGATAAAATTCTCTGACCAGACTGAAAGTAGGTCAAATGAGGACCTGATTATTGGCATATAATTTTATTAGAATATTCATTCTAAGCTTTCCATACACCAGGAAACTTGTAGTTTACTGGAACTACCACCATCTCACACATTCATTTTAATTTTTTTAGAACATTGAAAGAAGACTTAAACCAAGAATCATTACATTTGCTTTCCAAAATTGATGAAACTCCATGTCCTTTGAGTGCATTGTTTCTGTTTTTATATTGTATCATTACTTTGTCATTTTTAATTAACAACTTATACATACAACACAACATTTACTTCTACATCGCAGGATTCATTCATTTAGCAAACAGTTGTTGAGAGTTTGCTCTGCAAGGTATTGTGACAAATGCTGGGGCTATAAGAAGAATGATGAGTACTTCTATTATCATTGCTGAAATCTATTGAGTATATCAAGTACTTTACCTGCCAAATTTAGTTAATCTTATAAGACCAGTGTGGGTTGATAACTACTATTATCCCCATTTTACAGATGGGGAAAGGGAGCCTTTAAAAGACCTTGCTAAGGTGACAAAGATGATAGCTTGGAATGCAAGTTCAGGACTTCCTGACTGAATGTTTGGCCACCCCAGGCCTCAAGGAGCTATATATGTCATGAGGTAAGGGTTATGAAAACAACATATCGTTCAAATTGGAGCATCTTGGAAGACATAAGGAATAAAACAAAACAAAAATCACATTAAGGTGGGTCATGAACTTTTGAGGGAGTTTCCATAGCATTGCTGCTGAACTGAGAGAAAACTGCAGATCCTTCTAGGCGTTTTTTTTTTTTTTTTCTTTCACCTGATCTGTAGGAATGTTTCTTTTATCTCTTCATTGTTGAGAAGAATGTTGGATGGGTGGCTAAAATCCCTCAAGTGACTTTCTTCATGATAAATAAAGAACAGCTGTAATTCCTGGCGTAAGATTTATCCTCCTGTCATTGCCCCGTTTCAGCCTCAGGAGTCTGCAACATCTTGACTCCCATCCAACATTATGTTCAAGATACTTACCCTTGTGGAGCCAGGCTGGGTCATGCCCGCATTAATCACATGACTTCTCTTTGGGACTACAAAGTAATACCTCCTAATTATACCCAAACCTGGTTTGCTGCCTATGATTTGTTTTAATAAGCATGAGTTCCATTGATCAGTACTATGACCATTAGAATAAGGAATTTTGGGGCACCTGAGTGGCTCAGTGGGTTAAAGCCTCTGCCTTCAGCTCAGGTCATGATCCCAGGGTGCTGGGATCGAGCCCCACATTGGGCTCTCTGTTCTGCAGGGAGCCTGCTTCCTCTTCTCTCTCTCTCTGCCTGCCTCTCTGCCTACTTGTGATTTCTGTCAAATAAATAAATAAAATCTTAAAAAAAAAAAAAGAATAAGGAACTTTGAACTGGTAATCCGTACCAAAGAAAACTATAACAGTTGTCCAAACCATGGACTGAATCAAACATTATATTAATTTTTCATATATAAAATTAAAGGTAGGTAGATACGTAGGTTGTTTATTTTAATGATTTGGAAATTAGAGAATGCAGCTAAGCAGTTAAGACGGCAGATAATCTGAGGTCGGTTGTCTGGTTTGGATTTTAGCTTCTTTGTTGGCTTGCTATGCATTTTGGGCAGCTTAATTATTCATCTAAGCCATAGATTTCTCAATATGTCCAGTAGGAAAAAGAATAGTGTCTCCCTCACAATTGCTATGAGGATTAAATGAGATAATGTACATAGCCCTTTAGATAAGTGTCTGAGATTCAACTGACACTAAAAAATAGAGGGAAAGTAGCTAGCTGTTGTCGAGCAGCAGTTTAGGTTAAAAACTGTAGTATCTACACTACAACTGTTTATACTTAAGAGTGGAAGGCTGCAAAGCTGAGAATCCAGGAACATTCTATGGGCAGCAGAAGGAACAGGGAGAGAGGGCTCAAGCTGCCATGTTCTATTGTTTGTGCCCGTTAGGAATTTCCAAAGTAAATGTTTCAAATGCTTCAAAAGTAAGTGTTTTTCTCCTCTGAAAATTTTCTCTTTATTTTCTTTTCATTTTATCTCTTTTCCTTGTTTTTCTTCATTGAGGTTTCCTTCTCTTCCCCCATTCTCTCATCTTTTATTTCTCATTTCTGTGCCTTTCCATCACTTCTTGTGTCTTCTCTCTGTTCTTCTTTTCCGTCCTTTTTTTTTTGCTTCCTCTTTTCTCCTATTTCTTATTTTAATTATCTTCTTCCCCTGCATCCTTATTCCCTTATTTTTTCTTATCAACTTGTCACTTTTTTTTTGTTTTTCTTCCTTTTTTGTCTTCTTTCCATTCTTGCTTTATGTTATTTTAATATTATTCTTTAATCCTTTTACTAGTTCATTATATTCACAACCATAGTCAACCATATAAAGGACTTCGCCTCTTTGGGAGACAGTAGTGCTTTTTAAATATTAACTAGCATTAACATTTGCTTTTCCCTTCATTCACTTGTATAAAAGCTTTTTTCATTTTTGTTTTTGTTCTTTTCTCCATTCTGGGATACTGTGAAATGAGAGAACAAAAAAGTGACAAATTTTGTGTTCGTGGGTTCAAAAACTTATATCCAGAAGTAAAAGAGGGAGGAGTTGAAATATATAACCTTTGGGTTCTACACAAGAAGCTCCATGCTGAGGGGAAGGAGTAATAGCTAGAGAAACAAGGAACTTGGAAGCCAGTGTGGATGGTAAAGGTGACTCTGCCACTCCCCCATCTTTTTGGTCTGGGAAGATACTGAGAAGGATGATAGATATTCCTTAAAATATGGAGATCTAAGAGTAGAAGAGATTATATTGGCTTTCCATTTGGGAGTCGGTGAAGGGGAGGGAGGCAGTTTTTACATGTGCCCTGTCCCACTACAGCAGGGCTGATTGTAGGGAATTAATCACTCCATTGGATGCAGAGAGAAAAGCATTGGGGAGCACAGTCATATCTGTGTGGATTTTGGAGCAACTGATTTCTAGTATTCAGAAAGACAAGGAAGATAGATGGGTAGGTAGATAGAGTAAAAGAGCCATAGATCTTCAAGGTTGTCAAGCTAATGAAGAGAGGATTTTAAAGGCTGGGCTGTTCTTTCAGTGGGCATGTCAGGATTTATAAACCTAGATGCTGCGGGTATCATTTCTAATAAAGACCATAAGGTACAATTACACATTTCGGTGAAAACTAGCACAAGATGCAGCAAGGTCAAGCAGTGTTGTTTTCAACAAAACACCCATGAATGTTTTCACACTGCATAAACCCCTGAGGTCAGAATTGATCCTAAGGAGAAATAGATATGGAAGGAATATGGCTGAATCCAACAGCACGTACGTAAAAGGACCTAGGTTAAGTTTTAGCTGTGAAGCTGAAATGGAAACTGAAAATGGAAAATAATGTAGTTAACATCACAAAAAAACTTTTGACTTTAGAAAAGTGAAATAGCTATATGACATTTTCCCATCCTCCTTTGCCTTCATTCATTATAAATATTATTGTAGGTATTCACCGTAGTCATCTGTTTAATATGGGCTTTGCAATCAGAACTGGCTTCAAATTCCTAGTCTCCTCTTTGCTAGTTATATAACCTTGGGCCAGTTACTTTTCCATTTCAAGCTCCACTTTCCTTCTTTATAAATTAGGGACAATCATATGTAGCATAATGATGTAATGTGGACAAAGCACGACAGCTTACAAATTGCAGCATTCATGCGGTAGATCACATTACTAGTAATACTACTAAGCATGTATAATTTACTGTTTTTCAGATTGATAAACACAAATCATTGTTCTCATTTATCTTTTATAAACACTTGTCAGCATCACCAAGTTAGTGTAATTTAGGTTGATTGACCCACATAGTTTGTTATGTAGTTGCTCTCCTTCAGAAAGGGGGGCCACTAATAATGACAGTAGGACTATAGGACCATTCTGGACACACAAAGATGTATGTCTATCCTGTGTTTAGGAAACACTTGCAACATGGAAAATGTGTAGTGATGGTTCACATACAAAAGGAAATAATTTTTTGGCATCAAGTAATAAAAATTAAATTTGTGATAGAAAATTTAAAATTCTTTGAGTATTTGTACAAAAGCAGCTTTTATTATTTCTACATCTTTTATTTTAAGGCTGCAATTTAAATTAAAATATTTTAGAGAAATCAGCTCAATTTGTAATATGCGTTACGACGTGCTGTTATAAGGGATAATATAGAAACAAAAAAACCTGTTTACTCCAAAAGAGTTTCACTGTTATTAATATAAAACCATTTCTGTGATTGTCCAAAATAATGTGTCTATTTTCCTATAGTTTATATTTTTCTGTGTAATTTGTTGTACTTTTTAAATGAGGTTTTATACTAATATATTGTTTTCTCTGTAAGATATATTTGAAATTCCTACAACATTTAAGTCTTGGAAACTCGTGTTTTTCTTTTTTTTTTTTTTTTTGTAAGATTTTTTTAATTTATTTATTTGACAGACAGAGATCACAAGTAGGCAAAGAGGCAGGCAGAGAGAGAGAGAGAGGAGGAAGCTGGCTCCCTGCTGAGCAGAGAGCCCAACGCGGGGCCCGAGACCATGACCCGAGCTGAAGGCAGAGGCTTTAACCCACTGAGCCACCCAGGCGCCCTGGAAACTCGTGTTTTTCTTAAAAGAAAATTAATTTTAGCTTAAATCAAATTACTGACTAAAACCACTCCACTGAATTAATAAAACATTTAAATCTCATATTGAATAGACTGACATAGTTTCCATCCACACATTATAAACTTATTTTTAAGATCTAAAATTACATAAAAACTAATATAATCCCATCCATATCTATATTCCAGTCAGAGATAAAGATCGATATGTGCAGTATCTGAATGCATTCATCTTCATTGTTAAAAAGACATTGGATACTGTGATGATATGCATTTGGGGAGAAAGATGTTTTGTCACTGAGAATATAGCATTTTTTGCTCACTGTACCTAAAGTCCCATGTACAAGCACCCTGGTATGTTTTATTGTATAATCTTCTTAACCTACAGAGAAGCAAGAAAATACATCCATCTCTCATATTCTCCTCAAGGAACTCAGAGAGTCTATTTTACATGGGAATTTATAGATGACCCATTCCAGGCACTGTGTCATTATAAGGAGTGGTAAATCAGACATGGCTTAGAAAGTGAGGGAGAATGGTTTCTCTTGGCCTGCTGGTCATTGTCTTAAAAACTGATATTTAGGAGCGCCTGGGTGGCTCAGTGGGTTAAGCCTCTGCCTTCGGCTCAGGTCATGATCCCAGGGTCCTGGGATCAAGCCCCGCATCGGGCTCTCTGCTCAGCAGGGAGCCTGCTTCCTCCTCTCTCTCTGCCTGCCTCTCTCTGCCTGCTAGTGATCTCTCTCTCTGTCAAATAAATAAATAAAATTTTTTTAAAAACCTGGTATTTATAGGTGGAAGCAAATTTAAAGCATTGAAAGAGGATCATATTGGGATATCTCTTTAGGATTTGCATTTTATAATCATAGCCTCCCTCCACCTCTTAGAATTATACAAAGCTGTTTTGTTCTCCTCAGCTTGAAGGCTCTGCCATCTTCTGTCCTGCCCAATAGCACCTGCATTTGGCTTGTTCCTTGCCAGCAGTCCACTCTTACCCTTCAAGTTATTAGGCAAATTATTTCAGTTAGTCTTTGATTGCACTGTTTTCTCTCTGCATGCTCCTTCCCACCTAATTTTCCATTTATTTACCCTTCAAAGACTTCTTTATACTCACTGTTTACAAAGGCCTATACTTGGCTGTCCACTTTAGAAAGATTTATTTTCCCCATCCTTTTTTTTTAAGGTTTTATTTATTTATTTGACAGAGAGAGATAGTAGGAGCAGGCATACAAGCAGGGGGCGTGGGAGAAGGAGAAGCAGGCTTCCTGCAGACCAGGGAGCCCAATGCAGGACTCCATTCCAAGACCCTAGCATCATGACCCAAGCTGAAGGCAGACACCTAATGACTGAGCCACCCAGATTCCCCTGTTGCCCATTCTATTATCATGATCGTGACTTGGTGTGTAAAGCAGAGTGTATGTAGGATTGAGGCTATCACCGTAGGCCTCTTAAAAGCATGCATGTGATCAAAACTATGCAAATGCACTTCAGAATTTGTTGGTTTCCAATATTTTTCAGTTGTGAGTAATCACATTAGATCCTAGAACTCTTGGGATTAGAAAATTTTGTATAGTGAGGATTTTTTTTAGCCCATTGAGTTTCTACCCATTCTAACCTCCCAATGCTAGAAATGCTTTTCTTTTCATTGGCTGAACCCTTTACTCTCTATCTCATTCTTCCCAGTATCTACAGAAAAAAGCAGACACATTTAGGTTGGATGAATATTGATTTGAAGTTTGATTCAAGAAACAAACTTTATACCTAGGTTCAAGAGCATCATTAAATGTTACAAGATTGTAAATTCCCACTTGAATGTAAGTTGAGTGAAGTCAGATATTTTTGGTTCATCTTTCACTTGTCTGTCGTCAGTGCCTAGAAACCTGCCAGGCATATAGTAGTTACTCAGGAGAAGTTTGTTCCAACAAATGGATCATTCTTCATAATCTCCCTAACAAACCAAATAAACTCCTCATATATCAGTTTATAATGTTCTTCCAAATTGCACCGAATAACTACTCTGTTTTAGGGACAATAAAAATTAGACCTAGTTGTTTTCTATTTACAAAACAGAAAACTAGAATAATATGATTTTGAGATTGCAAAAATAGACACTTAGAAGAATGAAATGTTACTTTTCTTTGAAGAAAGACGTTTTGTTCAAGGACTCAAGACATTTGTACAAGAAAATTATGCACATACAACAAGAAAAAACAAAAAGCAAAAAACAGTCCCATAAGAAGATAACATGAACAAAACAGACCATAGGTAATAATAATAATGTTATCCAAATGATGTTATCAGAGCTAAGCTTGTAAAATTTAGTCATATTAAGAACTGAAAATAGAGAGCACTGCATATATAAAAGTATTTCATGCAAATGTGGCTAAAATATAGTTTATGAAGGTAAAGATAGATTTCATAGTTTAACATGAAATATGCACACATGGGTATATGCACAGGAGAAGTGAGTGTATTCACTCAGTTCCCATAAAGCATAGGTCTCGGGCATCTAATGTGGAAAAAAGAAATGTGATGGAGGAAGCTTCCCTCTTCATCACCATGTCGAAGGGGAACAACGACCACTTCTATAGCAAACCTGGGTTACTGAAAGGAAGTGAATGGGGCAGTAGACCTCAGTACATGGAATTTGACTTTCTAGGCAGATTTTTTCAGAAGATACCATAATGCATTTGTTTGGTAGGGAAGGAGAAAATAAGTGAACCAGAGAAACATTCAGCAACAGAAAGACAGCCCGGGTTTGGGGGAGGAAACCCCTCCAGTCGTGGTTGTGAGGTTGTTCCCGTGGTATTCAGTCACCACGGTTATGACACTAAGGATGAAGGGGACACCACAGGGCTTGCCTGAATTGCCCGGATGTTACCAAGGAGGTAATACTACTATGTCTCTATGTCTGTTTTATGTATAATCAGCCCTTCCTTTCTGGACTTTGTGTGCTTAGTAAATGGTGTCTCCACCATCCTGATCTCTGTGGAGCAGCAAAACCTGACTCACAGGACCTTCAGGGACTAGTTCATGACTCAGGTTTATCCTCAGATTGCCATTATCCCAGTGGAGGTGGGACTGAGAGGGACGGAGATCTCTCAAATGTACAGAGTTAGTCTCGTAAGTTTTCTGTTGTCAGTATATTGGGATTTATTATTTCCCTTTTGTCAGTATACTGAGGTTTTTAAAAGACTCAGTGATAACTCTATGTTTGGCAAGAAGTTTTATTTATTTTTACACTATGTGTGTGTGTGTGTGTGTGTGTGTGTTTGGAAAGGCACAGCTAAAGAGGTTATTTTAGGTTGAGTAACAGTTGAAGAATGAAACTGGAAGTGAGCTCTACTGTGAAAAAAGACCTCTTTATAATGAAAACAACCCTCCTGAGCCACTTACTCAAATACAGATCTAAGAAGCGTTTACCAGCCCAGTGGTTTTCCGTTCTGCTGTATGGAGCTTTTTATAAAAATACTTATTTCCAGGCCTTATCCCAGGCCAATTAAATTAGAGTCTCTTAGTGTGGAACCCAGGTAACAGTATGAGTTTAAAAACCCCTCAATAGATCAAATAAATATACAGCCTGAGTTGAAAAAAAAAAAAAAATTGATCCGATCCTGTTCTGATTCGTAGGTGTCAAAGGAATGGTATACAGAAGTTTGCTTGTGGAGCATTATTTGTCTTTGGAAACATATTTTCTCAAATGAACAGTATTAGACCTTGCGGTTAATTCTCTAGTTCCCTTTCCATAAAAGCCTAATTAAGCCCAATGTATCTGTAGCTTAGTACTCCACTAATGAAATTATGGAACTTAATCACCATGCATAACAGTGTTCTTACAAAAATGGGCTCTGGATTCAGGAAACAGATGACTGCCTATAGCTCAGTCAAAGAGTACTAGCTTTAGTCACTCTCTCTTATCCTCTTCCCCCCGCCAGCCACATGTCCCCAGATGGTTTGCCTCTCCTGTCCCTGCTTTTCTACCATCAGGTAGAGTTGAATCAGCCAGCTTCTTTTCCACTGCTGCAACAGTGCTTCTTCCCAGGAGCTCCTCCCTTCTCTGGATACTGATAGAGGACCTAGTCTGCTTGCTGTGTGTGTGTGTGTGTGTGAGAGAGAGAGAGATTGTCTGTGTGTCTGCAGTTGGCATTGTTTGTTTTTCTCCTCTCCCCTCCCTCACTGCTTTTTCAAGTGATGGGTTATCTTCTGCTAGCAATGCAAAAGGCTGGTTTTTTTCACTTAGACACGATAGCACTCATATACTTTTTCTTACAAAACAGGATACTTTTGAAAATGGAAAGGATGCAAAATAACTGTGCTGGGACCACAAAAGTAAACCAAGACAGTTCCAGGTGAAAAGAATTGCGTGTTCCCCCTATAAGTGGACTTTTGGCCACTCGGAAGATTGGGATAAGATTCACCTGCATTTCACCACGGACACTAAATGCCAGCTAGAGCTTTAAAATAGTGTAAGAGTGAGGTTGAGTGGGGAGCCATTGCTGTTATTATAGGAGATATGTATAAGGCAATAATCTTACCTTCATTTGTTCCCCTTTGCTACACAAATTGCCATTCTGGTCCAGAATCACCACTCTTCTTTGGGGTGACATTCATTAGATGGGTTGGCTGAGTAAATGGATGGGGGAGGAGAGAGAAGTCCCTACCTAACAGTAGTCCGATTGAAAGGAAAGGAATTAAACATCCTGGTGAGTTCTGAGATACCAAGAGACTTGTAGCCATTGAGTCACTGAGAAATATGTTGGCTATTTTAGGGAAAGGGCTTCCTGTGTCAAAGATAAAAGTGAGTTAGACAAGTCAGAGTGAGAACTTTTCATAAAACTTGGATGTTAATAAGTAGAGGCCTGGGAATTTGAGAGATTTTTATACCATTGCCCTTTGTTCAAAAAATACTAAATTTTAATAAGCTGAGTTATGTCTGCTTTTTACCCAGATATCTTCCCCTGCCCCTTCTTTCCAATTGTATGCACATGGTTGGCATCTAGTGAGTCAAACCAAGACAGCAGTATGTGGTGCCTCCAACTCAATTGGGAGTGAGGCCATCTCTACTCATGTGTACATCTGTCAGAGGACATTTCTACTCCTTTCTACATAGCAAAGATGGAGAAAAAGGAACTATGGAAATCAGTACGTGAAATGTCAACCTCATGGCACATTGATTTTTTGGATTTCCTTATTTGTCCCTCTGGGAAACTCATTCACATGACACTTGGCACAATTAGTCATCCAACCTTATGTACTGGGATTTCAAATGCCTTCAGTTTTTGAGCAGACTGGCAATATGTCCAATATGATTGATCTTGTCATTATTTTCCTTCATTTTGAATTTATGATCTAATGATCAATTTGATCCCTAGGGAATATTTGAAATTTAACTGATTTACTCTTTTTTATCAGTCCCATTTTCCTATTTTAAGACATCTGACAGCCAAATCAAGTCTTTTGGCTCACATAAAAATCAATTATTAGTATTGGAATGACCCAATACTATTATTTAATGGGAGTAGAAATAAATAATCTCTCCTTAAAAGAAGGGGTTTCATAATATTATGTCAATTTTGTTAGATTTCTAATAAAAATATGTCAAACAAATGCAAATATACAATTTGATAGATGCATAAAAATTATTACAAAAGAATATTGAGTTATTTGAAAATAATTATTAAAGATACACTACTTCCTAAGCACTTTAAAATTTATAGATGTTATTTGATCTTCATAGTCAGTCCCTGAAGTTGCACTGCTTTTGAAGAAAAGGAAACTGAAACTCAAAAATAATTAAACAATATCCTAGGACTATATACCTTTAACTGGCTGAGTCAAGATTTTAAAAATACAAAAACAAAAAAAACCTTTTTTCTGACTCAGAAGCTTGGGTCTTAACCACTCTACTCTTTCATCCATTGCCAACATATTTTTTATAATCTTCCTCCTTACATTTGTCTTTTCAATTCCAGAGTGTGCCAAGGAAATTTATAGCCCTCAGGTACCTACTCCTAGAAAACTCACTATGACTGTTTTGAAGTTATTCAACCCTGTTTGTGCTATAAAAGAGATCTTTCTCAAACATAATTGTGATAATGTAATTTGATTTTTCAGAATCATGACAGAAAGGTCAAACTTTTTAGAAAGTCTCCTAAGGAGCCAAAAACTGTGCCCTCTTATTGTCTACTGAAGTTCGTCTCTTGCACCATTCTGAATCCCTGGAAACATTTGCATAGAAGTACATGGAGTTCCTTGAATACTCTGGCTTTCCTAAGTCTACTTTGTTTATGGTCTTTTCTCTGCTTAGGTCCCATCCTTCATCACCAACCTTTTCTCACTTGCCTGAGTACCTCCTACTCATCCTTCAAGTCTAGCTTAGAGTTTCTCTTTCTACTGAGCTTTAGTCTTCTAGGTATCCCCAAACAGCCTCCTACTATGACCTGGCCTCTTCCTACAGCTGCTCTGTTCCAGATCCCTAGCAACCTTGACCTGCACAGCCTGCATGTACACTCATGGTTATTAAAGGAGGAATAAAGAAAAGAAAATAATTTATAAGTGTATATGTTTGGTATACTGCCCTTGAAATTTGTTAGTCTGGGTTGAAGTTGAAAATTCAGTGTGGAATACGGAATATTAATAGTTTTATTGTATCACATTTTCCATTCATAAGCTATTGTTACTTTTGGCCCGTGATAAGCCAACCATTGTTCTCATTATACATGGAGAACACTAATACATTTCATTATATGTGGAGAACCAGCCACTTTTATGACTCAGATCACCTGTGGGAGACCTCAGGAGAAATTAAGGTTGCGGGAAGGTTTGCATTTCTCATGCCTCACAACTGAGAACTCATCAAAAATTGGCCTAGTGGAGTGATGCCTGAGTAGTGTGGGCATGTGATGGGCAGTACATAAGTGCCTGATGGGCCACTTCCATGCAGAGCCTGCAGTTGTTCAAGAGTGCTGCAGAAGATAGAACCAGGCCGACCTAGACCGGAACCATAGCCACCCCACTCACTAGTGTCGTGATCTTGGACAAATAACTTCTGCGTTCCCAGGGACAAAGAACTTCCCTCTTCTATGTATTATATGTAGAATCTCAAAGCAGTGCCATAGTACTTTTAAAAAGCAATCAGACAAATTAGCTGTTACAATGACTACTTTGTAATTTTTTTTTTAATCTCTTAGGGTATTTTTGTCTTACTATTTCATTGACAGGTTAATTGGATCTTCTGACACTTCTAGCTGTCTGAGGCTGTTTATTTCAGGATTGTTCTGGAGACATTGCTTATAATTATCTTAAAACTTAGGGCCTAGGACTACAGACTGATATTTTTTTTTTTTTTTTTTTTTGCTTCGTGGCCAAAAAAGTAAGTCAAACAGTATTGGCAGCTGCTTATCAGGGAGAGTTAAAGACATGCTGGGGAAAGATTCTGGGTTATCTAGATTCTCTCACATAAGAAGAGAAATGAACTACATTGGCTGGGCTTAGTACCTAACCCAGTGGCTCAGATTTCACAGTTCTGGCTGAAAATTTAACCCATACTCTAGCTTTTTGGGGTCATAGAGAGAGTACTGGGAACAGTAGCTTGGAAACCCAGAGGTAAGGCCAGAAAGAACAGAGAAAAATAGGTTGATTGGACCTTATGAGCAATAGGGAAGGGGACTCAGGACATGCAGATAAGTCGGAGCCAAAAAAATAGTAGGAAAATAAGACTTCTGTTGGCTACTCTTTACTGCTACCAACCAAAATGGCTGTTCCATTTTTTATGTTCCAAAATTGTGGAGAGTTGCTTGTTACCTCAGTCAGCTCACTCTTACCGAATGATCAGGAGAAAGAGGAGGGATGCTGTTTCAGGCAGAGGGAACCACATGCTAAAACGTTCTGCAGAATTACTGAGCCTGGGAGTATAAAAGGCCAGTGTAGTTTGAAGAGAAAGAGGGGGACACTGTACTAGATGAGACAACTACACATGGTTCCCATGAGTCAAGGCAATTTGTCTTCACCTGAGTGTAGTTAGAAATCACCAAAGTATGCTAGTCAAGGAAGGGCTGACCTGATTATACGTATACCGATGAGTTGGACGTGGAGCAGAATGAGCATGGAGAGGCCACTGAACAGGCTATGACAGTAGTTCAGGTGAGACTTTACTGTTACCTGGAGTAAGGCCAGGACAATGCTGAGAGTGACTGACTGGTTTGAGAGAATTTCAGAAGGGAAAATGGATAGGACTTGTGCTATGTTTGTTATTGGAAGTAAGGGTGATACTCAGAACAACAACTATTGTGTCGTGCATAAGTTAAATGGAGAACAGTTGCATTCAGAAATAGGAATCTGGAAGAGTACCAGGTGGTGACCATTTTCAAGTGGGTGATTCAGGGAGTAATAATGGATCTCATTTAAGATATGTTGAGTTTGAGGTGCTTTTTAAATACCAAGAGCACCACGACTACATTGTCAGGCATATGGTTTAAGCTTAAATGAGAGTTTGGGTGAAGACTATAAATACACAAGTTTTCTGTGTACAGAGGGAAAGTATAGCCAAGGGCATGAAAGCTATCTCCCAAACCTGGAGACTAAAATGAGAAGATGAGGGCCCAGTACTGTAGCTGGAGAGATGCAGGCATTTCATGTTAGGTGGCACAGAGGAAGTTGGACATAGGCCTGGACAAGGAGTGGTCAGAGCAGTCGGAGACACCAAGAGGGAGCCGTACTGCCAGTCATGGACTCAGTGCAAGTTCTTCAGTTGTAGCAAAAGCACCACTATCAGGGGAGGGGGATGCTTATCAAGGGGGGAGGTTGTTGTAGGAGAAGCTGAGGATATATGAGAAATCTCTTTACCTGCCCCTCAACTGTGCTGTGGACCTTAAACTGCTCCTTTAAAAAAAAAAAAAAAAGCCTTAATAATAATTTTTAAAAATGTAGGAGACATAAAGATTGTGTGCGGTTATATAGCCAACATAAGAGTGGTTTTCAAGAAAGATTTAATCGTGTCAGTTGCTACTGTGAAAGCAGTAGGGTGAGGACGAAAGATAGCCTGTTGAATGGAGTCATAGGACCAGGTGGAAGGAAAACTGGGAAAGTTGAAGAATGCAGGATCAGATGTATACCTAACTGGCACCACGTATTCTTGAAGTCTTATAACCTGCTTTTCCGTTTTACAGTATACCTGGGACGCTCCTTCCATGTTGTAAATAGCCTTCTAGCAGAGTGCTACCAAAGTTTATTACATGCATTTCATGTTGCTGGCCATTTAGTTTGGTTCCAACTTTTTGCCACTATAAACAATCCTATAATGAGCCCCCTTGTAGCTCTGTCTTTTATGAATATAATTATGTCCTTCAACTACATTTCTGAAAGTGTAATTGCTAGGTTAAAAATTGTTGTATTTTTTAAATGTAAAGTCGCATCATCACTGGGATGTTATTACCAGACCACTTTGAGGCTAAGGCTGCATTGTCTCCCAGTATTTTCTCTCTGGAAAATGAAGTGAGCTTAAGTAATTTTTAAAATTTATTATCTATATTCAGATTAGTCTATGCATGCCTCTCAGTCTAGTTTAAGGTGAGCCACAATACCAACTCTTACTTCTAAAAAAACATTAAATTATTATTAGTTCTCACTGTGTAGCAGGAAATCTTTTAAGTTGGTAGCCTGATAGGTATAGAACGTTAACTAAATAGACACAAAGATAAAAATGGATCGTTGGTTGAATAAAGAGAGAAAGGTAAGTAGGTGGATGTAGACACTTAATTCTGCTAAGAATTAAGCTAGAAGAACTAGACTATTTTTGCCTGGCAGGATGAGTGAATGCTCACGTTCAATCCGAAGGAAAAATTCTAGGGGATCTACACCCAAGCAATGGTGATACCAGAAATGAATGGAACATGAGATTAGCGAATATTGAGGAAGAGCATTAGAAGGGCCTGTGTGCTCTAGGGAAATTCTAAGGTCATAAGATAAATGTCCTGATATTCCCCTTTCGTGGTAATATCCAAAAATGTCAGGATTGTTTGCATGAAACTTGTATTTTATGATGTGTTTCCAACGTTGTATTTCTAATCTTCAAAATAAGCTGTTGAAAAACAGAGACACGCTTTCCACAAAAGAAAGAGGAGGAGGATTCGAAAGAGGAAGAGAGAACAAGGAGAAAGAGGGCAGGAGAAGGGGATGAAAAAGCCGAAGAGAAAAGGGACTTGATTTACTCAGAGCATGTAAATTACAGAGTAAGAAACAAAATTAAATGGGTTAAGCAATTAAGCAACTTTTTTTTTTTCCAACAAGAAAGAGGATGGAAGTCTCTTCTGAGAGAAGGTATTTGTTTTCTTGGGCGAAGACCAATGTTGAAAAGCAGGCAGATGCCTCTTACTATCTGCATCCTGTACCTTTTTCACTTTGGAAGTTACAGTTTTAGTGAAAGAAGCATGAAGATAATAAGGCAAAGAATAAGGTCTTTTGGGTGGAATGGGTGCTAACAGCTTTTCTTTCCAACCACTTAAAAAATAGATATTTTTAATATGCTACAATGAAAGTTGAGACAACTTATTTTTAAATGCTACTGTAATAAGTCAGAGTTTAAGGCCTTTATGATAATCATAGCAAAAAATTCAGAGGTGAGGTGCTGTGAGACACATTTAGTTGATTCATGATAAAATGCAGCGCTCAGGGCATGCCTCTCATTTGGTTATTATAAAAACTGTCCAGCCACCCATTGGTATCCCTTTTCTTTCTCAGCTTTCAGAGTTACAAATGAAGTCCGTGAGCATTCTTAACTTTGGGAAGTAGTGCCTGGTTTGTGTTTACCATCATCTTCGAGCATGTTCTGTTACTCCACGGTTTTGTATGGATTACTTGTCCGGGTGCTTCCCGTAGGTTACTTCCCTCTACAGGAATTCACACATGACACTTGGGGGCCATCGTAAGTAATAGGGAACCACCTGTCGGAAACCTGTTTTACTTCTTTGTAAAGTAATCTGATTAGATATTGTCTAAAGATCCTTTCCAGCTTGAAAATGATAGGATTCTTATTTTCATCTCTTTGCACTTTTTTAAAAAATATCACGTTTATATACTCTTGATAAAAGGTTGTGCTATATACCCTTTCCCAGTTCCCAGTGTAAAATAGAATCTCAGGTCATTCATGTCCCACTTAGAGCTACGAGGTCTTGCCCTGTTTGCAGTGGAATGGTTTTCTAAGTATTACTCACTCAGCAACAGGAGTTAGAATGTGGTTTCTGAATCTTAGTGTATGTATACATCTCATGCACTGATACTTACATTATAGTGAATTGTGTGATTGCTACGCTCGTCCTGTAGTGCAAAATCAACTCGATTACTATGTTATTACTTATTTATATATTGATAAAGTTATTAAAGATATTTGATTTATATTTTGCATTTCCTTCAAAGGACAAATTTACGTACTTTAAATTGCCATTCTCGGTATGAAATAAAAATAAATTGCTTGTCTTTCATCTGTACATTCATCTTGTGAACATTTGCTGGCAGAGAGAGAGAGACTTCCTTATATAGCGAATGGGCTTGGTTTGCTTCCAAATAATATTCTGTGAAACTGAATTTGGTTTCATAATTTCAAACAGAGCAGAAATAAGATGAATCTTATCTTCCCTATTCTGGGAAAACTAAATTTGTTAATCCTCTGTGCGACATAGTTAAAGTAAAAGATTCGGATTTGGGGAAATTATAATTCTAGCTTTCTTTCTGATTTCCTTCTCCATGATGTCACTGACATTTTATGTGACCTGAAGTAAGTATTATAAATGCATCATTTCCCTTTAGTAAGTGAGTTTTCCTGTTGAGCCTCACAAGGGTTTATATAAGTTGTTAATTTGTTGAGAGCCTTGAGCATGAAGGGTGCTTTAAATTACATTTATTTTATAATCAATTTTGAAAAAGTCAAGAATTAGAAACATGGAATATTTCCAGTGCTGTTTTTATGCATACCATGTTTTTTGTTTTGTTGTTGTTGTTGTTGTTGTTTTTCTCTTTCTCTCTTCTTTTCTGCCAGCTTGTTTTACCCCCATGGACCATTTTAAAGGAAGACGTCAGTGAAAGTAGTATGAAAAGTATAAATTTCTAAAAGGAGAAAAAAAGCTAATAACGGCTTTTAGGGGGAAAAAATCATGATCTTGGGATAGGTTTCTTGCCATGATTTCTCCTTGCCATGATCGCTTTCTTATCATGGTATCAGACCTTCAGAGAGGATGGAGGTATCACTTTTATAATAAATATCCAGCATTCGCAGTCCCTTTGGTAAATCACAAGGGGCTGGGAATGTGATTTCACCGACTATTGAAGCTAAAGTTCAGAGGCACTGGAATCTGTGTCTTGAGTGACAGGCACGACTAAGGAGAGCATGGTGGGTATGGAGCCATTAGACAGCCCAGCAGCAGCCTCTAGTCCACGTCGTGTTGTCTGTGCAATTGTACAGCTGTGTCATCTGTGGGGTAGTAGCAGTTAAGGTCCATGGTCAGTGTACTACGTGCCCACCGTGCCCTTTGTCTTCGGGAAGAAGCCCTGTTGTTACAAATCAGAGCGCTCCTTTCTGTTTTCATCGCCTTAACCTCCCAGGGGTGTTGGATGCTGTCAGTTCCTTCCTGATCGCAAAGCACCGCTTTCCTTGGCTGTTGGGACAACACAGCCTCCTGATTTTGCTCCTCCTCAGACTCCGGTATCCTCTAACCCCATACACACTTCCTCTGCGACCGCCTCCCCACGGCTGTGCTGGTGTACTGCTGATAACTCCAAAACCTGCTTGCATCCAGCGCGAGTCCTTGTCTTCAGGCGGATCTGCTCTTCACATGGCCCATCCGCTTTGATGCCCTGCAGGCGCGCCCTCAAGGTGTCCGCTAACGCAGCCCTCTCTGCCCTTCCCTGCGGCGGATCTCCTCTTGCATTCAGTACCTAAGTGAACTGCCTCCCTCAGGCCAGGACGATGCAGCTTTGTGACCTCCCCCTTTTCCACTTCCCACCTCTACCAGTCTGTCTCGGAGCACTGTCAGTGCTTCCTCCTGAGTCCGTCTGGAGGGCAGATCCCAGGGCTCTGGAGCGAGACTTCCTGGCTTCAGTCTCAGCTTCTTCCTGTCCTCAAACTCAGCATTAGCCTTTTGGGGAATGCCTGAGTTTGAGCTGATTTTCTCTTTAAACTTGAATCACCTCAACTTTTCCTAGAGAAGTAGCACCTGTATTACAGGATTCGTGGGTGTATGCATGTGAGAGAGAGAAAAAGCGAGAAAATTTGATGAGACGGTGCTGGAAAAGCACTTAGTCTAGCCTGTGATACGCTTCACACACCAGAGCCCTAAGTTATCATTTGCCCCCACCCTCCATCCTGCCCTCGCCTGCCTCCTGCCACAGGCCAGCTTCCCCACTGACCTCCTGCCTAAGATCTCCTCCAGGGTCCCCATCTGTTCTGCATCCTGCTGTCAGACTGAGCTTCTAGAACACAGGGATGCTTGTACATTTCCCCACTCGATAGCCTTCATTTACTCGCCAGTGGTTTTCGGACTCTTACCCAGGTGCATGAGATTCATCACGGGACACCCCGGCTTCCCGTCGGGGCTCCTCACCTGCACTCCAGTGTCTGCTGCCGGGATTCCACACACTCTCTTCCCGATCTGCACACATGCCCTTCTTGACGCTGGGAACTTTCACTCCGTGTTGTGGCTCGCCCAGGCCAGCCATGCCTGCCCTTCCTGTTAGCCCTTTTTCCCAGTTTCAGGTAGGCGCCCTGGCTGTGTGCTCTCACAGCATCAACACTGATGAGAGCACACGTCTTCTGGTGGTGGAATTTCTTTTTTTTTTTTTTTTAAGCAATCTCTCTCCTGAAACTGCTCTGTCATCTTCTAACTGTGTGTTCAGCTTTGCCTTACACAAAGCAGCATTATCTTATGCAGAATAAACAGCCTTCAGTGGTAACATATGCATTGCTCCCTTCCCTGGGGTCTCTGAGATCGAATTTCTGAAGATGGGTCTCAGTGGTGTCCCCAGGAACATATCTGGACTGGCTTCTAGCAACATATATTCCTTGTGGTCCTGAAGTTGTGATATAGTTGTGTTACATTGTTGTACCTGTTATTTTATTTTGTAAATGAGGAAACTCAGCAGAATACTTACGTGACTTTGAATCATTCATACAGCTGGAACACCATTGTCTCGCAGTAGGTCACATCTTTAGCGAGGAGAAGGAAACAAGGAAGCACAATTAATACAGCGGGCTTGCAAAATTTAGAGACCCAAGAGCATCTGCAAACTGACGAACAGATTCAGACCTGTGTGACTTTGTGTGTGTGTGTGTCTGTGTGTATGTGTGTCCGTGGAGGTGTGTGTGCGATTAGGAGTCTGGCAAAGGAAAAAGGCAGAAACACCAGCAGTATTCTGTCCTGAAAATGGGAACACAGGTGCCAAGTGGAACAGCCTTTACAAGCACCAAGGGAGGAAAAAGAAAACAGATCAGTTGTTTCAGCACTAACAACACATGTACAGGATAGCACTGACACAAATATGTCAAAAACACAAGTGTTTAAAAGGTGTTTTCCTCAAGAGAGTACTTTCATATGCTTTAAATAATCCTTAAGTATAAAATAAAAGTTACGTATGAACTACACGTTAGGTATTTTTCCTTAAAACCTCTCAAACTGGATTTGAGGACAGACTCTGCATTTTTTATTACTTAACTAGAAGAGAATATTTTAGATATTTTTCAGCTTCGTTAAACATCAGGTCTGACTAAAAAAGTGTATGCCTAGGTGGGTGTTGATTAATGGTGCTAAGAACACTTTGTGTAGGATTTTATGCTAATTACCCTTTATACCCTAACCCGTGTCAATTTTAACAATCTAAATTAGCATTTTCTCCTAGGACTCAGGAATGTGAGAATTGTAAAATTGGCTCAGTAAGCTGAGTTAGCAGTGAGAAAATTGAGATGTTCTATATTTCTATATTAACATCTGCTGCTTGTTCAAAGCGTGAGCTTTTCAAAATGATGAAGATGTTGGGTGAAAAAATGAGATGGGAGAGGTATGGCATACTTTATATTAAAAAAAAAAAACCAACAACAACTGTAATATTGTCCTCAACAGTTTCAAGTAATCAAGGCTGGAATAATGGATTTTTGATATACACGTTTGAGAAATTGATTGCATTATTGTAGATAAAAATATTTTAGCTTCTTTGTTATTTTGGCACCTGTATGATAGAACGCACTCTCAAAGACATTTGGTTATGGAAAAACATCAGATTAAATCCCAGTAAAAATTAACTTTCGTTTTGTTTATTTTTGAGGTAGTTTAAACAGGAAACACAGGCATTTCCAGATGGTTCTTTTTAAACTAAAATCCAATCTCTTCAGGGAGGAAGATTTATAAACTTCTATCTCATAAGACAGAATGTGGCCTTAGACATTTAAAAATCAGCATAGCTGTAAACTGCATGTAGAAGAACCTTACCCATCACCTGATTGATCTCATCTAGGTTTGTGAACTGGTTCAGTGTCTTGTACTTATCATAAACTTTAAACCCTAAGATACGCAGAGCAATGTTAAGGTGACACCTTCTCGGAAGAAAAACTGCAGTTTCAGAGGAATATTCAGTTGCTGTCAAGTCAGATAGAGCCAAGGACCTGCTTTGTTGTGCATACATCGTTGGTGACATCTGAACCACAGAATAACTCTCAGTTCACAGTTAAATGTGCCCAAAACTCTTGACTTGTTCCCAAATCCAAATGCCATCCCTGCTGACAGGAGCCGAAATCTGGATGCTGCCTGAGTTGGATAAGTGCTGAGTTGTTCTAGTTCCCCCAGCATTCTGGTGAACTTTGGAGTAAGGATCAAGACTTCTCTAGAATCTCTCCAAGCTCTAGCTTAGAAACAAACATTTTTGAAGGGATGGCTGCTTCCCGAGACTCTAGTCTAAGGGCTATGCCGGGAGGCCTCAGAGAAACAGCTGCAAGCCCATGTCTGCTCCTTGACATTTCGGGGAACATCTACTAACTCAGTGAGAGTAGGAGGGCAGGTGCTGCGAGGAAGGGGGTGAAAGGGGGCGGGCACTCTTGACCAATGCTCAGGTGTGTGGAACTCCAGCATTCCCTGTTTTTCTTCCCTGCTAAACATACCACCTGCTGTTACACTTCCTCTCCTAGCACATCCTTTATGGCTGGAACTTCCTCTCCCCTTTCAAATCACCTTCGTAAATCCCAGCTAGATGGTGTTCTTAACCCCATGGATTGTAGCATGGCAGAATCACAACACGGGAAATTTATGTCACACAAAAACATTTCTTTCAAGACCAATTTTAAACACTAAAAAGCAAGTTTGTGGGAAGAGTAAAAGCAGCTAATGTATTTTAGGAGCATATTGATCTACAAAAACTCACTTCAGAATCACAGTTCTACTATGTTGTACTCACCAAGTTTTTGTGTTTTCCGTTTACTTTTTTTTCACTTTTGCATTATTTTTGTCTGATTATATGATAATTTTTACAAATGTACAGCTTTACTTGCTGTAATATGGCCTGTTTATTCAACAGTATTTCTAACAGTTCATAGAGCGCTTTTTACTCAATTAGCAGCATATCATGGCAGTTGTTTGGCCATCTTCATAGTGTTTATTTTTTAATTTAATATAATTTTTTATCAGTGTTCCAAAATTTCATTGTTTATGCACCACAGCCAGTGTTCCATGCAACACGTGCCCTCCACAATACCCATCACCAGGCTCACCCGTCCCCCGCCCCCCTCCCTTCCAAAACCTTCAGTTTTGTTTCTCAGAGTCCACAGTCTCTCATGGTTCATCTCCCCTCCGATTTCCCCCAACTCCCTTCTCCTCTCCGTCTCCCAATGTCCTCCATGCTATTCTTTATGCTCCACAAGTAAATGAAACCATATGATAACTAACTCTCTCTGCTCAGCTTATTTCACTCAGCATAATCTCTTCTAGTCCTGTCCATGCTGATAAAAAAGTTGGGTATTCATCCTTCCTCATGGAGGCGTAATACTCCATTGTATATATGGACCATATCTTCTTTGTCCATTCATCTGTGGAAGGGAAGTTTGGTTCTTTCCATCATAATTTTAGACAAGAGCTCTTGAGAGCAGCTAGGGTGAAGAGATTCCTTATGTACAGAGGAAGGTCCATCAGAATAACGTTAGACCTGTCTACAGAAACCTGGCAAGCCAGAAAGGGCTGGCAAGACATATTCAGGGCATTAAATGAGAAGAACATGCAGCCAAGAATACTTTACCCAGCAAGGCTGACATTTAAAATGGAGGGAGAGATAAAGAGCTTCCGAGACCAGCAAGGTTTAAAGGTATATGTGACCACCAAGCCGGCTCTACAAGAAATATTGAGGGGGGTTCTATAAAAGAAGAAAGAACGCAAGAGTGTCATAGAACAGAAATTTACAGAGACATTCTATCTAAATAATGACTTCACAGGCAACGTGATGTCAATAAAAACATATCTTTCAATAATCATTCTCAATGTGTTATTTTCAATAACCATTCTCAATGAATGGCCTAAATGCTCCCATAAAATGCCATAGGGTTGCAGATTGGGTAAAACAACAGGACCATATGTTGTCTACAAGATACCCATTTAGAACCTAAGGATACATCCAGATACATCCAGACTGAAAGTGAAGGGATGGAGAAGCATCTTTCATGCCAGTGGGCCTCAAAAGAAAGCTGGGGTAGCAATTCTCGTATCAGATAAATAAGATTTTAAGGTAAAGACTGTAGTCAGAGATAAAGAAGGGCACTACATCATTCTTTAAGGGCCTATCCACCAAGAAGATCTAAGAATTGTGAATATTTATACCCCCAATACGGGAGCAGCCAATTACGTAAGACAACTGTTAAGATGAAGCGTCATATTGACACGAATACATTAATAGTAGGCGGTCTTAACACGCCACTCTCAGTAACAGACATCATCCAAGCAGAAAACCAATAAAGAAACAAAAGCATTGAATGACACATTGGACCCGATGGACCTCATAGATATATACAGAACATTCTACCCTAAAACAACAGAATACTCAATGCTTGAGTGCACGTGGAACCTTCTCCAGAATAGACCACATACTGGGTCACAAATCAGGGCTCAGCCAGTACCAAAAGATTGAGATTATTCTCTGCATGTTCTCAGATCACAGTGCTTTGAAATGGAACTCAACCACAAGAAAAACTTTGGAAGGAATACAAACACTTGGAAGCTAAAGACCACTCTACTTAAGAATGTTTGGATCAGGGCACCTCAATGGCTCAGTGCGTTAAAGCCTCTGCCTTGGACTCATGTCATGATCCCAGTTCCTGGGATCGAGCCCCACATCAGGCTCTCTGCTCAGCAGGGAGCCTGCTTCCCTCTCTCTCTCTGTGCCTGCCTCTCTGCCTACTTGTGATCTCTGTCAAATAAATAAATAAAATTAAAAAAAAAAAAAAAGAATGTTTGGATCAACCAGGAAATCAAAGAAGAACTTAAACAATTCATGGAAACCAAATGAGAATGAAGACACTTAGGTCTAAAACCTATGGGATACAGCAAAGGTGGTCCTAAAGGGGGAAATACATAGCCAGCCAAGCCTCCCTCAAAAAAAAAAAAGGAAAAATCCAGAATACACCAGTTTTTTACACCTTAAAGAACTGGAGAATCAACAGCAAATTAAGCCAACCCCACACACAAGAAGGAAAATAATCATCTTCATAGTGTTTATTGTGTCTAATTTATATTCCAGCCTTACTGATTTTCAGCTTGTTTTCAGCACAAGGTCCACCACTTAACTGGTGTTTAGAAGGCATTTTTATAGGACATTAAAAATATTTTATATTATAATAACAGAATCTTCAAATGATAGCACAATAATCAGCAAAATAACTCAGAAATTTTAATTTAACAACAGTATTTTTCACAAGCTACTAATAATGGATGTTAATGGAATTTCTGCTTACCAACTAAAGTAGAACCACAAAATGTGAGCATAGGTTATAATTAGTTGTGAAATTATGCGACATACTTTTTAAGAAAATATAGAATTTACATTTCAAATGAGTCTATAAAATGCTTATATTGATATTTTATAAAATATTTCATATTTACATATTTAAAAACATACAAATGTGACCATGTAATTTTTAGCTCAGAAAATGTACCCTATCATGAAATCATACCCTGTTAGGAAATATACAGCATTTTTACCACATCCCACAAAACAGAAATGTATACTACATTTAATATTATTCCCAGTGATGACTGGCTTTTGGAATCAGATGGACTTGGATTAGAATCCATGTTCTGTCACTTAATAGCTTAGTGGGGAAGGACATTTGCTTGACCTCTCTGGGTTTGACTTTCATCATCTATGAAGCGGGAATGAAGTTATGAGGATTAAATAAAATACTGGGAATTGTCATGAGAAATGTATAAAACACCTAGCACACTACCTGGTGCAAGGAAGGTCCTCTAAATGTTTTCTCTTCCATGAGCTGCTTCCTCCACTGCCAACACTGACCTCCTCCTCAAGCCACACTTCCCACCTCTTTCAACCAAGTGGTTATGTTTCTTCTATTTCATCTGTGCTTTTTTTTTTTTTTTCTTTTTTCTTTCTCCTCTACTATATCCACTTTCTGGGCCAGCTTATCCTCTCTTAGGGCTTCAAAGGGTTACTGTGGCAATGATATCTGAAACTATGTTTCTTACCATGTGTTTCCCAATCAGTCAGCCTTTGATTTCTGAAGCCTCCTGGACATCTTGCTGGGTTTCCTTTAGGCATCCCAAATCCCACTATTTGAATATAAGTGGCATTTGATGTTGTGTCAATTTCTCATCTATCTAATGAGACAGGAATGTTATGAATCACCCTCCTAAAGATCCCTCGAACCCGAACCCATCGCCACACTCCACCGTACTGCCATGCTAACGCAGACTTTCATCCCTTCCCCTTCAGTTCCAGACCCTCCTAAAAGGCCTCCCTTCCTCCTGCTCACTGCCACAACATCTTCACAATCCCTTCACAGTCAAATCCACCTTCTTATAGTGCAAATAGAGCCATAAACTCCTCTGACTTAATCCGTTTTTTGAAACTCTTCATTACTTTCATGACAATTTAATTTCCATTTTGTAATGTCTAAGACCCTTCATACTGACTCTGAATTCTGTGCCTTTGCTCATTCTTTTTCCTTTGCCTGGAACATGCATTCTTCTCAGCCCTGTGGATTCATGTCAGTATTCAAAGACTCAGGTCAGGTTTTCTAAAGAGTCATTCTTGATACTCTGCAGGCAGAAGTGTGCTCCTTGGAATCTCACACAGTCCATAATTACAGCATTTAGCCATTTGACGTGTTGCAAGCAAATGGTAGCAATCAATCTGTTGAGAACACTTTGAAAACAGTATCTGCTTCTAACTCATTTTACTTTTCCAGTGTCTGTACATGGTGGGGATTTGTTTTTGAAGGAATGAATGATGGAATGAATGAATGAACTTTGTTTCCTTCTGTCCTGGTCTTGACAATCTAAAATGCATGTGGTATCTTCCAACATTTACGTACATGCTTGGGAGCAGCTAGGTATTCCAATAGTAATGAGTTTGGCCCCGTCCATTCTTTCATTAAAATAAAGCAGGCTTCCTGCCAAACCTGACTTTAATCTTGAAAATTTCTGTCTTCAGAATAAACTTTTGCCCTCTTTCCTGGCCAGAAAAGCTTCAATCATTTTGCTTTTATTTTGAGGAAGAATTGCTCCATTATTTTTCATATATAAAGATTTCAAAACTCCCAGAATCTTATTAAAAATTAGATCATACGCTTTAAAGAAGATGTGATAACAAAATCATCCCCAAATAAATGTTAAAATCTACTTAATGCAGTTATCCTAGTTAGGCATCAAAAACATTTTTTTTGTTATATACACAAGAAAGGATACCTGTGCTGTGTCTAATGGCCTGAAAAATGCAATAAAACTACTGGATTACTCAGTGTGCCACATATATCTAATGAGGAAAAGTTGCACATCGCCAAACTGCATTTTTCTTCATTTTTGCTTAATTTAAACTGTAGTCAGAAATGTAAAAATTGTTGCCTTCATTTCTTTTGTTGAAGCATTTATACATCTGAAGTCAAAGCTATTTTTTTCTGACTTGATCTTTATTAAATATATCTGATTTACGTTCTACAGGCTTGAGAAAGGTCAAATTAAATTCATCATAGTTTCACTTTCCACTGGCATCTGGTATGCAGCATGGTACTGATGTTATAAATAAGGCTTCCTCCTAAGCAACAACATGGTGTCTTAAATTATATTCAGCACGTAAAAAGATTCCAAGTCCCATTCTAATCAGGCTCCATGTCTCTGGCATGCTACATATGGCCCCTTTTGAAATTTGTTTGAATATGTCTTTATATTTCAAAGAATTGTACATCCAAAGTTGATTTATAAGAAAGAAATTCAAAGAACACCACAGAAAATCATACGCTCACTAAGGAGATAGAAGAAATTGTAAGGGTGCACTGGCTTTGAATACATGTGCGCACAAATATATTTGTGGTTTTTGTAAAATTTTTTTTCATTTGCCTGTGCCTATCTATTATCACATCAGATTTGCCTAAAATCATTAAGAGCTATTGAAGCCAAATAAAATGTCAAAACACTTTGTGTGTGGGCTACAAGAGATGGAAATGCAAATATCCTATACTTAGAGAATAATCAACAAAATCTCAAAGTGAGTGTCAGATTTTGAAAAGTTGCCAAAAATGTGAAAAAGAAAGAATTGGCCCCACTGCATTCTGTTGCTTTTTTTTTTTTCTTTTGTAAATATATTATTTTTGCATTATGTTTTCCTACTGGTTGCTGCATTGATATAGATACGTTACTAATTCTTATTTATCTTGTAAGCAATTTCATCATCTTACAAAAGTTGTACAGGTTCTAAATGTCTTTCAGAAGATTGCCTTGCATGTTCTAGTATCAAGACACATCATTTGAAAATAGTGGTAAATTGTCTTTCTTCTTCCAATCTTTTTTTAAATTAAATTTCTAGAACAACTAGAGGGGAGACAAGATGGCGGGGAAGTAGGAGGAGGCGCCTTTTCAACCTGTACCCTAAAGTGAGCTGATTACCTACCAAAGAACTCCAATCACCCATGAAATCAGCCTGAGATCAGAATTATACACGTCTGGATCTCTACAGGGACAGAAGATGCCAGTGGGCAGGTAAAGCGGAGTGGGAACAACCAGAAAATAAATGGCAGTGTTAAATACAGGTCTTTAGTTCTTATTCCTTACTGTTAATAAGATGATTATAATCAGTAAATGCACTCTATACTGATTGCTTTTGATAACTTTTTCGGGAATAATTTTTAGGTCACTTCCTTCTATTACTATATGCTAAATCTTCTTTCAATTAAGAATGTGAATTTTAACAAGTCCCTTTCAACAATTATTGTAACTGTGTATCATTTTCCATTTGGCAGTAGATAATAGTAGTAAATTGTTGATGTGTAAACTTACAAAAGCAATAATAGAGACTAGAAAGAGACATACAGAGAGGTCCACAAAAGAGGGCTATATATATTCTACCTAGGAAGGAATGGTGGATGTTTATGAAAACTTTCATATTAGTGGGCATCTGGGAGGCTCAGTTGGTTAAGTGTCTGCCTTAGGCTCAGGTCATGATCCCAGGGCCCTGGGATGAAGCCCCAATGCCTGGCTCTTAGCTTAGCAGGGAGCCTGCTTCACCCTCTCCCTCTTCCTCTCCAACCTGATTGTGCACTCTCACTCTCTCCCTCTCTGCCAAATAAATCTTAAAAAACAAAACAAAAACCTGTCATTATCAGTGATTAATCAGATGCCTATTTCTTTTTTTTTTTTTTAAAGATTTTATTTATTTATTTGACAGACAAAGATCACAAGTAGGCAGAGAGGCAGGCAGAGAAAGGAAAGCAGAGAGAGAGGAGGAAGCAGGCTTCCCAAGGAGCAGAGAGCCAATGCGGGGCTCGATCCCAGGACCCTGGGATCATGACCTGAGCCAAAGGCAGAAGCTTTAACCCACTGAGCCACCGAGGCGCCCCCAGATGCCTCTTTCTTGATCAGCAATCTAATTCCTCAATTTATAAGTGCCATAATGTTTATTATTATTTTTTTAATAGAATTTTTATTAAAGATTTTTATTTTTTTTTTATTTACTTGAGAGAGAGAGAGTGAGAAGGTGAGAGAGGAGAAGGTCAGAGAGAGAAGCAGACTCCCCATGGAGGTGGGAGTCCAATGCGGGACTTGATCCCGGGACTCCAGGATCATGACCTGAGCCGAAGGCAGTCGTCCAACCAACTGAGCCACCCAGGCGTCCCTATAATGTTTATTATAAATTGTGCATAAATGTTGGTGTTTGCTCAATGGAGGAAAAAATAAAAGTAAATGAAGTAGAAAAATCCAGTGGGCAAATATACGTTTGTTAGGAAACAGATAAAGATAATTTTCCACAACGAATCTAGCACCAATACCATTACCCCTTACCCCAACCAGCAGCATCACTTTGAAAAATGACTTATAATGACAATAGGAACCAAGAAATAATGTGAATGAAAATGATTATTGACTTCACAATCGGACACTAATTGCAACACTAACTAATTTGTCTGGGCAAGCTCCTTGCTACTCTGATTGTTTCTCAGGTAGAGTGGGGGGAGATGAAAATATAAGGGAAAAGTCATGAATGTTTTGTGTAGTAAGATTTGTGTTTATATTTGCAGTTCAGAGACCAGAAGTAAGAATGTGTCAGTAACACCAGAAAGTATCCAGAACACCAAAATATGCCACCTATCTAACACTGCAGCTCTGCTGCCAGCAAGATGTTGCTAAATGAAATGGGTTTCTGGAGTACTGTGTCTATTTTTGAAGGTAAGAATTCGATTGTAACTAGGATGGGGGAAAAGGCTCTTTAAGAATAGAATGTAGCTTGAGAGTTGAATTAGTTTCCTAGAAATAAACTTTTTCATGATACTGGGTACTTTAGCCATTCCCAATTATTTTCATGCCCAACAGACACTATAAACCAGAGAAGGTAATTTCCACTGCCACTTGGCTAAAGCCTCATGTAATTCGCCGCGATGACCTAAGCCTTTATTTCCTCATAACAACAGGGCCTTAATCCTGCCCTTCATAGGACAGTGGAAGTTATTTATGATTCCTAAAGCACCACTTGAAAGAAGATTCTAGAGAAATAAAAAGTGGTTGCCGGCCTCTTACCTGACTCTGTAGGTCTTCATTACCAACTTCTCCAAATTCTGCCATTTTGGGCTTAGATTATTGTCAGTCACTTTTTCTGTTCAACTTTGTCAGGTATTTTACTCTTCTGTTCATGTATAATCCTTAAATATATGATATCATGGGCCTAAAAAAAAAAAATAAAAGACACAAACTTAGGAGGTAGATGAGGAATGATAGCATGAGTGTATTTTGGAATCGCAAAGCTAATGATGTATAAAAATATAGCTAAAAATGCACCATGAAATTACTGGAATCTTGGTCCAAAAACTCAAGTTGTTTTTTTAATCACTTTTGCCATTTATTTTACATAAAATTAATATGAGTCTGACATCCCATTCTACCAGTTTTCAAAGGTATTTTATCTTAGTTCTTATACGATCTCTCCCTGCAAAAGGTCAGGCTCTAGGAAGATAAGATAGAACCCAGCAATGGCCTGTGGATGAAATTTCTAGTTCATCATCCTGTCTGCTTACATTCATTTTTTTCATTCTTTCAACAAATAATTTTAGAATCCAAGAGTAAATAGCACAGGACATAAGTATGCAAACTTTTCTAGACTTGGAATCTAAGTTCCAGCACTAAATAACCAGGTAATCTGAGGTGAGTGTACTGAATTTCTCCTTTCTCAGTTTTAGTTGAAATAGCCCAATTGGCACATTGTGAAACTTAATAAAAATCACTCCTGCACAGGGGCAGCTTCGTTAAGTGTGTGTCTTCAGCACAGGTCATGATCGCAGGTCGTGGGATGGGGTCCCTGTATGCGGCTCCCTGCTCAGCAGGGAATCTACTTCTCCCTCTGCCTCTCCCCCTGCTTGTGCTTTTTCTCTCTCTCTCTCTCAAATAAAATCTTAAAAAAAAAAAAAAAGTCACTCCTGCAGGCAGATGTGGCACGTGCCTTGTCAAGGGGAAAGGGGCTGGATGCCAGGAAAAACCTCTCTGAAGATGCTAAGTTATAGACAGAGACTGAATAAAAAGGTCCCTTTGACAGAGAGCTCCAGGGTAAGTCTTCTCAGAGAAAATAGAACTTGGTGAAGCCCAAGGTAAAAACAGGATTGAAAGTCAAATGGCAGTAAAAGAGTCTCAGAGTAAGTGTGGAGAACAGAGGCAGGGTCCAGATCATGCGGGGGTTTATGTAATAGTTTGTATTTTTAGTCTAAGTGAAAGGAGAGGAGGACTTGAAAGAGAATGAATCTAATTTATATTAAATGATGCAATCTGTTTCATAGACCCCATTGACAGAAAGCCAGCATGGATGATGTTAGGAAGCTACGGAAGAGAATCTAGAGCGTCTGGTATAAGGAGGAATCAGTGAAGAGTGGAGAGAGAGGTAGAAATGATAGGACTCACTCTGGAATCGATTGGGCGATGTACTAGTGGGACGAAGGAAGGGAGGAATCAAGGATGGCTCCTAGATCTCGTAGCTGTTACTGAACAGATGTCAAGACTGACAATATCAGAGAAACACTCCTTTATGTGGGCAGGAGGATGTTGAGAAACCAAACATTCCACTGAAAAAGCATCATTTTCTTCTTCTTTTTTTTTTTTAATATTTTATTTATTTGATAGAAATCACAACTAAGCAGAGAGGCAGGCAGAGAGAGAGGAGGAATCAGGCTCCCTGCCTGATCCAGGCTCCCTGGGCTCGATCCCAGGACCCTGGGATCATGACCTGTGCAGAAAGCAGAGGCTTTAACCCTCTGAGCCACCCAGACGCCCCACATCTTCATTTTCTAAGCTTAGAATGGACCCGGTAGAAGCAGGCTGTGTCACTGATAAATGAATAAAGAAGAGGTGATATAGATAGATAGATAGATAGATAGATAGATAGATAGATATCCATATATATTACATCATGGAGTCCATACTTTGTAGAGTATTACTCAGCCATCAAAAAGAATGAAATCTTGCCATTTGCAACAATGTGGAGGAAGCCAGAGGGTATAATGCTAAGGAATTAAGTCACTCAGAGAAAAGAAAATACCATATGATTTCACTCATATGTAGAATTTAGAAATAAAAGTGCAAAGGGAAGAAAAATAGAGGCAAACCAAGAAATAGGCTCTTAAGTATAGAGAACAAACTACTAGTCCCCACAGGAGGGGAAGGTTGGGGGACAGGTAGATGGGTGATGAGTATTAAGGAGGGCATTTGTGATAAGCACTCAGTGTTATATGTGAGTGATGAATCATTTAATTCTGTACCTGCAACTAATACTATACTGTTTGGAATTTAATATTATTTAATATTATACTGTTTGGAATTTAAATAAAAACTTGAAAAATGATGTTTTTACAAGATAGGTAAAGAATGTCCAAAAAATTTTTAAAAATTAAAAAAGGGCGGCTCAGTCAGTTAGCATCTGACTCTTGTTTTTGGTTCAGGTCGTGATCTCAGGATCATGAGACTGAGCCCTGAGCTCAGGCTCCACACTCAGCATAGAGCCCTCTCGAGACTCCCTCTGCCTCTGCCCCCCTACCACACCTCTGCACATGGGGTTCTCTTGCTCTCAAAATAAATAAATAAATCCTAAAAAAGGAAAGAAAAAACAACAGCCAGAACGTTTGATAGTATACCTTTTTATTGGGCCCTGCCATATAACTTATTGAAACAATGAAACATAATTTCTTTGTTCCTGAGTGTTCTTACCTCTTAATCTGGGAGGAAGTAAGTGGGGAAAAAATGAGAAAAGTAAACACAAATTAGTATCTAAAACAATACTCGGCTTCATTGTCATTCTGTTTTTCAGATTTCATCAATCAATATATATTAACTATGTTATAAAATGCTCTTATTCTAAAATCTTTTGCATCAGTTTACATGTTTGACATGACAAAGCATTTTCTCTCTCTCTCTCACACACACACACAGACACACACACACACACACACACACACATAAATGCGCAAGAATAAGTAGCAATAAAATGTACTCATTTACAAAACAGTATTTATTGTGTACCAGCTATAGGGACAAAGCTGAACTTGTTAATAAGGGATGCAAAAGAATAAAGAAGTGAACTGACACTAAACCTATGCTTATGATTAAAAATTAGATGACAAAGCAAAGGTTTTTGTTGTTGTTGTTTTGTTTTGTTTTTTTTTTTTGTTTTTTTTTTTTTTTTTAAAGATTTTTTTTATTTATTTGACAGAGAGAAATCACAAGTACACTGAGAGGCAGGCAGAGAGAGAGAGAGAAGGAAGCAGGCTCCCCGCTGAGCAGAGAGCCCGATGCGGGACTCGATCCCAGGACCCTGAGATCATGACCTGAGCTGAAGGCAGCGGCTTAACCCACTGAGCCACCCAGGCACCCCTGTTGTTGTTGTTTTGTTTTGTTTTGTTTCGTTTTGTTTTGAAAACTAATTATAGAGTGGGCATTCTTTTTTTTTTTTTTTTAGGTTATTTATTTTTCCTGCCCTGTCACCATAAAATTAGAGCTGCAAGGAATTTAATTTTCTTTGGATCACTTAACACACTGAAGTCCCATTTGCAGCATTTTCTTTAAGGACTTGTCTGGTCTCTGTCGTGAGCTGGTTTCTTCCCATGCCCTCCGTATCTCTGAATGTCCCGTCTTCTCCACTGAGCCTCCTGGCCAACTGTTTCTATTCTCTGTAAAATTCGTCAGATTCAAAACTCAAATTCTGAATAGAATTTTTGGGTGACTCAAGAACAGACTCAAAGACAGAATTCTCAGTGTTGCTTTTTCAGTTCAGTATTTGTGAATTTGAGAAGATGAATTCACAATTCTGGTCCAGAGAAGTCTGAGATTTTAAGAGCTCTCTATCCCAGCTGATCAAGTAAATGGCTGCAACCATAACCTGTAGGGATATACAGAAATCCCCAAAATTCTTGACCTTGTTTGAGGCGCACATTTGCATTGAATTTCTTCAATAGCCCCTCTCTTTCTCTTCCCCTGTACCTAACTCTCTCTTAATTATCCCCTCAGAGGATTTTACCTATAATTTGCTATCAGTTTTAGGCCTCTGGCATTTTAATTACTCTCTGCAGGTCCCTTAAAATGTTCATTCATTCAACGGCTCTAGTTTATTATTTAATGCCCACTGTAGGCTTAGCAATGTGCCAGTTAAGCAAAAACAGATGCCTTCTGAGCCTCACTCCCTATGCTAGTAATCTAGAGAAAAGGGTAGAAATTATTCAAAGAGTAGGTGGCATGGACGGAGGTATTCAGCATTAGGAGGGCATATAATCAAAGGATCTGAACAGCGTGAGATACCAGATGGGCTTCTCGAAGGAAGTGACGTTTGTATTTCTCTGGTAGAACACTTGAATCTAAAGAACTGCCCAAACCACAAAATATGAACCATTCAAGCAAGATTATTCAAAGTAATGTGATTCTGATTGGAAGTTTCATCGACACCACTGAGTACTAAAAACGATTGTGATCCCATAGAATGACAGTCCGGTTGAGTGGGACTTTCAGCAGCTGGGAATTATGGCTTTGTCCTTAAGCTCTGTGCTTTTGAGCACTTGAGTTTTCTGAGTGTCCTTTATTCATCTCCAAAAGAAGACAAGGGTGGGGTTAAATGAGATGATGTGCAGGAGGCTTAACAGAGACAAGAATTGTGGAAGAACAGTAAGTGGTAGATCTCCTTCACGCTTCCCCCCTCTGCACTCCTGATGCTCCTTTACTAATTTGTTCAACGTCTATTTATGAATATGTACATGATGCTAATTGCCATGAAGGCAGGGATCTATGTTTCCATTTTAGACTTCTCAGCAGAAAATAATTCTGTACACATCTGTTCAGTAAATAAGCTTATCTGTTTCTTTGCTTTAATAGAACAGAGCTGGATACCATCATGAGTATGGAGTCTTGAAATGCACAAGAAGAAAGTGTAAAATACTGACTACTCATTTCTAAGATAAAGGACATAGCAACAAAGAGAACGTCAGCACTTTAAAAAGGGCTGCGGTATGTCCCAAACCTGTAGAGGTTTTGCTGTCCACACCTAATTGTCCTATTTGTGTTACCTTGGGTGTACTTTATTTTGAACTTGATCTGAACTGCTTCATACAGTTACTCCTTCCTGATCAGCTGACAGGATTATCTCAGGGCCTGCTGTAGTAGTATCTTGACCATATTTATTGGTTATCACCTATTCTCAGAAAATGATACATTTTTTCAGAATATCCCTATAAATACAGCTGATGACATTCTGCTGTGTCCCCTTTATTGTTTAGCTGAACTGTTTTCTGGTTTTTCAAGTCAGGTTGAATAAAATTGTATTGGAGGTTAGGGACTGGGCCTTCCAGCCAGATTGTCACAGAGATCATTTTCCGAGACTAGCTTACAATAAGTAAGTGCAAGACAAAGGAGTTTGCAGCACCGGTTCTCCAAATGATGGCAAACGAATTCTTTTTTTTTTTTTTTTTAAGATTTTATTTATTTATCAGAGAGAGAGGGGGAGAGAGCGAGCACAGGCAGACAGAATGGCAGGCAGAGGCAGAGAGAGAAGCAGGCTCCCTGCCGAGCAAGGAGCCCGATGTGGGACTCGATCCCAGGACGCTGGGATCATGACCTGAGCCGAAGGCAGCTGCTTAACCAACTGAGCCACCCAGGCATCCTGGGAGACGAATTCTTAAGGAATTAAAGGTCCATCTGAGAGGAAGACTTTCACCTTGAGGTTCTGTATACAATATATTTGTTTATTGTCAGAGATACGTGATTATAACTGGGCTTAATCCTTACGGGTTATTCAAGTGTTTCCTAAATAAAGTCTAACTGACGTTTTCCCTGCAGTCATCCTGAGGCTCTTTTATTTTATTTTACATCTTAAGAAAGCCAAGAAGTTGTCAGCACTCTCCTCGTAAGACTGTTCAAAATGGATACAAAATCTCTTATCTTTTGGTTAAAAACACTTTGAGGCTTTCTCATTTTGCCTTTTCCTCAAAATGTGGGGGTGAAAACAAGGTGGATTATTTGAACAGCATCTGGTCAGTATGTAATCATGTAAAAACGAGTGCCCAGGCCGTGAGACCTAGCTTCCAAAGTGCCCACAGCTACCATACCATGTTACTGTTCTGGCGATGCCCAAATGGAGCGTGGGCTTCCCAGGAAGTATATTAAATGATTCATACGGATGTGGGAAAATTTTTAAAGTTCTTTTTAAAGAACATATTAAAATTAAAGTATAATTTACATTCATAGAAATGTACCCACATTAAGTGTACAGTTTGATTCGTTTTGACAAATGCATATACTTTTGAAACCCACATATCTACCAAGGCATTGAATATTTCCATCACTCTCTAGAGCTCCCTTTTTTTTTTTTTCCACTTCCAGTCAAATATGCCCCCTGTAGGGCAGCTACTTTTCTAACTTGTCTTAACCATAGGTTAACGTGGTCTGGTTTCAGACCTCAAACAAATGTAATACTACACTTTGAGTTCTTTGGGTTTTTTGTTTTTTGTTTTCAGGAGCATATCTCTTTCGAGATTCATCATTTCAGTTGAAAAGTTGTCCTTTGCTACTGCCAAATAATATTCTGTTATGTGCCTCATCTTGGTCAGCTATCTATAATTATATATATTCATATATTTGTGTTTAAATGTACCATTTTATTTGAGTTTGATGTATCACATCCCCTATTTTTTCCTTTATCTGTCTTCCCAGGGATGAGTTGAAGTTTTATTGTTCATTTGGTTTAGCATTCTACTCTATGTTCTTTGACTCTTTTTTTTAAATTTTGAAATAATTCTAGATGAACAGGAAGTTGGAAAGATAACAGAGTCCATGTAACCATAAGCTAGTTTTCTCCAATGATGACTTCTTAAAAAAGAAAAAATTATCAAAACCAGAAAATTGACAATGCAGTCTATAACTTTATTAGATCTCACCAGTTTTTCATGCACTTATTTTTGTGCTTGTGTGTGTATACTCTTATGCAACTCTATCATGTCCGTAGATTAGTTTAACCACCACCACATTCAAAATACAAAACTTTCTATCAGTACAAATATCCCTTCTACTACTTCTTTACAGTCACACCTACTCTCTTCTCCCCATCTCCTTAGCCCCTGGCAATCACTCCTGCGCTTGTCATCTCAATAATTTTACTCTTTCAAGAATGTTATATAAATTAATTCATACAGGAATCAACCTTTTAAGATTCACTTTTTTCATCCAGCAAAATTCTGTTGGGATCCACTGAAGCTGTACTCGCAACAGTGTCTTTCTTAAATTGCTGAGTAACGTTCCATTGTACGGAGGTACCAGTTGAACAATTCACGCTTTGAACCTCTTGAATGGCATTTGGTTAGTTTCTGAGTTTCTGCTATTCTGAATAAATATGCTGTTAATATGCAGGTTTTGTGTAGACATAAGTTTTTATTTCCTCGGATAAATGCGCAGGGATATAAATACTGGGTTCCATGCAAAGTGTAAAATTGCCAAACTATTTTCCAGAGTGGCTGTGCAATTTTGCTATTCTTATGAAGGATAGGAAAAAATTGGATTTTTCACATTCTCACCAGCATTTGCTATTAATATAACTTTAAAAAATATTTAGCTGTTCTAAAAGGTATGTTGTGATACCTCATCATGCTCTTAATTTGCATTTGTCTAATGGCTAATGATGTTGAGCATATTTTTATGTGCTTATTTATGATCTGCATATTCTCTTTGGTAATATGTCTGTTCATGTCTTTTGCCCATTTTCTAATTGGATTTTATTTTTGCTTTTACTGTTGAGGTGTTGAGAGTTCTATATATATTTTAGAAATGAGTCTTTTGTCAGATATTTGGATAGCAAATACTTTAGTCAAGTCTGTAGTTTGTCTCTTTTTTTTTCCAAAGATTTTATTTATTTTTTTGACACAGAGAGACCACAAGTAGGCAGAGAGGCAGGAAGAGGGAGGGGGGAAACAGGCTCACTGATGAGCAGAGAGCCTCATGCAGGGCTTGATCCCACAACTCTGGGATCATAACCTGAGCCAAAGGCAGAGGCTTAACCAAGTGAGCCACCCAGATGCCCCCATGTATTTTGTCTCTTGATTCTCATAGCATGGTCTCTCCTAGAGCTATATTTTCTTCTAGAAGTTTGATAATTTTATGCTTTAAATTTAAATCTAATACCCAGTTGGAGTTAATTTTTGTATACAATTGAGGTTTAGATCAAGACTTAGTTATTTATTTTTCAGCAGTATTTGTTAAGAAGACTATCCTGCCTTCATTTAATTACTTTACCATGTTTGACAAATCAGTTGACCATGATGGTGCTAGTCTACTGATGGATTCTCTGTATGTTACATTAATCTCTATATCAGTCCACCAGTACTACATATTTTTTCGATTAGTGTGTGTGTGTGTTTGTGTATTGGGCTGACTGATCTTCCCCGTTTTCTTCTCTTTTTCAAAGCTGTTTTGGTTATGCTAGTTTCATTGCATTCCCTCTGTCTATAAAATAGTTTTGTTGAGCTTGTGATAGGAATTGCATTAAACCAGTAAATCAATTTGGAAGATAATTGATATTATATGTTGAGTTTTTTGATCCATGAACATGTTACATCTCTCCATTTATTTGTCTGTTCTATATTCCTTTCTCAGCATTTTATACTTTTTAACGTAACACCATGTGTACATTTTGCTAGATTTACACTTAAATTATGCTTTTTTTTAAGAAAAGCTTTTTGCTTAATTTTCTCTATTTTTTTTTCTGTTTTCTATTTCACTGATTTATGCTCAAATTGTTATAATTGATTTTGTTCTTCATCTGGTCACTTAAGACAGAAGCTTAGATTATTATTTTTAAATACTTTTTCTAAAATAAGCACTTAGTACAATAGATTTACCTCTCAGTATTGCATTACATACATCCCACAAAATTTATTCAGTTCTCTGTATGTTTCATTTCCCTTGAGACTTCCACTTTGACCCACAAGTTAATTAGTTTGTGGTTCAGGGCTATTATGAATAAAGATACTATGAACATAATGGGCATCCACATATTTAAAAAAAAAAAGCAGTAGATATAGACCTTATAATCTTTCACAAAGATTAACTCAAAATGGATCAGAGGTTTAAATGTAAAACACAAAACTATCAAGTTTCTAGAAAGTAACATTGGAAAATTTAAGTAGCTGTGGGTTTGGCAATGGCTTTTTAGGTACAACACCATAGGCATGATCCATGAAAAATATCAAGTTGAACGTCATTAAAATTAAAAACTTACACTCTGCAAAAGACAAGCCATACACTGGGAGTATCGAAGCACATATTTGTTAATGGTCTGTATCTAAAATATACAACCAACTCTTAAAATTCCACAAGAAAAGAACTCAGTTTTTAAATGGGTGAGGACCTTAATAGGCACCTCACCAAAGAAGATATTAGATGATAAATAAGAATATAAAAAATGATACTCCACAATAATACTGTCATTAAGGGATTTTCAGTTAAAATAACAGGGAGAGGCACCCACTCATTTGGTTAAGCAACTGCCTTCGTCTCAGTTCGTGATCCTGGAATCCTGGGATCATGTCACACATTGGGCTCCCTGCTTGGTGGGGATTCTCTTCTCTCTCTGACCTCTCCCCTTTCAAGTTCTCTCTCTCTCTTTTTCTCTCTCAAATAAAATTCTAAAATAAAATAGAATAGAGTAACAAGGAAATTTTGTGGCACAGCTATTAGAATAGCCAATAACCCAAACTCTAACAAACATTTTAAATGCTGACAAGGGTATGAAGCAACAGAAACTCAATAATTGGTAGTGGGAAAGCAAAATGGTACCGATACTTGGGAAAACAGATTGGCAGTTGCTTACAAACTAAATGTAGTCTGACCAAACAATCTGATAGTTACACTTCTAGGCATTTAGCCAATATAACTGAAAACTTAAGTGTACACAAAAACCTGAAGACAAATGCTTATAGCGGATTTATTAATAATTTCCCAAATTTGAAAGCAATTAAGATGTCCTTCAGTTGGTGAGTGGATAAGTTATGGTACATCCACACAGTGAGATATATTAGACAGTCTAAGAAGAAATGAGCTATCAACCACAAAAAGGCATGGAAGTATCTTAAGTACATATTGTTAAATCAAAGAAACTAGTATAAAAAGGTTACATGCCATGTGATTCCAGTTATCTGATGTTCTAGAAATGGCAAAGTATGAATATTATAAAAAGATAAGTGGTTGTTAGAGGTTAGGGGAAAGAAAGGAAGAAAGGGCAAAGCACAGGGGATTTTTAGGGCAGTGGAAGTATTCCGTATGATAGTTTAATGGATAGGTGATTTTTTGCATTTGTCAAAACAAAACAATAAACAGGTGGAACTATAAAACACAAGGAGTGAATCCTAACATAAACTATGAGCCTTAGTTAATAATGTATCAATATTGGTATATTAATTGTAACAAATGTACCACACTATAGAAAGATGTTAACAATAAGGGAAACTGTGTTCATGCTTAATTGTTCTGTAAACTTAAAATTTGTCTTAATATATTAAGAAGAAATAGGGTGCCTGGGTGGCTCAGTTGGTTGGGCAACTGCCTTCAGCTCGGGTCATGATCCTGGAGTCCCAAGATTAAGTCCCGCGTCAGGCTCCCTGCTCAGTGCGGAGTCTGCTTCTCCCTCTGACCTTCTCCCCTCTCATGCTCTCTCTCTCAAGTAAATAAATAAAATCTTTAAAAATACGTATAAAAACATATATATTAGCAAGAAACAACATGTGTCAAATAGGATGTGGAGAAAGAGGAACTCTTGTGCATGGTTGGTGAAAATGTAATTTAGTGCCACTACTAGGTAAAAGAATGTGGAGGTTCGTCAAAATATTAAAAATAGAAATACCTTAAGATCTAGCAGTTCTATTCATCTGAAGAAAAGAAACACTATCTTCAAGAAATATGTGCGCCTCTGTGTTCACTGCAGCATTAGTTACAATAACTAAGATTTGGAATCAATCTCAGTGCCCTGGGTGGGTGCCCTGGGTGGGAGGGAGAACATATACATACAAACCCACAATACAGTATTATTCAGGTCATAAAAGATAATGATATCTTGCCATTTGTGACATGGATGGCCTTTGAGGGCTTGTGCTAGATGAAATAATTCAGAGAAGAAGGACCTCACTTATATGTGGAACCTGATAACGAAACAAAAACCTCATAGATATAGAGAATGTATTGCAGGTTGGAACTCATCACAGGCAGAGGATGAGAGGTGGGCTGAATTGCTGAAGAAAGTGAAAAGGTTAAAAGGGGATGTGCTTTACAGCATGGTGACCATAGTTAATAATACCATATTTCATACTGGCAAGTTGCTAAGAGAGTAGATTTTTAAATTTCTCATCACAGGAAAAAAATTTTAGCCACCATATATGGTGACAAATGTAATTGCTGTGATAATTTTGAAATATATACAAGTATCAAGTCATAACCATAATATTGTACCTCTGAAACTAATATAATGTATGTCAATTTCACCTCAATTTTTTAAAAACATAGTCTATTAATTAAACAGAAAACAGAAGAGGAAAGTATCCTTTTCATCTGGCTTCCTGGTTCTGATGAGAAATCCATCATCATTCAAGTTGTTGTTACTTCATAGGTATTTTATTTCTCTCTAAATTCTTTTCAGTGTTTTCCTTTGTCATTAGTTTTTTTGAAGTTAGATTAATATGTATAATAATGGCATGATTTCTTTAGAGTGACATTGTCAGGAGCCCACTAAGTTTGCTTAGTTTTATTTCTTTTGCCGAACTTGGGAGTTTTCAGCTATTATGTTCTTTTTTTTTTTTTATTAACATATAAATGTAAGGTGGTGTAAAGAAATGGTCCAGCTTCATTTTTCTGCATGTGGCTGTCCAGTTTTCAACATCATTTGTTGAAGAGATTGTCTTTTTTCCAATGGACATTCTTTCCTGCTTTGTCAAAGATTAGTCAACCATAGAGTTGAGGGTCTATTTCTGGGCTCTCTATTCTGTTCCTTTGTTCTATGTGTCTGTTTTTGTGCCAGTACCATGCTGTCTTGATGATGACAGCTTTGTAATAGAGCTTGAAGTCCGGAATTGTGATGCCACCAACTTTGGCTTTCTTTTTCAGTATTCCTCTGGCTATTTGAGGTCTTTTCTGGTTCCATATAAATTTTAGGATTATTTTTTACATTTCTTTGAAAAAAATGGATGGGATTTTGATAGGGATTGCATTAAACGTGTAGATTGCTTTAGGTACCATAGACATTTTCACAATATTTGCTCTTCCAATCCATGAGCATGGAACATTTTTCCATTTCTTTGTGTCTTCCTCAATTTCTTTCATGAGTACTTTATAGTTTTCTGAATACAGATTTTTTGCCTCTTTGGTTAGGTTTATTCCTAGGTATCTTATGCTTTGAGGTATCATAGTAAATGAGATTGACTCCTTAATTTCTCTTTCTCCTGTCTTCTTGTTGGTGTATAGAAATGCAACTGATTTCTGTGCATTGATTTTATATCCTGACACTTTACTGAATTCCTGTACAAGTTCTAGCAGATTTGGAGTGGAGTCTTTTGGGTTTTCCACATATAGTATCATATCATCTGAAAGAGTGATAGTTTGAATTCTTCTTTTCCGATTAGGATGCTTTTAATTTCTTTTTGTTGTCTTAATGCTGAGGCTAGGACCTCTAATACTATGTTGAATAGCAGTGGTGATAATGGACATCCCTGGCGTGTTCCTGACCTTAGCGGAAAAGCTCTCAGTTTTTCTCCATTGAGAATGATATTTGCGGTGGGTTTTTCATAGATGGCTTTGATGATATTGATGTATGTACCTTCTATCCCTACACTTTGAAGAGTTTTGATCAGGAAAGGATGCTGCACATTGTCAAATGCTTTTTCAGCATCTATTGAAAGTATTATATGGTTCTTGTTCTTTCTTTTATTAATGTATTGTGTCACATTGATTGATTTGCAGATGTTGAACGAACCTTGCAGCCCTGAATAAATCCTGAATAAATGTACTGTTGGATCCTACTGGCTAGTATTTTGGTGAAAATTTTTGCATCTGTATTCATCAAGGATATTGGTCTGTAATTCTCTTTTTTGATGGGATCTTTGGTTTTTGGATCAAGGTAATGCTGGCCTCATAAAATGAGTTTGGGAGTTTTCCTCCCATTTCTGTTTTTTGAAACAGTTTCAGGAGACTAGGAATTAATTCTTCTTTAAATGTTTGGTAGAATTCCCCTGGGAAGCTGTCTGGCCCTGGGCTCTTGTTTGTTGGGAGATTTTTGATGACTGCTTCAATCTCCTTAATGGGTATGGGTCTTTTCAGGTTTTCTCTTTCTTCCTGGTTCAGTTGTGGTAGTTTATGTGTCTCTAGCAGTGCATCCATTTCTTCCAGATTGTCAAATTTGCTGGTGTATAGTCGCTCATAATATGTTTTTATAGTTGTTTGTATTTCTTTGTGTTAGTTGTGATCTCTCCTCTTTCATTCATGATTTTATTTATTTGGGTCCTTTCTCTTTTCTTTTTGATAATTCTGGCCAGGAGTTTGTCAATTTTATTAATTCTTTCAAAGAACCAGCTCCTAGTTTCGTTGATTTGTTCTATTGGTCTTTGTTTGTTTGTTTGTTTGTTTCTATTTCATTGATTTCTGCTCTGATCTTCATGATTTCTCTTCTCCTGCTGAGTTTAGGCTTTCCTTGTTGTTCTTTCTCCAGCTCGTTTAGGTGTAGGGTTAGGTTGTGTACTTGAGACCTTTCTTGTTTCTTGAGAAAGGCTTGTATTGCTATATATTTTCCTCCCAGGACTGCCTTTCCTCTGTCTCACAGATTTTGAACCATTGTGTTTTCATTATCATTTATTTACATGATTTTTTTCAATTCTTCTTTAATTTCCTGGTTGACCCATTCATTCTTTAGAAGGATGCTGTTTAGTCTCCATGTATTTGGGTTCTTTCCAAATTTCCTCTTGTGATTGAGTTCTAGCTTTAGAGCATTGTGGTCTGAAAATATGCAGGGAATGATCCCAATCTTTTGATATTGGTTGAGACCTGATTTATGACCCAGGATATGATCTATTATGGAGAATGTTCCATGTGCACTCGAGAAGAATGTGTATGCTATTGCTTTGGGATGGAATGTTCTGAATATATCTGTGATGTCCATGAAGATCTTTATTTCCTTGTTGATCTTTTGTTTAGATGATCTGTCCATTTTAGTGAGGGGGTGTTAAAGTCCCCTGCTATTACTGTATTATTGTCGATGTGTTTCTTTGATTTTGTTATTAATTGTTTTATATAGTTGGCCCCATGTTAGGGGCATAGATCTTTAAAATCATTAGATCCTCTTGTTGGACAGATCCTTTTAGTATGATATAGTGTCCTTCCCCATCCTTCCTCATCTGTCCTTATTATAGTCTTTAAAATCCAATTGATCTGATAAAAGGATTGCCACCCCAGCTTTCTTTTGATGTCCATTAGCATGGTAAATTGTTTTCTGCCCCCTCACTTTAAGTCCGGAGGTGTCTTTGGGTCGAAAAAAAATTTCTTTTAGGCAGCATATTGATGGATTTTGGTTTTTTATCCATTCTGATACTCTGTGTCTTTTGATTGGGGCATTTAGTCTATTTACATTCAGGGTAACTATTGAGAGATATGAATTTAGTGCTATTGTATTGCCTCAAAGGTGACTGTTACTGTATATTGTCTCTGTTCCTTTCTGGTCTACTACTTCTAAGGTTCTCTCTTTGCTTAGAGTATCCCTTTCAATATTTCCTGTAGAGCTGGTTTGGTGTTTACAAATTCTTTCAGCTTTTGTTTGTCCTGAAAGCTTTATATCTCTCCTATTTTCAATGATAGCCTAGCTGGATATAGTATTCTTGGCTACATGTTTTTCTCGTTTAGTGCTCTGAATATATCATGCCAGTTCTTTATGGCCTGCCAAGTCACTGTGGATAAGTCTGCTGCCAATCTAATATTTACCATTGTATGTTATAGACTTCTTGTCCCGGGCTCCTTTCAGAATTTTCTCTTTGTCACTAAGACTTGTCAGTTTTACTATTAGATGACAGGGTGTGGACCTATTCTTATTGATTTTGAGGGGGTTTTCTTTGCCTCCTGGATTTAGGGAAATTCTCTACAACAATTCACTCCACTGTACCTTCTGCTCCCTTCTCTCTTTCTTCTTCTTCTGGAATCCCAATTATTCTGATGTTGTTTCATCTTATGGTATTACTTATCTCTTAAATTCTCCCCTCATGGTCCAGTAGTTGTTTGTCTCTCTTTTGCTCAGCTTCTTTACTCTCTGTCATTTGGTCTTCTATATCACTAATTCTTTCTTCTGCCTCATTTATCCTAGCAGTTAAGAGCCTCCATTTTTTATGGAGATTTTTTTATTTAAGCTTGGTTAGATTTTAGTTCTTTTATTTCTCCAGAAAGGGCTTTTATTTCCCCAGAAAGGGTTTCTATTTCTCCAGAAAGGGTTTCTCTAATATCTTCAATACCTTTTTCAAGCCCAGCTAGCACCTTGAGAATCATTATTCTGAACTCTAGATCTGACATATTACCAATGTCTGTATTGATTGGGTCCCTAGCCTTCAGCATTGCCTCTTGTTCTTTTTATTGTGAGTTTTTCCACCTCTTCTTTTTATCCAGGTAAGAATATATGAAGGAGAGAATAAAATACTAAAAGGATGGCAAAGACCCCAAGAAAATGTGCATTAACCAAATCAAAAGAAACCCCAAATCGTGGGGGTAAGAAAGGGGGTAGAAAGGAGTTCAGGGAAAAAAAAAGAAAATATATATATTAGACTGGTGAATAGAACAGAGCTACCCACTTAATTTTGGGAGTATTTTGGTCTCTTAGAAGAAACTACCTCCCAGATTTTTAAGGAAGGAAAAACATATTTACACACACACACACACAAAATAAGGGTAAACACGATGAAGGGATGGAATGAAAAGATGAAAATTTTAAAAATTCTCAAAAAGGAGGGGATAAGTAGCTTGGGAAAAGAAAGAAAAAGGAAGTGGAGAGAATTTGCTCAGGATGGAGATTGGAGCAAAGCCCTGTGCTAGATATAGGGTATATTTTGATCTATTAGATGAAGTTGTATCCCACATTTTTTTAGAAGAAAAAACCCTATGTGTATACAAAGAATAAAATTAGATACAATGAAGGATAAAATGTAAATATAATAATGGAGGTTCAAAAGATTTTTTTTGAAAGATATTGTTAAGATAAACTAGTTAAAAATGTTAAAAGAGGAAGAGTAAAAGTTAAAAAAATAGAATAAGAATAAAATAAAATTTAAAAAAATTAATTAACTTTGCAAGACTAAAGAATCATGGGGGGAAAGTCATGAATTCCATGCTTCACTTTCTCCTCCTCTGGAATTCAGCTGATCTCCTTGATAAGTGAACTTGGTCTTGGCTGGATTTCTTCCTGATCTTCGGGGAGAGGGCACTGTTGTAGTGATTCTCAAGTGTCTTTGCCAGAGGTGGAATTGCACCACCCTTGCCAGAGCAGGGGACCCCACTCCTCAGTGCGCCCTCAGAGAAAAGCGCTCAATCAATCTTGTCTCCCTGGCCTCTGGCCTCCCTCCGAGCTCACCCAGCCTGTGATCAAGTGTCTGTCTATGTCACACAGCCTCACCTGGAGTCTGAACCCCACAGATCCCTGAGCTCTTCTAGGGGGGTGTCCCTGGATCTGCTTCTTGTGGGGACCCTGCTCACAGAGCAGTGGCCTGTGCCACAGATCACAATTTAAGGTAACCCGAGTTGAGAACTCACTCCTCGGCTCCCTCTCTGTAGCCGGCTTTCCCGCTCTAATACCTGCGAGCTCTGTGACACTCAGATGCCCCTGATCCTTCTGTGACCCCGTGGGACCTGAGACCTTGGTGTCCCGCGTGGGCTCCACCCTGGCTTAGCTTCTGGAGTGATGTCCCTAAGTGGAGCAGACTTTTAAAAGTCCTGATTTTGTGCTCTGTTGCTCCGCTGCTTGCCGGGAGCCGGCGCCTCCCTCTGCAGTCTATCTTCCCGTCACTTTGGATTCATTTCTCCGCACTTGCTACTTTTCAGAAAGTGGTCATTTTTCTGTTTCTAGAATTGCTGCTCCTCTTCTCTTCAATCTCCTGTTGGATTTGCAGGTGTTAAGAATGGTTTGATAAACTATCTAGCTGATCTCCTGCTACCTGATGTTGTCTCAGCCAGCTACTCCTCCACAATCTTCAAAATACTGAAACTATTATGTTCTTGAAGTACTTTTCAGCCCTGTTCTCTTTCTCTTCTCTTTCTGGTAGTCCAGAGATAGGAATATTAGACCTTTTGTTATCATCCCACAGGTCTCTGAAGTCTTCTGACTCTAAAACCTCCTATAAACAGGTGGCGCAGGAAGCCCAGTGTCCCAGATCAGTCATGGTGGTAGGATGGCTGGGGTATTTAGTGAGAGCAGGACAGGTGTCACCACAGTGGTTTTCTCCTCTGCTAAATCATCCTTTACCAGTGCTTTGACCCTGGAGAGAAAGTTGCTTTTGGAGCTTTGTTGTTTGTGGTTGTACTCAGCTATTGCTGGTTCCAGATTACAGGTTTTTTCCAGTGCCCATCTGGGATATAATGTATCACCCCTGAAGTCTTAAAGTCCCTAGCCAGTCCTCATTCTTATTTCCCTATTTCAGAGTCCTCCTGTGTTTGCTTCCTATTTATGACCAGGGTCTTTTGTTTGTAAGAGAGAGGAATATCATGGAATGAGGTATTCCAACTTAGACAGAATTGAATACCCCTCCATTAACTTTTTTGTTATGCATTTCTTGTTATTTTTTAGTGGTTGCTCTAGAGATTATAATCAGTAAATATAACTTATTATATTATAATATAATATATAATATAGTATTATATAATATATACGCTATAATTATATATAATAATTAATATATAATATAGTATATGGTTATTATAATTAAAAATATAAAGTCTTACACAGGTATGCCTCCACTTACTAATCTCCCAATATTCATACTCTTATTTTTACATACTAATAATTATGTGATAAGTTTCACAATAATTTTATTATTTTTCTTTAAACAGTCAATAGCTTTTTAAAGAAATATAAATATATATAAAAAAGAAAATATTTTACGTTTGTTATTTTTTCCAACACATTACTCTTTTTCTACAAAACCAAGAATCTCCCTGCTATTATTTCACTACAGCTTAAAGAATCTCCTTAATTAAGTAAGACTGATGTCTGCAGAAGATAAATTCTTTCATGTATTGTCTGCTTGAAAAGGCGTATGTTTTTGTCACGTTTTGAAGGATATTTTTTCGCATATAGAATTTCAGGTTGTCGATTTTTTTTTCAATTTTTTTCTTCAGATATGTGGTTTTGTTATCTTCTGAACTTTATTGATTCTGGTGAGAAAACAGCCGTCATTTTTCTTGTTATTGCTTAGAATGAATGTTCCAATTACCCTTTATCATTGGTTTTCAGTAGTTTGATTATGATATGCTTAAGTGTGGCTTTCTTTGTATTTCCCCCTTTTTGGGGTTTCTGAAATTTCTGCTTCTTTGATATCTTTATCTTCAATCCAGATATATATACACATATATATAATATATAATATATACACTATATGTAATCCATGTATATATATGTAATAGTATATGTATATGTGTGTGTGTGTGTGTGTGTGTGTGTGTATATATATATATATATATATATATATATATATATATACTATTGTCTTTTCAAATATTTTTCTTTCTGCTACACTTCCTACCTATCTCATGCAGGCCCAGCAACAAATACAATAGACCTTTTGATATTGTTCACACATCTTGGAGGATATTTATCACTTTTGACACTTTTTTTCTCTTCTTGAACCACCACTCTCTCCTACTCAGTTTAAGGACCAGAATGCCCAGTAGTACAATGGATAATGTGTCTTGATATGGGTCAGAAGAATAAGAATGCCTAAAGAGATTCTCTTTTTTTCCACTAGCCCCAGAATAGAGTGACCCATGAGCCCGCATTTCAGGTGAGGGTGGTTCTCTCAGCTTTTCTGCCCTGCCCTCAGTCATGACTGTTTTGGTGAAGGCCCGTGGAGAATAATTGACAGTTCACTTCAAATTCCCTTTGTCAGTGATGATCCAGAGAAATGTGAACTATTAATTCAGCTATCCTTGGCCTTGAAAACTCATCAAGAGTATACTTACTTCCACTTACCCATATCTGTGATAACTTCTTCCAAATTTCTATCAAGGCTGATGGCAGCCATGATCTTTCCTAGAAGGATCCTTTCATTTCTAGATTTTATATCATTAATGTCTTTCTTTCCTCACCTTTTTGATGGGCTAAAAACTGTATGGCTTTGTAGATTACCTGGATTATTGTCATTGCTACTTGATGTTCTCTTGAGGTTTGCTACTTTCTGTGTAGAAAGACAGGTCTGCTTTTTAACTCTATTTTCTTTTTACATTGTGCAAATTTTATAATCCACACATTAGTATATTATAAACAAAATATTTATTTAGGGGTCTAATTAGTCTTTCTACGGTTGATAAAGTGTATACTATCGAAGTCTGGATACCGTGTTAGTCAAAATTGACTAAACTATGCATAGGTAGACAATAAACTCTAAAATCTCCACAACTTTGATAAGCAGAGATTTATTTCTGATAACAAAGACAGTTTAGATATAGAGAAATTGTTTTTTTCATGCCTCAGAAATCTGAGCTGTTCCCATCATGAACTTCAGAAAGTTATAATTTCAGTATTAAACCGTATTTTTAAAGAATCAAGTCTTGAAGTCTTTTAGGTCACATCAGGTTGCCATATTGTTTTGGTCAGAGCTCAGTTTCATGGTACTAATATGACTGGGTGAAAAGAGTCTTTTTGTCTCTCCAGGATGAGAAAATCATGTGGTTAAAAACAGCATTTTTTTCTGCTGAACAGTAATAATAATAATAATAATAATAATAATAGAAATACTATTACTTTATAGTATTTCTTTTTTATTATAATTCCAGTACAGTTAGCATGCAATACTATATTTGTTTCATGTGTATAATATAGTAATTCAGCAGTTTTGCGCATTATTCAGTCCTCAGCCTTGATGATATGCTCTTAATCTCCTTCACCGATTTCACCCATCCTCCCTCCCACCTCCCCTCTAGTAACTACTGGTTTGTTCTCTATAGTTGAGTTTGTTTCTTGGTTTGTCTCTGTTTTACTTTTTCACTGGTTCTGCTTCTTAAATTCCACATGTAAGTGAAATTTTGGTATTTGTTATTCTCTGACTTACTTTACTTAACATTATTCTCTCTAGGTCCATCCATGTCATTGCAAATGGCAAGATTTCATTCTTTATTATGGCTGAATAATATTCCATCTTATTTATATATACCACACTTTCTTTATCCATTCATCAGTCAGTAGACATTCAGGCTGCTTCCATAATTTGACTGTTGTAAATAAAGCTGCAAAAAATGTAGGGGAGCATATAACTTTTCCAATTGTGTTTTCATATTCTTTGGTTAAATACCCTCATAGTGGAATTACTGGATCCTGTGGTGGTTCTATTTTTAATTTATTGAGAAACCTCCCTACTGTCTTCCACAGTGGCTGCACCCGTTTGTATTCCCACCAACAAACAGTGTGTGAGGGTTACTTTTTCTCCACCCTTGCCAACACTGCTAGTTTCTTGTGTTTTTGATTTTAGCTATTCTGACAGGTGTGAGGTGATATCTCTTTGTGATTTTGATTTGCATTTCCTTGATGATGAGCAATATTGAGCATCTTTTCATGTGTCTCTTGGACATTTATGTAACTTTTTTGGAGAAATGTTCATGTCTTCTGCTCATTTTTATTTGGATTATTTGTGGGATTTGAGGTGTTGAATTACATAACTTTATATTTCTGATACTAACCCTTTATCAGATGTGTACTTTACAAATATTTTCTCCCATTTAGTAGGTTGTCTTTTAATTTTGTTAAAAATTGATTCCTGTTGTGCAGAAGCTTTTTATTTTGATGTAGTCCCAGAAGTTTATATTTGTCTTTAATTTCCCATGCCTCAGGAGACATATCTAGAAAAAAATTTGCTGTGTCCAGTGTCAGAGAAATTACTGCCTGCACTCTATTCTAGGATATTTATGGTTTCAGATCTTGCATTTAGGTCTTTAATTCACTTTGAGTTTATTTTTGTGTGTGGCGTAAGAAAGTGGTCCAGTTTTATTATTTTTCACATCCATACCCTGATTCCCAACACCACTTGTTGAAGGCACTCTCTTTTTTCCGGAACATATTCTTGCCTTCTTTGTCAAAGATTAATAGACCAGATAATTATGAGTTTATTTCTGGACTCTCTATTCTGTTCTTTTGATCTGTGTATCTGTGTTTTGTGCCAGTACCATACTGTTTTGATCACTAAGCTTTCTAATATATCTTGAAATCTGAGATTGTGATACCTTCGGTCTCATTCTTCTTTTTCAAGATTGCTTTAGCTGGTCAGAGTAATTTGGGGTTCCATAAAAATTTCATTATTTGTTCTAGTTCTGTGAAAAATGATACTGCTATTTTGATAGGAGTTGCATTAAATCTGTAGATTGCTTTGGGTAATATGGACATTTTGACCTTATTTATTCTTTCAGTCCATGAGGATGAAATATTTTTCCATTTGTGTCATCTTCAATTTCTTTCATCCATGTTTTATAGTTTTCAGAGTCCAGGTCCTTCACCTCCTTGGTTAAGATTATTCCTAGCTATTTTATTATTTTTGGTAAAATTGTAAATGTAACTGCTGTTATAATTTCACTTTCTGCTGCTTCATTATTAGTGAATAGAAATGCAGTGGATTATTGTATATTAATTTTGTATCCCACAACTATACTGAATTCATTTATCAGTTCTATTAGCTTTTTGGTGGCTTTTTTCTTTTTTTTTTTTTTTTTTTTTCCTTAAGATTTATTTTAGAGAGAGAGAGAGACACTGAGAGACAGAGGGAGAGGGAAAGAGAAATTCAGGCAGACTCCATCCTGAGCCTGGAGCCTGACACTGGCTTCAACACAGGGCCCAATTCCATGACCCTGAGATCATGACCTGAGCAGAAACCAAGAGTTTGACATTTAACTGACTGAGCCACCCAGTTTCTCTATTTAGATGTTCCTATACATAATATCATGTCATATGCAAATAGTGAACATTTCACTTTTTTTTTTTTTAACCAATTTGGATGACTTCTTGTTGTTGTTGTTGTTGTTGTGCGATTGCTATGGCTAGGACTTCCATTACTATGTCAAATAAAACTGGTGAGAGTCAATATCCTTGTCTTGTTCCTGATCTTAGGGGGATAGTTTCTAAATTTTTCACCATTGCCTATGTTTGTTATGGGTTTTTCATATGTGACCTTTATTATATTGAGGAATATTCCCTTTAAACCAACTTTGTTAAGGGTTTATATCATAAATGGGTGTAGTACTTTGTCAAATGTTTTTTTCCTGCATCTGTTGAAATGATCATATGCTTACGTGGTGAATGTGGTGTATCACATTGATTGATTTGTGAACACGGAGCCACCCTTACATCCCAGGAATAAATCCCACTTGATAGTAGTGAATTTTTTTATTTTAATGTATTGTTAGATTAAGTTTGCTAGTATTTTGTTGAGAAATTTGGCAGCTGTGTTCATCAGGAATACTGGCTTATAGTTCTCTTTTTTAGTGATGTCTTTATGTGGTTTTGGTGTCTGGGTAATGCTAGCCTCATATAGTGAAGTTAGAAGTTTCCCTTTTCTATTTTTTGGAATCTTTTGGGAAGATTAAGTATTAACTCTTCTTTAAATGTTTGGTAGAATTCACTGGTGAAACAATCTGGTTCTGGACTCTTGTGTGTTGCAAGTTTTTTTTATTACTGTTTCAGTTTCATTGTCAGTAATCGATTCAGAATATCTGTTTCTTCCTGATTCAGTTTCGATAGTTTATATATTTCTGAAAATTTATTACTTCTTTTAGCTTGTCCAATCTGTTGGCATATAATTGTCTATGATATTCTTTTGTAATCCTTTGTATTTCTGTGGCGTTGGTTTTTATTTCTCTCCCCTCTTCTCATTTTATGAATCAGAATTTGTCAATTTAGTTGATCCTTTAAAAGAACTAGCTCCTGGTCTCATTGATCTGTTCTATTATTTTTGTTTTTAGTTTCTATTTCATTAATATTTATTCTAATTATTCTAATTATTATTTCTTTCTACTGACTTGGGGATTATTATTTCTTTCTACTGGCTTGAGGATTTTTCTTTTTCTTGTTACTTTATAAAGTTGTTATTTCAGATTTTTCTTGCTTTTTGAGAGCAGTCTGCATTGCTGTAAACTTCCTTCTTACAACAGTGTTTGTCACTTCCCAAAGGTTTTGCACCATTGTGTTTTCATTTTCATGTGTCTGCATGTATTTTTGGATTTCTTCTTTAATTTCTTCATGGACATATTCACTGTTTAGGAACATGTTGTTTAACCAACATGTATTTGTGTTTGTTCCTCTTTTTTGTTTGTGTGTGTGTGCATACAAGCATGTGTAGTTGATTTGTAGGTTCATAGCTTATGGTGAGAAAACAACTATGATAGGATTTTAATCTATTTGATTTCTGGGGGACTTGTTTAGAATCTGTTCTGGATATGTGATCTATTCTGGAGAATGTTCTATGGGCACTTAAAAATAATGTATATCCTGTTGTCTTAGGATGGAATGTTCCGAATATATCTCTTAGATTTTCTGGTCCAATGTGTCACTCAAAGCCACTGTTTACTTGTTAATTTTTTGGATGATCCTTCCATTGATGTAAGGGAGTGTTAAAGTCCTCTACTGTTATTGTATTACTGTTGATTCCTTCCTTTGGGTTTGTTATTAGCTGTATTATATATCAAGTGCTCCCATGTTGGGTACATAAATATTTACAATTATTATATTTTCTTGTTGGATTGTTCCATTTATGACTGTATAATGTCCTTCTCTGTCTTTTGTTACAGACTCTGTTTTCAGTTCTGTTGTGTCCTATATAAGTATTGCTACCCCAACGTTCTTTTCACTTCCATTTGCATGGAATGCAATGCTTTTCATGCCTTACCTTTCAATCAACATGTGTCTTTAGGTCTGAAATGACCTCTTGCAGGCTGCATATAGATGGGTTTTGCTTTTTGTGCCTTCCATCACTCAATGTGTCTTGATTGGAACATTTAGTCCATTTGCATTCAAAGGAATTATTGATAGGTATATACTACTATTTTGCTACTTTTATGATTGTTTTTGTAGTTCTTCTATGGTTTGTTGGGTTTCTTTAGTAATATACTTGGATTCCTTTCTCTTTATTTTTTGCATATCTATTACTGTTTTTTTTAATTCGTGCTTAACATAAGGTTTATATATAACATGCATATAACAGTCTATATTTTGCTGTTTGGCTGTGTTTGAACCCATTCATTATTCCTCTCCCCTCACATTTTAGGTGCATGGTGTCATATTTTACATGCTTTTATTTTGTAAATCCATGACTGACTTTTATAGATATATTTATTTTTGGTGCTTTTACACATCCTACTTTTCTTACTCCTGTTTTTGGTGTTTCTCTGCATTCTAAGAACCTACTTTAACATTTCTTGAAGGGCTGGTTTAGTGTTCATGAACTCCTTTAACTTTTGTCTTGGAAAATAATTTCTCCTTCTATTCTGAATGATAGCCTTGCTGGATAGAGTATTCTTGGCTTCATGTTTTGTTTGTTTATTTGTTGTTTTGTTTTGTTTTGTTTTTTACTTCTTTTGGCACTTTGACTATACCACACTGCCCTCTTCTGGCCTGGAACATTTCTGCTGAAAAATTTGCCAATAGCCTTATGGGATTTCCCTTGTATGTAACTGTTTTCTCTTCCTGCTTTAAAATTCTCTCTTTATCAGTACTTTTTTTTTTAAGATTATTTATTTATTTTTCAAAGAGAGAGAGAGAGAGAGAGAGAGACAGCGAGCACACACAAGCAAAGAGAGCAAAGGCAGAGGGAGAAGCAGGTTTCCTACAGAAAGAGGAGCCCAGTGCAGGACTTGATCCCAGGACCCCAGCTCATGACCTGAGCCAAAGGCAGACCCTTAACCAACTGAGCCACTCAGGCATCCCAGTACTTTTCCTTCTCTACTTTAATGACTATGTATCTTGGTGTGGACCGCTTGGGTTGGTGTTGTTTGGCGGGGGGTGGGGGTGGGGGTGTCTCCTTGACTCCTGTATCTGGATTTCTCTTTCCTTTCCCAGATTTAGGAAATTTTCAGGTATTATTTCTTCAAATGAATTTTCTTCCCTTTTTTTCCCTCTCTTCTCCTTCTGGGATCCCTGCAGTGCAAATGTCATTACAGTTGATGTTGTTGCTGTGCTCCCTAAGTCTATTTTGATTTTTTGTTATTATTTTTTCTCTCTCTTATTCAGATTGATTGCTTTCCATTACTCTGTTCTCTGCATTGCTGATCCATTCTTCTGCTTCCTTTGGTATACCATTTCCTTCTTCTATTGTATTTTTAGTTTAGTTATTCAGTTCTTTAGCTCTCATTGATTCTTTTTATGTTTTCTCTTTCTTTATTGAGGGCTTCACTGAAGTTCTCCACTCTTAAGTCCAGTGAATATCTTTATGACCATTAGTTCAAATTCTTTATCAGCATGTTACTTATTTCTGTTCATTTAGCTCTCTTGCTGTGGTTTTGCCGGATTCCTTCATTTGAGACATATTCCTCTGTCTCCTCATTTTGTCTCTCTATGTCTGTTCTTTTGTGTTAGAAAAGTCAGCTACATTTCCTGCTCTTGCAAGTAGGCCTTATGAAGGAGAGGTCCTATAACACCCTGCTGCACAGTGTCCCCTGTTCACAGAACCTGGTACTTTAGAGTTGCCTCATGTGTGTTGTTTGGACCCTGATGTTGTGGCTGGGCCATTTTTGCCATTAGTCCAGTTGTCTGCAGTGGCTTTCTTTACCTGTTGTGGGCAGGGCTGTTCCCTCTGTTGTTAGCAGTCCAGTGGGGGCCTACCTTGTGTTTAAATTGAGGTAGACCAGGAGTTTGCCAGACATGGAGTAGCACCAGACTTCAGGGCACTTCCCTGTATTGTCCCCTGAGAATTGTTTTGTTGATAAGCAGGACCTACAATCAGACAAGATATCTGCCCCTCAGCCTCCTGCTAGGACTGTAGTTGGCGCGGTGTTTGTGGTCATCTGCTCCTCTCCCTGGGCTGGAGTCACTTTGGAGTGCTGTTGGTCCCTCTTGGAACTACTTGTACACTGTCAGGTGTGGCACCAATGACACTGGAGGGAGCAGGTCTGCAGGAGGGGCGTCTGGTACATGGTGCCAGTAAGTTCTGCACAGGTCCGTTGCAAGAGGGTACCTAAAGCTGCTGGGGGCCAAAGCAGGCTGGTTTGGAAAAAGCAGATCCACAGAAAAATTCAGGTGCAAGGCACCTAGGGTTAGCATGTTTTGTGTAGGTCTGTTGTGGGAAGAGACCTGAAACCAAAGCCCAGGTGGAGGGGGCATATCTACAGGAGAGCACAGGTAAATGGGTCACACTGTCACACTGTTAGCAAGTTGGGTTCCAAGTGTTTGCACTGTGCCAGTTCCAGTAGATATCCTTTTATCTAGGCTGGGGGTCAGGGGAGAGAAATGGTGTCTGTCAGCACCTTTGTTCCTGGAGAAGTTTCCCAGGGATCCCTGCTCCACTCTGAGATTAATAAACAAATCTCCTTACCATATACCTGAGGCATTTTTCAAACTATTTTCTCTATGCTTTACCTCTGAGGGGCTGTTTGTTGTGGTGTCTCTTTAGAACGGAGACTTAGTTTCCTCTTACCCTCCTGCCTCTCCCAGAGCTAAGCCACTGAATTTTAAAGTTCCAGGTGTTAAGCACCAAATGATTGTAAGAACTTGCAAAATCTGGCCCCTATGTTTTAGAGCCAAATGTTATAGGAATTCATCTTTCTGGTGTAAGTTCCCCATGCAGGGGCTGGTTGGTGTGAGAGTATGCCCCCCACTCCCACTCCCCATACCCTTGGTGTCCCTCTGGCCCATGAACAATCCCACAAGGCCCTTTAGCTCCAGGCTGTTTCTCCATTCTTGTCCTCTTCCATGTGGACTCTTCTGTACATTTAGCTATGGACAGGCTGTTCTGCCAATCTTTGGCTTGTTTTCTAGGTTATTTACACTCATATAATTTTTATCTAGTGGTACTGTTGGGACACAGTGAGCTTAGGGTCCTGCTACTCAGCCATCTTCCCCGGAACTCATAGGAATACTTTTTATTTTTTTTTTTCCAGATTGTATTTATTTATTTGAAAGAGAAAGAGAACACACACATGAGCAAATGGGGGTAGGGATAGAGGGGGATGGAGAAGAAGAGGGAGAGAGAATCTGAAGCAGACTCTGCACTGAGCAAGGAGCCCAGCTCAGGGCTTGATCCTATGATGGTGAGATCATGATCTGAGCTGAAACCAAGAGTTAGACCCTTAATTGACTGAACCACCCAAGTACCCCTTTAGGAATAATATTCTTAACAATGAAACTATATTGTTTCTGTCATTCTATTACTATGCAATAACACCCCATTTTTCTTTGATCAACTAACCTGTTTTTAGTCTTTTTCTATTTTGTCTGTGTGTGATTATATTTCATAAAACAGTTGTTTCTTGTTCTTATATTTAACTTCAATCTATAGATTAGTAAATTTAATCCTCTTATTTGCCAATGTAATAAGGTTCTTACTCTGATTTACAAATAAGAAAAAGTTAGAGGGGCGCCTGGGTGGCTCAGTGGGTTAAAGCCTCTGCCTTCGGCTCAGGTCATGATCTCAGGGTCCTGGGATCGAGCCCCGCATCGGGCTCTCTGCTCAGCGGGGAGCCTGCTTCCTCCTCTCTCTCTGCCTGCCTCTCTGCCTACTTGTGATCTGTCTGTCAAATAAATAAATAAAATCTTTAAAAAAAAAAAAGAAAAAAGAAAAAGTTAGAGTACATTTCAGTTACAAAATTCAAATCCATTTCATTTAAAAACTTGTTGGACCAAATTTCATTTCTGTGTACTTAATCAATACACTAAGAGATGCTATGTGTAATCTTACATCTTTTGGGGTTGTATGTACCTTCTGGTTCACACTTTATGAAAAATGTGTTTTGGAATCGATTGTTTGCTTTTATAAAAGCCAAGATTTTCCAACCATTTCTTGCTCCTTTATAAATCAAGTGCAATACATTCTAGGAAGAGATCACCATGACAGGTGCTACGTGTGAGAATGTACGTGAAGGTTCCCTTGTGAACATGTAAAAACAACCCCTCCCTATTTTTTTCTTTTTTATTCCAATAAACTGTAACCTCCTAGAACATAGGAAATTGTCTGGCTCACCCTAAGTATTTAAGAAATTTCTAATGAATGGGTGCTAAGTGAGAATAATAATAAAGAAACCAGGAAAGGACAGAAAAGTAGTAACTTAGGTCAAGATCCCCATAGCAGACTGAAAGGGTGATTCATCTGCAAGTGATTTTTTATGGGAGGACTCTGAAAGTAACCATAGGGATTTGTGGGGAACAGAGCAGGAAAGGAAAGGAAATCAGGCAAGGATATGATTTCAGGCAAAATCCCAGCCTCAGTCTGATTCTGGCAATGGATACCTGGAACATGAGTCATACTTCAGTTTTTTGTTGTTTTGTTTTTTTTAATTTTTGTTTATTTTCCTGACTGGAGGCAAGGATGCTGGGCTTTCATGCTCTAACCCCCGTGACTGTATCCTTCAAGAAGTCTGGGATTCAGACTTCACTGTGACCCGCTCTTTGTATGAAGGCTTGGTGCTTGCATAGCTCAAGGGAGGCACTCCTGAAAGAATGTCACGTGGGGGCTATTAAAAACTATGTGAAGGCACAGAGGCACCAGAAAGAAGCCTACAGGATAATTAAGTGTTCTGAAAACATCGGGGCAGAGCATAGATTATATCTGCCGCAAGTGACAAAAAGCATTTGATAGCCAAGTAAGAGACAGATCAAATGCTGTAGGTACCCACTATGGACAGCAGGGAAGGCAGGGAATTTTGACAGGGTGAAGGTAGGGAAAGAGAGTTTTTTGCAGTGAGGGGAGAGTATACTGATATACCAGCTATAATTTAAGACTGCTACTAATGACTCACTAGTAGATGGTAAACACCTACTTTGTTTTCTCCAAAAATTATTTTTATGTTCTTATTCATAGAAATGTTTTATTATAAATATTAGTAAAATTAACCAAAGCATATCAATTTTTTTTTGATTGGCTAAAAGAGAAAATAAAATTGCCTTTCACCAAACAGGTAAACACATTTTTCTCCTTAAACATGTAAGGCCGAGGGGGAAAAAGAAACATCCTACCGTAGATTCAATTCCAGTCAATCCCCAGTCAGATTAGTTTCAGACTTCTGGTGTCTTACTGGTGATGAGCTAATGCAATTAGGTGCCTGAAGCTTGTCATTTTCTTCTTAATAGGCTTCTGGGTTTGCCTACAGCTTCCTTAGCTGGAGAAGACTGTAATTCACTTGACATCAGTGGGGTATTTATAGAAAATTGGCTCAGGAACTGCAACCTATATAAAACCGGGCTCTTTTATTTCCTGTATGAAGACGTGTTTGCTGAAAATCTGTATGTGTTTGAACTGGAACGTGTAAGTTGACGTGCTATTTCCCTCTTCCTTTTATATCAGGTTAATATCCCATGTTCTCAAAATTGTAGGACAAGTTTTAACTCTGAAAGTTGGTTTTCCCACAAGAGGTTATAATTACTGTTTTTGACTTTGCCCCTGTCACCTTTGTCCTTGTTCAATATCCTGTTTCATGTCCATCCCCTCTCCTCCCACAGGAAGGCTACTTTTCATTTCATCAATTTCTTAAGTACAGAAATGTGTTTGGCTCTTAGTTGCATGATTCTCTAAGTTTGGCTCACACATGCCTGACAAATTTGCTCTTGAGTTGCATTAGTCAAAGTGCCGTAATTTATAATGTTAACAATTATTATTATTTCACTGTATCTCATGTCCTTGTATTATCTAAAGATATATTTAGAATTGTTTAATCTCAATACTTAAAAACTTAAAACATAAAATTAGGAGATTTATTGAAATCATGGGTTGAAATTTGTCAGTTTTCTTTTTTTTAAAAAGTTTATTTATTAATTTATCTGATAGAGAGGGCACAAGTAGGCAGAGCAGCAGGCAGAGGGAGAGGGAGAAGCAGGCTCTCCACTGAGCAGGGAGCCTGATCCAGGGTGAGATCCCCGGGTGAGATCCCAGGACCCTGGGATCATGACCTGAGCTGAAGGCAGCCGCTTAACCGACTGAGCCATCCAGGCGCCCCTCTGTGTCAGTTTTCTTTACGGTTCATCATAATCATTAAAATAAAGCATTTTTGTTGTTGTTTTAAAAATATTTGTTATTTTAAAGTCAGAGAATATTCTTTTGCCTTCCTTACCTTAGCAAAAAAATGTGCCTAGCATTCAGAGAAAGTGTCTTCCATTTTCCTTCAGATTTTATTGGGTTGCTTTTGATATTTAGTCTGTAAATCTTTTTTTGACTATTTAATGGGTTTAGAGTCATTCTACCCTCAGTTCTAGATCTTAAAGCGTGTGAATTTGAGCATCCTCTCTTCACCCAAATGTCCTCATCTCTAATTGAGGATAATGAAAGGACCTACTCATGAGTTTGTGGAGATTAATGAGATAATGCCTATAAAAATGATTGCCCCATAGATAGTAAGAACTCATAATGATAGTTATTATTATTATAGTCAAGTTAATATTTAAGTGAAAGCTAAATTTAAATTCTCTGCCACCATGATCTAGAAAAATAATTAATATGAATTACTAGATATTTGTCGCAAATATATTTTACTATACCCAGTGACCTCTTGGCACCCTTCATTCAGGAGAAACCCACAATTTCTGTTACCCAAATCTGAGCCTCTGGCTGTTAGTTTTATGTTTTATAGTTGGCCTGACATTGCAATCCAATCTTCCCGGAGAGCTGAAATAAGAGGTAGTTATGCAGTTTGGGTGTTCTCTTGAACGGTGAATACGTACTCTTCTAATCGTTGAGTAGACACAGACGTGAAGCATTGAGAAGTGTGAATTGTGAAGAGCTATAAACAAGATGGAAGCAAATAGAGAGGCAGGAATGGGAGAGAGTGCAGGCTGCGTTGGTAATGGTTTCACTGATGTCTGATTTGTTCTAGATTTGTGTCCGCTGAGTACCCAGAAGGGAAGCACCGTTCCTCATGCACATGCCTTCCTCGCCTCCCTCAGGCTTGTTTCTATGTCATCATTCTCCTCCTCCCTCTTCGTCTCCTTCTCTCCCCAAACCCCATCCTGGTCTCCTGCGCTTTCTCCTTCTCTGGCCGAGGCTAATGCATATCTTTTTGTGTTACTTGCAGTCTTAAAACCACAAGAATTTAAGATAGGTACTTCTTAGTAACCAAGAGATAGTTTGAGACTTTGCAAGTCCTTTTTTGAAGTAACAGGAATTAGATTTTTATTCAGAATTTAACCATACCAACTGAATGCCTCGGGTGGATCAGACATTTGTACGTATATTAACTAACACTATTAGCAACCCTAAAAGGTATATATCATCATCCTTATTTTATAGTGAGGACACAGAAGCTCAGAAAGGTTAAGTTCTTTTTCCAAGCTCACATTTGTGATATGTGTGATTCAAATCTTGGTGTCTGGACTTATTCCACCTAATTCTCCTGCTAGTCCTGTTAAGGGCTCAGTGGGCCCAGAAAAGGGACTTTATAGATATCTTTCTTAATTTCATGTGTAACACTTAGGCATACCTACCACTCAGAGTAAGTGATGAGCACACCATTTAATTCACAGAACTATAGAAAACATCACTCTAGGTATTAATACTAAATTAGTGTCAGGCAACAGTATGAAGATGCAGACCTCTGCTTCATTCTTCCCTTGGTATCAAATGCCTTGTGATCAAGGCATTACTCAGTTGGTATCAGTTGGTATTACTTCCCTTGGTATCAAATGCCTTGTGATCAACTGCCTTACTAAGTTGACTTTATAATCATGATTCTTCTACTTAGCTTATAACTTCCAAAGTTTCATGGTGCCTGTTATACAGTGGGATGCAGTCTGAGTCATCTGTTTATTTATTTATTGCTGTTTTATTGTATTACCAGAAAAATCAATCTGTCTACTTTCATGCACCTTAACCATTTCATTCACATTGTTTTTTTAGATGTTGACAGTTAATATGTAAGTTATGTATAGAACTTTTCAGTAAATCGTGAACTTCATTATATTTTCTGGTCAATCCTACTGAGGAAATGAAAATTTTCCCAGCTGGTAATCAAAAAGCAATGTTCCTAATGTAACATAACAATGTGTCCAACAAGACTGATAGACCATAGACTAGGCCAAAGAGTAATCCTCCAAATGACTAACAGACCATGTTTTAAGATATCACTACTTCCTCACCTAAGGAAGTAGGTGAGGCCTTACTTAAGGCCCTACTTAAATCTTTGCAGCTTGAGGACAAACATTATTGCAGTATGACGTTACTGAACTGTTTCTGGTTCTTCATAATATCCATTCCTGAATAGGCCCCCACTCCGCTAACCCTTTTTCAGAATCAACTAGCACATGCCCAGACCTTCTACAACCTATAAAGAGCCCCTCCCATCTCTCCAGAGATGGTTGGTGGGCTTCAATCTTACCAGTAAATAATTTGACCTTCCTTATTCCTTTGAGCCTGATTTCTGTACTTACATCTGGGATTCTCATTTCTTCATGCCAGATTTCCAGATCATCTTGGGTGAGTGAAATGCTCACTTCTTTAAGCTTAAATTCATGTATGCGTTAGTGAATATTGACAACGTATCCTCTATTCATTACCTCATTGATAGCAGATGACACATTTCTGTTTCTCATGACCTTTCATTGTGTAAGCCTTTGAACAGATGGGAAAGGAAAAATGCAAGGACTTAGTGGGAGGCATCACCAACACCAAAGTCAGTGCCTTTAGCAATTTGCTTTTGCATGTTACAGAAACATACATTCTATGCAGAGACATCTCCAATTTGATTTAAAAAAAAAAAATGAGGTATTTCAGTTTCACATACTTTCCCTTTTACATCATTTTCACTTTTCTTTTTCTATGAAAGCCAAGAGTTACTCTCAATTTCTTCTGGAAACTTTTTTTTTTCCCCGTTAGTATTTCCTTCCAGAGCCCCCCAACTCACTTTCAGGAGTGACACTGATGGGAATTTCCTTGTGCTAATGTCACATGACACTCTTTGGAATTAGGACATGAAAAACTATTGCAATTATTATGAAATTGATGACTTCATAGACAAGGCTCATTCTCTTAATTATTCTTTGTGAATTTAGATTTTTCACAAATTGTCTTGATTTAAAATGCACTACTCTTCCACTGATGTATGTTCATTTTTGTTGATGGATTACATCTCTTCTGATTTCAGCAGACTTTCTCTTCAGCAACTTCTAATTACTACAGAATTTCTTGAAATATCCGTTTGTGCCGTTTGCAATATGCTATGACTCAGGACAGTATTTTATGACTTTGTGCTTATTCTTAGTATGAACAAAATGTGCACTAAATATTGGAATGGTTTTTGGCCTGAACTCCAGTGAGTTTGTGCTTAGTTTTGATGTTTTAATCATCACAGACTGTGCAGAATTTAATATCTGAGGGATGGGTGAAGGAGAGAAAAATAAGAAAAATCATACCAAAACTAAAGCAAACCAACAACATGGCAACAGGATGTTGTTTACCTATAATGGGGAACGTGAATATCCTATATAAAGTCATTTATACATTGATATCCACAGCAATGATCCTTTATGACATTTTCAGATGTAAGGGATGGAAAAACACTAATTATTAGGTAGTAGTTTGGATTCATTTCATATTTTTGTAAGCTTGACAATATTTCTGATTTATTAAAGCGCAAAGGTTTTGACTTACTTTTTTATCTATTCAAGTTCTGATTTATTAAAGTTCTGTTGTACAAATTAATTTTAACCTACGAACCTGCTGGGTTTATTTATGTTTAAATTGACACCCTAAAACTAATGTAAAGAATTGCCTAAGGTCATGGGTAGAGTTCATTTACACATTAACCTTGGGGAACTATCCTGTCCCTGGGGTTAAATGCATAAAGGTGGCCTGGGACACCTGGGGGCAGAATTTGAAAAGAAAGTTGGAAATATTTACAAGTGTAAATACTTGGAATTTGAGCTTGTGAGCTCTCAGGAGTGAGTGACAGATCTCTTCAGGCTAATTCTCAGAGGCTGCACCAAGGTTTGGGTAAGAAATAAACTAAGGCATGTCTACCATTCCAGATGACCATATGTCATCTGTTCCGAAATGGCATTCATTGTAAAATAAATTATTTAGGGCTTTTTTTGGTTGTTGTTTTCTGTTTATTTGTAAAGCTAAGAAAAAATCTGCTGTAGCCAAATTGTGAAATAAATCTTCCCATTTAAGTTTTTGAGTGTGTCCGGAGTCAATGAGCTACTTAATTTAGACATAGGATGATGGTTGTGATGAGAAAGAGGAGGAGGTGGGAAAGGATATCATTCTTTTATATACATTACATAGAAAACATAGGAAAATGCATTAATTAGGGGGTTTCTAAAACATTGTCACATTCAAAATTCAACCCTTCTCAATCAACTTGGGACTCAGAAGCATCAATATCAATGTTTTGTTTTGTTTTCATCCCCATGCAGTGTAATCCTTTGTGCCATTAATATTATTAATGCCACATTCCTTAAAAGTGTTTATACCATTATCCCTGATTTCTAGGCCAATGCCATTCTGCACGCTGGAAAGCTTGCACTTTTACTTTTGTAAGTTACCATAATGAATTGATAATACAAGTATATCCTGACTCTCATCTAGCCAATAGACTGTAAGATATTCCCAACTTTGGAAATGTTATATTATTTTTAGAAGGTGCATTTTAGAATCAGTAAAATATGGCCTTAGTTCTCCTTGTTGACATTTTTGCTATAAAGTTTTACGGTTCAAAGAAAGAAGTTTTAGATTGATTCTCCCATAGGCACATACATTTATTAATTTGCAGGCCAAAGAAAGGCAACCAAAATGAAGTTAGTATTTTGGAATTCACTAACCTTCTGATATAAGTCATGAGACAAAATCCTTCTGTTAAGTAGCTACTCACAAGCCACAGAAAGGGTATTATAACATAGGCCTCCATTGCAAAGATGAGAGATTATGAATCATTTTTATTCTTTATTATACACTGCTCAGACCAAAATGGTAGGGCCTCTACAATATTTCTATCCAAGCCATATATCTATAGTATCACAGAATTGCAGCAATAAAAAAAAAATCATTTCTAATATACAACATGCTAATGAAAATACCACTGTTTCCTTGGCCTATGGATATCCAATTAAAGTACAAATGTTAACTAAATTCTACTGGGTTATAATGTAGACAAATTGCATGCTATTGATGTGGAAGAATTTTAAAGAAAATTACAATACAAAAGATGTTTCAGTGTTTTTTCTTTAGCAAAATGGAGATACATGACTGGTGGATATGCCACCCTCTGTACCCTTGTTTCTCTAGTTCACTTATATTAGCAAGCATTGAACAAAATGTTTAGAAGTCTTTCTGTTTGGCTCTTTCTTTAAACTGTTGTCAATATTTGGCGGAGGATAAATTGGCTCTCTTTCCTTTGTACAAAAGAGTTATTTTTAGCATAAATAAGTATATAAACTTACAAAGTGTTTCACGTAAGTACCTAAAATATGAAATATATGTAAAAACAAATATGTTTAGCACAACTAAATACTACATAAGCAGCCTAATATTTTACATGGCTTAGTGAAACCTTAAATCAAGAATTGAGGTCACAAAATCAGAATACAAGATATCTGAGATTATTTGTATGATTCTTACTCTTCTCCCAGATAATCTCATTTCATTAACATCAACCACAGGGCTCTTGAACATGGGCCATGCACAGTAAACCATAGAAAGTACTAGAAGGCATTGTGGTCCGACAGCAGTCTTTCTACGTGGAGCTAATGCCTTCAGCAGCTTCCATCTTGGTAAGCACAGATGACAAACAATAGACCCTCCAGGCGATATGAAGAACGCTCTTCTCCCTTGCCATAGAAACAGGAATTTCAAACCCTACAAATCATGAGTATGAAATGTTTTCCCAAGTCACCTCATGCCATATGTATTAGAATGTTTTTAGTACATATAATCATTTTTGATAATTATAGGTGTGTGTCCTGGAGTTGTTACAGCCAGCATAGTAACCCAGGCCTGGAGATTTTCGGCTCCAATTTAAAGATGACATAATGGTACACTTTTCCAAAATTAAACATTTTATAAGCCATTGGCTCTTGATATACACAGTGGGTATAGGATTTCTTTATCAACCATTCTAATTGGGATTAGCTGCAAGCTTAGCTTCTCTTTCAAGTCCTGTCTTCCTGCAGCACTCTAGTTTACATCCATTTTCCTTTTTTAATGTTTGCTGAAGCTTATAGTCCTGGAACCCTTCATATACCAAATAAACCAGAATTGCTATAAGGTAGACTTCGTGAGACTCCCCTAATGATACTCCTTCCCACTAAGGTTTGAAAATGCCTTACCATCCACTTTCACTTCATCAAGTGCTATATATCCAGCCCCCCAAAATACCCTTTTATCATTCCCTCTTCTGCTCATTTCCCACGGACTAACACAACTATCTAATTTCATTTCTTGCATTCATTTTTGACTACACATGCTCCAATCTATTTGTTACACTGAGCTGCTGAACAAGGGAAGATTCTATACCCCTAGGTTACATTTGGTCATGTCTGGAGATATTTTTGTTTGCCACAGTTAGGGAACATAGGGCTGCTACTTGGCACTTAGTGAATAGAAGCCAGGAACGCTTCTGAACACCCTACAATGAACAAGATAGAATGACAAAGAATTATCCATCCCAAAATGTCAGTGGTGTTGATACACTGATTTTGAGAAACCTTTGCTCTACTGTGACCTATTACTGTCATAGTGTCTTAATTAACTTTGCTGTAAGATTTTTACATAATATTATTTAAAAAAGTGCTTTATAACCTGCCTCCCCCCAAGAATATCAGCATTTGATGTCTAGACATAGCATAATAATTCATACATTATATCTGATTATGAACTTTTAATCAGATTAAATAGGCCATCCTTGCTTGTACATAGTATGTGTTTGTGTGTGGGTAATTCAAAAGAAGTAATATATGTAAAAATGACTCTAACATTAAATCAGTAGCTATGCAAATATTAATTCTGTTACCCCCTAGAGGGCCTCACAGAATACTGGAAAAGTTTTGAAAAATGCTTTTTGTATCACACTGAATTATTATGGGTTATTTTCGTAATTGATCTGAATGAACCACATAGGTCATAGGAATGTGATGTATCCATTACTTTCTGTATATAAGAACACAGTTCATCTGCCCTATATATTGGAAAAAATATTTTAAAGTATTTTGGATCATTTCCAGTTGAGTCATACCTGCCTTATGTCTGACCTGGGAATGAAAATTAGAGAATAATTGGTAATAGTGTGAGAAAGAGCCCATCCATCCTTGACCTTTGAGTGCAGGAAAATCAGGTATTATGATTTCCATGTTTTAAATGATGTGTTCTGAATCCATGAACTTTTATATACTTGTTCTAGATTCATGATGGTGATGCATTTCTAAGACAGGATTCAAATCCAAAACCCTCATTTTTTTTTTAATAAGTCCTTAAGCAAATAGTTATTTTGTTCTTGTTCTTTAATGAGTAAGTTATTGTTTACTCCCTACCTCAACACTGATATGCCTTTGGGATGCATCATGATCTATGAAGGGAGCACTGACTTTAGCATCCGTTTGAAAGGCAGTTCTTACTTGGTGACCTAAAGCTGAAATCAGGAACTTTTTTTCTGTAAGAACCAGATAGTAAATATTTTTGCCTTGCAAAGCATATGGTTTCTGTAGCAAATACTCAGTTCTCCCACCATGAAGAGAAAGCATTCATAGACAAGATGTAAATGAATGGGCATAGCTTCCAGTAGTACTTCAATTACAACAACAGGTGATGGGCATGTTTGGACCATAGGCCACATATTGCTTCCCTCTGATGAAGAGGAAATTATTGTACTTCCTCATCTGTAAGATGGGGATATTTAGCTCAGAGGTTTCAAGTAATTCAGAATAACTGAGATAATGTAAGAAACATATCTATGAGAGGATATAACCCATTACAGACATTAAATACACTATCATTATGATGGACATGAGTGAATTAATGTTTAAGCTCATTCATACAATATTCTTTCGACAAGGCTATGGGAGAGGATTAATTATTTAAGTAACAAAAGACTGAGATTATGAGGTAACTTCAGCTTTAATGATACTCATGTCAAAAATTTTCCATTCAAAGCTCTGTATCTTGAAGCCTTAATATTTTTTTTCCTACAAGAAGGAAATTTAAAATTTAAAATTATTCTTTTAAGAAAATGCTACAAAAAGCAATTGGATTCTCTAAATCTAAGCTTCATCACAAAACAAAACAAAAAAAGTGCAAGTTTATTTTATAAATTGTTCTCACCACTAGTAATTACTAAATGCTTTTTTAATGGCTCATAATGAATTCCATGCATTTTCAAAGAATTATTTTGCTCCCAGAGTTATGTGGATTAATTTATGTATATTTAATTTAAAAATTAGCATCACTTTGGGGATTTGTCTGGGTCCCCTCAACATTTCATGAATAAATAAGCGTGCTGAACCTTTTTAAAAAATGCATAAATATATAAAATACTCTTTAGCACATTTGCTTTTGAAAGTAAACAACATTCACAAATAATTGAACCTGTGTTGACTTCAGTTAGCCAGAATTTTAAAAGAAAATGAAATTCAATTGTGAGTAGACTACATGTTTAATATTTGTTCTATAGTTGGTTTATACATTATTTAATGTGATTATACATCAATCTCAAAATGTAAAATATTTCCTTTTACCTCTCCTATACTAAACCAGTGGACACTTTTCAAAGTAGACACCCTCTGAAATCGAAAAATAAGTAAATGAAAAGAATACACTCATTTTAAAGTATCCTGTTCTGTGTATTCAGTGATAGGCCTCATCTAAATGCTGCACAGGTTACTAATTGTATACAAATGTGCATTTTCAAAGTACCTCATAGCCTTTCACTGGTAAGATGTGCCAGCATTTCTATTCTGAAGGATGAGGAAGTGCTTTTCCATAAATGTAATATTTTAGTAGATTTTCTGTCCATTAGCATGAGAAAAATACAGATAGATGATAGATTGATAGACCTTGTAATACATATATAATATATGACATAATGCATTTTATGTATATATATTATTTTATAATATATACAATGTATGTAATATATATTTTGTAAATTATATAATATATATGAATTTTAATTATATTTTATTATATATACAATGTATATAATATATATTTTGCACATAATATATATTATATATATATATATCAATTTGACTCTACTGAGGACCTTTCCAAAAATTCAATACAGGCCTAGTTCAAGAAGCAAGAAAAATCTCAAACAAGCTAGTCTTACACCTAAAGGGGCTAAGAAAAGAACAATAAACAAAACCTGAAACCAGCAGAAAGAAGGAATAAGAATTAGAGCAAAAATAAATAGCGTAAAAACTAAAACACCAATAGAACAGATCAATGAAACCAGAAACTGTTTGGAGCTCTGGGTGTGGTGCATAAACAATAAATTTTGGAACACTGAAATAAAATAAAATAAAATTTTAGAAAATCAGTAAAGCTGATAAACCTGTAACTAGACTTATCAAGAAAAAAAGAGAAGAGACTTAAATAAAATCACAAATGAGAGAGGAGAAATAACAACCAACACCATAGGGAAACAATGATAAGAGAATATTGTGATAATCTATATGCCAACAAATTGAACATCCTAGAAGAAATTATTAAATTCCTAGAGACCTATGAACTACCAAAACTGAAATAAGAAGAAATAGAAAATTTTAACAGCGCAGTAACCAGCAAAGAAGTTAAATCAATAATCAAAAAACTCCCAAGACCAGATGACTTCACAGGAGAAGTCTACCAAACATTTAAAAGAGTTAATACCTATTCTTCTGAAGCTATTCCAAAAAAAAAAAAAAAAAAAAAAAATAGACAAGGAAGGAAAACTTCCAGATTCATTCTATGAGGCCAGCATTACTCTGGTACCCAAAGCGTATAAAGACACCACTAAAAAAGAGAACTACAGGCCAATATCCCTGATGAATATAGCTGAAAAATTTTTCAGCAAAATACTGGCAAACCCAAATTCAACAATACAGTAAAGAAATCATTCACCATGATCAAGTGGGTTTTATTCCTGCATTGCAAGGTTGGTTTCATACTTGCAAATCAATCAATGTGATGCATCAATAAGAGAAAGGATAAAAACCATATGATTATTTCAGTAAATAAAGAAAAAGAATTTGACAAAGTACAATATCCATTCATGATATAAACCCTCAACAACGTAGGTTTAGAGGAAACATACCACAACTTAATAAGAGCCATGTATGGGGGGAAAAAAAAAACAGCTAACATAGTTCATAGTTCATGGCTCTTAGTGAAAAACTGAGAGATTTCCCCCCACCTAAGATCAGGAACAAGACAAGAATGTCCACGCTACTTTTATTCAACATAGTGCTAGAAGTCCTAGCCACAAAAATCAGATAATAAGAATAAATATAAGTCATGTACATCAGTAAGGAGGAAGTAAAACCTTCACTATTGGCAGATAACATGGTACTACATGTAGAAATCTCAAAAAAATCCACCAAAATCCTAACTGTGTGCACAGTTAGCTAAAATTCTATGATAATTTTGAGATTAAGGGCTTGTTTCCATGAAGACCAATATAATTCATTCTATAATATGGAACTAGATTGTGTCACCAAAATACTCTTATCTTAACATTACATGACCAGGAAAATAGGAATGGAGCAGTATAATTCCTTGATTACCACTATTGTTGTACAAAACTACACTAATAGGTAGACAGAGAGATATAGACCGACCAATCATCAAAGTGTGAGTGAGTGCTGGGACATTGATTTTTGTGCTTGTGTAATGGATCTACTTGATATCATGTCCTCACCTTTCTTTTTTTTCTTCACATCTTGTACATTTGAAACTACTGTAGAGTTGAATCAAGTGGAATGAAAGGATCCCGAGGTATCCCATAACTGTCCAACATCATCCTTATAATTCTTCTAAGTATCTCTTTCACACTTGGGAAGTTAGGTGAGCCAAAATGAGAAACTGCTGTCCTTAGGGATACACCAACATGAGCTAGGAAAGTGTTAGAGAGATACACTTATGAGAGTGGCATGGAGCCCATAGAATCCAATAGTCTGTCTTAATGTAGACAAAGAAGCATATGCTATAGGATATTATTAAATGCTTTTTAAAAATGTCTATGGATTTTATGTATCTTTCCTAACAGTCAAGGATTATATCCTCTACAGAATCTATTTTACCTTATGTGTATGTCTAAGTAACTGATCAACAGTATTAAAGGTTTCACTCAACACTCAGGAATCTACTTTTATGGAAGTACAGTTAGCTGAAGAATCTTCTTTGACTTCATTCACATTAAAAGCAAACGCCCCTCTAAATTTCTAGTGTACCTAGAATAAAATCTTTATAAAATAATTTATGCATTATATTCAGCATTTCCATGATTTCAGTAGTCTAGAATTTGAGAGAATTTTATATTCAATAAATATTGAATCTCCTTTGCCAAAAAGTTCTAGGATGCTCTAACTGCACTGGTGATCCCCACTTCAAAGGAGAACTAAGAATAGTGATTCTTCCAAAGAAACTCCATTAAAGCATGAACTAAATAATCTAATTATTTTTGCAATTACCTTTTTAATTCAAAGCTTACTTTGAATGACCTTTTCCAATGGTCCTACACAATTTTTCTTTAAAGAACTTAAAAAAAAAATTTGATCTTAGAATTCCTTCACAGCCATCAATATTTTTCTTTTTTTTTTCCCTTTTTATCTGAGCCCACTTATTAGTTCCTACCCAGTCATAAATTGTGTTATTCCAGAATAACAGTTATATATTGCTGCATAACAAACCACCCTAAAATTGAGTACCTTAAAATAACATTTACTTTGCTCACAGACCTTCAGTTTGGGCAAGGTTGTTGAGAAAGAGCTGCTTTACTAAAGACAGGGGCAGGCTGGAGAATCAGCTTCCAGTCTGGCTCACTCATATGGTCCCAGCTGGTGTTCCCTGGCTGTAGTCTGGAAGCTCAGGTGTGACTGAGGGCAGGAGCCTCTGTTCTTCTAGACTCCATGTGACCTGGGCTTCATCTCGCTTGGGTTCCAAAGGTGAGCGTCTCAATAGGGAGTAGCTGGAAATCTGTGTTGCCTTTTTAGGGGGAGGAGACTTAGACTCTACCTCTTAATGAAGGAGTGGTAACCTTTGGAAGACCATATGGGCCAGTAGATATTATCATGAGTTTTTGAGGGATAAAACATAAATACACACACACACACACACACATACACACACACACACAAACACAAATGATCTCCTGTCAATGCAGTTGTTACCCATTAGGGCAATTCAGATGTTTCTTAAGATTTTCTTAAAAAAGGCGCCAAGGGGCACCTAGTCGGCCCAGTTGGTTAAGGGTCCACCTTCGACTCAGGTCATGATCTATGATCTTGGGGTCCTAGGATGGAGCCCCAGATTGGGGTGCTCAGGGGGTGTCTGCTTCTCCCCAAACCTCTACCTCTACCCCCACTCGTTCTCTTTCTCTCTCTCTCTCAGATGAATAAATAAAACCTTTTTAAAAATGTTGTCTGCAACTCCTGCATTCTAAACAGCTCTATATTATTCCTCTCATCCAACTCTGAGTACCTACAATGCTATTTATTTACTAATTTGTTTATTTAAAGATTTTACTTATTTGACAGAAAGAGAGAGCAAGAGAGCGCAAGCAGGGGGAGCTACAGAGGGAGAGGGAGAAGCAGACTCTGTGGAACAGGGGGCCTGATGCAGTGCTCAATCCTAGGATCCTGAGATATTGGCCTCAGCAGAAGGCTGATGTTTAACCAACTGGGCAACCGAGGCGCCCCCCCCCCCCCACAATGCCTTTTAAATATTTTCTACCACTTAATCAGTGATGTGTTACTCAGAGTATTTCTATCATCTTATCCTGTATTGTAGAGATATCTCGGGTGGATACCTAATGAAGCCACCACTGCCAATGATGGTGGGGGAATTATTTGTAGGTACCCTCTGTGAAAAGAAGAAAGGATGTATTTTTCCTGAGTCTCTCTTCTCTTAGAGTTCTGAACTATGCCAACAGTTTGACTACTATACTCAATTCAATGGATTTTTTAAAACTATTTCCAGTCTCCTACAAAAGCTTAGGAATCTTGAGTTTAAGACTTGTGTGTTATTTCTCCCCTTGACTTCCAACAGGAGAAGAGGGAATTGTGGGGGGGCGGGGTGAGGGGTTGTATCAACGCTTATCAGGATATAAGCATTCTTATATCAGGATACAAATTTACCATGACATTAGACAAAGCCGCTTTCAAATTTCTAATCCATTCAAGCAAACTCACTAATACTAAGAAAATAACAAAGCATATTTACAAAATGAGCATATTACGCCCAGCTGTGCAAGCAATGGAATATCTATCTAAAGTGATTAGCTCCGTTTTGTCTCTTCAGAGTGCATTTGATTTCTCCTCTGGTTTGGTTCACCTCTTCAGGGTAAAGCAGCTTCATAATTCAGTTTGGGGATTTTTGCAATAATGACTAAGTACCTTCAGGGAACCATTGTGTTTGAGGCAGGGGTCTTCATAAAATAAAGGTGTTGTCAGGAGAATTAAACAATAAACACGGAAGAATTCTATAAGGGAATTATAATTATAAATGTTGGCAGATTCTTGAAGCAGAATTGGGGCCAAAACCCCTAAAGGCACAAAAATTTAAAGGTCACCTATCATAAAATCGACTCACCTCCCTTTAAGAAACTTTTCCCAGTTGCTCAAGACATCTTTCTTATGGTAGATTCAATAAACTCTCCCAAAATAATTTATTCCAAGCAGGAAACTTTGAGTATATTATTTACATTTTGAGAATATATTTGTATTCTTTTTTGGTAAAGAAAAAAGGATAGTTTTTCAAAAATACCATTATGATTGTTCTATTCTAGCCTATAGATATGACATATATGTGCAGTATAAAGAATACTAATCAACAAATTCATGGGCATGCTTTGTGTCTAGCTAAATAAATAGAACATTGACAGTATTGTTGAAAATTCCTTGTAGGCATCTTTTGGATTTTATCCCAGTCTTTTTTCTCTGGAAGTAATTACCAGCTTGATTTTGTGTTAATAATTCTCTATACAAATTAATTTTCTGACTTTTTTGTTTAGTTTTGCTTATATGTGACCTAGGTAAGAATAGAGTTATACTCTATATATGTTCATTCTTTGATGACTTTTTTTCTTTGTACATCATAGAGTATACAACTGTAGTTTAGAGTTTACTATTGTATTATATTCCTTTGCAAATTGACAAATATGCTGTTATAGGCATCTGAATTGGTTTGTCTCTTGGTCTTATGAATGACATCGCTGTGGACAATGTTCAGTGTGCCTTTGGATGGAAATGAACTAAGGTTTCTTTAGGGTATTCATGTCATAGTTGAATTACTAGTCATAGAGTATATTTATGTATCTGTTCAGCTTTACTAATAATTGCTTCCTAAAAGATATATAATTCACACTTCTATTAGCAGGGTATATGAAAATCTGGCATGCATGAAATTATAATGCAAGTGTGATTGTAATTTCAACCTACTCGATTATTAATCTGGTGAACACTTTTTTAATTGTTTATTCCTATTTTCTCTCCTACAAAATGCATATTCAAGTTCTTTGCTGCTTTTTCTATATAATGGTTCTTCTCTTACTGATTTATTGGGGTTCTTTTAATTTTCCTACTGATGTCTTCCATAGGTGTAGCTAGTGTTTTTACCCTTTTTATGGTAATAACATATTTGATGATACAAAGACCTACTTCTAAATTTTCTTTGAAAATCTGAAGTTTCAGTTTTCATATTCAAATCCTTAATCCATTAAGAATTGGTTTGAGAATATAGTGCAAGGTGGAGATCCAATTTCATGTTTTCCTGTTTAGATTACTGATGTTGCAGCAGCACTTAATAAATTTTCTTTCCTCTTTAAGATTTAGATTTGCCAAATATCAAATACGATAAATCCATGGGTCTGTTTCAGAGGTCTCTGTTCAGGTCCATTCCTGTTTAATCCTACTAAATTTCATACTGTCTTAATAACTTGAACTTTATAATTACTTTTAATGTCTTAGGAGATAAGATTTCTCAGCTTGTTCTTCTAGAGGGCCTTACTGGTTATTGGAATTTTAAATTTCCATATAAATTTTAGAATCAACCTATCAAGTTCCATAGAAAATGGAGATGTTATTTAGATTAAAATTACACTAAATCTAGATCATTTTGGTGGAAATTGACAGAGAATAAGTATTTAATCTTTCTATTCATGAAGGCACTGTGGTTCCCATAGTTTGGGATTTTAATCTATTTCTTGATGTATTATTATTATGATTTTACAAAATTATTTATAGTTAGATCACTTATGTATATGTTATATATATTATATATTTGATGCTGTTGTAAGTTATAGTTTGTTAAAATAAAGTCTTTTATTGCTATAAATGCAGATTACTTTCACATAGTGATCTAATATACAACAATAATGCCAAACTCTGTTCATAATTCTAATTATATGTCTTTATAGTCTTTGAATTCTGTAGAATATTGGGTTTAAAATAGCACTGTATGTAGACATATCATCTCCATATAAAACCTTTCTAGTCATTACATACTTTGTTTCTAAAAGAAATATCTTAAATTAGGGACCTAACTAGGAGCTCCAACATTAAGCTCTCTCCATTTAGAGAGAGGGATAACAATTTTTCCTTATTTTATTTCAATCTTTACTTACTTATTTAAATAACTGTCCAAAAGAAATACTATGAGCATAACATTTCAGGTAGATCTTTTATAGATGCCTTTTATTGAGTTAAAGAAATTATTATGTATTTTGTTAGCTAAGGGTTGTTTTATCCCTTGATTGGGTGAATTTTATTGATTTTGGTTCTTTGGTTTTTATTTTTTACGTCCTTTGGAAGGATTATATATTTCATTTAGTTTCAATCTGTTAATGTAGTGAATTACATTGATATATGTTCCAATATTGAACCACTGTTCACAGATAGGATAGACCCAACATAGTCTAAATATAATATCTTTTATTCATTTTCAGATTTTTTTACTTTAGTATTGATAAATAAGATTGCCATTTAATTTTATTTCAGTACCAAAACAATTTTATTTATTTTTCTAACCAATTTTAATTTGTTATCAGATTCACTAGCATTATAAATAGTATTGAGGAAGACAATTTATTCCTGAATTTCTATCAATATTATCTGTATTTCTTTTGTTTGCGTTGTTAGTGCAGTTGTCATTTAAATGTTTTAATAAGACTCCTCTATTTGTGCAAAAAAATATTTAGCAGTTGGTTCAATTTCCATTATAGCTCTAGAGCCAATGGTAATTTTAGTTAATTGGGGGCATAGATCTGTTATATTTTCTCTAGGAATTTCACCTGATTTCTGAATGATGTACATTCCTCTTCTAATTTTTCACTACACAGTAAAAAATAAACTCAAATGAGCAAACCCTATGTAAATGTTGGTGGGGGAAAAGAATAACTGTATACCCACAGATACAATATTTTAAATATGCATGCATAAATAGATTTAATATAAATTTACTAATATAAAGCTATGTTAATTTTCCTAGATACTCAAGGAATACTAATCTGGCTGTATTCTGACAGAGATTCAGTGCAGCATAGGTTCTATCTCCTATTATTTCTTCCTCTTTTTTCCTTCTTCCATTTCTCCAATTCCTTTTCTATTAATACCCTCACCCCACAGCTACTGGACTAGTCAATAGCATTATTATTACTGGTCAGTACTATTATTAGTAGAGAATTGCCATCCCCATTTTAGGATTCTGGGATCTAGATTATGCAAGAAATTTTATTTTTCATCTTTTTGAATAGCTGTATGGGAGGCAGTAAAATATCAACTTCTCTGAAGTTATTACATAAATTTAATGCAATTCAAATCACAATTTCTTTGTTTTCTTTTATTGAGTTGGGGATATGTTTAATATTTTGTGAAGTAGTAAATTTATTCAAACCAATTCAAATAAATTTAACCAAGAAGAACCAAGAGAACTGTCTAAAACAGTAGTAGTTAGTATATGTTGGGCTTAACCTCATCAGATGTAAGAACAAAACTACTATAATCTAATAAGTAAATGTTTGAATGTTAATTGACAAAGCAATAGAAAAGAAGAGAAATGACAGAAATAGAATCAATAATAAACACAATTCTAACATCAGATATAGTTGATAGCATTATGTAGTTAGAAGATAAATAATTTAATAGTGTTAAGTAACTATATCTCATCTGAATATTCATAACACATAATTACCAAATGTATTAAAGACCTAAATATTGAAGTCCTAAATAGAAATATAAAAAGAAAAATATCTACAAACTACAAGTGTTATGTAGAGGGATGAGAAAGTTCTTACAAAGATAGAAAATTTAAAAATAATAATAATAATAAAGAAATGATAAGATATTCTTGGCTTTAGTTTCAGAGATTAATTCCAAGAATAGTCCTTTTTATGTTTCAGACAGAAAAGGGAAAATAACATATCAATGGCCTACCATCCAGGGGAAACAACTTCTCCAGAGTTTTATCTCCCTAGGGAAATGGCATTTGGCCAAATCCAACTGCTATAGCCTTTCTCTCTTTCTTAAGGGAAAATAAAAAAGGTTAAGGAACAAATCTAAAGGTCAAAGCCCAAGGACTCAATTCCATTAAAACACTCTCGAATGCTTACCCCCTCCCCAGTCTTTTCACCACATCAGTGGGGCTACAGTATAATAACAATGATTACAACTGATAGAGCTACAAGTCACAGACTCTAAATAACAAGGATTTCTTAAAAAAAAACTTAAGGACATGGGGGTAAACAAATACACTAGGAGAAATTAAAGGTTCTGGCATCTATGGCTATAGAAAACATTTAACATAATTCAGCTCCTGTCGACATCTACATAAAACTTCACACTAAACTTCACACCTGTTTACCTCTGTTTCTATTACTTGAGTCATCATGCTTGGATTGCAAAAAAAAATTTAAGACATGCAAACACTAAAGAAAAACGTTGTCTTAAGAGGAAAAGCAAGCATCACAACCAGTCTAAAATATGATGCAGGTATATAATAATAATGTAAGGATTTTAAAAGAGCTGCAATCAATATGTTAAGGGCTCTAATGTAACAAGTAGACTACATACCAGAAGAGATGGGTAATATATCATAAATGTAGAAATGCTAGGAAAAAAACAAACCAAGTAGAACAAAATAGAAATGCTAGAAATAAAAACCACTGTAACTGAAAGGAGGAATGCTTCTGATGGCTTCTTTATTGGACTAGACAAAACTGAGCAAAGAATTAGTGAGCTTGAAGATACGTCAGTAGAAACTTTTCAGACAGAAATATAAAGAGAAAAATAGTAAAACAAATGAAATGAAACATTTAATAACTGGAATAGCTACAAAAGGCATAACATATGCACAATGGGACTACCTGAAGAAGAAGAAAGAGAGAAAAGGACAGAAGAAATATTTGAAGGGATAATGGCTGAAAATTTTCTAAAATTAATGATAGATACCAAATTACAGATTCAAGAAGCTGAGAGAACACCCATCAGGATAAATATTTATACCTATGCATATCATTTTGAAGGCACAGAAAACAGAACACAAAGAGTAAATCTTGAAAGTCAAGATATAAAACAAAAAAGACAAAACAAAAAACACACCTTGCGTATATAGGAACAAACATAGGAATTACAACATACTTGGAGTCACAGAAATAAGTCACAGAGTTACAGAAATAAGACAGTATAGGGAAATATTTGCAATGTTGAAAGAAAAGAAAACATCATCCTGAATTCTATAACCGGGAAATTGTCCTTCAAAACTAAAAAAATAATTCAAGATCTTCTGGGATAAACAAAAACTAAGAAGACTGATTAACAATAGACCTTCATTGCAATAAATGTTGTTAAGTACCTCTGTATAGAAAAGGAAAATGATATTGGTCATAAACTTGTATCTATCTAAAGAAAGGAAGAGGGCCAGAAAAAATGAAGATAAAATAATTTTTAAACTTTTTTTTTATTTTTAATTGATTTACTATATAATTGTTCAAAGTAATAATAATGAAGTTTATAATTTCAACATATGGGTAAGTGACGTGAATGGAGCAGTGTTATAAGGTACAGTAGGGAGGAATTGGGAATAATCTCTTATAATGTATTTGTACTTTTCATGAAACAGTATGGTGTTACTTAAAGGGGATTTAGATGAATTTTACATGTATATTGCAAACTCTAGGGTAACCTCTAAAGAATTTCAAAATAATTATATTTGAAATGCTGAGAAGAGAGTACACGAATTTTATAAAATACTCAATTAAAATCAAAGCAAAAGGCGCCTGGGTGGCTCAGTGGGTTAAAGGCTATGCCTTTGGCTTGGGTCATGATCCCAAGGTCCTGGGATCGAGCCCCACATCAAGCTCTCTGCTCCGTGGAGAGCCTGCTTCCTTCTCTCTCTCTGCCTGCCTCTCTGACTACTTGTGATCTCTCTCTGTCAAATAAATAAATAAAATATTAAAAAAAAAATCAAAGCAGAAAAGAGGCAAAGGTGAAAAAAAAAGAAAAAGAACAAATACAATGAACATAAAACAGTTGCAAACATGGTAGATATTAACCCAAATATATCAATAATTATTTGAAATGTACAATGAACATAGAACAGTTGCAAACATGGTAGATATTAACCCAAATATATCAATAATTATTTGAAATGTAAATAGTCTAAATACATCAATTAAAGAATAGACACTGTCAGCATGGATATAAAAATCGGACCCAACTCTGTATTTTCTATAAGAAACAATCTTTAAGTATAAAAATATAGATAGGTTAAAAATACAGAAATAAAGAAAAATGTACCATGACATTACTCAGAGGAACTTGGTGTTGCTGTATCAATTTAAAAAAAAATCCTGTTTTGTTCAGAACAATGAAAATTATCAGGGTTTTAGAGGGTCTTTGCATAGTGAGAAAAAGAGGTCAATAACCATGAAGATACAAGAATCCATAATAAGTGCACACCTAAAAACAATCAAAACATGTGAGACAAGGCCTGATAGACCTGTGAGGTATAATAAAATAACTATTAGAGCCAGAGACTTCAACAATTCCATTTGAGTAACTGGTAAACTCAACAGATAGAAAATCAGTAAGGTTGTAATTGAAATGTACAGCACCAACATTCAACTAGATTTATCTGACACTTGTAGAATAGTTTATTCCACCACAAAATACATACTCATCATATGCTCCTAAGAGACATTAAGGAGGATAAGCCACATTTTGGACCATAAAAACACCTTAGTAAGTTTGAAATAATAGAAATTCTATAAAATTTGTTCTCAGATCAAAATGGAATTATACCACATCTATAACAGAAAGAGAGCTGGAAATATGAAAATATTTGGAGATTAATAGATACCTTTCTAAATAAAATAGGAGTGAATAAAATTTAAAGAGAAATGTAAAAATAGTTTGAACTGAATGAACAAGGAAAGAAGTAAAAGTGAGTGCAGAAATTAACACAGAAAAACAAAAGCTAAGAGTTTTAAAATATTAAAGTTTATGAACTTCTAGTCACATTAACAAAGAGAAAAAGAGAGAAAACATTAATTACTGATATCAAAAATGAAAAGTTATTCATCAGAAAAATCTCCTGGACATTAAAAGTTAATAAAAGAATATTACAGACCACTCATTGTCTACATATTAGGTAACATGGATGAAATGGAATAATTCCTTGAAAGACACATTCTTCCAAAACTTGTATAAGGAAAAATAGGTAATATGAATAAACCTATGAGTGTCAAAGAAATTCTATAAAAAATTAACCTTACAAAACAACAAAAACAAAAACAAAAAACAAAAGCAAGCAAGCATGCATCAGGCCAAGATGGATTCACTGATAAATTCTATCAGACATTTACAGAATAAATAACACTAGTTGTTTACAATCTCTTCCAGAAAATAGAAGCAGAGGAAGTAAGGAAACACTTCTTAACACGTTCTATGAAGCCACTATTACCTTAATGCCAAAATCAAATAAAGACATTACAAGACAAAAAACTACAGAGTGATATTGGTCATGAACATAGACATAAAAGTTTTTTGACAAGTATTATCAAATTATGTCAAAAAATTCATAGAAAGAATTATATTACAACCAAGTGGAAGTTTTCCAGTTATATAAGGCTGGTTCAGTTTGACAATAAGGAAGAAAAATTATATGATCATATCAGTGGATTCAGAAAGAAGCATTTCACAAAATCCAACATCTATTTTAAAAACTCTCAGCAAATTAGGAAAAATAGAAGCCTCCTTAGCTTGATAAAGAACATTTACCAAAAAATGTTAACTGAAATCAGATTTAATGACAAGAAACTGGATGTTTGCCCTTACAACTGGGAATAAGGCAAGAATGTTCCCTCTCACTGCTTCTATTTAACATCAAATCGAAATCCTAGCTATTGCAATAAGACAAGAAGAGGAAATCAAAGTATATAGATTAGGAAAAAATAAATAAAATGTTCTTTGCTTTGATTTGTATTTCCCTGATGCCGAGTGATATGGAGCACTTTTTCATGTGTCTTTTGGCCATCTGGATGTCTTCTTTGCAGAAATGTCTATTCATGTCCTCTGCCCATTTCTTGATTGGATTATTTGTTCTTTGGGTGTTGAGTTTGCTAAGTTCTTTATAGATTTTGGACACTAGTCCTTTATCTGATATGTCGTTTGCAAATATCTTCTCCCATTCTGTCAGCTGTCTTTTGATTTTGTTAACTGTTTCCTTTGCTGTGCAAAAGCTTTTGATCTTGATGAAATCCCAATAGTTCATTTTTGCCCTTGCTTCCCTTGCCTTTGGCGATGTTCCTAGGAAGATGTTGCTGCAGCTGAGGTCGAAGAGGTTGCTGCCTGTGTTCTCCTCAAGGATTTTCATGGATTCCTTTCGCACATTGAGTTCCTTCATCCATTTTGAGTCTATTTTTGTGTGTGGTGTAAGGATGTGGTCCAATTTCATTTTTCTGCATGTGGCTGTCCAATTTTCCCCCCACCATTTATTGAAGAGGCTGTCTTTTTTCCATTGGACATTCTTTCCTGCTTTGTCGAAGATTAGTTGACCATAGAGTTGAGGGTCTATTTCTGGGCTCTCTATTCTATTCCATTGATCTATGTGTCTGTTTTTGTGCCAGTACCATGCTGTCTTGATGATGACAGCTTTGTAATAGAGCTTGAAGTCCGGAATTGTGATGCCACCAACTTTGGCTTTCTTTTTCAATATCCCTTTGGCTATTCGAGGTCTTTTCTGGTTCCATATAAATTTTAGAATTATTTGTTCCATTTCTTTGAAAAAGATGGATATCAACTCACACCAGTCAGAATGGCTAAAATCAACAAGTCAGGAAATGACAGATGCTGGCGAGGATGCGGAAAAAGGGGAACCCTCCTACACTGTTGGTGGGAATGCAAGCTGGTGCAGCCACTCTGGAAAACAGCATGGAGGTTCCTCAAAATGTTGAAAATAGAACTGCCCTATGACCCAGCAATTGCACTACTGGGTATTTACCCTAAAGATACAAACGTAGTGATCCAAAGGGGCACGTGCACCAGAATGTTTATAGCAGCGATGTCCACAATAGCCAAACTATGGAAAGAACCTAGATGTCCATCAACAGATGAATGGATAAATAAGATGTGGTATATATACACAATGGAATACTATGCAGCCACCAAAAGAAATGAAATCTTGCCATTTGCGACAACATGGATGGAACTAGAGTGTATCATGCTTAGCGAAATAAGTCAAGCAGAGAAAGACAACTATCATATGATCTCCCTGATATGAGGAAGTGGTGATGCAACATGGGGGCTTAAGTGGGTAGAAGAAGAATCAATGAAACAAGATGGGATTGGGAGGGAGACAAACCATAAGTGACTCTTAATCTCACAAAACAAACAGAGGGTTGCTTGGGGGAGGGGGGTTGGGAGAAGGAGGTGGGATTATGGACATTGGGGAGGGTATGTGCTTTGGTGAGTGCTGTGAAGTGTGTAAACCTGGTGATTCACAGACCTGTACCCCTGGGGATAAAAATATATGTTTATAAAAAATAAAAAATTTAAAAAAAATGTTCTTTGCTCACAGATTTTTGTGTAGAAAATTTAAAGTCCTGGACCTAATAAACCATTAGAGCAATGTGGCTCAATACAAAGTTAATACTCAAAAACCAATGCTTCCCTATACCAGTGTGCAAGGAAGGGGTAACTCATAGGCCTACACTGCTGAAATTCTCCACTTTGTGTTAAAATGCTATCTTCAGGATTAGCGATTTTCTGGACCCTGGATAATTCTGGACTGTTTGCCTGGTAAGAGTGTTTTTCTGTGACTGAAGTATGGGGCTGTGCTACACTTGTTTGATAACATAGTTTATTATCATTATCGTTTTAAAAATGCATTTAATACCCATTTTTGTATGCCTGAGGCCTTGGACCAAATGCTACCAAATCAGTCATATAATTTATGCTAACCAACATGAGAAGTGGTGAACACGTATTTTGCTCTGAAGAGTTGTTGCCTGTGCAACTAAAGCCAGTCTTGCAAGTACTAAATGCATATGTGACTTACCTCCGTTAAAATATTGGACCCTATTTTACCTACATTTTCTTGGTTGACAGCGCTTTGTACAAGTTGTCACACACTGTTGCTGGGAAAATTAAGTGTATTCTATGACTCCACTAAGAGAACACACCTGGAAGCTTGGGCCTAGTTTTTAATAGATTACACTCACTATGCCTTTTTTCCTTAGCTAATGAGTATCCTTTTGCTGTAATAAACAATAACCATGATTGTAATAGCTTTTCAGAATCCTGAGTCTTTCTAATGATGCATATACAGAAAACTCCCAATACTGTGTTGAAAAAAGTAAAAGATATAAGTAAATATTTCAAGAGATATTCTGTGTTGATGGATAGGAATATTCAATATTGTTAACATGTCACTTCTTTCTAACTTGATCTATAGATTAAATGCAATACCAAAAAACAAAACAAAAACAAAAAACCTAGCAGGTCATTTTGTAAATATTTGCAAACTGATTCTAAAACTTATATGCATGGGAAAAAATACCCACAGTAACCAATAATATACTGAGGAATAGCAAAGTTAGAAGACACACGACTCAACTTTAAGACTTATTATAAAGCTGTATAGTCAAGACAACATGTAATCAATACAGCATGGTATTGATAATAAACTCATAGATCAATGGAACAGAACTGAAAGCCCAGAAATAGGTCTACATAAACATAGTCAACTGAACTTTGACAAAGAAACAGAGGCAATTCAATGGAAAGAGGATAGGATTTCAAAAAATTTTGCTGGGTGGGGGCGCCTGGGTGGCTCAGTGGGTTAAGCCTCTGCCTTCAGCTCAGGTCATGATCCTGGGGTCCTGGGATCGAGCCCTGCATCGGGCTCTCTCCTCAGCATAGAGCCTGCTTCCTCCCTCTCTCTCTGCCTGCCTCTCTGCCTACTTGTGATCTCTGTCTGTCAAATAAATAAATAAAATCTTTAAAAAAAAATGTTGCTGGGAAATTTGGACATTCGTGTAAAAGAAAATCATCTAGGCACTGAACTTACATATTTCACAAAATATAGCTCAGAATATAGATCTAAATGTAAAATGTAAAACTACAAAATATAAGATAATTTAAGAAGAAAATGTAGTTGATCTTGTGGTTAGTGATAATTCTTTTTTTAAGATTTTATTTATTTATTTGACAGATATCACAAGTAGGCAGAAAAGCAGGCAGAGAGAGAGGATGAAGCAGGCTCCCTGCTGAGCAGAGAGCCTGACGCGGGGCTCGATCCCAGAACCCTGAGATCATGACCTGAGCCGAAGGCAGAGGCTTAACCCACTGAGCCACCCAAGTGCCCCTGGTGATAAAAATTTTTAAATACAAAACTGAAAATATGACCCATGAGAGAAAAAGATTCTGATGAACAAAACTTGATCAAAATTAAAAGCTTACAAAAGACACTGTTAAGAGCATAAAAAGACAGAAGTCTAGGAGAAAATATTTACAAAACACATATTATAATGAAGGATCTATGTGCAAGATGCACAAAGAATACTTTAAGCTCAACAGTAACAAAACAAACCACCCAGTTACAAAATGAGCTAAAGAACTGAATAAATATCTTGCCAAACAAGAGAAACAGGTGGTAAGTAAACATAGGAAAAGATGCTCAGTATTATCAGTTAATAGTAAGTTGCAAATTTAAGCAATAATGAGATAACCTCTATATAGATTTTCTAAAAACAAAGAAAACAAAAAACCTGACAGTACATTATGCTGCTGATGATGCAGTGAAGTAGAGACTCTTATTCATTATTGATGAGAATGCACAGCAGTATAGCCACTTCGAAGAGAGTTTGGTTTGTTTTTGTTTTTGTTTTTGTTTCACCATAGAAAGCAGCAGTTGTGTACCTAGGTATTTACCCAATTAATGTGAAAACTTGTGTTGACCAAAAAAAAAAAAAAAAAAAAAAAAAACTATGTATGATTTTATAACAGCTGCATTCATAATCATCAAACCTGGAGCAACCAAGATGTTCTTTACTAAACAAGTGGATAAATAAATAGTAGTGCATTCATACATTAGCATAGTATTCAGGAAAAATGAAGTGAACTATGAAGGCATGAAAAGACATGAAGAACCTTAAATGCAGATTGTTAAGTTGAATAACCTGTTCTGAACATACTGGGCAATTCAATCAGATGACATTCTGGAGCAGGAAAAATTGCAGGGACAGTAAAATGACTGCTAGTTGCTAGAGATTTGGGAGAGATGAGTAGGTAAAGCACAGGGAGTTTTAAGGTGATGAAACTATTTTTTATGATACTCTGATGGTGGATACATGACAATATGCATTTACCAATACCCATAGAACTTTACAGAGCAAAGAGTAAACTTAATGTATATGAGCCAAAAAAAAAAAAAAAAATCATTTAGGTCAGAGGATCTCAGGAAGGAATACAGACTGTGACAAGAGAATCTAATGGTATTAGAAATGTAGAAACAACCTCACTGATGGAGTTAGGGGAAAGGTGCTGATCTAAGTAATTTTTTAAAATTTATTTTTTATTTATTTTCAGCATAACAGTATTCATTGTTTTTGTACCACACCCAGTGCTCCATGCAATCCGTGCCCTCTCTAATACCCACTTAAAACCCCTCAGATTGTTTTTCAGAGTCCATAGTCTCTCATGGTTCACCTCCCCTTCCAATTTCCCCCAAATCCCTTCTCCTAACTCCCCATGTCCACCATGCTATTTGTTATGCTCCACAAATAAGTGAAACCATATGATAATTGACTCTCTCTGCTTGACTTATTTCACTTAGCATAATCTCCTCCAGTCCCATCCATGTTGCTACAAAAGTTGGGTATTCATCCTTTCTGATGGAGGCATAATACTCCGTAGTGTATATGGACCACATCTTCCTTATCCATTCGTCCGTTGAAGGGCATCTAAGTAATTTTCAAAATGAGAGGAGTCTGTAAAACTAAAGACAATTGCATACAACCCACTATACTTTAGTTGTTAAGGTTATCCCAGGAGTTACAGGTTAATAAAGTCTGATACTGTTATACATGTATACTGGAATTCAGCAATTAAACAATGGATGGTGAAAAGTAAGAGCCAGTTTCCTTCCCACTACTGAAGTAGAAATTTATACATAGGCAAGGAAAGGAGTCTAAAATGACTGTTGTAATCAGAATTGGACAAATCAGGTTAAGAACTCACATTCAACTTAATATAGATATAGATGATTACACATAGATTTATTTATATATATATACATATATATGTGTGTGTGTGTGTGTATATATATATATCTATATCTATATCTATATATATATATATCCTTGTTCTGTTAGCTAAGAGGGTCTAGAAACTACACCACCCCAGTAGCAATGAGCATACAGCTATCACCCAGATAGGTTTCTGAAGCCATTCTCCTATAAGAGAAAACAGGGCTCTTTGGAGAAATGGCCAGTTTTAGGGGGTGGAGAGGTGGTGAGTGTGCACAGGAAATAAATACTGAGAATTGCTACAATATATCATATATAATGTATAATGTTTCTTTTCCAACAAAAATATGAGATATGAAACAATAGATAATTTATATGTTGGAGAAAAAAAAAAAAGAGCGAAAGATAGCAGAACTGTTGGTAAGAATGACCAGATGTCAGAAGATTTCAATGTGGTCATGATAAGTATGTTAAAAGAAAGAAAAGAAATCATGATTATAGACACAAGGAGACAGTACTATGGAAATGTAACCTCGGGAAGAAAATATCAGGAAATAGATAGAAATTATTTTAAAAGAACCAAATAGAAATTTTGGAATTGAAATGTACATCAACTGAAATGAAGTGTTCACTAGAGGGGTTCATCAGTAAATGTGAATTGTCAGGAGAAAGAATTAACAAACCTTCAGGAGAGATCAGTGGATATTATACATCAGAATAATGAGGTGCAGATGAAAAGAACAGAGCCGCAGAGACATGTGGGAGAGTTCTAAGCACACCTGCATATGTGTAATAGAATACAAGAAGAGGAAAGGAAAGATAAAGGAGAAAAAAAGTACTCAAAAATTAATGGCTGCAAACTTCCCAAAGTTTAAAAAAAAAAAAACAATCTATACATCCCAGAAGTTCAATAAATTCTAAGAAGGATAAATGAGCAAAGATTCAAAAATAGACATCATTGGGGCACCTGGGTGGCTCAGTGGGTTAAACCTCTGCCTTCAACTCGGGTCATGATCCCAGGGTCCTGGGATCTAGCCCCACATCGGGCTCTCTGCTCAGCAAGGAGCCTGCTTCCCCCTCTCTCTGCCTGCCTCTCTGCCTACTTGTGATCTTTCTCTCTGTCAAATAAATAAATAAATAAATAAATATTTTTTTTAAATAGACATCATTGTATAAATGTTGAAAACCAAAGACAGGAAGTAAATCCTCAAAGTAACAAGAGAAAATGACTTCTCAATGATTAGGGAACCCTAGTAAGATTAACAGCTAACTTTTAGCAGAAACAAAAGAATCCTGAAAACAGGATGACATATGAAAAAGTACTGAAAGAACACAAAGAACTATCAACGAAGAATCTTCTCTTCCACAAACCTGTCTTTGGAAAACAAAGACAAAATGCACTCCAGGATAAACAAAATGGAGAGATTTGTTGCCAGCAGACCTGCTTTACAAGAAATGGATGTTCTTCAGGCTGAAAGCTAGTGAGCACAGACGGAAAGTTGAGTCCGCACAAGAAAATAAAGAGCAACAGCAAAAATAATTATGTAATTGTGAAAGACAGTGTAAAAGCATATTTCTTCTTTTTCTCTTAATTTAAAAAGAAATAGTGTAAAACAATATCTATAATAATGTATCCTCAACCCTATAACATATAGAAATATAGTATATTTTAAAGTAATAATATAAAGGAGGTGCGTAGGAAAAAACCTGTAATGAAGGAAACAATACCAGATTTAATTGGAATCCACAGAAACAAATGGAGAGATCTAGAAATGTTAATCAAGAAGGGAGGTATAACAAACTCTAAAAACATACTTGCTCTCTTTTCTTTCTGTTTCTTTAATAACCATAAATTATATAAAGTGACATTAACTATATAAATTAACATACATATATGTAAATTAACATCTTTATGGTATGTATATATATGTATGTACACATGTATCTTTGTAAGTATAAATAAAAAGTACAGAATATGGAAGATGGATTAGAGCATAATAGAAGTAATATTTCTATACCTTATCAGAATTAGTATAATTCTGGAATCTATTTTTGACAATATATATGATAAGCCCTAGAGCAACCACGAAAAAAAAAAAACCTCAAAAATATGATGGGAAAAAATCTTTAAAGGAATTAAATTGTGCTAGAAAATATTCACTTAATGCAAACAAAAGCAGGAAAGGAAAAAAAAGGAAGAAAAATCATGTAACACATATAGATTACAAAAAAAAATGGCAAATGTAAACGCAACCATATAACACTAAGTGGAAACTGATTGAACAACAAATCGAAAGTCAAAGATTGTTAGAATGGATAAAAACATTCAAGATTCCACTATAAACTATCTATGGGATATGTACTTGAGATACAGAGACACAGGTGAAAAGTAAAAGGATAGATGAAAATATAATATGATCACAAGAAAGCTGCAGTATTTTACTAATATCAAATAAAATAGACTTTTGATCAAAAACTTTTAATAAAGACATTTATAATGATGAATCAGTCCCTCAGAAGGATATAACAGAAACATATATGCACCTAACAACAGAGCCTCAGGATATGCAAAGCAGATGTTGGCAGAATTCAAAGAACAAGTAGAGAATTCAGCAATAATATTTAGAAACTTTAATACCCCACTTTTAATAATGGCTAAGAAAAAGCAGAATATCAGCAAAGAAATCAAAGACTTGCACAATAGGAGACCTAACAGACATCTGTGCACCGTCTACCAAATTCAGGAAGAATAAACATTCTTCTCAAGTGCACATGAAACACTTTCTAGGATAAACTATATGTTAGGTCATAAGACAAACCTGAACAAATTTAAATGGGTTTAAACAGTGTTTCCTGATCATAATGGAATGAAATTAGAAATTCACACCAGAATGCAATTTGTGAAACCCACAAATATGTGGAATGACATTAGATAGCCAGCAGAACAAAGAAGAACTTAAGAAATTTTAAAATGCTTTGAGATTAAAGAAAATGAAAGCATTTTATACCAAAATGAATGGTATGCAGGTTGAGCAGGGCTAACAGGGAATTTTATAGATATAAAGACATTTAAAAAAAGACTCTCAAATCAACAACTTGACCTCCCATCTTAAGTCTTGAGGAAATGAAAGTTCAAGTAAAGCAAATGGAAGTAAATAACAATTGTAAGGGGGAAATAAATGATACTAACAATAGAAAAAAAAGAAAACAGAAAAATCAACAAACCAAAATTCAAAGATCAACAAAATTGGCAAAACATTAGATAGACTGACCAAGAAATAGAGAGAGGATTAAATTACTAAAATCAGGATTGAAAGAAAGAATATACCACCAGTATTACAGAAATTATTTTTTATAAAGGGGGAAATTATAGGGGAATACAATGTGTAAACAAATTAGGTTACTTGGATGAAATGAATAAATTCATAAAAGAAACTGGTGAAACTGAATTAAGAAGAAAGGGAAAAGCATAAGTCTCTGTCTTAGTCTGCTTGAGCTGCTGTAAGGAAATATCATAGACTGGTTGACTTAAACAACAAACATTTATTTTCTCACAGTTTTGGAGTCTGGAAGTCTGAGATTAGGGTGCTGTTATGGTTGGTTTGGGGTGAGACCTCTTCCTGGCTTATAGGCTGCTATCATCTCAATTGTGTGATTATATGACCTCTTGGTCTTGCATGGAATTGAGAAAGAGTGAGAGCTCCCTGATACCTTCTTAGAAGGACACAAACTATTATATCAAGGTCCCATCATTATGATGTCATTTAACCTCATTTACCTCCTGGTAGTCTCTACCTCCAAGTAGATAGGCACATTGGTGGTTAGGGCTTCAAGACAGGAATTTAAAAGTGAATACATTTCATTCCATAGCAGCCTATAACAAGTAAAAAGAATTAATAATTAAAAATATGCCCCAAAAGTAGTATCCAGGACCAGAAGGCTTTATTGGTGAATACTGTCAAACATTTAACGAGACTAAATATCAATTCTTCACAAATTCTACAAAAAGTAGAGGAGCAAACCCATACCAACTTATTATCTCAGACCAGTAGTACCCTGGTATCAAACCAGTTAAGACATTAAGAAAATAAAACTATAGAGCAATATATATTATAAATTTAGACACAGAATCCTGACTAAACTATGAACAAACAATCTACCAGCACTTGCAGAGAATTATACACTATCACCAAGTGCTATTTATCCCATGAATGCAAGGTTGGTTTAATATCCAAGAATCATTTAATGTAATACATCATATCAACAGAAAAAAGGACAAAGATCACATGACCATCTCTGTGGACATTAGTAAAGAATTTCACAAAATGTAATAATCCTTCATAATAAAAAAAATCGGCATAGAAGGGAAAAGTTTGGCATAATAAAGGACATCTAAAAACCCATAGCCAACATTATACTTGGTGGAGAAAGACTGAAAATATTCTCCCTAAGATGAGTAACATGGCAAGAATATCTGCTCTTGACACTCTATTCAAAATTGTACTAAATCATTACAATTTGTAGTTGGACAACATTGTACTGGACAACTCTGAAAACTGAAAAACTCTGCTGATAGAAATTAAAGATCCAAATTAACAGAAAGACATCACCTATTCTTTGATCAGAAGACTTAAGATAGAACTCTGCAAATTGGGGATGCCTGGGTGGCTTAGTCAGTTAAGCATCTGCCTTCAGCTCAAGTCATGTTCCCAGGGACCTGGGATTGAGCCCTGCATTGGGCTCCCTGCTCAGTGGGAAGCCTGCTTCTCCCTCTCACACACCCCTTTGTTATGTTCCTTCTCTCACTGTCTCTCTCTCTCTCTCTCAAATAAATAAAAAAATAAAATCTTAAAAAAAACCCAAAACTCTGCAAACTGATATACAGTGTCACCACAAACCCCATCAAAATCTGTGTTCTTTGCATTAACTGATAAGCCATTCCTAAACTTCATGAAGTATATCAAGGAACCCAGAAGACACAAACAACTTATTAAAAGAAGCATTAAGTTGAAGGAGACATAATTCCCAATGTCAAATGGTGCTAAAAAGCTATCGTAATCATTGCATTACCTGCATAAGGGCTATTATATAGATCAGCAGAATTTGAGAGTATAGAAATAAATTCACATTTACAGTCACCTAAATTTTGACAAGACTGACAGGGCCATTCGATAGAGAATGAATAGTTTTTTCAACCAACAGTATAGGGACAACTGAATGTTCACATGTAAAAGAATTATTTAGACCTTGCACTATCTCACATCATGTACAAAATTTATATGAATCAATCTATATCACACCATCTATCTAATACCATCTATAAAATTTTTATTAATCCAAAACCTAAAGTATAAGGAATTAAAACTATCAAACTTCTAAAATAAAACATGGTTTAAATCTGTGACATTGAATTAGGCAATGATTCCTTAGCTATGACACCAAAACACTATCTCACACAATCTCACACCATCTACAAAATTTATATGAATCAAAAACCTAGTATAAGGAGTTAAAACTATCAAACTTCTAAAATAAAACATGGTTTAAATCTGTGACCTTGGATTAGGCAATGACTTCTTAGCTATGACACCGAAACACTAGGAATAAAAGGGAAAAAAGACAAACTGGACATCATCGAAGTTGAAAATGCTTATGCCGCAAAGAATAGCCCTTGACAACCTCCATAATGGGCAAAGAGATTTGCAAATCTTGTCTTTGATAAAGGACTTAGATCTAAATTCTAAAAAGAACTCTTAATAATAAAAAAAAAAAGTAGTCCAACTACAATATAGGCAAAGGATATGAGTCTTTACTTCTCTAAAGATGTATAGTAGACAGAAAACATATGAAAAGATGTTTAACATCCCTAGCCTCAAGGGGAATACAAAACCACTATGAGATACCTACCACTTTGTATCCACTAGGATAGTTATGAAAAAAGTGACAGATAATAACAGACATTGACAAATACGAGAGACACTGGAACCCTCTTACATTGCTGATGTGACTATGTAATGGTGCAGTGGTTCTGGTTAACTCTCTTGTGGTTCCTGAAAAGATTAAATTTATAACTACCATATCACTTAGCAATTCCACTCCTCGGTCTATAGTCCAGAGAAATGAAAACACGCTCCCATAAAAATGTGTGTTAAAGTTTATAGTAGAGTCATGAATAGTAGCCAAAAAGTGGGAAACAATCAAATGTCCATTAACTGACAACTAAACAAAATGTAGTCTATTGATACAATGGAATATTATTGAAGTAGAAAGAGTGATTAAGGACGGATACATCCCAAAAATGAATAGCCCTTGAAAACACATGCCAAGTGAAAGAAACCAGACAAAAAAACTTGCAGATTGTTGGAACTGCAGTTGCATTTATTTATTTTTTTTAAGATTTTATTATTTGAGAGAAAGAACACAAGTGGGAGGGGGAGCAGAGGGAAGAGAAACAGATTCCCTTCTGCCCTTCTGAGCAGGGAGCCCAACGTGGCGCTTAATCCCAGGACCACGAGATCATGACCTGAGCCAAAAGGCAGAAGCTTCACTGACTGAGTCACCCAGGTGCCCTGAGTGCAGTTCCGTTTAAATCAAATGTCCATAACAGGCAAATCCGTAGGGATGAAAAGTAAATTATTGGTTATTAAGGGCTGAATGGGGTCAGGGAATTATGGCTAAGAGTTGCACGGTTTCTTTTTGGAATAGTGAAGATACTCTAATTGATTCTAATCCTGACTGAAATTGATTATGGTAATGGTTGAACAACATTGTAAATATACTCTAAGTCATGGACTTTTGAACACTTGAGCTAATTATATGATATAATGAACTATATCTCAGTGAAAGCTTTAAAAAATTCTGTGCCTGATAATAGGTAACATTTATTGGAAACTATAATATGCCAGGCATAACCGTAAGATTCTGTGTACATATACTAACTTATTTATCCTTAAAAATCCTTATGGAATAGGTATTACTATTATCCTCCTTTTACATATGGAAAAACATGGGCACAAAGAAATCAATTTATATGTGCAAATGATCAGTACACAGGAAGATCATTGTCTGTTCACCACAGTGCTATGCTCTGAAGGTTAATGCCAAATAAGAAAATTATTTGCAACACTAAGGACAACCGAAGAATAAAATCAACTTGTAAAGACCTCCTACACTGAAGTAAGAGTAAAACATGTAAATGTACATTTACTTTAAAATATAATAAGACAAGTTGAACAAAAATAACATGCTGTCTCACATATAAAATTGGTAAACAATGAACAAAAATATTATTTATCAGAATGTGTTAAAATGGACTGCTAATGAGAGTATAATTGCCACAAACCTTCTGGAAATAAGTTTGTAAATTTGCATCAGAGGATTTAAATAAAGCATAACTTTGACCATGTATTGCTAATTCTAATAAGGAATTATTCAAATTGTAGCCATAGCTACATGTTCAAAAATCTTATATATAATAGCTGTTTATCTTTATTAAAGATCAGTACACGATTATTCAACCTCATGCATCTAATTTAATAAAATGGAAAAAATGCTTACAGTATAATCCCATGTGAAAAAAAAAGCCCAGGTTCAAAATTTTACATAAACTTAGGTTTTGATATTGCATGTTCAGAGGAAAAAGGAAGTTGATCACTTGCTTTACTTAGACTACAGGGGAAGAGTAGAATTATAAGCATGTTTCTATTTTTTTTTTCCATTTCAGAAATTTCCTAAAATCAGGGTCATTATGCTTCCATTGAGCAATATGACAGAATCACTGAAAAGTTACAAGGGCAGCAGTGGTTCATGTGCGTCACCGTTTAATTTATGCCTACTACATGTTTGTAAATATAATCTCAAACAAACATTACTCCTAACTACTTTTATTTCAGAAGTTTACAAGAGGTGAATAGGTAGCTCATTCATCGAGAATTCATGGGCGTTCACTGTGCTGTGTGTGGTGGTGTATAATAATTAGTAAGCTAGCTTCCCCTGCGTGATCTTGTAGACTATTTGTGCAAGTAAAATTCCACAGTTAAAACAACTAAAGATCGGTGCTGACGTAGACTCAGACGTGAATGCGGGTGGATGATACTGGAAGTGTGCTAAGCATTCGGAGATGAGAGTATCAGAGGCTAGAACGTTGGAAGTGTGTGTCATTGGAGCAGCTGAACTTGTTCAGATACTGGAGTAGGCAGTCTGTGCTAACAGGCAAGCATAGTGACCTGCGTGCTAAATGTTGCAGAGATGGGAGCAAATTCAGAACATATGGAAAGCCAAAAGGAAATAGAATGGATGCTGAATTTATTTTAGAAATGTTACATTTTTTAAAAGTTAGGTGTAGAGAATTGAATGTCAGTACTGAGACTTTTTAAAACATTATTTGCTTCCTCTTTAAGAAATACACATGCCCAGAGGAATGAGGTTAAATTAAAATATGCTAGAGATACTTGAGCTCCTCACTTTCTGGATGAGCCAGAAAGAAGAACGTATTCAAAAAGTGGGATAATATTTCTCTCTGAGTAATCAAACATGATCTTCAGATGTAAAATATGGTCATTATCCAAAACTATTATCAAGCACTAATCAGTAAAACTTAGGAAAGATATAGTTATATAAAGTACAACAAATCTATACAAAGGATTCTAAATGTAGCTAACACTATTTATAGCCCCCAAAAAGAAAACAAATGTCTTCAGTCTTTGTTTCTGCTGTATCCATCTGTTATAAGTATGTTTCAAATATTATATGAGACATATTTACTATATGTTAGTGTATGTGTGTGTGTATGTATGTATCTTCATAGTTTATCAACTATCCCAAATTAACTGGGAATCCTGTCTTCTATTTGCTTTATCGGGTAACACAGCTTTAGAAACAAATGCTTCTAATATGAGTATATTCTAATGAGTCACTTGAAGTCACAAAAGGGTCCACCTTCCCCTTAGAAGACAGGGCAAGATGACTTTCCCTAGCCCAATTGTCTGACCCGTGAATACGCTTTGACATCTGGGCCAAACACTGATGGCTTTAATAGTTTCAATTGTAGGAAATAGGATTTGATGTGTTTGTAGGACAAACAAAGTGGGGAGGGACTTGTCCAGTGAATTTGGGCAAGTGGTGTTTGGATTTCATGGTAAATATTTAGTTAGAAAATGTTGGAGACATTACTGTTTTGTCAAAATAGTGGATAAGATTGTCTGGAAAGAACAGACATAAAACAGTGCGTGTTTCCTGAGGAGATACTGATGTTACAGTGCAGGTATCTAGGAGAAGTTCTCCTTACTGGACAAATAAGAAGTTACCTGTTTGATAGATAAATATGCAGTAAGTTTGATTGGAGGCAAGCTGTAAAACACCTTTTTTACCTCTAAAATTTTAGTGGACAGATGTTGATTCGCATTTATTTGCATAGTATATGCATATTTATACATATTTAGTTAAATCTTTATTATATAGAATATACATATGTATGTGTGTATATTTTCCTCAAGTTGTTTGGTGGAAAATTTTAACAAAGCATCCATGTGACCGGAGCATGATTTCTACTTACTGTTGAGGAACTGAAGAGGTTAGTTTTATTCACATATGTAGTTATACAAATTATGAGAAAAGTCAAAAGAAGTTTATTGTTTTTGTCTCCAAACTTAACTTTCAATACAATTCAACATAATATTCATCCAGCATATAATAAGATTGTAGCAGCAGTACTCCACAGAATTTTAATAATAGGTATTTTCCTTATCATGTATATATTCTAGCATGTGGAGATTTTAAAGAGCCATTGAACCACAGGAAGATAGAGGGAGACTTAATATATCTTTATAGACCCCAGATAACATTTTAGCTATATTATTGAATTGTTTTACTATAATCAGTGTAGTGTGGAATATTGTAATAACTTCCAGTTCTCTGTAGAATAAAAAAGGCATCCCTGGGACACTTCTTGAAAACACATTCTGTTATCTCTACTCATGTAAAGATAATCACACAATAGTTAAATTATACCTGATTGACCCTTTAAAAATGTCTCCAAGTATAATTCCATTTCTTGTCTTCTCATTAAATAGGTGATATAAATTTTTATTGAGATTTTTTTTTATAGAAATTATATGAATGAACTTTGATATGGCCTTCACTGGAGTTTTTCATTTCTGAGAGCCTTTAAACGACAGATGTCAAAAGCAATGAAATAAATGCGAGCTTCAATATTTGGCCTAGGCTCACCATATTAAAAATGCCATAACCCAACAATTTTATCTTCTATAATACATTGTAATGATTTCTTTTAATGCCTTATCCTGCAAAGGTAGAGGAAACCAAAACATCTCTGAACTGTACCGTATGGCTCTAAACATCTCCCAGAAAAGCATTACTCATATTTGCAATACAGCTTTATGGCACCAATTTAGCTGAAAGAATGTATATGTATATATCTTTTATGGCACTTCACTTCAGAGAATTAGATATGACTTGTTTGTGTAATGCTGAGTAAAAAAGATTTTTTTTTTTCTAGTAACAAAACTTGCTATTAAGGGTGCTTAATCTTCTAGGAAAGCATGGATCCTGAATGTAACCAGAATCACATCTCAGAAAAGGCAATATTGGACTTGAAAATATATGGGAACACTTGTGAAATGTGGGAGCAATTTCAAAGTCACATTATGAGAAAAGGGGAAATGTAGGAGTCATTTATCAGACCACCAAATGCCCTTTCAGCCACACAACAAATACTCAGCTATGAGGATAATTGCTAGTGATTCTCCCACTCCTTTTCATCCTTCCTTTTATGTTTTATTATGGCTATAAAGAAAATCTGCCCTCTCTCTGTGTTAGGCAAGGACTGCAGGAGATGATACTAAGCTCTTGGTGTTGTCCCAGTGGAATGTGCCTCAATTCACTTTCATTTTGAATTTAGACTCTTTTATGGTCTTTGAAAGCAACAGGACTTTTAGAACTGGTTCTGTGGGAATCTTGACACTGTGTTGCATTTTATTTATTTTCTCACTCTGCTTCATTAACCCATTTCCCCCCTTTGAAGCCATGGCTCTTATCCAAAACCTTGCCAAGGGAAAAGGACGACAGGAGGGGTCCTCTGGACTCCTTAGCCCATTACAAACTCCTTCTTACCTATGCCTTTGACCTTTATTCTGCCTTGCCCCAGCAGAACTATTAACAGCAAGACTTGTTTATCAGTGTGTCAGTGTTTTTCTAATTTCTCCAAGTATACGGCAGAGCACTGGCTTTCTCGAAATGTTAATAAACACAAAGTAAAACAGTTCCAGGGTCAAATCAGTGTGGGAAATACCTGAAAAATTATAATGGCAATAGTTTTAACTCATAGAACTCAATCTGAAACTTCTCTATTTTACATTTTTATATGCTTTCACATATTTTTATATTTTAATATGCTTTTAAAACTATTTTAATATGCTAAAGTATCGTGTGATTTCTTCAGGTAGGAGGTATAGTAAGCAAAGTTTCCATATACGATTGTGAGATCTGTTTTGGTTTGGTTTGGGTTTTGGTTTTGGTGATCATTTGTAGAACTAATGCCCCACCAAAAAACACTTAGAGAAATATAAACCCGGGCAGAAGATGCCATGCTTTAATTGCTTGGGGCCATTGCAAAGATTTACACCACTAATAAAGTAAGAGATCTCCTAATGAAAAGCAAGGAGACAGATGAGAATTACAATGCACAGGGTTGAAAGAGAATAAAGGACACACACTAGCCTCTTTGTTGTTGGTCAGATGCATCAGTTATTCAAGTGTCTTGAGGAGTTCGGACTTGCATTTCCTGCACCTAGAATGCTTTCCCATAGGTATGCCCATCACTAGCCAGGGCATGGAATAAGTTTGTGTTCAGTAAGCATTTAGCAGATACTGCTCAATAGTTTTCCAAATCACAGAACCAGTTTACCTTCTCAGCAGTAGTACGTAAGTGTCACTTCCACATCCTCTCCAAACTCTATATTTATTGCTCATTTGAATATTCTCTGTTCAAGCCCAGGCCTATTTTTTCTATTAAGTTTGACTTTTCATTCTATAAATGGCAGTTTTTGATGCCTTGGCATTGCTAAGTTTAATTCTTTACCAGTTATTACTACTTTTCTTATTTAAAACAGGGGTGTCCGGGTGGCTCGGTGGGTTAAGCCTCTGCCTTCAGCTCAGGTCATGATCTCGGGATCCTGGGATCAGATCCCACGTTGGGCCCCCTGCTTGGCAGGGAGCCTGCTTCCCCCTCTCTCTCTGCCTGCCTTTCTGCCTACTTGTCATCTCTGTCTGTCAAATAAACAAATAAAATCTTTTTTAAAAAAATCAAAACTACCTCACTTGCCTTAGATCAAGAAGACTTTCTCCTATGATAGTTTGTAGAATATCTATTGTTTTGTCTCTCATATTTAGATTATAATTCACCTGGAATCAAATTCTGTGTATAGTGTGAGGAGTAGGCAAAAACACATTTTATTTATAGGGATACTCAATCAGCATTTATTCAGCTGACAATCATTTCTCTTTAGATATATCCATATAAATATGAGTCTCTTTGTTGATCTGTATCTTTGCTCTGTTTCTCTATTCATGTCTGTCCTCCTGTAGCTTTGTAATAAGTTAATTACCTCCCACTCTTCTTCAAGATCATGTTAGTTCTTCTTGGTCTTTGATTTTGATTGAGATTGCATTTACCATATGGATCAATTTGAGAAGAATTGATGGTTTTATAATATTGAGTCTTTCAATCCATGATATTTGCCTTGCGAACATTTCTGGATGTGTCTCTGACAGTGCCTCTGGAAGAGATCAGCATTTATAAAGAAGATTACCTTCACTAATGCCAGTTGGCATCTTCTAATCTGTTGAGGGCCTAAATAGAACAAAAAGAGGGAAGAAGGAAAATTTATTGTCTCTGCTTGAGCTGAAACATTCATCTTCTCCTGCTTTCAGACATCAGCGTTCATGGTTCTCAGGCTTTTGGACTCAGACTGGAACTTCACCATCAGTCTCCTGGTTCTCAGGCCCTTAGACTTGGACCAAATTATACCACTGGCTCTCCCGGTTCTCTGGATTACAGCAGCAGATCATTGGACTTCTGAGACTCCTTAACCATGTCAGTAAATTCCTGGAATAAGTCTCCCCTTACATATATTTATAGATCTTATTGAATCTGTCTCTCTGCAGAACTCTAATATACCATAATTTACATTGTTAGGCCAGACTTATCTGGTCTGACTGGTAAAACAATGGCCCAAGGTCTCAAGCATACAAAAATAGTCTTACCAAGTAGAATATCTAAGAGCTCAGAATTCATCTCCCAGAAGGGCTAGTCCTAAAGACACATGCTCCTTTGGAATGTGTAGGGCTTGAACCACGCTGGTTTAGTGAGTTACCCTTTCCTGCTGGAGAAATGCCAAAACCTTCTGATGGTTTGGCCCAGGAAGCTGGGAGAATATACTGAAATAGATACTTTGTAAGAAAATAAGTTTATGAGGAATGTTAGGTTCACACTGTGAGATTTGTTGAATTTGAAGGGCCTATTAAGCATCCAAGAGGAGGTGTTAATTAGGCAGTCAGATAGACAAGTCTGAAGTTTGATACAGAATTTTAAGCTCAAGATATAATTTTGAGAGTCATGATCATATAACCATGAGAGAGTATGTATTCATGGAAGTACAAAACATAGATGACAATGGAAAGAAGACCAAAGACTAAGAACCTAAGCTGTTCCAGTATTGAAGGACAAGAATATGAAAGAGGGGTAGCAAAGGAGATAGGGAAGAAATGTCCAATAGAACTATTTCTCTTGTCACTGATTTCTCTTCATTAGGTCAGGGGCACCGCAGGGGAACATGAACGTGCAGGTACTGCTGGTTCTCTCTGCATAGAGCTGAAGTGATTCTAATAGGCTAATGGCAATTGTCTAAAAGCAGTATAGTTAAGAGCATTTATAATCAATAAGATAGAAAAGTCTAAAAAGAAACATAAACAGTGAGCAGGGTTTGAAGAAAGGTGGGTAAAGCACTAGCAGTGTCTATTATATTAGATATAAAAATGACGATTCATCATAATAAAACCTACTAGAGAAGCTGCCCTAGAATTTAATAACCCAGTCGTTATCTGTGTCAGAGAAACCATTGATTTTCTTCACAATGCCTTACCTCTCCTTAAGGTGACCACTGTTCTGGGTTTCGTATGTACTATTTCCGAGATACAGTTAGAGAGAGAGAGAGAGAGAGAAAACTTCACTAAGCATCCTACAATTTTATTTTCTTTGTTTTCAGTTTTATAAAAATGTTTTTATGCTGTCAGTCTTTGAGTTAGATTGTTTTTCCTTCAACCCTGTTTGAAGTATCATTCCCAGGATTCATCATGTTATTCTGCGTGTGTCTATGTGGCCACTCGTTTTCTGTACTGCATAAAATTGTATAAATTTTAAACATTTTTTATTGTAATGTACACTTTGGATGTTTCTTGATTTTGGCTATTTCATATAACATTGCTTCTAACATTCGTGTACATGAAAACAATTTAGTTCTGGTGTTATTAAGAGCAGAATTTTTACATCCTCCTGTTTAAGGGTCACGGCTTACACAGAGACCTCTTTGTCTATTCATGTGACAAAGGAGGCATATGTTCTAATACTTGTTAGTGCTCTACTTCATTTATTTCTTTTTTTATTTTCATCATTTCTTTTTCAAGGATTTTCTGGCTCCTCTTGCTTGCTTGTCCTTTTAAATGAGTTATATAATGCATTTTATGATAAATTATTTTCCCATAAAATAGAGGAAGAGTCCTTAAAATACTGTGAGTGCATAGGCACTGACATACTTCTATGGTAGGACTGCAAAATAATACAACCTCTATAGAAAGGAATTTGGTAAAATATAACAGAACTGGTTTTGCATTCACCTTTGGACCCAGAAAACACACTTCTAGAAATGTGTTTGAAGATACTTCTTCACAAACACAAATGACACACTGAACATTATTTGTGTAAACAAAATACTAGAGGCACTGGTAGAATAAATTATGGCACATACCAGCAATGGGATATTATGCAAACGTGAAGAGTGAGAGAAAGATAAAGAGAATAATGAAATGAAAACTATCTCCACCCATTGCTAACTAAACAGAACAGATGCAGAGATCTTACAAAGTATGTGAAATTTGTGTAGAAGACAGAGTTTTTTAAAAAGTGCATTATTTGCTAAATTTTATAAAAAACAAAACAGGAACTAATGATAAATCAAAAACTAATAAGAATGGTAACCAGTGGGAGATAATTAGGAAAAAGATATAATAGGGATCACAGTGATTTTTACCTGTTTCCTTTTTTCTGTGGCTTTGAATTTTGAAATATGTAGATGTTTACATATTCAAAAATATTTAAAATATTAAATCCAGATATTCATATTGAAAGACTACTTGTGATCATGCTAACTGATATCTCTTACCCTAAACAACTGCTTTTGGGAAAATACAGAACACCTGTTTTCAGAAAGAGGCAGCTTGGGTTATGGATCTTGAGATAACAAAATGATATCTGAAAAAAAATCATCCAATGTTCAGGAATTAAGTAACACTTTTCTAAGTAACCCTTGAGTTATTGTGGAACTATTTTGTGCATATTTTAAGACAGACAGAGTGAATAAGTGAATCTTGTGATATTTTACTATGGGAGAAGGCAGATCCCAATGTGGAGAGCTGAGGAAGAATCCTATGACATATGATTTGATGTTGAGATATCAATATGAACCTGTAATTTCTTAGAACTCTAGTTCTTAGCTCTACTCACAGAGCCCTACTGTGAGAAGTCTCAGTCTTGATTACTCATTGTACAAGATCTAATAGACAAGTTTAGGTCTTGATTTCTAAGCCAAATCCCTCTCTTACAAGGATTCTGGGCCCATTGGGGAATAGCTTGTTCCGTGTCAAGATGAATCTTGGAGATATTATGGGGAGATGTTGAGAGAGCAGGAGCCGGTTAGAAGGGACTTCCAATGCTCAACTTTCTGGCAAACTGAGCATGAATAAATAATAATACTGTGATGTTAATGGATTATAACACAGAAGTCTATAGTGATAGAGTCAAAGAGAGAGGAGAGAGATGCCGGTTAATAAATATAGATTGAGGGGCACTTGGGTGGCTCAGTGGTTAAGCCTCTGCCTTCAGCTCAGGTCATGATCTCAGGGTCCTGGATCAAGCCCCACATTGGGCTCTGCTCAGCAGGGAGCCTGCTTCCCCCCACTCTCTCTGCCTAATTGTGATCTCTGTCTGTCAAATAAATTAATTAACATCTTAAAAAAAATAAAAATTGAAAAAAATAAATAAGTACAGTTTGAATGACAGAATTAGAAAATCACTGTGTGCAACCACCAACTTAAAATATGATTTATAATCAAATGTTTTTTAGGAGCATTGCATGAACAGTCATTGGCTAAGAAAATATTCACACATCTGTGAGAGAGTCAGTCCATAAATGTTTTAAATAGAAAGGGAAAACATACTTTTGAAAGTCTAAAATCTGACAGGTGCTATCTTTACCATTTGTTATTGGCATTTACTATTGTCAGTAATGGGACACACCAGCATCATGTCTCCTGATAGGATGCTTTGGAAAGTATGTTACCTATCTAGTCTTCTTGCCAGAATATAAGCTTGGGAAGAATTATGAGGAAATAATCAGACAAATCCAAGACATTCTACAAGACAACTTTTCTGGGAACTATAAAAATTTCAGTGCCATTAAATGGCAGAGTTGCTGTTTGGACTAAAGTCCAAAAGTAGCCTAGATTGAAGTAATAAACAAATGGATAATTTGGGGCAACTGATTTAAATATAGTGTACTGAATAATATTTCTTTATTATTGTTACAAATCTTGTTTGTGATCATGATTTTATAGTTATGTAGAAGACTGTCCTTATTTTAAGGAAATACACTCTGAAGCACCTCAGAGACAAGAATTATCTTGTCTGAAACTTACTTTCAAATTATTGAATAATCCGGTCTATGAGTTTAAGAAACACAAACATCCTTACATCCAGTGTCTATTGAATCATCACAGACATCCAATTTGATATTCAGATAATGTGGGCTTCTACCCTGACTACAAGGGAATATATGGGTGTTCTGTGGTGTGTATTAATAACAAAGTTTAGTTTATATAGATTAGATCATTTTATATTACACAGTCTCCTGATGTGTTGAATAGTTCAATGGTAAACGTAAATAATTTGAAAATACTACTTTGATGAGTTTTTACACTGTTTATGCACTGGAGTGAATATAATGAAATTCACTCTAGATTAAATTCTCTTTAGTTTTGCAAGTATCCACTGAGTTTCATATTCTTTGCTGGTTCACCACCTCCTATATTCAATCTGTCAGAAAATCCACCCCTCAAATTTAGTCCACATTTGATTTTTTCCTATCAATTAATAGGAAGTCCATCTTTCCAATATATAGGCCCCAAACCATGGATTCCTTTCTTTCTTTTAAACATATGAGCTCAGGGCACCTGAGTGGTGCTGGCAGTTGGGTGTCTGACTCTGGTTTCAGCTTAGGTCATGACCTCAAGGTCCTGGGATCAAGCCCTGCATTGGGCCCTGCAAGTAGGGAGTCTGCTTGAGGTTCTCTCTCCCTTTCCCTCTGCCCATCTCACTCGTGCTCTTGGGGTTTGTGCTCTGTCTCTTAAAAAAAAAATCAGCTCTACTGTCAAAAATGTCCAACATCTAACTGCATTTTATTGCATGTATGGCTTCTGTTGTCTCCCTGAGTTCATTTTCTAATGTCCACTCATCTTTCATTCTGCTCGACATCTTAACCTCCTTATTTTTAAAAAAAGGAGCATCTTTTTGCTTTCAGGCCTGACTTTTGCTCCTTCCACTGCCTGGAGTATACTACTAGGTATACTAGTATACCTAGTTATCTACATGACTTATCGTTTCAATTTTCTGAGTTTCTTTCAAGTGTCTGCTCAGAAGTCACTTGTCTTGGCCCCTTTATTTAATTGTAAGCCTCACAAAAGCCTTACCACTAAGCCATTTGTTTTTCTCCGTAATAATCACCTTCAAAACTATGATAGGATTTTTTCATCTATTTTTGACTACTTGCTTTCCCTCACTAGAATGAAAGCAGCATGGAGGCAGGGAGGTTTTTCACTTCATTTACTATTATATTATTGCTACCTAGAACAATGTTGGACATTAACAAGACATTAATGGTAAATCTATACTGGTAAATTAATGTTTAAGTTAAATACGTCAATATGGAGTCTTATATTCTCTTGAAAACCATTCTACTTAGACTTCTTTGGAGTTCATATATAGCAATTACCTTTTGTTAAGTTAATTAACTAACTTTTTCATTCTAGTATAATCAGTGTACAGTATTACATTAGTTTCATGTGTATAATATATTCATTTAGCAATTCTATACTCGGTACTCATCACCTTAAATATACTCTTAATCCCTTTCAACTATTTCGCCTATCCCCCAACTACCTCCCTTAGGGGACCACCAGTTTGTTCTCTGTATTTAAGAGTATGCATTTTTGCTTTTTGTTTTCTTTTTTTGTTTTGTTTCTTAAACTCTACATATAAGTGCAATCATATGGCATTTGTCCTTTTCTGACTCGCCTCCTTCACTTAACTTTCTACCCTCATTATCAATCCATGCTGTTGCACATAACAAGGTTTCATTCTTTTTAATGGCTGAGTAATATTCCATTATAGAGACCACTTCTTTATCCATTCATCTATTGTTAGACATTTGGGTTGTTTCCGTATCTGGGCTATTGTAAATAATGCCACAGTGAATATATGGGTGCATATGTCTTTTCAAATGAATGAATGTTTTTATCACACTGTTTTCCACTGTGGCCCCACCGGTTTGCTTTCCCTCCAACAGTGCATAAGGTTCCTTTTTCTCCAGTCCTCAACAACAATTATTTCATGTATTTTGCATTTTAGCCCTTCTAACAGGTGTGAAGTGGTATCTCATTGTGATTTTGATTTGCATGTCCCTGATGATTAGTGAGGTTGAACATTTTTTTCTTGCATCTGTTGGCCAGCTGCATATCTTCTTTGGAGAAATGTCTGTTCATGTCATCTGACCATGCTTAATGGTATATATGGGTGTTTATTTTTTTCTGTGATACTTAGTTGTATGAATGCTTTTTATATTTTGGATACTAACCCCTTATTGGATATATCACTTACAAATATCTTCTCCCATTTGGTAGAGTATCTTTTTTTGTTGTTGATTGTTTCCTTTGCAGTGCAGAAGCTTTTTATTTTGATGTAGTCCCAATAGTTTATTTTTCCTTTTGCTTCTTTTGCTTTAGGAGCCATACCTAGAATAATGTTGCTGTGGCCATTGTTAACAAAATTACTGCCTGTGCATTCTTCTAGGATATTTATGGTGCAAAGTCTCATATTTAGGTCTTTAATCCATTTTGAGTTTATTTTTGTGTATGTTGTAAGAAAGTGATTCAGTTTCATTCTTTTCATTCTTTTGCATGCAGCTGTCCAGTTTTCCAACATCATTTTTTCAAGAGACTGTCTTTTCCCCATTGGATATTTTTACTTCCTTTGTCATAGATTTTTTGACCACATAATCAAGAGTTTGTTTCTGAACTTTCTGTTCTGTCCCTCTGATTTATGTGTCTGTTTTTTGTGCCAGAACTATACTGTTTTGATTGCTACAGCTTTGTAGTATATCATGAAATCTGTGATTGTGATACTTCCTGCTTTGTTGTTCTTTTTCAGATTGCTGTGAATAGTCAGGAGTCATTTGTGGTTCCATACCAATTTTAGGATTATTTGCTCTAGTTCTATGAAAAATGCTGTTGGTATTTGGTTAGGGATTGCATTAAATATGTGGATTGATTTGGGTAATACAGACATTTTAACATTTTTCTCTCAGTCCATGAGCATGGAATACATTTCTATTTGTTTGTGTCACCTGCAGTTTCTTTCATTAATGTTTTATAGTTTTCAGAGAACAGGTCTTTTGCCTGTTTGGTTAATATTTATTCCTAGGTATTTTATTAATTTTGGTGCTTTTATAAATGGGATTTCTTTCATAATTTCTCTTTATTCTGCTTATTAGTGTACAGAAATGTAATAAATTTCTGTATATTGATTTTGTATCCTGTGACCTTTTTGAATTAATTTATCAATTCTAGTAGTTTTTTGATAGATTCTTTAGGATTTCCCTATATATAGTATCATGCCATCTGCAAATACTGAGAGTTTTATTTCTTCCTTATGAATTTACTTGCCTTTTATTTCCTATACTTGTCTCATTTCTATGGGTAAGACATCATGTACTATGTTAAATAAAAGTGGTGAGAGTAGACATTCTTGTCTTATTCCTGATCTCAGGTGAAAATCTGTCAATTTCTCACCATTGAAAATGATGTTTTCTGTGGGTATTTAGTAAAAGGCCTTTATTGTGTTGAGGTATGTTTTCTCTAAACATGCTTTATTGATGGTTTTTATCATGAATGGATGCTGTAATTTGTCATATTTTTTTTGTATCTACTGAAATAATCATATGGGTTTTTTAAAAAGATTTATTTATTTTTAGAGAGAGGGAGAGAGAGAGAGAGAGATAGCACAAGAAGGAGGGACGGAGGAAGAGAGAATCTCAAGCAGACTCCATGCTGAGCATGGATTCCCAACATAGGGCTCGATTTCACTGAAACCAAGAGCTTCATTTAACCAACTATGCTCCCCAGACATCCCTATGATCATACGGTTTTTATCTCTTCTCTTAGTGATGTGATGTATTATTTTGATTGATTTCTGAGTATTGAAACACTCTTGCAATCCAGGAATAAATGTATTTGGTCATGGTGAATGATTTTTTTAATGTATTGTTGATTTCAGTTTGCTAATACTTTGTGAAGATTTCTAGATCTATGTGCATCATAGATGTTGGCCTATAATTCTCTTTTTCTGGAGTGTTTTTATCTGGTGTTAGTAGCAGGGTACTGCCAGACTCATAGAATGAATTTGGAAGATTTCCTTCCTCTTCTATTTATTTTTTTAATAGTTTGAGAAGAGGCACTAACTTTTCTTTGAATTTTTGGTAGAATTAACTTGTGAAGCCATCTGATTCTGTACTTTCGTTGGGAGTTTTTTGATAACTGATTTAATTTCATTGCTTATAATTGGTCTTCTCAAATTTTCTATTTCTTCCTAATTTAGTTTTGGGAGGTTATGTGTTTCTAAGAATTTATCCACTTCTTATAGGATGTCCAATTTGTTGGCATATAAATTCTCTTATAATCCTTTGTATTTCTGTGGTATTGGTTATTTCTCCTGTTTCATTTCTGATCTTGGTTTTTTTGAGCACCCCCCATCATCTCTTTATTGATGATTCTGGCTAAAGACTCAATGTATCAATTTCATTACTCTTTTCAAAGAACCAACTCCTTTCTTTATTTATCTGTCATGTTGTTTTTTAGATTCTTTCATTTATGAATGACCTAATTTTTATTATCTCCTTCCTTCTGCTGGTTTTTAAGTTTATTTTCTCTTCTTTTTCTAGCTTCTTTATGTGTGTGTGTGTGTGTGTGTGTGTGTGTGTGTGTGTGTGTGTATTTAACATTTTATTTATTTATTTGGCAGAGAGAGACATAGCAAGAAAGGGAACACAGGCAGGTGGAGCTGCAGAGGGAGAGGGAGAAGCAGGCTCCCCACTGAGCCGGGAGCCCAATGTGAGGCTCAATCCCAGGACTCTGGGATCATGACCTGAGCCTCAGGCAGATGCTTCATGACTGAGCCACTCAGGCACCCCACTCCTTTAGTTGTTAAGTTAGGTTGTTTATTTTAGATTCTTCTTGTTTCTTGAAGTAGGCCTGGATTGCCATAAGCTTTCCTTTTAGAACTACTTTTGCTGTATCCCAAAGATTATGGACTGTTATATTTTCATTCTCATTTATATAGATGTGTTTTTTATCTCCTCTTTGACTTCTTGGTTGACCCATTCATTGTTTTGTAGAGTATTATTTAACCTTTGTGAATTTGTATTCTTTTCAGAATTATTCCTTGTGTTTGATTTCTAGTTTCATGGTGTTGTGGTTGGAAAGCATGCACACTATGATATTCAATCTTTTTGAGTTTGTTGAGACATGTTTGTGGCCTAAACTGTGACCTTTTCTGGACAATATTCCATGTGCATTTGAAGATAATCTATATCCTGCTCTTTTAGGATGGAAGGTTATGAATATGTCTGTTAGATGCATGTGGTACAATGTGTCATTCAAAGCCACTGTTTCCTTGTTTATTTTCTATTTGGATGATCTGTCCATTAGTGTAAATGGGATGTTAAGCCCCTGACTATTATTATATTACTCTTGATTCATTCCTTTATTCTTTTTTATTAGTTCCCTTTTGTATTTCGGTGCTCCCATGTTAGGTGCATAAATTTTTACAATTTTTGTATCTTCTTGTTGAATTGTTCTCTTTATCATTATGTAGTATCCTTCTTTGTCTTTTGTTACAAGTCTGTTGTGTCTGAAACAAGTATTGGTACTCCAACTTTCTTTTCACTTCCATTTGTTTGATAAACCCTTTTTCATCCCTTCCCTTTCAATTTACAGGTGTCCTTAGGTCTGAAGTGAGTCTCTTCTGGGCAATAAAAAGATGGGTCTTGCTCTTTTATCCATTCCATCACTGTATGTCTTTTGATTGGAGCATTTAGCCCCTTTAAGTTCAAAATGATAGGTATGCACTTATTGCCATTTTGTTACTTGTTTTATGGCTGTTTTTGTAGTTTTTCTCTGTTCATTTCTTACACTCTTCTTTCACACTTTGCTGGCTTTCTTTGGTGGTATAATAAGATTCCTTTTCTTTATTTTTTGTGTATCTAGTATATATTACTGTTTTTATGTTTGGTGATTGCCATTAGGTTTATATATAATATTTTATTCTTATAGGAGTCTACATTAAGTTGGTGATCACTTAAGTTTGAACCCATTCTAAAAGCATTAATTGTTTACTCTTCTCCCTGTTATTTTTGTGCTTATATTGTCATATTTGCAGCCTTCAAATTAATGAGTTCTCTGACTGATTTTTACAGGTATACCTATTTTTACTAATTTGTACTTCCTACTTTTCTTATTCCTTCTTAATAGTCTTTCATTTCCACTCAAAACTTCCCCTGCAACATTGTTTTTGTAGGGATGGATTGCTGGTCATGAGATCCTTTAACTTTGTTTGGAAAACTCTTTATGTCTTCTTCTATCCTGAATGGTAGCCTTACTGGATACAGTATTCTTGACTGAACATTTTTTCCTTTTTAGTACTTTGACTATATCATGCTACTTTCTTCTGACCTTCCACATTTCTACTGAAAAATCTGCTGATAGTATTATGCTGTTTCCCTTGTCAGTAACTGTCTTCTTTTTTCTTGTTGCTTTTAAAGCCTCTCTTTATCAGGAGGGTATGTTTTTGTTTTTTGTTTGTTTGTTTTTGCTGTTTAAATTACTGCATGTGTCTTAGTGTAGCCTTCCTTGGGTTGATTTTTTTGAGGCTCTCCATGCCTCCTGGTCTGGATTTCTGTTTCCTTCTACCACATTCAGGAAGTTTTCAGCTATTATTTCTTCAAATGATTTTTCTCCCCTCTTTTCTCTCTCTTCTTCTGGGATCCCTATAATGCAAATGCTGTTACACTTGATGGTGTCACTGAGTTCTCTTAATCTACTTTTATTTTTTTATTAATCATTTTTCTTTCTACTGTTCAATTTGATAGCTTTCTATTACTTTGTCTTCTAGGTCACTAATCCATTCTTCTATTTACACTAGTTTACTATTTATTCCTCTAATTTTTTTTTTTTTAAGATTTTTATTTAGGGCGCCTGGGTGGCTCAGTGGGTTAAGCTGCTGCCTTCGGCTCAGGTCATGATCTCAGGGTCCTGGGATCGAGTCCCACATCGGGCTCCCTGCCTCTCCATCTACTTGTGATCTCTCTCTATCAAATAAATAAATAAAATCTTTAAAAAAAAAAAGAATTTTATTTATTTGACAGAGAGAGACACAGTGAGATAGGGAACACAAGCAGGGGTAGTGGGAGAGGGATCAGCAGGCTTCCTGCTGAGCAGGGAGCCTGATGTGGGACTCAGTCCAAGGACCCTGGGATCACGACCTGAGCCAAAGGCAGATGCTTAACAACTGAGCCACCGAGGTACCCCTCCTCTAATGTATTTTTAATTTCACTTAATAAGTCTTCATATATGAGTAGTTCTCTTTATGTTTTTTTATTTCTTTGTTGAGGATCTCACTTAGATCCTCTACTCTTTTTTCAAGGCTAGTTAATATCTTTATGTTCTTTACTTTAAGTTTTCTAATAAGCATATCTCTTTTCTCCATTTTGCTTAGGTATCTTTCTGTGGTTTTATCCTTCATTATTTTTCATTTGAGACATAATCTTAAGTCTCCTCATTTTATATAACTGTCTGTGTCTGTTTCCATGTGTTAGGAAAGTCAGCTACATTTCCTGTTCTTGCAAGTAGTGACCTTGTGAAGAAGAGGTCTTGTAGTGCTCTGCTGTGTACTGTCCCCTGTTCACCAGAATCTGGTGCTTCATGGGTATCCTCTGTGTATGTTGCATGTGTCCTGGTCTTGTAGCTGAGCCACTTTTTCCTTCAGTCCAGTCATCTGCAATGGCTCTCTGTCTATTGTCTGACAAGATTTGATTCCTGTCTTGTTAGTTAGCCAGTCTAAGGCTGCCTTAGGCTAAAGTTGAGTCTGACCAGGCATTTGCCAATGATGTAGTAGCACCTAACTGCAGGGCACTTTTCTTGTATCGTCCTCTGAAAAGCTTTTGTTTCGAGTGGGGCGTTCAGTCATACCAGATGTCTGCTCCCAGCCCTCTGCTGGGGCCAAAGTTGAACTCACAGGTGTATGTGTGGTCATCTCTACTTCCTGTGGCAGGATTCACTTTAGAGTGATGCTGGCCCCCACTGGGGCTGCTTGCACAATGCCATGCTTGTGATGCTGCTTTGAGTGGACTCTAGCCAAGGGCAGTTTGGAGGGACAGACTACATGATGTTAGCAAGATCTGTGCCAGTCTGCTGTGGTAGGGAGGACATCCTGGATCCCCTTTGGAGAGCTACTGAGGGCAGGCTGATATGCACAGGTTTGAAGAAAAGCACAGGGGCTGGACTTGCTGTTTACAAGCTAGATGGACAGTTTGGGAGCAGTTTTGGAGCTGTGCTGGTTCCTGTTTGATCCCACATATTTGCCTGTATCTAGGTCTGGTGGGGTGGCAGTGGGGAGGGAGATGGAAAAAGGAAATTGTGACCGCCAGCTCTTTTGTTTTTGGAGAAGTTTGCTAATGATCTCTGCCTCTCTAGCACAAGTTCTGAATGAGTAAATAAATCTTTCTGTATATCTCAGGCATATTTCAAACCACCTTCTGTGTTGTATCTCTGAGGGGCTATCGGTTGTGCTATCTCTTCAAAGGCGGGGACTCTGTTTCACTCTCAGGCTCTCCTAGACCAGAGCTGCTAATTTCTAAAGTTCTCAATGTTGATCTGCACTGATTGTACAAACTTGTGAAGCCAAATGCTATGGGCTTTTGTCTTTCCAGTGTGGGTCCCCTGTGCCTGAGGTCTCTGGGATAGGATCCGCTCCTCTTCCCTCTGGCTGCTTTGTATGGTCCCTCCCTCCTGTGGATAGTCCTGTGGGTCATTTTGGCTCCCAACTGCATCTCTACCTTTCCTGCCCTCTTTGATGAAACGTTTTTTCTACATTTAATTGTGGACAGTCTGTTCTGTCAGTCTTCAGATTGTTTTCTAGGTTATTTATACCAATGTGGGTGTTATCTAGGTGTATCTGTGGGACAAGGTAAGTCCAGGGTCTTCCTAATGTGCCATCTTTCCATAAGCCCACTCAAGAATAATCTTAAACCTGAACTGTCAACTACAGCTCTATAGTAAAAGACAATGTTTGTCTATAAAATACACTAAAAGTAATATATATTATTCTTCACTTACTTTAATTTCTTGTTGTTAAAAATTAGCATATATTATAATGAGGATTTTAATAATCAAAAAGACAAAAGACTGAGAGAGAGAAATATTTTTCATGGCCATATTTTACCATAAGAACTTAATTGTAAGTGCTAACTATCATAAAATGAAAAATAAATCAAGTAATGCCAAAAATATGCCTGAATAGTTTAAAGAAGGATTTTATAATTCATTAAAAGAATTCTGTTATCATTGATTCAACATAAAATTACTGAGCACCTACTCAGTGCCAGTTATTCTAGATGCTGCTGGTATGATAATAAATAAGACAGGACAACTTCTAATATCTTATAAGTTACATTCTTGTTTGAGGCTTTCATTCCAGTGGGGATGTACAATATAGTTGACATGGTCCACTGTTCCTAAAATAAATTACCTGTATTGCCAGTTGGAAAGAATTGTTTGTCACAAAATCATTATCTCCATTATGTCTGTTCCTATTTGAAATAACAGTACCAAGCATTACTCAAGCAAAGTTATTTGTGCGTACGTGTGTGTGTGTGTGTGTGTGTGTGTGTACATGCATAAATGCCCCATTAGAGAGATAACCTGGGCTGGTATACTGTGGCATACAATTATGTAAAACTCATTTTCCATAAACTAGTTATGGTGATTTTAAAATAATTTCACTTAAAACCAAAAGCTGTTGGTAGTCTCTCTGTCTCAGAGAAACTTGAAAAGTAACAAGCAATTCATCACCCTTTGTTGAGGGGTCACCAAGCAAATGAGCACAGAGGCTCAGGGGCCATGCCTTCCAGTCCAGTTAGAATGATTCCATCAGCAATACCCTGTCACTGAAGCAGCACAAGACGTTAGAAACGTAACTGCAGCAGGGTTTCCCTGACAGCACAGGAGAGAAAGAACATTTTTCACTGACATTTCAAGGGTTAGAAAATGGAATTTGAAGTCAAAGACATGGTGGGGGTAAATTTTTCTTTTATTTAACTCTCCTGTTGAACGAGTCAACACATATTGGAGTTATCCAACCATAAGGGACATCTCACCCTTCAGAAAGAGGACAAATCAGGCACTTTTATGATATAAGATGACAGTCATCTTTGGTAGCATTTGCAAATACATATATAAGGAGAGGGGGAGAGAGAGAGATGTATGTATATGAGAGATATATGTTTAATGTTAATGTATTAATATATTCATGTTTATATAAAATAAGTGTTTGCACTTTTTATCATCTGGCCTTATTTAAAAAAAAAAAAAAAAAAGGAAGCTGTTTACCTATGAGTTGGGGTATGTTCTAGTTGGCACAAGCCTGGCTCAAGTTCTACATTATATTTCCAACAGGAGAAAAAAAACATTCAATTCCATGCTCTGAAATCTAAGCTGATTTTTTTCTTTCGGAAAAAATGTAAGAAAAATCACATGTTATCCATGCTTTAAAAATAAGCTATTGCTACTACAGTTGTCTGCTAGTTCCTCATATCTTGAGAGCAATACAAGAGCATAACCTATTGTGTGAGCCATTGAGCTTGCTTTCTTTATGAGATGGTATTTTGTAGATGAAGAAAATCTTTGAGGGTATTATGAAAAAAGTAGAGTCTTACCTTTTGATGTTCTTATCATTCTATCATGAAATTCCTTGGTGAGTCTGCACCTGTACGGCTAAATGCTTTACTGAAGACAGATGAAGAATGCACTTATGTTTGATTTCAGAAAGAGACCCTAAGAAATGGAACTAAAATGCCATTTTGATGCATACTGGCAAGTCTGTGTGCTGTGTTAGGACGCTAAGGTGCAACTGTAAACCATTGTATCTGTAAAAGATATTTTCAGAGACAGTCATACTGGAAAGAAAAAATTACCTGTGGTCAGAAGTGTGAAAAGGGCAAATAAATGCTGATTAGTTGTCCTTTATACCTTTTCAAAGAACAGATTGCTTTTGCCACAGACACAGAATTTAATTAGTAAGAGGACTCATTCCTTATCCAATCTAGGCTATAATTTGATGTTCTCTATAGTCCTCACTAACCATTGTATGGAACTTAGATTTAAGTTCTAGGACTTCGTATCTTTGAAATATTCTGAAATTGGCTTGGGTCTTTTTTCGTAAGTAGTAAATTGTTTCTATAATATGCAGTTCTGCCAAAAAACAAAGATAATACAATTTTATTTCCTTTTTATTTCCAATAAAATCTTCCAAAGAGACCAGTTTTAATGCAATTAAATTGACAGCCATGGCTTTTCTGGTACTGCTCTGCTTTGAGAAACAGCATGGAATTTATGTTGGCATCCTTGTATGGTAGGTACTTGCATAATCTCTATTTAAATTTGTGCAATAAGCACTGACGGACTAAACGGGTGTTGCAGAAAGCCAAGAACTGATTGTTATTATATAATACATTTCTGACATAAACACTAGGTCCTGTGTTTCTCTGCTTGGCAAGGATGAATGTTTACCTCAAGAGCAGGGGAAAATATGGAGTGCCATGTGCCTCCCACAAATTCTCTCCTTCAGTAGCTAGCCTTACTGAAAGCAGAATGGAAAATACACTGAAAAGCTGAGGCTCTTCAGGTCCAGCTCCAGGAGAGCATCTCCCTAGCCACTGCTCTGAATTCTGCAAGCAGGGCATTAGTAATTCACCTTTTAGTCATTTCAAAATTCTTGCATTTTTTTCTAAAATGCTATTTGCTCACATATTTTTTGCTCTACTTACGCTATTCTTCTAGCTTAGAATTATTTTCTGTTAATTTATAAAAAGTAGGGTGCCTAGCTGGCTCAGTCAGTGGAGCACGTGACTTGATGTCAGGGTTGTTAAGTTCGAGCCCCACTTTGGGTGTAGGGATTACTTAAAAATAAAATATTAAAAAAAAAAATCTAACATTTCTCATTCAAGAATTTTTTTAAAGCAATAACACCTTTTCTTTTTTATTTCTTTTCCTCAAATAATATTTGGAGTATCATTAAGTCTTAAAAAAAAAAAATAGGAAGACCCAATGAGGAAGTGAGATTTGTGGGTATATCCATATTGTAGCTTTCACTATGAGCTTTCACTGTATGAAACTGTGAACTCTATTCTTTCTAAATGCCAGTTGTCAGTATTTGAAATCATTAAGGAAAGTAATAAAAAGGCATACCTAGGTACTGAAAATTCTTTAATGAATCCTTGAGCCCCATTCAGTGTTTTAAACTGATGTAGATGTTCTCCCCAGCCTCTCATTATACACCCATCTCTGTAATGGCATGCACCATTCTTACATTCTTGAAGGTTGTTTGGATTTAATTATTTGTTGTTTCTGCTTTGATACATTCATTTACACAAGTAGTTTCTGAGTGGCTATGATGTGCCAGGCATGTAATAGTTAGTATAACATACTGAACAAGAGCCAGACTGTCCAGATCAAATCCTATCTCCAAAACATTCCATCTGTACGACTTTGTTCAAGTTACTTAATCTCTTTTAGTTTTAGTTTTTAGTAAATGTACTGGTATTATAGGTTTTTTTTTTCTTCATTGAGAGCCAACTCTGGGATTGATGAATTATGTTTTTGTCATTCTTATTATCTAAACATATGACCTGATTCTACTTCTATAGAAAAAGGCATACTTTCTGATTATCTGATTCTAGACCTAATGAGAAATGGTTATATCAAAGAATACCAGTACCTTTGGTAATAAAAGGACTGGCTTGGCAAATAGGCACTTTTAGAAGAAGTGTGTTCACTTGTTTAGGGGGGAAAAAAAAGAATAGTGGAATTTTAGCAAGGACTTACAGGTGAACCCACTTGACACTACTCTAAGGTAACAGGTAGTGTGGTGGAGGTCTTCCCAAGATTAATCTCTGGTAGTCATGTTTTGTAGCCATGTTATCTCATTTTAAGGTTATGGATAAGAATTAAAGCTCATATAATGCTTGATGGTATGGTTATGAGTGTGGAACCAGGGTTCCTGGGGATATGTGCTATGAACTGAAAGCTTGTGTCCCCCCCAAAAAACTCTTTTATTGATATCATCATCTCCAGTGTGAGGATATTTGGAGGTAGGGATCTTAGGGGGGTAATTAGGCCATGAGGGTGGAGCCCTCTTGGTGGGATTAGCGCTCTTACAAGAAGACATTAGAGAGCTTCTTGCCTCTCTTTCCACCATGTGAAAGTTTACAAGGAAAAGATGGCCATCTGCAAAGTGGGAAGACTTTTCTTACCAGAGAGTAGATCAGCCAGCTCTCTCATCATAGACTGTCTGCCACCAGAGGTGTGATAAATGAATGTTTCTTGTTTAAGGCACCTACCATGTCCATGACACTTTGAGCTTTAACCTAACCGAGTTTACATCTCAAACGTAAAGTAGTCGCAGTTCTGTTTTATATCCTACCAAACCAAACCAAACCAAAACAAAACAAAAAACACACAAAAACAGAGACTCAAGAGAGGTTAAATGTCCAGGGTAACAGAGTAAGTGACAGAGGCAAGATCTCAAACCAGAGATTTCTCAACCTCATCCTCATCCTCCTCAGCCCTCCCACATCCATGTCCATCCCTAGTGACGCCTCTGGCTTTGCTTCTCTTCATAGAATAAGAGTTAATGAGGTGTGTGTTCCAGGCGGGGCCATTTATCCTTCCCATATCAGTCCTTATAACCATCTTAATGGACAAGTTCTGATATTCTTTTCATTTTACAAATGTAGAAACCATTGGAGACATGCATTTTCTTCTGTGTTCTTAATCACCACGTATCACCATGTGCTATACTCTGCATTTTTACTTATTTTGTATATTGTCTGTCTGTTCTACTCTGACTCCACTATAAGTTCCAGGAGAACTTTTTTTTCTTTTCTTTTCCTTTTGGCCTTTCTACAAACCCTAGAAGAGTGCCTAGCATATTGAAGATTTTTTTTCACTGTTCCAAAATTCATTGTTTATGCACCACACCCACTGCTCCGTGTAATACATGCCCTCCATATACCCACCGCCAGGCTCAACCAACCCCCCACACCCCTCCCCTCCAAAACCCTTATTTTGTTTCTCAGAGTCCACAGTCTCTAATGGTTTGTCTCCTCCTCCGATTTCACCAACTTACTTCTCTCCATCTCCCAAGGTCCTCCGTGTTATTCCTTATGCTCCACAAGTAAGTGAAACCAAATAATAATTGTGACTCTTTCTACGTGACTTATGTCATTCAACATAATCTCCTCCAGTCCCCTCCATGTTGATACAAAAGTTGGGTATTCATCCTTTCTGTTGGAGGTGTAATATTCCATTGTATATATGGACCATATCTTCTTTATCCATTCATCCGTTGAAGGGCTTCTTGGCTTTTTCCACCTTTTGGTGACTGTGGACATTTCTGCTATGAACATTGGAGTACAGATGGCCCTTCTTTTCACTATATCTGTATCTTTGGGGTAAATACCCAGTGGTGCAATTGCAGGGTCTTAGGGTAGCTCTATTTTTAATTTCTTAAGGAATCTCCACACTATTTTCCAAAGTGGCTGTACCAGCTTGCATTCCCACCAACAGTGTAGGATGGTCATATTGAAGATTCTTAACATTTATTAATTAAAGCATGCTGCCATTTTTGGGACATAGGAGGCTGATATGAGAGATGGGAATTCTCAGGAGTTAAGCCCAAGATAACACAATCTAGGACATTTGGAGTGAGGTGTTTCCCACCTGTATATGGTGGCTGGCCATCAAGTATTTTCTGGCTGACCTCTCAAGATAATTTCTGAGTTCATAAAATAAATAAAATCTTTTTTAAAAACATAATTTTTGAGTATGGAAGCTTTGTTTTCACCCTCCAAGTATCATCTATTCTGGTATGGGCATCTATGTAAAGTCATAACCTCTGTGATGGCAGATTTAGGTGTGGTTCCCCTATACTGTCCTTTCCTGTGGGTCTCAGATACAAAGTAACAGAGTGTTAAGAATACGGTAACCTGTGTCAGATCCATACCTGACAACTCACAGAATATATAACTTTGAGGACATTTGTTAGCATCTCCACGTTTCAGGTTTGTTCTCTCTAAATCAGGTTTAGAAATATTGAGCTCTCAGAATTTAGTTCATAATCTGGTAGTATGACTACAAGTTCAGCAGTGCTCTGGAATCTGGAAGTTCTTATGGTTCTTTTATATCTCCTCTCACCTCCTGTTGGAAGTTAGAATTGGAGCAGTCAAATTTTTTAGCGTATTAGACATTGAGAATCTCGCTAATTTTGGGTCAGCACTTCAGTTCTCATCATTCCAAGTTTTCATCCCTGAAGATAAATGTGGGCAAAGGTTAAATCCATTTGATCAAATACAAAGTCATCATTCCTTAGTTGGAACAAGAGAAAGGATTGAGGATAAAATTCAATCAGTAGTGGTTGAAAGGGTGAACAGAGGCCAGATTAAGTAAGCAGAAAAAGTATTTTAAAAATAAATTTTAGTTATTGTCTGAAACCTTGTCAAACTGGTAAAAAAAAAAATCTACAGCAATGATTTTCAACATTTTTTAAAATTTATCAACCCTTGGGAGCCTTTTAAAATATTTTCCCATAATCACCTTCATATTCCTATGAAATTTTAATACCACAGATATCCTGTGTATATTACTTTTCTAGGGCTGCCATAACAAAATTAACACAAATTGTTTAAAGCAACAGAAATTTGTTGTCTCAAAATTCTGGTAGCTAGAAATCTGATATTAAGGTGCTAGCAGGACCGTGCTCTTTCTGAGGGTTATAGAGAAGGATCTTTCCTTCTTCTTTTTAGCTTGCCTTTTTTTTTTTTTTTTTGTTACCAGTGATCTTTTTATTTATTTATTTATTTATTATTTATTTTCAGCGTAACAGTATTCATTGTTTTTGTACCACACCCAGTCCTCCATGCAATCCGTGCCCTCTCTAATACCCACCACCTGGTACCCCAACCTCCCACCCCCCGCCACTTCAAACTCCTCAGATTGTTTTTCAGAGTCCATAGTCTCTCATGGTTCACCTCCCCTTCCAATTTCCCCCAACTCCCTACTCCTAACTTACCAGTGATCTTAACATTCTTTAGCTTGTAGAAACATCATTTCAATCACATGGCATTCTCCCTGTGTCTTTAAGTCCACCTCCCCATTGTGCTTGTCTCCAGCCAAACTTCCATCTCTTACAAATGCACCAGTTATTGGATTAGGGCCCACCCTGAATCCAGCGTGACCTCATCTTAACTTGATTATACCTGTAGAGACCCTATTTCCAAATGGAGTTGCATTCAGGTTCTGAGTAGACTGAACTTTTGGAGACATAATCTGTTTTTGTTATATATATATCGATATAGAGATCTATATAGATCTATGGAGATCGATAGATCTATCTCTATATAGATCTATCTGGATAGATCTAGAGATCTCTAGAGATCTCTAGAGATCGTGGAGATCTATAGAGATCTATCTAGATAGATCTATCTAGATAGATCTCTATAGAGATAGATCTATCTGGATAGATCTAGAGATCTCTAGAGATCTCTAGAGATCGTGGAGATCTATAGAGATCTATCTAGATAGATCTATCTAGATAGATCTCTATAGAGATAGATCTATCGATCTCCATAGATCTATATAGATCTCTATATCGATATATATATCGTGGAGATCTATAGAGATCTATCTAGATAGATCTATCTAGATCTATCTAGATAGATCTATCTAGATAGATCTCTATAGAGATAGATCTCTAGAGATCTCTAGAGATCTATATCGATATATATATCCCCTCAAGATCACAATTTATGCCCTGTTGTGGATAGTATCACTCCTGATGAAAAATGCATGATCTAAGGGAAACACTTTATATGGTCTGTGGGTCTAACCTACCTGTCACTTACTTTTGTAAATACTTATTGGTATTTATTCATTTGCATATTTTAATGACTGCTTCTGTGTTGTATCTCAGTTACCACACAGACTGTGTGGTCCACAAAGTCTGAAATATTTCATATCTAGCCCCTTTACAGAAAATATTTTTCATGCCCAGCTAGACTCTCACAATTGAGAATGAGATATAGAGAAGTATTGTCATGCACAGAGCAACAACTTATCAAATCCTGTCTTGGCTTTATGATTTTATAATATTCATAGGGCCTAGGGTATTGTTATACTGGGGTGTTCATTATGGTGGAACAAAGGAGAGTCAGCAAAGGTCAAGCTAATTCCAGGAGGCCGTTTAGGTGGAAGAGTGTTTTTATAGGTTATGAGCTTAGATGGAATTGATCATGTCAGGGGTGTTAAATAATATCAGGAGAAGCAGGCCAGTGTTTGAAAGCAGTGAGATTGAATATGAAGTCTAGATTCTTAGATGAGAAATGGGAAAACTGGTTTTAAAAGGCAGGCAGAAACCACGAAAGAAAGATAAACTGATTTAATCAAATAACAATTGCTTTAAAAAAATACTAATAGCTAAAATTTACATGAAATGAATTTTTTTGCTTGGCATTGTTCTAAAAAGTCTCAACATATTTATTAATTAAGTCCTCAAACATTCTGAGTTGAATATCATCCCAATAGCAGTATCAAAAATAATATCAGCAAAATAATTTAACATTTATTGGCCATCTACTCTGTAACACAAATGAAACCTCAAAAAGAAATCCTCAAGACAGGCCATTTTCTTTCCATTTTACAGATGGGGAAACATTCAAAAAAGAAGGTGCTTGCATGGAATCACAGAAATGTGCCCAGTGATGGGCAAAGCCAAGACTGTGACCCAGGTTTGTCTGCCACTACATGGTTTTTGTTCCTCATTTCTTCAGATTCACACTGTATGTATAGACAAGAAGAAACCAAAGAACAGGAAGTCAATAAAAGTAGAACAAGTAGGCAGAAAGAATGGCGATAGGGAAAAGTATTGTGATTTATTTTTCTAAAACAAGGGTCTTTTCTTCCTGCCTTGCTGCTATCTTCCATGTTCTGTGAGGGTTTCCAAACTCTCATCAGTCTGTGTTTGTATATAAACTGACAAACTGACAATTATAGTGACAGATGAAGACATTAGTTTCATGATGATTCTTAAGGGTAGTCACAAGCTTTTTCCACTTCTGATTAAGTGACATCTACTGATAGGATTCGAGACTGATAAGAATTTTAACTGAAGTAGAAATATCCAACTCGGCCCAACCATCCCATTCTTATCAGGAAAAAAAATAAAACATTGATGTTTCAATTAATTTTTTTAAGACATTTAGTATCAGCACTGTGCCTGGTATCAGATATTTCTTGTCCTTGCTGGATGGGCCGGGAGAATGCAGTTTCTGCAGGGATAATCCACAGGGGTGACAGAGTGGGAAGGAGAGTGTGCCTAATTTGTGTCTGGTAAGAATATCACCTTATATGTTGTTGAGAGATTTACATCAGATTATACCTGTATAGTATTTGGAGTAATACTTGGCACAGTGTAGGTTCTCAGCAGCTATTTAAAAAAAAAAAAAAAAAAAAAAGGTATAAGAGCTAAAGGGCAAGTTGGGAAAGCATCTTCGTTAGAGCAACCAGTGAACAGAAGTACAAGGAAAAACTAAAGAGAGTACAGATGAAGGGGTGATACTGTCTTTTTGCTTATAATCTGAGCCAGAACCAGCTGTTTGTGACTGATTATCTTTTTCGTCTCTGAATGCTGTGTAGGCTGGCACGAGTAGAATGCATGAAGGGGCAGTGTGAGTGCTGAGGAAAGCAGTGCTAACTCTTCCTATAGTGAGGAGAAATAGGAATTCACATGTAACTCTCCTTATGGGTTCTCTTTCAGGTAGACTAATTTACATGCCACAAATTACAGGGTTTTCTGTCTGTGTACTTATTCTTTGGTGAAGTGCTATATAGTAGGCATTCGATGGTCCCCAGAGATACACAAGTCCTGGTTCCTCAGACCTAGGAATATGCTACCTTGTAAAAAGGGCTTTGTAGATGTGAATCAGTTAAGGATCTTGAGGTAGATCATTCTGGATTACCAGATGTAATCTGGTAATGTATTCACAAGTATCCTCATAAGAAAAAGAAGAGAGGAGAGGGGAATCAGAGTCCGAGAAGGAGTTGTAAAAGCAAAAGCAGAAGACTTAAAGTGATGTACCATGAGGAGGACTTGACCAGCCACTCCTGGCTCTGAAGATGGAGGAAGGGGAACCTGAGCTAAGGAATGTGGGCAGCCTCTAGAAGCTGGAAAAGAGATGGAATGGATTATCCCATAGAGAATCCACATCCCTAAATACAGTTTATATTGTCAAATAGGAACTCACCAAGCATGACACTTTTGAGCAGATTATAAACCTGCTAAGTTTGAGATGGCCAAATTCTTTGCCAAAGAAACGTTTTCATGCATTTCTTTGTCCAAATACAATACGGGACAGAACTGGAAGTATGCGGTCCTTCTGAGACTCAGCCAGAATGCCTGCCTCTACTCTTAGTATTTTTTCATGGCTGTAAATATACATTTCAGCATACAAAATGCTGTCACCCTCCCTTCCTCTTCCAGTACTGCATTGGAAGTGAAGAAGTTACGACTTACTAGTTGTAAGTTATGGATGGAAAGGAAATACGGAAGGTTGAAGTAAGTGGAGATGAGAGAAGGGAAAGAAGACATATTCCTAGCTGTTGCACAGTTTATTTTTCACCTCATGGCTGTGGGCGTAAATGGCAAGGAATTATCAGATTTCTGTTTGGTGTAGCCAATGTGCTCTAACTATGCCAAACAGTGAAAGAAAGCTAAGGGGTTATTTAATTCATTCCCATTCAGCCAGAGCCTTCTAACTCAGATTCTAAAGCTTTTAATCTCAATTCATTCCCATTTATCAGAAATTCTTACAGATGCTACCAGGAGGTCTCTTGTTAGCCTTTGTTTCTACTGCTCTTGGATGTTTCCATACTTGTAGAAAATTTACACCTTCGTAGACAGCTGAAAGGAGGCATATTAGTCTAGATCATACCATCTTAACCCACAGTTATCTCCCTTTGTTTGAATTTATTTTTTAAACCAAAGGATATCTTTTGCGATGCAAAACTTATTTGAAATAAACTTGCTAAAATGTTAAGATTTAGATTTGTATGTTCCCTCATGTCATTCCACAAATTCCATAGGCATCATTACATGGGAAACTTGTTATAATGTTCCAGTACTTAAAAATCAGATGTACAGTGAGTTCATTTCAGAATATCTCTAAAGCTTTTATTTCTGCAGAAAAAAAATCCGAGTCATCCACAGAGAGATTAAAGTTCCCAGGATTTCCTTGCCATAACGGTGGTGTGCCTGCCCATTCCATTGTATTCTTCATGATAGGCTTTCTCAATCCTGATGCAATTGACTTTTTTAAATGATTATTATTATTTGAGTATAGTTGACACATAATGTTATGTTAATTTCAGGTGTGCAACACAGTGATTTGACAAGTTTGTATGTTAGGCTATGCTTACTGCAAGTGTAGCTACCCTCTGGGACTATACAACATTATTACAATAGCATTGACTCTGTTCTCTGTGCTGTACCTTTTATTCCCTTCATTCAGTTTGCCCATCCCCCAACCTCTCTCCCCTCTGGCAACCATCAGTTAGTTCTCTATAATACAAGTGCTTCTTCTTTGTTTATTCATTTGTTACATTTTTTGGATCCCACCCATAAGTGATATTATGTGGCATTTGTCTTTCTCTGTTTTATCTCACTTAACATACTCTCTCGGCCCATCCATCCATATTGTAATGTGATCCTTCCATATTATCACAGAGATCCATAACTCCTTGTGGAGAGCTGAGCTGACCTATGCTTTGTGGAGCATTTAGGAGCATCCCTCGCCTCCACCCACTAGATGCAATAGTGACAACCAAAGTGTTTCCAGACATTGACAAATGTCCCCTGAAAGAGTGGGGGGTGCAAGATTATCTCCAGGTGAAAACCACGGGCAAAGGAAAATTAGGATCACAGGTCTATGTTCTAGGTCTGGATTCTGTTCTGATGCTGCCACCTAAAATGTGAGTTGTAGCCTCAGAGAGAAAATGCCCATGAGTGAAATCAGAGAGATGTTTATTAAAAGCCGCCACATGTTAAAAAGCACACAGCATTCCCATTGGAATGATAAAGTTCTCTCAGTGCATACAGAAGGAGTCCATTTCCCTTTTACCTCACCCCAGACTGAGAACTGGCTGCTCCAGCAGGCACATTCGGCTTCCAGCAGAATCATGCACCCGGGGGTTGTCAGAATGGCAGAAGTCAGAGGTGGCACAGGGCAAACCCTGGGCCAGGGGCAGCAGTGGGAGTCATCAGCACTGAGTCAGACGCTACAAAAGCAACTATTCACTATTAACAGATAGCAACTAACACAAGGACAGAAGATGCCTAAAGCTAACTTTCCGAGGCACACAAAAATAAGAGTGCTGGTCAAATCTTAAAATGACCAGAGTGAGCTGAGGTTCCAAACTGAGTTTGAATCAGAAGAGATGATTTATGAAGGAAGCAGTGCTTAGAGGGTAGGGAGCAATGGCGCACATTGATACCATGGACAGATGATTCATCTCCTGAAATAGCCCAGCAATATTTGAAGGGATGGGAGAAGTTACCTTAAAGAGGGCTTAAGTTTTGAGTAGGTAACTATGGGAAATAAAACAGCAGGATCTGGGCATTGAAATTTTAATAGGATCATTTGAATCCATAGGCTAGTGAAAACTAAGTAGTGTTAGGGACAAGTCAATGAACTATCATTTAAGATAAGGTTTTTACCACCTTATATAATACAAATATATGAATTCAGTAGTTCAAACTATAAATAAAAAATGAAGCCCTAGAAAAAATTTTAATGACTCTTCATTATATTTTATGATTACCAAGACAAATTCAAAATTGATTAATAAGTCCTGGTTTTGTCTTTTCTCATTTTAATAAATTTATTCTTAAATGAACATATAGTCTTAGCCTACCATTGTCTGTTTGAAGTTTACTTGGTCCTTTGAAGGAAAAATGTAATTATGTATTAGTGATTATATTATTCATGAGTCTTGGCATACATAGCTTAATATAAGATTAAAGAATAATAGTTTCAAACATGGAACATTAAGGAAATATACTGCAATATTCAGGTAAGTTAAGAAAATCACAGCTAATCAACCTCACTTAGCATACAATATTAACTATTTAGTGACTCAATAGGAATTTTTAACATATAGTGCAAATCTTATAGATTGTTGTAAACAGTGGTAGTGTAAGACTTCTTATTTTGGCCTAGTGGCCATCCATACTTATTTCTTCGTCTAAATTCCATTAAAATGTCAGTAAGAAAAAAAAAATCACAAAGATAAAGAGAAAAGGAAAAGAGATAATAGCAGATAAATAATTATAACAATTTGTGAGATATAAATGAGATGGACAAGCAATCACTTGCTTGGTTAATGGAGGAGGTTATAACTTGTGTGGCTATAGAGGTTAATACTAATAAAAGGCAAATCTGCTTTTTCACATAGAATCCCCCAGATGCTCAGGGATTGGAAACCCAGCTTGCCCCAGTAGTAGTAGGCCAGGGGTTAAGTTGAAACCATAAGAATTGGTTGAAAATATGGATATGGAATGTTTAGACAGTCAACTATCCCTTTTGTTGGTGGGAGACTAGACACACAGTCCTCTGAGTCTTTGGTGATATGAGAGAGAGTGTAGCCAGGAGATACGAGAGAAGATACTGAGAAGATGTACGGAAGAAAAGGCAGCTGTTGAAGATAAAATGAGGTAAAAAATCTACCTAGACATTTGGGCACCCAGCTTTCTTGCTGCACCCATTTTCAGAATGTTGAGTAGCTGGGATTATGGCTATTCTTGACTAAAGCAGAGTATCTGAGGACTAGAGAATCTAAAGCCCCCAGCAAAAAGGGACATCTGTGTATCAACAATTATGTTTCATCCTCAATTTAAAAAGATAACTTTTCACATATTCACACTATAATAAACCTGATGGTTTATAACCCCTACCACTTATACAGAAATTCCAATCAAATTTTTAGTGTCTCACTTTTAAAAAATGAATCCCCTTGTAAAATTCCTAGAAGATAACATAGGTGGAAACCTGGATGCCCTTGGGCATGGTGATGCCTTTTTAGCTATAACAGCAGACACAATCCATGCAATATATAACCAATAAACATGACTTCATCAAAATCTTCCTGGGAAAAACAATGTCAAGAACATTAGAAGACAAGTCACAGAACGGAGAAAATATTTGAAAATCACAAATGATAAAGGAGGTTACCAAAATATACAAAAAACTCTCAAAACTGAACAGTAAGAAAACCCAATTAAAATGGCCAAAGACCTTAGCAAACATCTCACCAAAGAAGATATTCAGGCAAATTTAAAAATAAGCATATAAAAAGATGTTCCACATCATATGTCATCATAAAAATGAAAATTAAATGAATCACACTTATTAAAATGCCTGAAATCAAGAATACTGACAACACCAAATGCTGATAAGGATATGGAACAGCAGGCATTCTCTTACCATTTCTAATGTAGCAAATGCTACAGCCACTTGCAAAGACAGTTTGGTGGATTCTTACAAAACTAAACATACTCTTATCAATACAATCCAGAAGTCTTGCTCCTTGGTATTTACCTAAACAAGTTGAAAACTTATGCCCACACATATATCTGTACACAGATATTTACAGTAGATGTATTCATAATTGCTAAAACTTGGAAGCAACCAAGATGTCCCTCAGTAGGTGAATGGATAAGTGAACTGAGGTATATTCAGAAAAGGCAGTAGACTTAGTGCTAAAAATAAATGATGCATTAAAGTATGAAAAGACATGGAAGGAACATAGATGCATATTACTAAGTGAAAGAAATCAATCTGAAAAAGTTACATGCTGTATTATTCCATCTGTATTACATTTTGGAAGAGACAAAATGATGGAGACAATAAAAAGATGGGTGGTTACCAGATTATGGGACAGGGGAGAGAAGAATAAATAGAGGATAAGGAATTTTTAGGGCAGTGAAACTACTCTTTATGTTATAATGGTGAAAATATGTCATTATACATTTGTGCAAACCCATAAAATGTACAACACTTTGAGTGAACCCTAAGGTAAACTGTGAACCTTGGACGATTATGATGTGTCAATGTAGGATCATCCTTAGTAACAAATGCATCGCATTGAGGGGTAATGCTCATAATGGGGAAGCTATTAAGGTGTAGGGGAAGGGTATATGGAAAAGCTATATACCTTGATCTCAAGTTTGTTCTGAACCTAAAACTACTCTAAAAAATTAATCTAAAAGTATGAAATGAAGAATGTTATAGGTTCTAAAATAGTCATGGGAATGAGAAATGAACAGTACAGTAATTGGTATTAAATTATAATTATGTAGGATGAATAGTGACATGGAAAATGCTTATGATATAATATGAAAATAAATTACCAAAGTAATAAAATGGTTCCTGGAATTCTTAGTATGGAAAAACAGAAGGGGGAGAAGAATTTAAAGAAATTAGAATATAGAAAATTGTCTGAAGAAAGAACAACTTAAAAAGTCAACTATAATTACTGTCATTAGAGAGACAAGATAGGAGATAAGATGTTCTGGGGAAAAAAAAAAGAAAACAATCAGAACAAGAACGAACTCTTTATAATTATAAATAGAACAGTTGAATGTTCCGGTTCCAGGAAGATGCAAAAGATATACTTTTTCCTTCTTCTTCCTGCTGAGAATGACTAAACATTATATATTAAACAAATGAAAGAAGACTCTGAAAGGTATTTGATAAAGAAGGTAGACTGGCTAGGGACCTTGGAACCCGGTGATGATAGTCTTGGGTTTTTGAGTTTTTGTTTTGTCTTGTTTTTTGTCTTATACATCCATACATGTTTCTAGAGAGCTGGCAACTGGGAAAATGTCAACAGGTGTTGGAAAGCAAAACAAAACAAAAGAAGAGGCCTGGGGAAAAAGTGTTTTCATTCTAGCCAAAAGATAGGAAGGAGGGAGCCTAACAAAAGAATACTTTTAGACAATAACTGCGCTACTCCAGACAAACAACACAGAAAATCTGTAGTCCTCTTCCCCCTCCTTCTAGCTAAGGTCACGTGGAGCCTAGACTTCCACTCTTGGCAGACTATTACAAAATACTCCCAAGCTCCATAATGTCAGTATAAATCACACAGGAGATGGACATCTACCCCCCATTCAGGGGCAATGTGGTTGCCTTTCCCTTCCTGCTGGACTGGTGTCACAGGAGGGCAACTGGAGTCAGGATTTTCACCACCCACCCTCAGCAGGAGCAAGGCAAAGAAGAGAGACTTAAAATTGAGTGAAAAAAAATCCATGAATAGATTCCAATACCAAGATGACATAGATATTAGAATTATCTGACATGATTTTTAATGATTCTCTTACATTGACCACCTAAGAGTAGCAATAAAAGAAGAAACAGTCTCTCCACTTCCTCTTCTGTATTTGCTCAGCAGCCACAAAGCCGCAACTATGTGTGAATGCAGTTCCATCCATGTTGAACAGGCTACTGTCCAGATTGGTAATGCCTGCTTGAAGCTCTATCGCCTAGAACATAGTATCCAGCCCAATGGTCAGATGCCAAGTGTCAAGACCATTAGAAGAGGAGATGACTTCTTCAACACCAGCTTCAGTGAGACGGGTGCTGGCAAGCATGTGCCCAAGGCAGAGTTTATAGACCTGGAACCTACAGTCATTGATGAAGTTTGTATTGGCACCTACCACCAGCTTTTCCATCCTGAGCAGCTCGTCACAGGCAAGGAAGTTACTATGCCGAAGGGCACCACACTATTGGCAAGGAGACTGCTGATCTTGTCTTGGACTGAATTTGGAAACTGGCTGACCAGTGCACAGGTATTCAGGGCTTCTTGGTTTTCTACAGTTTTGGACAGGGTATACCTTTCTTCTCTGTCAATTATGGCAAGAAGTCCAAGTTGGAGTTCTCCATTTACCCAGCCCCCCATGTTGCCATAACTGTAATTAAGTCTACAACTCCATCCTCACTACCCATACCACCCTGGAGTACTCTGATTATGTTTTCATGGTAGACAATGAGGCCATCTATGACATCTGTCCCAGAAACCTCAATATTGAACACCCAACCTACACTAACATAAAGAGGTTGACATGTCAAATTGTATCCTCTATCACTGTTTCCCTCAGATTTGATGGAGCCCTGAATGTTGATCTCACAGAATTCCAGACCAACCTGGTGCCCTGTCCCTACACCCACTTCCCTCTGGCCACATAGGCCCCTGAGAAATTCTGCAATGAACAGCTTTCTGTAGCAGAAATCACCAATGCATGCTTTGAGCCAGCCAACCAGGTGGTGAAATGTGACCCCTGCCATGGTAAATAGCAATGGCTTGCTGCCTATTGTACTGTGGTGACATGGTTCCCAAAGATGTCAATGCTGCTATTGCCACCATCAAGACCAAGCATACCATTCATTTTGTGAACTGGTGACCCACGGGCTTCAACGTGGGCATTTATTACCATCTTCCTACTGTGGTACCTAGTGGAGACTTGGCCAAATTACAGTAAGCTGTGTGCATGCTGAGCAACCGCACAGCTAGTGCTGGGGCCTGGGCTCACCTGGACCACAAGTTTGACCTGATGCATGCCAAGTGTGCCTTTGTTCACTGTTACATGGGGCAGTGTATGGAGGAAGGAGAGTTTTTTGAGACCTAAGAGGATAGGGCTGCCCTTGAGAAGGATTATGAGGCAGCTGGTATGGATTCTCTTGAAGAAGAGGGTGAAGAAGAAGAGGAATACTGAAGTTAAAAATGTTACAAAGGTGCTGCTTTTACAGGGAGCTTATTCTGTTTTGAACATTGAAAAGTTGTGCTCTAATAGTTAATTTGTATGTAGCAATGAATAGTCTCATATACAGTTATTGACCTATGTTTTAAAACACAGTGCTTTGTTACAGACCCAAGCTGTCCATTTCTCTGATGGGTTTAAATAAATATTTCCTCTCTTAAATGAAAAAAAAAAATCATCTGACATGACTTTTAAAGCAACCATAATGAAAATGCTTTATTTATAAACACAAATGAACAAATGGAAAAAAAACAGGAGGTCTCAGCAAAGAGGCATAATTTCAGAAATCAAAGAACAAAATGTCAAATATAAAAAGCAACCAAATGAAATTTAGAAAAAAATACAATTATCAATTAAAAAAAAAAAACTTGATGAAGAGAAAAGAATCTGTGACCTCTGAAATAGAACAATAGAAATTACCACTCTAAACAACAGAGATCAATTAGGCCAAAAACAAACAAACAAACAAACAAAAAACACATTGAGAATTTGTGGGACTCTAACAAGAGATTTGTATTGTTGGAACCCCAGAAGGGGAAGATAAAATGAATGAGGCCGAAGAATATTTAAGGAAATAATGACTTCAGACTTCCCAAACTCAGCAAGAAGCTGAATAAGCCACATGCAGAATAAACACAGAATTCCATGCCAAAGCATTTTATAGTGAAGTTACTGAAAAACAGAGACAAAGGAAAAATTTCTTGAAAGAAGACAGAGAAATTATGCTTTAGCTGTCAAGGAAAAACCATCCCAATGGCAGTAGATTTCTGATCAGAAACCATCATGGCCAGAAAGAATCACCACAGTGTATTTCAAGAGCTAAATATGAAGAACCATTAACTGAGAATTCTAGATTTACTGACATTCTAAGTAAACATTCTCAGGAATGAAAGGGAAATCAAAACATTCTCAGATTTAGGAAAACTATGATAATTTTTTGCCAAGGAACCTATCCTTAAAGAATACTAAAAGAGGTTCTCTAAACAAACTAAATGGTAAGAAATCTTGGACCATCAAAAAGAAAGATAATGCAGAAAGACAAAAAAATATGGCATATACAATAGATTTTCCTACTTCTCTTGAGTTTTCTAAGTTATATTTGATATTTGAAACAAAATTTATAATGCTTTGAAATTTAGTTCTCAAAGTATGTAGAGTAATATTTAAGAAACTATACTCTCTCTCCATATAAGCTTTAATATACCAATAATTACTCTTAATATAATGGTCTAGACAGGCTATTGAAAATACATGGAGTGTGGGGGAAATGACCCAACTATATGTCCATATATATGGAGAGAGAGAAAGGTAAAGGGATATCTGTCTATCTATCTATATAGAGATAGATATCATATATATAGATAGATAGCTAGATGGAGATATATATATATATATAGATATAGATATATCTATATCTCCATCTAGATATAGATATATCTATATCTATATATATATGGAGAGAGAGAAAGAGAGAGAAAGGTAAAGGGACATAAAAGTAAAGAAGTTTTCCAGTTTCCATGTTTTACTTTAGTGGGTAAAATGTTGGCACTGGAAGACATACTAAGTTGTGAATATATGATATGGTATCTAGAGCAACCATTATAAAGCTACAGAAAGAGATAAACTAAAGAGAACCACAGACATATCAACACAGAATCATGTTTAATGTTTAAGTAAATAAACATAAGTAGGGAAAAAGAAAATGGAAAAACAAAAATCAGAGTCAACAGAAAACAGATTTAAGCTTTAATATACCAATAATTACTCTTAATATAATGGTCTAGGCAGGCTATTGAAAATACATGGACAGAGTGTGGGGGAAATGACCCAACTATATGTCCACAACATTTTAATACAATGATAGATGTAGGTTTAAGATGAAGTAAACCATCAAAACACTAATAAAAGAGAAACAGCTGCAACTATGTTAATATCAGATGGATTATATCTGAGATCAGAGAAAATTACCAGAGACAGAGGAGGACATTACATAATGATAAAAGGTTCTGTCTCCAAGAAGATCTAGCAATCCTCCATGTGGATGCACCCAATAACAGAGTTGCAGTATATTGTAAATAAAAACTGATAGAAGTGAAAAAAGAGAGGCGCCTGGTGGCTCAGTCAGTTAAGCGACTGCTTTCAACTCAGGTCATAATTCCAGGGTTCTGGAATCAAGCTCTGTATTATACTCCCTGCTTGGTGGAGGGTCTGTTTCTCCCTCTCCCTCTGCCTTCTGCTCCCCACACCCCTGCTTGTGTGCTCTCTCTCTCCCTCTATCAAATAAATAAAATATTTTTAAGTGGAAAAATGAAATCAACAAATCCACAATTATAGTTAGAGATTTCAGTATCACCCTCTCGATAACTGGTAGAGGAATTAGAAGAGAGAAGTTATGGAAGAAATTAACATGATCATCAGTCACCAGAATGTAGTCAACATTTATAGAATACTCCACCCATCAATAGCAGAAAACAAATTCTTTTCACGTTTTCGTTGAACATATACCAAGGTAGACCATACCCTGGGTCATTAAGCAAATATTAACCAGTTAAAAAGATTGAAAGCATACGGAATATTCTTTCTAACCATGGAGAACTCCAACTAGAAATCAGTAATTAAAAGGTAACAGGAGCATGTCCAAACTAAGCATCACACTTCTAAATAATGGGTCAAAGAGAAGTCTCAAGGGAAATAACAGCAAAAAAGCATACTAACCTAAATGAAAATAAAAATGAAAAAAAAAAAAAACTTTATGGAATAATCCAAAGCAGCGCTTATAAGGAAATTTATAACAATTTATGCTTGCATTAGAAAATAGGAAAAGTATTGGGTGCCTGGGTGACTCATTTGGTTGAGCGACTGCTTTCAGCTCAGGTCATGATCCTGGAGTCCGGGATTGAGTCCCTCATCAGGCGACCTGCTTTGTGGGGCGTGTCTGCTGCTCCCTCTGACCTTTCTCCTCTCATTCTCCCTCAAATAAATAAATAAAATCTTTAAAAAAAGAAAAGAAAATAGTAAAAGTATCAAATCAATAATCTAAACCCCCAAATCAAAGAACTGAGGGTATAGGGTAAGAAAATTAATGGAAAACAATCAGAAAAAAGAACGTAATAAAGACTTGATAAGAAATCAAGGATATCAAAGCAGAAAAATAAAGAGAAACAATGAAGCAAGAATCTAGTTCTTTAAAAATATCAGTAAAATTGGCAAGTCTCTGAAAAAATGAGCAAGAGAAAAAAAAGAAAACACAAATAACTAGTACCAGGCATGAAAGAGATTTTATTTCAGAACCTGCAGATAGAAAAAGATAATAAGGGACTGATAACATATACTTAAACTCCATAGCTTAGGTAATATGAACCAATTCCCCCCAAAGTACAAACTACCACATTCATCCAATGTAAAATAATTAATTTGTCCTAATAACTGTTAAGGAAATTGACTTCATAGTTAAAAATTTTCCTAAAGAACCTATCTCCAGGATGATACGAATCATACGGTTAGATGATTTCAGTGGAGAATTCTATGAAACATACAAGGAACACATGACACCAAGTCTACATAATCTCTTCTAGGAACTCGAAGAGGAGGAAATCCTTCCCGATGAATTTATGAAGCTAGAATTACCCTCATACCAAAACCAGACAAATACAAGAATGAAAAAAAAAGAAAGGAATGATTTTATTTATTTGACAGAGCGAGAGAAAACACAAGCAGGGAGAGTGGCAGAGGGAGAGGGAGAAGCAGGCTTCCAAAGAGGGGATCCCAATGAGGGGCTTGGTCCCAGGACCCTGGGACCATGACCTGAGCCAAAGGCAGACACTTAACCAACAGAGGCACCCAGACACCCCTAAAGCAGGGAATTAATAAAAAATATTAGCAAGTAGAACTCAGAAATATATACAAATCATTATACATCATGATCAAATGGATTTATTTCAGGGTTACAAGGCTGATAGTATATCCAAAAATCAATCAGTGTAACCCACCATAACTAACAAGCTGAGGAAGAAAACTCAAATGATTATATCAGAGCAGAAAAAATAATTTCATAAAATTCAACACACATTCAGGATAAAAAGACTGAGAAAAATGAGAAAAGAGAAAAGCTTTCTTAATTTGGTGAACAGCATTTATAAAATACTGATAATAAATCTTTATAAGTTGAAATTAGTTTCTTGTGTATTACATAGTGATTTGAAAATTACAAACATTACAAATTGCTTACTACAAAGTGTATTTACCATCTGTCACCATGCAGGGTTAGTACAGTATTACAGTTACCGGCTCTATTCCCTATGCTATCTGTACTTTTCATTCTATGATTTATTTACTATAAACTTTATTTATTTATTTACTTTAAACAATTAAAAAAAATTAAACTGGGAGTTTGTATCTTTTAATTCCCTTCACCTGTTTAACCAAACCCCTGCCCCCTTCCCTTGTGGAAACCACTAGATTTTTCTCTATGAATGATTCTTTTTGTTGTTGTTGCTGCTGTTTGTGTGTTCATTTGTTCTTGTTTTTTTCCATAGGTTCCACATATAAGTGAAATCATGTGACATTTCTCTTTCTCTGTGGGACTTACTTTACTTAGCACATAATACCCTTTAGATTTATCTATGAATCTATGTCATGAATGGCAACATTTTATTCTTTTCTATGGCTGAGTAATACTCCATTGTGTGTGTGGTGTGTGTGTGTGTGTGTGTGTGTGTGTGTGTACCCTATCTTCTTTATTATCCATCTGTGAATGGAAACTTAGGTTGTTTCCATATCTCGGCTATTGTAAATAATACTGCAATAAACATAAGAGTACATATATTTCTTCAAATTAGTGTTTTGTTTTCCTTGTGTAAATACCCATAGTGGAATTACGAGATTGTACGATATTTCTACTTTCAGTTTTTTTAAGAAAATATACTGTTTTCCACAGTTTCACCTATTTATATTCCCATCAGCAGTGCACAAGGATTTTCCTTCCTCTACATTTGTTATTTCTTGTCTTTTTGATACTAACCATTCTGACTGGTTTGTAGAATTATCTCATGGCGAATTTGATTTGCATTTCCCTGATGATTAGTTATGTTGAGCACATTTTCCTGTGTTGTTTGGCTGTCTGTAAGGTTTTTTTTGGGGAAAAAAATTGTATGTTTAGGTCCTCTGCCCACATTTTAATCAATTATTTCGTTTCTTGGTGTTCAGCTGTGTGAGTTCTTTATATAGTTTGGATATTAACCTCTTGTCAGATATATAATTTGCAAATATGTTCTCCCATTAAATAGTCTGCCTTTTGGTTTTGCTGGTAATTTCCTTTGCTGTGCAAAAGCTTTTTATTTTGATGTATTTCCAATTGTTTATTTTTGTTTTTGTTTCCCTCACCTGGGAAGACATGTCCAGAAAAATATTGCTAAACTTAATGGTAAAAGACTGAATGCTTTCCCCTTTAGATCAGAAAAAATTAAGACTACTAAAAGCTATTACTACACAAAATGAGAACATATAAAATTTTTAAAATAATGAAAACAGGAAATGTTGGAAAATACACAAAGAAATGGCATCTACCATGTGTTGCTGACCAGAATGTAAAATGGTACAGCCACTCTAGAAAACAGTCTGACAGTCTCTGAAGAAGCTAACATAGTCTTACTATATGACACAGCAGTTTCACTCCTGGAGTATCCCAGATAAATGAAAACCTTTGTTCTCACAAAAATCTATACACAACTGTTCCAACAGCTTTATTTATAGTAGCAAAGACTGGAAACAATTAAAATGTCTCTTAATAGGAGAATGATTACATGAACTGAGGCACACCCATACCATGGAATACTGCTCAACGATAAAAAGGAATTAACTGTTGATATACCCAACAACTTAGATGGTTGCCATTCTGAGTAAAAATAATGCCAACCTCAAAAGGTCACACAATATACGATTTCATTTATGTAAGATTCTCAAAATGACAAAATTACACAAATGGAAAACAGATTAATGGCTTCCAGGCAAAGAAATTGTGGGAGGTAGGGCAGGAGTGTATTGGAAGATTGTGTTGGAAGATAAGTGTCGCTATAAATGGTAGCACAAGAGGCACATTTGCGGTGGTAGACTGAAGTCTGTATCCTGATTGTGAAGGCGGTTACACAAATTTGTGCAACTGATAAAATGATATGCACACATTGTACTGATGCTAAATTACTGGCTTTGGTTTTATGCTTTAATGGAGAAAGATGTGACCATTGGGAGAAACAAGGTGAGTGGTACCTCTCTGTACTACCTTTGCAAATACTGTGAATTTGTAATTCTTTCAAGATAAAAGTTAAGAAAAATGTCCTGTCAGTTTTAAGAAAAGAGTTGTAACATGAAACTAAGGTAGGCTCTTGAAAAGTACGAGACAAAGATAAAATATAAGAAAAAAAAAAGTGTTGGAGCACCTGGATGGCTCAGTGGGTTAAAGCCTCTGCCTTTGGCTCAGGTCATGATCTCAGGGTGTGGGATGGAGCCCCGCATCGGGCTCTCTGCTCAGCGGGGAGCCTGCTTCCCCCTTTCTCTCTTCTTGCTTCTCTGCCTACTTGAGAATTCTGTGTGTGTGTGTCAAATAAATAAAATCTAAAAAAAAAAAAAAGTGTTAAAAAGTACAAATCTAAATTGTGGGGTAAACATAGTATTAATAGGAATGGTAAGAGATAGGACATAGGAAACCGATGAGAAAGAATCACTAAAGAAATAATACCCCCTCCTCCGCAAAATGCCCATGAGTATTCAAAGCTTTTTATACTCTTAGCCTCCCAGGTTCTACTAACTGTCCATCAACATAAATGAAAAATTGTGAAACCATATTCAATTATTACAAACTATCAGGACATCAGGTAACAAAAACACAAGCAGATCGTGTTATGAGTGACATTAGAGGTTCAGGTCTACCTCATGTTGCTGAACTCTAAGTAATTAAAATGTTGCTAATTGTATTATCAATACACATAGACAATTAATTAAGTCACAACAGAATTTCCATACAGCTCTCCTTTGTCTTGGAAGAGATGAATGGGAGATCTGTTGTAGAAGCTGCAGAAATGTAGACAATAATTCTTAGGACTTTGTGTCCAATAAACTTTACAATGAACCATCTTTCAGTTCAGTACTACCTTCTGTATTTTTTAATACTAAATCATATATAATTCAGGAGCAAGTTGTGTTTATAGAGTAACTCAGCATTTCTCTTTAGTTTTTGGTCTTTGGTCACGTGTCTGCATTTTCCACCCGATTTATCTACACTTCTATGGATCACTATTTGACTATCTGGTAAATTCTGAGAGTATAAAGCTAACATGGAAAAGTGGAATTGAGAAGACAGGTAAAAAGAAGTGCAAAACAAAACAGAACAGGCAAAGCTACCAAGTTAAATGAAGAAATGAAAGGATGGATTAAATAAAAAAATTAAAAAGGATGGATTAACAAGTACTGGCAACTTCAGCAGAAATATAAATATGAAAAAATATCTTTAAAGAACAAAGATGCAACACACTTCTGAGGCTATGTTCAGCATATGAATATAAAAAACCCAAAATTTAATTTTTCTTTCTGCAGATAAAAAGCTCCTTAAATTTAAAGAATTAAAATCTGAATCTTTATATAAAGAATGAAATTTATGTCCAACAGTTACTGCCTAGGGTTCTGGTAATAATATTATGATCCATACAATATATATGCATATAAAATTTGAATATACAAGATTTACACCACAGGATATTATAATGCCAAGGAAGATTCCAGTATTTATGGAGCCAATAAGACCAGTTTAAAAGCTTGGTAAATATATTTATGGACACAATCAGGCTACAATCTGTATTCCAAACAGCAGTTCAGTAAGAAATAACCTAATAAACTTTAAATGTGAACACATTATCTTACTTTCCATTATAATAATAGTTTAAACACCAGATTTAGGGAGCTTTACAAACAAACATATCACAGAGGATTTTGTTTTTTAAAACATGTGCAATAGATTTTTAATAATTCCAGAGACCATTAAATTCCATTACAATGATGTGGATGTTCAAATTTCTTTTACACCAAAAGGCAGTAAAAAATTGGGGATGTAAATCATGTGACTACCAAAGCTAACTTAAGGATGAAGAATTATCACCAGAAATCTTTAACAACCTCCCCAAGATCGCACAATAAGTTTCTATCAGTCGGTATTAGAAACCAAACTTCCTATTAGCAAGAACACATTTAAGGATAATTGTCCAGTCATTATTTATTACATGAGTGTGGTGACACAAAACAAGGTGGTATGTCCCAGTCTCCCCTGCAGAGAGGTGAGCCGGATGACCGAGTTCAGAGAAATGAAATGTAGGTAGACGACACATGCCATTGATAGGTTTTTGTGTAATGCTTCCCAAATAGCCCTCCATGCTGGCTGTATGCCTTTTGCAGAAAGGATGGCAGAACCAGTCATAGGAAGGAGCTCTCTTGGGTGAGTGCAGCTCCATTTCCTGCTCACCCTGACATTCAGCTACCCACATCATACTCAGATGTGTATAAGAAATAAACTTAATTTTGTTAAGCCTGTTACTTTGGCAATTGTTACTCAAGTTAACCTAACCACACTGGCAACGATCTCATTCATTTTTAGACAAAAAAACAAAAACAAACACACACATAAAATTTTAATATAAAATGCATCGATTAACACACTGGGGTGGATAGAAGCAAAAAAATGGACAGTTACAAGTTCTGGCAAAGATGTGGAGAAATAGGAATTCGCACACAGTGCTGGTGGGAATGTAAGCTGGTGCAGCTGCTTTGGAAGACACTTTGGCAGTTCTTCAAAAAGTTCAGGATAGAGATACCATGCGACTCGGCAATCACACTGTTGGGTACATACACACCCCGTCCCCCGAAAAGAAAACATGTCCATCTAAATGCTTACACATGAATGCTTGTAGCAGCATTGTTCATAACAGCCAAAAATGTGGACCTAGCAGTTCTACTCCTAGGTAGTCACCCAAGAGAATAGAAAACATGTTCATATAAAATCTTGTAAATGAGGGGCACCTGGGTGCCTCAGTCGGTTGAGCATCCAGCTCTTAATTTTGGCTCAGGTCATGATCTCAGGGGTGTGAGATTGAGCCCCACATCGGGCTTCATGCTCAGGAAGGAGTATGCTTAAACTCTCCCTCCTTATGCCCTTCCCTCTGCTCTCTATCACCTGTTCCCTCTCTCTCTCTCTCTAAAATAAAATAAAAATCTTTCTAAAAAATCTTGCAGATGAATGTTCACAGGAGCATTATTCATCATAGGCAAAGTCTGGCGATCCAGATTTTCTTTAACTGGGGAAGGCATAAACGAAATGTTGTATGCTCGTAGAATGGAATATTATTTAGCAATAAAAAGGAGTGAAACACTTCTTATGCTGCAATGTAGATGAAGCACACAAACACCATGCTAAGTGAAAGACGCTATCACGTATTTTATGATTCCATTTGTATAAAATATCTAGAATGGGCAAATACATAAAGAGAATAGATTAATGGTTGCTTTGGAATGAGAGGAGGGGTTGGGGAGGAAAATGGGATTGGCGCCCAGTGGTGATAGGTTTTTTTTAAGGGAAGTAAAAAGGAAAAAAGGAAGTTTGTTGTAGTGATTAAGCTAGTTGCACAATGTGGTGAATATCTCAACAACATTGTATCTCAATGAAACTTTGTAAAAGGAGGAAAGGAGAAAGGGAACATTTTGCCAACTGTCTGGAAGATAGCTCCTCACTGAAATGCGTCTTATTGCAAAGCTAATGTTTTATTTCTCATCTTGGACAAAAGAGAGCATTTCAAATCGGGAGTTTTTCTGACCCCTCTATTCTCCGGCAACTTCCCCATTGCCATGGAAGCAGGTGAAACTTGTCACAGTAGACTTGACCTGATGTGTTCTTAAGTCTGTCTTCATCAACCTCCCCTACAAATTGCTGTCCAGGAGCAGGCTACTAGCACCCTGAAGAGGGTCCTGGTCCTAGAAACTGAAAAGAGAGCTCCTCAGCCCTCTACCCTAGTTCATCACTAGGAGCACTGGACAGGAGCCCACATCCTAAGCAGACCAGCTAGCTGTTGCAGAAGGAATGTGCACTTTGAACTCAAAGAGACCTAGATTCAAATCTTACTTCATCCTTCAAAGATATATACACTGGCCCATTCGTATGTCCTGAATTACACTAACAAAATTTGTAAAAAAGGAGTGCTACAAGGCTTATTATTAATAAATATTATAATTAATGAAAATTAAATCATACTTCTGACTTTTGAATTATTTACAAATTTATATTTAGTGCATTTTGAACTCAAACTTTTCCATCCAAATATACTGGAGTCAGAAGAGACAACACCCAGTACTAATCCAGTGCTAACGGGTTCACTCCCGCAGCATTCCTTAAGCTGTCGTCAGTATGGACCTATATCTTGCTCCCACTCCAAACCTCCGAAGATAAGGGTAATGCTAGATGTAGCTTGAAAATACCCAAAGGATTTTAATATGCTCCTTTCTACCTCACCCCAAATGGAGAATCATTTCTAATCCTAAAAGCATGTACCTTTAGTGCATCTCTTCCCCATATATGTGTATCTTTATAGGGAAGGGCAATTTTCCATTTAAAACAAGTATTAAAAGCAGCCACTATGGAAGAGTAATAATTTACCTCTGAGATAAGTGATTCTTATTTTAGAAAACTCACTGATGGGCTTTTTCCTTTGAAAAATGTAGGAGACCCTTGACAGATGAGAGAAGATGGGAGAAGAGGAAATTGATCTATTGAAAAAGACTAGCAGGACTTAAGTATGCAGAGTCATTATAGGTGGGAAACCCTAGAAGAAAGAAAAACCCAGGTCTCTGCAAAAAGAAAGTTATGTTCCCTGACAATGTGTGAGGTTAGGACTTAAGAGTGAGACATGATTGGCAAGGAATTTGTGACTGTGAATAACAGGCTTCTTTGTAGTTTCAGTAAGATTGGAATTTAATTGCTGAATTCTTCATCTAGTGTTTTACCCTTAAACTTCAGTAAAGTCTAGTATTATTGTTACTTTGTAATACTGAAAGTGTGGCAACATTTTAAGAATTTGACCTGGTGGGGTACCTGGGTGGCTCAGTGGGTTAAGCCTCTGCCTTCAACTCAGGTCATGATCTCGGGGTCCTGGGATCGAGCCCCACATCAGGCTCTCTGCTCAGCAGGGAGCCTGTTTCCCTCTCTTTCTCTCTCTCTGCCTGCCTCTTTGACTACTTGTGATCTCTCTCTCTGTCAAATAAATAAATAAAATCTTAAAAAAAGAAAAAAATTTGACCTGGTGACCTGTAGGTGAGTAAAAGGATTTCTGACTTAGAGTTGAAATCTATCACAAACACTAGAAAAGTGTAGTTTAAAGACTGACTCAGAAGCATATGAGCCAAAGTCTTTTGTAAGAATGGGATTCTTAAAGGATTCTAGTCTTCCAAGTAATACACTTTGATGGAATTAAATATGTATTTAATGCAACTATAATTCTGCACATAAACTACTCAGACCTGTGGTAATATTTAGATGGTAGAAAATGTGCCATATTGGTAAGTCCTTTGATACGAAAAAGTATTCACATTCTCTGATAGGGTATATTAACAAGGATTTCATCATTCAACTGAAAAGTGGTGAAATTAGAGCCTTTACATGGGATTTATAATACAGATTAGATCATGTGGTAGACAGATTCTGACTATGGCTAGGACAATGTCTTCCTTCCCTGTATGCACATGTCTGACTCTCTTCTCATCAAGATGTGAAGTCTGCTTCCTTCCCTTTGACCATGGCCTAGAATCGTGACCAGCTTTGATAATTTGCTGAGCTTTTAAGTGTCTTGGCTTGGCTGTTTCTGTACTGTTTGATAAAGTATGCTGCCATGATGGAAAGAAGCTTGAGCTAGGCTATTAAGTGATGAGACAGGAGGTAGAGAGATGGAAAACCCACCTGGAAAAGCACTAAGGCACGAGATATGTGAATAACACCTTGGATCATCCATTTTTCATGCAACTACCATCAAAATTTGTTACCCAGAATGAAATAACTAAAAATAAAACAAAAAGATTGTACAAGAAATAGGTTGTCATCATAATGAAATCCTAACATGGGTGCTAATGGCTTTATAACAAGGAGGTGAGTGGAAGCCCCAGGAAAAGTGAGGAGGTTGTTAGTGGGGCTGAAATACAGTGAGGGAATTGCTTTTGGAGGGTAGAGAAAGGTTATACCACTACAGCAACATAGAAGATAAAAAATGTAGGAGACGTACCTAATGAACATGTGGGATGTAGGAAATACAAGCTAGCTATGGAAGTTTTCAGCCCTGCTCAGCTTCCGTCTGAACATATCTGAGTAAGTGATCTCAGCTAACACCAGGTGGGGAATCACGAGTGCCATTGTGAATCCTACCCAATGTCCTAACCCACAGAATTATAAGAAAAAGTAAGTCTTTGTATTTTAAGCCACTGTGCTCTGGAGATACTTGTTACATAGCAATACGTAGCTGATACAGACCACCAACGACTTCCAGCTAGAAGAATATTTTCAGGATGCTGGGCTCCAAGATTGGTCTCACAAAGTCAGACGGGAGCATTAGTGCAGGCCTTCTGAGTTACCAGTGCCACCGAGTATTAATGAGTTGTGGGAACAAATCAAGAGGATAAAACCCTACTAGATGGAAGTAAATTGTGCTTTTGGATTGTTCCTACCCATACCTGTGGTCATTGGGTGACTTATTCATAATAAAGTCTTTCCTGCTCCTCTATTTTGGAGAACCTGAAGGAGAAAGTTTCAAGTACACTTCAAGTCTCAGAAATACTCTCAAGTCCTTTGCACAGTCTGACCTTGCTGCTTTAATTTCTTGTGAAAATCTTTTTTGATTGTCTATGTTTTTCTTTGAGGAGAGCATAAAGTGTCACACGGTAGGTACTACTGGAACCTTTCTTTCTCAGGCAAAATACGTGCCAACGAGCTGCTGCTTGCAGTTGTGTTATCTAAATGAGTGTCCTAGATAATGATCATAATTTTCTCCATGATTGCTCTCACTAAAAGGGAAAACCAGAAGTTAAAGGATTTCTCTCTTCTCCTCTAACTTATAATTTATCCTGGAAGCTGAAATAAAAGCATGTCCCAGATGACACAGCAGTAGCCCTTTTCCATCAGATGTCCTGTACTTTCAGTGTCTTAGCTGTAAAACCTTAAGCAAATACGCCTACTCTGGAAAAAAGAATTGACTCATTGTTAGCATTTGTCATCATAAACTCATTTCTGATTGTCAAATTATGTTTTAAAGTTTTTATTTTAAATAAATATGTGTAAGAAGGAAGACAAATAGGAAAAGACAACACTGAGAAGAGATACAAATACTTTGCTTGATTTTTTTTTTTCTGTTTGTGTGCAAATGAACATAAAGGAAAAGAGGATCTGTTGGTCCACTCCCACTCTAATTGTTGTTGGAAATTAAAAAAAAATTTTTTTTAAACTCATCCTCAGACAAGTCTGATATAAAGTATAGCAAAGGCTATGATAAATAGAGAAAGTACATCTACTTTTTTTTTTTCAATTTATTTATAAACCTGGAATTTAAAACATATTTTTAAAAGGTATAATGAATAAAATTCTTAAGATAGCAAGTAAGTTGCACTTGTGCATACATGAAAATACTACTTTTACTTTGAATAAATATATATTTTAGGAGATGCCTTTGTGGAAAATATTGCGTCTGTGACAAAGATGTCAAACAAATTTTAATTTGCGTGCCATTCTGTTAAATGAATAGTGGCTCCAACAAGATTGTATTGTAGACCTATCTTTGCTAGTATGGAAGAATATCATGATTAATTACATCTACAAGAGATACAAGAGGAAAGATTATGCTAAGAATTTGTCATTCCTGTTCTGAGAGAATAACACCTGAATCGGACATACAGAAAACAGACTTCCTCAATTCCAAGAAGTTAATGGGGTTAACCAACAGGAAAAATGGATATTCTATCAGGAAATATGTATGCTTGCTTATTTGGAATGTCAGGGAATTTAATTATTTCGAAAAATGTGAAACCCCTTTTATCACATAGTGAATATGATATAAGATCTGGCAGGAGAGAGATTTATGAAGCATGATACATTTTTGTAGCATAAGCTCACTTATGCCCAACATAAATGAGAATACCACAAAGCAGTGGACCAGGAGGCCAAAAATATATTTATATAATCTGTAGCACAACCTCAGGTATATATGATAATACAGTTTTATGTCAATATTTGTTCTCTAAACTCAGAGTATATATATTTTTAAAGATTTTATTTATTTGACACAGAGAGAGAGAGAGAATACAAGGAGGGGGGTAGCAGAGGGAGAGGGAGATGCAGGCTCCCCGCTGAGCAAGGAGCCCAATATGGGGCTCGATCCCAGGACCCTCAGATCATGACCTGAGCCGAAGGCAGACACTTATCCAACTGAACCACACAAATGCTCCTAAACTCAGAATATATAAAGGGTATAGTATTCTTTGATGGAGGAATATCTTCTTATATTTAATATATCTACATTCCTCTTAAATCATATGACAAGGGAGAAAATACAGATTTTAATTGCCAGTGAAAACGAAGACAGGGTGCCTAGAGAAGAAGCGTTCGTGATAAATGTGGGCCAAGGAAGGGGAAAGAGAAGGAAGAACGTAACTGGAGCTAAAGAGAAGGGAAAATGGGGAAGTGAGCGCATACAATCTTCTTGTGCAACATGGCTACTTTGAGAAAAGGGTAATAATACACACAGACTCACTCTACAGCAAATTGGTACATGAAGTGAGCAGCATGGACTGGTGAACACCCACGGCTCACAGACATTAATAGATATGGATAAGTATAATTCATAGAAAATAGATAGATCCAAATATAACCAGGAAGTCTCTGCCTCTTGGCCATTAAGATTTGGAAGAGAAAGAAATCTTAAAATACAGCAATAATGAAAGAGTCTGTCTTCACCCACATGTGGTAGATGTCTTAGAGAACGAGAAAAGAACAAATGGTGTATAGTAATGGAAAGCTGGAAAAACAAGGACTGGGAATAATGCATAAAGCAGAGAAGTAGCAAGCACGTCGACTACAACTGGATTAGTAACACGTGGAAACACCATGCTTGAGGAGCCAGGAGGGTCTCCTGACTGGAGATCTGGAAAGGATTTTCAGGCATCCTCAAAAAGATTGGTTCAGACACTATAATTTTTTTTTTTTATGATGGCTTCACACCCTTCAGGTTGCACTTTTTCTTATGATTTATTCTCACAGCAAAGTGAAACTAAGTTTCTCACAGTATGAATATAAAGTTTTTTCTGCCTACAGTTCTTTTAAGAGCAGCCTATTGGAGGCCTTTGAATACTTTCAGCTTATGCAGAGACCTTTTATAATAAATTGTGTTTTTCATGTTAAAAAGAAAACTTCAAAAGAAGGTGTTAACATAATTGAGGCATGATAAGTTTGACAGTGTCATTATCAGAGTTCCACTGACAGCTTTTTGAAGTCAAAAAAATATTCTTCCTACATAGACACAAAACCTCTTACAGTGTTTAAACAATTTCACCAAATATATTAATATTCTACAACTGCCCCTTCATTCTGAAGGTTACCCAAGTGAAATGGTCTTCCTGATATTTAGGTTTTTTAATCTATTGAACAAAGATGCAGTACTCTCGGTATTCAGTATAGAGAAGATACAAAAATGTAAAGGGTGAGATGAAAGATAAAAATATGAAAAGACATTCTCATGTTTGCCTTCTGCACACCACTGACTCACCTTGTACACACACTGGGATGAACACCCTCTACTTTGAATATCATTGCTGCAAGTAATGTGGAAAAAAGATGGATAAATAAAGACTCCAGGAAATCTGTGTCACTCAAAGCTTTGCTTAAATTTAGTGAACCATGAGAGACTATGGACTCTGAAAAACAATCTGAGGGTTTTGAAGGGACGGGGGGTGGGAGGTTGGGGTACCAGGTGGTGGGTATTATAGAGGGCACGGATTGCATGGAGCACGGGGTGTGGTGCAAAAATAATGAATACTGTTATGCTGGAAATAAAAAAAAAATTTAAAGTGAAAAAAAAAAAATTTAGTGTAAAACCAAGATGCATTTTCCAAATGAATTATTCTCAGTTCTAGCTTTCCCTAAAAATAACTATCCCTTAATTGAGAAATTCATCACCTCTATATACAAGATGCTTACTCTCATACTGATATTTTAAATTCATTCTTCTTAGAGCTTTCTGGATTTCTGAGCTCTATTTTATCAAGAAACCACTAGGGCAAATATCCGATAAAGCAACAAAAAACATAGAAGAATTGAGTGGTGATGTGTTGGCAAGTAAATCCTGGAAAGGAAAAAGTGTTATTAAAAAAGAAAAAAAAAAAAAGGAGGAAAACAAAAGTAAGAGGAAGGAATAGAGCAGAAAGCGACATTTAACTGAAATAATATAATGAAAATCTGCAAGTAGACAAAGCTGATTTTCAAAGCAGAACACATTACTGTGAAATGCTTAGGAGAAAGGAGCTAAGATTCACCAGGAAGAGACACTTAGGGGAGTCTTATGACAAAAATTTGTCTCAGACATATTTTTCCCCACAAGCTTTATCTTACAAAGGATAAAAATTAGTTGAATTTTTTAAATGCATGCTTTTTATGTAACTATTAAGTTGGATGCAGTATTATGAATATTACACTAGAATTTGCAGCTTTGAACCCAGAAAACCAAAGCAGGTGCTGGAAGTGCAGCAAAATAAAATGAGTAAACCTGTCTGTTAGGAGGTATAAGTTGCATTGATAGAATGGTTCACCAAGCTGATGGAATCAACCATGAATATTGACATCATTTGACACAATTTCAGAATATATAATTTGGTCTATAGTTTATTAATTTTTGTGTCCTTAAGACCTGTGGGAATAAGTATTCAACTAATTTTTTCATTCCTAGGTTGAGAGATCAAGGTACAATGATTTCATCCTTGCCCCTGTTGGCCAGTCCTCCCTCTTACCTTAACTCTCCTCCTCGATCTCACAATATATAATCAATACATCTGGAAAAACCAACTACCAAATCAGACTAACTTCCAAATAATGATTCCATCATTATATTTTATCCCCTGCATTTACTAACATATTCGTTCAACAGATGTTTGTTGGCATTCTTGTGGATCTAGCACTTTATGAGATGTTTTTCTTGCACATTGCCATGCTCACAATAGGCATGTAATAAAAAAAAAAATCCAAAAGTAAGCAAAAAGGGAAATAAGACATGGGATAAAAATATGAAATAAGATGACTATCATTTAGAAAACAGTGTCAGGTGGTAAGGTTGCATATAGACATAGTTAACTAAAGGAATGAGCCCTCACAGTATTGTGGGATGAAGTCAGGTTTAGGGAAAAGCACACAAGATAAGAATCTGAAGACATGGTTTGAGTCATGACTCTACCACTTACCACTATGTGACTTTGGGCAAGTAACTTAAAATTCTGAGTTTCTTCTTGATGGATTGTGCTGAAGAGAATAAAATCTACTCCCTGAGCTTTTTCTAGAAATTAAATGCGGGCTTCTGTTTTTTTATAATGATGGGCCCAGAATTTAGAACAACTCTCCCACTAAATTAACCTAGAAACTATTTTCTAAGCCAAGATCTAGGAGAAGACAGTTGAGATCCAGAGGTTCAAGTTTGACATTTGGGGATGTTTTTTCCCGTGGGGATGTTTGCCAATCTGGAAAAAATCAGTGAGTATCTGAGCACCTGAGAAGTTTCTGGACACATTCCCAGTGTTGTAAGAGTAAAAGTTTAAATACAGAGGTAGCCAAATTGTGGGTTGTGGTAAAATTCCATGGGCTTTGTTTTGGGACCATAGTGGGTGGGTGGGTGGGGGGGAGAATAAACCAGAAATAGAGATGTCTTAGTAGAGACTGGAAACTAACTTCAAAAACTCCCATCTGTAAAAATGGAGAAGGCAATCCCTAATTGTTTGTTCCCCTCTGAGAAATGTACCAGTCTTTACCCTAAATTATATCCAGAGAAGAATATTTCAAATGAAAAGTTCTTTCAAAATAAGAAAAAATTACTAAGTACATACAAAAGTGAGCAAAGGGAATCATGAACTAAAAATAGCACAAGCACACCAATGTAGGTGCAGATACTGAGGTTATTGGGGACACAGTAATTCATAAAATAACATCCCTGCTGTATTTGATGAGAAAAAAGACCATTTAGAGAATTTCAGGAAGACTCAATGTGATAAAGAAGGACATGGAGATTGCTAAAAGCAACAGATAGATATGCTTGAACCAAAAAATGAAATAACTTGGGGTATCAGTATCCTAATAGGATAAGTTGAAGTAACCATAATGAAGCAAGTAAGAAAAATTTTAAAAGCTGAAGAACAGAAGATAAGAGATATGAAAATATAGCAAAAATAGATAATATAAACAGATTTCCCTAGGATATGTAGAGCTCCAGCAAGTGTGGATGTATGTGTGTGTGTGTGTGTGTGTGTGTGTAGCTTGTTATATAAGCAACTGAATTAATTTTTTTTTAATTGATGAGCTCATAGTAAATGAATGACATATTTAGAATAATGGGTACTTGCTCTTATCCTATCAGTGTTCATGAAATTTTTATACAACATCCAGAAATCATCTCTTGCTATTCAGGTCTGAGAACCATCCCTTAATATTTGTTTTTATCAAATGTGTGGTTCCTGGCTAACTTTATATTTCCTACTATGAGAAAAAGTAACACTGACCTTTGATGTGGCTCTTTGGCTATCAATTGTATTGAAACAACATCGATTTCCTTGCTTCTGCAGCTCTCCAGTACCGTTTATTGAATGCTGGTTGCACCATTACTCATGCTTGTACTCATCGTCTCTTTCAAAAATACTTTTTCAGTGACTCAGAGTTTATTATTGTGCTTCACTGATGACAACCACTAATGCAAGTCTTACCCAGATGATGAAAGAAAATGTTAATCTTTTATGATTATGTTGAATTCACTGTTTAGAATTTCATAGCATAAACCTAGATTGACACATCTAGCCATGTCTTTTCTTGAGCCCTTTGAGCCATAATCAAGAAATTCCTAAATGCAATCTCCTCCAATGTTGATTGCACCCCTGACTTATATACCCTACCCCAGAGAGATAGACTAGAGGCTGGTATGCAAAGCAAGAAGATCTACCTCATTCACATAGGAACATCCATTCCTTATCTAACATGGCTTAAACAAAGACCAAAGAAAGTACAATGTCACCAGAACATTTGAGATAAGAGAGAACAGCCAACTAGAAAGGTCCATTGGTACTGTAAAGAATGGTCTTCTAAGCCCTCAAAGAAGATAGAAGCAACCGTGTCCAGAGGACTGCCTGGCACATGCCCCAGTGCCTGAGCAGGATGTAAGTGACTTCTGCAAGTGCAGTGAAATGGAACTAACAAGGTGAAGTCCCTGTCCTCAGGTGCTATAGATCAAAAATAACACCCCGATTAGAACAGGCTAGGTACAAGCTGATGTCCATATCTGTTTACGTAGGCATTGGACCATTGGTAGTTCAGAACTCTCAACTTGTACCATGTCCAACTTGTACCATGCCCAACGTGAATAAGAGTCACTAAGAATATTTCAGTACAATCTGGCAGTCCAATCTGGCATGACGCCACAAGAGAAGTACTGCAAGAGCCAGCAGGAACAGTCCAGTCACCGGGCTGTCCTTTTGAAATTCACAACCAAGCAAAGAGCCCCAGAACAACTTCATAAGCCGGAGTTCAGTAGCTTCTTGGAAGATCTGATTGACCTACATGTGGTGTAAAGGGCCAGAGAGTGCCTCAAAGGAGTGAAAGATTGAGGCCCATGCAAGCCAACCTTAGGGCCTAGCTGGCATTGACACAGAGAAGAAAAATTTAAGGAAGATATTCCAAAGCACATGGCTCCCTGAGACATGGGACCTAGAGCATTAACCCTGCTTGCCCAGGTCTAAGAGCAATAATAAACATACAATGGGATGTCAGAAAGAGAAATAAAGTAGAGGCAATACTCAAAGTGGTCTGGTAAAAGAAAACATAAACCATAGACACATACCACTTTATACTCATGAAAACTGGCAAAAATCAAGATATTTAATAATCTCATATTTTAGGGAGGATGTGGCTCTATGTACATTCATACATAGCAGATCAAGCTTAAAATTCATAGAGGCACTTGTGAAAACAATGGCATATTATCCTTTAAATGTGGACACTTATTACCATGCAACTCAGTATTTCTCTTGTTTTGTGTGTGTGTGTGTGTGTGTGTGTATCCTAGAGATACTCTTATGTGGGCACGTCGAAAGATACATGCAAGAATGAATGCTACACTAGCATCAGTAATAACTTCAGGAAACTAAGAATTGATCTCCAAGTCCATACAAGAGTAGAACAATGAAACAGTGCCCCCAAAGTGGTCCATTAAATGGAGACTAAGATGCAAGTTGCAAAACGACATGTAAAGTTTCATTCCATCTGTCTGAAGTTTCAAGAAGGTCAAGACTAAATACTATATTATTTAAAGATAAATTCACAGTTACTAAACTGGAAATAAGAACAAAAGGATGATTTTTGCAAAAATCAGGGTAATGTTTACCTCTGGGAGGAAAGTGAGTTATGGATAAAAGAAGCATGTAGGAAAAAGAAAGATATTGATAAAATTCTAATTCTTAAGCTGTGTGGTAGGTTCGTGGGTGCTTGCTTTATTACTATGCTTTTATAAATCCCATTCATTCCTTTGTGTGTACCAAAGATTATATTAAAATAAATATTTATTACTAATAGGAATATGTACTAAGGCTTTTATAGTACGCATGAATAAGAAGTCTAGGATATGTCTTGAAATGTCTTAGATTCTTGTTGAGGATTATGTAGAGTAGAAGAAAGCATTGAACCAATATAAAGTTGGTTGGAATAATGAGCTTTAAGGAAACTTGAACGTTCCAGAAAATAACTAACAACTTTAGTAAACTATGAAAAACTTCATGAGGTGTACTTACACATAAAACCATTTAAATATAAACTGTGAGAGATTATAATCATTTGGAAAAATCTAGCAAGGTTTATTGGAGAACATGACACTGGATATTGCCTTAAAGGCACATTCAACTTGACCACCAGAGTGGGGTTCACTGTATCTTCCAGCAGAAAATAAGAAATTGAGGGGCGCCTGGATGACTCGGTCAATTAGGCATCTGACTCTTGTTTTTGGCTCAGGATATGATCCCATGCTGAAAGATCAAACCTTGTGTGAACTCCACACTCAGCAAGGAATCTGTGGGTTTTCTTTCTCCCTCTGCGCCCTCAAGTAAATAAATAAATCTTAAAAAAAAAAAGAGGGAGATTGGAAGTACTGGTGAAGAGTCCACTGATGTCGTATTTACAGATTAGACTGAGGACACTAAGCAGCGATAGTTGAAATAGGACTGGAGCACATTGAAAGTGTTTGGCCGTAGCTTGGAGATCCCCAGGAGAGGGTAAACAGGGACTGCAGATTAATCTGGTGGAGATGTGTGGGGTGAATGTGGCCTGTAAGTGACCAGAAATGAGAAGAACTAGGAGAAAGCTAACGTACTTTTCCAGGTAAGAGTAAGGGCCCCAGCTGGAATGGTGGTAGTGAGAACTAAATTCTCTTAGAAAATGCAGTTGGAAAACATTTTCCCAAACACATTGGCAGCTTTCGTATTAATGAGTACAATCGTAGAAGCTTAGATTTTCTCAAGAAATGGCTAAAAACATTAGCCCTTCTATATAGTAATTCCCCAAGCAGATTTTAACGACAAGCAAGAAACCAGTCTAAATGTGTGCCAGCCTTCACTTAACATTCCAGTGTCACCTGAAGTTCTGCCCTAGTTTTCCTCACTGTGAGGGACTCTTTGGTTTACTAGTGCCCATTATAATTTTAAAAATGATTCCAGCCCACCATATTAGTTTAATTTCGGTAGCCTAATAAAAAAGAAGTCTTGGAGTTTGCCTAGAGGCCATAAGAGATGAGGTGTCTAAAACAGGGCTAAATGAGAAGGGGTATTTGCCTCAGAATCTCTAGAATTATAGCAGAGAAGACAGCAATGACTTCCCTTTTCACTGGGAATTTTTCAGGTGAATAGATGCTGTCCTTTGTGATGGTGTCATTGCCAAAGATACTGAGAATTTCAATGTTAGAGATCATTTTACTGAACTGACACTATTGGAAATAATGAAATGGTGAACCATAAAGGGTCTTGGTTTGAAAAATAGAATATTTTAAGATGTTTTCAAAAATGGAGTAAATGTATGTATGTGTGTATATATGCATGTATGTACAGAGATACATTCAGATTAGATATATATTTTCTCTGTATGTACATTTGAGAAATTAGTGATTTTTAATTAATTTCAGGAATCTATATTATATTAAACTCATTGTTTTCACTTGTAAAATTGACCCTGGAAAGCTGAATTCAGCATTTAAAATCCTATTACAAGGTGCCTCATTAGCACAGTAGGTAGCGTGTCAGTCTCAAAATCCTATTACATGTTGAAAAGATATTTGACTTTATTATTCATCACAGAAACACTAATTAAAACTATGCTACCACTCACTATAGCAGTGGACACAGTTAAAGATTAGAAAATACAAATGTTAGCAAACGTGGAACAGCTAAGACTCCAATTGCACATGAGCATATAATGTAAATTGGTACATTTGTTTTGGCAAAATGCTTGATAGGGTCCATCCAGGCTAATGATATGTCTATTCTATGACTCTGTAGTTCAGTCCTAGCTATGCATGCAACAGAGATTAGTGCAAGTCTTCATCAAAACACATGTAGAATATTTAAGAAATCACTGATTTTAATAGGTCCTACCTAAAGTTACCAAAATGCCCAAGAGTAGTATGGATAAAAAAATATTATTTATTCATTTAATGAACTATTATTTGACATTGAGACTGAATGGCCTGGAATTACATACAACAATAAGAATGAATCGCCAAACTGTGGAAAGAGCCAAGATGCCCTTCCACAGACAAATGGATAAGGAAGATGTGATCCATATATACAATGGGATATTTTGCCTCCATCAGGAAGGACGAATACCCAACTTTTGTATCAACATGGAGGGGACTGGAGGAGATTATGCTGAGTGAAATAAGTCAACCAGAGAGAGTCAATTATCATGTGGTTTTACTTACTTGTGAAGCATAAGGAATAACACAGAGGACATGGGAAGATGGAGAGAAGTGAGTTGGGGGAAATCAGAGGGGGAGAGGAACCATGAGGGGCTGTGGACTCTGAGAAATAGAGGGTTTTGGAGTGGAGGGAGGTGGGGGGATGGCTGAGACTGGTGGTGGATATTGGGGAGGGCACGGAGTGCATGGAGCACTGGGTGTGGTACATAAACAATGAATCTTGGAACACTGAAAAAGTTAAATTTAAAAAAAGAATGAGGAGCACGTGGGTGGCTCAGTGTGTTAAGGCTCTGCCTTCGGCTCAGGTCATGATCCCAGGGTCCTGGGGTCGAGCCCCACATCGGGCTCTCGGCTCAGCAGGGACCCTGCTTCCCGCACTCCTTCTCTACCTGCCTCTCTGCCTACTTATGATCTCTCTCTGTCAAATAAATAAATAAAATCTTAAAAAAAAAAAAAAAGAATGAATCTAACAAACATATTGTTCCATGTTTGACATTAAAGGGCATATAGTGTTTGTGTTTACTTACATGAAGTATACAGAAACAGGTAAAGCCAATATAAACTGTTAGTAATCAGGTATAGTGGTTATCTTTAGTCGGTGCTGACTGTAAGTATCATGAAAAGATCTTCTGGGATGCTGTAAAATCTGGGGGCTGTTGTAAGAATTTGTGTTCTTAATTATGTATTATGTTGTAAGAATCTGTGTTCTTAATTATGGAGATACATACATATATATATATATGCCTAATTTCACACACACACACACAGGCATATACATAATCTTATATAATTTCTAATTATTTATTCTCAATTATATTCTTCTGTGTATATGTAAATGTATCAATGAAAATTAACAAAGTATTAAATCATTTAAATTTTAACTTCACTGGGAAGACAATAAAGGCAATAGCTTCAGCTGAGTCAAATTCAGTAGCATGGGGTGATCATATTGTCAGGGTTCTCCAAAGAAACAGGTATGTATGAAATTTCTTACAAGGATTGTCTCCTGATTGTGGAGGATAGGAAGAGGAGAGGCCCAGGAAAGCCAGTGGAGCAGTGGAAGTCCTGAAAACCAGGAGTACTAAGAGCAGAAGCATATTCCAGCTTCAGGAGTCAAAAATGAGTTCAACCTTCCTGGCCTTCTTGGCCTTTGTATCCAAGTCCTCAGTGGATTGGATGATGCCCTCTCACACTGGAAGAAGTTATCTGCTTTACTGAGGTCACCAATTCAAGTGCTAATCTCTCTGGAAATACCCTCACAGGCAACCCCAGGAAAAATGTTTTGAAGCAGGTATCTGGGTATGCCATGTCTGTGTCCAGTGAAGGTGACATGAAATGAACCATCACAGTGAGTTATGAACATTTAACCTGTATTTATAATGTATCGTTCCTTTCCCCTCTTGAATATATTTATTTTTTATAAGTCATATTTATGCTCACTTAAGGTAGTATAAATGCAGAAAGGTATAAAGAATGTATTCGTTCAGGGATGCCTGGGTGGCTCAGTTGGTTCAGCGGCTGCCTTCAGCTCAGGTCATGATCCCAGCATCCTGGGATCGAGTCCCACATGGGGCTCCTTGCTCAGCAGGGAGCCTGCTTCTCCCTCTGCCTCTGCCTGCCACTCTGTCTGCCTTTGCTCGCTCTCTCTCTCTCCCTCTCTCTCTCTGACAAATAAATAAATAAAAATCTTAAAAAAAAAAAAAAGAATATATTCGTTCAGTCCTCTGGAGAGTAATACCAACAATGTTTAGCTCTATAGACTTGCCAGTCTATAAACCAATATTCATTCACTTAAAATATTTATTGATACTTTAGTTCGTGCCAAGCTATGTATCAGATATTTCACGTGCAATGGTAAGCAGTAACAGAAACTGCATGGCCATCACTAGATTACATTCTGTCGGAGGGAGACAGAAAATACTCACACAATCACCTAAAAATATACTTAAAGTTATGGTGAATGTTATGAAAAAGAAATAAACCTATGAGAAAAGTACAAATGAGAGTTTGCCTGGTGAACAAGAATAAATGTGCTGTGATCAGAAAGAAAAATAGGAGATAACTATTTGAAAGGGGAGAGAAAAAAGGTGTCAGGCTGAGGAAACAGCATGAGCAAAAGCCCCGGGGTAGAAGGGAATATGGTCAATGCCAGGAAAAGAAAAGGCCACTATCCATGGGACACATGGATCTGATGCAATCATGCATCAGAATTTTCCTGGAGGACTTGTTAAACACACGCTATCAGGCCTCCTCCCTCACCCCCAACGTTTCTGATACAGTAGGCTGGGGTGGGACCTGAGAATCTGCATTTCTAACCAGTTCCCAGGTAATTATGATGCTGGCGGTCTGAAGATCATAACTAGGAAACAACTGACCTCAAGAAAACATGGTCTGGCACAGGGCTTGGTAGGAGCCAGACCACGTAAAGCTTTAGAGGACATGTCAGGGAAGTTGTTATTTATTCTAAAAACAATAGTGGCACTAAAGCGGGATTTGGGAGCTCAGGGGTGACCTGTTGGGATACATGTTTTGATACCATCATTTGATACTAGCATGGCGCATGGATAAAAACCACTGGAATCAGTTAGGAGGCTATTGCGATAGTCTAGTAAGCGATGAAAGTAGTAGGATGATGGCACTGCCCTTTTCAGTCTCTTACTTTGGTGCCAAGGAAAACTTTCTGCACATCAGAATTACATAAATATTCACATGTTTCTAATTCTGGTAATTTTAATACTTTATTTTTATCTTTTGAATTTTGAATTATTTCTCGAAAGTGTGTGATGGAAATCTTACCTGTATATTTCTTTTCTCCTAACTGCGTAACCAGCTCTCAAATACTATGCATTTTCAAACTTCTATTTGAAAAGTCTAAAAGGTAATGTCAAATGCTGAATTGAACTTGTCACTTTGGATTTTTCTGTGTCCAACGGAATGTCCCTGTGCTTTCGGAAGCTTGACTTCGGAAGTCAAGAAAAGTTGACTTAATTCACAACCTGTGCGTTCCTTCACCTTTTTTTTTTTTTCTTTGTAGCCCAATTGAAGTACTAAAATTACTTCACTTTAAAAAAAGCCACCTAGAAAGTTGACCTAGATTGTAGTTACCCATCTGTTTAAAGAATTGTGCTGCATGGAATATTTTCTTTCTGTTCTGGTTATCTATTAGCAATTCAGAATGTATACAATGGGGTACAAAATTCTTTGTATTTTGAGTCTTGTTGCTTTTAGAGATTACTTTTCTTCTTTAGAATTCTTTTTTAATAACTATATAATAATAAAAGTTGACATATTTTTAAAGAATATTTCCTGTGTCATGGAGCAAATAAAGACATTTTAATTCAAAGGTATGCAAATAAAATGTTTTTAGCATTCCCTCAGAAAGTTGTATTTCATTCACAATTTTCTTTATTCCCACTTTAAAAAGTTTTATTTATTTATTCATTTATATTGTTGAGGTATATTTGACATGTAACATTATATTAGTTTCAGGTGCATAGCATAATGATTTTATATTTGTATATATTACAAAAGGAACATCATAATAAATCTAGTTAACACCCATTGCTGTACATAGTGGCAAGGTTCTCTTTCTTCTTAAGATGAGAACTTTTAAGATTATTATCTTAGAAACTATGAGATATGAAATACATTGTAAGCTATATAGTCACTGTGTTGCACACTATATCTGGACAACTTACTTATTTTATAACTGATAGTTTGACCTTTTGACCCTCTTCACCCCCTTTTGCCCATCCCCCCCTGCTTCTGGCAACCCAGCAATCTGTATATGATTTGTTTTTGTTGTTGTTGTTTTCAGATTTCCCCATACAAGTGAGCTCATAAAGTATTTGTCTTTATCCATCTAACTTATTTCACCTAGCAAAATGCCCTCAGGCTTCACCCAGGTTGTCACAAATGGCTAGATTTTATTCTTTTAATGACTGAATAATATCCCATTGTATGTATGTAATTGTGTCTGTGTCTGTATCTAATCTCACAGTTTCTTTGTCCAGTCATCATCCATGGTCCCTTAGGTCGTTTCTGTATCTTAGCTATTGTCAGTAATGCTGGGGTGAAAATGAAGTGATGGAGGAGTATTATCATTTTCCTCACACTAAATAATCAGAAGTGGAATTCCTGGGTCTTATGGTAGTTCTGTTTTTAAGTTTTTGAGGAGCCTCCATACTGCTTTCTTTGGTAACAGCACCAGTAACCGTTCACAAGGGTTCCCAGTTCTATACATCCTCGCCAACACTAGTTACCTCTTGTCTCTTTGACAGTAGCCATTCCGACAGGGGTGAAGTGATGATGATTTTCCTGATGGTTAGTGACATTGAACATCTTTAGACCATGTACCTGTTGGTCATCTATATGTCTTCTTCAGAAAAATGTCCACTCAGATCCAAAGATAGGATATTTAAAGTCACGCAATAATAATGAATATATATTTATATAAGATCGAAGAACAATGAATGTGCATAGAACAGAATGTAAATATCCACTCCTTTTGCCCTTTCCTTTCTTGATCGTATATGTTACTGGAAAGTTGTTCATTACTAGTATGTGGAGATCAGCACATATATTTTTTTCTTTTTTTTTTTAGATAATGGGATCAATGTGAATACATTTTTTTACACTCAGTAGTGGGTCTTGAGAATTTAGTATGTGAATTAGACTAAGTCTATCTCATTTTTTTTAAAGATTTTATTTATTTATTTGACAGAGAGAGAGAGATCACAAGTAGACAGAGAGGCAGGCAGAGAGAGAGGGAGAAGCAGGCTCCCCACTGAGCAGAGAGCCCGACGTGGGGCTCGGTCCCAGGACCCTGAGATCATGACCTGAGCCGAAGACAGAGGCTTAACCCACTGAGCCACCCAGGCGCCCCGGTCTATCTCATTTTTAATGGCCATATAATATTCCACATATCATACTTTAGCTAAATCTGTAAGACAATGTCGATGAGTTTTTGGTAGGTTTTTTTTTTTTTCCCCTTTCTCTATTACAGTGTTGGAGCAGATCGGCAAAGATGCTCCACTCAATTCCTGACTGCTCCCCTGAGTCTGCTCTTGCCTCTCAGATTTTCTTAACACAGTAGGCAGCTTGACCCTGTAGAGAACCTTACCAAGCCTGCACTCCCCACGTCGCTCAGAGTAAAGCCAAATCCAGACGACAGTCAACCCTTGCATTCTCTGGACTTCCATTCCTCTCTGAATCATCTCCTTTGCTTCTCCTCACTCTGCTGCATTCTTGACGCTCGTTGAACACTGTGAACATGTTCTAGTCTTAGCATCTTTATCTGTATCACATTCTTTGTCTGGAATGCTCAGTCATTCCATGTCTACATGGCTTGTTCTTTTCTTTTCTTTTCTTTTTTTTTTTTTTTTTAATGCGAGTTTTTCTCAAAAAGCATCACAGTGAGGCCTTACGAAAAGGCATCCTATCTAAAACTGCAACATAGGTCCACAAACATCTCAAACCTCAATCCCTATAGCATTATTCTCCTTAGCACTTACTCCATTATGTATTGTATGCAATATATGTGTCTTACTTATTAGTTTTGTTTATTGCCTGTTCCATCTGGGCAGGGCAAACATTTGTGTTTTGTATTTTCTTCTGTATCTCTTCTGTATTTTCAGCCATATCTGTATCTCTTAGAAGGATGCCTAATACTTAGTTTTTATCCAATAAATCTTTCATGCATGAATTTTGCTCACATGTGTGCATTTGTCTGTAAAATAGATCCCTAGGAGTGAAATTTTAATAGGAAATCTATAGGCGTTTTAATTTCTGATGGTCCTCCAGTGCTACATGAGCTACCTTTATTTTTTTAATCTTTTTAAAAATATTTTATTTATTTATTTGAAAGAGAGAGAATAAGATCACAAGCAGGGGGAGTGGCAGACGGAAAGAAGCAGGGTCCCAGCTGAGCAGGGAGCCTGATGCAGGGTTCAGTCCCAGGACCCTGGGATCATGACCCATCAGTTATCTTCATACCGATAGTTGTGCGACTGTCCGTTTTCTTGTCCTTATCAACAATGGATATTATCGATCACTTGAATGTCTACTTAATAAACATGAACTCTATTCATTGTTGTAATAAATTTTTATTACTTGTGAACAAAAGTATTTTCTCATATTTTTAACTCACTTCTCTCTGTTATATGAATTGCTTATTTCTTTATCAATTTTTTTTTTCTTTAGCAATAGTCGTATTTCATTTGATTATTTAGAACTGTTTACATCTTTGGGTATAACTTCTTCAGTCAGATGTCTCCTTTTAAAATACTTTCTCTCACAATAATATGTGATTTTACTTTTACCATGGATTCTGTCTTTGTGAAGAAATTTCTAATTTTTATCCTGGTATTTTTGTCTTTCATGGTTTCTAAATTGTATCCTCCTTAGGAAAATATCCTTAGCCCCAGTGATCTATTTTATTTTAATGTTTTTATACTTTTGTGTTTTACATTTAGCTCTTACATGTGCCTGGACTTTGTTGTTTGGGGAAGAATGGAGTATGAATGGTGTGACATGGCTTCTTTGCTAAAATTTTAAATAACTGAAAGATTATCTCAAAAGGTTATTTTCTGTTTTCCCTCAGTATGCCTAAGGGACATTAGTTCCAAGTGTTTTTTACAGAGAAATTGAGTATTCTGAGGCACTGATATTATACGTACTGTGGTAGAACAAAGACATTGCATTTTCTATAAAATTGAAAGAATTTTATTAAAATATATTCTCTCTTGCTAGATCTCATGCTTTTGACAGCTGAACAGACCTTCACAGAGCCAGGCTGGCCATTAGTACTTTGATTTTCACAATGCCTTTCTTTATTTAATAGGCCTGAAATATTGATTAACATTTACAGATTCAATTCCAAGCAGTTGCCAGAGGTTAGGGAGAGCCCAGAGTGAGCTGCTCAGGCCAGTCAAATTCGAAGGTGTAATGAAATTCCCCACCGTGCCTGTCAACTTATTCCGCGCACAGGTCATTTCCCACATGGTCTCTGGTGTTGAAAGAAGCCATTTCCACTTCAAATATTTCGTAGACAATGGGGGAAAATGATATGGCACTAATATTGTGTTCTTTACCCTGCTGTGGAGAATTGAATAGACGCCATTCTGTAGTAATGCTCTTTTAAAAGGAAGGCCCTCTCTGCCCAGAAGTGTTCATGGGGAACTCCAAGGACAGACGTGGCATTTCAGGTGGACCTTGCCTTTTTGTCAGTGTTTGTTTTCCTCCTCATTCCCGGTCACAGGCACTGGGGATTCATAGCTAACTAAATACAAAAGTCATGAACATTTACTTCAGTTTGTTGACCCTACATACTTCCTGACCCAGGCATGGGGGCGGGGCGTGGGGGGGGGACTGAGTTCCCACTTCTTACTTTCTAATCAATTGTATTTCAATTCCCACTTGCCGCTTTTAACAAAAGACCTTGGAAACAAATTCAGGACTTTATTTGGCCATTCTTAAGATCACTGTCATTTCCCAGACTTGTAAACAGCCTTGTCGATTTCTTCATTCTCAAGAAATTGTATAATTTAGGATTTTACTCTTCAGACCTTTTCTTATTCTTCTTTCCCTAAATGATATTAAAATATACACGTGATTAAATTGTATGCGCAGGTAGAAATCCTGGAACTCACACAGAGAGTGAGTGATTTAAGACATGAATCACAATTTGGGATATCTGTAAATTAAACAAGCAGAATTTCTACATAAGGAGTAGCTAATTAATGTCTTACTATTTACAACTGTATAAGATTATTTATTGAATGGGGAAGAGGTATTAATAAATAATTCATCAAGGGGTGCCTGGGTGACTCAGTGACTGGGGTTAAGTGTCTGCCTTCGGCTCAGGTCAGGATCTCGGGGTGCTGGGATCGCGCGCCATGTCAAGCTCTGTGCTCAGTGGGGAGCCTGCTTCACACTCTCCTTCTGTTTGTGCTCTCTCTCTCTTTCAAATAAATCAATAAAATCTTTTTTAAAATTAAAAAATATCCATCAAAATAAATGGGATTTGCTTTATCAGAAACAGTCTAAGAGGGCTGTTTGGTTCACTGTAGAGATTCTAAGTGACTTAATTATTTTTAAATGTGCATGCATACATTTGGGTCCCTCATCTGTTTTCTTAAAGTACTTACTTGGAAAGATTTGGAGCAGCTCTAAAATTGGTCTGTGCATCTTTTCTGTTGTTCACAACTTCTTACTTATTGCCAGACACTCTGTCAATGAATTTAATTATTTGGGTTTATTGTATTTTCGTGACTTTCTTAGACTTGGAGACTGGACTGGATTCTTAAACTTCGAGGTAACTTGTGTGCTTTCTGCTGCCATTGCTGATCCAAGGTGTTTGGATCTATCAGCCAAAGGTGTTCAAGTATCACTAGTTTTAGAGTTAAAAATTCAGTTCCTGGGGCCCTGGGTGGCTCAGTGGGTTAAGCCTCTGCCTTCAGCTCAGGTCATGATCTCAGGGTCCTGGGATCGAGATCTGCAGAGAGCCTGCTCCCCCCTCTCCCTCTCTGCCTGCCTCTCTGCCTACTTGTGATCTCTATCAAATAAATAAATAAAATCTTTAAATAAAAAAAAAATCAGTTTCAGTGATCCAGGCAAGTCAGAAAATCTAAGAGAGAGCTCCCGAAGACACAGCCTCACATAGGCAAAACTCAAAGAAACAACAAAAAGTACTTGCCCGAGAGGCATGACCTAAGTGTCACTAGTACTTGTAGTCCTTACGCATAAACTAACAGAGCCCAGTGCCAGCATTGGATTGGAAAGCAATGTAGAAAAGATGAAACTGTCAAGTATCTAAGAAAGAGGATATAATCCCAGAGTAGAGAAGAGGTAAGAGGAGACATTGGGAAGCCATGAGGCAAGTATATGTTAGATGCCAACCTCTTGAAATGTATATTCCTTTTGCAGAGGAAAAGACTCCTATTTCCCTGATGCCTACCACCAGTCTCGGCCAGCCTGTCTTATCACACTCCCTCCCCCCATAATGTTTAGCATGAAGGGTCTCTAGCTTCAAGCGGGGTGGCACTTTATAGGCACTTTTACATATACATATATATATATATATATATATATATATATAAAATTATGCCCCAGGTCAATATTGATTAAGCAAAGAAGGCTGGAAATATTTAATTTTCCTTTACAAGGAAGCAAAAAGTATCTTCTGATATAAAATCTCCCTAAGTGCTGATCTCTGAAAACTTTAGACTTCTTGTACCTACACATTCCTACCATCAAAAAAATTTTTAACACAAGAGAACAAGAAAATAAGCAAAACTACCAACCATCCTCAAATTATTCCTCTCTTCCGGCATTTCACCTGTGTGGCATTTGGACTTGCCTATAAAATAGTCAAGGGAATTTTAAATAGGTTGACATTATCAGAGCCCAAGTCAGCCCTGACTATAGTTATGCTAGGAGCACAAATCCTAACTGTTTTGCTGTAGGCACAGTTTTTAAGTAGGCTACATTGGACAATTAGGCATAGGTATACAAATCAAATATAATGAATGCAAATTAGTAGTGGTAAATCTATTTAGCCAAAAACAGAAGAAGGTTGAAGGGGTAGGGCATTTTTTGGTTATTTAAAATTTTTTTTTTCTTTGAGCTTTGTTTTGTCATTAAGTACTTTCAGAAGTAACTGAGCTCCCTTACCTCATGGGGTGGTGGTAGTAGCAGTAATGATGGTGTCGGGGGAAGTAGATTGCAAGATGTATAATCTTCTCTATACACTTAGTCACTACTTATTCCTGTGGCCCAGGGCAATTATCTTTCCCCTCCATACCTAAGTCTCTTCATGCCCATAATCATCAAAAGACAGAAATAGACAAAGGTCATGTTCTGGGAAGCAAGGAAGCACAGGGAAAATAAAAATACCACTAGAGATGCTATTAGGAAAAAAATGCCTGTCTTTAAACTTGATCAGCACTGCAGCACAGAAAGGTTTACCATTGTGAAATCATCCCTCTAGCACTGAGTCAGACGTAAGTGAGCAGATAAGGAGCGTTCCAAGTTGAAGGGAGTTGGTTTTGTGCGGTTGTTTTATTGTGATCCAAGAGACAATTTTAATACACATTGAAATAATAAACAAGTGTTTTAAAGAAACCTATTAAATGTCTCCTTTTGATCAGATTTTTACCTATTAATGTGAGCCAGACTTGCATTTTACAAGGATCTGTGGTAATATAAGTGTGGGCAACTTTGAATTGCAAACAGAAACATATTTCTGTAGGGCTCCTTGGAGCTTTCAATATACCCTCTCTCCAGAAGGGCAGACAACATAAAGAATTTCCAAAATTTATTGGATCATAGAACATTTCTTCCAACAAAACATCATTTCATGTTTCAAGGTACATTTTTGTTCTCCAGAACAAAGTTTAGAAAATTAGAAAATTTAAAGTTTAGAAGGATTCATTCAAAACAGCTATTCAGTTTCACCTATAGTTTCTGAGAAATTAGAAGTCAGAAGATACAAGACCTTGGGTGAAAACTGGAGAAAGTTTGTTTATTTTATTTTTTTATTTGTCTCCTTTGTCCTCACTTTCATCCTTATCTTTTTGGGGGGGAGAGGGGGTTAGATTCTTAAATTTTCTGTTGTTTTTGTTTAGCTAAAATAGTTTTTTAAATTATGCTTTATTAAGTTAAGAAAACATCATGGTGAATTTTGCATTGTTGTCGGAGTTTTAAGGTTAATACTGATCCTTCACTATTACAGAGACCTGAGGGGATTATTAATGGAAATCCAATGTGTATTACTGATCAACGATAATTCTAAATTGAAATCTGAAGACAAAAGTAAACATGTATCTTTTTCCCTGTTTCTCTCTCCCTCTCTCTCTCTTTTATTTTTTTTTAGTAAACCCATAGGTGATAAATAATAGGAAGAAACTGGATCGGTATAACTCCTGTAGTTCCATGTACTACTTCTATCCCACGACCCTATATATACATTTAGTATATAATAGACTTTGTTTAGAGTTAACTATATGTCAGTAAATATTTCTGTTTGACTTCCTCTTTGACACATGGGTAGAGGGTTTTAGGAAAAGTCCAGGGTATTAAGCCTCTCTACTCTTTTGTGCAGGATAAAAGGGAAAAATAACAAAATAGCAAAATCAAAGAGTAGTCTACTTGCATTCCATAAATACCTGTTTCACTGAATGCTGGAGCAAAAATAAATTGCTTTACTTCAATAAGAATCTCTCTTAACAAACAAAGGACTATTTGGTTGCCCATGGGAATCCCTTTTCATGCTCAAGGTAAAGCAAAATGCTGCCTTTTAGTTAGAAGACAGCTGTTCTAGGCTCAGCTGAGCTGAGCTAGGATGGGCGGGGCTGCTCTGGGCTGAGCAGTTCTGGGGGAGCCTGCTGAAGGCATGATGATTCTCTGCATCCATTTAGGTGTATGCACATTTGGTTGTTTTCTGTTTGTTTACAGTGCCTTTGTTTTATCAGAAAATTAGTACCATGCATAAAGGATCCATAGATACAAAGTATCTGTAGGCCCTTGACACAGTCATTTGAGAAACAAGGAATGCAAACGACATGATGGCTGAAGTGGCCCCAGACCATGCTGGTATCATCATAGGGATAGGCAGCAGCTGGGGTCTACACAGCTTCTTCCAAAAGCTGGGCAAGGACCCAGAGCTGACTATCAGAGGTCAAGTAGACATCTGTTGCTCAAAATCCAGCATGGCCCGGAAATAATATCGCCATTGTTAATTCGAGAATTACCAGTTGTTCTTGTTTTTCCTGTGGTTTCTAATCCAAGGATCACAGTAGAATTTTTCAAAGTCTAAAAGTTACTTAAGTTGGACAGGTGGCCAAATATGAGACTCAGGAGAGATAAAAATAAAAGTGACCAAATCCAGAAATAGTTTGAACAAAGCTTTGAAGGCTCCCAACTAATTGTTCCTCAAGCCGAAAGAGATGGCTCTAATAACATCCAAGTCATTTCCACTAGACAAAGAGCTGTTTCTAGTTTTGTTTTGTTTGAAGTCAAGATCACTTTTCAAAATGATGAATGAAAAGTAGCATCGGCTGTTTATATTTTTAAATAAAATGAGCATACCCAGAGCTCTTAATTCTTGATTTAACGTGTAAGTAATAAATCTAGGATAATAAGACATAACACACCTGCTGTGTTAGTCTATCAGTGACGCTGTGCACATTTAAACATCCCGTTGAGATAAAATGCAGTTCCTGGAGGGGAAGGGGTAAGAACACAGGGACTCTGAGACAAGTGGAGAGAGGAAAGTCTCAAAGGGCAAGACTAGCAGCTGGGGTACTAGGATAGGGTAGAGTGGTGGGTGTTGTGGTCTGTTCTGATCCGCACATAATTAGTCTCTCTAGTCTTTATGCCCATGTATTTCTTTAGTTATTTCAACTAGTCCTTCCATTCTTTTAAAAATACTTTCAGAGTTCTGAAACTCTTTTATATATAAATTGGATCTCTGTGTTTTATTTCTTGTGTCTCTCACATTTTCTCTTTATCCTTTTCCTGTGAGTTCTTGGTGAGTTTTTAAAGTTTATCATCTACATCCGCAATCATTTCCTCTATCTTTTTGTCTGTGGTGGTATCCCACCAACTTCTAGCTTGGCAGGCATGTTTGCCTTTTCTTCCAAATCTCAAATGTTTTTCTCTTTCACATAATAAAGTAGTTGAACTGATATATTTCCCAAGTTTACATCGAACTCATGTCTGACTTATTCTGTGTCTTCTGCTTCATCCAGTTTGTCTCTTTCAGGGAGCTGAATTCCTCTTGTTTAGCATGACGACCTCTGCTTTTTGACCCGTTTACCTTTTTATAGATGTGATGAATTTTACTGCCTTCTCATTTAGTGGGAAGCTTGGATGGGTCTAGATTTCTGTTCAATATAGTCAGATAATCAAGAAAAAACAAGTAAACAAAAGAGTTCTCTCTATTCTGTGCTCTCACTTCTTTTTTTTTTTTTTAAGATTTTATTTATTTATTTGAGAGAGAGACAGTGAGAGAGAGCATGAGCGAGGAGAAGGTCAGAGGGAGAAGCAGACTCCCCGTGGAGCTGGGAGCCCGATGCGGGACCCGATCCCAAGACTCCGGGATCATGACCTGAGCCGAAGGCAGTCGTCCAACCAACTGAGCCACCCAGGCGTCCTGTGCTCTCACTTCTGACCTTTGTGCTGAGTGTCCTCACCTGGCCTTGAGGGACAACCCCCCAGGTCCCCTGAATACAGCATCGTCACCACCCATACTAGGAGTCATGCCACTGGCTAGACTTTATGACTGTTGTCTGGTGGGGAAGGAAGGTTTCCAAGCCTTCCAGCAGTGCCTTCTTGCCGAGATTTTCTCTTCTCCTTGGCTTAGTGTCTCTTATCGTTCCTAAAGAGCAATGTTTGAAGGGCAGAGAGGATTTTGGCTTTCACGTCTCCTTGTTTCAGTTGACCTTATGTCCCTCTCATTACATCCCCGTCTCTGCTTCCTCTAGAAGGCACTTTACATTTCTGACATAGAGCATCCTTCTTCACCCCCACTTTTTCTCTGGGACTGTCAGCTGGGCAGTATGTTAGAGGCTTAAAAAAAAGGCTGGCTAATGCTGCCCAGAAGTACCTCATCCTTTGAAGTCAGATACCATCTCATTCCTGTTTTTCCTCTTTCATCTCTAATTGTTTATTTGTTATGGACTGAATGTTTCTGTCCCCACAAAATTTTTATGTTGAACCCCTACCCCTTATGTGATGGTACTTGGAAATGGGGCCTTTGGGAAGAAACTAGTTCTAGATGAGGTCATGGGGGCGGGGCCGTCATGATAGGATTAGTGTCCTTGTAAGAGGAGGTAGGAGAGAACTTGCTGTCTTTCTCCCTGTGATGTGAGGACACACCGGACGGCAGTCATCTGCCTCGAGGAAGAAAGCTCTCACCAAACCTGATCTGCTGGCGCTGTGATCTCCGATCTCCAGCTTCTACCACTATGAGAAAATGCAATTCCGATTTTTAATCTGCTGAATCTTTAGTATTTTGTTATGGCAGACTGAGCTAAGACATGCCCTTTTTTTTCTGTCTTCTTTTTCATTCACTTTATAAATATTTGTTAGCATCAAGTATGCTCCAAGCACTATTCTAGGTAATGAACTAAAGAGGAAAGAAAACAAAATTCTTGCCCTCATGGAAAGTAAATTATAGGGATATACAATTTATATATATACAATTTATATTGTATACAATTTATACAATTTATATATATAATATACATGCAATATATATGTATATTATATGCCACATGTACTACAGAAAAAACACAGCAAAGAAGGAAGATGGGAAAAGAGGGGTGTTGTACTTTTAGAGTCATCAAGACAAAGTGACCTTTGCACAGACAAATGAAAGAGAGGAAAGAATAAGAAGGAAGTTGTGTGAGTACCTAGAAAAAGAGTTTCCAAGGAGAGGGGAGAACAAGTTCAAAGGCCTAGTGATAGGAACATGCTTGGAGTTGAATGAAAGCCAGTAGTTGGAGATGAATTCAGACAGGTGGTTAGCACAAGTCTAACTTCCCTGCAGCATGGTAACAGTGTTGTTGAACCTCTGCTCAAAATCTTCAGTGGATTGCAGTTGTCTGAAGAATACATTTCAAATCATTTAATATAAATACAAAGTGTTGCTCAAACTGGACTTTCCAATATATTTAGCTTCACTTCTTCACCCTGATTAATTTTTCACATTCACCATTTTCCCAGACCAATCCCATGTAGTTCCCTAACTCTTGGTGGCTGTTACCGAGCTCTCTACCTACCAAAGCTGGATTGGTCCTTGAAGCTTCAGCTCAAAGGCTGTCTTCTACTGACACTTTCCTCCAGTGTCCCTGGGTACATTTAATTATTCATCCCTCTCTTCTTCCACAGCATTTGGATTATATTTATACTAGAAGATTTATCTAATTATGACCTCTACTTTAAATTAATATTTACATGGCTGCTTCTCTTGCTAAATTATAAGCTTTCTGGGCCAAGGACCATTATGCATCTAATATATTCATTTCATTGGTTGTTAAAAGAGAATTAACTCAGAACCAATTATTTCTGTAAACTTTGGAAAAGAAAATGGGCAATATTTATCCTAGATTATCTGAATATTTGTTTCCATAAGCAAAGATGTCTATAACCAGATGATATTTCAAGGTTCTTTTCATTGTTACAATGCTGCATTCTCACAGACCGTTTCAGAGGTGTGAAGTCTGACTGACTATAGATTTTTGCCTTTGATGGTCAGGGTGATTCACAGCGAATTGCATACTCGGAGTATCTGAGGTCCCACTGTAAATAAGCAGACTCTTCCTAGTCCTCTGTCTCCTAGAAGCCCCAATTTAAAAATCCATAACATAACAAATCATATGAAGTCCTCCTGCTACTCCATTTTTAAGTATTTTAAGAGAGTTATCCTCAGGAGTTAGCATCAGAATCACTGTAACTGTGGATAACCTCAAAGGAATGTTCTTTGCAGCTTCCAGGTAACTAAGGATGCCAATAGTTTAGAAAGACTGAAAATAATTGGCAAATCTAAAGAAGTGCTTAAGATACTGGAGGAAAGCTCTGCCCCTCTTTTAGAAGAATCCTTGCTTCCTGCCATTATCACTTCCACACCAGGTGTTCACCTGGAGTGAAGATGTTCGTACCCTATTTCATGCCTCTCTTAATATGGGGACAGATCTGACTTTGGAGTCTTTGGCAGTGAGAATAGCAAAAGCCAAAACCAAAATTCTTGACTTCAGACTTTGTCCTTGAAAGAACCATTACCTGAAAATCCATCTCAGTAATTCTCTGGAATAGGACATATGGGGAGCTGTCCCCTGTCTGTAAGTGGATTTTCAGGCAGGTGATGGTCATTAGAATTCTGTCCATGAGATTTGAGTTTGTGATCCTTCCTCCACTGTCATGTGACTCTAACTCAAATTTTGTTTGTGAATACAATTGAAGAACTATCCCTGTCTTGGAAAAAAAAAAATGAAATGATTTTGAAATGATTCCTATCAAGAATAGTCAACTGTAAAAGGAAAATGAAGCCACAAGAGATTGTTTCATCCCTCTGATTCTTCTGTACTCTCTTCCTCCAGTCTTTTTCCAGCACAAACACACGTACTCTCCCTGTTTCTCTCTCTCTCTCTCTCTCTCTCTCACACACACACACACACACACACACACACACAATCATGCACTTGGAATGACTGAGAGATGTCAAAAAAGTATATTGGAATTCCAACACTAGAAGAAAGAAATGTGCTGTCCCAGAGTTTTATTCAAAAAAATATTAGCTGTCTTTTATAGCAAAATTGAACAAACAGGCTGCTGACTATATATATATGTATATATATATATACATATGTGTATATATATATATGTATATATATGCAAAATATGCAAGAATAGTCTAATTAATATAAAAATGAAGAATTTACCTTTAAAAATTAATCATCTAAAGATGATCATTATAAACTTGAGAGTTTGATCTTTAATTTGGGACTTCACACAGAGGAGTCATATTCCTTTTTAAAAGCCTCTCATAATGTTTTATGCAGCCAGTATAAATTAATTTGAACTGTGCAGGGATAAAAATCATTGAAAATATTAAAAGGAACCAGCCATGAGGTAGGATGGTAGCATGAAAAGATGTCTGAACTGGAATCAGGCAGCCTGGGTTATAGCATTCATGATACTTATTAAGCTTTCTGGGCCTCAGTTTTCTTGAAAGGAAGTAGGTGAGTTAGATGCTGTCTACGATCATCTCAGCTCGGGAATTTTATTTGTTTTTTCTTAAAGATTTATTTATTTATTTCAGAGAGAGAACACAGGGAGGAGGGGGAGGGGGAGGAGGAGAGAGTCTTAAGCAGACCCCATGCTGAGGGTGAAGCCCGATGTGGGGCTCAGTCTCAGGACCCTGAGATCATGATCTGAGCCAAAACTAAGAGTCAGACACTTAACCGATAGCACCACCCAGGCACTCCTGGAATTTTATTTTTATGTTGTGGAGAGAATGGTGGAGAGAGAAATTATGAGAAGTGGAGAGAAAATTATGAGTGATAATCGTAAGGCAGTGGCTAGGCACCAAGTGGGAATTGTTAGAAATGCACATTCCCTGGCCCTGCCCCAGACTTAAAGACATAGACCCTGCGTGGAAGGGCCCCAAAATCTGAATTTTAAAAAGCACCCCTGGTGATTCTGACACTTGTTCCAGGTAAGAATTGCTGACCTAAGGAGCATGCTTCAGCTTCCAGAGCTCACACTGCTGATGTCAGAGGTGCTAGTTAAACCTGTAGTCATGCCAGGGTGAGAAAGGGACATCTAGGGTAGATGGCAGTGCCCCAGGACAAGGGACCTCCGGGCTAGAGTGCTGGGTTGAGTAAATGTTAGAGATCATTTATCAGTTGGTCTCATGTTTGCTTAATTCACAGTGTTCCCTGGTATTGGAAAAAACATTATTGTTTTAAATAGAGTATTAAATAAAAGATAAGTTGTCAAAATCCAGTCTAAGTATCGCATGCTGTCTTTGAGTTTGGTCCTCAAGCAGTTGTCACCATACATAATGACATCAAGTTATTAATTGTTTTTATTCATATAGTTTTAGGAATAACAGACCAATCTCATCCGGTTTTCACCTGGCTCTGGACTTAACCCGGGAAAGGAAGATTTAGCTGGATATTGACGGGGAGACGGTACTAACATTGCATAGGTCAGGTCACTCTGTTATTTTGAAGATTTGCCTCTTACGGTGTTGCAGGGGGCTTCTCAATGGTTGTTGGTGTGATCCAAGGGTGTTTACTGCCCCTTGGCAAGCTTCCCACTTTGGGAATGTGCACTTCCTATGTTTGTTGTGACTCAAGCGGAGTCCCTCCTTCATCAGCACTACCGTGGCCACAGAGACCCCTTTGATCTGTTGAAAACCTGTCTGTCCCTCCACCACGGTGGTCGTTTGGCAGCTCACAGAAGCTCCCGCCATGCCTGTCAGGGCCCACAGACCAGCAGGGTCTCATTAGCTTAGCCTCATGTTCTGCCACCTCACCTGGACTCCAGCCTCCAGCTCAGTCCCCGGGCCATGGTTTTGTTCTTCGTGTCTGATGATGTTGTCACTGGCACAGATTGAGTTCTGCAGGTGGAATGCAGCCCCCTACAGGAGTGTTGTTTAAACCTATGCCATTTTAATTTACTTTGGGACCAGCTGTCTGCACCTTAAATATGTCTTTCATATTTCATGTCACATCCGGTTACTCAGGGCGAAACATGCTAATGTTTAGTTGTTCTGGGATTACGAAAATAAAACCTAATATGGTCACCTCTTAGCTACAACAGCCAAACTTGATGAATGTACAGATAAGTGTGTTTCCCCTTCTCCTTGGAGAACCTGCTAATAGTAAGACAATTCAAATAAAGGGTTCTCTCTCTCTCTCTCTCTTTTTTGTTTTTTTTTTGAGGAAGGAAAACTGTAATATCTTCTGTGAGTTACATTTACCTCAAGGCATTTATCATAAAATGTACTTTGTTTCTGATGACATCCCTTGGACATTTGAGATGAGGAAGCAACCACATTGGGAAATTGTCACACAGTGTCACAAATTCTGTTGGCTTAAAACGGTTTTATCTTTTTTTTCTTCTCCTGACCAGAAAACTCTTGGTTCAATTCCATTTGAATGTCAACAATAAAAAAATTAAAACAGAGCAGAGGCTTCATAAGCAAATGTTCAAACTTCGGGGGAAAATAATCAAAGGATGAGTTATCCCTGTGTACTCACCTAAAGATACATAATACTGTTTGATGTGCACACACAATTTGATACGACCTTCTACAAAGCTAAAATGTTCAGAACAAGAAATCCATCATTTGAAATATTTAGCAAGAAAGTTTCATATCATTCTTTCCTTTGAAACTTTTCAGAACAATGCCATTCCTGGAAAATACAAAAATAGCACGGCTCACATTGTGGCAGAAATAGATGTTTAGGGATAGGTCTTCCCAAGATCTTTCATTTGTAATGGTAAAGGGAAGAAGAGAAGAGCTGTTTGTCTGATGTCCTAAAACAGGCTCCTAAATGTAATTTAAAGAAAATAAATATGGCAGCCTTAGGTCCTCAATCATTTCTAATGATCACTCTCATTTTAACACCGAGGAAACAGAGACACAGGTGGGCAACAAGTCACAGATGACCTTGTGATTTGGTTGCACCAGATGAAATAGAATCCCAAAGGCGTCTTCTCTCTGTGCTTCAGCTGCTGGCTTGTATGAGCTTTTTATTTTAGTTGTGTCTTGGCTATACATTTTTAAAGCATCTAATAGCATGCAACCCAGCAGGGTTTGAATGTGATTAGACCCAAGTGAAGCACCATTAAAAACTGGAGACATATTCGGATGACATGACATTTTGAAGGAGTGCCCAAAGTAGACCGCAGTGTGTTTGGCTTTGTGTTTGTACTTGTTTCTTTTATTCGTAAACTGATTACTTTTCAGAAGAAAATGTGCTTTCCTGAAACAGCTAATAGGATGCTCCATAAGTCACATGCTATTTTCAGGACCAGAGAAGAACAGCGTGTATTATAGATGAAGTGGAAAACATCATTGCTGAGTTTCTCAGCCTCTGTAAGCTCAGGTCAAGGCATCACCTTTGATTTGATTCCATTTTTATTAAGTTTTCTCTCTTTTTTCTTTGTTGACTACCATGCAGATTTCCTCTACCAACCAATTTTGATGCATTTGTTCATAATCTCTCATTGAACTTTAAGGATGTAATGGGCTAATCAACCCAAACCTTCTACTGCCTATGGGCCCAAGACTCGGTTCTATGATTTCAGTTCATCTGAAGTAAGTCAGTGCACCACTGTCGGTGCAAAAAGCCCCACACCAGCCCCAGCCACTGTTTGAAGTCTATTTTGAAACTCCCTATGTAGACTGTCTTGCTCAAATTCTGACATTCTGTGCTCTTGTAACATAAATAGAAATGGATGCACGAGCATGTTTTATACGTTTGATTTACATTTTACAGAATTTAATTAGTTGTGAAGTTTTGGGGGTTGCATCATTAAGGGAACTATTGACTAAACCATCTATAGTGTTATTTCAAAGTATTATATAAACAAACAAACAAACAAACCCAAAAACTTGCCCGTATCATGACCTGGCTTTAGATAATGTGCGTATTCCCTATTAGCCAAAGCATTACATTCAAAATTGTTACTCTGAAAGACATTTAGTAAGGGAAGTAGAGTGACAGAGTTGACTGTTATATTTCCTGTGAAGTTGCTGTAAAGGCACTGTGGTCGACTCAACTAAAACAAAATTGTAGATGAATAATATCAAAATACATATATAATTGATTGAATATGTTTGTGTGTGATTAGCGCTAAAATCGTAGCACGGAGATTATAATTATAGGAGGGCAACTAGAATTTGTTGGTGACCTTTTATGTCCCATCTGCCTCTAGGTTGCTTTCTTTTGGAGTTCTCATATCCAATACCCGCATTTTAGAGATATTGATAGTAGAGTCAAGAAAAATAATTCAATGTTGTATACCAGTTGTATACCACTACCGCATGCTGTTTCTCGTCATCTCTGTTGCAGATGAGCCTACTGGGATCCTTATTTTGAAACTTTCATTTATGAATTCTCTCATCCATGGCATTTCTAATTGGAGATTGTTGCTTCTGGAAACCAAATATTTCTATCATTTGTTTGATTCAAATAAATCAAAATGACCTCATTTTGACCACTCACATGAAGATCAAAAGCTTCATAATTTATGGTATAGCATCATGGGTATACGTGGTTCTAACCATGGAAGTTACAGAACCCAAAGGAAAATCTTCATATATTATGATGCTGGAGATCACGTTTTTCAGTGCTTTTAGCACATAGATTCTTCTTAGTAAGTGTAAAATGCTGCATATGTACAGAGAATTTGTCAGCTAAAAATGCTTGAGGCTTTAGTCTGCATTTCAACAGGATGTGTATGAGCAGATGTTTATTTCAACACTTCATCAGTTGAGCTATCACTGTATATTTGCCCAAAGAGTAAGAAGATAAGGGCTGAAATGGAAGAAGGGGTGAACAATGACAGACATGATGTTACACAGAAATGTTACTCAGATTTCAGAAAACAGAAGCAAGGGACAACTGAGTGTCTCAGTCAGGTAAGTGGCCAACCCCGATTTAGGCTCAGGTCATGATCTCAGGGTTCTGGGATGGAGCCCCACAGCCTTGAACTCTGTGCTGCATGGGGAGTCTGCTTGACGGTTATCTCTCTGCCCCTCCCCTGCTCACACACACACACACACTCTCTCTATCTGTCTCTCTCAAATAAATAAATCTTTTTAAAAAAAATACAGGTGAGGGAAGTTTATAAGAATGGGTAAAGGAATGAGTAGCAGTGCAATTTTTTCAGGTAGGTATTAATTCTCTTTGCGTTCCCCCTTTGAAGAGTTGCTTCTTTCCAAGAGTTCTTTCCAAAAAGAATGGAACACTGCTTTTAACTACCCTAGCAAGGACTAGGGTCACTCAGGCCCTCATTTTAAAATTCAGGAATACCAGGGTGCAAAAACATCTCTGATAGAAAGGGGAGATACAACTGACTTGGCAGAAGTAAAAGGAAATGAATTATTTAGAGTACCTGTATCATGCTGCTTATATGTTAAGTAGTTTCCTGCATGACAAGTCATTTGTATTTTTAACATTCTTAGATTTGGGTTTTCTTTTTTTTTTTAATTTAGATAGTCAAAATTCAGGAACTTTAAATAACTTAATACAGGTTCACAAAGCTAATAAGCAGCACATGTGGGACTCCAGGTGTGTGTAGCTCCTTATCCGGCTGCATCACGACACCTTCACAGATTATTTTAGGGCTGATCTTAGTTAGGAACAAGAAGCAGGAAACCATGTTATTCTTAAAGTAACATGCTCCATTGGTAGGGCAGATGGAAGGAAGCAGCGAAGTCTCAGTCAGAGGCGGTACTCTGAATACTTTTAACCAGCACAGGCTAATGTATCAGAAGAGATAGTAACTCTAGTGACTCTAGAGAGGTCCTAGTGCCTACCAGCTAAATAATTCCCCTCGGCTTGTACAGTTCTGTTTATTGTGCCTTATAATTTAATCTCTCTCGAGGGAGAGTACATCTCAGAGGGTCAAAATCGCATGCCATTCTCCTTTTCAGGAGCCTCCGATGATAAGATAACAGATGGCTTACATAATCCGTTTTCTCATTGTCTTATTTTTCTATTCACCCCTGCTTCAGTACACTTCTTTGATTTGTATTTCTTTTCTGGTCTCCATAAATATTGGTGTTTTTGGTATCTCCAACCTCTACCCTCCTCATTTTGTATTACCCTCCTCACTTTGGGGCCACCAGCTTTTCCTGGGGAAAGGTGACTTCCAACACTTCCAAATCTCGTTGCTGAAATCGATCATACCTGCTGCTCACACCATCGCTCCCACCACAGACCTGCTGCCCCTCCAGCGTGCATCACAACCCCTTGGTCATCCTTGACCCCTCTATTGCCCATGGATCCGTTTCCTGCCCTTCAGCAATTGCTCTTTTGTCTTTCTCTCTCAATGCCTACACCCAAAGCTCCATATCTACACTGTCCAAGCTTTGTGCAATCCTCGGTCATCACCAATGCGGATAGTTTCGAAGTTTCTTCATACATCCTCTTGTCTCCACTCTTGCTCAGCTCAGTCCGTCTCCCACATGGCTCCAGCAGAGCTTTCTTTGAAAGCACAAAAACAAATAGGTGCCATCCTGCTCTTCTTCCCACTTTTCTTAGCATTCACCATGACTACCCAGGGGTGACTTTATTCAGGTCAGCTCCTTTCAATTCAGTGTGAGAAAAATTAGCTATAACGTGAAAAGCCACAGGTAATATTTCTGAATGGGCAAGGGAATCAAAATAGTCTAAAAGCATTTGTCAGGTAAAATGCACCATAGCAATAGCACAAAGAAAACTTCTTTCCTACAGAAGAAATTTGTGAAGCTGGGGTTAAAAAAAAAAAAAAAAGGGAGCCTATTGCAGTGGTGAATTGGAATTCTAGGTTAAAAATGTGTGTGTGTGTGTGTGTGTGTATCAAGGCAGCACCTCCTAAATTAAACTTAATTGAACTAGATTAAACTGAATTAGAATTGATTAGGCCAAGCCTGACATCATTATGATTTTAATAATAATTAATAATGTTTATTGAACACCTAGTTGACATAGGGTAAGACACAATTCCTTCCCCTGAGTTTATAATACAAATTAGAAAGGGGGACTAAGAGTCTGCTAAAAAGGTAAGAGGAGAAAGAAGCCTCAGGGAAATGAGTTCTAATAGCTCTGACTCCATTAGGAGAATAGCTTTATTTTATAATGGAAGTGAGTAACTGCAAAGAATGTTGAATTCTTTCTGATTATTTAAGGGACCGATAAGGCCCTGGAACTTTACCTTACAAAAGTAGTTACTGATGAGATAGTCAGGTTTGGTGGTAAAGGAAAAATTAGATGACTAAGATACAAGGTATAATGAACCATTTCATTTGGTGGAGAATAAAAGCTCAATAAATAGTAATAGTACTGTATAATAGTACTTACACATATACAAACATTATATATATGTACACACACACACATGCACACGCACACAGAGAAATTTCCCATCATTCCTTGTCCCCATGCACAGCCTCCTCTCCCATTATCAGTACCCCCCAGGTGGTATGTTGGTCAGAACTGACGAAGTGGCACACACACATCGTGATCATCCAAAGTCCGTAGTTTACACTACAGATCACTCTTGGTGTTGTATGTTCATAGATTCTTTTTATTCTAGTTCGAATCTGAGTAAAGTCAAGTTAATTATTTTTTGTTTTCAGCTTTTAATACTAACTTTCGTGATTTCTTTTTATTTTTCAAATAGTCATTCATTTGAAGCATGATTAAAAAACAAGTTGAGGGCGCCTGGGTGGCTCAGTGGGATAAAGCCTCTGCCTTCAGCTCGGGTCATGATCTCAGGGTCTTGGGATCGAGCCCCACATTGGGCTCTCTGCTCGGCGGGGAGCCTGCTTCCTCCTCTCTCTCTGCCTGCTTCTCTGCCTGCTTGTGATCTCTAGTAAGTAAATAAAATCTTGAAAAAACAAAAAGTTGAATTATTTTCTTTTGACTTCTTATGATTGCTTTAAGACACATATTTCCAAAGAATAGGTGTAAGAATGTCTTAACGATGACAGAAATTTGAAATAAGTCACTTTTTGGAATGCTACATTGAGAAATTAAGTTTATTTTCCCTTAATATATAGTCAGAACTTTCGTGATAAACACAAGCATCCCAGAAATTGAAATTTTCCAGTTGCTGATATCTACCTCTTTCTTAAGGATCTGTTTTGTCGCTAGTAAAGGCTGACACTCTCTTTAACTTGATCTCCCTTCTCTCTTGAGTCATATTGGAGAGATACACCCTGACTTTCTCCAGCTTTGGCTGATGATCTTTGAGCTATCCCTTAGGGAAGATGTCAGCAATTTATCCATTGCTAGTGTCAATCATTGATTTAAGTAGAATATATTTTTCTCTTATAAAAGGAAGCCTGCATGAAATATATAATGTCCATAGCTTATAGGCCACATCTCTGGTCAAGCAAGTACACTTTCCCCTCCTTCCTCAACCGTAAAGATGTTTGTCCCACCCCCAAGACGATTCTTAAGGACTCAGAAAAAATATTTACGAATTTAGGCTGATAAGCAAAAAACATGCATTCCTTCCTGACAAACAAGTCATGATTTCTCAGAATAGGGAGATACTGTGTATGTCAGAAATAGGATGGACCAATCACAATTGTATGAAATCAGGTATGTAAGTCATGAATTTAGGACTCTGTTTCCCCTCAATGGTATGAAGATCATAACTTTTTTGAGAATTAAAAGTAAATTCCAAAAGGTAACACAGGAGAACATTTAGATGGTTTTGGATTTGGCAAGGACTTTTTAGGTACAACACCAAAACCACACTTTACTAAAACAAACAAACAAACAAACAAAAAATATATATATCAGTTGAATTTCAATAAGATTAAGAACAACTACTTGGTGAAAGATACTGTTAAGAGAATAAAAGCACAAGCCACAGACTGAGAGAATATAGTTGAATAACGTATGTATGAAAAATGACTTGTTTCCAAAATATACAAAGAATTCTTACACCTCAGCAGTAAGAAAACAACACAATTAAAAACAGGCAAAAGATCTGAACTCAAAAAGATAGACAAATACGAAATAAGCATGTGAAAAGGTGCTCAAGGGCGCCTGGGTGACTCACCTGATTAAGTGAATGACTTCAGCTCAGGTCTTGGTCCCAGAGTTCTGGTATTGGGTCCCACATCGGGCTCCCTGCCTGGCTGGGAGTCTGCTTCTCCCTCTGACACTCCTCCTTCTCATGCTCTCTTGCTCTCTCTCATTCTCTCTCTCGCAAATAAATAAATTAAAAAAAAAAAAAAAGAAAGAAAGAAAAGGTGCTCAACATTATATGTCATTAAGGATTGCAAACTAAAACAAGGAGATATCACAACACACCTAATAAATGGCAAAAGCCTAAAACACTCACAATGTCAAATGCCAGAGAGAATGTGGACCAACAAGGACTCTCATTCTGTGCTGGTGGGAAAACCTGTTGGTAGAGCCATTTTGGAAAACTGAATGGCAGTTTTTAGCAATTATGCTCCTCGTTATTTACCTAAATAAGTTGAAAATGTGTGTGCATAGAAAAACCTGCACATGAATATTTGGAACAGCTTTATTCAGAACTGCTGAAACTTGGGAACAGTCTAGATATCCTTTAATAGGTAAATGGAGGGCACCTGGGTGGCTCAGTGGGTTAAGCCGCTGCCTTCGGCTCAGGTCATGATCTCAGGGTCCTGGGATCGAGTCCCGCATCGGGCTCTCTGCTCAGCGGGGAGCCTGCTTCCTCCTCTCTCTCTCTGCCTGCCTCTGCCTACTTGTGATCTCTCTCTGTCAAATAAATAAATAAAATCTTAAAAAAAAAAAAATAGGTAAATGGATAAAAAAAATTGTAGTACATGCATCATGCATATAATGGAATATTATTCAGTGGTAACAAGAAATAAGCTACTCACACACACACACACACACACAGGACATGGAAGAAGCTTAAACACATGTTGCTAAGTGAAAGAAGCCAGTCTGAAATGGCTATTTATTGTATGAGTCCAACTATATGACGTTTTTGAAAAGGCAAAAGTGTAGAGACTATAAAAAGAGTAGTGTTTGCCAGGATTTCAGGGGGAAGGATGAATTAGTGGAGCACAGGGGATTTTTAGGGCAATAAAAATATTCTGTTAGATACTCTAACAGTGGATACATGACAGTATGTATTTGGCAAAACTGATAGAACTGCACTATACAGTGAACTCAAATGTAACTGGTCTTTAGTTAATAATGAATCCATATTGGTTCACCAGTTGTAACAAATGTACCACAGGAATTCAAGATGTTAGTAATAGTGAAAGCTCAAGGTATGGAGGAAAAGGAATATATGGGAACTCTCTATACTTTCTGCTCAATTTTTGTATTAACTTAAAATTGATCTAAAAATAGTCTATTAAAAATAATGACTTGAGGGTACCTGGGTGGTTCAGTGGGTTAAAGCCTCTGCCTTCGGCTCAGGTCATGATCTCTGGGTCCTAGGATTGAGTCCCGCATCAGGCTCTCTGCTCAGCGGGGAGCCTGCTTCCCCCTTTCTCTCTGTCTGCCTACTTGTGATCTCTGTCTGTCAAATAAATAAATAAATAAATAAATAAATATTTTAAAAAATAATTACTTCATCTCATGGAGAATTCTAACCTTACCATGTCCAGTATTCCCAGGCATCCCTACACCATCTCTATATCTGGCAGTCCTCAAGCACAGTAAATGGATGTAGGGAAGGGTAGATGTTCTCTGACAGAAACCTTTTGTGATTTAGTCTGACAGAGGGCTTATTTTTATTAGAACTGGCTTCTTTTGTTCCTTTGTTGTTTCTTTTTTAATTTTTTTTTTTTTTTTTTTTTGCAAACAGCAAGATTACATTTAATCTGTTGAAACAGGCACTTGTCTCTTCTTTTTACCTGATGTCAAAGTACTCAAGGTACATGCTATTATCATCTTTTATTTAGGTTAGGGTAGTTTGCTTTGAGCTCCTAAAGTGGGTTCAGTACTGTGATTGGAACTGATGGATGAGTGACCAATAAAACAACTAAGCTGCTCAATAGGTCCAGTGTCCAACACTGTCGCAAAGAACCAGGTTAACTGGAAAAAAATCAGTTGGCTTATTGCCATCTTCCTCTGAGCCTTGCTCTCCAGGCATTTTATTTGAATTACAAAAGACAAAGATTGATGGAAAGATCTGGTAACACAAAGACCCTGAGACCCTCATAAGGCTGTCTCTTACAGTGAAATAAGTAATAAGGAAAGTGGAATACAAATAAACTTTAAAATTGCACTGACTTAATAACCCCGAAGTCTTTTTCTTACTCATGTAAGAGTCTTATTCTTGGTATGTGTTGGGGAATGAGTTCCAAGATCCACAGTCATTCAAGGACAAAATGTGATGAAGATTTTTCTCATCTTCTGAGTAGCTTTTATGTCACCTTGTGAGTTGCTATCCACCTAAAGGAAGACAAAAGAGAAAAAAGTAGCACGTGGGGGATGTTTGGGGACAGATGTGTATTACCTCTCCCCACATTCCATTGGTCAGAATTGACTCACATGGGCATATCTATGTACAAGGGAGTCTGGGAAGCATGGAGAAAAAGGAAGTAGTTGTGTTGATATAAAAATAGGTATAGATATAGTTACAGATACGGATATAGATACAGAGATCTCACAAGTGCATACATCTTATCCCTTATATACATTAATTAACATTTGTGGTAAGAAGACAGGAATGGAATAGAACTGGAGGTGAATAAAATTTAATTAATGAAACAAGAGTGAATCTTTCCATGACAACATGTCATGTCTTGAAGAATATGATTAGCATACCTCTCTGTAGCTGAGATAAAAATATATATATAAAAGAAAAGTGAAAGTTAGGGTAATCCTACTAAAAATGGATGGATTTCTTCCTCAACTTGTTGAGGAAAGACATCATAAGATTCTTTCTATTATTTTAAGTTCTGTCAAATTTTTTCTTTCCCAGGAGAGCTAATTTCTCACTGCAGTCTTGAGTCATGACAGATAATTAGGAAATCTGGTCAGGCTTTTGCGGTACCATATTTCTGCAATTTTTATATTGTTATAAAATAGCTTCAGGGAAGACACACATACAAAAAAAAAGGATAATCAGGGTGAGAGTGCATTAGCCTAAAGTATAATTTTATTGTTTTCCATCTGTTGTAATTATGAAAATAAACTCTTTTGTACTCTGATCAGCAGGATAAGTCATCAGAAAGACGCTCATGTCTTACAACGTGTCTTGTTAAATGTTATAAATAAGAGCATCTTATCTGTATGAATTTTTTTTTCCTTTTTCCCTTAGGAGCAGAACCATTGCAATCTTCCCATTAGAGGAGTCATTTTTCCCCCCAAACCAACTTGGCTTGAGGGAATAGTATTTGTTTCAACCAATCATTACTGCATATAGGATTCAGATTTGCATTTGCACGTATTTCCAAGGTGACTAAAAAAGTACCATTTTAAGAAAAGAACAATTTAAATATCATAGTTGGGGAGATGTGTTTTCTCTCTACATATTGAGTAAGAATAACGTATGTGCTTTATATTGAAAGGGTCATAGTACTCAGTGAGCATCCTTCAACTGAATTTTACAGTGACAGACTGAGTCAAGAAAAATAGGCTGTATTCTTCCTCTTTCTCACACTCATATTGTCTAAGCTACTGGAAGGTTTTGGGTTTGTTTTTTGTTTTTTTTTTTTAAAGATTTATTTATTTACTTGAGAGAGCACGTGCACAAGAGTGACAGCAGGGGGAACAGACATAGAGAGTGTGAAGCAGACTCATTGCTGAGCTGAGAGCAGGACACAAGGCTTGATCCCATGACCCCAACGTCATGACCAGAGCCAAAATCAAGTTGGATGCTCAACTGACCAAACCACCCAGGCACCCCTTAAAAGCATGTGCTGATTATTTCAGAATAGTAAGAAATAATTGCATTGCATGACACAGGATGTGCATTATCAACTGCCTTAACTCAATGTTTATCATTTTCAACTTAAGGGACCTAACTTTGACACTGATGAAGGAAAAAAGAAAAAGTAAAGTTTTCCCTACAGTATCATTTATCTCTTTTCCTAAAAAAAAAAAAAAAAAAGAAAAGAAAAGAAAAATTAATGGCTATTCATTGACTCCTATTGTATTATAGAATCAATTTTTTAGAGTATTTTTAGATTTACCACAAAATTGATCAGAAGTTAAAGAGATTTCTCCTATACCCTGTGCCCCCACACATGCATAGCCACCACCATTATGATCATACCCATTAGAGTGATACATTTGTTACAACTAATGAACCTATAAAGACACATCATCATCACCCAGAGTCCACAGTTTACACTAGGGTTCACTCTTGGTGTTGTAAGCATTCTGTGAATTGACAAATAAAGAATGACATGTATACAACATATCACGTCATACACAGTATTCCATTGCCCTAAAACTGCTGGGTGCCCCCACCTAGTCATCATCTGCCCTCTAAGCCCTGGCAACCACTGATCTTTTCACTGTTCAGTTTTGACTAGCATGTCATACAGTTGGAATCATGCAATGTGTAGCCTTTCGAATTGGCTTCCTTTGCTTAGCGTTGTGCGCTTAAGTGTCCTCCTTGTCTCTGGCTAGACAGCTCTTTGTCTTTAGAACTGAATAATATCCCGCTGCTTAGATGACCACAGTTTATTTACCCCTTTATCTACTGAAGGACATCTAGGTTACTTCCAAGCTTTGTGAGTTACAAATACAGGTGCTATAAATACTTGTGTGTATACAATATATATTTTTTAAAATGTAATTGCAGTATAGTTAACATACAGTGTTTTATTAGTTTCAGATGTACAGTATAGTGATTCAGCAAGTCTGTATGTTACTCAGTGCTCTTTAAGATAAATATACACTTACTCCCCTTCACCTATATCACCCATTCTCCACCTACCTCCCCTCTGGTAACCATCTATAGTTAATAGTCTGTTTTTTGGTTGCTCTTTTTCTTGTCTTTATTTGTTTTGTCTCTTGAATTCCACATAGAAGTTAAAATCATATTGTATTTGTCATTCTCTGACTGATATATTTTGCTTAGCATTATACTCTCTAGATTTGTCCACATTGCTGCAAATGGCTAGATTTCATTATTTTTTATGGCTGAGTAATATTCCACTGTGTGTGTGTGTGTGTGTGTGTGTGTGTGTGTGCGTGCGTGCGCACGCGCGCATGATGTTTTCTTTATCTGTCCATCTATCAGTGGCTCCTTGGGCTGCTTTGTAATTTGGCTAATGAAAATAATGCTGCAGTAGAATATGTTGATGCAGATATCTTTTCAAATTAGGGTAAATACTTAGGGTAAATACTTGGCATTGGGATTACTGGATCATATGGTAGTTCTATTTTTAACATTTATGGAAATTCCATACTATTTTCCACCATGAATGCACCAGTTTTCATTCCCACCAGCAGTGCATGAGGGTTCCTTTTTCTCATCTCTCCTTTTTCAGTCATCACCAACATTTGTTGTTTCTTGTGTTTTGGACTTTAATCATTCTGAGGTGTGAAGTGATACCTCATTGTGGTTTTGACTTGCATTTCCCTGATGATCTCTTCATGTGTCTGTTGGCCATCTGCATTTCTTCTTTGGAGAAATATCTGTTCATGTCTTCTGATTATTTTTTTTTAAAGATTTTATTTATTTATTTGACAGAGAGAGATCACAAGTAGGCAGAGAGGCAGGCAGAGAGAGAGAGGAGGAAGCAGGCTCCCCGCTGAGCAGAGAGCCCGATGCGGGACTCGATCCCAGGACCCTGAGATCATGACCTGAGCCGAAGGCAGCGGCTTAACCCACTGAGCCACCCAGGCGCCCCGTCTTCTGATTATTTTTAACTGGATTATTTGGTGGTTTTGATTTTTGTTTGTTTATTTGTTTGTTTTGGTGTTCAGTTACATAAGTTATTTATATATTTTGGACACTAACTGTTTAATGGATATGTCATTTGCCAATAACTTCTCCCATTCTGTAGTTTGTCTTTTAGTTTTGTTGATGTTTCCTTTGCTGTGCAGAGCTTTTTTTATTTTGATCTAGTCCCAGTAGTTTATTTTTGCTTTTATTTCCCTTGCCTCAGGAGACATATCTAGAAGAATCTTGCTGTGACCAATGTCCAGGAAATGAATGCTTTTGCTCTCTTCTAGGATTTTTATCGTTTCAGGTCTCACATTTTGGTTCTTCAGTCATCTTGAGCTGATTTTTGTGTATGGTGTAAGAAAGTAGTCCAGTTTCATTCTTTTGCATGTAGCTGTCCAGTTTTCCTAGCACCATTTGTTGAAGAGACTGTCTTTTTTTCCATTGCATAGTTTTGCCTCCTTTATCAAAGATTAATTGACCATAAAAGTAGGTTTATGTCTGAGCTCTCTATTGCATTGACCTGTGTGTCTGTTTTTGTGCCAACTCTATACTGTTTTGACTACAACTGCTTTGTAATGTAACTTGAAATCTGGAATTGTGATACCTCCAGTTTTGTCTTTCTTTTCCTTGATTGCTTTGGCTATTCACTGTCTTTAGTGGTCCCATGCAAATCTTTGGATTGTTTGCTCCAGTTCTGTGGGAAAATGCTGCTGGTATTTGGGTAGGGACTGCTTTAAATCTGTAGATTGGTTGGAGTAGTATGAACATTTTAACAATATTTGTTCTTCTAACTCATGACCATGGAATGTCTTTCCATTTGTTTATATCATCGTCAATTTCTTCCGTCAATATTTTATAGTTTTAAAACACAGGTCTTTCACTTCCTTGGTTAAATATATTCCTAGCTAATTTATCACTTTTGGTGCAGTTTTAAATGGGATCATTTCCCTAATTTCTCTTTCTGCCATTTCATTATTAGTACATAAAAATGCAATGAATTTCTGTACGTTGATTTCATATCCTGAGACGTTATTGATTTCTTCTTAATTCTAGTAGGGTTTTTTTGTTTGTTTGTTTGTTTGGTTGGTTGGTTGGTTTGTTGTTGTTGTTGTTGTTTTTCTGGAGTATTTAGGGTGTTCTAGATATAGTATCATGTCATCTGCACTATACAATTAGGATGATTTTTATTTCTTTTTGTTGCCTGAATTCTCTTGCTAAGATTTCCCATACTATGTTGCATTAGAGTGGTGAGAGTGGACATCTTTGTCCTTTTTATGACTATGGGAAATGCTTTTAGTTTTTTACCACCTACAACATTTTTTTTTAATTATTATTGATGGGATAAGAAGGGAATTAAAAAAAAACAGATTTTTAGATTTTTGAAAGACTCCAGAAATCATATGGACAGGTGAGTCTCTCAAATCTAATTTTTGGGAGTCTCTTGAGAAAATTCTTGTAATAGAGATTCTTTGAACTACTGAACAAAAATATGCAGGGAGAAGGCCCCAGAAATTATATTTCGAACAAGTTTCTTAAATATCTCTAGTCATCAGGCAGATTTGGGAACTTCTGATCTAGGTAATTCAATTTCAGGAACACAAGGTCCATATTGCTTAGGTCATACAAGTAGGCAGTTGCGGAGTCAGGACAAAAGTAGAAAAGTGTTCTTGTTTTTACCTCATATGATTATCTTAATGAAAAACAAATGAGCATTGTCTTTTCCCCATTACCCATGATAAATATTTTTTGACATTACAGGAATCCGTGATGCACTTTCCCTACCTTAACATTATGTGGAAACCAAACAAAGTGGTGAATATGGATACTTAAATCAGGGAACTTTGAATAGACTCAGTCTGTCACAGAATACACTTTTGTGACTTTTCTTCCTTGGGATCTCTTAGTTGATCCATGAAGAAGGTTGCATGAATTCTTTGATTTTCAATATTAATCGGTTTGGGGTATTTGAGCAGGGGTGCCATTTGCAATTCTCTAAAGACCCTCGCATGAGTTAGATTTGCAGGGGATTATAGATTGAGGAGAAGGACCACAAAGAAGCCAATTCATAGTCTCGGGGAGTGGTAATGAAGGTGCTTTTAATATTTTTGTTGATTTCGATTTTTCTGAGAAGAAGACAGCTAGTACCTTACTGTTACATCTGTGCTCTTTTTCCTAAATTCTCAGAATCCATTATAGTTCATTCTCATGATTTCAGCAGACTCCTGTGATATATACTAAATGTGATTTCTAAATTTTTTATTATAATAGTCTATGTACTGTCTACAACTTTATAACCATGGGATCACCTTTAGAAAATAAAGGAATGATTAAAGGAACCTCCCATATTAAACCATTCTATATAAGGTCTCCAAAAACAGAGAGGAAGCTATCAGTTTCTCTCGCCTGGGGCCCCTCAAGGAGGGGACGACTAAGGGCAATCACATGCATGAAATGACAGTAATCACTTTGTGACCAAAGTGAGTATAAGAGATAAACAATTCCAAACGGAGAAAATCCACTTAAAAATATCTAAAATAGAATCAATCTTCAGATTCTTCAAAGGGGAAAACAATTTGATAAACAGTTTACATGACAGGTTTCATATCCAGTTTGGAGGAAGAAATCTTTCAAATACTTCTGGTTGGGTAGGGATAAATGGATATATTTTTAAATCCATGTTGAAGATGATTTGTATTTGTAGATGAGGAAGAGGAAGGGAAGACTATATGATGGCAGAATAATGATATGGGCAAAAGGAATCAGCTAGAATACCTCAAGTACCTTTAGAGAACTGGCAGGTGCATAGAGATAAAATTCTAAAGACAGGACAGAAATAGCTTGAAGCTCACTAAAAAGTACAGAAATTTATTTATTTATTTATTATTTATTTATTTATTTTTGCAGGGGTAGATAATAACAATCACTAAAGGTCCTTTAGTTGGGGTGTGGCATGGACAGAACTGTAGTTTGGGAAGATTATCTGCAATAGGGTATAGGAAGTATGGCATGATAACAGAACATTCACAATAACTTCCAGTCACCGTGTGATAATACCATAAACCATGTGGTTTACAATTCCAAGGAATGTAAAGGGCAGACCTATTAATGAGCTGCAGTAACCTAGTGCTTTTGCTTTAAATTAGAATGCATATATCTTCATGTTTCTCTCTGTTGGTTAGAATTAACTTCGGGATTGCCTGACTGCCTCTTCTCCCTGCTCTACTGTGATCACTATTTCTAGAGGTGTTCTAACCCTGGTTCATGCCTAATGTCTTTCTGGAGCTTTTCTATTTCCATTCTCCCCAGAAGGCAAAAAATACTCATTTGATTTCCTCACCTTTTAAAATAAAGCTGCTGCTGTTCATTTTATTGTATAATTAAAATTCATTATGCTTTAGAAAATGAAGCGGAAAATATTAAATAACTTTTAACTTTTTTCATGCTCTCCATACCCAGAGTCAACCACCATAAACAAATTTATGCCTTTTAAACAATATTTACCTCATCAATAATATTTGGTTCATTACAAGTTTGGGAATATACCATGCATAAAACCTGTATCCTATCTTTTTATCTTTTTTTTTAAAGATTTTATTTATTTATTTGACAGAGATCACAAGTAGGCAGAGGCCGGCAGAGAGAAAGAGGAAGCAGGCTCCCCGCTGAGCAGAGAGCCTGATGCGGGGTCTGATCCCAGGACCCTGGGATCATGACCTGAGCCGAAGGCAGAGGCTTAACCCCTGAGCCACCCAGGCACCCCCTGTCTTTTTATCTTATCCATGAACATGTTTTAGTCCACATGGATTCTTACTGGTGAGATGATCTCTCTTATTATATTAGAACTGTCCACCTCAAAGTGGGGTCTCCAGGCTGGCAGCATTACTGTTATCTAGAAATTTGTTTGAAATGAAAAATCTGAAAACTACTATATTAGTCTTATCAGGTGTCTCTGTTCTAACAAGGACCAGAGCAGAATTGCTGCTTTCTTTACTTTGTCATTCTAGTGTGACCTCCCGCTGGATTGCGAAAGGAAGATGTTAGACAGCTGTCAAGAAGGTGGGTTTTTTTTTCCTTATTTTTGTTGGTTTCACAGCACCTCACCCAAGAGAAGACACGTGGTCAATTGGGTCAACCTTTCTGGTCCATTTGTACTGATTCCCAAACTCCAACGGATCCATGATAGTTTAGTTTTCTGATTTTAGCAGACTCCTAATGGACAACTGACTAAAAGTATATAATAAATAAATTTTGTGTTTATTAAATTTTGTTATAAAAATCCATGTTTTAGCTTATAAATTCTCATGGACTTTTGAATAGGCATATTTGGGAGAACTCCTAGGATCTCATTTACCAGCACTGAGTCATTCAAAACTGCCCGGTTCGGGGTCTGTGCACGACTTCTGGAACTTCGTGTAAATGATGCCTCTGGGAGTATACAATACGAGGGGCGCCAGCTCCTGTGTCTAGGCAAGAAAGATGGGCTGTAGCAAGAAATCCATGGCAAGTCTCTAACTAATTTCCTTAAAGTAGTGACTGATGTTTATCTGTGATAATCTCTTTCTCCATTTCAAACTGGGTGTTTATTTGTGGTAAGAGCTTAAATAAGAAGCTTCTTCATAAAAAATAATAATAATAAAATAAAAAAGAAGCTTCTTCATACAGATTTCTTCCATTGATTTAGGCAAATACGCTTACTACCATAAGAATGGCTGCCATTTTATTTTGCATCACTTGCACAGGAGTGCAGTTGCTGAATGAAATGATTGAATGGAGGGTCATTTAGACATTTTAGAAACAACCACCTAAAATAATCCTTTCCTTTGGAGTCATGCTGAAATAGTTCGTCTTTCAAGTCTTCCTACTGAAAATTAAGTAACTTGAGAAATGTATGCTGAATGGCCTGGCTAAAGTTTCGTGTGTGTGTGTGTGTGTGTGTGTGTTTATTTACATGATCTAGTCCACATTCTCATATGCACTAGCATCTCGCCAGTGCTTCCATGTGGACGTTTCCAGGTGAAGTCTATATGGCATGGCAAAGCAGCCCAATGTTTATCTTCCATAATATCAACACAGTTTCTTCCAAAAAGGTATCCTTATGAACAAATGACCTAGCTTGACAGATTATACAAGAATTTATGTTAGCCAAGTCTTGACTGGAAACACCTTTTATGTTTGTTTTACAGTTAAGGTGGTCTGGTCTTCAGAGCAGCACAATATTGAGGTAGAATCACACACAATAGTAGGTTAAGGCAGGGAAGCTTTCAGATAACAAGTCTTCCAGTAAAGCTAGAAGCTCCAGATGTTTTGGCATATGGTTGTTGTTTGGGCATAAAGTTTTCGCCTGAGGATTTAAAGGAAAATGAAGATGTATATACGTGCTGTGTTTCTAGCTTTGGGTTTGGACTCCAAGAAAAAAGTGAGGGCTGATTGATATTTATTTATACACTTTCTTTCTTTCACAGAAAATTTTGGGAGGTTTACAAAATATAGGATAAACTGGAAAACTAAAACCGCAGCAAAGAAAAAGAAATTGGAGGTTAGTGTTGAGGCACTGGTTGGAATGCCATGATTAATACTGTTAAGAGGTGTTTGGACAATTCTGAGTAAAATTTCAAGGCTGATTATATGGTGCTATATTTACAGGTTAAGACTAACAGATTTTAGTTCCCAAATTGAACTGTTATCGATATATATGTATAATGAAGACACTAGTAAACTTCTTAATTATCTTAGTGGAATATAGAGTCTTACCATTTTTTATTAGGTTCTGGTTTATTTTTAATCAATAATATCATTTTGCTACACAGATCTTGTGCATGGTGAGAACAGTAAGAAGTTAGGTAGTAAGTGGTGGGACTTGCTGACACCTAAACTTGGCCCTAGGTAAAAGGTCACTCGGTGCATGGTGACTGGTCATTACTAAGAAAAGTGAGGTCTCATTACCGAAATGGAAATAGTCAGAGATTCAGATATTCAGTATTTTGGAAAGTTTCTTTTTAAAGTAGATGATAAAATGTTTCAACAATGGCTAACTTAGGTAACAGGAGAACCAGGTAAAAGTGACTAACATTGGGAAAGCTGGAAGCTCTGACTGTGGTTTTTTTTTTTTTAATTAATTAATTAATTTTTTATTAAATTGATTTATTTATTTTCAGCATAACAGTATTCATTATTTTTGCACCACACCCAGTGCTCCATGCAATCCATGCCCTCTATTATACCCACCACCTGGTACCCCAACCTCCCACCGCCCCCCGCCACTTCAAACCCTCAGATTGTTTTTCAGAGCCCATAGTCTCTCATGATTCACCTCCCCTTCCAATTTCCCCCAACTCCCTTCTCCTCTCTAACACCCCTTGTCCTCCATGTTATTTGTTATGCTTCACAAATAAGTGAAACCATATAATAATTGACTCTCTCTGCTTGACTGATTTCACTCAGCATAATCTCTTCCAGTCCTGTCCATGTTGCTACAAAAGTTGGGTTTTTGAAGTCAGAACATCATTTTCTCTCCTATGTGAAATCACCATTTACCCAAATGCCCACCCTAGGTAAATACATTCAGATTTATTTCCTTCTTTCTCATCTCAAACATTTAGCTACCATTCCTATCAATTTTACTCTGTAGATGTCCTCCTATTCACTCGAAGATATAGTCATCAGTCAGTCTCATTAAATCTCGATTTACTAATCATAGTCAACAAAAGAGGTTGGAATGTAAACAACATGGATTTGAACTTAAACAACATGGATTTGAACTTGGAGGATCCACTTATAGGGGATTTTTGTTTTATAAATACCGTACTATAAATGTATTTCCTCATGATTTTCTTAATAGTCTTTTCTCTAGATTACTTTATTGTAAGAATATTGTATATAATACATACACAAAGAGTGTGTTATTGGTATGGTAGGCCATTGTAGTTAAGTTTTGGGGTAATCAAAAGATATCTGTGGATTTTTGACAACATGGGGGATCTGTAACCCTAACACCCCCTTGTTGAAGGTTCAACTAAACTTTTTATCCTTCCTGCCTCTTCTTTGTTTGTTTGTTTGTTTCAAAATCCAGTGGCATCTCTCCGTCACAGTAGGTCTATGGTTACTATGACTGGGAAGCAGTGAGTGGTTTTGTTCTTGTTGTTGTTTGCTTGTCTGTTTCCTTAGTACCGTGAACAGAGGATCCAGAGCCTACATGAAGAATTTTGCATAACATTTACATTAAATTCATCTATATGCTATCATAGTGTCTCCCAAATTGCTTTTTCAGATAGCAGTGCTTTTACTCCTTCACCAACCCTATCTCCCCCTACTTTTAGGGCCCTTTGGAAAGGGTTCTTTCTAAAGTTCTTTCTTGAAACTCTGTGGCTGGCAAGTCAGGCACACTGTTTTATTCCCTAAAAATTTGTGTTTATGTGTCTTCAGAACACCGACCAAAGGGCACTGTGGCTCTGAGCAGTGAGATTAGAAGAGTTGTCAGATCTGGAGGTCATTAAAATATGCTAGAAAGCAGAATAGAGGCCTCTCAGTTCTCTCCTGGTATCCTCTATTTCTGATCATAATGAGGAAAAACAAACAAACAAAAAAACAAAAACCAAAAAAAAACTGATCCAACATGATCTTCCACGGATGATTTGGGGGAAGGGCCATCATTAAGGGCCCTGTCTCACAACATTTCACCCCTCCAACTGGTGCTATTTGTTGCCAAACTGGGAGAAATTTAAGCCCCTAGAAGTTCCATTCCATAAAATCACAACAGAGAACCCTGGCTTACATGTTTTACAAATACAGCTGTGGGGGAAAGGAGCAAAGTGTTTATGTGTTCAGAACTGTCCTAGTATATGGGGTGCACACAAGTAGAAAGTGACCTCAGCCCATGTACAGACCATAGGCATATTTCATCGGTTCCACAAACCTAGTAAGTACCCAAAGCAATTTAATTGAGAACCACTTTGCAAGACACAGGGCACAATATTTCCAAGGTTTCTGAACATCTCCGGTAATAAATCTATTTAAAAAGGACCATATTAAATATGTGAAGTCTTGCTCCTGCCCTTTCTCTGTCATTCTTGAAATTTTGCTATAAATTTTGCTGTATAAATATATAAGCATATATTTGTTTCTTGAGGAATTGTGTACATTCATTTTGTAAGCTGTAAGATAAAAGTGGTAGTTCCAACCAGAAGTATCTCGAAGGAGGTTGACTGCTCCTGTGTTTATCAGCATCTATAATGAACCCAACAAATACACATGAATAATAATATTAGAAGCAAGTGTTGCCAACTTTTAATTAGACAAATAGCTTTTTCCTTAAATTCTATGACTTCGTTCCTTTGAAGAAAACAGAAAAGGTCACAGAAGATGAAAGCAGGCGCGAAGTAATGGTTGAAGAATGCCTACTGAACTATTTTAAGATTATGAGGTATTAATTGCATGAAAACTCAAATGTGCCAAAGGGCTGGGCTTATTTTTTCTATGTCTATTAAAGAAGATCTTTCCTTTTAATGTTATTAGAATACTATTGGTTCTCATTCCACAGAACCAGGTTGCATAACACGTACAGAAGTTGAGAGGTTAAAAATCTTTAACCTCCTATTGGCTGCTTGTGCCAACAAATGGATTTATTGTATTAAAAATGGCCCTGCAGGAAAGGAATTGTTTCTCCTGCTCGTGTATAAAACTTTGGCTTGGGTAAGCATCTGGGAGAGAGAGTCAGTCTACAACATTTACAGGAAAGAACCAAGACATGAGCCATGGGATATTCCCAGTTCTACTTATTATTTTATTATTCCCTCTCAGTGGTCTCTAGATTTTGAAATGTTTTAACCTCACTGAAACTTCTAGCACTTTCCAATAATCTTATTTTCCCTTTAGGACAGAATTTTAGGACCTGTCCCTAAATATCATTTCTCTTGTTCTCCCCAAGAGAATGATTCTTTGATAGACACCAGGTTTGGAAGAATGAGAGAAATGAATGTATGAAATTTTCTCATGGAATTCACACTATTATTAATTTAGCACTATTTTTGTTTGTTTGTTTGTTTGTTTGGATGCTGGAAGGAACAAGCCTTCTGAGTCCAGATTAAATACTTCTGTGGGTTTTTTTTTATTTGTTCAAATAATAATTTTAGTAAGAATTAGTTTAAATTTCAACTTTTATTCCCCTTTCCCCCATACCTCGTTAGTTTTCCTTATTCAACTATCTCCTTAATTTATTCTAGTAAGCAATGTTAGTAAGAAGAACAAAGGAGTAATTTTGAACATTGTATGTATCTGCTAAGTTTTGCAAACATTGCATACTATCTTATGGAATATGTTTATGCTGTGCTTAAGCATGACTTTATTCAAGATCTTCAATGCTGTTGAAAGCAGAGATTGATGCCCAACGTACACCGTGATCATTTGATCATTCAACACTTATTTCCAAAGCATTCGTAAACAGGAACTAGAGCATGATCCAACCCAGGGTTGATGAGAACTATCTAATGTAGATTATGTCATAATTTTGCTCTATGTACTCAGTGTTTCAGATATAGTTCCTATGTTTATCTATACCAAACATTTAATCATACCATGAAGTGCTTTATAAATAAAACAAACCAAACAAACAAACAAAAGAAAGGTGGGGCACCTGGGTGGCTCAGTGGGTTAAAGCCTCTGCCTTCTGCTCAGGTCATGATCCCCAGAGTCCTGGGATCAAGTCCCGCATCGGGCTCTCTGCTCAGCAGGGAGCCTGCTTCCTCCTCTCTCTCTGCCTGCCTCACTGCCTACTTGTGATCTCTGTCTGTCAAATAAATAAATAAAATCTTTAAAGAAAATGTACAATTTCTAATTTGAAAAAAGTCCATCACACTTAGTTTGCTTTTTGTCAAATTCTTGTTTCTTTCCATGCTTCCTACCCATAGGTTTTAACTTTTTTTTTTTTTAACTTTTTGTGGTTTCTTTCTGAAAGAGAAAGCTTCTCAAGTCTGAATGATAATCTCTCTACAGATTTAAGTACCTGGAGAGAAAAATATGTTCCAAATCCAAAAGTCATGACTCAAAGAATAACAAAAATAACTCTTTTCCTTTACAAAAAGTACTAAATCTAAGCAGAAATATTATCAGATGAACAATAAGTTATTTCTGGTAAAATCAATCCTGACACACTGGAGTGCAGAGTGTTTGGCCTGCCAAGAATTTCTTTCCAGCCAATGAATCTGTGACAGGAAGTGAGCTTTAAGGAAAGTCTTTTTCTCACTCTGGAATTCTACCATTAGTCCACATAACCGAAGGCTCAAAATATTTCATCTCATTTGAAAATATATATATATTACTCTTGTATTATATTGTGTGGTTTTTAAATACCCATTAATACTCTCTTTGTTGATTGGATTAATTAGACAATTACAAAAATATCCCGAGTGTTCAAACATCGTAAGACGGCATTACAACTCCAAGACATTAGAAAGCATTGCATAATAATATAATAACCATGCAAGAGGAAAATTTCAGAATAGAAAATGAGGTCTGTCACTAGGCTGTCCCACTGGAGTAGGCTGACTTTTTTAAAAAAGGTATTTTACAGCTCCCTGAAGAGCTATGAATCCTGGATCTGCCAAAATAGATTAAGCAGTCGGTTCACAAGATAAGAGCTCTACAGGGAAAACATTTAGGGTCCAATTAAGTTTGGATGTCGGCAAAACTAACTGGAAAGAAGGTCCATGCTGCCAGCCGACTGGGTAGGATTTACAGAGCCTGAAGATTGCGGGATAAGTGCTGAAATTGTGGGTCACCTCTCACACCGCTGCATCTTCAAGCTGAGCAGACATTCAATTGCCCTTTAAGTGCCAGTTATTTTCATGGACTCTCAGAGTCCTACCAGGTCAGCTGCTAGCTTTCTAACCAATTCTGGAGTGCTCTCTAAACATCCCTCAGAAAAGGCTAACCAGCCTTTGTTTAAACTCTTCTGATGATGAGGAGCTCACTCTTAAACCAGGAAGCTAGTCTTTTTTAATCAGTTTTTTGGAGGTTCAACTTTACATTGAACTGATCTCACTTACACCTTATACCAAACATTATACCTTAGAGATCTAGTTAAACTTCTTCAGCACACATGAAGGCAACATGTAGAAACCTTTAATGTTGGAAGATGTGCTGGAGTTTGGGTTCTGGTTCCTCTGCTTACTAGCCATGAGAACTTGGACAATTAAAAATAAAATTCTCTGCTTTTGTTTCCTCACAAAGAAAAAAAAATATATGTACTTTTTTATAGGGACAGTTAGAGAAATAAATGCCTGACACAGAAGGACTCAACTAAAATTATGCTTCATATGGTGAATCTTTCAGTGGCCTCATCCTTATATCTGGCACTGGAGAAAGAAATTTCTCTGAACTTGGGCCTTTTCTTTGTCATGAAAAAGACAAAAAAATTGAATGTGTAGTTGGGTTCTCTGATAGAAACACACAGTATACTAGGAGAGCACTCAGAACACAGCTAACGGTTCACAGGGAGATCGAGGAACAGTTCCTAACATAGGTGATGTTTAAGATGAGATTTGATGGATGATGAATTGGCCAAGTGAAGGAGATGAAAAATCCCAAGTAGATGGAAAAACATGTAAAATAAATGAAAAGGGAAAGAACAGAGTTTTTCAGAACAGGGCTTCTTTGGTGTGGCCTGACTATAGCATGTCAGGCTATGAGTAATAATAATAATATAGCTAAAGACTTAGGGAGGGACTCTGTAAGCCATGTACATGGCTGAGAAGTGAGAAAGTAGTGCAGGATTTTAAGGAAACCAATAACATGATCAGATTTATAGTAAAGGAATTTGTAGTGAAGGAAGATTTTTTTTTTTAGTAGGACTGCATTGTGAAAGAATGAAGTCAAAGTTCACAGTCCCTGTGGTGCTTGGTGGGAGGGGGTAGACACCCTGGGACATTTCAGGGCCATAAAATGTATATATATAATGCAATATATAATACATATAATCTAAGAGATATATATATATATAATACTATATATATATATATAAACTATTATATAACTATAGTATATAAATTATTATCTTAAAAAGAAAAAGACATGTAGCCTGTATGTCCCAATGTTTTAAGGACAGTTCCAGTTTAAACTACAGCCAGAGCATAACTTTTCAGTGTCTACTGTCTCTCACAATTGTCCCAGATTAAATGAAAACGCACGGCCATTGCGACTAGTACCCATGAACGCTGAATCTTAGTTTATCGCTCATTCTTTCAGACCTCTTGCTAGAGAGGGTCTCTATTTCCAGTCGGGCTCCAACTTAACCTGGAGAGTGTAAGAAGTTGTTGTTACTGTTAATTTTCTGTTTAAGGGAAGATATGTGGGCCTAATTATACTACTCCTTTATTGTCTTCCCAGTGTGCTACTGGGTGGAAGGGAAAACATCATGTTCTTATCACATTTTATTTGAAGAAGGAAACACCTCCTGTTGTATTGTGCCAAAGCTTTTTTTTTTTTCTTTTTAGTGTCTGATGAGGAGCTTTCTGCAATAGAAATAGTAATTATTGTGGGGAACTTTGTTACTCAGTAACAAATGGGTTCATGTGAATTCAGATGTGACTGTGAGAGGGCATGGTCAAGGCAATGGAAGAGAAGATCATTGTAGAAGACCCTAAGCATTGGCCATGAGAAGCTTTAGGGAAGAAGGAAAACTAGAAGTCTGGGGCCAAAGTCTTTAACACATTATAGATAATGATCAAAGCTTTCAAATTGCAGGAGTGAAAAGGGATGGGGGGCAGTATATCTAAAGATGAGTATTGCAAAGGAAATTTACATAAGGATGGAGAAAAGATTATCTGGACATGAAGGCAGAAGTTGAGGAACCTCAAGCCAGAGCCTCAGAAGTATATATTAATTCTATCTTGTACAGTTAGCCAAGTTTTTGTAAAAGGATTGTTTAATGAAGAAAGAAACGATGGAAAAGCATAACTGAGCGAGGATCCATGTAACAAAGGAGAAAACCTGGAGAGGGAGAAGAATGGTGGGAGTTTGATGGAGGAAATGAGAAACACAAAGCAGAGTGGGGATTAAAATTTGAGATAGGACAGATGCTGCTGGGTTTCTACCTTGCGTACTGGGCCAAGAGAGCAAAGACGATGGAGTGATGCACTTTATTGCTCTTAAAGTTATAAAATAGTCCCCATGGAGCCCCTGGGGTCAAACTGGGGCTATGGAAGGAAATAGCTCTCAAATTTTGCAGGAGACAGGCTTCCTGGGGTGGGTTTGTCCTCTGCAGAAGTTCAGATTTCTCCACATGGGAAAGTCCGCTATTGTCTGGCTTTAACTACGGGGCAGGGAGGGTGTCTCAAGAAAGCTGTCCAGGATTAAAAGATACAGGCAAACAGGTTTATGGAAAGTATATGCAGGGTTCACTGGTGAGCTAAGATTGGGGGGCAGCTAAAGGGCATCATATCTGGGGCTGGTTGGCTCAGTCATTAAGGGGCTGCCTTCAGCTCAGGTCATGATCCCAGGGTCCTGGGATTGAGCCCCGTGTCGGGCTCCCTGCTCTGCAGGAAGCCTGCTTCTCCCTCTCTCTCTCTCCCACTCCCCCTGCTTGTGTTCCTTCTCTGGCTGTCTCTTTTGCTCTCTCTGTCCAATAAATAAAATCTTTTAAAAAATAAAGAAAGAAAGAACATCATGTCTGAAGCCAAACTTGGATTTGATTTCTAGCTGTACAGCTAACCAGCAGTGGGACCTCGGGCAGATATGCTAAGAACCCTAAACCACTGTCTTCTCATATGTAAAGTGGGAATGATAATAATAATACTTACCTTAAAGGGCATTTGTGATTATTAAAGAAGTAAAGACATGGTGTTGAGAAGCATCTTTGCCATTTAGTAGGTGCTGAACTCATGTTAGCTATTGTTCTTATGGGAGGCCTAGTGAAACGGTGTGACTTTGTTCTCAGGCTGGACATGGATCAGTGGCATGTCCGTCCACTTCTGATGCTTGGCTGTACGGTCTGTGAGAGACTCAGTGAGGTGGTGTGAGAAGCAGAGGCGGGGAGCCGGGAGAGCCTCCTGAAAAGAGCGTAAGGCTCCTTAAATGGACAGGTGAGGTCTTCTTGCTACGAAGGAGTGAACGTGGCTCAGTTGGTTAAGCAACTGCCTTCGGCTCAGGTCATGATCCCGGAGTCCTGGGATCAAGTCCCACAATGGGCTTCCAACTCCACGGAGAACCTGCTTCTCCCTCTGACCTTCTCCCCTCCCATGCTCTCTCTCAAATAAATAAAAAAATCTTTAAAAAAAATTAAATTTAATATAAAAAGGGGTGAACGTGAAGATGTTGGTGGTTTGCCACAGAACGGATGTGAAGGTACAGGTAAGGATTTGTAGAGTTTCACAGTTTGCTCTTCTGCTTTGACTACTAATATTTCTGTAGAGCTTTATAATTACTGGCACCTTTTGCAGATGTTCCACCATCTAATCTTCAGTGAGGATTAGGGTGGCTATCATGAGGTTAGAGGAGGGTGGCTAACATTATTTAGAGATGGGGAACCCAGGTTATAAAAAAGGTAAATAATTACCAGCTGTTAAGAGACAGGGAGAGGATTTGAACATAAATATTCTAATGTTAAGCCCTGTGTTATTTTCATTATGATTATATTATATAAATAGACACAGTAGGAACATTTCAGATCCATTTCAGTTTTGCAGTGACATCTATCTCCCCATGGAGGGTTTGCTCTGGCATTCCAGAGGGTAGCTTTGCAATGATCTGTGCTGTGTGGCACCTCGGGGGACTTCTCTGCTACACAGTGGGCCATAGCTTCCCCCTCTTGATGAAGGTCTGCGTCTAAATCCAGGGATAGCAGGGAAGGCAGAGAGGGTTCTCGTAGATTTGGTCCTTCCTGCCTTAGGTAATCTGTCTGAGCCCTAGGGATAATGGTTGTTGACCATATCTGCTAGTCCTTTATTATTTATATTTTTCTTTATGCCTTAGTTAATACTTCTTTGACTTCTGTCTTCTGATTGGACTCTGACTGCTGAAACAAGGGTTCAGCTGAAATTCTCCCAACAGACAGCATCCATAGCTGGACGGCAGTCCTGCTGCCTCTACGTACCTGAAATGTCTCATTAACCTCTGTTATGCAACGTTAGAGAAATAATAATATTGTTACTATTGTTATTATTAATAATTGTAATAAATATCATTAATAGCTATTACTATTATTTCTGCTGTTTTGTATTTGTAACGCCTCTCTTATCCGCTGCAGTGGTGAGTTTGAGAGATTGTTTCTACTTGTTAGATTGTTTCCACTCCATTCTGCATTCATAATGATATTCTCAACCAAATACATGGCAGTACAATAAGGAAGTGGTTTCAAAATGCATGTGTGGTCAAATTGGTAATACTCATGAAAACTAAGCATAGCACTTCTAGTAGGGGGGAGCATAAATCCAATACTTAGCCATGCTGACTTTTTATACAATATATTGTATGAGCTATCCATATATTGTATGAGCTATCCATATATTGTATGAGCTATCCACATCTGCCCTTCATTCCCCCTGCACCTGTTTCCCCACAATGCCTTCTTTTATTTATACAGTCATCAAGGGACATTTGCACATACAAAATCCATTCTATGCTGGTTGGAGGACATGACATAAAATGTTGCCAAAGGACCAACAAGAAATGCCTGATTTCCATGCCCGTGGAATCATCTGGCCCTAGTTTCCGAATGTTCGGGAGTCGATTTAATAGACGCAGAAAATCACTAGCTAAGGAAATGTTTCAAGGTACCTGCGAGGGAAGGACAATTTGTGGACAAATGGAGGGCGGTGCCCTGAGAGGCTCCCATAGTCTGGATTAGGCCAGAATTTCAGAGTCAGTGATTTTGTTTTTGGGGAATTGCCAGTTTGTTTGCAGAAGTAGAGTGATGACCCCGGCCCAAATGAACACGAGTCATTCCCTTTTTGCAGTGGACTTCTAAACTTCAAATCTAAGACTCTAACGGTGTGTGTCTTTGCACCCACCCAACTACTCATTGAGGGTAAGGTCTGAATACTTCGTCTTTGTTCAATCCATATTAAGAAGATTCAGTATAATGATTCTTTATGAGGTACTTTGATCATATTTAGAAACTATTGGCAGAAACATCACAGTTTGTTAGACTTGAGAACAGAGTATAGTTTTGTTTATTTTGCCCTGACTGATCTGAAGATACTCACCTTAACCCATTTTATTATCGTATGAAACTATTCTCTGTAGCTTATATTTTCATTTTTGTGTTTGGCTAATTGCATGCTCCCAGATTGCATAAAGTAACCCATGCATCTCTGCAGCAGGATCCTTCCATGAGTGTAAATGGAAGAGTCAGTCACTGATTGGTGAAGACATGCCATGGGTTGATGAATGTCTCTGATATCTGCTCTCTAGCCCCAACCCCATTTTCACTGAGTACTAGTAGATTTTTTTAGCTTCTTGGGGTTAGGACTATGTTTTAAACATCCATCAGCAGCAGCTAATATGTACTTAGTGAAGTGTGTGTCAGATGATTTACCTCAATCATTTTTAAATTATGAATTGATTTTAATAGCATGGGGACATCTTCCCAGGAACAGAGAAGGGTGCCAACCCTTAAAACAACCAATTCATCTCTTTGTGCACAATATCTCCATCTTTAAAATAATAAACTTTCCTCTTAATGTTTTTCTGGAGAGAAACTTTTTCTGGAGAGAACTTATTGAGTTATGAGTAAGATAAGCTGTACACAAAGTGGGAATTTCTCACTGGGCTAACCAGAAACCCTCTTTGGAGGCATGCACCTTTTGAAAACTGCATTTGGGGTCGCCTGGGTGGCTCAGTGGGTTAAAGCCTCTGCTTTTGGCTCAGGTCATGATCCCAGGGTCCTGGGATTGAGCCCCGCATCGGGCTCTCTGCTCGGCAAGGAGCCTGCTTCCTCCTCTCTCTCTGCCTGCCTCTCTGCCTACTTGTGATCTCTGTCAAATAAATTAAAAAAAAAAAAAAAGAAAAGAAAACTTCACTTGTCGTGATGAGCACTGAGTGTTACATGGAAGTGTTGAAACACTAAACTATACACCTGAAACCAATAGCACACTGTGTGTTAACTAACTGGAATTTAAATAAAAACTTAGATAGATAGATAGATAGATAGATAGATAGATAGGATAAAACATTCTTTAGAGGAAATAACTCCTCCACAGATCTCTGACTTCAAATTCTTCCTGTCCTTATCTGCTTCAGAATATTTTTCTCCTGATACATTTTCCAAGTTGAACCTCATTTGTTATGCCCTGCCTATTTCTCAATTCTCCATGGACCTTAGAAGAATTATTATTTTGCCTTAGTCCTGATTGGTGTTCATAACACCTCCTTTTCACATATCATCAACAGCTGTTATTAATATTTGGCTTCTACTCGCTCTTGGATCATTTGAGAGGACATCCCATTTAAACAAACCTCACACCAATCTTTGTGGTCCCTCTGGTCTTACCCTCCCCATTGGAAATGATGTCATGTCATTTATCATTTTTCTTTGTCCTGAATGCCTTGCCAATTCTAGACTCATGAAGCAGTGCACATAAGTAAACAAATGTGACCTCTAAATACCTCCGTGATTTCAAGACAGCAGGCCCTCCTTTCATTTTAATAATAAAAGCTTTGTCTTCCCATTATCCACTCCCCCACGTTCCTAATCTTGACACCATTAAATTCTTTTTTTTTTTTCTTTAAGGTTTTATTTATTTGGGAGAGAAAGAGCATGAGGAGGGCTGAGGAGAGGGGAGGAACAGAGGACAGAGGGAGAAGGATATGCAAGCTCCCCACTGAGCAGGGAGCCAGGATGTGGGGCTTGATCCCAGGACCCCAGGATCATGACCCAAGCCGAGGACAGATGCTCAACCAACTGAGCCACCCAGGCGCTCTGACACAATTAAATTCTTATCTGTTTATTTGAAAACAAAACATTTTCCCCAATCCTTAGTTTCCTGAATGAACCCAGATTGCTGACCATTAGAAATTCCTTGTGGTGGTGGTGGTGGCGGTGGTTGTGGTTGTTTTAAATTGCAGAATAATATAGTATAAGGTTTTTCTTTGTTTGTTTTTTCAAATAAGATTGAGGTTGGGAAAACTGGCCAATGAGTTTGTGGATTATTGCTCTTGTTTTTTTCTGAATGCCAGAAATAAAATTGCTTCTATTTTTTTTAATAGTCTTCCAACATACCACCTTCCCAGTTCCAGCCGACTTTTCCAAAGTAATTGCCAATGGTCTAGTAACTTCATTAGTTAATCCCTTAACACTCTAGTGAGTATGCCGTCCAGAGATACAGAAATGATACAATTCAGTAATTAGAGAGGAAGTTGGGGTCAGTCTTTGCAATATCTTAGACTAATTTATTATTATTATTATTATTGCTTTCTTTATTGTTTTTATCAAGTTCTAGTATTTTCTACTTTTCAGCTTCTTTATACACATTTCTCATACTTTGATTTTTCTCCCAAAGTGATATGTTTTCTCAGGCTTTCAACACTTTTTAGACTTCTACCTAACACCTTTCATTCTCTCACTAATTAATTAGTAAACAATTTCACCTTTTCTGCCACTAACATGTTATCAGTAAAGAGATATTTTGATGTGTCACATTATCTTGAAAAATTTCTGCCCTTTTGGTCAATAGCATAGCTTAAATTTTTTCTGGATGAGACTTGGAACGGTTGCTTTATTTTCAGTATTAGACCATGCAAATATCAACTGATTGTTCATGTACTAACCTTTTAGATACGACTCAAAAAGTTAGATTTTCTTGCTGGCATACTTTTCACTCTTGTAAACCCACATCTTGAATTATTTTCAGCACCATTTGAATAATAAAAAATGCATTCGTAAAAGCAGCACAAACTTCCCTCTTTACTGAATACTTGAACAAATTTTAAAAATCATACTTTTATAATACACATATAAAATGATAACTGATATACAAATTAACTTTACACCTATAAACAGTGTCATTTCAAGACACATACTTTAAAGGAGTTGTGAATTCACTACACTCTAAAATGTACCCTTAATATTAATTTTTAAACTGAAAATTTAAAACAAAATCTTTTTCAAAAAATATTTTGGTTGAATTTTTCTTTGTTGAATTCTGTTTAAGCTCTAGAAAAGGAACTCCTTGTTCTTGGGAATCATCTGTTGATGATTTTAAGTAATTCTTCTCCTTTGATGGAATATTTGGAATTGTTGGGACAACTAAGATAATAACTAGTTTTTAAAATAACGAGTGCCTTGGGGTGCCTGGGTGGCTCAGTGGGTTAAAGCCTCTGCCTTCAGCTCAGGTCATGATCCTAGGGTCCTGGGATCGAGCCCCGCATCTGACTCTCTGCTCAGCAAGGAGCCTGCTTCCTCCTCTCTCTCTCTACCTGCCTCTCCGCCTACTTGTGATCTCTGTCTGTCAAATAAATAAATAAAATCTTTAAAAAAACAAGCTAGTGCCTTCATTCAATAATGTATACTAAAATATATGACATGAAAGTCATGACATGTCACTTAAAAGTGTGTAATCAGACTAAAAGCACCCATTCTCTAAATGACATATATGTAAAATTCTAAATGTGAAGAATATATGGATTTTCATAAACTTGTTATATAACTTTTCAAATTTTAGTTAATGTTAATTTAAATTTATATGACCTTTTGTTGCAATCCTATAATTATTGTCTGTTCTTTCTTTTGAGCAACTGGAGCTGACTTCATTAGGGGTTATTATCCCCAATCCCTTAAATCCAAACAGGAGTCAATTAAATCATCTGATATAATAAAAACCAATCTCTATGCATTGAAGACTGTAAATCTTACGAGTGTCTTTTGTATTAAATAGCATATTTTTGTTTTATTGAGAGATTATGAAGATACAAAGATTTAATTTAAAGAAATATTTTCACCACAAATGACAAGGATTTGGGGTGCTAGAAAAGATTTTTTTTAATTCATAAATTTAATTTTCTTAGAGCAGTTTTAAGGTTACAATAAAAATTATTAGAAAGTACTGAGGTCCCAAACTACAGAGTTCCCTGTCCCCACCCATGCCCAGCTTCTGCCCACTATCAACGTCCCTGCTGGGATTTGATTACAACCAACATTTGATTACAACCAACGAACCCACATTCTGACATCCTACTGACCCAAAGTCCATAGCTTGCATGAGGGATCATTCTTAGTTTTGTACATTCTCTGGGTTTTGACAGATGTATAATAACACATTTCCACCATTGTTCGGTCATGTGGAATGGTTTCCCTGCCCTAAAAATCCTCTGTGCTTTGCTCATGCAACCCTCTGTCCTTCTGAGCCACTGCCAAAAACCAGTCTTTTGAATATCTGTAGTTTTGCCTTTTCCAGAATGTCAAATAATTGAATGCATACAGTATGTAGCATTTTTAGACCAGCTTCTTTCATGGAGCGATATGCATTTAAGTTTCTTCCATGTATTTTCATGGCTTGATAGTTCGTTTCTTCTTGTGCTGAATATGAATCCATTGTCTGGATGGACCACAGTTTAGTTCTTCATTCACCCACTGAGGGACATCTTGGCTGCATCAGAGTTTGGCAGTGATTAAAAAAAGTGCTATAAATATCTGTGTGCAGGTTTTATGGTTTCCATTTATTTAGATACATACCAGAGAACATGACTACTGGATCATATAGTAAAAGTAAGTTGAATTTGAACCTGTTTTTCCAAGTGGCTGTACCATTTTGCCTTCTAATCATCATTGAATGAGATTTCTTGTTGCTGCACTTCCTCTACAGCCTATTGTTTTGTCATTGTTTTGGGGTTTGACCATTCTAAAAGGTATCAGTTAGATATGTGGTATCTCACTGTTGTTTTGATCTGTGGAATGACACATGGTGTTGAACGTCTTTTCATATCATTATTTTCCATCTGTATATCTTCCACGATGAAGTATCTGTTCAAATATTGTGTCCAGCTCACGACCCTGAGATCAAGACCAGACCTGAGATCAAGAGTCAGACAGATGCCTAACCAACTGAGCCACCCAGGTGCCCCTTCTTTTGACTGTTTTTAATTGAGTTCTTTGTTTCCTTGTTGTTAAGTTTTAAGAGCTCTTTGTGTATGTTGGAGAACAGCCTTTATCTAAAGTGCCTTTTGCAAGTTATTTTCTCCCAGTCGGGAGCTTGCCTTTTCGTGCTCTTGACATTGTCTTCCACAGAGCAAGGTCTTTTTTTGGTTTTATTTTTTGAAGTTTTATTTATTTATTTTAGAGAAAGAGTGCATGTGATTGGGGGTTGTGTAGACAGAGAGGTAGAGGGAGACAAGCAGACTCCCTGCTGAAAGTGGAGCCTGAGTCAAGGCTTGATTTCACAATCCTGAGATCATGACCTATGCTAAAATCAAGTGTCAGACGCTCAGCTGACTGAGCCAGGCAGGCGGGCACATCTAGCACAGTTTTTTATTTTAATAAAGTCCAGTTTATCCATTATTTCTTGCTTGGACCTTGTCTTTGGTGTTTTATCTAAAAAGTAATGCCATACTTAATGTCATCTATATTTTTTTACGCTACCCATGAGTTCGACAATTTTGCATTCTACCCTTATGTCTCTAATCTTTTTGGGATTAATTTTTGTAATTTTGTGAAGAGTTTAAGGTCTGTGTCTAGATTCTCTCTCTCTCTCTCTCTCTTTTTTTTTTTTTTTTTTTTTTGCATGTAGCTGTGCAGTTGTTCCAACATTTGTTGATTGAAATCTCCATTGTATTGCTTTTGATACTTTGTCAGAGGTCAGCTGACTGTTTATGAGGGTTGCTTCTGTCTTCTCTACTTTGTTCTACGGATCAGTATGTCTATTCTTTCACTGATACCACACTGCATTATTACTGTATCTTTACAGTAGTCTTAACGTCAGGTAGTATCGGTTCTCTGACTTTGCTCTTCGTTATTGTGATGGCCATTCAGGGTATTCTACTTCTCCCTATAAACTCTTTAGTATGATATTAACAATATCTACAAAATAACTTGTTAGGATTCAGGTTGGGATTGTACTAAATCTATCGATCAAACAGGGAAGAACTGATTTCTTGATGACACTTAGTCTTTCTGAGTCTTTCTATCCCTGAATATGGAACATCTCTCCATTCTTTAGTTCATTTTTGGTGTTCTTCGTTCATCTCCTATGGGTTTTATACATATTTTGTTAGATTTATAGCTAAGTATTTAATTTTGGGAAGTGCTACTATAAATGGTTATGGATTTTTTTAAGCTCAAATTCTACTTGTTCATTGCTGATAAAGAGATTGACTTCTGTATACCAATCTGTGTCCTGAAACCTTGCTATAATTGTGTGTTAGTTCTAGCAGTTTCTCTCTGTCACTTCCTTCAGATTTTCTTCATAGAAGTTTGTGTACCTGTGAACAAAGATGGTTTTATTTCTTCAATTCCAATCAATCAGGATGCCATTTATTTTATTTTATTGTCTCATTGCATTCCCTAGGAATTTCCAGGAAATGTTGAAAAGCATTGGTTATAGGCAATATTCTTGCCTTGTTTTTAATCTTTGTGGGAAAACTTTGAGTTTCTCAGCATTAGGATATGGTGTTAATAGTAGATTACTTTTTTGTCATTTGTTAGATATTCTTTATCAAGTGTTCTGCTCTAGTTCTAGTTTGCTAAGAGGTTTTTCCCTTACCATGAATTGGTGTTAGGTTTTGTCAGCTGCTTTTTCTGCATCTATTGACATGATCATATGATTTTTCTTCTTACAACTCCTGATGTGATGGCTTATATTAATCAGTTTTACAATATTTAGCCAACATTATACACCTGGGATAAATATCACTTGGTTATTCTTTTTATGTGTTATGGGATTCAAGCTGCTAATTTTTTGAGGATTATGTACATGAAAGTTTTGGTTGATAGTTTTCTTGTAAGTTCTATGCCTGGCTTTGTTATTAGGGTACTTCTGGTCTCACAGAATGAGTTAGAGGTAGTATTTCCTCTGCTTTTTTTTCTGAAAGATATGAGAGAAAATCGGGATAATTCTTCCATAAATGTTTGGTAGAATTGGTACTTTCTGTCTTGAAAACTTATTTTTTTTAAGTCAATTTCTTTCATAAGTGTGAGCCTATTTAGATGTTCTTTTTGTGGTATAAATTTTGGCAAACTATATATCTCTCAAAGAGTTGGTCCATTTCTCTTAGGCTATCAAATTTGTGGGCAGCAGTTATTCATACTCATCATTTTAACGTCTCTGAGATCTGTAGTGCTGTCCCCTTTTGTCATTTCTCATACTGATAATTTGTGTCTTCTATTTTTTGCTAGTTATTCTGGCCAGAGGCTTATTAATTATATTAATCTTTTCAAAGATTGAGGTTTTAGTTTTATCAGTTTTCTCTATTGCTTTTCTGTTTTCAACTTCATGGACTTCTGCTCTAATTTTTATTATTTTTGTCACTTGCTTACTTTAAATTTAAATTGTTCTTCTTTTTGTAGTTTCCTAAAGTGGAAGTTTAGATTACTGATTTTATATCTTCCTTCTTTTCTAAAATTTGCATTCAGTGCTATAAATTCCCCTCTACGCACTGCTTTTTGCTGCATCTCACACATTTTGATTCATTTCATTTTCCTTTAGTTCAAAATATTTTTAAGGTTTCTCTTATCATTTGTTCCTTGACCATACCTTATTTAGAAATCTGTTGTATGATCATTAAGTATTTGGGTATTTTCCCAGCTTTCCTTTTATTATTAATTTCTAGTTTAATTTCATTGTGGTCTAAGAGCCAACATTATATATTTTCTGTTACTATAAATATGTTAAGGTGTTTTGATGGTCTAAATGTTTCATGTGAGTTTGAGAATAATATATATTCTGCATTTTTTTATGTTAAGCACCATACAGTACATCATTAGTTTTCGATGTAGTGTTCCATGATTCATTGTTTGCATATAACACCCAGGGCTCCATGTGGTCTGTGCCCTCCTTAATACCCACCACCAGACTCACCCATCCCACCCACCCCCCTTCCCTTCTAAAACCCTTAGTTTGCTTCCCAGAGTCTATAGGCTCTCATGGTTCATCTCCTGCTCTGATTGCCCCCCTTCATTTTCCCTTCCTTCTCCTCATGTCATCCATGCTATTCCTTATGCTGCACAAATAAGTGAAACCGTATGATAATTGACTTTCTCAGCTTGACTTATTTCACATAGCATAATCTCCTCCAATCCCATCCATGTTGATGCAAAAGTTGGGTATTTGTCCTTTCTGATGGCTGAGTAATATTCCATTATGTATATAGACCATGTTTTCTTTATCCATTCATCTCTTGAAGGACATCTTGGCTCTTTCCACAGTTTGGCGATTGTACCCATTGCTGCTGTAAACATTGGGGTACAAATGGGCCTTCTTTTCACTACATCTGTATCTTTGAGGTGAATACACAGTCATGCAATTGTTGGGTCATAGGGTAGCTCTATATTTAATTTTTTGAGGAATCTCCACACTGTTTTCCAATATGGCTGCACCAACTTGCATTCCCACCAACAGTGTAAGAGGGTTCCCCTTTCTCCACAACTTCTCCAACATTCGTTATTTCTTTGTCAATTTTTGACATTCTAACTGGTGTAAGGTGGTATCTCATTGTGGTTTTGATTTGAATTTCTCTAATAGCTAATGATGTTGAACGTTTTTTCATGTGTTTTTTAGCCATTTGTATGTCTTCTTTGGAGAAGTGTCTGTTCATGTCTTCTGCCCATTTTTTGACTTGTTTTTTGTGTGTTGAGTTTGAGAAGTTCTTTGTAGATCTTGGGTATTAGTCCTTTGTCTCAAGTGTTATTTGCAAATATCTTCTCCCATTCTGTGGTTTGCCTCTTTGTTTTGTTGACTGTTTCCTTTGCTGTACAGAAGCTTTTTATCTTAATGATGTCCAAAAGTTTATTTTCATTTTTCTTTCCCTTGCCTTTGGAGCTGTGTCTTGAAAGAAGTTATTGCAGTCAATGTCGAAGAAGTTACTTCTGATGTTCTCCTGTAGGATTTTGATGGATTCCTGTCTCATATTGAGGTCTTTCACCCATTTAGAGTTTATCTTTGTGTATGGTGTAAGAGAATGGTCAAGTTTTATTCTTCTGTATATAGCTGTCCAATTTTCCCAGCACCATTTATTGAAGAGACTGTCTTTTTTCCATTGGATATTTTTTCCTGATTTGTTGAAGACTAGTTGACTCTATTGTTGAGAGTCTATATCTGGGCTCTCTGTTCTATTCCATTAATCTATGTGTCTGTTTTTGTGCCAGTACTATGCTGTCTCGGTGATCACAGCTTTGTAATATAGCTTGAAATCAGGCAATGTGTTGTCCCCAGCTTTTTTTTCTTTTTCAACATTTTCTGGGGATTTGGGGTCTTTTCTGGTTCCATACAAATTTTTGGATTGTTTGTTCCAGCACTTTGAAAATGCATTTTTGGATAAAGTAGTTGATAAATGTGAATCATATTCTGTATATTGCTGGCATCATTGAGTTCAGTTATGCCCTTACTAATTTTCTACCTGCTGGATCTGTTCATTTCTGATAGAAAGAAGTTAAAGTCTCCAACTAGAATAGTGAATTCATCTATTCCCATTGCAGATATAATAGTATTAATATCTACCAAATTTGCTACTTTTAAAAAAATTTTTATTTTTCATTGTTTTTCTTTCTTTTTCTTTTTGGTTTGTTTTCTATGTGGTTTTGTACTTTTTTCTGGTTTTAATTGGACATTTTATATGGTTGCATTTTCTTCCTCTTCTTTGTATATCTATTATACCTTTTCCTGATTACTTTTCTTACAGTTCCCCTGGAATTTACAATATATGCTTACAGGTAACTCCAGTCCACTTTCAGGTAATTCCCTACCACTTCACAGGTGGTGCAAGTACTTATAAAATATTTTTAATTCTTCCCTCACATCCTTTATGTCACTCCTGTCACTTATTTCACTTATATATAGCTGTTTATAACCATATATAGTTGTGTGTGTGTGTGTGTGTGTGTGCTCGCGCACGCAAACATACAAAGTCAAACACTTTGTTGCCACTATTTGTCATCTGTTAGGTAAAGAATAATCAAAAATAGTTAGTTTATCTTTGCTTATTCATTCTTCAGCATTCTTTCTTAATGTAGATCTGACTTTCTAACCTAAATTATTGTCTTTTTCCTCCCTGAAGAATTTCTTTTAACATTTCTTCAAGGCAGGTCTCCTGGAAACAAATTCCCTGTTTTTTTATTGTCGGACAAAGTTTTGTTGTTGTTGTTGTTTTGTATTTTTTTCTTAATGTGGATTTTTAAATATTCCGAAAACCCTAAACTTCCTTAATTCCTAATATTCTGCCAAAAAGACCCTGGTAATCACTTCCTAGAATGCTCTTATTATAAAGGAATTCCAGATGGCATTTAAAAAACAAATCTTTAATGTAAATACCAAATATTGTTCAACACTCAATTAAAAAACAAAAATGAAGATAATTATAATTAGACCTACTTATATGTGTTGAGCAATTTTCCTGTGCTAATCTCTGTGCTGCTTCTTTATAAGATGATTTTATTGAAGGTAATAAAGCATAAAATTTATGTACTAGTATTATCTGGTAAGGAACCTGAAATTTGTTTCCTTCCCTTGGAAACTAGAAGACTTAATTATACTTCTAGGAGGACCTCATAAAGCCTGAACTAGAAGGTCTCCAGAACTTTGTTGAGATTCTGGGGCAGGAGATGAATATAGTATTGAATTTTTCCTCACTAATAGGTAAAGAGCACTCACAGTGTGCCTGGTGTTATGCCATAATGCTCTGGGGAATACAGCAACATGTAAGATCTCATCTTCCCTCAGGGATTTACCCTCTAGTGGGAGAGACTCAACATGAACCTAAATTTGTGTACCAAAATAAAAAGCAGAAAGGGACATAAAAAAAAAAAAAAAGTGGAGAGAGCATCCCCTGACTTGAGGGACTAGTATAAAGGGCATTGCAGGGAGGAAATGAATGAGCCAAGCTTTGAGGAAAGAGAGAAGCATGGGAGGAAGTGGTGTCATTCTAAATGAAGGCAGTGATGAGAGAAAAGGCTTGAGGAAAAAACACACCATGTTCTTAGAGAATAGCAGTTTTCTTATAGTGGTTGGAATCTTGGTTGTCTTTATAGAAAATGATGGCTGTGAAGGCACATCATTAGATTGGGAGAATATGATGGATGGCCTTGAATGCTGGGATAAGCCTTTTAAACCTAGTTTATTTGGCACTGGAGGCCCACTGGAGGATTTCCAAAGTTCAGTAAAGACTCAAAAATCTGTAATGTTAGCCACTACTTCACTGGCATCTCTTCTATAATAGCGTATTTTGAATAAGTAAGAGTCTGAAATGAGTTATCATGCTCAACATTGCCCCATAGTAAGAGCAAGCAGACCTTAAAATGGTAGGACATATAATTCTCTGTTTATAGTTTTTAGGAGGAACCTCAGCAGTCCATGACCTAGAGTAAGTAGTGGTTTTTATGAGGCACTGATCTTAATCACAGATAAGTAGTTTCTGCTAAGAACATCAATCTCCCTTCATTCTCATCTCAACAAAGCTATAATAGTCTAATTTAGTTTTCGTAGCAACTCTGGAAGGCGAGTATTATGGTTTCCATTTAGTAGCTGAGAACATTTACTGTAGTAAAATGTGTGCATTTGGGTATCAAGAAAGATCTTGAGATAAATCTCTGGTGAATGTCAAGGAAATAATTTAACAAGTTATCAGGTCTCACTCCTACCCTTCAAACCTCTTTTGTTACAATTTCTCCTCCCTTGACCAATATTTCCTTAAAAAAATTAGCTCCTCAGCAGTGTGAGAAGTTAATTGGGGCTGAATGCTGGGAGGGGGGGAACATATAAAGCTCCAGGGTACCTGGATGGTTCAGTTGGTTAAGCCTCTGAGTCTTGGTTTTGGCTCAGGTCATAAACTCAGTGTCCTGAAATGGAGCCCAGAGTTGGGCTCCATGCTCAGCGGGAGGTCTGCTTGAAGATTCTGTGCCTCTTTTGTTCCCCCAACACATGGTTGTTCATGCTCGCTCTCTCTCTCTAACACAAATAAATATTTTTTAAAATAAAGACTAAAGCAACCTTCTGTGATGAACAGCCATGCATTTGTTCATGCTTCCTGCTCTGCCTGAAACCCCTTTTCTACTGAATTCACAAAATGTACTCTTAGTCATCCAATGAGACTTCCTCCATGTTTTCAGATCTGACACTTTCTTCCTAACTGTAAGGTCTCCAATCATTGTTGCATGCTCAATGACTATTATAGTGTTGGCACGTTGTATGTATTTTTTTTTTTCCTAATGTGGAATTCCTCTCATCCACACCCTGAAACAGAGATTCAAGTATTATTTCATTATCTGAAATGCATGAGGATTACCAGTGTGGGAGTGGAGAAGAAATACGGGAATAGGAAGGCACCCAATAAAAGGTATGCTGTTAAGCCAACTTCCACAGCAGACAATGGGAGTTTAATCCTACAGAGCATTTTCAGGGAATAATATAAATCACACCTCTTAGTATATACCAGCTCAGAGGCATGTGAGTTGGGATTTTACATAGCAATTCCCAGCACTGGTTGATTGAGGGCTACTCCTAGGATATGAGCTCCCTGGCACCTCTGGCCCACAGTGACTGTGGGCAGAAGGACCCAGAATCATGGGAAAAACAGTCCTCAAGCAGGAGAGGCAGACACTGCCATTGGCATCAGCCAAGTGTACAGACATGGGAGGGCCTGAGGGACACGGGTGGGACACAGCCAGCATTTGCTACAGTGCGCAGTAAAAAGTTGCTGTTATTACCATAGCAAGCAACCAGCTAGGAAAAGTGCAGAAGGCTGTGGAATTGAGCCACCCGTGTTCTGGTTAAGGATGGGTAATGAGTTTTGTGTCTCTGCTGAGGTGTCACACTCCAGTGAAGAGAGACCTGTGCCCAATCCTGAAATGCAAAAACACCAACCTTTTTGTATAGGAGAGACTCTTCCTAACCCACTTGTCAGCGGGACAGGAGCACTGGGCTGTTTTTAACAGTAGAGCTGGTAGGTTTGTGTCAACTCAGGCACGCTCCCTGACCTTGCCACTGGACAGCTTGATTAATTGTGAACAAATGGTCACAGAGAAGTCAAACAAAAACGAAAGGGATGAGAAAAGCTAATGAGCCATAAAAGATCCCGAAACAGCCTGCACATGAGTCTGATGGTCCTTTTTTTCCCTTTAAATAGTCATTTACGATGGTCAGGAATTTCTGTCTCTCATACAGAGAGGGAACATTTAGGGTTGCCCTTTCTTGCTGTTCGTGAAAGCCTCCACAGTAGTCCCTTCCCTTCAAATGGACAAATATTTTGTCAGTCACGTGCAACTGTGCAAATGAGGAAACAAAGCCTCCTTGTCGGTTTGGATGCTGAGTTTTTCCTGAGCAGTGGTTTCAGATTTTAACTTTGGTGTCCAGTACACTAGGGCTTTGATTCCAGATTCACCATTAACGTAGTTACCTGCCGTGTCACTTTGGACAACCAACTCCCAACTCTCTAAATCACGGTTTTCTCATCTGTAAGCGGGGAAAGGGATGGTGACACTTAGTTCATAGACTCATAAGAATGAACATAATGCGTGTTAAAGAGGATTGCCTGAAATACGGTAGCAGCTCACTGGTTCCAATGCTGATGTTGACGTAGTTGCTGTAGTCTAAAAGGAGGAGGCAGTGTGGTTGTGCTAATTGTGGCATCACTGGTGGACTGATCCTTCCCATGGCTGAACGTACTGGAATGAACACAGACTTTGAAGGGAAACAATCCTGAGTTGTGTTAATTCTGCCTACAGATACAGCTGTGTACATGTTTGTTGGTAAGAATTATGCTAGGAAAGGCTTACAAAACACCAAGCTAGTGTGAATATAAAATTAACAGCTCAGTAAACATGAGCTTCCTTTCCCTCATCTCTCTTTGTTCCAATTTAACTGTTTCTAAAGGTGGATGATCCTTGGAGAGTATTTGTAAAATATTTTAATACCATTTTTTAATAATTCTAGCATGGAAAGAAAATTTGAAGTGTTTCACGTGTACTGTGAACTATTTGAACACTTACCGAGGCAGTCTTCTACCGTCTCTTGGTAGTTCATTGAACAAAAATAATTTAAGCCTCAGGGAATGTGACATGAAAACAAATTTGAGAGTCTGGAAAGGATGCCATGACCCCAAATTAAAAACTTAGTGGATAAAACAACTTCATCACCATTATGGGGAATAAAAGACAGGCAAATACATGTGATTTGCGAATATAGTTCAGGGTAGGTGCAAAAAAATTCCAGGTGTAAGACCATTAACACAATGTGAAACATGCTTTTTTCTAATCTGTAATTCTTTGGGTGGGAGAGTGCCTTTTAACCTTGCTTTATCACTTTACAAAACAAAATATTTAAACACTTGTAAAGAGAATTTGGCAGTGGAAAAATTGTTTTGTTTGGAGTCATAGAGGTGGATGTTTTGTCTGTGAAGTAAGAACTTTAGTGATTCCTTAGGTGATAGAAACTCTTGTTTAATGGTACCCAGTCTACCTCACAACTCCAATCACGTAATCTGTCTGCTATGATAAAAAGTTGTCTTACTACTTTTATGGTAGAAATTGCTACCAATATAAAATTATAAGTTGGTGTTTCATGAGAGATATGCTTTATCCTAATACCTTTTGGTACCTATTTTTATTACATAAAATATTTTATTTTCAAAAAAACTTGAATCATCCACACTTCCTGCTTTTATGGTGTGTTTTATAGTAAATGTTATTAATATTATTATTTTGTATCATAGGATGAGCTCTTAATTTGAATTAAACTTTAAAAAACAATAAAGAGCTTCAACTCAATATGAACAGACAGGCTGATGTGGTCTCTAATGTCAGCCATTTTATGTCTCACATAAGGGTATACCTGTTATTTGGTGCTTCAGTTTCTCCATCAATAAAATGGGGGCTTTTTCAATATATTCTATAGAAAAGCTACCTGTCCCTCTAAAAATCTAGAATTAAAACTCAGGATTCTCTACAAAATCAGTGCTTTCACTTATACTAGGCAACTGAAGGGAATAATCAGTTTTTCAAAGTCTTTCTGTGTAAGTGTTTTTCATGAGGGGAAAGTCTAGGTAACATTTACAGTTAGAAGAATTGTATACAGCATGCTTGTATATTAATCTCTGTTTCCATGTCAGTGAGATGTGTTGACACATAAAAGCACATGTGCAAAACCTAGAGCCCTCACCCCTATAAGATGCAAATAACGAATCAGGGAAACCTATGTTTAGTTACTAATGATGACTACTTCTGATTTTGGAAAATCACCGTTAGATAGCATGGTAGATATTACACCTGTTCACCTTGGATTTACTTATGCTTTCTGGTATGTGCCAAAGGTTTATACCTCCCATTTCCTTCCATATCCTGACTTGGAAATTAGGCATAGATATGGGACTGTCCATGGAAATGATGTGTGTCACTTGGGGTAGAATTATTTCATTACTGGGACACAAATCTCCAGCTCTCCTCTTCTACTGTACTGACCACTGTGAGTGCCTGTGGTAGCGTAGAGGAGTAACGTGTCGCAAACACTTGAAGGTTATCTGTCCTGCCATGTGGCCTCCGCTCACAGCAAATCTTGCCTGCGTAAGACATTAACTGTCGTTGTCTTAAGGCCTTGAAAATTTGGATTTCCTTATTACTGCAGAATAACTCAACCAATCTTGACTAATGAATATGGACATGAAACATACTGACTTATTTGTCCCAAAAGTATCCCTTTGAATATTGTGTAAGTAGGTGCTGCCTCAACAGTTAATCACTGCAATAAAAAAAAAAAAGGTCAAATTCCATAGTTTTGAAATCACTTACATCATCTCCCTCTTTTAGGCAATATTCTAATAGAAATATGAAGAATTATAAACTCATGATTCGATTTTCTCATTTCTAAGTGGAAGGTCAAATTTCATAATCACATTATCAAAAGAGAAACACAAACAATGAGAGTCTTAAAGGACTCTAAATAGATGAAAGCAATTTTTCAATTGCAGACTATTTTTCTCACATCGTGAGAGTTAAAGAAACTCCCTATCAAATCCTTAGGATATTAGAGTGAGTATCCTTTAACTTTCAAAGTACCATTTCATTTCCAACATACAAATAGTAATTTCATAAATAAAATGAAGCTTATGTATATTTGTTGCCTATCATATTAAAATGGTGATTATTTTTTCATCATATTAGGAAGTTGTATGGGGAATAGTCTGTCTTAAACTACAGACTACGTGATATACTTAAAATTCTTGTTGTAGGGCTCTCATTAGCATCTCAAAGATAGAAGCATTTCCCTCTTAAGCACCTGAAATTGAGGTATAAGGAGTGAATCTCGACATTGTCAAAATATATTAAAACACCATGGACAGAAAAGATAAGTAATAATTTCAAATAAAAGCCCCACATCAAAAGTCAGAAGGGCAGATGCTCCAAGTTGCAGAGCCTTTATTGTATCTTTACCATTAAGCTAGTTTTCATAAAGGTAAGTGTATGAATCACATTCCAGTGTTTACACAGTAAAGATTGGCTTATTTTATTATTAAGTATTCCTCTTTGTTGGTGCTGAATAGGCCAGTTAAACTTTAAATGAAATGGAAAAATTACTCATCCTTGCCATTTTTTTTCTCTGTGGCTAAGGTTTTCCTCCATGTGAGCTATATATAGTTTTTAACTCTTCAGCTCTAATCATGAGTATTTAAAATATTAAGAATTCAATAATTGCTCCTTTTTTTGGAGGCAGGGTTATTTTCTAAAGAAGTAAATTTAGAGGAACATTACTGAATATTATTTTTATATTATTAAATATCTTCTTATTATAAAAGTAAAGCATGCTTAATTTATATCACTGACTGACTGAAGGCCTATTCATTTATCTGACAGAGAATGAGGGGGGAGAAGTAGAGGGAGAGGGAGAGACAAATTCAAGCAGAATCCCTACTGAGCACCAAGCCCAACACAATGCTTGATCTCACAACACAATGCTTGATCTCACAACTGAAATCAAGAGTAGGACAGACCCTTAACCAGCTGAGCCATCCAGGTACCCCTAAATTTATAGCATTTAGAAACTAAGAAAGTTAATTAAAAGAAAATTAAACATTAATAAAAATAATAATAATTAATACAACCTGGGTACCTATTTCTCATAAAATCTCCTATAATCACAGTATTCAGGAAGACATAATTGGCATTTCCTCTCAGTCCTATTTTCTAAAGCTTGATCTTAGTTTCTGCATAGATTTTTCCCTGCAATCTTTATTTTGAAGATGAATTTATGCATTTGATTATTCTTCGAAATCAAGATTTTGAAAGATATGCAATATTTCATCACATATCTGAAATGGTATGTGTATTCATTTCCCTATACTGACATATTTAAATTGTTTCATGTTTATGATTAATCCCATAGTTAATATTCTTACATATTTATTTTTGAACATAAAGATAAATGAGGTAGATAGGTACCTTAACATAATTAAGCCCATCTAGGACAATCCCATAGCTAACACCACTTTCAGTGGTGAAAAGGTGAAAGCCTCTCTTCTAAGGTCAGGATCAAGACGAAATGCCTACTCTTACCACTTTTATTCAGCATAGCATTAGAAGTCCTAGCCAGAGAAATTAGGCAAGACAAAAAAATAAAGGGCATCCAAATTGGAAATGAAGAAGTAAACTGTCACTATTTTCAGATGACATAATTCCTACTATATAGGAAACCTTAAAGACTCTATCAAAAAAACTGCTAGAACTAATTAAAAAATTCAGTTAAGTTTTGAGGATACAAAATAAATACACTAGGATCTGTTGTTTCTATCCAAAAATAATGAACTATCAGAAATCAAAATTAAGAAAACAATTTCATTTACACTTGCATCAAGAAAGAATAAAACACCTAGCAACAAATTCAATCAAAGTGTGGAAAAGACCTGTATATTGAAAACTACATGGTGTTAATGAAAGAAATGGAGGGAGACACAAATACATGGAAAAATACTTCTTCATGTTCATGAACTGAAAGAATTAATATTGTTAAAATGTCCATACTACCCAAAGCAATCTACAGATTCAGTGCAATCCCTATCAAAATTCTAACAGCATGTGTCACAGAAATAGAACAAAAGACCCTAAAATTGGTATGGAATCATTAAAGATCTCAAATAACCCAAGCTGGAGGCATCACACAACCTGATTTCAAACTCTATTGTGGAATAATATAAATTAAAACAGTGTGGTATTGAATAAAAACAGACACATGAATCTATTGGAACAGACTAGAGAATCCAGTGCCATACACAAAATTTAACTCAAAATGGATTTAAGACTTGAATACAAGATTTGAAACCACTAAACTCCTAAAGAAAAAAATATATATAGATCGATCGATATATAGATATATCGATTTATCTATCTATCTATCTATCTATCTATCTATGTAATTAAGCTCCTGGATGTAGATCTTGACAATTTTTTTTTTAAGATTTTACTTATTTATATGACAGAGCAAGCGAGAACACAAGCAAGGGAAGTGGGAGAGGGAGAAGCAGGCTCCCCACTGAGCAAGGACCCTGATGTGGGACTCGATCCCTGGATGCTGGGATCATGACCGGAGCCAAAGGCAGATGCCCAACCAACTGAGCCACACCCAGGGACCCCAAAAATGATTTTTTTTAAATCTGGCAGCAAAAGCAGAAACAAACAAGTAGGACTACATCACACTGAAAAGGTTTTGCAAAGCAGAGGGTGTCATCAACAAAATGAAAAGGAAACTTACAGAATGGGAGAAGATATTTACAAATCATGTATCTGATAAGGGACTGATATCCAAAATAGATAAGGCATTCATACATCACATATAATCTGTTAGGAAATGGTCAGGGTACCTGAATAGACATTTCTACAAAGAAGACAGATATGGCCAAGAGCTACATGAAAAGAAGCTCAACACCATTAATCATCCGGAAATTGCAAGATGACAGTGAAGTAACACCTCACACTTGCTAGAATGACTATTACCAAAAAGACAATAAACAGCAAGTGTTGATTGGAAAGTGGAGAAAACACTTGTGCACTGTTGATGGAGATGTAAATTGGTGCACCCACTATTAAAACAGTATGGAGTTTTCTCAAAAACAAAACAAAAAAAAAAAAAATAGAACTATAGTCCAGCAATTTCACTCTAGGGTACTTATTCAAAGAAAACAAACACTAACCTGAAAAGATACATGTAATTTCATGTTTATTTCAGTACTATTTACAGTAGCCAAGATATGGAAAGTAAGTGTCCATTGGTGGATGGATGGGTAAAGAGATCATTATATATATATACACATATACATGTATATATATAGAATATTATTCTGCCATATGAAAGAATGGGATATTGCCATTTGCACCATGGATGACCCTTGAAAGCATCATGTTAAGTGAAATAAGTCAGACAGAGAAAACAAATACTGTATGATCGTTCTTATTATGTGTAGAATCTAATTTAAAGTAAGATAAACCAAACCTCATAGATACAGAAACAGATTAGTGGTTGCCAGAGGCAGGGGATGGGTGATAGGAAGAATGAGTGAATTGTTTTTTTGTTTTTGTTTTTGTTTAAATAAATGGAATAATTTATAATAAATGTCATTTACATTTGTATCCAAATACTTGCATACAAATACTTATATATAGGATCTGTATGTGGAAAACTGCAAAACTCTAGTGAAAATAATAAATGGAAGAATATTCTGTTCATGGGTGGGAAGACTCAGTGTTCCCAAGATGCCGATGAAATGAGATTCAGAATTGCAAGAAGCTATTCTGCAGATATTGACACTTATTCTGCAGTTCCATATTCTATATGGAAAGGCAAAAGATCCAGAACAGCCAAGAAAATATTGAAGAACCAAGCTGGAAGATTGATACTACTTGACTTAAAGATTTACTTTAAAGCTACAGTAATGAAGATGATGTAGTAGAGCAAAATAAGAGAAACATAGAGCAGTGGAAAAGAATAGAGAGCCTAGAACTGTCGCACACATACCTAGTCACCTGATCTCTGACAAAGGGGCAAAGGCAATTCAATGGAAAAAGACAAGTTTTTTTCAAGAATGGTACCGGAACATTCATATGCATAGAAAAATGAGTGTACACAAAGATCTTGTACCTTTCACAAAAATTCCCTCAAGATGGATTGTAGACTGTGTTGTGGATACTCTGAAGACACAGCATGGACTCCTTTTCAAAATTTGGTTCAGCTGTCATGAATGATACAGCTAGATACATACCAAGAGAATATGAAAGTATTTGTTACTTAGATATGAGGTTTTGGTGGGGCTGGACAAGGAGCAGAGGAGCCTTTCCTGCTTTGCCAAAAATACCTTGAGAGAAAAAGAAAAGCATATTAGCTTGGGAATTTTTTTTTTTTTTTTTTTGAAGATAGGGTATAGGGCCTGTATGGTGGCTCCTACACAAAGGCCAGGGACTTGCAGGGTTTGAACTTCCTGCCAAGAGCGAAGGGCTTTCTTGTCAGCTTGCCCAGATATGGAGAAGGGGAAGATTAGGAGTGAAGCTTAAAGGCTATCAGCAAACATTAAAAAAAAGAAAGAAAAAAAAAAGGCAGTCTATTACAATTCACCCTTAATGTTTAACCGATGACTGAAATGTGCCATTTTTTAAAATTGAGTTGAATTTGAACTTGCTTAAGTAAGCCATGCTGGTTCTCTCTGAGACTTGCCGCCTGAGACCATCAGGGAGGTGCAGGTTCCTTTGAATGTCTTGAAATGTTGAAGTGCTCAGCTTGGTATATTCTGAGAATTTAAATGCATCCAATAATGTCTGGAACTCCGAAGTGGATAAGGAATCCTTTAGCAAGGTCTTACACTATGGTTAGTATTTGTAAAGGTACATAAAACCTTTACTTAATTTTAACTAACTGTGAGACAAGGGATTCCCCAAGTTCTTTTCCCTAGAATGGGCAGCTTGGACAGAAACTGTTGCTGCCATCGGCTAGATCAGACAGCCAAACCACTGCCAATGTCCCGGTAGTCTATAAAATAATGTACGCTTGGGGCTGACTTTTGGCCAGGACAACCAGTACTAAAATACTATAACCAGTACTAAGATACAAATATTAGTCCGGTTGGGCTGATCCTTGGGTCCCATCCTGGAGTAGGAGCATCCTGGTTAAGCAATGAAAAGCAGTTCTTCTGTGGGTTCCATCACATGCAGCGGTGTGGTGAATTTCCAGTGCTGTTAACTCAGTTGATCCCGAGGAGCTGTCCAGCTAGCATGGGATCCAAGAGAGGAGTGATCTCTAGCACCATGACGGTTGTCAGGAGACTGAAGATAAAGAAAGCTGCTACCTCAAGCAGACAGCAATAAGCCAGAGGGCTCAGATTTGGCTTTATCATATAGCAAGGACGCCTCCATGGCTATTTTGAGCTTCTGTGACCTAATGTACAAAGGATAGCTGGATGCAGACGGCCATAAGGTCTCATCATCAGGTGAGAATCTCTATTTTCCATGGAGCCCAGTATATGATAACCAACGGTTGACACTCTCTTGGTGCATAGCACAGGGAAGTTTCTGGCAACAGAAGCCCATAGACAACTAATGGGCATCATGAGTGATCCGGAGACTCTAAGAGGCATGAAAGGAGTTTCTGTAATGCAGGTACCTCTCAGGGCACCCCTGTACACAATTTTGGACAGATTCTAGATGGGTTTCCATTCAAGGTAAATCAATTTGCAAGTAACACTGTAAATGAGCTTAAGTAAAATCTATAAACAGTAAATATATTTTGCCTACATATCCCAAAAAAATCCTGAAAAATGGGAGCATGTTTTAACATTTTGGGTACTGAGAGGTTGATAGCAGTTTCTTGACCTTGGAAGGGTCAGTCCTGTGTTTACTAGGTCAGTCTTGACCTTGGAAGCGCAGTCCTGTGTTTACTAGTGAATGCTCAGGAAGCTGATCAAAGTGGCAAAACCTGTACTAGGTGCAGAGTAATGCCCCAATCCCTTTTCAGGATCTTCTTTGTGAGTATGTGTATGTCTTGAATGAATGTGTCAGATGCATCACCTCCAAGGAGGATGTCATCAATGTGATGAAACACCCAAGCTTCTGAAAAAAGGTAGATGCAGTTAAGATCTTGCCTGCAAAAGGTCGTGTGTATGGCAAGGCTATTTGGGTACGTTGTGTGTAGCTGGGGAAAGGTATACTATGTCTCTTTATGAAGGCAAAGTGCAGCGGAGAAACTGTTGAGTTAGGCATAGAGCAGAGCATACTAGTCATATCTATAATAGTAAAATACTTACCAAAATAGTTGCTAATTGGATGGAGTCAGTAATTTAAATTATATTGGCTGCGGGAACCTTAATGCATGAACCACTACATTAAGCTTGTGATAATCCACACTGAGGCGCCACTTGCACTTACCATGTATAAGAACAAGTAAATCCGGCTATCACATAGAAATGCATTGGGGAAAATCACTCCTTCACTAATTGGTCTTAAATAATGTGTTTCAATCCTTGAAGGCCCTGTTTGAACACATTAAGATATAGTTCTAATAGTCATGATGAGATGTACTCTTTTGGCAGCTAACTTAGGTCCAGGAATTTTCCTTAACTTAATTAACTTATGATTATAAAGTGTACCTTGCTTAAATGAGTGGGATACCCACGTATAATTGTAATGTTGAGCCCCAGTATTGATTAAGGGCATGAAGTTTTGCCATTGGTGCATTTTAGCAGATTATTGAATTAACTCAGAAACTGTATTGCTCAAGTATAATAGTCAATCAGAGCCCTTTTACTTTTTTGCTTTTTACTTATTTTAGTAAATTTTGAATTAACAGTTGGTTCAAACTGTGGTGCTCTGTTTAGTGTTGTTGCTGTGTTCCCTTCCCTTGAATCCATGTTTCTAGATTCTTTTCTTCCTTTTTCTCTTATCTTGTGAGTTGGGTGAGGGTGCGGGAGTGGTGGGGGCAGTTCTGGAATACTTTGGGAGAAGAGTTCTCTCTATGCTGCTCACATTCGTAAATTTCTCCATTTCAGAGAGTTTTGTATCAGTGTCATCAGGGTTAGGGACCTGTTGGTTTATAGAGCTTAAAGACTCCGGATTTAACCAGTGGGTGTTTTCAACCATTCAGTAAGTGTGTTTGTATGTATGTATGTATACACACACACACTCACACACTCTCACACACACCCACACACACTCACATACAAATCAAAGACCGCTAGAAACAACACATCTATATTTGTGAATAAATTACATTTCATTCTTGTTGCAACATCTAGGGAGACCATGCAACATGAGAAACTATGGGAACCTCAGTAAGAAGGTGAGAGAAAGAATTTAAAGAATGTGGGCTTCGGTTAGGTGATTTGGGGGAGGACTCAAGGAAGTAGGGGTTTTTCTCTGCCTTGGGTAATAACTGGGAAATGGAATAATTCTATGATTAGATATGTTAATCTCCTCTAGAAAAAAGGACAGACTAAAGCAAGGATCAGGCCATAATTAATTTACAAAAGCAGCAGGCACTCATATTTGCCGGGAGGTGGCGGATGTTTTGTGTGTGCACAGTGACCTTGTTTATGTCTGTGAATAGACAGAAATATGAAGCGGTCTTGCTTCTGGCCTCATTTCATCCTGCTCCCACGGCAGCCTTGTCTGAGTTGTTCTGTGAAATGGTTTATGTTCAGCAAGGGAACACCAAGGCCTAGCTGTGAGTGAAATATGAAAAATGAATGAAATACACACACATATGTAATGCACTTATCTCATTTTCAAAAACGCAATAATAATTTCCAAATGAGGAGAAATGTTAGCAAAGAAACTTCCAGACACAGATATGTTATTAGCTGAGAAACCTCTGGAAGAAGACGCTGAGACTTCCAGACCCTGAAAATTCCCTCTCTTCAGAACCAATATGCAGACTCTGGCTTATCTGGCTTTTGAAAAGTTACATCTGTTGATTCCATTTGTTCTCTAAAAGAGAGAAAAATCACTACATGGCTGTGTTGGGAAATTGTGAGAGGCTATTTTAAGAAGTTCGAGTGTCCTCCCAAAAGAAATAGGTCATAGTTGAAGGATTTTAACAGGTAGGTGAAAGCAAAAAAAAAAAAAAAAAAAAAAAAATTAGCTTAGAAAGATGACTCAGCAGTTAGAAGAATGGGTTAGAATGAAGCAAAACCAGAAATGAAGGCCAGATCGGAGGCTAGATATGGTTTGTGGCCAATGTCGACAGAGATGAGAGGTTTGGTAGGTAGAGATCATGACGTATGGTTGAGATGCTTGAGAGTGGCGCTCCAGCCTTTAATATGAATTTTACATAAGTGTAACTTCATCTAAATAAGTAATCATACTGGTAAAGGCTGAAGAAGGCTAGTGTTAGCTATTAATTTTCCCGCCTCCAATTTACTACAAGTAACAGTCCTCCCTTATTGACTTAATGAAACCAAAAAATTACATGAGCAAAGCATATTCATATACTAAAAATATTATCGAATAGAGTTCCTATGTAAGTTTAGAATTAGATTTCCCCAGCTGCCCATGCAAAAATTTACTGTACGAGTGGGTTGGATGGTCTGGAGCCTCTGATATTCTTTCTATTAACACTGCTGGTGCTGAAAACCAGTTTTGTGAGATTCAAATATCAGTCTTTCCACATCAGTGCTTTCCCCATTTTTGATCACAGAAACCTCTGAAGGCAGCTCTCCCGATTCTCAGAAAAAAGCTCGCCTCTTCTGATCTGGCACTTTAAAGAGAAAGATAGATTCCTTCATTTTCTAGTTTATTTCAAGATGTAGCATTTATATTCTAATAGCGAAGGGCTTAGAGAGCTCCGGTGTGAATACTTCTCCCTCCCTGACATAGTTATCCTTTTATTGCTGGTCCCAATCATTCCTTTTCCTTTCTTTATGTGATAAAAACAAAGCACTACCTGCCCCCACCCCTCAAAAATGAGATTTGAATGATGATATTCTCAGAATGTTTCTTTAACACTTATTTCTTTTTCTACCTTAATCAATTTAGAAGCTGCAAAAATTGAAAGCTTTGATTTTTAGAGTGCCATCTTCAAAAGCCAATTTCTGACATTAAATGGAAATCGTATCCAACGTAATGGCTGGCTTAATACAGCCTATTATGTTTATAGAAATCTCTACTTTTATTTCAGCAGTCTGTTCTAGTTCTGTGTGCATGAAATATACACAGCATTAGGAACAAATTTTAATTTCCAAGTTGCTACTAATTCTTAAAGTAAAAGTGGTCATTCTCCTTTCCCTGTTTTACTCATGCTCTTTGGTAAAAATATAATTTTGAACACATATTCACTAGTTCCTGTATTCTTCATATTATGCCTAGATTTGACTACTAGCTTCAGAAAGGCAATGTTTTAGAATGAACCATAATCATCTTCATAAGTAAACACATTATATCAATGCTTTTGACTTCTTTTATTTTCATGGTTTACATTATAGGATTATTTGAATTGCAGTTTTTATTTACTTTGGATGACATAATATTTTATTAATTTGGGAATCCGAAATGAAATATAAAATTCACTTTAATTCACATATGCAGTTAACATAATTTACAAGCTTCAGAAATGTGTTACAAAGAAATAAAATATTTTCTGTCTTTATAGCTTCATAATCTTGTGGAGACATATGATATATACATGGAGGTGTACATATTTGAGTGAATTGGTTAGGTTCCTTGGATGTCAGCAGTAGAAACTGACTATAAGCACATACATTAATAATTTAGGGAGAACTTTCATTATTGATTAAGGAGATAAACCACAACCACAAAACTGTAGAATTCACAGGAATGGGATGGCTGTTTTGAGTAGCAGTAACTAGTGAGCTTTTGGGTTTTTTTTTTAAGATTTATTTATTAATTTATTAATTTATTAATTTTAGAGAAGTGGAAGGGGCAGAGGGAGAAGGACAGAGAACCTCAAGCAGACTCCCCACTTAGCACAGAGCCTGACACAGGACTCGATCTCGTGACGCTGAGATCACCACCTGAGTTGAAACCAAGAGTGAGAGGGTGAACCAGTTGCGCCACGCAGGTGCCCTATTAGTGAGCCATCATTTCAAACAAATGTCCAGTTTGAACTTTCTTTATTCATCCTAATATCCTGATCACATTTATATTTCTAGGACTTGATGTGTTTTGCTTGATTTCTTTGCCCATAATTAACCAAGAAAGTCAGGGCCCAGTACTGATAATCTCACGAGCAGTGCAAGCTGGACTTACACTTTGACAAGGTGTAGTAACTTATGGAGGACTCACATTCTTAAGAATGTAAGACAGGAAATATAAAATATAAGCTATTAAAGTGAAGAAGTGAAACAACATACAAGAAATGTTAAAGCGTCTTTGAGAGCTATTGAGGCAAGAGGACTTGAGGGGCCACATTCGTCTGTAGCTGAAGTCCTGCTGTGCTCTTTTTAGAACTTTCCATAAGGGACTCTGACTTTATTTGACCAACGGTGGTCATAAAACTCAAGTGAAACCCAATCTCAGAAATATGAATTTAGAAAGAGAACTGACAAATATTCTGCTACATTCTCAGAGCCATACTGTCTCTGAGGGCATTTGCTGATTATTGGTGGGAATGCAGTTGGCTAGAAGCCAGAAGTCACATATTACCTAAGGGTGCCTGGGTGGCTCAGTGGGTTAAAGCCTCTGCCTTCGGCTCAGGTCATGATCTCAGGGTTCTGGGATTGAGCCCCGCATCGGGCTCTCTGCTCAGCAGGAGCCTGCTTCCCTCTCTCTCTCTCTGCCTGCCTCTCTGCCTACTTGTGATCTCTATCTGTCAAATAAATAAATAAAATCTTAAAAAAAAAAAATATCACCTGAACCCTGTGAAGAAACAAAGAGCCAGCAGATTTTTGACCATTCAAAGAGGTAGAAAGATAGTTTTGGAGTTCATGATTGCCGGGACTGTTAGGACTTAAGACACTAAAATCCTGATAAGAAGGGAAGAGTAAAAAATGAATTTTGTATGTGGTAGATTTTTGCACAAGGAAGTTGCCATGTTCCTAAAATGCATAGAGTAAGCAACTGAGAAGCTAAAAGGAAAGACCCTAGGAATCAGATTAGAGATTTTTTACAGTTTAATGGTATAAAGGAGACAAATAATTGAATTAAGAACCTATTCTGAAGACCTGGATGAGCCTAGTAATCGCTTGAGGCTCTCATTTGAGATTCTTGGAGGGCTGTGTGCTGAATGTAGTAATGAACCAGAGCCCCCCAAAACTGTAATCTGGCCCCAAACCCAGTTAACCCCTGCTGATATTAAGGTGGTATATCCATATTCCAAACCTAAATACTACCACAAGGTAAAATAAACTCTCTTTAGAGGAAGATGAAGTCGTTATAACCCACAGTTCATCAAATATGATATCTGTCACATAACTGAAAATTACCCGGTATGCCTAGAACCAGGAACAACAACAAATAAAGACTTTTGTTTCTTTCTTCTTCTCTTTCCTTTCTCTGTCTATCCGCCCATACTTCTCCCCTTCCCCCTCCTCCCCTCCCTTTTCTTCTCTTCCTCCTCCTCCTCTGCCTTCTTCTTCTTCCTCTTTGTTTTTTTACACTTATTTGAGAGAGAAAGAGAGAGCACAAGCAGGAGGAGCAGCAGAAGGAGAAGAAGAAGCAGACCATCCCCTGGCAGAGAGCCTGAGGTGGGGCTAAATCCCAGGATCCCAGGATCATGACCTGAGCTGATGTTTAACTGACTGAGCAACCCAGGTGCCCCCACCAATCCTTCTTGTTTGTAAACTCTAATAATAGGGGGCCTGGATGGCTCAGTCAACAGAGTATGTGACTCTTGATCTAAGGGTCATGAGTTCGAGCCTCACATTGGGCATAGAGCTACTTAAAAAAAAGAAATAAATAAAAAATCTTGTAATAAAAGGCATGCCTCACCTAAAAAAAAAAAAAAAAAAAAAAAAAAAAAAGGAAACAAACCTACAGATGATCTGATGCAAAAACTGATAAGATGGTTAATTTCTCCAGAGAATGAGAATGCTAAATAATTAATTAAAAATATTAAATAAAAATGCAATATATTGAAAGCAAAAATTAAATATTACCTTAGAGCAGATAAGAATCAGAAGAGAATTAGTTTACTAAAGATAGATCAACAAAAATTGTATGAGCTGAAGCAAATAGACCACAAAAGAAGGAAAATAAAGAAAAGAAAATTACCTATATGTACATTTTGGTAAACCTTATGAAAACCAAACACTAACAGAAATCTTAAAAACAACCAGGATAAAAAGAACACATTGCTTTTAAAGAAATAACACTTAGATGATATCAACTACTGAACCAAAAGAATGAAATCCAAAAGATAATAAAATGCTGTCTTTAAAGGGGTACACCTGGCTGACTCAGTTGGTAGAGTATATGACTCTTGACCTTGGAGTTGTGAGTTCAAGCCCCACACTGGCTGTAGAGATTACCTAAAAATAAAAGAAATTTAAAAAGAATTTAAATGCTTGCCTTTAAAGTACTCAAAACAAATGACCACTAACTTCTAATTCTATACCCAACAACAATATCCTTTAAAAGCAAAGGCAAGGGACTCCTGGGTGGCTCAGTCGGTTAAGCTGCTGCCTTCGGCTCAGGTCATGATCTCAGAGTCCTGGGATCAAGTCCCGCATCGGGCTCCTTGCTTGGCAGGGAGCCTGCTTCTCTCTCTGCCTCTACCTGCCACTCTGTCTGCTTGTGTGCTCCCTCTTTCTCTCTCTCTCTCTCTCTTTCTCTCTGACAAATAAATAAAATCTTAAAAAAAAATGCAAAAATAAAATAAAAAATTTTAAAAACCAATTTTGGTCAAATTAAAACTAAAAACAAATAAACAAAAAAGCATCTCTACATGCATTTTTTAAAAATGCCAAAAGCAGTTCTTTATGCAGAATGTAAATATCTTAGAAAAGTGATAAGGAAAGAAAAAATTAAGTATAATAGAAAGGATCAATATCTGGCTAAGTGTAAATAAAAAGTAACTATGTGGGGGCACTGGGGTGGCTCAGTGGGTTAAAGCCTCTGCCTTAGGCTCAGGTCATGGTCTCAGGGTCCTGGGATTGAGCCCCCGCATCGGGCTTTCTGCTCAGCAGGGAGCCTGCTTCCTCCTCTCTCTTGCCTGCCTCTCTGCCTACTTGTGATCTCTCTCTGTCAAATAATTAAAGAAATCTTTAAAAAAAAAAAAAAAAACAAAAACTGACTGTGTAAGTGCTACCAAGAAAGTCTTGTGAATGTTAAAACTATGGTGATGGAGAATGCAACGTGATTACAGCACTGCTCAGAAGAAGGTGGGATGAAGGGGTAGTTCGAGGAAGGTTTTTATGTTACAGAACAAATCTATATCCTGAATGGGTGACAATTCCATGAATCTATGCCTGTGTTAAAACCTGTAGATTTGTACAACAAAACAGAAAAAAAACAAAAGTAAACAGATAAGAAAAACACTGAAAACAAAATTAAGACAATGATTTCATAAGGACTTTTCAGGTAAAAACATACATAAGCAGAACTTAGGAAGTTTTTTAAAAAAATGACACTTAAAAGAAAAAATGGGGGAGAAGACACATCGTTACAATTTGAGGTTCTCACATTGCCTGAAAAATGATAAAAATACCAGTTTGTATTAAGTTGTATTAAATTAAAGCTACATATTGTAATCTCTAGGGTGCAGTGTAAAGGAAGAATAAAGTAATTTAAAATCAATACATTAATAGAGGGGAAATAGAATCATAACAATAAGTTAATGAACAAAGAAGTCAGAGAGAAAGCAAGTGGAACAAATAAGAATAAAAAGCAAATAGGTAGAAATAACCATAAAAACACAGTAAACATATTTTATGCAAATGGGACAAATGATCCAATTAATAAAGATTATTAGAATACATCTCCTTAATGTTGTTTATTAAAGACACATTCCAAATGTAAGAACAAGAATGGAAAAAGATATACCATGTGAACAATAATCAAAGATGACTGGTGTCGCAATTGTAACAGATGCAATAGACTTAAATGCAAGAAGCATTACTAGAGATAAAAGGGAATATTTTATAACAAAATTGTATCAGCATACCAAGAAGATAATACAGTTCTGAATTTTATGCACCTAATAACACAGCCTTGATATCTATGAAAGAGTTGATATAACCCAAAGAAAAAACATCCGAGTCACAACAGCAGTAGGAAACATTAACATAACCTCTCAGAATGACTTGATAGAGAAAGATAACGATCAATAATGATATATAAGGTTTGAAAATATGAATATCAACTTTGACCTAGTTGACAATTGTGCTGGGTTGATTGTTGTCACATGGGATTACCAACAATCCCATTTTCCAGATTACGGTTCTCTCGAGTTCCAGACGCTAAGGACAGGGACTTCGGAAATGTGGAAGTCAGAAATGAAGCCGTCCAGTCTTCAGAAGATCTTGGCAGTCAGGTGCAGCCGACTTTCAGAACTTCACAGTAGTTCACACGTCACTGTCACAACAGACCACACATTTTTCTGATATTAGAGCATTCTTTCCCTCCAGGGCATCGGACTGAGATTTCACAACTGTTTTTCCTGTGTTTACACAGCCAACTGCTTCCACATGTGTATGAATCCATTTCCTTATTAATTTCCTCATTCCCATCACACTTTGTTGGTACAGACAAACTGTTGGTGACCTGCCCAGATGCCCTTTTACTGGTCAATGCACCCAGACCCCACATTCTGTGACCATTGGCAGCTAATGGGACACGGCTTCTCTCTTCTCTGAAGCAATGCCATCACCTGTAGATGCCACCCCACCCCAATAATTCGTGGATCAACCTTTATCTACTTGAGGCCCTTTCCTCAGGAGAAGCAATTCCTTTCATTCCCCATTCACACTCAAGAACTCCTCAGGGTATTAAACTAAGGTTAGCCTTTAGCTAAAATAACACCTTTATTTGTTCCCTACCCCAGCTCCTATCCTATTTCTCTCTCTTTCTTGGCAATTTCTCTTAAGAACACCCTCAATCACTTGCAAGAGAATCCTTGTCTCAGACTCTAAGTCCGCAGAACTGGGTCTATAATATACATGTAGTTGCTCTGTTTTTCCAATGAAACCTAGACTTACAAAGGTTTTGGTAATAGAGGTGCTTCCAGGGAAATATAACCTTGAGGAGAGAAATCTAGAACTGATTCTCTGATCTGTTTTGCCTTAAAGGCATTCATGACTTCATTTCTAGTGGCAAATGGAACACTGGTAGCAAATGGCATACTATGTCAAAACACTTCCTTAAGCTGTCGCCTGAAGTCACCTGGAGGAGTCCAGTCGCTCTGCAAAGCTTTAGTGGGAATAAAAGTTATAAAGATAGTGAGGTTGCTTGATTTCTTCTAATTCTACTAGTAAACTCATAATAAGGAAAAAAAATGAGCTCAGGGCTTTAAACGTATAATTCAAGGCCTGGGTAGGGAACAGAAAGTTTCTATGATCATTCTGAAAGAATCCTTTATCCCTGTAGCCACAAGGAAGAGATTCCTAAAAATCATCCCCAGGTTATGGGTGCTCAGTCAGTGAAGGGTCTGCCTTTGGCTCAGGCTGTGATCCTTGGGTCCTGGAATAGAGTCCTGGGCAGGGAGCCTGCGTTTGCCTCTTCCCTCTGCTTCTTCCCTCTGCTGGTTCTCTCTCTCTCTCTCTCTCAAATAAAATCTTTACACACACACACACACACACACATGCACGCATGCACGCACACACAAAACACCAACTCCAGATTAGATCCTGCCAGTCGCTGAGTTTCAGCACATATGGAATTCACAATATTCACAGCCTTGTAGGGTCTCTTCAAATAGTCACTGCAGTGATTGAAAAATGTGATTAGAACATATGGGGAGATTCTGTGAAACTTACCAGATCTGCCTGTCTTCCATTTTCAGTAGTGATAGCCCATTTTCACTTCCTACGAATGGCTATAGTTAAAAACCAACCAACCAGAAAACAAAACAAAACAAAAAAAAACCTGTTCCTTAAACTCTCACCAAACAACACTCAGTGCTGCTAGACTTATAACCAGATTTAAATCCCAGCAGACCCTAGCGCTATGGTTTCCAAGTATGATCTGGAAACATATTACAGGCACACTCAAAAGAATTGCAAAATTTTTCCAATTAAGTTTCACAGAAATCTTAGGAATATGTTTGAGAATAAATTCTCAGGGTAGAAGGAGACAAGACAAATGTGTTGCTATGAATGCACTAAGTAGATCGTCTAGATTCAGTTTGTTAGCTTGAACATTTGATAGTGGTTCTAGCATTTGGCATAATCGGTTTTAATGAAACGTGAACCCAAAAGTAACCAAATTAAAAGAAACTATAATGACAGAACTTCATTCATAAAGTGTAGAAGAAAGTATCCAATGGTTTAGATAGGAACAAGGAGAGAAATTGATCATAAGCAACCCACCTTTTCCCTAACTATTTTCCCCAAAAACGTTCTATAGGATACCTTTTAAGACAAGGCTTTGGAAAGTACAGTGGTGAAGTGAATGTTAATTTTTTAAAAATATCTCCAGGGGCTGTTCTCCACAGGCTAGAAGTTACAGTGGGAGATGCTGCAATCAAAATGGGCTTCCTGAATTCACTTGGAACGATGGGATCCCAGAGGGACAGAATCCAAATAGCAGTGTGCAGTCAACAAAGATAAAGTGGATATTATTGCAATGAGAATGAATACTGCAAGAATTATCAGAAAAATTCCATCCTTGGTGATCTTTGGCAATAAAAAATGGTTTCTCCAGTAGTCCCCCCCCCCCCCACTTATTTGCAGGGGTATGTTTCACAACCTCCAATGGACACCTGAAATCGCAGACAGGACTGAACACTATGTTTACTCTGCGCTTTTCCTATACTTGTATATGTATGATAAAGTTTAATTTATAAATTAGGCACAGTAAGAGATTAAAATCAATAATAACAATATAGGACACTTATAAGAGTATACTGTAATATAGTCTCTGTCTTTCTAGGTCTCTCTTTCTCTCTCAAGATAACTGACTGTACCACACTCATCTTCTTACGATGAAGTAAGGTGATAAAATGCCTATGTGATGAGGTGAAGTGGGCGAATGTATCTGTGGGCTCCTGTTGACCTTGTGCCAGTATATCAGAGGGAGGATTATCTGCTTCCAGACAGCAGCTGACCAGGAGTAACTAAAACCATGGAAGCAAAACTGCGCATGATGGGGGACTACTATACTAATGTCTTACATAATTCGTATAAGTAAAAATTTGCTGCTTCACTTAACGGAGATCTGACCTGAATCATCACAATTTAGAGTCACGGCTCTCTCCCTAATTCCCAAATTTTAGTCCCATAGCCTCCTGAATGAAATAAGCCTTAACGAAGACTGAGGTCCCCCTTGAAGAACCTTAAAACAATGTCTAACCTTTGTACTACAAGTCTTCCTTGTGGACTTGCCCCCAAAGAATGCATAGGTATTCATTCATGTGAACAAATGTTAGAAAAAGGAAAATATGAAGGCTTTGGGGCATTATTGGATGCTCACTCTGAACTAATGCTAAGTCCTCATGAGCTAAAAATCACTGTGATTTACCAGTGAGCGTGGGGGTTTTGGATTCAGACAGTTAATAGGGTTTTGACTTTGGGCTCTCTCACAGCCAGCCCAGTGGATGTCAGAACAAGTTCCATGATGATTTACCCACTTCTGAAATACAACTGGATTAGACATACTCAGCAACTGGTAAAATTTTCATACTGATTCTGTCACATATGAATTGAAAGTTGTTATGTTAGGAAAGGCCAAGTTTAAACACCTACCACCTCCCCTATCTGCCAAAACAGTAAAAGCAATGTCACGTGCTAAGAAGGACTGCAATGACGCAGGTACTACTGCAGATGCCCTTTCTCTTTGGGAGCAGAAAAACATGGGTACTTGACAGGCAGCTATCCAATGTCAATTTTTTTCCCCATATACTTATTTTAGGAGTAGTTTGTTTTCACCTGAAAAATGCAGCAGAATACCTTAACAGATATCACTCACCAACACTCTGGCACACCACCACAATTTAATCTGTAGAAGAATTGATTGCCTAGCCATTCTACAGGAAATCAATCTGATCTAACATCGTTGTTTTCATCATGATTGTTGATGTCATGATGATACCTATTGATCAAAAAGCTAGAAACCATCCTTGACACTTTGGTAAAAAACAAAGACAAAAACATTCATTCCAAGGGATAATATAAAAATCAAAAATTCAGGGTTCTACCACCTTGGTGAGATTTCTAGAGGTCCAGTGGTCCAGGGCATGTTAAGATCTCTCCAAAGTAAAGAATGAATTAATACATTGGGCATATCTTATAACTAAAAAAGTGTAATGCCTAGTGAGAATCTTTGATGGATTATATACTTTTGGGGAGGGTGCACTTCCCTAGTACATATACAGAGTATTTTCTAAGATTGCCAGTTACTTTTTAAGATTTTATTTTTTGGGACGCCTGGGTGGCTCAGTTGGTTAAGCAGCTGCCTTCGGCTCAGGTCATGATCCCAGTGTCCTGGGATCGAGTCCCACAACAGGCTCCTTGCTCAGCAGGGAGCCTGCTTCTCCCTCTGCCTCTGCCTGCCATTCTGTCTGCCTGTGCTCACTCTCTCCCCCTCTCTCTCTCTGATAAATAAATAAAATCTTTAAAAAAAAAAAAGATTTTATTTATTTATTTGAGAGAGAGAGAAAACACATAAGGGGAGGGGCAAAGGGAGAAGCAGGCTCCCCCCTGAACAGGGAACCTGAGTCGCGGCTCAATCTCAGGACCCTGGGATCATGACCTGAGCTAAGGCAGTCCCTTATTTAAACAACTGAGCCATCCAGGTGCCCCTAAGACTGAGAGTTTTTCATGGACCTCAAAGGAAAGTTTGAGATAGTTGTGGGCTACCACAAAAGCTACCCTGTTAAATAGGCCATGAGACTTAAGTATACCAATGTGGAAGGCAGTACTGTGTTCCGGAGCCTGGAGAGGGATCCTTTAGGTGTATCACACCAAAACTATATGATTCAGAGTGGGGGATGCTTTATTCTGTCCTTTTCAGGAAACTGCTTCAAAGGCAGCTTCTGACCTTAGTGAAAACTGAATGTTTATCCATGAGCTATCAAGACACCATGTGATTTAAGTTGATCATCATGAACGGAATTGTATGAACCATAATTCTGACAGGTACAGCAGCACTCTATTATCAAATGAAACTCATAGACAAGTCTGTGTTTGAGCAGATCCTAAAGGAACAAGTAGGTGGCATTGAATAAGTGGCTCAAACTGACCTAACACCTGACTGGGGAAGAAAAATTCAGTCTGATTTATAGATAGTTCTGAACGATATGCTAACCCTTCCCAGAAGTGGACAGCTGTAGCACTATAGCCTGTCTGTAGTAGGGTGCCTCCTCCCACAAAAAAGAGTCAGTGCAAATAGTACTCCTAGAGAGAAGAAATTTGGATAATTAACTTCGGTTTTGTTGGTTGGTTGGTTTTTCTTTTAAAAGGAGAGTTGGGGCACCTGGGTGGCTGTTGAGCATCTGACTCTTGGTTTCAGCTCAGATCATGACCTCATGCGTTTGTGGGATTAAGTCCTGCATCCAACTCCATGCTCAGCACGAGTCTGCTTGAGAGATTCTCTCTCCTTCTGCCCCTCCCCTGCCCTGTGCAGGTGTTGTGCCTTACTCTTTCTCTCTAAATATAAATAAATCTTGCAAAAAAAATAAAAGAAGAGTTGACTAGAGGTTCATCTATTTTAATTCAAGTTAGACTTTTATTTACTTAACCTAGAACTTTTCTGTATATGTAAATCAAGAGAGCATTCAGTAGGCTTCCCAACCATTTCACTTTTCGGAACACCTGGATCAACTTGCCAGTGCCATAGGTCTGTGCAAATCTAACTGTTCTGATTGCTGCTTTGACTCTGCTGTCCATTAAGGTAATCATGCCTACCTTACCTTTGTCGGTTGAGTGCCACCACCTGCCCCCCATCCTAGGATCCAATTACTCCCAAACCACTGACTGAAATGGTTTCTAAAACCACTGACTCAGTGTCCACTGCAAGGTCTGGCTTATAGAGAAGAGTGATCACAGAGCTCTTTAAAGATGCCATATTTCTCCTCACAAATTTATTTTTCATAGTAGTGGTAAAAGGTGTGTGTTCTGGACCCTCCCAGAGTAGATGAGTAGTTCTTCAATGACAAATCCACTTCAATCTTCCAAAATCCCCAAGCCTTCCAAAATCCCCAATCCTCTATGTTAAGCCAAGGCAGGTTCAGAATTTCCATTTCACTCACCATGGGCCACTTTCTGGTCTACTTTTCAGCCAAACAAACTTTGAGAATCCTTTTGAACTCCCAGAGTGGTAATATTAAATACAGAATCCCTGCTCAGTGAGCCCATGTAAGTAAATTCAGCCTAATCCAAAATGGGGCTCCTTCCACCATCATCCCATACTCTCAATACCCACCGCTGCACATACTTGCCAGAGTTCTGTGTAAGTTAGAGAATGCAAGTAGTTCTTTTAGAGTGCACTATACCGCCTCATGAGTCACACATTTTGCACGTCCCCTTTAGGAGTCTCTTAAAACTTAAGTCAGTTATAAGTTTTGAAGCAAAAAAGGGTCATAAGGGTGAGTCCTTAGTAGAAACACCATTGTTTTGTATAGCAGCTGTTTCAGGGAAAACAATGGCAAAAAGCAGTGTTGATCTCCTCAGACCCAGGTAGAGCGTGTAGAGGCCTCTTCTGCTGGCAAGGAAGACTCGTTAGAATTTAGGTACTCAAGGTTCCCGTCTTGTCAGGGTCCTTCCGCACATTCTTATTCCAGTTTACAGATGTCCTTTCTTTCCCTGTCAGTGCCTTCAGACACGCTGTGAGGCTGACAGTTCAACTTGTGTAACTCAGCTTCGTGTCACAGGATGAGATCCTGCCTTCTGTTCTCAGCAACCTCATCCCTGAGGCTATGGGTGATAAGGATCTGCTTCAGGCTCCATGAGAAGCTTTTGGGCAATTTATGGGGAGCTTGACCTGGGAATTCAAATTCCTAAATTCATCCTTTTCTCATTCCAGCAGCATCAGGAGTAACTAGTCAACCTCATTGTATTCATTAGATTTCCAAAAATGTCTGAAAGCGTGACATACACAATTACACAGCCCCTTGCCCTTTTAAGGGGTTGATTGGGAGTATCCAGGGAAATATTTTGCATCTGTTGGTGGCCAGATCACACCATGGACCACCAGTGCTCTCTTCACCCCTAGAAATAGACTCATTAGCATTTTTTAGAAGATTGATTTATTTATTTTGAGAGCGGGATGGGGGGGGTGCAGGAAGTGGAGGGCAGAGCGAGAGGGAGACAGAGAATCTCCAGCAGACTCCCCGCTGGGCATGGAGCTGAGACACAGGATGTAATCTCAGGACGCTGAGCTGAAATCAAGAATTGGATGCTTAACCAGCTGAGCCACCCAGGCACCCCCTCATCAGCATTTTTAAATCTAGTCAGATTAGAGAGCTAATTCCAGAATCCCAGAAACAATTCATAAAACTTATCCTTAAAATTCTGTTCTCCTAGAAGTACTCTTGATACCAAAATCTGTATCAGTCAGCGTTCTCTAGAGAAACAGAGCCATTAGGATGTATAGGTATGAAAGATATTTATTGAAGGTAATGGCTCACACAATTATGGGATTTGAGAAGTCCAGACCCAGGAGAGCGGATGGTGTAGTTCCAGTCCAAGCCTGAAGGAAGAAGATGGATGTCCCAATTCAAAAAGTCAGGCAAAGAGAGAATTATTTCTTACTCAGCCTTTTATTCTATTGAGGCCTTCAAAGGTTTGGATGAGAGCACCCACTTTGGGGAGGGCCCTCTGTTCTATTCATATTCTCTGTTGATAGACTTATCATTTAAATATTAACCTCATCCAGAAACACCCTCACAAACATACTGAGAAATAATGTTTAGCCAAATAATCTGGGCACCCTGTCAAGTTGATAGTCAAGTTGACACATAAAACTAACCATGGCATCCACCTCCCGTAGACTTTATTCCTTCCTTCACCATGTTCTACACTAATTCAGGCATTTTTTACATTGCTGAGAGTTGGTCATTTTTCCTTCCAGGCTTCTAGGAGCCACCCTAGCAACAAAGTTACCTCATTCCCTAGTGTTCTTATAGGGCGGTAAGTCACGTGTCCTGGGGAACACCCCTAAATCAACAAATCCTACTTATCCCGTCTGGAAGTATGAGCTCCCTTGATGAAGTGACCTAAAATTCAATCCTAGAAATACTCCCTTAGGTCCTGCTGGTACAGGCAGTCTAATTCTTATATTTCTCTATTTAAAAATTCTCTTTATAGGTCAGACATAGGGGGTATATTTATGCTGGGATTTCAACCCAGGTATCAGCCTAGCCTAGGATGGAAAGTGGGGCAGATCCTGAGGGGACATTTGTTGCTTTGTGGGAAAGAGACATCTGTGGTGTCTTCCAGCACAGTATAAGCACTAAATATTACTAGATAAGGAGGGCCACTTCTGTATATCCAGAAAGTCTGGGGGGGATGGGTAGAGTCAGCATTCTCAGGGACACCCATTCAATTTTGAGGATCCCATATTTCCTCTATATGGGCCTGACCTTCACATAACAGACTTGCCTTACCTGAAAATTTAAGCATCTCTGGAGCTCTCTTTTCATAATTAAGTCTTCAACCTGCTGTTTGTCTGTGCCTGTCCTTCCAGTACAGGTGATAAGGGCCTTTTATATCCACCACTGGGGCTCCCTGGTTCTCACAGTCAGCCATTAACAGCTGCTTGTTAACAGCCTCTAGCCTCTCATTATTCTTCTGCAGGGAATCAACAGAACTTGGCAGTTACCGGTCAACTCTGCTGTATCTGTAGGCTTTGTTTCATATCTTTCAAATGCTTAGATCATTGAGTCTGCAACAGCATCCCTGTTCCACTGGGACAGTTTCGCAAGTCACTACTGGTGAAACCTTTAACAGTCAAGCCACTACTTTATCCTATCCATATCCATGCCACATCCCATCTTTGAGGCAATCCCAAATACTCATCTTAACTGCCTATCTTCTCAGACCCTCTGGCACCACTTATGTTAGCCCAGATCCTCTGAGAAGCAGACTTCCAAATGAAATTAAACATGCAAGTATTTTATTAGAGAAAATGCCTATGCAAGAGAAATTGGGAAGGTGCCGGAAAAATTGGTAAGTTGTTAGGCCAGAATGTAATCCTCACCCTTTGTGAAAGAGAAAGGTATAAGAGTTTGAATGGAGGTGACCTAGACTGCAGGTTGTCTCAGGAAAAAAATGTGGGCAAAGACACAGGGGAATCTCCAAGACAAAGTTGCCTGTTAGAGGAGTCCTGTGTTCATCTCAGTATCCCTGTGATGCTCAGTAATTGACCAGAAGCAGCCATTGGACAGTATGGCCTTGATGCAGATGGTGATGGCTACATTTAAAACATGGCACTGCAGCATGGTGAGGGTAAGGATTTTATTAATAAATGATACTGATTAATTAGATCTCTACATGAAAAAAAATTTTCATCTCTACTTCACAGCACACAAAATTTTCAATTCCAGATATATCATGCATCTAAGTGTGAAAGATAAAACAGTGAAGCACTTAAAGGAAATTATTGACCAGAAGTAAGAAACATTACACAATATTTTCATGAAGTCCCAATAGTTTATCTCTGCTTTTGTTTCCCTTGCCTCAAGAGAAATACCTAGAAAGAAGCTGCTACCAACCATGTCAGAGGGTACTGCCTGAGTTCTTTTCTAGGATTTTTGTGACTTCAGGTCTAACATTTAGGTCCTTAATACATTTTGAATTTATTTTGGTTATGGTATAAGAAAGCTTCATTCTCTTGCATGATGCTGTCCAGTTTTCCCAGTACCATTTGTTGGAAGAGACTTTCTTTTCACCAGTAGATATTCTTTCCAGCTTTGTTGGAGATTAGTTTGAACACATAGTTGTGGGTTTATTTCTGGGTTTTCTGTTCTGTTCTGTTCATCAGTATGTCTATTTTTGTGCCTTTACCATACTCTTGTGATCACTACAGCTTTGCAAAATAACCTGAAGTCCAGAATTGTGATGCCTCCAGCTTTGCTTTGCTTTTTCAAGTCTTCTTGGTCTATTCAGTCTTTTGTGTTTCCATACAAATTTTGGCATTGTTTGTTCTAGCTCTATGAAAACTGGTATTGGAATTTTGATAAGAATTGCATTAAATGTACAGATAACATTGGGTTGTATAGACATTTTAACAATATTTGTTCTTCCAATCCATGATCATGGAATGTCTTTCTGTTTCTTTGTGCCATCTTCAATTTTTTTCATCAATGTTTCATAGTTCTCAGAGTACAGGTCTCTCGCCTCTTTGGCAAGATTTATTTCGGGGTTTCTATTATTTTTCATGCAATTGTAAAGGGGACTATTTTTCTTAATCTCTCTTTCTGCTGATTTACTATTGGTGCATAGAAACACAACATATTTCCGTACATTGATTTTGTGTCCTCTGACTTTAGCGAATCCGTTTATCAGTTCTAGCAGTGAAGGAAACAGTCAACAGATCTAAAAGGCAACCTACAGAATGGGAGAAGATATTTGTAAATGACATATCAGATAAAGGGCTAGCATCCAAAATATATAAAGAACTTAAAAACTCAACACCCAAAACCAGAATAATCCAATTAAAAATGGGCAGAAGACATGAACAGACATTTCTCCAAAGAAGACATACAGATAGCCAACAGACACATGAATAAATGCTCCCCTGATCATCAGGGAAATACAAGTTAACACTGTAAGGAGACATAACCTCACACTTGTCAGAGTGGCTAAAATGAACAACACAAGAAACAATAGGTATTGGTGAGGATGTGAGAAAAGGAAAACCCTTTTGCACTGTTGGCAGGAATGCAAACTGGTGCTGCCACTGTGGAAAACAGTATGGAGGTTCCTCAAAAAGTTAAAAATAGAACTATCCCATGATCCAGTAATTACACTACAAGGTATTTAGCCAAAGAATACAAAACTACTATTAGTACTGATTCCAAGGGGGGTGCATGCACCCCAATGTTTGAGCAGCATTACCTACATTAGCAAATTATGGAAACAGTCAATATCCATTGACTGATGAATGGATAAGGAGGATCGGGGGGGGGGTGTGGAATGGGTATACACGTGGACTATTATCAGCCATAAAAAAAGAATGAAATCTTGCCTTTTGTAAGGACATGGGTGGAACTAGAGTATTATGCTAAATGAAATAAGTCATCAAAGACAGACACATACCATATAATTGCACTTATATATGGAATTTAAGAGACAAAACAAGTAAAAGGGCAAAAAAGAGATCGAGAGAGAGGCAAACCAAGAAACAGACTCAACTCTGGAGAATAAACTGAGGGTTATCAGAGGTGAGTTGGGGGAGAGGATAGGTTAAATAGGGGATGGGGATTAAGGAGGGCATTTGTCGTGATGAGCACCAGGTGAAATACAGAAGTGTTGAATCACTGTATTGTATGCCTAAAACTAATATTGCATGGTATGAAGGATACTACAGAAAGAAACTATGAAGAAAAAAAAGTACTAATTTAAATGTCAGAACTTCCGTTAATGAAGCAATACCATTAACAGAGAAAATACAAGCCATAAAGTGGAAATAGGTTTTTACACCCATATTTTTAAATCATTTATACCCAGAATATGCAAAACCTCACAAAATCAAAAAGGAAATGGAAAAGGAGTTTATAAAAATGAGGAATATATATGAATAGTTACTTCACAAAAATAAGGATATTCAGATCAAATGAATTATATAATATATAAAGGTGTCTAGCTTCATCAGGCATCCAGGAAATAAAAGTTAAAATCACAATGAATTATCAATGTAGACCCAATGTAGAAATAAAGGTTAAAATCACAGTGAATTATCACTGTAGACCCACAGAATAAGGAAAATTAACTCTGACAATAAGAAGTGCTGGGAAAGGTTTAGAACAATTGGAACTCTCATCCAGAGCTGGTGAAAATGTAAATTTGACAAACTAGTTTGGAAAACTATTTGACACCATTGCCTAAAGCTAAAGATAAACATATTGTGTTATTGAACATTTTTTTCTTATAATGCCTCTATACATTTAACAGAGTTACATAGAAAATTTCACCAGAGGAGTTTTAAATATGCTGATTAACAGCATTTTCATAAGAGTCAAAATCTAAACAAAAGTTACATCACCAAAAGAATAAATTATTGTTCTATTCGTTTCCAATCCCTACTGTAACAAATTAACACAAAGTTAGTGGCGTAAAACAACTCAAATTTATTATATTTAATTATTTATTTATTTGATTATTATACTTTATTAAATTTATTATAGAGGTCTTTAATGAATCTCATTGGACTAAAATCAATATGTTGGCAGGGCCACATTGCTTTCTGAAAACTTTACAGGACAACCCATTGTCTTGCCTTTCCCAGGTTGGAGAGGCCACCCCCATTCTTGGTTTATAGCAGTCTTCTACTTTCAAAACCAATAACGGTCAGTTAGGCTTTTTCACATACCATCCCTCTGACACTGATTTTTCTGCTTCATCTTTGGTGTTCAGACCCCTGAGAGTTATGCTGGACCTACCTGAATAATTCAGGGTAATCGCCTTAGTCTAAAGTCAGTTGATCAGCAAATTTAATTTCATCTGCAATCTTAATCTCCCTTTGCCACGTAATTTAACCCACTCACAGCTTCTGGGGACGAGGACGTAGACATATTTGGAAGGTCGTTATTCCACTTACCATGAGTTATGTTCATAGATTGGAATACAATACAGCAAGGAAAATAAACTAACTACTGCTGTGAGCGATGATATGGGTGAATCTCACCAGTTTAATGTGGAGTAAGAGGAATCATACACAGAAATGCACATATTATGTGACTGATTCTATTCATGTAAGGTTCAAAACTACTGCATGTGTCAGAATAGCATTTATAGTCAAGGGGAAGTTAGTGCCTTAACCAATAGGACTTCTGAGGTGCGGCAATGTTCTATTTTTTGATTTAGGTTATGGCTACATATTTGTGTTCAGTTTATGGAAACTTATCAGGTTACATACTTGTTACTTGTGCTCTTTCTGAATGCATATTATACTTCTATAAAGGATTGCTTGTAAAAAAAAAAAAAAGGCAATTGTGACTCAATGATTTCCCAAGAATTATATGGATGCTGTTATCAGAAGAAGAAAAATCTACTCTGGGCAGGCAAAACCAGTTAGTTGTACTCAAGTGTTACATGTAATTCTTTTTAAATCTCTAAGTCTGTGTGTGTAATGGGTTCATATATAACAATAAATAACCTAATAAAACCGAGCAATTTGATAAATTCCAAAATAAATAGTATGCTAATCATTAGGAGTGAGTTTGAAATAAAGTACCATGGGGTGTTTCTCTGGAAGACATAACTTCTTGATTCTGAGAAATACCTATTAGTTGTATAGATAAATGGGAGATGTTCCCAACAAGGAATAAACAGGAAATCAGATTCTCTCATGTACATCTTACAGGTGATACAGTTTTTTCAGAGAGCAATTTGGCCATATGTAGCCCTCTTGGGGGGCTTGTGTTTGCTTACCTCTTCACCGCATAACTCCACTCTACTCAAGATGAGCTACTTTTAGATTCATGAAGGGTCCACGTCATGGTTTTATTCAATACTTCATGCCATTCTTTACATAACATGTAATGCTTCTGTTCTCAGTTCACATTTTTTAACGTTATCTTGATTGTTTACCTAAATAAAAACATATCTTGATTTGTTTGGATTTTTTTTTTCTGAAAAGGAATATCTTCTCATGAGATCCAGTCAGTATATCAGGCAGAACATAGTTAATTAGAGCTCCAATTCCAATTCTTCGAAAACAAAACGGACAACAACAACAAATCCGTTAAGCTCTAAACTAGCTAGAAGTCTATCTGATGTGGCAAATGGGAAAGAACTTTATATATTATCAATTGGAGATAGTTGCAACATAATTCAAAAAAAAAACAACATAGCAGAAAATACCTAATTTTCTGTCACAACCCAAATTGTGACAGAAGTGGGGAGATAGTCCCTAATTATAAAACTTTAGGGGCACCTGCTAAAGGGAGACTCTCCATAGCGTTCTATAAAGCCGTCTTTCGTGTGTGATCTGACATCTTGACCAGCAGGGGCCTTATAAAGCTAGGCCCATGATGTAGTGACTTGGGTGAGCGGAGCGAAGCCTCCTCTGTCGCAACAGTGCGCGGCAGGAATGGTGATGGTTTCCCGCCCCACGGTCAGACAGTGTTGTGTGGGAAGGAGGAGGGAGGTTTTGTACTCTCACACCTAATCAAGCCCTATTCATCAGGAATTAGGAAAAGGCTTTGGGGAGCGGCAAGGGATGGATAGATTGGGCATGGAGGATTTTTTAGGCAGTGAAACTACGCTGTATGACACTCTAATGGTGGATACATGTCCTTAATAATTTGTCGTACCTACAGAATGTCCAACACCAAGAGTGAACGTTCAAATAAACCATTTATTTGAGGTGCTAATGATGAGCCAACAGCAGTTTCATCAACTGTAACAGATGTACCCCTCTGGTGGGGGCTGTCAATAATGGGGAGGCTCTGCAAGTGTGGGGGGAAGGGCATATGGGAACTCTGCCTCTTCCAAAATTCCCAATTTTGCTGTGAACCTAAAACTGTTGTAAAAAAAAGTTTGTAAAAGAACAAAAAAGCTGTGAGGATTTACTCATACATCCTCCTGCTGAGTGATATAGCGTGCCATCCACTATAACTCTTGAGACTAGAAATTGCAATGGAATATTTCTTTACCATATGAGGACTATCTTTTAAAATACATGTAAGGTAAGGGGTCCCTGGGTGGTTCAGTGGGTTAAGCCTCTGCCTTCAGCTCAGGTCATGATCTCAGGGTCCTGGGATCTAGCCCCACATCGGGCTCTCTGCTCAGCAGGGAGCCTGCTTCCCCTCTTTCTCTGCCTTCCTTTCTACCTACTTGTGATATGTCTCTGTCTAATAAATAAATGAAACCTTTAAAAAAAATACATACAAGATGATATATATATATATATGTTTATATCATATATGTTTGTATATATAAACTTCATCTATATAAAGTTTATACACATATAACCTCATAGGTATATAAAGTAAGAAATACATATATCTACAAATATTTATACATATTTCTTATTTTTTATATTTCTTATTTTTTTTCTATAATATGGTCATTACCTTCTTCCTCAAACCCCTTCCATTCAATTTATAGTATTTCACACCTCTAAATTTAAGTAGTAAGAACCCCATAGATCCCAGGCAAAATTTTAGTTTTCTTACCATATCATATCATCTCCAAATCTTTACCATTTTGCTGGGGATTTTGTTTTTGTTTTTACTTTTTTTTTTCCTTTTTTTTGAGAAACTCACATGCGAGCAGGAGGGAAAGGCAGGCAGAAAGGGAAAGGAAGAATTTTAAGGAGGGTTCATGCCCAGGGGAGCCTGGGCTGATCTCTGGATCCTGAGATCATGAGCTGAGCTGAAATCAAAAGTGAGACACTTAACTGACTGAGCCACCCAAGAGCCACATGTTTTTGCTCTTACTTTTAAAAAACTCTGTCCCCATTAGTTCTTTAATATTGTTTAGAGGGAATATGTAACTTATGTGACATAAAGACAATATTATTTAGGAGGAAATCGATACTTGTAGTTCAAATAAAACCTATCAGATTAAAGAAATCTATATCCCTTAAATGACAAAGTCTATAAATAACAAAGCCTGTGAACAAAATTTGAAAGAGGAAATTAACCAGAAACTTCAGAGATTTCAACCAAATTTTATCACATTCAGAATCTTAGAAATCTTACGACTTATCTATAAAAAGAGAGAAACTTGATCCAAAGGAAGAAAATCTGAGTGATTACTTAAGAAATTACTTCATGGGCGCCTGGGTGGCTCAGTGGGTTAAGCCGCTGCCTTCGGCTCAGGTCATGATCTCAGGGTCCTGGGATCGAGTCCCGCATCGGGCTCTCTGCTCAGCAGGGAGCCTGTTTCCTCCTCTCTCTCTCTGTGCCTGCCTCTCTGCCTACTTGTGATCTCTCTCTGTCAAATAAATAAATAAAATCTTTAAAAAAAAAAAAAAAAAAAAAAAAAAAAAAAGAAATTACTTCATGCCTAAGTTGAATATGTGGATCTCCATCTGTTCGCTGATGATGTTGGTGACAGCACAAGGGGAAAAACACAGTAATGTGGTAAAATCAAAAGAATCAGCAAAGAAATAAGGAAGAACATTTTGATAAAATAAATATTTTTTAAAAATATCCAATTCCACCAGTGCCCAAATCCCTTAGATGTTCTTTCTTCCTCTAAAGGATAGTGAGATCAGTCAAGAAGTTTGACTCACATAGAGTACCACATTGTTAGAAAGATCCCACTTAGTTCATGCTTTGCTTTAAATTATAAACATTCCACTCTAGACATTTAAAAAAAAAATAGTCTTATTTTTTGGAATTATATTCCCTCCTTGAAGGAAAAAAAAAAGAGCCTACTCTTCCAGGTTTTATTTGATTAATGAGGCATTTTCTTATTAGTGACAAATGACTAGAGAGAATAAAGCCATTAATTCGATGTATAATAAATACATTAAAATAAGTTCCTGTTCGGCTCCCTGCTCAGCAGGGAGTCTGCTTCTTTCTCTGTATTCTCCCTCTCTTTCTCTCTTTCTCTCAAATAAATAAACAAAATCCTTAAAAAAAATAATAAGTTCCTGTTCTCTATATATGCCTGAGATCAATCCAGAGAAATTTTAACATTAATAGTGCTATTTGTGAATACTAAATATTGGTATTAATGATGATGTTCGAGTAATACATTATTAGTAAACTTAAAGTTTATAAACTAGCATTAACATTTTTTTAAAAAGATTTTATTTATTTATTTATTTGACAGAGATTACAAGTAGGCAGAGAGGCAGGCAGAGAGAGGAGGAAGCAGGCTCCCTGCTGAGCAGAGAGCCCAATGTGGGGCTCGATCCCAGGACTCTGGGACCATGACCTGAGCCAAAGGCAGAGGCTTTAACCCACTGAGCCACCCAGGCGCACCACATTGTTAACAATTTTTCAGAGTGTTTAAAATTCTTACTCAATATATATTTTAGTTTTGTTAATCAGTGAATCAGTTTATTATTAGGAAAACTCTGCTTTATTATCATTGACATAGAGACAAATAAATCTACTACTAATCATTTACAATGAGTAGATACTATTTTCTTATCTAAAATTCTAAATCATCGTGAGTAAATGGTTAATTAAAATATTATCTTTAAAGTCTACCATTAGAACAAATCTGCCTCTCTTAGTCTCCCTTAAAATGTGCATCCTTTTGAAATTCACTCTCCTTAAATATTTTGAAAAATTTATACCAGTAGCATGCAGTTTTAATTACCATTTATAGGCTTGAGTTTAAATTGCATTTTAAACTAATTTGGTTTGTTCTTAAACTTAATTAACTAATTGGGAGCATGTTTCTTGGTTGCAATGGAGATAATAGAGCAAATGTGGAAATTTATTGGCATCTCTTGAAAGCCTCCCAAACGAAGACATTTTCTCTTTGTCATACTTAACTAACCTTTAAAACCATGTACTTCTTTGAGATAAGAGATGCCATTCTTGTTTATAGTGGGCACTGAGCAATAGTCAGGGGAGACAATTCTGAGTTTATTATCTTCAAACTTTTATATTTGAGATAAAACGAATAGTTCTTTCTACATAAATTTTGTTGTTGGATGCTAGCATTACACAAGTGAACAGAGTGTAGGGGGGTCATATTCTCATCTTAAAATATGAGTTAGTTATTTCTTTTGTTTAGATTTACTGTTGCATTCAATTATTCAACAGTGTTTCCTTCAAGTAATACAGACCTAGGAAAGAAGTTCCTGAGTAAAAACAATGAGTCCAGCTCTGAGAATGATAATATTCATGCACTTGACACCTTCTCTGTAGAGAATTCAGACTTTGTCAGTCTTTTTTATTTCCTTTCATATTATCTCAGAAAAATATGGGACAGTAAATCTTTTACTATAAACATTCCTCATTATGGAAAAGGTGGTAAGTAAATGATTATCATATGTCGGCTTTATTAGAGTTATTGCATAAAGTGCTTTATAAGAATCATCTTATTTAACCCTCATAACAACATATTTTATTATTTAATACTGGCTTCCCCTTTACAGTTGAAGAAAGTGAAGTACAAGGAGGATAGGTAATTTGTCCAAGATCCCATGAGGAATAAATTTATAATCCAGAATTCACATCCAAGTAGCCTGAATTCAGAGCCCAAGAATTTTAAAGAAAAATATGTGCATAGGTATTATGCATAACAGCTCGCATTCTGCTGTTTTAGTTAAAATGGTATAAACATACCTCAAACTTCTGTGATCCTCATAAGAATAATTTAATGGATACTTAATAATTTACCTGGTTTGTACAGCTTCACTGATTACATAAAGTCCCTCATTATGAGACATTATTAGATTATATATATATGTGCAAATATAACATATGTACACACATATATACATAATATTCTATATATATATGTGTGTGTGTGTGTGTGTAATTTTTATACAGGAGGTTTTGATCAGGCTGATTTATGTTTCCAAATTCTCAGAAGTGGGATTATTAGCATAAAGGCATGGCTATTTTTATGGATTCTTTCATATCTTCTGTATTTGTCAACTGTAAGGACAAGGAAAGAACAATCAGCTGGCTTATATAGCCAGTGGATAGTAAAGAAGATACTATCTGCTTAAGAGCAAGTATTTCCACTCAAATCACTAGTGTGTATGATTTAATTTAGTATTTTAGTAATGATTCATAGGTCAACTGCTATGCAAAAACAGTTGTGGCTTTAACATAAAACCATATACATTTCCCAGATCCCTTTAGCCTAAGGATTTACATTACGCTTTTCTCAGGCACTAACTGCATTCCTAGCACTGCCAAGACCATTGACAAACTTTTGAAATATTTGTTGATAAAAAGTCCAGATACATAAATAATGTTAGTATTAGTAATTATAAGCCCCTCTAAAATACAATCAACCTTTCACCATGCTAGTATTAAGGAAAAAGGATAATGATCATTGTCTTCCAGGCAGACTATGTTACAGCAGATTTTTTATATGGGCATTTGCTATGGTTCAGAAGAAACAGTGTAATCTTTAGTATACATAGGTGTATATTTAAATGATATAGGATAATGGAGTGCTGTCTTTGGTCTGTGGTTAAAGTATAATACATTAGTTATCAAGTACCTAAGAATACTATGAAAATGAAACCGTCATTTGTTCCACAGCTGCAACATACAAACTAGTTTCCTAACAGCACTGGCTTTTATCAGTACATATATTTTAAACTAAGACACAAAAGGATTGTTTTCTTGGTATAAATGAAAGGATTTTGTGAAGTCAGTATCCCACATTTTGCTGAAATCACTGAACTAAAGCATTTAGTTTATACCTGTAAAAATCAGCACTATGGACAGCACAACCCTTTGTAGGACTTGAACTGTAAAGATGACTACAGGCCACTCAATGAACTTTAGGCCATTTAAATACTGAATGGCCATAATAACAAATTCTTTAGAGGTGATAGAGACTAGATACAAAATAAATAAGCCAAAAGTTAGGTACTTGTGACCATTCAAATGAGTTTTACATTTTTCAGGTGCAATGCAATTCTCACTCTTGTCTCAGACTCTATTATTTTCCTACCATCCCAGTATGTGTGGGTCAGTGCCTTAAAGGCCACCAGTGCCATAGCATGCGTTTCAAAGAGTAGATTGTAGTTAACCTTTGGTTTTGTATTTGTAACAGAAATAAGCTTACTAGTGGTGTGTTAGTGTGCTTTGATACTTCTGTACTCTTCTTTCACTGACATACACACAAGGCTGACATCCAGAGACACTCTTCTTGGGCATTCATGTGTATCAGGTTTGGTACTCTCACTGTCAGCTTGATAGGCCCACTAAATGACTGTGCATTGATCCAGAAGCAACTATTCTTCATTCTCTGCAACCTGGAAGATTTATGCATACTGTCCTGGATGGCAGCTATTTTCTTTTCTTTATTTATTTCTTTTTTTCCTTTTTCTTTCTTTCTTTATTTCTTTCTTCTTTTTTTTTTTTTTTTGGCAATGATTATACTCAAATTTAAATGTCTTTCCACTTTCTTCCCCACCAGCTAACATTTTCTCCACCCCCCTTCTTGCAAAAGATTTAATTGCAATGACATAAATATGCAAAAAAAAAATCCACACTTACTATTTTTATAACCATTAGGTGAAATCACTTTCCTGGAAAATGGTTGTGTGTGTGTGTGTGTGTGTGTGTGTGTGAGACAGAGAGAGAGAGACATCAACCTTATGAAACAAGCAGGTGGATAGTGACAAAGACTTGACTCTATATTATGGATTCTATATAAAGTCACTATTGTACATTCTGTCCCAATGTATTTTTAATTATCTTCCAATATTCTAAAAAGATTTGGTATAAAATAGTCATTTTAATCATGCTTAGCATTTTATGTTTAATTTTCTATTTATCTCCCCTATACCTGTTTAGTACATCATTTGACATTAAATTTCTTTGCAAGCAGCCTGATTAGTTTGCACATTTGGGAACCAAGTTAGCTCAAAATGAATCATGTCTTAATCATTTACAAAATATCCTCTAAAATTTTTCCCTTCATTAAATAATGAGCCATTATAATTGTGTAGATACATGGGCCCAATATTCTGCTTCTGAGTCTTAAAAGAGAAAAAATTCATAGCCTCACTCTATAAATTTTTTGGAGACTTAACCCAGATTCAGAGGACAGCATGTCCATTTGAATGCATGACCCTAGAAGTTGATAGGAACTACAAAATTATACTGAAGTTTCTTCTTGCTGATTATATATTATATATTATTGTAAAGTGGATTTATGGAAGCAAGTTTAGCCAGAAGCAATATGGTATATTTTCAAGGAGCATGATTCATATCTAATAGGCCTCAAGAAGTTAACTTTTAAACACTTCAACTTTCTTATATTTGTGTAGGACAATAGTATCTAATTCACGTTCTTAAGAGAATTAAATGAAGTAGTACTATAAAGTGTATATTACCATACTAGATACCTAGTTATTGCTGAGTAAGTGGTAATAATAATAATAATAAAATAATAACTAGAATCATACGCAGATAGCCCAGCCAGAACACAGTACTATATTATAAGTACACTTTGCCAAATCTGGTGAAATCCTTTTCTTGAGATTAAGTGTATATTTAAGTGAAGCCAAGTGGGACACTGTAGGATGGATTGAGGGACAAAGACATAGAAAACATCTAAACTCTCTGGTACCTTGAATTATATTTGGTACTGTTATCATTTGGAGTGAGAAAAAACTGAGTTTAAAAGAAACTTAACAGAGAATTCCATGAGACAAAGACATAGAAAAGGCACATGTTATTTCCTATGGATTTGGTACCTGAATACTGACTATACTATCTAAATACATGAGATCATTATTCAACAACGTTAAGAGCTCTGACCTAAGAGTTCAGTCTAACTTCCCATGAGAGCTGCTTATAAGGCTTTATTATAATGTGATTATGATATAATTTAGCCTCTAAGTACATATGTGAGCCAAAGGGTACATTTTATAGACTCATTACTACAAGCTTAAGAGAAAGAAAGTATAGAATTATCATCTGAGAATTTGGCTTGGTATTTTTAAATTATAAGTGAGCAATGACAGCATGTTCATTTTCAGTGGGGGAGAATATCATAGAGCTTTAGCTTTCATTCACCTGGAAAAACAGTGCATTCCACTGAATTCTTTTGCTCCATCAATCCTAGAGATAATGTAATAGACATGGAAATGCTTATCATTTTAAAAGAAGATGTGTTCAATTAAGCCCCATTGCTAATAAGGTCAAAAAGGGAAGAAGAAAAAAAACATAAGGGGAATAAAATGAGCACTTTTGTAGGGACTAGAAACAGGGAAGGACTATGATTGAGTCCCTCAAGTCAATTTCATTAAAGGTAGGTATGGAAGTTCATTGAACCCTTTTCTACAAACTATTGCCAGGCATTCTTATTCCCTGTCCCACCCCAACATTCATTCACAAAAAGATGTAAAGACATAAACTGATAGTATCCAAAGAGTTTTCACTTTCTGGCCCTTAGAATTATATCATAATAAATGATGACTTTCAGATAGTTCAGCTATGTTGTACAGGGCAAGTCTTCAACATGAACCTAGTATTTACTTATATTATAGAACCTTTTCTGCCAATGGATACATTCTATACATTTGTATTTTCTGCCTGATAATCCTATTTTTAGGATTATCCTATTCAGATAGGTTAAATCATTGTGTATCTAGGAATTTCATGCTCATTTTCAGATGTTGCTAACAGGCATAAAATACACAATTTATCTTCACCTAACAACAGAAGTTTGCATTGAAATGGTATTAACAGCAAGATAGTTCATTATATCTATCCTGTGAAATACACCTTCAGAATCTTCTTAATTTTGACATGAAGAGAGATAAAAATGGTTGGACTTAAGGATAAGTATTATTCAGGGGAATCATTTTGTGTAAAAGATGCCAAGCATCTTTTAAGGGACTGAGGACCTAAAGGAAGAAAATATTAAAACAGTTTCACTATATCTTAATTCCGATTCTATATTTGAAATAATAAGTTTACTTAAGATAAATAGAATGGACTAAAATAAAGAAAAATGTAAAATCACTGAACTAGAAGCTCAGCAAACTTCAAGCTCTTCAAACCTGAAGAGAACTGCCACAAGACACATCAAAATAAAATTACATTCAGCCAGTAATTAAAACAACAACAACAAAAAAAAACAAGTCAGCAGCAACAACAAATACCGTAAAAGCAGCAAAAGAAAATAGAGAATGAAGAAAAAGATGTCAGTGGATTTCTCCTTGGGAACAATGCACATAGGAAAAGAGTGGAACATCACTAAACTACTAAGATAATAATCAGTCTAGAATTCTATACCCAGCAAAAGCATTTTTCAGAAATGAAGGTGAAATGTAAACTTCCACAGACATAGAAGAAACTGAAAGATTTAATTACCTGCAAAACTGCATTATAAGGAAAATTAAAGGAAATCATTGAGGCAGGAAAATATGTTCAAAAGAAAGTGGAAGTGACTATATTAGTACCAGTTTTCAGAGCAAAGAATAATAATAGGAAAAAAGATCATTTGATAATAAAAGAAGTGTCAATTTACCAACAGTAAGTAATAATCCTAAAGTTGCATGAACTTGATAATAAAGCAAATCCCATGCAGAAAAAAATATAGAACATCAAGAAGAAATAAATTGCACCCCTCTTTTAATAATTTATACAACAGACAGTAAATCAGTAAGGATGTAGGAGACTTGAACAGTCTTATCAATGAACTTATCAAAGACATTCATAGAAGACCCTAATTAACCATATCAGAATACATATTTTTTCTTGAAGGGCACAAGCAAAATTTATTTTGATCAACCATTCTTTGGACCATAAACAAATCTCAAATTTGAGAGGACTCAAGTCACAAAATGTATGTTCTCTGACCACAGTGCAAATAAATTAGAAATAAATTACAGAAAGATATTTGGAAAAGCCCTCAAATAACACAATAATTTAAATAACACACTTCTAAGTAACTCCTAGATTTAAGATAAAATTCAAAAGAAAATTAGAAATTATTTCACACTGAATGAAAATGAAAACAAAAAATTTTTGAGATGCAGCTACAGAAGAGGTTGGAGGAAAATTTTGTACCTTTAAAAAAAATTGCATTAGAAGAAGAGAAAGTTCTCAAATCAATGACCTCCATTTTCACCTTAAAAATTATAAAGAAAAAAAAAAAACCAACAAATGAAGCCTGAAATGATCAGAAGAATTGAAATGATGAAGATCAGAGGAGAAATAAATGGAATGGAAACAGATAACAATAGAAAAGGTAAATGAAACAAAAACTGAAAAAATCAACTTGATGAACATCTTGCCAGACAAATTAGGACAATAAAAATGAAAGTACAATTGATTAAAATCAGGAACTAGACATAGCAAAAGCTTCTACAAAGATTAAAAGGATAATGAATATTATGAACATTCATTATGAATTATTTTGCCAATAAACTCCACAAATTAAGTGAAATGAACAAATTCCTTGAAAGATGCAAACTACTTATTGAAGGAAAAATAGCTAACCTGACTCTTCCATTAAAGAAATGGAATATGTTTTTAAAAACCTTCCCACAGCTAAAGCTCCAGTCCCAGAAGGCAGAATGATAAAGTCTAACAAACTTATTCTACACAGACTCTTCCAGAAAAATTGAAGAAGGAATCCTTATCCATTCATCCTATGAGGTCTGTGTTACTCTGAGACCAAAATGAGACCAAGACATTACAAGAAAACTATAGGCCAATATCTCTTGTGCAAATAAATAGCAAAATAGCAAATGGAATCCAAGAATATATGAAAATAATACATTATGAATGCATGATTTATCTCAGTACAAGACTTATTTAACATATTTTAAAAATCAATGTAATTAACAATATTATGAGATTTAAAAAACTTTGCACATGCATATTTCAAAGGGGTAGTAAAAACATCTGATAAAATCCAACACTAATTTTTAATAAAATCCTTCAGCAAACTAGGAATAGATTGGAACTTTCTTAACCTAAAGACAACTGCAAGAAACCTATAGCTAACAACATACTTAATGGTCAAAACCTGAATGCTCTCCTACTAGAATGAGAAATAAGGAAAAGATGGAGTGAGATGTAGCGAGAGTTCACTTTTTCTTTTCACTTATAGTAAGTTTCTAGCATGTGCAATAAGGCAAGAAGAAGAAACAAAAGGCATTCAGACTGGTAAGGAAGAGAAACGTGGGTTTTTTTGTTTTTTTTCAGAGACACATAATCGTCTATGTGGAATATTCTATGTAATCTAGAAAAATAGTACCAGAACTAATTAGTGGGCTTAGAAAGATTGCAGAATTCAAGATCAGTATACAAAACCCAACTGTATTTCTATATACCAGGAATGAATAATTAGTAATTGAGTTGGAAAACACTACCACTTATAAGGCAGATCTCATGTTAAGTACTCTTACCACATTTTTAAAAAATGGTTACTGCACTTGAGATCTATTTTAAATGGATATGTTCCTCCCTTTGTGTGGAAATAAAAATCTATGGCTTAATTTTAAGGGGCAGAATTTCATTTTTAAAGTAAAATTTATATTGCATATAAAACTTTTAATAGCACCAAAAATGTCAAGTGCTTTGAGAAAAAATTGTTCAAAGATATGCAAGACCTGCACACAAATTTACAAAACATTGCTGAAGGAAATTAAAGAAGTTATAAATAAATTGAGCAATGTAACATGTCTATTGATTGAAAAGACTCAATGTTATTTAAATGTCAATTTCCCAAATTGATCTACTCATTCAGTGCAATCCCAATAAAAATCCAAATTGACAAGCTTAATCTAATATTCATGTGAAAATGCAAAGGACCTAAAATCACCCAAATTACATGTAAAAGGAGGATACCATCTGAAATCCAAGAGTTATTATGTACTCTTGACATAAAGATTGATAAATAGATCAGTGAAACAAATATACTTACACATGGATTCAATTTATTTTTTACAAAGGGATACATAATTTAGTGGAGAAAGCATAATGTTTTCAACAAATAATACTGGAAATATTGGATATCTGTATTTTTAAAATTATTTATCTGTGCCTCTCACCACATAAAAAAATAAACCACATAAAAATTTTTCTCTCTCCCTCTCTCCATGTGTGTACATATATGTATTGTAACCAGGTCATTACCTCCTCACATTAAAACACATTCTCTTGAGTCTACTTTAACCTCATCTGTTTCCGCCATTTACATGCTACCAGTCAAAAGCAAAATTCCTGGAGGCGTTGCCCATTCCTCCTGTTTCAGTGTCTCTTCTGTGATTCTCTTTTCAATCCATAAAAGTTAGACTTCCACACCAGTCACAACACTGGAAGTGTTCTTGTCAAGATCATCAGTGATTTCTACTCCAACAGATAAAGGGGTCATTTCTTACTCATTTTTTTCCTTAACAAATCAACAGCATTGGACACAGCTAATCGTTTCCTCCCGGGTACACTTTTGTAACTTAGCTTCCAGAATGCTATACTCTTTTTCCTCCTAACCAACCTGTTCATGCCTTCTTAGTTTCCTTTGATATTTTTCTGCTTATTTCTAGCCTCATAGTGTTAAAGCATCATAATGCTCAGTCCCTATGTAGACTAGACCCTCTTCTCCGCTCTGCAAACATTCATGACCTTTGGTGAGTTCATCCCATCATGTACTTTTAAATACCAGTCATTTCACGGCAGGTGGATAGGTACGGGTCAGACTTCACAGTAGCTTCAACTCAAATATCCAAGCATATACTTGACTTCTTCTCCTTTTAGGTATTTAAGGGACATCTGTAGTTTCACATGTCCAGACGTATAATGTTGATCTCCCATACATGTGCTTCCCTGAGAGGCTTCTGAATCAGTTAATGGCAACCATATTTTCATTTACTCAGGCCAGAAATCTCACAACCATCCTTAGTTTCTTCCTTTAGTTTCTTCCACATCCAGTCCCTTAGGACATCCGTTCAACACTGCCTTCAGGAGATATGCGGAATCCGGCCTCTTCTCAATATTTCCAAAGCTAACACAACAGATGGACACTTGTTTGTTTCATTTGATTTAGAGAACTTCTCTATATATCCTATGTAGTAAGGATTATTTGCCTAATCTTTTTTAAAAACCAGATATTATATCTATATTTATATTCATAATTTTAATGGATTCAAATGTGTCTATACTTTTCTTTAAGCTTTGCCTTTGATGACTTATTCAGGAAATATACCTTAATCTAATTTAATAAAAAATATTTTCCTGTGTTTTATTTTTCAGATTTTAAATGTTTACTTTTCATGATGATGTCTCTAAACTACTCAGAACTATTTTGGGGAGTCGGGGGGGCTTGGTGTGAAATAAGTATCCACTTTCCCCTGAAACTCATGTACGGAATTGTTTGATTCTTAAAATTCTGTATTGTAATACCACCTGCAACTTCTTAGCCAAGGTTTACCAGCACAGTCTGGGCTACGATGAAGGGCTAACACTACATTTGTAAAATGCAAGCCAAGGTAATGAGGGCGAGTTAAAAACAGAAGTGAAGTAGGGTAAGACGTGAAACAAGACCAGACCCCGCATTGCTAGTCCAGCTGTGCGGCTTCCAAGGGAACTCACTGCTCAGCCACACAGCTCCTTCCAGGCTCCTCTAGCAAGACTGCTATGTGGGATGACCTTGGAACTGTCCGTGGGAGGGAAGACTGGGGGAAAGGTATCTGCCTGTCTCCTTCCCTCTCCATTGTGCTTCCACTGATGGATGTGCACAGCACAGGGAGCAAGCTTCTGCACACCGGGGCTACACTTCCAACCCTCAGCCATTTCTCAGAAAGCCATATTCCACACCGCACAGTAGGGTGTATTACTCCAGTTCAAAAGCAACCAACACCAATTGGTGGGGAGAGGATGCCCACTAGGCAGTCAAGAGACAAAAGAGAGAAAGGTCAAGGAATTCTGAGAAGGAAACAAGATTTATGTCTAACGTGGTCATATTTCAAGGTTCCTTACATGTTTGAGTCTGTTCCTGAGCCTACACTTCTGCTCTGCCAGCAGATTTATTTATCCCTAGAGCAACATCAGACTGTTTTAAATACCACTGCTTTACAATAAGTCGTATGTCAGGTAACTCATGATAAACCTTACATTTTTATGGGCCAATCTTTCACATACATTTTAATCAGTTTGCCAAGTTCCAGAAAAGTATAACTAATAGTAATTGGCATTACATCACATTTATAAATCTGGAAAGAAGCATCGTCTTTATGATATAGAATCTTTCCATCCTGGAACTTAATATTCTGGGTCTTTTTCATAAACATATGGAATGTTTAACTTAGATTTATGCTTTATGCATTTTGTTCTTATTGGGAAGGGGATTTCTTAAATTCCATTTTTAAACTGATGGTTCTGATATATTAGAACAATATTGGTCCATGTGGACTGATCTTTACCCAGCTTACTGAACTCTTATAACTCCTGTATTTTACATATATTCTTTTGAATTTTCTATCTAGATAGTGCCTTATTAAGTTTAGATTTTTCCTTTTAAATTCTTTAGCCTTTTACTTCCTCTGAGACTTGCAGCACAATGTTGAATAAATGTAGTGATAGGAATCATCTTTGGCTTATTTTTGTATTCATTTGATCAGATGACTTCTAATGTTTCATAATTAAGGTTGATTTTGATCGATGTACTGTATCAGGGTAAAAGAAGTTCTCTTTTATTCTAGTGTGCTAAAGTGTCTGATTCTCATGAATTGATTTTTAATTTTATCAAATGATCTTTCTGTATCTGTTTACATGATCAAATGTTTCCCATTTAACCTGTTAATGTGGTGAATTACATTATATAGTTTTCTAATATTTGAATGCACTTCCATAAAAACTTCATTTTCATCTTGAATTAAAGATTCAGTACTGGAAAAATCTCATCCCTTCAAATAGTATCTATTTTATATTTATCCATTAGAACTCTTATGTAAATAGACACCTGGCTTTCTAAGTCCATCCTGCCGGATTCTTTTTTTTTTTTTTTTTAAGATTTTATTTATTTATCTGACAGAGATCACAAGCAGGCAGAGAGGCAGGCAGAGAGAGAGGAGGAAGCAGGCTCCCTGCTGAGCAGAGAGCCCGATGCGGGGCTCCATCCCAGAACCCTGGGATCATGAACTGAGCTGAAGGCAGAGGCTTTAACCCACCAAGCCACCCAGGCGCCCCCATCCTGCCGGATTCTTAACCACATTTTTATGTTTTCCATTTTATTTCTAAGATGAGCCGCAGTATTTTGCTTACATCTGTCTCCAAGCTCACAAACATCTTCAGCTATGTCTACTCTGATCTTTGAATCATACATTTATTCTATTTTATCTGTATTTTAATAATCCATTTATTTTAAAACTTCAGTGACTACTTTTAATTTCTTGATGCCCTTTTAGATTGTTTTTTCATATACGAACTTTTTAAATCTCTCATTCTTTTTTTTTTTTTAAGATTTTATTTATTTATTTGACAGAGAGACAGATCACAAGTAGGCAGAGAGGCATCAAAGAGAGAGAGGGAAGCAGGCTCCCTGCTGAGCAGAGAGCTCGATGCAGGACTCAATCCCGGGGGGGACTCGATCCCAGGACCCTGGGATCATGACCTGAGTGGAAGGCAGAGGCTTTAACCCACTGAGCCACCCAGGCGCCCAAATCTCTCATTCTTTTATTATAATTTCTATCCCTTTTAGAGCTAAAAAATATAAGTTTCTAAGTTCTCTTTTTCTAGATTTCGTGTTTTAAATTTCTTATTTGTTATATCTGCCCATTCTCCTTCCTGGTAGATGTTTTTCTTACATGGTTTATAATTTAACTGTAAGTTTAGTTTCAGTAGGGATTCTATGCGCTCTATGTATTCTTCTATGTGCTCTTGGGTATTATTAATGTATCTCCTCAGAATAATTTTGGCTTATTCCTGATATGACTTTACCTATGGTATTGCTTCAAATCTGATAGTACGTTGACTCTTAGCTTGGGATTCCCATGCCGATGTCAATATCATGAGGATATCATAATTATAGAGCCAACCTCCCCTCCTGGTCAGGGATTTTTAATTCACATGAAATCATTTTGTAAAATTATTCATTAATCTTTATTTTCTGTGCAAATCCAAAGGCAGGTAGCAAGTATTACTATTACTTCTCTGGGCCAGTCAGAGGTATTTTGTAGCTTGCTTTTCATGTCAAGTGGATCCTAACTTCATGAAGTGCTTAGTTACAACTCTATCTCCTAAAACCTTAAGGACTTTGTGGCAACACCTCAGCCACTGGCTCCTTCAACCTTTATCTAAATCTTATATACCACTAGACTGCCAAAGCTTCAATTCAAGCTCATTACAATGTATTTGAGTTCCCTGTTTGCTTTTTCTTATTTCTTTGTCTTTGTCTTTGCCTTTTCTTATTTCTTGGCTATGTATAAAATCACTGTGGTCATAATTCATCCATCATTTATCTGTGTCTATAGTGAGGGAAGGAACCATTCCATTATTCCTATAAGTGCTGGTCTATTCGTTGTTCCATAACTTTCCTTGCAATTTTGATTTCCAACTTAAGCTCACTGTATTTTTATCATCTTAAGCTCCTTTTCCTTTGTGAATGTTTCTTTCATTATCATACCAAAATAGGGTATTTCTGACAATAAGTAGATACAAATAGTATAACTTTTAAAATTATATGTTGGTTTTTTACTGTCTAAAATATAAGCTTAAGGCAAGGGACTATGTCTCATGCTTCCATAGCTTTCTCTGTTCTTATAGTAGTTAATTAATATTTACCATTTGGTTATAATAAAACAAAAATTCTGGGGAAACTATTATTCAAATTTTTTGAGAAGAGAATAACCTACAATGCTATATACATTATTATCATAATCTACATGTGGAAGTCACAGGAATGTGCTCTCCAAATCTCCTTCTGTTGGAGGAACATAAAATAAAATAAAATAAAATAAAATAAAATAAAATAAAATAAAATAAAATAAAATACTGCGCTGAGGAACTTAGCTGACAGCTTTGAAATCCACCACAACATTCACAGTGAGGTCAGGCAGTTCTCATTGAGGTCAAGCTCCCAGCAAATGAGTGAGCCTGCCAGGAGTCCTAGAGCTGGCCATTTCTCCCCAACACAGGACTCCTTTATAGTCCATCTTTGCTCTGGGGCTCTATTGGACTTGTCTGAGACTCTCTCAGAGCTCCAATCAGAGGCCCTTATTCCCTAATCCTCCCTCTTCTGCCCCCTCCCTCGATCCCACCATTCTTCTCAGTTCCTAACGTGGTTCCCTGCAGTAGTGGGCACTCATTGAATACTTGTTAAATAATTTAAACAAAGAGGGGCTTGATAACTGTTGTAAAATATTGAAAAAGCTAGCCGATGAAGGGAAATCCGTCTCCCTCTACTATTACAAAGTGATTGTTGTATTTGTTGAGGTATACTCTAAATTACAGTGTAACAGAGACATCATAAAGCACAGTAGATTGAATAAGAAAGAAGCTTATTTCTCTGTCAGCTATAGTAGAGGCTTGAGAACTAAAGGGACAGTCCTGCCATCTTGAATAGACAGCTTGAATTCCAGAGTCAAAATAATTCCTTCTGTCCTTGATAGCTCTAGCCAATAGCAAGGAGTAAAGGGTACAGGGCAGTGCACATCTAACTGTTTTAATAGCAAGACATGGATATAGCATGTATCATTTATTCTTCATTTGTTTCCCTAGAGCTTAGTCACATGGACATACCTTAGTGAAACATAGATTAAGAAATTCAGTATTCAGGTATATGGCCATGTGTCAGTTAAGTCTCTATTGCTATAAAATCAGAGGAGAATGGCTATCGGGGCACCCAACAAGTCTACCATAGATATATAATGAACATCTTCTAAATAGAACTGAATAAAGAACAGTATGTCAACTGCAAATTAGTGAGCTACTTATTATTAGTATATTTAAGCAGAAACATGATAACCATTAGGAAAGGATAATCTAAAACAAATTCTCTATTTCTTTCCAATGAGAGGTTCAAAGAAATGATTGTTCAACTATATTATGTGATTTTAAGATTCTTTTTTAGTTCTTACAGCACACAGGATGTATTGAATATAGGAGATAACCTGTATCCTGCAGTGTGCACTCGAACTTCCATGTAAACTCCGTGAAAGTAAGGGCGGTGTCTGCATGAAAACCTACTCTATGCCAGCACTTAGAAAAATACAATGCATGTGGTAGACAAATGATAAGCAAATACACATTTGTTGAAAAAAAAATGAATTCACGACTATTAAAAATCTTGGAGTTGAAGCTAAAATGACAGGAAAATATACCTCTGTTTCAACAAGAGGAATTTTAGATTGACACTCAACACTTAAATGCTCAGATTTTGTATTGCAAAATATTTTACTACATCTCCAAAAGGTATTACATAAACATGAAATGCAAATATATGTTTAGTGCATTTTTTTGGGGGGGGGGATTTCTCAAAGGCTATAGCAATGCTTTCTCTCCTGAAGTCACAGAAATGATGAATTTTTTTTTTCTTTTTCTCAGGTACAAAATGACTGTAAATTCATTGTTCTACACTAGTATCCCTCACTTGAATTTGAGTCTTTGCTCAGCTAATCAATTGAAACAGCTACTATTTAAATTAAAAGTGGTGCCAAAGTAAATAACTTAAAATAATGTCACTGTCCCTGGAGAAGAACATTTTCAACCTTCTCTATACATCTCAGTTTCTGGTAATGAAGATTCTTCGCCCTTCAGAAACTTACACTGGGGACTGGGTGGCAGAAGATAAATTTTACCTATTGCATATTCTCTTCTCTGGCTCTCCTCTCTCTAATTCTCTCTCTTTTTTGTCTCTACCTCCCTCCCCTGCCCCTCCTTGCTCTCTACTCCGACCAAACCCCTTCCATTCATCCTATCTATGTGCTCTGTCCATGCATCTCTTGTGATTTACCAATATATTTCTTTATTCCTCAAAGCTTGATTATTCACATACACTCTATCTTCGAGTATAGTAACAACAGGATATGCAAACTGTAGGAATCATATGGATAATAAAGGAAAGGTGAAATAGAGATAAAGAGAAATAACATCACTTTCTTTTAAATTTAGTAACTGATAGAATCATCCAGAAGCAATGTCCTTGATAATTTTTTTTCTCTTTTATTCTTTTTCTCTAACGTATCCCTATTTCCTGTTTGCTTTGATCAGGTTTTAAAAGAATGGCTGAATTTCGATCAAGCATATTACAGTGTACCGTACGCTCATATATTAACATATGTATCGTACTCATATCCTCTGTGCTATCCAGGGATAGGTGGAAACCAGCTCCATTCTATGATATTTTATGAAAAATGCATTCTCTACACAAGTGATATCAAAGACTCTAATATATCCTGAAGCAGCAATTCTGGTTTTTACAGCAGAATCTATTTAAGATTTTTAAATGACTTGTCTTTTCCAGAAGAATAGAATATTTGCTGATATGTGAGTGAGAGTGAATAGTTTTTGCAGAGGTATCTCATGAAGAGCTAAGGCCTTACTTTGATGTCAGTAACAGTTTGAGAAGTAGATGAAGTCAGAGAGCAGAACGTATCATTCAGCGGTAGGTTGGGAGGCTACCTATGGCCTAGTGAGTAGAGAAATTGGTTATGTCATTTCATGTGCACTGTTGATGTCCTAAGTCACTGTTCAGACAGCCCCCCCCCTTTTTTTTTTTAACCATTTCTTTATCAGTGGCTTAACTCCTATACTTATTTAACTTTGCCCCATCAAGACCCACACTTTACTTTTATCAGACTTGGCCTATTAATTTGCTAATTCCCAGATATGGCAAAGGCAGAGTCCCACATGTCACCAAGGTTTGCTCTCAAATATCATCTGCAAGAATAGCCTGTGTCTAAAAGGAACGTCTCACCAGCTGTCCACATGCTGTATGTGCCACGTCTTGAGCTCTTTGTAGAACTAAGGCTACAGAATTGGCTTCAAACATCAGTTCTCAGATAACTCAGTGACCTCGGCTAAATTATTTAGTTTTCCACTTAGACTAGGTGACTGCTAAGGCTGCTTCTAGCTGTCCTCCTTGTTTAGGAAACTCTGTGCTGAGGCCCTCGAAGCAGATCACATGTGATCTGATCCCATTATTCTCTGGTGAATGAGATAAGGACTAGCAGCGCATTCTTCTCAGTGACCGTCCTCCTGAAGTCAACAATGATCATTCTCATACAGCATTTCACAGAAACACAGCAAAGGCAAACTTTTGCAGAGTGAGCCTGCAGTGGGGTGTGGGACAACAGCTCTTCTCTCTGGATTTGCCAAGGGCAGCGATCAACCCCATCCTATCCCCTCAACATTTTTGGTTAAAATGTCCCATCTACTTACTCCCAAACCAGCAATCATTCCATCTTCATATTAGTCACATTACAGTGTAATATTCTCTTTCCAACTTCTTTATTGCGGTATAATAAATATAACATAAAATTTATTATCTTAGTCATTTCTAAGTAGACAGTTCAGTGGTATTAAATCCATCAGTAATGCTGTGTAGGGGCACCTACGTGGCTTACTTGGTTAAGCATCCGACTCTTGATTTCAGCTCAGGTCATGATCTCAGGTTGTGCCATCAACCCCTATGTGGGGCTTCTCGATGGGCATGAAGCCTGCTTAAGGTTCTCTCTCCCCCTCTCCCGCTGCCCCTCCCCCTGCTATAAGAATATATAAAAATAATGTTGTGCAACTATGCAACTATCACCACCAACTGCCTCCAGAACTCTTTTTATCTTGTAAAACTGAAACTTTATCTCCATAAAACACTAACTCCCCATTCCCATGCCCTACCCCCCAACCAGACCCTGTCAAACAGTATTCTACTTTGTGTTTCCATGAATTTGGCTACCATATGCACCTTATATAAGTGTAAAAATATAGTATTAGTTCTTTTCTGACTGGCTTATTTCAATTAGCATAAAGTTCTCGAATTTCATGCATGTTGTAGCATACAGTAAGACTTTTCAAGGCTGAATAATATTCCACTGTATGTTTATACCACATTTTGTTTATCCATTCATCCATCGGTGGCCACTGGGCAGCTTTCACATTTTACCTATTGTAAATAATGCCATTATGAACATGAATGTACATATATCTCTTTGAGACTTTGCTTTCAGTTATTTTGGATACATATATAGAAGTGGAATTGTTGGATCATATCGTAATTTTATGTATAAATTGTTAAAAAATTGCCATCCTGTTTTCTGTAATGGCTGCACCATTTTACATTCCTACCAACAATACACAAGGTTTCTGATTTTTCCACATCCTTGCCAACACTTGTTTCTGTTTTTTAATGGGTATGAGTAATATGTCCTTGTGGTTTTTATTTACATTTCCCTAAGGGTTAGGGAACATATTTGAACATATTTTCATGTGCTTATTGGCCACTTGTATATCTTCTTTGGAGAAAATGGCTATTCAAGTCCTTTGCCAATTTTTGAACTGGGCTGTTTGTTTTCTCTTATTGAATTTTAAGAGTTCTCTGTATATTCCAGATATGAATTTCTTGTCATAAATCTGGTTTGAAAATATGTTCTCCCATTCTGTGGGTTGCTTTATTATTCTATCAATATCATTTTTAAAGTATTTCTTTTTTAAAATTCTCATGAAGTCTAATTTGTCAGTTTTTTGTTGCCTATGCTTTGCTGTCATATATATGAAATCATTGTCAAATCCAGTGCCATGAAGTTTTTCCTTATGCTTTCTTCTAGTTTTAAGCTTTACATTTAAGTCTCTGATTGATTGGTAGTTAATTTTTATGTATGATGTTAAGTAAGGGTCCAAATTCATTTTCGCAGTGTCATTGTTATGTTTTTTTTTTTTTTTTTCCTTCCAGATCACACTGTGAACTCTTCACAAACAGGAAATATTCTTGTGAGGTTTTTCCCAATGTAAAAAGAAAAAAATATATATATATATCTCTGTCTGCCTTTCAATAATCTCCTTGTTTTCCTTCTCACTTCTCTTTAATGACAGACTTTTGTCACTACACATACTAATGACTGAGCGGGGCCAGACATCCCATAGCTCATAAGCATGTTCTCTCTCAGTTCCCATTCCTGAAGGAGGAAATCTGCTTAGTATGAATCAACTTTCCAAACCAGGTTCCCCAGGGCTCTGCATGTGATACTTCTGGACAGCGATCTATCCTTCCCAATACAGTATTCTGAAATGAGGGTCACGAGAATGGATGCCATGTTCAGTCGTTTCAAACACCATTTGCACCCAGTGCATATTGTAGTTTCTTATAACTAAAGAGAATAACGAGTTAGCATCTCAGGCAACCTATATTATCGCCTTTACGTGACCCTTTCAAACAAAGAGCGAGCTAAGTACTGGGCTATTACTGAAGTACTGGAAAGAGAGAGTTTTCTTCTGGTGCTTTGTCTGGCTTTGGTATCAAAGTGATTAAGCTGGCCTACAAAGTCAGTTGGGAAGTGCTTTCTGTCTTGCTCTGCTTTTTGGAAGAGTTTGAGAAGGATTTATTTTAATTATTTAAATGTTTGTTAGAATTCGCTTGTGAAGCAGTCTGGTCTTGAACTTTATTTTGGAGGGAGGGTTTTGATTACTGATTCTATGTCCGTATTTGCTATTGGTCTGTTCAGGCTTTCACTTCACTTCTTGTTTCAATCCAATACGTTGGACGTTTCTAGGAATTTATTCATTTCTTCTAGATTCTCCCATTTTTTGCAAATAATTAGTCATAATCACCCTTTATATGTACTTTTTAAAATTTCTGTGGCATCAGTTGTATTATCTCCTCTAATTTTATTTATTTGAGTCTTTTCTCTTTTTTGATTGGCTAATCTTGCTAAGGGTTTGTCAACTGTGTTTACCTTTAAAAAAAAAACAACTCTTAGTTTCATAGGTTTTTTGTTACTTTCTATTTTCTTTTTTTTTTTTTTAATTTCTGCTCTAATCTTTACTATTTTCTCCTGTTTGCTAACTTTGGGCTAAGTGTGTTCTTCCTTTTCTAGGTTCTTGAGGTATTAGAGATCTTTCTGTCTGTCTATCTTTATTACTTTATTTTATAATTTTTTTAAGATCTTATTTACTTATGAGGAAAGAGAGAGAAAAGGGGCAGAAATAGAGGGAGAGGGACAAGCAGATTCCACACTGAGCGCAGAACCCCATGTGAGGCTTGAACTCACCACCTGAGATCATGATGCAAGCCTAAACCGGGAGTCAGACCCTTAACTGACTGAGCCACCCAGTTCCCTTCCTTTTTTTTTTTTTTTTTTTAATGTAGGTATTTATCACTAGGAACTTCTTTACTAGAATTGCTTTACCTGTAACCCATAATTTTAGTATATTGCATTCTGTTTCTGTCCAAGACATTTTCTAATTTCTTTTCTATTCCACTAGTTGTTCAATAGGGTCTTGTTTAATTTCCCATAGTCCTTTTATTATTTCCAGTTTTATTTTGTTGTGGTTGGGAGAGATACTTGGAATTATTTCAGTCTTCTTCAGTTTATTGAAACTTGTTTTATGATGTAGCATAGGATCTATCCTGAAGAATGTTCCATGTGCCTTTAAGAAAAATGTGTATTCTGCTGCTGTTGGGTGGAATGTAATGTAGATGTCTGTTAGGTTCATTTGGTCTTCATTGTTCAGGTCTGCTCTTGCATTGTTGATTTTCTGTCTGGATGATCTATCCATTATTGAAAATGGGATAATGAAGTCTCCTACTAATATTATACTGCTGTCTAATTCTCCCTTCAGATTTGTCAGTTACTTGCTTTATATACTTAAGTGTTCTGATATGTTGGGCGCAAATATGTTTATAATTGTGATATCATCCTGGTGAATTGACCCTTTTATTGTTAGGTAATGACCTTCTTTATCTCTCTCTTTTTTAATACTTTATTTATGTATTTGAGAGAGAACAAGAGCAGAGCCAAAAAGAGAGCACAACGTGAGGAGGGGGGTCAGAGGGAGAAGGAGAAGCCGGCTCCCTGCTCAGGAATGCAGGGCTCCAGACATGGGGCTCCATCCCAGGACCCTGGGATCATAACCTGAGCTGAAGTCAGATGCTTAACCGACTGAGTCACCCAGGCACCCTGAGTTAATATTTGGCTCTTAAGACAGTTTTGACTTAAACTCTAATTTGTCTTACATTTGCAACAACATGGATGAACCTGGCAGATGTCATATGCTAAATAAAATAAGCCAGATACAGAAACACAAATACTGTATGATATCGTTTATATGAGAAATATAAAATAGTCAAGTTCTTAAAAATACAGACTAGAATGGTGATCGCCAGGAGATTAGAGGAAGGACAAATCAGGATGTATTAGTCAAAGGGTATAAAGTTTTAAGTGGCAAGATGAATAATTCCTAGAGACATACACTACAGCACAGTTCCCATAGTATACTGCATTGTATTCTTTAAATTTACTATAAATCTTATGTGTTCCTATCACCAAATAACAGGAATAATAGGTGGGAAAAACAGAAGGAGGAGGAAAAGAAAGTAGGAGGAAGCTTTTGGAGGTGATGGTTATTTTAGATTATGGAGATGGTTTCATAGATGTACACTTATCTCCAAACTCATTAAATTGCATGCATTAAATATGTAGAAGTTTTGTATGTGAATTATACCTCAATACAATGATTTTCAAAATAAATAAATTTTAAAATGACAGAGAAGATACGTATGTTTCCCTCCATCAGGGAGAATATAGTCTAGCTTTAAATTTTAGATAACTTTGTCTCTCTTATTGAAACTAGGGGCCGGGTTTCCTCCAGAGGGTGGTGAGGTATCAGAGACATCCTGAAATATTTCTGGTCCAATATTAACTTGAATAATTTTTGTTTTGTTTTCCCCCAAAGGAATCTAAAAATGGGCTAAATTTCAAATCCCCACTGAACAATTTCTAGCCATTATCCGGCATCACAAAGCCTGAAGCAACCTTGATTGCAGTGCTGATGGATAGGATAGTCGTGGGATCCCCTAGCCCAACAGCGCAGCATCAATGAAAGCTTGGTCCTGAACTGCTACTTACAGAGCACAACCATCTAAGAGAACTCTGGAGAAAAGAAACAACTCTCAACAGGACGCGAAAAATCTTAGAAGGTGAGAACTACAGGGACCTGGATTTTATTTAGAAATGCCTCAAAATTGGGGGAAGGCCAAGAGGCCTAGCAGGTAGAACCTTCATCCCTCTATCATCAAGACCAACTTGGAATTTATATATATATTGGACATTTGATTTGTTTGATGCCTGGCTTGCACTACAGAATTCTTGTGTATTTTATATCTTGCCCATTAATTCATTTTGTAGTGAAGAAAACTAAGGGACACCGAAGGAAAGGGAGTTGCAAAATATCCAAGCCATTATGCCAGCTTGTATGGGAATGAGATAAAAATTCCATGCCCTTTCCACTAGAATGTTGCATCCTGTTAATTTTCCATTGGTCCAAGGACAAAAGAATAAAGTTCTTTTCCAAATTATTTGCTTAGCAATCAGACCTGTGCTTAGAGTAACAAATACAATATTTATAGTTCCTCAGACTTAAGAAACGAGGTACTCATCTTTTGTTTCTGGTCAAGCAGTTTATCTCCCTGAGAGAATTCTGAAGTCAAATTCCATCTAAAGTATTATTAACTTACCGGCGGGTTCTAAAAAATAAGTTCTTAAGCAACTTGACTTAGAGCATGTTCCCTTGACAGCTTGCTGCCCCGTGACCAAAGGTGGGTTATTTATTGGAATTCCTGGTGCCAGTGAATGAATGTTCCCATTTCTCTTGAGTCTAGGTCTTTACATGGCACAAACATGGATATTTTATTTCCCAAAAACTCGAGCCATTAACTGTCTTTCTGAATTTTTAATTTTTTTTTTTTTTCTACACAAGCCCTTCCTTTCCTCTTGTCCGTTTTGTCACTCTTCTAGCATTACGTTTGTTCAGGCTCTTTCCCTACTGTCACAGGAACCAAAGAAAGAGTTTCTTGCAGAGCTGAATTTCTCCATGTATTGGAATGGTCCTCATTCATTCATCTCTGAATATGTGGAAAGAGACAATCCTCATGGATTGGTAGACTTGATATTTAAAAGATATTAATCTTTTTAAATTACCTTGGGGATACAGTGCAATTCAGTTCAAAAATTTCAAAAGGAATTTTTCATGAACTTAAAAAGCTAACTCAAAAATTTGTATGGGATATTAAATGTGTAAACCAGCCCAGATGATTAAAAAATACAAAACAAAGACAACAAGAGAATACTTGCTCTATCAAATATGAAAATGTATCACAAAGGTAGGTGTAATACAACTGTATAATGTTTGTGCATAAACAAGCACGTATATGACTGGACCAAAGCAGGTAGTCCACAAGTAGATGCAACATAGCTGGGAATTTGGAATATGAAAACGATGGTGTTACGAATTACTGAGGAAGAATGGCCTGGTCAAAAGGGTATTAGGAGCATTTGATGTGAGATGAAGATCTAATTTTATGGGTTTGTTTGTTTTTTTACAAAGAAAAATAATTTCCATCTAGATCTAAATGCAAAAATAAGGAAACTAAAACAATAAGAAAAATAAAGCTATGAAATTATTAGGAAGAAAATATGAGCTATCCATAACATGGATTCATATGGAAAAGACTGACAGTTTTTTCATTCCTAATCATCCCTAATCAATGTGATATATTTGATGATATCAAAATATGAACACCTTCCATAACAAAATATACCATAAATATAGTAAAAGTACAAAGAACAGTCTGGGAGAAAATACAGCATATAAAACAAAGGTAAAATACTGTGCATATATAAACTAATAAACATATGTTAGTTAATTATATATAAAAGCATTTAAACTAATAAATATGTAAATAACACAGTAGAGAATAGAGCATACATATGAAGGCAAATAACAGAAGACATAATAAAAATGTCAAAAAGAGTTTTTAACCTAACTGATTACCAAGGAAACGTAAGAACAAGAAAAAGCATCAACTCACAAACAGTTGCAAAAAATGGAGAGTAAATGAAGTTCTGTAGAAATGAATGCACACTGTTGAATGCTATGAAGCAGTTCTAAAGGGTGAAATAGTTCCATCCATGCAGATTTGAAAAAATCTCAAGGACAAATAATTTAAACCACAAAAGGTCAGATTCAATATGCTCTGGATGATTTTTTTCCCTACTCTATTATACTGGAAGTATGAATAAAAAAAGGCAGGAACTCAGAGGAGGGACTTTAGAGAACTGCAGAAGATGGACCCCCCAGCCAATCGCTAAAATGTGAGTGAATATTTGATAGACAGAAATATGGTGAATAGGACATGTAGGAAGAAGCCATTCTCTGGAATCCAAGCTCCTTACAACTGCCTCCCCTGCCAGGTCCTCTGAAATCAGCCCCCAACTAGCATCCTCTCTCAGCTTACGTTCTTTTATGCCTTCCTGCCTTGGGTCCGTCTACTTTCCTCCACTGAGGATATCCCTCTGTTCTCAGACAGTATCTTTCCATTTGTCGGGCGAGTTGCTGCTGTACTTACCTAGGGCAGCACTTTCTTCCTGATCCTGATCATCTCTCTCTGAGCTGTCCTAGTTCCTCAAGCTTTTTTTTTTTTTTTTCCCTTAAAATTTGCTCTGAAGTTTGAGATTCAGAATCAGAGTGGATTAAAAAGATTGTTTTTAACTGATCGTTTTTAAACTCAGTAAAATATTGGTAATAAGAATGATCTGAAATCACATGTAGCATGAGCATGGGTGTATGTTTCAATGAATAAATTACAGAAAGTAAAATACCAATGAAAGAACTTGAACAATTCTGTAAAACTTAGGTTAATTATGTAAATGATGCCATGTCAAAATTAGTATAGGACATTATCTACACTGTAACTTCCTTCTTGAAGTCCACATAAAGACACATTTCCTCGATAGATACACATAGGTGTAAAGAGTTTTTTCCTTCTCTTCTGGAAATCTTCGTAGGCTGCTAATGTCTCTTTCTCTTGTTACATTTACAAATGTCAAAACAAAAGAAAGTAAGTAAATTTATAGGGTAAAACTTGTAAATTTTCAGTGTCAAGCACAACGATTTAAAAAATACTGATGTGTGGATGCCTGGGTGGCTCAGTGGGTTAAGCCTCTGCCTTCAGCTCAGGTCATGATCTCAGGGTCCTGGGATCAAGTCCCGCATCAGGCTCTCTGCTCAGCAGGGAGCCTGCTTCCCTCTCTCTCTCTGCCTGCCTCTCTGACTACTTGTGATTTCTCTCTGTCAAATAAATAAATAAAATATTTAAAAAAAAATACTGATGTGCTTCTTTAGGCATTAGATTATAAAATTGGGGATAAAAAAATCCTGTAAGATTAAACTAAAAGACAAGCAGACTCAATACATTTTTTTTTCTCATGTTATCAATACTTGAAAAGAAGTGAAATCTATTTCTGAGTTTATTTAAAAAAAAAAAGAAAAACACCATAACTTTGATCATCAGAGAAGAAAAACTATTCTTCATGTATAATAATGCACTATATCTAATATGATTGTTATGTTATTGTATTGTCATTCAATAAGGAGTGTTGAGGTGTCATTCAATAAGGAGTGTTAAGGAGCAACAGTTTCCTGTCACCTTCTAGGTTCTTCTAGTTGGACTAAAAATCAAATTGACATGTGACTGACTAATAGGAGAAAGTCTAATTTAGTAGTGTACATACAGGGAATCCACACAGATATGGAAATTTCAAAGTCAGGCAAAATGAGGTATGTATGTCATCCTGAACTAAGGGGATAGGGGTACGGGTCTGGGATTTCAAAGGGAAGGAACACAAAGATGAAAAAGAGTAAACTGGTCACTCAGAAACCATGCGACAACAAAGAAAAGACTTTGATCAACGTGGCCTTGCTGAGTTCCTCTCTATCCACACTACCTGCTTCCTATCATGATGTAGCGTCTATGGGCTTCCTATCATGATGTAGCGTCTATGGGCTTCCTATCATGATGTAGCGTCTATGGGCTTCCTATCATGATGTAGCGTCTATGGGCTTCCTATCATGATGTAGCGTCTATGGGCTTCCTATCATGATGTAGCATCTATGGGCTTCCTATCATGATGTAGCGCCTATGGTGATCGCCCTCTTCCTGGAGCAGGTCCTCTATCTAAATTCTTTTTAGGCAGTTGTGGAGGAGGTAAAGAGGTTTTCCTGAATCTGCTGGATTTTGATTGCTTTATAACTCAAAATAATCTTCAGGCCTAAGTGGTCCATCTTGGCGTTGCCTGCCCTTGGTCCGTATAGGAATGTCATAACCAAGCAAAAGCCTTTCTGAGCACAAGTGAATTGAGACTATGGATGAGAAGGCAAACTAGGGAAATAGATAAGAGAAAGAAAAAGAAAATTTGGTAATACTGAAATGGTTTATTTATTCAGGCATTACCAGTAACTTTCAATTACATTATTCCATTTTTTGGAATGTATTTATTTATTTTAGAGAGTGACAGAGAACATGAGGGGGAGGGGCAGAGCGAGAGAGAATCTGAGCACAAAACTGACTCAGGGCTCGATCTCACAACCCTGCGCTCATAACCTGGAACGAAGCCAAGAAGCAGATGCTTAACGGATTGAGCCCCCCAGCTACCACCTACCTTATTCAGTTTAATCTAGACTAACATTTAGGTTATTCAGATGCCCAATGCCAACAACGTGGACCGGGACCATAATCATCAGTTAAGGGTTTGGATAGATCTGAAACATAAACTCTGCAAATCTAATAATGACTGCCTATTCCCTCATGCCCTTTTTATAAGAAACAGAATAAAAAACAGATCTGCAAGTCCCAATAGCCACCAATTGCTGAAGCATAACAGCACGTTTTAGATTTACAGGGTGGATTGCTGTATACAGATCACATTTTGGGCCTGTCATGGAATATAGCTCAAAGCACTTGTGTTTGCTTAATCTGTTAGAGGTCTCTGTATACCTTTTAGGTGCCTCAATTAATACATCACTAACATAGACACCTTTCAATCCAGACAGATAGGAAATTAACATGTCGCTAAATGAATTATAACCATGGTTTAATAAAAAAAAAAGAAAAAGAAAACCAAAAAAAAAAAAAAACCCCTCAGAACAGTAAGATGAAAGAGTTATATATTGATTCATGTTGTTAACGTGGATTTCAATGTACAAAATACTAACTCAACAAAAATCAATAATTCCTTTCACTTCACAGTGTGCCATTAAAAACGTCATTCAGTTTTTCAAAGATTGGATGTTTAATTCGAGACACATTCTTAATAGTGGCTGCCTCAGTGAAGAGTACACAATACAAGTTGGCAGAATAAAGAGGGGGAGATTCTAAGGAAATGTGAGGTCTGTGCATTCTCAGATTCATTCATTAGGCTTATTCCGATAGTAGGAGAGTAAATTAAGACTCCTGAAAGCTAATATTTTATTTCATTCCCAAGTTCCAAGCTATGTGAGACTGTCAGCCCTTAATATGAAAAGAATTTGCAGATTTTAATTTCAATTTTGGAGGAGAGCTAAAATGTCCTTGAGACAAAAGAGGTGTTTTTTTTTGATTTTTTGGTTTGTTTTTTTTGGTTTTTTTGACCATTGAAAGACTTGAGAATTCCAGAATTCAATAGGGCCTGCCTCCCTGGGAGTTTCACTCACTTTGTGAAACAATTCACTACCCAGCTGTTTCTGGTCTCATCTGTTAAAGAAACATACCCATTACCTAACTCATGGGACACTGTAGAACAAGAGTAAATAAGGCTGCTTTTCTTAACGAAAAGCATTACGCAAACACAACTTGTTAATAGAGAAGTTCTTTAATGTCAGTCATAATTACATGTGTGCATTATCAGAAGTGATTGCTTTACTTTCACAACATACCTGAAATGTCCTTTAGGACCAAATATGAAATATAATTGAGAGTGATTATTTTCTGTATTTATTCAAGCAATAGAATAAACTGTCCATTTCTTAAAATCACCACAAGTACACAAATTTGAAAACACGTGGCCCATTTTTTTTTCCCTGACAACTCTTTAAAAGGACAATCTAATCACCCTTAAAAGAAATGTGTTTTATTTTTATCTACTCTACAATTTAAAAATTCTCTCAGTTTTTCTCCTTCAAGGAAAGTTTAATGAGGCATATTTGCTTGTTTCCATGGTACTTCAAAGGGGAATTACTAGCTGAAGGCAAGAAGATGTATACCAAAAAAAAAAAAAAAGAGAAGAAGAAGAAGAAAAAGGAGAAATAACAGTGCTTGCAACAAGAGATGAACTTTACTTTTCAAATAAATTCCTTACAATGATGGTTACTCATTTATAATCTGTGCAACAATGCCAATCGTTTTGAGTGTTATTTAAAGATGAGTTTTTCCTGGAAACAAAAAAGAAAGGAGAATGTAACAAGAGTTTCATCATACAACACAATCTGTCACTACAAAAATCCAAAAATACTGCATCTTAGTAACAGACCAAAATCCAGTACCGAGTAAACTGCTGTGTACATAAAGAAAATAAGGATAAAGTCCGGCTTACGTTGTCTTCAATTTGATAGCGAGAATGCTGAGCTTTTTTTGTGTGTGTGTGTAACAGATATTGTGAGTACCATGTTGTGTTAACTTTGAACTCTGACATTTACAAATCCCATCACAGTCACAGATTTTCCTTGGAGCAGTCAACCAACATATCTTGGGCTAGTCAGGCTCTTTTGTCTACAAAGTATATATTGGTAATTTTCTTTATAATTTCGTTTTATAAGCATTTTGATGAGATCTGAAATTTAAAATACAAAGCAGTCAATCAAAACATCTGTATAAGAACTCATGCAAGGATGTTACAATATCACATTTATAACTTGTGATGTTAATTAAATACTAGCAATAACTCCAGTCTCTCTTTAACATATTTAAAAATGAGGGGAGGAGAGATCACAGATAATTGGGAGAAAAGGTCTTGAATTCACTCACATGGTTCTGACATCATAGGTCCTATTTTAGCATCTCTGAAAAAGGGATACTATGCATGAGCAATGTTATGTTGTTGAAGGCAATTCTGTTTATTGCCAATGGATAAAATACCAATACAATGAAAAAGAATACAAACCATTAGAAAATGTCAATTTCTAGTAGAAAGAACCCTAAATTGAAGCTAAAGGGTGTAAATCTGCCATTTAGTAGAAACACAAAGTCTTGAGTTGCAGTTTTGTTATTCATAAAATAGAGGTAGATTAGAAGATGGGCTGGATAATATCTAAGATGCCTTTAAATTTAGGCTAATACAGATATAGGGTGGAGGGGGGAAGTAGTCAGTGGGCTTAATCCCTGTGATCATTGAGTAGCTGTGAGCTCCAAGGCTGGGAAAGACAAAGGGCCACAGAGGGAGAAGTTCAACAGAGAGTAGACTGTGACACCTCAATCTTTTCTCTGGGTGCAGTCAGAAGACTGTGGAGTCATAAAGGCAGGAGCTGAAGACTGACTGGCCAACTCTTAGACCCTCTTGTCTGTGAAGATCATTGTAGCAGCCACAACCCAACTGATGGCCTCCAAAGAAGCTGAATTTACCCAAGGTAATGCTGCCAGTGGGGGGTTACAGAAAAGCAGACATGGAATGATAAAAACAAATTTCAGTCAGAAACTATTACATAGAAGAAAGCAGATGTCAGTATAGAACTGGGTTCGAGTGGGGAATTACGGTGAAGGAACAGAATGAGAGGGTCAGCTGATGGGGAATCACTAAGGTCGAGGGTCAGGGTGATCTTGCCAAGCTAATCTGACGGGATTCTTGTGAGGGCAGACCATGGTAAGACATCACTTGGGGCATATTCGGTCAGATGTGGAAGGTGATCAAGTATCAGTGGTGGGTGAGTCTCCCTAAAATGACTCACCAGTATTCTTGTTACTGTGCAGGCCCAGCAAGGCCAGGCGAGGGAAGGGTAAATGTCCTGAGGAGGGGAGGGGGTTGAGGGGGTGGTCAACAGTGCCCGAGGAAAGCTTGGTCAGGCAGATAATTGTTGTCAGTGACAAGCAGTGCACCCAGAAGGACACATAGAAGCCTAAGAATCGGCTCAGGTGAGACAACAGCTTCGGAATAGAAACTGACATTGTTTTAAGAAGGAAGAAAAAGAAAAAAATCAAATATGCAGGTCTGTGACAATTATACGCAGTGTATTAATGTTTTGGCTTGGTTTGTTGATTTTTTTCCCCCATAGAAGAAGAAACAAATTGTTTGTGGGTTTTACAGCTCTGTTGATCATACACATTTAAATAAATGTCCTCATTAAAAATTCAGATTCCAGAAGCTAACAGGAGAGAAAACCAGTGCCCGTTTTAATATTTCATTTAGTTTTCTTTTTTTTTCTTTTTTTTTTAAGGCTAACATTTCCTTGGTTAGTTGAGATGTTCTGAGGAAAAAATAAGGAAAAACCCTGATTCAACTAAAGTGTTAAATATTCTCTGATACCTAGAGCTAGCAACTTCTCGGCTTGGGTTGAGCTGAATTTCAAAACCATTGTCTTTCTTGAGACAACCTGTAGTTTTAAATGACTAGGCTGTCAGCCTTTTAGTTCTTTGCATTTGCCTTTTCTGCTATAGTGAATGGTAACAATTACATTGCAAACAGCATGTCATTTCCAACTGTTTTTTTTTTTTTTTTTGACAGAAATCTTTGTGTTACAAATATTGCAACTTGAGTTCCTTTGCATGATTCATTTTTTATGTAAATCTTAACGGTGGAGTTTTTTTTAAGGCTTTGATAAAATTGCCTTTAAAATAATATTGACTTATTTTCTCACATTAAAAAATACTTGGTAAACAAAATAGTTTAAAGGGCTTAGTATAGTTTTAGAAATATTATTTAATATAAAATCATTAGGTTCATATGGCAAGACTTTGTAATGGTTAGAATTAATTGATGGGAAGAGGTAACACAATTGGGAAGAAGAAATGAGGGAAATTATATATTCCCTCCTTTTTTCCCTCCCTCTCTCTTTCTTTCTTCCTTCCTCTCTTTCTTTCTCTATTTTAAAGAAGGTGTTGCAGTGTTTCCATTCTTAATAGGGGTAGATTGATTTGTCTTAGAAGTAACCAACTGAAAATATCATTTCTGAAAGAAGGCAGAATTTGAGAAAGAAGAATGAATTTTTGTGTTACAAGGTGCAGTACGCTTGGGTATAAAAATGGGATGAGCCAGACCCTTGAAGATGTTTATCTTTCAAGCTGATTTAAACTTTTAGTAACTATGAAGCCTTTCAAGATCTAAGGAAAATCCAGCGGGATCAAAGCCTATGTTCTCATTTTTTAAAAATACTCTTAAGTAACTAAAACAGACTTTTCTTAGCACAAAGACCTTGTTTAGAAATTGTCATATAGATATTTGTAGTGTATGTGTAGTAACTTATTTACAGCAATTTGTAATTCATCGAGAGAGAGAGAGAGAGAGAGAGAGAGAGAGAAAGATCGGATTAGATCTACTATCTTTTCCGTTTTTACCATTTTGTAGTTCTAGGAAATGTTTAATTTGCACAAGGCGCTGGTCTTTCTAAAGTGCACAGTGGATACAAATGTTTCAATCCTTGACCAAGAGGTTGCCTGAACTTTAGACAAATGACAACTGGCAAAGAGCCTACTCATGCTGACTAACTTCCTCTGTAACATTCTCCCCTATAATCTTCTCACTTTTCCCAGTGCTTAAAAATCATCCTTCCTTTTGTCTTAGTGGGGTTGCATTCAATCTCAGTCCCGGATTGCGGTATTCTTGAATAAAGTCTTCCTTCCCTGTTTAATTCTGTCCAATATAGTTTTTCTCTGATACCCACAGGGAATACAAAACGTAGGGGAGTAAAAGTCATGTGTATCATTCATTTAATACAAAACCAGAGTCATAAATTAGTATAGGAAAAGTCACCAGACATTCTTAAAAGAGAGATTTGGTTTGTGATTATATATGCAAATGATGAGCGAGCTGTGGTCTTGCAGAAGACAGAGCAGAAAGAGATACCCTGCAGCCTCCCCTTTCCCCACTCCTGGGTGGGGTAGGTGTGACATTCTTCCAGGAATCCCCAACCATCTTAATGCTGATGCCTTGCTAGCGGGGTAAACAACCTTAACTTGGCCCGCCAGGCCTCCATTATCTCGCATGGCCTCTTTAGCACATGAAAGTTGTTTTGAAACCTCCCTTTTGCCTACTTTCGACAACTCACTCTTATTTAATCAGCCACCTCTCCCAACCCCCGGGCTGCAGCCCTTCTCTGCCCAAATGTCTTGTCCCTGTGGTTTAATAAAACCACTGTTTGGCACCAAAGACAGCTCAGTAATTCTTTCTTGGCTATGAGCGCAGACCTCACTCCACTAAACCTCACCTATATTCGAAAACCACATCACAAACACTTAAAATGAATGTATAGCCTCTACTATTAACCTGAATTTTAATGCATCACAATTTACTTTTTGAAATTTCATCATCTATACCTACGATGATTCCAAAATGATCTGTGGTGACTGTCATGCATTATAATTATAATAGTGAATACACATTGAATTCTCAATGGTTAATAATTACGTAAATTTAATAATACTTAAGTCAACAGTTTCTGCGCTCAAAGCTTGTTGTAAGTTCTTTTTACCTTTAAGTTATAACTCTAATATCACAATTAGGTCAGTGTTTTCAAAATATCAACCCTCAGACCATCCTAATTTGTCCTTTTCTTTGTACCCTGTAGATAATTGACCACTAGATATTACTGCTTCTTAGACAATCCTTTCCTTTAATTAACCACTTCCACTACTGAGAGCAAAACTATCTTGCACTTACATCATTGACTGTCAACATTAACATAACATACTACCCAATGCATGTATTGATATATCTAATAAAGACATGATGATAAAAAAAAAAAATTCAGGACATATTTACCCAGGTAGATAAAGGGTTGCAAATAACTTCATTTCACGAAATCTCCCGTAAATCCATTTACTCAAATAATAGAGGACTTTCAAAAGCCCTTAGACCAAGAGATTTTTTAACGAAGATAACCAGTGCTGCTTTAAAACCCTCAACTGGCTTTTTTCATCAGTGCCACACTATTAGGTCATAAACTCTACTCCAGCCTTATCGGCAGCTTCTCAACCCACTAATAGACCCCCCCTCCTCCTTTTCTAGATAAAACCTCACTAATATACTGCCTGTTCCTCTACAAAGTGACGCAGAATCTTATGGAGGAAATACTCCCTTATGTAGCAGCAGTAATAAACTTGGCTTTGCTTTATCAGCTGGTTATGCTAATGGTCGTTTGGGGAAATCTGCAGTTAGTGCCACTGAAGACCAGTGGGCACTTGGCTATAAATAGTGGATGGGCTTTGGCCCAGGGTTTGGGTCTTTATCTTTTATTGGCAGCTGTGAACTAAGGGATGGGATTTTTATTATTTGGGGAGGGGGTTTCTGTAGGAGCAGGGTTTCATGCTTTTTCTCCCTTACTTGGTCTGGGTCTCCAACCTTCTTAGCCTTGGGCCTATCTGATATGGTTTCTTTGGCCATTTGTGGAACGCTTAGAGGGCAGCTTGCTAACTTTCCTGATAATGGTGTTTGATTCCCCCTTTTGGGTCTCCAGGCATCCTGCTAAAGCCTAACTAACTGTCTACTCTGAGAGTTGGAGGCAAGAGCTAGGTTTTTTATCGCTTTTCAATTTTCTGTGACAAACTAACAAAGTTCTTGGAAACACTAAATGCATGGTTAGATCCCCAGTCAACTTCCTGATCCTTACCTTCTTGGACTTCCTGTATCTTCCAGTTCTTTCCATCTCAGTCTAACTCTTGGTACTGGCTACACAAAACGTAGCTCATGATTGACCTCTAGTCCTAGCAATGAGGACTTACCTACCTTGTTGTGCAGATTAATATTAGCAAATCCATGAATGATGCAGAAGTGGGTTTGGGCATACCTTCTTTTATTGTGCAACACAGATATTGCATGTTTTCCAAATTGAAGGTCTGTGGCCACCTTGCATGGAGCAAGTCTGTCAACATTGTTTTCATAACAGCATTTGCTCACTTGGTGTATCTGCATCAGATTTTGGTATTTCCTGCAGTATTTCAAACTTTTTTGGCATTATTACTTTCTTTAGGTCAGCCGATGATCTTTGATGTTACTATTGTAATTGTTTCAGGGCACGCTGAACCATGGCCATGTCAGACGGTGAACTAAACAGTAAATACTGTGTGTGTTCTGTCCTTCCCCTGTCTGTCTCTCTCTGTTCCTCTCTATTCCTGGGACACAACAATATCAAAATTAGGCCAGTTAATAACCCCACAATGGCTTCTAAGTGTTCAAGTGAAAGGAAAAGCTGAGGTCTCTCACTTTAAATCAAAAGCTAGAAATAAATTAAGCTTAGTGAGAAAGGCAGGTTGAAAGCCAAAATAGACCAAAATCTAGGTGTCTTGTACCAGTTATTTAAGTTGTGAATTCAAAAGAAAGGTTCTTGAAGGAAACTAAAGGTGCTACTTAGAGTGAACACTCAAATGATAAGAAAGCAAAACTGCCTTCTTCTTCCTGATATGGAGAACGTTTTAGGGGTCTGGATAGAGAATCAAACTAGCCACAGCATTCTTGTAAGCCAGAGCCTCATCTAGAACAAGGTCCTGACTTTCTTCAATTCTGTGAAGGCTGAGAGAGGTGAGGAAGCTGGAGAAGAAAAGTCTGAAGCGAGCAGAAGTTGGTTCATAAGCTTTAAGGAAAGAAGCCGTTTCTCCGAAACATACAAAAGCAAGGTAAAGGTGCACGTGTGGAGCTCTAAGATCAACCCCTTTAATACACACAGGGCTATTGTGGATGTCTGCTTCTTCTTGACTGAGCTTTTGTAGCTAAAGGCTTTCAAGGCATTTTCCCATTTCATTTATGTTCTCAAAGTTATTACCAGTCATTCATAATATTTTATAATTATCTTTTTTGTTTCTATAGTCTTTAATGATGTCACCATTCTCACTGCTAGTACAGATCATGTGTCTATTTCCTTCTGTGTTTCCCATAAAGAAGTTGATTATTTTTATTGATTTTATCAAAACAGCCAGCATTGTGTTTCATTCATTTTTCTCTATTTTTCTGTTTTCTACTTAATGAACTTCTGCCCTGCTATATACTATTTCCTTCTTCTCTTTATGTGGGATTTAATTGGTTCTAAAATTTCTTCAGAAAGAAAAGCTGAGGATATTGCTTTTTTTTAAAATAAACCTGCTTTGTTTTATTTGTTTCAGAATATTTTCTAATTTCCATTTTTACTTTCTTCAATTCAAAATTGTTTAGAAGTATGTTATTTAACTTCCAAACATTTTAAATTTTTAAGAATTTTTTTTGTTTTTTGTTTTTTCTGTTATTCATTTATTTGTTTATTTTTATGTTCATTTAATTTATTAATGATTTATAAATAACTATTTATAAATTTTAAATATTCATATTTAAATATATCAATTATTTTTGATATCTATATTTATATTATATTTTATATACATTTTATATAATGTATATATTTTATATATCATGTAATTTTTATTATATATTATATATGTTATATAATATGTAATATTCATATTATATTATATTATTTTATATTTAATAATATATTTATTATATATTATATAATCACATATATGATGTGTATCATATATTTATTTTATATTGTATTTTATATTATATTTTATATATTGATATTAAAATATTTGATATATAAATATTTAAATATATAATTTATAACTTATTCATAAATAAAATTAATCAATTAATTAATTAATTTAATTAAACCAGCCTATAGTACATCATAACTTTCTGATGTAGTGTTCAATGATTCATTAGTTGCAATATAATACCCAGTGCTCATCCCGACACCTGCCCTCCTTAAAACCCATCATCTGGTTACCCCATCTCTCCAAACCCCTCCCTTCTGTAACCCTCAGTTTGTTTCCCAGAGTCCAGAGTCCCTCATGGTTGTCTTCCTCTCTGATTTATTCCCATTCAGTTTTCCCTCCCTTCGCCTATGGTACTCTGCTCTGTTCCTTATGTTCCACATATGAGTGAACGATTATGATAATCTTTTTTCTCTGCTTGACTTATTTCACTTAGCATGATCTCCTCCAGTGCCATCCATGTTGATACAAATGGTGAGTATTCTTCCTTTGTGATGGCTGAGGAATATTCCATTGTATATATGGACCACATCTTCTTTATCCATTCATTTGTTGAAGGGCATCTCAGCTCCTTCCACAGTTTGCCTATTATGGACATTGCTGCTATGAACATTGGGGTGCATATTCTTTTTATTCTATGAACATTGGGGTGCATTCCTTTTACTACATCTGTATCTTTAGAGTAAATATCTAGTAGTGCAATCACTGAGTTGTAGCTCTGTTTTTAATGTCTTGAGGAACCTCCATACTGTTCCAAAATGGCTGTACCAGCTTGAATTCCCACCCACGGTGTAAAAGGGTTTTCTTACTCCAGAACCTTGCCAATATACTTGTTTCCTGTCTGGATAATTTTGGTCATTCTAACTGGTTTAAGGTGGTATCTTATTGTGGTATTGATTTGTATTTCCCTGATGGCTAAGATGTTGCTCATCTTTTCATGTGTCTATTAGCCATTTGTATGTCCTCTTTGATGAAGGGTCTGCTCATTTCTTCTGCCCATTTTATGACTGGATTGTTTGTTTTTTGGGTGTTGAATTTGAAAAGTTCTTTATAGATCTTGGATACCAGCCCTTTATCTGAAACACCGTTTGCAAATATCTTCTCCCATTCCATGAATTGTCTCTTAGTTTTGTTATTTCCTTGCTATGCAAAAGCTCTTTATCTTGATGAAATCCAAGAAGTTCCTTGCCTTTAGAGACGTGTCTTGAAAGAAGTTGCTGTGGTCAATGTCAAAGAGGTTAGTACCTATGTTACCCTCTAGGATTTTGATGTATTCCTGTTCCACATTGAGGTTTTTCATCCATTTTAAGTTTATCTTTACCTGTGGTGTTAAGAGAATGGTGCAGCTTCATTCTTCTGCTCTGGCTGTCCAGGTTCCCAGCATCGTTTTTTGAAAAGACTATCTTTTTTTTTTTTTTTTTTTTTCCATTGGACGTTCTCTCCTGCTTCATCAATGACTAGATAACACAGCTTCATCAAAGACTAGTTAATACAGTTGAGGGTCCATTTCTGGGGGTCTCTTTTCTGTTCCATTGATCTATATGTCTGTTTTTGTGCAAATACCATACTGTCTTGATGATTACAACTTTGTAATATAGCTTAAAGTCAAGTATTGTGACACCCCCAGCTTTGGTTTCTTTTTCAACATTCCTCTGGCAATTCGGGGTCTTTTCTGATTCTATACAAATTTTAGGATTGTTTATTCCAGCTCTGTGAAAAGTGTCAATGGTATTTTGATAGGGATTGCATTGAAAGTGTAAATTGCTCTGGACAGCATAAACATTTTAACTTTTAAGATCATTATTCTTTTAATCCATGAGCATGGAATGTTTTTCCATCTCTTTATGTCTTCTGATAGATAACATATTTTATGTGATTTCAGTATGATTATGTTTATGGAGACTTGTCTTATGGACCAGACTATTTTGTTTTTAGTAAATATTCCGTATGCATTTGAAAAAGTACATAGATTCTTGTATTCATTGATTCTGTTGTTTTGGGTTGGAATATTCTGAAAATATCAACTAGGTCAATTTAGTTGAGTATTGTTGAAGACTTTTATAGTCTTACTTATGTCCTGTATACTTATTTTATCAATAATTGAGAATCAGTTATTAAAATTCCTCAGCATAGTTGTAGATTTGTCTATTTCTCCTCATGATTTTTTTCAATTTTTACTTTATGACTTATGAAGCTCTATGACCAGGTTCATAATTATTTAGAATACTGTAGATATATTAACTCATTTATCATATTAAATGGCCATATTTATCCTCAGTAATATTATTTACTCTGAAATCTACTTTTTCTTATATTAATAGAGTTTTCTTTTCCTTGGTGTTTTCCTACTGGTATATTTTTCCCATTCTTTAATTTTTAACCTGTATGTGTCTTTATATTTAGGTCAATTTTTAATGGGCCTTACTTTTTTAGGCAAATGATCATTTCTGCATTTTAATTTGGGATATATAGACAATATCAGATATTATGATTACTGATAAGGTTGGATTTTTACATTTTACATGGAGCAGGATCTATAAAGTTTCCTTCAAGCTGAGAAGGTAGTTTAAGACTAAAGAATGAAGAAAGCCATTCCATACCACTTACCCAGAGTTTCATTCAGGATAACTTAGTGATGGGGAGGTCAGGTAGGTGGATTATCCAGGCAGGACACAGCCATTCTCTGCCAGTCCTAACCCTAATCCCCAATTTTTATAGAGTGACAGGCATAGTGGTGAGGTCACAGGGTAGTTATCTAAAGTGGCAGCATCTGGCCCCCTAATCATCTCTACTAGTTAACCTAAAGTGGAACTTTTAGGGAAAATCAGAACAAGTCTTCCCTCATTCCAGTCAGGGCATACATTAACCTCCATGGGGCCTGGAATGCATTGCCTGAGGTAAGTCAGTGCATGGGCATGGACAAGATGGAGGGCATGGTGGAGTAAACGTTGTCAGCACTCCTACACTCTCTCTTTATTTTTTTTTTTGGCCTCGTTTTTAATGGAGTATTTCTGATAATTGCATTTTATTTAATCTGTTGCTATATTGGCTGTAAGTATTTGTTATGCTGATTTAGTACTTACAAAAGTATATTTGTATTATATGTCATTTACTCATCAATTCTATATTTAAGTGAATAATTACTTCATATATAATATCCTATGACAATATTCTTCTATTTTTATCCTCCCTTTCTTTGAACTATTCTCGCCATGTAATTACTTACACACATATTATATAACAAGAAATTATTATTTTTGCCTTTAAACAATCTATTCTCTCTCATTGTTAACAGACTTTGTTTTTTAGAGAAGTTTTAAATGCATGGCAGAATCCATCAGAAAGTCGAGAGAGTTCCCATATACTCCTTTTCTCTGCACCTATATATATAGTTTCCCCCACTATCAACATCCTATACAAGAGTATATAGGGGTTGTTACAGTCAATGAACCTACAGTGACATGTTATTATCATCCATAGTTTACACTTTACCTTAGGATTGTACATCCTGTGGTTTTTGTATATTCTGTGGGTTTTGATAAATGGACAAAGACAGGCATCTGCCACTGCAGTATCATACATAATATTTCCACTGTTGTAAAACCTTCTGTTCATCCTTCCCTCCCAGCTACTCCCAGGATCCCACTGATCTTTTTATTGTCTCCATCATCTTGTCTTTTTCAGAATATCATTTAGTCAAGAACATATAGTACGTAGCCTTTTCAGATTAGATTCTTTCACCTAGAAATACGCATTTAAGTTTCCTTCATGTCTTTACATAGTTGGATAGCTCATTTCTTTTCAGTAATGAATAATATTTGGTTGTTCTGAAAAAACCACAGTTCATATATCCCTTTACTTACTGAAGGACATTTTGGTTGTTTCCAAATTTTGGCCATTATAAATAAAGCAGCTATAAACAGCCACGTACAGGGTTTTCTGTGGACATAAATTTTCAGTGCATTTGGGTAAATGCCAAAGAGAGTGGTTGCTAGATTACATGGTAAGAGTATGTTTAGTTTTGTAAGAAATAGCCAGTACAAAGTAGTCGTACACTTCTGCACTTTGGCACTTTCAGCAGCAATGAATGCAAATTCCTGTTGCTCTACATCCTTGCCAGAATTTGGTATTGTCAGTGTATTAGATTTTAGCCATTCTAATAGGTGTACAGTAGTATTTTATTGTTGTTTTAATTTAAAACTCCTTATGATATATAATATGGATCATCTTTACATATGGTTATTTGTCATCTCTTTATGTTCAAAGATAAAGGTCTATTTAGGTCTTTTTTCCCACTTTTTATTTATTTTTAAATTTTTTAGTCTGTAGCTTCTCTTCTCATTCTCTTGGTCCATTCTCTTTTAAAGAGATTAAATAATCATAAATATAGCCTTGTATACTTACCAATGTAATTGTTAATTCTGCTTCTCTTCATTCCTTTGTATAGATCTGTATTTTCATCTTACCATTTCCTTCTGCTTTTAACCTTTCATACAGTGTACCCCTGTTGGGTTAAATTATTAACCCAATTTAATAATTGGGTTATTTCAACTCTTCTTTGTCTAAAAGACACTTACCTTGCTTTTATTTCTCTTTTGAAAGATTTTACTTATTTATTTGAGAGAGAGAGTTGCACGAGTCGGGGGAGGGGCAGAGGGAGAGGGTGTGCAGACTCCCCACTGAGCAGGGAACCCAAAGCATGGCTCGATCCCAGGACCCTGAGATCATGACCTGAGCCAAAGGCAAACACAACCAACTAAGCCACCCAGGTGCCCCATTTTGCTAAGATATTCCGAGGGTGCCTGGGGGCTCAATGGGTTAAGCCTCTGCCTTTAGCTCAGGTCATGATCTCAGGGTCCTGGGATCGAGCCCCACATTGGGATCCCTGCCCTGCTTCCTTCTCTCTCTCTCTCTCTGCCTGCTGCTCTTCCTACTTGTGATCTCCCTCTCTCTGTCAAATAAATAAATAAAAGCTTTAAAAAAAAAAGATTTTGATTGCATTTAAAAATCTAAGCTATTTTGTTTTTGCTTTAGTCATTTCAGTACTTTGAATTTGTTGTTCCAATGTCGATTGACATGCATTGTTTCTAATGAGAAATCTGCTACCATTCTGATATTTATTTATTGGATCATTGAGTTTTTGAATCTGTGGGATGATTGCTTTTATTAAATTTGGAAATTTGGGGGACCCTGGGTGGCTCATTTGGTTAAGTGGCTGCCTTCGGCTCAGGTCATGATCCCAGCGTCCTAGGATTGAGTCCCACATCGGGCTCCTTGCTTGGTGGGGAGCCTGCTTCTCCCTCTGCCTCTGCCTGCCACTCTGTCTGCCTGTGCTTGCTCTTGCTTCTCTCTCTATGACAAATAAATAAATAAAATCTTTTAAATTTGGAAATTTGGGACTTTTTTTAAGTTTTTTTTTTTTTTTTAAGAGAAAGAATGTGGGGGTGGGAGACATGGAGGTACAGAGGGAGAGGGAGAGACTCTCAAGTAGACTCACTGCTAAGCCTGATGTGCCAACCCTGAGATCATGACCTGAGCTGAAATCAAGAATTGGTCACTCAACTGACGAAGCCACCCAGGTGCTCCTGGGGCATTATTTCTTTTTTTTTCTTTCTTTCCTTTTTTTTTTTTTTTCCTTTCTTTCTTTCTTTTTTTTTCCAGTTTTATTTATTTATGTGACACAGAGAGAGAGAGCAAGCAAACGTAAGCAGGGAGAGAAGCGAGCAGAGAGAGAGGGAGACAAGGGACTTGGTCCCAGGACCCTGGATCATGACCTGAACCAAAGGCAGCCACTTAACCAATCCAGCTGCCTCTGGGGCCTTACTGCTTAAAATACTTTTCTTGGGGCCCATTTTCCTTCACAGATTTTAATTAAACTGCTTGAGGTTATTTCACAAATCATGATGTTCTGGGTTGGTTTTGTTTTTTTTTTTTTGTCTTTTTTCTCTTTCTTAGTTTTTATTGTTATGCATTTAATCTTACCCACTGTAATGTATAATGTGCTATTAACTCCTCCTGCATATTTTTCATTTCTGACATTGTACTTTCATCTCTAGAAGTCAAATTTGAAATCTTTCCTCTATTATTGTCCTTACCTCTATGTAACATTCTTAATCGTTCTCCCAGGTGTTTGACCATATTAAATTAGGTTATAATAATTATTTTTCATATTCTTATCTACTAAATCTGTTATCCGTATCATTTCTGAGTGAGCTTTGATGGACTGCCATCTCTAAAAATTATGAAAAATAGTTTTCATCTCTTTTGTATGTCTAGTAATTTTTTTTATTAGATTTTACTCATTATATACTGGGTATTTTTTCATTCCTATAAATGTTCTTGATCTGTGGGATCCAGATGTGATTCATTTAAGTTGCTAATAAATGGATCCTTTCAGGTCTTGCTTTTTCATGTTTGGTATGGGGGACCAGAGCAGTGCTCACCTGGGGTTAATGTTGTCCCACTACTGAGGCAAAGCTTTTCTGAATGTTCCATGTGACACCCTGTGAACTATGAGGTTTCTCACTCTGGCTGGTAGGAAGAGGAATCATCATTAGCCATGTTTGAGTCCGAGGGATTTTTCCTTCTCATCCTTTTAATGGTACTTATCCCCCCACAGTTCATATGCTCACATCCATTCACTCCTCAGCATTCAGCTGAAGAACCGAGTGGATCTGCAGCAGATCTTCAGAGCTTCCTTGCTGTGTACAGCTCTCTCACTCTGTCTTTCTTTGTACATTGTAGGTGTCTTTCCTAATCAGAATTTTAGTTTCATCTCATCTCAAAGAGATCACTGGGCATTGCCATAATTCCCATCAAATGCCGTGGCCTGGAAATTCTCACTTGGCCATAAACCAGAGAAATGCAAGAGCATCTCATTTGTTTCTTGTTCTCAGGAATCATGTCTTCTCTTGCCTGATGTCCAGTTTCTTTAAAATCATTTTTTCTTATATTTTGTCTTTTCTCTTTCTTAGTCTCTAGCACAAAGGTAAATTCTGACCTGTGACTCCATCTGGCTTGGAGACAAAACGTCTCACTAATTTTAAGGCCAATTTGTGTTGTGTTTCTAACATCCCATGCTAATTGTTTTGATTAAGGTTGTGTTGAGTTTGAATATTGATGTAAGGAAAAAATACTGAAATTCTAAAAATGCATCATCTGAATATACTTTACTTTTAAATGTCACAGCCACAATCCTGTCACATATTCTTTTTTAAATGAGCACTTTACATGTACATTAAAATAATTATTTAAAGAAAAAAATCCAACCACTTGTTTTTTCTCTTTTTACATAAAGGATTTTGAAAAAATAACTTTTCAGTAGGACTGTGAAGTGCTAGGGCTTTAAACTGAAGGACATGTTAGTTGCTCTTTCTTTGTGTGGGACAGTTTTGATGAATTCCTCTCTGAAGACAAACTAACGATTTCTGAGATCCTTTCCTGGATCTTTCACACTCTATAATACTAGTACTTGCCTTCCTTGCAAAATTTTATTACCTCACATGTAATTTTCTTTGCCATAACAACTGTAATATACTTTTAAGTTTTGCCTGAATCTGTATGAAGTAATTCCCAAGCTTTATGTTCAATTATTAAACTTCTTTGTCAATATTCACATTATCATTGGACTTGTACATACAGTACAGACAGAGGAGAACTCAGCAATCAGAAAGTCAATATCCAGAAGTATCTTCCAATAATTAAAATATAAAAAATAAACCCAAACACGTTCCATTTAATAGACATTATGTTAATACAGAGTAACTGAACTCTTAAGAGTAATTCGATTGCCAAGCAGCTCTACTTCCAACCAAGTCAGCATCACTGATCCATTATGTTCCCTTCTTCCTTCCTTCCTTTCTTTTCCTTCTTTTTTTCCCCCCATGGTATTGTGTAGGGCAATATTGGGACAATGGTGCAATGATAGGCGATGATGATAAGCCATACCTAGTAGATTTTCATTGTAACATAATGAAAGTGGAAAGGATTAACTCTAGATGCTTCCCTATACTTTTCTTTTCTTTTTTTTCTTTTAAAATTTTATTTATTTATTTGACAGACAGAGATCACAAGTAGGCAGAGAGGCAGGCAGAGAGAGAGGAAGGGAAGCAGGCTCCCCGCTGAGCAGAGAGCCCGATGTGGGGCTCTATCCCTGGACCCTGAGATCATGACCTGAGCTGAAGGCAGAGGCTTAACCTACTGAACCACCCAGGCACCCCTACTTTTCTTTTTTTAACCGATGGTGCAAAGAATAGTGCTAGATTCTTGCATGTGCATGTCTCACACATACACACAAATGAAAAGAAAAAAAAAAAAGCAATTATTCAGATAACTGAGGCCTTAAAATTCCCACTGATATTCTGATCTGATATTTCAAGATAATGAAAAAACAGTTCAAAAGTGATTTTTACTTAAATTATTATCTAGATACATGACTCATCTGCACTCTGCTCTTTCCATGCAAATATATCCTGACTGTTTCTCAGGGTCCTCTTTCTCTCCAGCCAGCTTTCAGTTTTTTAATTGATTTGACTGGTTATCTCACAACCGTATTTACACATTTACACCCAGACAATTATCAGGTACGAAAATAAACTTTGACAAATGACAGATGTAAAATGTTTCCCTCTTGAATTGCAGCTGAGCTGAAACAGACTTGTGGATTTAACTAGCCTTAAAATTGGTGTGTGTATATGTGTGTGTGTGTGTGTGTGTGCTAATACATTTATATTGTCTCATCTTATGGGTTTTTTTTTTTTTTTCAAGTTTTTTGTCCGCTAAACAGCTTTGTGAAACAGATGCTATTTATTATGTCTTTGTCTCTCTCTAAGTTGATGTTAATTTTACAAGGCAATGGGAAACATTAACTCTAAAAGCTAAAAGCTTTTGTCAAATTAAATGTGGTCAAGAACACATCAGAGTATTACAAGAGACTATTGGAAATATATATGCTTATTGGTTCTTGCATTGTCTTCTTTTTTGCAGAAATCTATATTTATGCATGTTCCATGTTTGCTTCCTTAGAAATCTATAAATTATATCTATATCCGTCAGTCTGACAAATGTATTACCTTATACACCAAAGGAGAATTTTATCAGGAGAATTTTAATGGCCTGTAGGTATTGAACACAGCTGGTGACAAACCATTTCTTCTGTTATTGACCACTGCTTTCAAAACCGCATTCAAGAAAATCAAGAAACCTTGGGAGCAATGTGTATTATTCGTTAAAATAAGGTACTGCTTATAGAACAAAAATGCAGATGTTCTCGGCTTTATTATTGGATTTAAATGGCAATTAATTAAGAAATGTCATAGTTATTATATCTGACCCTCTGAAGAAATCTTTAAATTTAAACACTGAAAAAAGAGGTTATAGGATTATACGACTCAAGAGACTAGATAGAGGCGGTGAGGCGATTCTTACTTCTAACCTTTCACATTTAAAGCATCACTTTAATCTCAAGGTTTTTCCAAACTTTCCCCTTACTATGAGTCTAACACTTTTAATGTATTATTTAATCTCCACAAAAAATACCCATGAAGTAGATAATCTTAGAAATCTTAGAAAATCTTAGAAATCTTAGAAAACTAAATTTGGGTAGAATCAGTATATTGACCAAATAAGTGTTTACAGTTGCCATTTGAACTAAAGCTTTTTTTTTTTTCTATTAAAAAAGTCGTTTCTTATTAGTTACACAATATGCTCTCAGTTAAGTAGCAGAAGGTGATGGTATGATGAGTACTTTAATCTGGTAGGCTGGAAAAAAGGAAAAACAACCAGGGATTCAGATATTCCCGGGCACACAGTCAGCACTTAAAAATAAATAAATAAATGGATGAATAAATTAAATATCGAGATACATTTCTTCCTAAAGTTTTTTCTTTTTTTTTTCTTTTTTCTTTTTTAAGATTTTATTTATTTATTTGACAGAGAGAGAGAGAGAGAGAGAGAGAGATCACAAGTAGGCAGAGAGGTAGGCAGGCGGGGATGGAGGGGGTGGCAGGCTTCCCTTTGAGCAGAGAGCCTGACCTGGGGCTCGATCACAATATCCCCAGGATCATGACTGGAGACAAAGGCAGAGGCTTTAACCCACTGAGCCACCCAGGCACCCTCATAAGGTTTTCCTATCATCTTTCTCCCTTTGCCTTTCTTGCTCTAAGTATTTAATAGTGTATCATTGTAAGAAAATAAAGCTTAATCATGTTAAAGTTCATAATAATGATCGTTAAGTACCTTATGCACCAATGTCGCGAACCCATTCTGTTTCAGAGTCATTTTCAAACCACAGTGTTTGACAAATGGCCATGAGTTTTCTGGAATCAACAACTAAGAGACTTTTGGATTATTTTTATGAGAAGAGTCATTTAAATATCCACCATCAATTGCAACCTTGCACTGAGATTTTAGTAAAATAATTTACTTTTATTTTCTATTATATATTTTTCAGAGCTCCTTAATTGAAATCCCATCATGACATCTTTGAAATCTGGTCTAAACTAGAGCAAATAAAAGAAGCTAACTATGTTACTAACAAGTACTTTGACTGTTTCAAGTGCTTATTTCTGTGTCTTAAATATGAAGATCAGATATTATCCCTTATAAGAAAAGAAAGAGAACTGAGTGATTTCTTTTGAATGTTACCGCTCTGTGAGTCTTTTCTTTTTAAATCAAATACATATCTTAGAAATAATAATACCTTTCAAATAATGAAATGATTATTAGACTTCTTTGCTCAGGCATATCTTATTCAACAGTCTTCAACCTTAAAACAAAATTTTCTTTATTCATTCATTTTTAAAAATATTATTGAATACCTACTATATGCCACCTCTTGTGCTAGATTCTATGGAAACAATGGTGGAACAAAGCAGATACAGTCTTAGCAGTGTATTGTAGTAGGTTGGCCTGGAAGATATCAGTCAAATACTGATAGAAATGTATTATGATAAGTTATGTTAGGTGCTTTGAAGAAAAAAGACAGTGTTCTAGAAACATCAGGAGGCCTGGTCTGGTCTGGTGTGGGATGGGGAATTTGGTCAGGAGAGTCATCCCTGAAAACAAAACTGATTTCAATTTTTTTTTTTTTTAAAGGGTGTGCAGGGGTCCCTGGGTGGCTCAGTTGGTTAAGCATTCAGCTCTTGATTTCAGCTCAGGTCATGATCTCAGGGTCCTGGGATCGAGCCCCGCATCGGCCTCCTTGCTCAGCAGGGAGTCTGGTTGAGGAGCCTCCTTCTTGCTCATGCTTATTCTCTTTCTCTCTAAAATAAATAAATCTTGTAAAAATATATACGTAAAAATTAATTAGGCAACGAAGACAAACAGTAATTCAGAATAAGAAATAGTACAGGCAAAAGCCCCTCCGGTGAAAAAGAGCACTGCTGCTTTTGAAAGAAAGACAGAGCCACGTGAAACAGCCAAGGAAGGCAGAGGCCAGACTTGCTAGGACTCTGAGATCATTCTGGGTGAGAGCCTCTACCCCAGAGCACTGGGAAACCACTGAAGGATTAGAGCTAACTGACACTGAATAAATATATAGACTTTTTTTTTCTTGTAAGGTGAATTACCCCAAACGCTAGATGAAATATTCCTTTTGGCTGTAACTTTTCTTTTTTATAGTTTTTTTTTTCAAGATTTTATTTATTTATTTGACAGACAGAGAGCACAAGTAGGCAGAGAGGCAGGCAGAGAGAGGGGAAGCAGGCTTCCCGCTGAGCAGAGAGCCGGATGCGGGGCTCGATCCCAGGACCCTGAGATCATAACCTGAGCCGAAGGCAGAGGCTTTAACCCACTGAGCCACCCAGGTGCCCCTTGTCTGTAACTTTTCAATATTGAACATGGAAGAGTATATATCATATCTTAGAATAAAATGCTATCTTTCTATAAATGAATAATGACTTGGGACCAAAAAAAAAAAAAAAAAATGACAGCATTCACTGTTTGCTGGAGTGTGGATGGCTTGGAAAAATCTTACTACAGAATTGCTCCATAATGGTTATAGAACATGAGATTTCTAAATTAAATATTACTGCAGATAATGAGTTGACCCTACTCCCCATTATCTGACTCTCAGCGAAGTTCTGACTTCACTGAGTAATTAGATTTCAGAAAGGGTAAGTCTAGAAAACCTGCCATCAGCAGACAGATGGGCTTGTCCTTACACTTTCCCATCAGTGTGTTTTCTATTTACTGATATGTCTTCAAGTAATGTTTTCCTGATTCTTGCCTCTTAAGCTCCCAAAATTTAAATAAAATCATATTTACTTTTATTTTGTCAAAGTATTACTTACTAATGTGACATTAAATAAAAGCTAAAATGCCATTTAACAGCAAAAGATCATATTGAAAAAAAAAATTAGTCCATTGTTTCCACCTTCTTATCCCATCTTTCTAATCACTAAACACAAAATCTTTTAACTCTTTACCAGTTACCTTTGTGAAAAAAATAAACCGCCAGATTTCTAAGGAATCAGTATTTGGATATGACATATTCACTAGTTAGTAAAGATCTAATTAGTTCCTCTTTGTATGGATGGATATTTTGTCATACATCCCTGATTTCTTCTTATATGATATAATTTATAATTTATTTTTTTAATTTCATAATATATTTTTAATTTACTTTTTGTAATGTTTATTATTTATTTATTTATTTATTTATTTGGCAGAGAGAGATCACAAGTAGGCAGAGACGCAGGCAGAGAGAGAGAGGAGGAAGCAGGCTCCCTGCTGAGCAGAGAGCCCGATGCGGGACTCGATCCCAGGACCCTGAGATCATGACCTGAGCCGAAGGCAGCGGCTTAACCCACTGAGCCACCCAGGCGCCCTATAATTTATTTTTAAAGATCTTATTTATTCATTTGAGAGCACCCAAGCAAGAGAGCACAAGTGAAGGGAGGGGCAGAGGGAGAAGCAGGTGCCGGGCTGAACATGAGCCTGACATGGGGCTCGATCCCAGGACTCTGGCGTCAGGACCCCAGATGACGTCAGATTTAACCAACTGACCCACCCAGGTGCCCCGTATTTATGATTTTTTCCTGCAGTAAATTATTGTCTCATTATTGCATTTCTACTTATACAGACTCTCATTTCCTTCTCTTCAGCTTCCTCAATCACTCTATTACATTTCATTTTTTCAATTTTCTGAACATCTCTGACTGGCTTCCAGGAAGACAGTTTTGTTTTTTCTTCCTTGGAATTCTCTACCTGCAGATGCTCAGGGTTGACTACTGTGACGTGTACACACACACACACACACACACACACACACACACACAGGAAACCAATATTCATGTCCATTCCCTTCAAATATTCTCTCCTGCAAGCTGGCTGGAAGCTGCATGCATGTTCCAGAATTTTGTAGTAGCCATCCTCTAATTTAGATTCTACCACTAAGAGCCACTGTTCAAGATTTGGTATTAGAAGAAAATAGAAATAGACACAGCCGATACCCGTGTTTTGCAGATGAAAGATAGAAAGGTTAGTTGGCGGTTTCCTGGTATTCAATTACAGTCATGCATTTCGGTGCTTATTTTCCTTAATTGTTGCAATTCTCTGATTTCCTTAAAGCTAGTAATGGATTTCCCTGACCTTGACTTCCCTAGACTTTCAAACATTTTGAACCCCTCATTCTTTCTATTAAATCTCTCCAAGCATCAAAAATACAAACTACTTTCTGTTTGATAAGTCATTTCTCAGTTTTTCATCCCTACCCATTTCATGTATTATGCTTTGTTTTTTAGAAATAATTCCTAATTTCACCAAAGACTGAGTTCATTTTTCTGGTTCCCAGTCTTTTAATAACTATTCATTTTAGCAATGACTTATTTATTCAACTGATTTATTCAACTCAATTTATTCGGTTAACCAACTCAATACCAGCTCTGTGCCAACTAAGAGAGCATACAAGAAAAGCATAAGGCCTTCCAGCACTAAGTGCATTAATTAAGCCTCAGATAGAAGAAGTAGTTAATATAGTAGTTCAAGTAACAATTTCAGTAAATGCCAAAGGGATTTGTGGAGAAAGGGGAAATCGGTGTGGTCACTACTCAGCCAGGGGAAACTGCAGAAGGCAGGTGTGACTCAAGCCGGGCCCTTAGTAAAAGTACTTTAAGGGTAGGTGGAGAGAAGCAAGGACATGCATTGAGGAAAAAACTGTATGAGGTCAGAAACTTGGAACTAGAAATAATTGTAGCACGTTAAAAGAAGTAAGAATGAGATGGAATGAGAAGTCAATGATAGGTCAGTTAGATATACAAGCATGAGATTACTGATAGCCTCAGAAACCAGGCCAAAAATATTTTTATAAGAAATGAAAGTTGAGGATTATCACCCAGAGCAGATGGCATGATAAGAGCACATTTTGAGAAAACTGGTTTAGCCTCTCAGTTGGCACTGATGTCAGCTACACCACAGTTTTTCGTTTTATTTAAAAGGGGTTAAACTCAAAGTTCAAGAGAGAGGCATGAGAGAGGATGGGTCAGGCTCCCAGAGCCCCAGGAATGCTGTGATGCAGAATAAAATGCTGTGATCCAGTGGGGAGGTGGGCAAAAAGAACAGAAACAGAGACATTTGTCTAGTCTAAGGGTCCCATGCATATCCAAGACATGTATGTGATTTGGGGACCTGGCATCTGAGAGTTATGGTAACGTTGCTTCTTTATTGCTATAATGGCCATAATACCAGTTTCTGTGATGTCCTTTTAGCATGAACAGCTCTACAGTCCCTAATGGACTATTCCTTCTGTCCTTAAGGATTCCCAGCCAGAGCTCCATCATCATCAATGCCATGTTTACTAGAGCAAAAGACAGGACACACAGAGGGTCTCAACCACAACCCCAATTAGGTGGTGAGGGATGGAAATCAAAGGGGAAAAGGGAAATAGCAAAGAGGTACCAAAGAGTCTCAGTCTAGATCAGAATGAATGAAACAGGCAAATTACCGCTACAGTTGTTTGAAGGATGAGGTGCTGCCTTTAGATTTATACACGTGGACTTGGCGTCTCCAGATGATAGCAGGATTTCTCAGTGTAATCATTTACATTTGTCCTGGAAGTTGGAAGAAATAAAAGAAAGAAAATACTGTGAAAGGCAGATGGAAAGAGAATATTCCGGAATGGTGATTCTCAGCCTTATTTTTCCCAGCGCCCCCTTCTTTATACGGACTCTTTTGTAATCTCTGTCCACCATCCTGAAGGGAGAGTCATCGATGAGAGAACCCACCATACCCCCCTTAAAATTAATATGTAACTATCGTATAAAGTAACAATTGAGAGAAATAATAAGATAAAATAAAATAACGTGCGTTTTCACATGTAGATGCTTCGGCTCACTTCTTTAAAAGACACAGGGAGTTTTTGGGTTGCTCGCATCTGTGTGTGGAATAACCAGGAATGTGGGAGACTCATGCAGGCAAACACAGGTACATTATTCTAGTTACTTCTGTGTCATGAATGTAATTATCCTATCTGGCACACTTTTCTGCAAGTGGAGAACAATTCTTGATCAAGTTCCGAAGGGAATAAATACATTTTTTTCCTCAGTTTGCATGTGAGTTGTGTTCTGGTAAACTTTAAGGTGCATGAAAAGCATATAATAATATAGTATTTACATATAAATAGAGTTAGGGTCTCAATTATAAATGGGCTTTTCATCTAGAGAAGTATCTAAAGGAGCCTGAGAAGGTTTTGTGTGACGTGGGAAACCATACCTTTGAGGACATCTAGCATCACTGCATGGCCTATTCAATGCAATTAGCACCCACCGCAAACACTGGGACCGTAAAAATGTCTCCAGAAACTCTAATACTCTTTCTGGGAAGTGGTAATACCTGTTATTGATCTGTTCTGGGGACATAGTATGAGTGGGCAGAGATGAATATGGTTGGATTGAGGAAATATTTAATACAATCATTCATCCTAAACCCACATCCTGCAAGTTATTCTTCCCGGGATGTCTGCATTTTCTTTATTCCACATCATTTTCCCTTCCATATGATGTTTCTTACACTTTGCCTCTCATCTCGACCAAGTGCACTGAAACAGAATTATCGGATCAAAGAATGTTGGAAGGGTCTTGAGAGATTACCTTCCTTTTAGAGTCAAAAAGAGTGAATCCAGAAATTACATAGTGTGCCCCAGTTGTAGGCAGAATTTCAAGTGGAAAAATTCAGGGTGTTCTTTTGTTTTGTTTTGTTTTGTTTTTATTTTTTTTAGTGAATGGATTCATATTTTCACCACATACGTGAAATGCATGGTTTTATTTGTGCAACAATGAAAAACTTCCAATAATAATGTAAAAATTATGGAATATAAAAGCACATAAAACTTCTGGTATGTGGCTACAACTCCACTAATTGTGAACCTTGGCCCTGGGCTCTCTACCACACTGGTGTCTGGTAGACCTGTCCACATACAGATGTGATCCTGTCCAACACTTGCGTAACTTTGCATCTCTTAGTGTACGACTTCTTTGTAGCATTCATTCATGATGTATTTTAGCCCGAATTGGTTGTAGTTTCTTTGTGGGTATTGGTAATTACTTATAAATTATGTCAAAATAAAATAAAAATTATTCGCTTTCTGGCCATTTACAAGGTTTTGCTCCTAGAAAAACTTCTCTTGATTTATTTCCTTCATTTCTTCTCATTTCGCGATCTCTCTCCTCTACCCACCTGGCCCACAATCCTTGGCAGTGATCATATGATGTGTGAATTAAGCATTAAGAGAATTCATTCATAATTTCAGAATCAAGAAAAATAAATGTATTTTAGTGTACAATGTTTTAGACTCAAAATTATAGCATATAGCTCCCCATTCACAGTAGATGCATACATATGTATGTACATAGGTATATGTACATATATCTATACATATATATACATGTACATGTGTGTAGTGTACATATGTATGTCAAGGACACACAGTCTCAACTCTACCACTGACTTCTAACCCAATACTTCTTTAACCATACAAAGAATTCCAAGGGTCAGACCTGTTGAGTGACACAAGACCCCACAAGGGTCTTTTCATTAGAATGGAATTGCATAGAAAGTTGTTTTAACCAGAGATCTTTCTTCCAACATTATAGAATCAAATATCAAATCCTACAGAGGAACATTTGCCCTGTATCACTTCCTCATGGACAAAGAGACTCCAATTCAGGGTGCATATAATTTACAAAAGAAGCATATTATGGCTATAATTTTTCTAGATTTCAGTTGTGAAACAGACCTGGGTTTTTTGTTTTTTCCGTTCTCGTAACCTCCTACCCTTGCTTAACTTCCCTATCATTGATTGGTTTTGACATATTTTAATGGATGTTTTTGTAGCAATAGGAAAAGCTGGGATATTCATATCAGACCCACTACTTGCCATTTTGGGGTGATTCATCAATAAGAGAAAACAGTGTAGGGAGCAATAAAAACACAGCCCATGCAATCTGGTAGGTCCAAAAATTAAGTCCCCAACCCAGCCCCAACCCAGAAAGAACCATAAAAACCTTTTGCTTAGGATTTTTTTTTTTCCATTCAGGAAGTATACCCTAATTATACCTCATTGATTTTGTAATGTTTAATTTAAAAGGGCAGTCAGGCTAGTACATAATCTTGTGTCCAGTGAAGACAGGGTAATTTATATGGCAAAGCACCAGATGAAATGTACAAGTTCCAGTTGACTAACAAGTACATAATTCAAGCCAAATCACATTAGCAGAGCCTGTGTGGGCTTCAACACAAAAGCATCCCAAGGGACTGTGGCACAGATCTCTTTGCATTGAAATCAAACCCATACAAATTGTAGAGTTCTCAGTGTTTGAATTTCTACTAAAAGAACTCGTTCTCTATGGGCATTTATTTCTGCCTCCTCAGTAGAAACAAAAAGGAACTCTCCCCATGTTTTAGGGAGGTATGACTCATTTTCCAAATTTTAAAGTGGCCATAATAAAGTCTTATTCTAGGGTTATCCTGAGTGAAACAGGTGTACAAAGTGTGTAGCATACCGTCTGACATACCACAACAGTTAATCAGTGGTTATCATTCCTTTTCTTCTCCTTTATTCATTCATTCGACAGACAATTATTGAGTGTTTGAGTGGTGGGTCCCAGGCAAACAACACCGACTACAGTAGACAGAATCCATGCTCCCTATGTGGGAAGGGGGTGGGGGCCATAAACAAAATAAATAAGTAAAAATATATGCAATAAGTCAGGTGGTGAAAATGTTAGGACAGTAAAATCTAAGAGAAAACAAGGGAATTGGAGTGCTAGGTTGTGGTGGAAGAGGTAGTTAGAGAGGCTCTCTCCATGACAATGACAATTAAGCAGAGACTTGAAGGATGGGCAGAGGGATTTCTATAGATGTTCAGGGAAAAGCAGTCCAGCCAGGTAAAGAAGAGGGTGCCAACCCCGGAAGGTGAACAGTTCAAGTCAGAAATCACATCCAAGTCAAAGGAAAGAAGGAGGAAAGAGGAAAGAGGATTTTTTTAAAAAAGTGAATGCTTAATTCAGAAGCAGCTGTAGTGTGCTGAGCACTTATATGTGCTCACTTACAGGTGTTTAATAAGTGTTTATTGAATGGATTTATACATAGTTATAATATATTGAGTCTTTAATATGCCCAAGGCAATTCTAAACATATATTTTAATATGTTTATAATTCTAAAGATATAAATCAAAAAAAAATATAGATTGGTGAGCAATCTACATTTCATCACTAAAATAATACAAATTATTAAGCAGAGAGATTGATAATATTTATTAAGCAACCAGTAGTTTAAATATGTATTATTTATATGCTTGTCAAGTGCTCTTGTCTATTTCGGATGGTCTCTAAAGTCTTAGAATTCCAGAAAATATGATTTTTGTCCATACACTTGTGAACCTGGCATCCTAGGTTCATCAGCCTAAGCAAGGGCATCCTTTGCCCAATGAATGGGTTGAATTAGTTACTAAGCAAGAATGGAATAATATTCCATAAATCTAAAATGAATCTGTTTTTACCGAAGCTCCTCCCATGTCCAGTTTTCATACTTTATATGAGCAAAAACTCAAGACTCATTGCTGTAGCACTGTTTCAAACTTCCTTCTCCTTAACTCCCCGGTGAGTCCAGGCAGACTGGGCCGAAGCTCTGGTCCTTTCAGTTATTCCTTCCCTGTCATTCCCAGCTGGCCTTTCTCTCTAGTCCTGTAGCCATTAGCCACATCCAAGATTGCTTCCAGGTTTACCTTGTAAATCATCCTATTTATAACTTGTAAAGGCACACTGGTTCTAATTTATTAATAATCTGTTCGGCAAAGTTAACAGCTTCCAGTTCTCTACAGAATGGTGTCTAAACTCTACCCATTGATTATTCTACCAACAAGGTATAGCAGTTTCGTGTCTGGCATCGTTTTAAGTTCAGCAGGAATTGCAAAGGAAAAGAAAAAAAAAGATGGTATGCCATAAAGAGCTTTGGTTCTTAAACTCATTAACTCTTAGCAAGATGGATGGACATAATGAGAGACTGAGCAAGAATTAAGATGCTGGCGTAAAAGTTCTGGTATCGAGTGGCATGTTTTAATATAATAACTACATACTTACTAAGCACCTTTTACGTGGCCCACGGTTTATATGCTACAGTCTTGATGAGTTCCAAATGGCCCATTTGGTGTCCTTGAAATGTACGTTTTTGTTCACCACATCATTTGTTCATGATCCCCTGTTCACCTTGTGCGTTCAGTAAATAGATTATTTTGGTTCTATCACTAATTAAGTTCATAACCTTGAGCAAATATCTTAAACTCTTGAACCTTTGTTGGATTAGGTCTTCTATAAACTACCATGTAGCCCTGTAAGTCCATGATTGCACTTACAAACGATTCAGTGTGTTCTGAATATGTTCTCTCAAGGATTGTTTATAAGGCCAAACATTAAGTATCCAGCAATAGAAAATTGGCTAAATAAATTATTAGGGTGAAATAAACATGCTATTTTTAGTGACTATACAGTATATATTAACTGCCATTCATTCTTGAAAGCAAAAATGGTTTATAAATCATGTATAGCATGACCTCATTTATGGGGAAGAGTATTATCCGTAGTGCGAATTTCAGTAATCTCTGGAAGGAAGAATTTCAGATAAATTCTATTTTCCTCTTTATATTTTCTTCATTGCTTGATTATTTTTGCAATGTTCCTGAATCATTCTTGGATTCAGATAAAAGAGCTATATAAATGTTAGGAGAAGTAAAACTGACTACACTAGATTATCAAAATAAACATAAAATATAACCTTATGATTATGTAAATGAATATGCTATCCCCTCTAGGTATTTCAGCGCTTCCTCAACTTATCTATACTCAGAACAAAAATCCCATTTCATTCAAATATTAGAACATTCTAATGGTAAAAGGGAGAATGGGTAATGTGATTGTTTAAGTCTGCTATCATGATTATAGCTTTCTCGTCTGAATTTTTAAAACATTGCTGTCATTTTCCGAGGCAATGGAATAAGTCAATGAGGTTCTCAATATATTGCTGTCATTTTCCGAGGCAATGGAATAAGTCAATGGTTCTCAATATACTGCTCTCTCACTTCTTTTTATTTATTGGTCATAATAGGCAATTAGCCCATTAAGTTTATTTCTGTTCAGTATCTCATGTGGAAACGTGAACCGCCTTATCTCTTCCCTCTACCTTATTAAGTAAAAACTGCAAAAGACTCAGAATCATTGCACCTGAATCCAATTGGCAGCGCCCATTTCGGTTTCAAAGTGGAAAGGTGTAGCTGTTCAGTCCCCGCTGCTTGAAGATTCTGTATTCCCAATTTAGAGTGTCAAAAAGCTATGGCTAATTATTCTCATAGCAGCGATAATCACAGCAATTATAATTCTTAAGAGAACTGAGGAGGCAAGAGTACAGATAAGACTCACAAAGACAAGGTAGGAAAAAAAAGAGTGATTTTAAATGTTATAAAGCTGAACCTGTGTAGACTTTTCCTTTTGGAAAGAATAATCATTTAAAAAGTATGAAAGAATCAAATGATCCCTATTAAATCTATCAGATGTGGGCAAGCCATCAATTGCGTCTTCATGCCCTGGTTCCAGTCCTGAGATCATTGCCAGCTTCCTGTTTGTAGCAAGCTGTCAGACCCGGTCTCCTTCCCACTCCAAAATGTACCCCCCCAAAAAATAAATAAATCAGCAACTCTAAGGAAATGAAAGTTATAAAAGGAAATATATTGTCCCTTCAAGAGAGCTTATCTTTTGGTAACTTTATGGAAGCTAGGAAAAGGTACAGAGAAACCATGAGTCATAGGGAGATGCCTTTACCCACAAATGCACAAAAACATGTTTCTTTCTGTTTTATGTTAAGCACAGAGGAAATTTTTCTTGTGCTACATTAGTAATAGTAACAGGAGAATCATCTAGATTATACTTTTAATCTGTTCCTCAAATCTGATAAATCAGGAAGCAACAGTTTTATTTCAAAATCATACTTCATATTTCAGGTCAGTTACGATGATCAAAACAGGGTCAGGTTTAATTTACAACATACTGAGCCTGCGAAGAGGTTCATCAATCAGTATCGCACACGAGTCTAAAAGGTAGGTAGGTTTACAGAGAATATGAAACGATGAGCTTGTGGAAGCCGTGGAATATATTATCAGGACTGAATTTTTCCTCTTGTCCTTTGTTCTTTATTTCCATAGGAAAACAACTAATTTTTTTTAGGCAGTTTGATGAAACTGCCGTGCTAGAAACTCTCCATTAGAGAGGGTAGGTTATGTGAAGGCGGTAGAATGTGTATCCCTTCGTCTTAGTCATCGGAGGCTTCTGTAACAAGGTAGCCTAGTCCAGGTGGCCTATCAACAGTAGAGCTTTTCTCTCTCACCGTTCTGTACGTGGAAGTCTGCGATCAAGATACCAGCCCTGGCGGGGTCTTGTGAGAACCCTCTTCCCCTGGCAGACTGCTAATATCTTCTCAGATCCTCACACTATGAAAAGAGAGAGAACCACTCTCTGGCCTCCTCTTATAAGGACACTAGTCCCATTCATGAGGGCTCCACACTCTCTCTCTCATGACCTAATTACCTCCCAGAGGCTAGACCTCCAAATGTGGTCACTTTGGGGGGTTAGGGTTCAACATATGATGGGGTTTGGGGGGGAGACAGAGACACCCCGTCCGTTGATAGCCCCCTTCAATGTACTCTTTGGAATGAAGTCAGGAATGAGTGAATGAATGAATCAGGAAGAACGTGGTGCCTCTAGCAAGAACACACGTCATGGGTTGCAGCGAACACAGGTGGAGATACAGATGTTCAGCACCAGTTAAAGCTCCCTGTAAAGGATCTAAGTGTTTCCTGGATTTAGGGTGAAATTGGGCTACTTCTCTGCTATTTAAGCGGAGATGACTTCATCCCATTTTCTATTAATGCTCTAGATGCCTTCTGAAGATGATGCCAAGAGACTGTGTTACCATATGGCTGAGATGCCGGCCTCTGAAAGCAGCACCCACAAGAGCCCCCTGAGGACGCTCGGGCATGAACACATCACCTTTCCTCTCCTTTCTCTGCTTCTTCCCTCCCCCACATTCTTCCCTCACGTGTTCTGTCACTGTCAGGTTTCTTTCATAGAAATATGTGGAATTATAATGAGACAAGAGTTAGACATGCTGGAACTGAAAAGACTTTAAGTTAAAAAAAAAAAAAAAAAAGAATCGCTGAATCGCTAAATCCCGACACTCTTTGAAAGCCTTTAAAAGGAGGAAGGAAGTAAATGAAGGGGTTACCCTGCTCAAAAAGCTCGCCCCTCGCACATTTAACTTCCAAAAATACCTCTGATCATTTTCCAGGGCATTGGTGCTGAATGAAACCGGGTCCAAACAAAGCTTCACTGTGGGGCTGAGCATGTTGAGACCTAAGGATGCCGTCCTTCCGGCCCGAACGGCCATCAGGTCTGAGTTGTCAGTCACAATCAAAGTCTTCCCATCAAAGTCTCACAGTTAAGTGGTAACACCAGGTCTGAAACGTAGGCCTTTCAATTAAAAATAGCCCATTTTATAAGCATTCGAGTCTAGGCTGGATGTTATGAATGTTCAGAATGTTCATGACTTGCATAAGACCTCATGCCAAAATTTATAGGCAAAGCAGGCACTGGAGCCCTGGGCTTCCTGATCCTGGAGAGGCAGTCATGCTTTTCTGTATTCTGGCTGAACAGATTGTTCCAATGTGCGTATGGGTGCTGTTTCCTGAGACAAGGAAGGTTTGGAGTGGACGATGACAGGTTTCATTTTTAATGTGATGAAGTCGATCTGTCTGTAGTGGACTTAAATGGAGTTCCATCAGGTATATGGAAGCGCGTGTTCCTGGGGGATACTTGGATGGGAGTTATAGACTTGGAATTTGTGAAAGAATTGGATAGACATGGAATCTGGAGGAATGGATGAAGACAACCAAAGGGAGTGCATTGAGTTAGAAGAGAAGTGGATTTAGAATTCAGTGCTGGAAAATGGCAGCATTTAAGGCTATTATGGCTATAAGCATTTAAGCATATAGGCAGGAGGTAATGCCTTTGAACAAGATGAGGAGAAAATAACCCAATGACTGGGTACATTAGAAGGGAGTTTTGGTCTGCGATCAAATAATTAAAAAAAAAAAAAAACAGAAAATTAAGATTTAGTAGCTCATTTGGCAGCAAAGATGGACCTGAACTGACATAAGGAATGCATACTAAATTCCAGGACTCTTCTTGATTTGTCGTAACAAAGACATCTATCCAGAAAAGCACCTAGAATTAGAATAACGACCCAAATAAATGAACCATAACTCAGCATCTTTGTGTTATATGCACTAATCAATCAGAGTCAAATGCAGTAGGGGGTGGGGATGCGCTCCATTGGGCTTGATGCCCAGCTCTTGATTTCAGCTCAGGTCATGATCTCAGGGTTGTGAGGTCAAGCCCTGAAGTCGGCTCCATGCTGGGCATGGAACTGGCTTAAGATTCTTCCTCTCCCTCCCTACTCCCTTTCTCTCAAGAAAGAAAGAGAGAGAGAGAGAGAGAGAGAAAGAAAGGAAGAAAAGAAAAGAAAAAGAAAGTGCAGCTCGTATGGTGTTAGCTACCCTCCCTCTAGGAAGACCTTGGTGAGGACATGAGCCTCAGCAGTTCCCTCGGCAACAGGGATAGTTTTGTGTTTCTCTGTCTCTTCCTATCGGAGCTCCTTGCTGAAGAGATCAAAAAGCTCTCCCTGAAGGTAGCTCTTCCAACCACTCTTAGAAACTCAGGAAATAAGCATGGGAATGGTTTGAGATACTCTGAACCCCCTTGTGAGGTTCACTCCACCCCAGGCTGTATTGATCCAATGAGTCCCTCGAGTCTCAGCTTGGTGCAGAGACAGCAGCAGCGGGCAGGATCTTCAGAGACACACTGAAAGCTCTTCCGGGATTGCCCTCTTCCCAGGGTGTCCCTCAGGTATTACAGAGCTCTGACTCAAAGTTGCCACACCCTCTTCTTTGATTCTGAGTTTATAAAGTGACTCATTTCAGAGAATTAAGTGAGAAGTTGTGACTCCAATGAGGTCTCTTCAACCAGGCTGTTCTTTGGCCAACATGGAATGTTCCCATTATATAGGTCAAGGGGTTGTACATCTATCTGGTCCTGTGAACCCAAGAGCAGGCATTCACAGATGGGGAAGTGCTGGGCTGCCGCCTCTCATGGCTGGCACCACCGCTTGCTTCTGCTAGTGTGGTGGCTCCTTGTCAACCTCCACCACCTCAAGATCTTATTGTCTCCTCTGAAAATCAGGGGGCCGGTTTCAGCAGCAACCTCTTCCACTGCGCAGCTGCTCTGGGATACCAAATACAGTCATGAAATTCTTCCCGAAGAGCTGGCTCATGAGCCTCAATCCCGCAAGTATTTTCTCAACACTTTGGAGTGATTCCATCTTTCGGCTTTTCTCAGGGACCATAGATTGGTCTCAGGTGTGTGTTGGGATTCTAGCACTTTCCTCTTCGCAGTTGTTTTGATTATTTCTCATATATACCAGAAGATTTTTGGCATAATGTCATCACTGAGACTTTACAAGTGCTTCTTCCTTTTTTATTTTTTAAATTAAAAAAAAAATTCATTTAAGAGAGAGCAAGAGCAGTGGGGGCAAGGTCAAAGGGAAGCAGAGAAGTAGACTCCCTGCTGAGCAGGGACCCCCAATGCAGGGCTTGGTCCCAGCACCCTAAGATCGTGACCTGAGCTGACGGCAGTCACTTAACTGACTGAGCCATCCAGGTGCCCTCAAAGTGAATTTTTTTACTAATAACCCTTCCTGTGAATGATAAAATTATTTCCCATAGTAACCATGTAATTATCAGTATAATAGATAGTTTTGCTTGTTCCTTAGTTGTAAAATAATTAAGTCAAAGGAAGAATAAATTTGTGTTTTAAAGATATTATTGAAATTCAGCAAAATGCTTCATGTATGAACTGAAATTGAGACCAACTACACAAAAGTACTACATCTCACAGTTGGCATTCTATTTCATTCTTGCACACATTAAACACAAATGAAAACTTCAGTGTTTGCACAGGCAGAATTGAAGAGACAAAGTCAGTTTCTTTGCCTTCGTGATCACTTGTGACAGGTTGTTTATTTGAATCTAGGGTTTAAATGCAGGGATATGTAGTACAGCAGGGGCTGGGGGTACAAATTGCACTTGAAACCAATTTGAAGGGTTCCAAACATTTATACACTGACTTTTGAACAAATATATATGGAGAAGTCTGCATATGTCAGAGGCTGAGTATTTACAGGGTGCTCAGAATTATTTTCCAGATAAAAATACAATCTTTATTAAAGATTAGGTAAAAGTATATAAATTTAAAGCTTGTATATTATTAAAATTTAATGGTAACAATTGTTTCAAATGTAAACTAACGAAAAGGTTTTATCAGAAAGGAATATTTCATCACTGATATTTTAGAATTACTGATGAATGGTAATAAAAATCAGACCAACTTTTAGTAAGTATTATTACGGTTCTTCATTTCCTTAAAGGATCTTCTTATTGTTTGAAACCAGGCAGACTGAGCCCACCAACCTGCTCTTGGTATGTCAGTGGTTAGGCAAGAGCTCCATACTCCAACTTTTTATAAGCCTTTGAAGTGTCTGGAATGAGAAAAAAGGTTTGCTATACTTAAGTGAGTTTATGTGGCTAGATTGAGAACACCATAGTGAAAATGAGTATAGTTATCGTTTTAAATGGTTAATTAAAGAGTGGACAGAGGGGAATTTGTGGACGTTTTGCTGATCCAGCACTCTTGTGATTCTAAGAAGTAGTTTCTCAAGTCTGGGGCTCGCTGTTAGCAAGCATACCTGGCTAGGAGACCTAAAACTATATTTTCCTAGGGCTCTCTATCAGCAGGTCACCTACTGATACTTGCTTCCATCTTTACTCTTTACTGTAAATCCTTTCTAGGATTATTCTTCAGTTAGTCAGGGAATCTGGTGCTGTGTTTTCGGGGCCCTGTAGAAATACAGTCACTAGTACATCTAGGATTCCATTAACTAACCCTGTGAAAATACATAACCAGCTCTATCTATCCCAGTCAAAAATCCCTGATGGATGAATCTTATTGGTAAATTCACTTTGATCCAAAATAATATTCTACCCTCTTAGTGCGAGTCTATCTCCATGTATATTGCTCAGGTATTTTTCAAAAATAAAAAATAAATAGATAAAATTTTAATAGTTTGGGAGAGTTGTGAGCTTTGTCCTCCCAAAGTGAAGTTTGCGTTTTACTGGTCCTGGGGATTTGGTTCTCATGAATAGTTTTGAAGCAACGGGAATTTGTTGCCACTGAGCCATGAGGACAACTGTCTTCCCTTGCAGATGACCTTGAATAGCTAACATCTTTGGAAGAATAGGTAAATCACTCCAGATAATAGAAGGAGTCTGCTCTTTCACAAAGAGAATCAAGGATTGCTGGGTGTTGCCAAGGGTGGGGGCAGGAATAGTTCAGAGAGCTTTGAATCCCCTTAAGCTTTCCTTCAGATGCCATTCCAATACTCAAGGTGATCTATACTTTCCAAGTAAATGTCCTAAAATTCTCAGGGGAGACCTTGTGAAACTGTAAATTGAAGTGAGCTTGAAGTCCTGAAGCCCATGGGCACCTGGGTGGCTCAGTTGGTTAAGCCACTGCCTTCAGCTCAGGTCATGATCCTGGAGTCCTGCAATCGAATCCCACTTCGGGCTCCCAGCTCTGCAGGGAGTCTGCTTCTCCCTCTGACCTTCTCCCTTCTCATGCTCTCTCTCACTTTGTCTCTCTTTTTCAAATAAATAAATAAAATCTTTTTTTTTTATTTTTTTTAATAATTTATTTTATTCATTTATTTATTTATTTATTTATTTATTTCCAGCATAACAGTATTCATTATTTTTGCACCACACCCCGTGCTCCATGCAATCCGTGCCCTCTATAATACCCACCACCTGGTACCCCAACCTCCCACCCCCCGTCCCTTCAAAACCCTCAGATTCTTAAAAAAAAAAAAAGTTCTGAAGCCCATTAGATTAGCTTTCTGGTGCAATAAGGTAGAAGATATCTCAGCCTCCACGTGGCAAGAAATGAGAGATTCTCCTTAAAAGAGTCATAAAAATTCCGTTTAGCATAGACACAGGGAATCTGTCCATAACTGGTTTGGAAGTTGTAGAAACTTCAGATTGGTGGTCCTTTTTCTTTAGTTTCCCAGCATTGTTAGAAACAACCATTCATGGAGCACATGGGGGACTCAGATGGTTAAGCATCCAAATCTTGCTTTCCACTCAGGAAATGACCTCAGGGTCATGAGATTGAGCCCCTCCTTGGGCTCTGTGCTCTAGTGGAGCCTGCTTAAGACTCTTTCTCTCCCGCTCCCACCACAAAGCTCATGCTCTCTCTCACTCTCTCTCTCTCTCTCTCAAAAAAAAAAAAAAAAAAAAAGAAAGAAAGAAAAGAAAAAAGAAAGAGAGAGAGAGAAAGAAAGAAAAAGAAGAAACAACCATTCACATCTATAATCTTTGAATTCAGGGCCCCTTTCTGGAAGGATCCACTTAGTTCCCCAAAGTTCTGCCTTTGATTTCTGATGACCACAGGTAATAATTAAATTAGCTTCTTCACCACTGCTTGCCTTGAAGCGCTAAGGTAAGATTCCCTAATACTATTTGATTTTTATTGCCTTCCACTCTAACCAAGACAGAAAACAAATTCCTGCTCTCCTCCATTATGTTATATGCATCCACTCCTGGAATCAATTTTTATGTCAATCTGAAAAAGGTTTTAAGTTGCTAGTAACCAAGACAATTCAATGATTCAAGCATATAATAAAACTTGTGGGATACCTGTGAGGCTTAGCCAGTTACAGGGTCCTGGAATCAAGCCCCATGTTGGGCTCCCCAGTCAGCAGGGAGTCTGCTTCTCCATCTCCCTCTGCTGTGCTTTCTGTCTCTCTCTGTCAAATAAATAAATAAATAAAGTCTTTTAAAAAGTGTGTGGAAGACCACTAGGATGTTCATAGATTTACTGGGAACTCTAAAGAACCAGGCAATGAGAATTGGGAAGAGAAGAGGGATCTTAAAACAGTAATATCTAGGGGCACCTGGGTGGCTCAGTGAGTTAAAGCCTCTGCCTTCAGCTCAGGTCATGATCTCAGGGTCCTGGGATCAGGCTCTCTGCTCAGTGGGGAGCCTGCTTCCCTCTCTCTCTCTGCCTGCCTCTCTGCCTACTTGTGATCTCTCTCCCTCTGTCAAATAAATAAATAAAATCTTAAAAAAAAAACCCAGTAATATCTAGGTGCATTCTCATGGGACATAGCTGTGCCTTCTATGAGCTTGCTCCATGGGTGCTATCTTAGACTTTAGAGGCCTCTGCTGATACCCCTATCGCTACTAGATCTTGTAATACATTTCTAGCTCCAAATATAAGGGATGGCCAATTGGTTTCACCTGAGACATATGCTCATGACCTTTCCTACCTTCTTTAGCATTGGTATAGAAACACTATAGAAGCAAGAAGTTCAGGTTCTTAGTGTCCATGCAAGAAGCAAATTCTGCTTCCCACCAGAATGTCTTGGGTGAGAAATTGTCTATTGAGGAAAGGTCTGTGGAAACCAACCAATGTTTATTATACCTTCATTCTCTGCAGCATTCACAGCAGCCACCTTCCTCCTGACCTGGAACATTCCAAGCTCCTTCTCTTTCTAAGACACCCCCTGGGGCCTCTCTTCCCTAGATCTTCCTCTGGCTGTTTTCTCATCACTCAGGTTAAACCTTAACGGTTGTCTCAAAGTGGCTTTTCTCGGCTACCCTGTCTAAAGGAAAGTGGCTGCTCTCACCCATTTCCATCAGTCTCACTCTACCCCATTACTCAGATTTCCTATTTGCATTCCTTCTCACTATCTGAAACAATCTTATTTGAGTGTTTAAGTGCTTATTACCTGCCCTTCCCATCTAGAACATAAGCATCATGAGGTCAAAGACCTTGTCTGTGACCTTATTTGTTGTGTTTTCACCATTGAACAGCCAACATCAAGAATAGTAGTTGTCACATAACAGAGCTCAAATGGTATCAGGGGAATAAATAAATTAATCAAGATCCCAGTCTGAACTGGGCTATCCTGTGCAGTCTGAGGTCTAGATAGGGCTGGGATGCCAGGACCTCCCGTAACTCTGGTGCGTATTATTTTTGGCTTTCATTCTTCCCCGAGGAGTGCTCAGCATGGGGTGTCAGGTCCCAAGCTCAGCCTGAATCTAAATAATGCATGATTGTGAGAGACTTTGAAAATATAAAAGACCACATCAATTCCAAGTCTTATTCTCAATGCATGTGAATTGTTCCACAGGCTCCGCTTTCTGGCCAATCAAAGTACACATTCTGTGTGCTGTAGAGGTCCTACTGAGTAAATCGCCATTTAAGTTATACTGATTTATGGCAATTTTTTTTGTTGAAATGATGAACTCTGCATGCCTCTATGGTACGTACATTTGGCATGCTCTGGGCAGTGTTATAAATGTCCATGTCTGGGGTTTTTACCATTCACCTTGGGGAATTAAATTCATGTCCTGGCGTCTCTGAAAGGGTCAGAAAACATGAAAACATCCTCAAGGCAAGTTCCAGTGATTCTGGGATACCAGACAAAATTTCCAGGGGTTTCTGGAGAGGATACCTCTCACATATCCCACTTCTAAAATGGCGTAAAATACAGTTAACACACATTCATTGAGTAAATCATAATTTGTTTGAAAAAAGTATATCTTGGCTTTGGATTCTCAGTGTGATCAAGAGGCCTAAGTGTATTGTTCAAACTCTCAAGATTGCAGTCATGAAATGATAACTCCTCTTATTACCTAAGAAGAATAACCTAAATTATGTCCTTGTAACCTAATTTATGTCGTTACCTAAATTATGACCTTGGGCAAGTGACTTTACCACTGTGAACTACAGAATATCAGATAAGACAATCTCTCAGGGCACATATCGCTAATATCTCCGCTCTTTGAACGCCAGGAAGTGACCTCTACCTTGCCTGTGTGACGATATTGGTGGGAACTTCTTCATGATTTTTGAGATGAAACTTTGAAAACCTCATGTCTACCTGCTCTTTTTAAACACTCATTCCCTTTCCTATGGATTAGAAAGGCCATCTCTTCCTGGAGGTTTCCCCTTCGGAGAAGTATTGTCTATTAACTAAAACCAGATTCCCATTCTATGACTGTCTTCGTCCATTTACAAGTAGCCAATATTGTGAACTCAAGCAGTGACTTCTGAAATCCCCTTCTGATCACTGCCTCATTTAGCTTTGACACAGCGGAGACTTGCCATCATCTTTAGAAATTCCTTCTCTTTTTGTTAGCTCTGCAGAAAATCATCTCCATTTTTATTACTTTGCTCTATCAGTGATTTCGACGTAAGCCCCTGATGTCACTGTAAGAAGCTCCCGGTCCGCTTTCGATGATGAGCTTCCAGGAGGGGAGGGAGGAGGGCAGAGCGGCTCTGGCTTTGCTGGAAGGGGAAGGCAGCTGGGCTCAGCTGCCAAATTGATAAGGAGCAGAGAACTGTGCACCATCCAAGCAGAAAACTCTGAGCCTCAAAAATTGCTAAGGCAGAGAAAGGCATAAGACACATGTGACTAGTTCTGAGCATATGTGCTCAAGCCAGAGGAGAAGATTTAAGGGCAAGACTGCTTTCTGGTGCCAGTTAGAAGTCCTTATATCATTCATTTGACAGGCAAACCTATATCACTTGAGATTTCTAAAGTACAACATGTCTCTCACATATGGCATAGGGTATTTTTATCCCTAAATCCCACATTATCTCAAAGGGAAATCATAAAGATAGAAACACAGCAATATATCCAGGGTAAAAATTAGTCCCTCTGAAGCCAAATCTCCATCATATCTCTTCCTACCTTAACCCTCATTCACTTCTCTGGGATCTGTGACCTGTGATTCTCCTGTATCTGCTCCCAATATTTGTGACTGTTTGATTAAAATTGTCAAATTCACTGAACATACATCACATGGCCACTTCAGTGAGGGCACGTAAAGTCTTGTTGCGGTTAATTTCCATGCAACGTTTTCAAAATGGTGAATCCCATAGATGGTGTAAATTTCGACCGCATGCTGTTATTGTAAAAACAAAAACTTAAACAAATATAAAAAAGATACAGTGTCCCTCCAGGCATGGACTCTGTGATGAAGCTGTTCAACTTGAAACCAAGGTCATTGCCAGCATTAGTATTCCACGATTATACAACTTTTCCACAAAACAAGCCACAATTTAAAAATCTATTCAACTTGCTGCGGAAACACAAATAAAACTCAAGCTTCTCGGCGTCACCTGCAGGCACAATAGCTTCTTCAAGGAGACACAAACTGCCCTCTGCTTCTTCGACTCCCTGTGACTCGCAGTGTTCAGAGGAGGCCACGCCATCCCCGAAAGCCTGTCACAGTCTCCTCTCTCTCATACCTGTTGCTCTGATGTCTATCTGAATTGTCCTTTATGGGCTGATGAAAAGCATGCTTCTCCAGGGATGAAATGCAGAGTCCATTGGATTTGGCTGGTCCCTCAGGAACCCTGTTTAGTGGTGATGAGAGGAAGGGCTGGCAGCTTTGCTGGCGTGACTGCTGGGAGGCACGGCCACCTCCCCGCCATCCAGTTATCATGGAAAGATGGTCCGGTGTTGTCAAACCCTGCAGGCCTGACTTGATGCTGACTCCGCTACGTCATTCTGCCAGCTTACGGAGGTGACTTGAACTACTTGTACTTTCTCAAGTACACGATGGACGTGATAATGATAGACCTGCCTCCAAGCTGGGGTAAGAATTAGTGGTCAAAAATGTGAAAGTTCTGAGAACAGAGCCAGGTGCATGGTAGCCACTACACAGGTGTTTGCTGTTAGGATTATGTTATACAGCAACACTTTCCGTAAGTCAGTAATTCTTAAAGACGGAGTGACTTTTGAATTAACATTTTATATAAAGTCTGTCATGAATAGACATTTCACTCCATTTGTACACAACTCAGTAAGGTAGGAAAGATAATTTGCCTCACGTTACTAACAGAAAGCTTGATATTCCTAATGGTAAGTTATGAAGTTAGATACAAGTCTAAAAATTATACCAATATTCATTTGAATTGAGTGCCTACAACTGATCCGATGTAGTCACCAGCAGAAAGACAATAGCTAAAGATGCTATCTTACATTTATGCTCTTAAGGATTTTGTATATTTAACTAGGAATGTATAAATACAAGTGGACATTTTGTTAAAATTTCTGTGATATAACAGTTATTTACCGTAGCTGGGTTGGCGTAGGAGAGAGAAAAAGGAGAGTAAAGACTTTTTGCCTGGAGAAATCAGGGAGGGGTTCACAGAGGAGGTGATATTTTGGGGTGCCTCTGAAAGAAAAGTCAGATTTCTCCAGAAGGAAGGAGGAGTGGTGATTCCGGGAGGACATGTTTGGGGACTTCTAGCTGGACTTCCGCTAATGACTAGTTGATTTCCTCTAATGACTAGTTGATTTTAGTCAGATGAATGTCTGTTATCTCTAGGAATACTGGCAGCAAGTCCCAGACCAATACAGCCTCATAGCCTGCTCTCTTAGGGCTCCAGTTACAGTGATCTGAGGCCTCCAGGAAACCAGAGCCCTATCTCTTAAGACACCAGCCACTTTGTTTACAGTAGCCCCACCTAATGCTTTGTGGCAAGGAAAAATAGAACAACTACCAAGTAGTTGGCTTCATTGTCTCCTTTTTTAGCATCAGTGAGGGTCCCTTTGTATTTATCATCAGCCTAAAGTCTTTGAATTCACCTGACCATGCCAGGAGGATAGGACTGGCGGTCAACCCTGTGGCCTCGGCAAGAGTAATCTACGTCCCTGCCCTTCATGGTTTCCAAAACTGCGTTCCACTCCGCCTTCCGCAACAGGCAGGAACAAAGTAAGATCGTTTTGGAGCTGTTTTTAAAAACATCAACAAAATTGTTACCCTATGACTTTCTGTTTTTATGAGACATTGCATAAGAAAGGAGATCAGATTTCTTTATAATAGATTCAGTCCACTCTCGGACTGTGTCATTTGTATGGAAATGCTTAAACAAGGAGAGTGACTTCCTCTATCTTTTCTCTTGTTCTTTTGTGACTTTTTTGGGGGGCGGGTATCATTTTTTTAGAACAGTTGTAGGTTTACAACACAATTGAGGGGAAGGCGTTGATATTTCCCTCATACCCCCTACCCCACACATGCATAGCTTCCCTGTTATCAACATCCCTCACCAGAGTGACACATTTTTTTAAAATGATTTAATTTATTTATTTGACACAGAGACAGAGACAGAGAGATCACAGGTAGGCAGAGAGGCAGGCAGAGAGAGAGGGGGAAGCAGATTCCCTGCTGAGCAGAGAGCCCCATGTGGGACTCAATCCCAGGATCTTGGGATCATGACCTGAGATGAAGGCAGAGCCTTAACGCACTGAGCCACCCATTTTTCACCAGAGAAACCTAAACTGATACATCATAATCACTCAGAGTCCATTGTTTACCTTAAGGTTCATGCTTGGTATTCTCATAGCAAAGGTATGGTTTGGTTTCGATAAATGTATAAGGACTTCCATCCACCCTTACACAACTACACAGAATAGTTTCACTGCCCTTAAAATCCTCGCTGCTTTGCCTGTTCGTCTTCCACCCCCAGCACCACTTCGCAAGCACTGATCATTTCACTGTCTCTATAGCTGTGACTTTGGTATAATGTCATGTAGTTGGAATCACACAGTATGTAGCCTTTTCAGACTGGTTTCTTTCACTTACTAGTATGCACTAATATAGTAGCCACTAGCCACAAGTCCTTGAATGAGTCCTTGAAATATAGCTGGTCTAAATTGAGATATGCTATAAGTATAAAATAGACATAGGATATTGACGACTAAATATAAAAAATAGCGAAATATATTAATTGTTTATATTGATTATGTGTTGAAATGACTATATTTGGTGTATGTTGATATGATGAAACATATTATTAAAATTAACTTTCCTATTTTAGCTTTTTAAAAAAATAATGCTTCATAGAAATTTTTTTAAAAGCTGCCTATGTAGCCCACATTATATTTATATTGGACAGGAAGGTTTTAGAGAGCCTAGAAATGCAGCTGTATTCGGTTCTGTCCACTAACGCTCTTCCCAGCTGATTGATTGGAACATCTAGGATAGTTTACAGAGAAATATCTAGTGTTATTTTAGTGTAGACCTGAAGATCCTTCTAACAAATCTATAAGAGTCCTTGAAAATCTCTTTGTCAATTCTGCTTAAATTATTTCCATCTCATGGACTATCTTAAAAGTTGAATCTCCTTGCTCTGGTGGATGCCACAGACTACCTGACAGACTCTCACTCTTTTTTTTTTTTTTTTTTAAATATTTTATTTATTTATTTGAGAGAGAGACAGTGAGAGAGAGTATGAGTGAGGAGAAGGTCAGAGAGAGAAACAGATCCCCCATGGAGCTGGGACCCCGATCCCGAGACTCCAGGACCATGACCTGAGCCGAAGGCAGTCGCCTAACCAACTGAGCCACTCAGGCGCCCCAGACTCTCACTCTTTTTTTTTTTTTTTTTAAAGATTTTATTTATTTGACAGAGAGAGATCACAAGTAGGCAGAGAGGCAGGCAGAGAGAGAGAGAGAGGAGGAAGCAGGTTCCCTGCTAAGCAGAGAGCCCGATGTGGGACTCGATCCCAGGACCCTGAGATCATGACCTGAGCCGAAAGCAGCGGCTTAACCCACTGAGCCATCCAGGTGCCCCCAGACTCTCACTCTTAACGCTCTTCTTCTCTGATGCTTCACACTTTGAAGGCTACACATTTTAAAAACTTTCTTAGTCTCCTCACGGAGCTTGATATGCCGGAATCATACAACTTTAGCCAATGCCGAGATATAATTCTTATAAAGGTTTTTGTTTTTTTGGTCAAAGTAAAAGGACACCTGCAGCTCCTGAATGCCCCCTGCCCCCGCCATTTCTCTCTCAAATACAGATGTGTTGCTAACACTTCAGCCTCCACTTTGTGTCTAGGAAGGCCAGGCCAAGAGACTCACATAATCTCCGTTTGTCTCTTTGTTGAGCTACGGAATCCATGTCAACCGTCACTCAACTTCAGACCCCTTGTAACAGTCAAGAGTAATCTGCTAGCCATGTCAGCCGCTATAAATTAGGATTCCTGTTACGTGCAGCTGAAAGTATTCCCAGCTGATAAGTTGAGGCAGCTCTTCCCCGAGGACTCAGATTTGGAAATATGGTGCCATTGTTGACTGCCTCCTTTTTACCAAAAACTAAATTTATTACTGGACCCCACAACTTCATCTACTTTGTTATCGGTCCCCTGCATTCCTATCTTTTAATCTCATTCTTCTCATTGTAGTACAATCCCTTGTTAGTAATTCCTAGATGATACGAGAGATGCCGCATTTCTCTTCAAATCTTTTAAAATGATGTATTATTGCTGGGGCTCCTGGGTGGCTCAGTAGGTTCAGTTTCTGGCTCTTGACTTCAGCTCAGGTCATGATCTCAGGGTCATGAGATGGAGCCCCGCACTCAGCAGAGAGTCTGCTTCTCTCTTTCTGCCCTTTTCCTTGGCTTCCCCCTGCTCCTGCTCTTTCTCTCTCCCTCTAAAATACATAAATCTTTTTAAAAACATATTTTTATACAAACATAGTGATCCAAAGGGGCACGCGCACCCGAATGTTTATAGCAGCAACATTTATAGCAATGTTTATAGCCAAAGTATGGAAAGAACCTAGATGTCCATCAACAGATGAATGGATAAAGAAGATGTGGCGTATATATATAATGGAATACTATGCAGCCATCAAAAGAAATGAAATCTTGTCATTTTCAATGGTGTGGATGGAACTAGAGGGTATTATGCTTAGTGAAATAAGTCAATCGGAGAAAGACAATTATCATATGATCTCCCTGATATGAGGAAGTTGAGAGGCAACGTGGGGGACTTGGGGGGTAGGAAAGGAATAAATGAAACAAGATGGGATCGGGAGGGAGACAAACCATAAGAGACTCTTAATCTCACAAAACAAACTGAGGGTTGCTGGGAAGAGGAGGGTAGGGAGAGGGTGGTTAGGTTATGGACATTGGGGAGGGCATGTGCTATGGTGAGTGCTGTGAAGTGTGTAAACCTGGCGATTCACAGACCTGTACCCCTGCGGCTAATAATACATTATATGTTTATAAAAAATTTTTTTTTAATTTAAAAAAAAGTATCTTTTATGTCAAATCAATGAAGGTCAAGTGGTATAAGATGGCCAGTAATTCAAGGTCCTTCACAGTCTGTTCATAATCTGCCTTTCTAGTCTTCACTGTCCCCACTAACTTACATATATATTTTATCTAGTTCACATGGTATTTCTTGAGAGTTTCCCTAAATATTTATGTAACTCCTTAACACCCTTAAATATAGCAGTGCTTCTTCTGGGGTACTTTGCCTCTCCACAGCACTGTGGAAAGACAGCCTGTTTTTTTAAAAGCAGATGATGGGTTGTACCTTTATACTCATATTTTCTTATCCCTCTGTAGCCCAAAGTGAGCCCTCCCATCCTGTAGCTCTTTTGGTCATGCACACATGTCACTAAGGCCTGGGTATGTATAACAAGCACAGTGCCGGTATCAGGAATTGAATGATAAGTAGGACATGATACATGCCATTAATGGACCTACCGATGTGTGAAACAAACAGAAAAAGATAATTCCAGTGTACGAAGGTCACTGAGCCCAACCCTGAGGGGGCAGCCTTGAGAAGATAATGCCTGAGGCAAGATGAAGAATTAGTAACCCATCGAAGATGCAGGCGAGGTCAGTTGAGAAAGAAGAAATGGTAAAGCAAAAGCAGAGATACAAGAAACACCACGCTAGGTTTATTGCCTACAAGCAGTTTGCTACTGCTGAATGTGCTTTCAGTCAATTTCAGAGATGAATGGCAATTTGATGGACTAAAATGCCCTCAGATTTGATTTGGTGGCAAACATTTTTATAATACCGCAGTCTTCCTATGACAGGGCCATTAGTAATGCTTCATTTTAGTGTGTGTATGTGTGTGTGTTTAAGGAAAAATAAAACACAGAATGATCAGCTCACATAACCTGACAAAATGGTCAACCTCTCCTCTTATTTTTTTGCATTCTTCCTCCTAGTTCTTTGTGGAATTTAATCTCCAGTGGGTATAAATTATAAGAAAATAAGAAAAAATATATAAAAATTAATTCTTTTTGGCTAAACTATGCAATGATAGAATATCTACATATAATAATGAAGAGATCATATGGTTCCGTTCTTGCACTGTCACGGGTCCTTGGGAGGAGAGTTGATTCATTAAAGTGTCACTAACAGCTGTAACAGATCAATTCTAAAACCTCATTTGCTTAGCACAATGAAGGTCTGTTCCTAGTGGACCTAAAAGGTCATGTGTGTCTTTCCACTTACGTGGTTCTCCTCCAAGTACTGATCTGGTGATCCTTCTGTTCATCCTATAGCTCTGTCTCTTTCAACATGTGGTTCCCAGCTACTTTTTCACTCTTCTAGTTGGTTGGAGATAGAAAAGAACATTCCAGACTTGTACTTCTACACACTGAATCATTTCTGCTCATATTGCTTTGATTGGAACTTCTAAGTGTAAGGAAGGTCTGGGACTATTGTTACCTTCTGAGCCCTGGAACAATGGAAAGTAAGTTTGTAAATTTATTTAAAAAAAAATGTAAGTTTGTGGTCAGTAAACAGGCTGGGGCATTTAATGGGTAAATTAATATATTCCATGTGATGACTTTGTGCTGGGAATTTAAAGGGTTAATATACTGTGTCAGAAGAACAAAACCACATATTATATTGCTTTTCTCTTCTAAAGCTGTTTATTTATTGATTGATCCACTCATTAATTTCAATAAGCATTCACTGAGAGCTTAATATAAGCTACTCATTGTATTAAGAGAGATTATAAAGAGACACATACCAGAGATATTGACATGGAGTAATTTGTCTCTCCATCTGGTGGAGTACTTGTCCCAAAGTAGATGCTCATTAAGCATTTGTCGAATTAATTATTCAATAAATGATCATGAACATTGGAACAGGCACTGTTCTAGGGCTGCAATAGTCACCAGAGAGGTGATGGTGTTAACAACATTTTATATTGCATTGGGCTATCTGAATTCCAAAAAGCTGCCCTGGGTGTATTTTGGCTATTTGTTGGAGAGATAAAAACCTCATGTACTGATTTGCTTCCACTGTTCATTAATTCCTTAGCTAAATACTAAAACACCTAGAACAGTGCCAAATACCAAAGGAACACTCAATTATATGCTATTTAATGAGGATGATGACAATAAAAGCTACAAGTCTGGAAAATGAATAGCTTTGCTATGATCCCATTTTAACAAGCTGGATGGTTTTTCAAAATTGCTACATTTAGGAAGTGGGGTTTTTTCTTCTTTTTCTTTTTTTTCCCGCCCCCCCCAAAAAGTATTTTTCTAAAGGAAAGAGAAAGTTGTTGCCATTTAGTATGGCATTTTAATTCTTTTATCGGTAATACATTCTTTCTGAAAGACATATAGGTATTAGGTAACCACAACGAAGAAAATGTGTGAATTTGTGGCAAGAGAATTTAAATTAGTCCATTTATCAGCTTACAAAATTTTGGGAGGTTGGGGAATATTGTGAAACTAATGAATCATCAAGAAATACTTCTTTAAAATATGACACAATAAATTAATGCTTTGGCATACTCTCTTTCCCAAATGATACAAATGTAGAACAATAAAAGATACTATCTAAATGATGGGGCACGTGGGTGGCTCAGTGGGTTAAGCCTCTTTCTTTGGCTCTGGTCATGATCCCAGGGTGCTGGGATCGAACCCCACATCAGGCTATCTGCTCAGCAGAGAGCCTGTTTTCCCCTCTCTTTCTGCCTGCCTCTCTGCCAACTTGTGATCTCTCTCTCTCTCTGTGTCAAATAAATAAGTAAAATATTTTAAAAAAAAGAAAGATACTGTCTAAATGAGATAATCAGCAGGCTATATCTAGCCTCATAAATAGGATAGGCATTTCTGCATATGCAAAGAGTACAGAAAACTGAGAGCTATAAAAATGACAGGCAATGGCAGTTAGGAGCTTGGTTCCTGCCAGGGAATGAAGCCTAAGTATTTCATACAAGGTGACCTAACATGATAGAGACCTACACTTAAAGCCAGGGCTTTAGGGTGGTCCTTAATGCACAGGAGAGCCTGGGATTACTGACACTTCATCTGTTTATGACTTCATAGGAAACTCTGGGCCCAGATAGGCCAGAAGACAAATTAATTCTAATGGCAAGAGAGTGGAACAAACAGCATATATTTTGCGAATAAATGTGTAAATATACCAATATCATTGCAGAGAAGGATCCCAAAACTAGTTTTTGCCTAGGGGCTATAAACAATCAGGTGGAGGTAATATCCAATTTTTTAGATAAGAAAGCGAGAGTGGGGAAAAAAATTCAAAACAAATTTTTCTGCTTAAAATGAGCTATTAAGCCAAAATTTCAAAAGTATGAGGAAAAAAAATAGAACACTACAAAATTATCCATAGGCACAGATTTAATTTCAGATACAGCATTTATTTACAGACCTTGAAAAAAACACTTTAAATAGAATTTTAATGCTCAAAATGATAAAATAATTCCTTAAAAGAAACAGTTATGCATAAAACATTTTTGTTTCTTAAAAATAAACAAAGGTTATAAAACAAAAACAGAAATGATATAAAACCAGAACGATGTATTTTAAAAACCTATTTATGTATTAAAAATGAAAAGCAGAGGGTGCCGGGGTGGCTCAGCCTGTTAGGCATCTGTCTTCAGCTCAGGTCATGATCCCCTGGGATCATGCTGGGAACAAGTCCCGCATCAGGCTCCCTGCCCTGTGGGGAGTCTGCTCCTCTTTCTCCCTTTGCCCTCCCGCATCCTTCCTGCTCATGCGCACTCTCTCTCAAATAAAACTTTTAAAGAAATGAAAAACATAGTATCTGATATTAAATATATATACATACACAAAATATAAAAATATCTGCCAAAGGATTCATGAATTGGAAGGTTCAGCCAAAATATAGCAGAAATAAAGTAACGTTAGCAATATGAAAGAGTAATCAATTTCTATGGAGAATAGACTGAGGTATTTTAGCACATTTTTATTGGATTTGCAGAAAGGGTATGATGGTTAATATTTTTATGTTAACTGTCTAGGGTGTAGTGTCAAGTTTTTGGTCAAGCACCAGTTTAAATTTTGCTGTGAAGATGTTTTGTAGATGTGATTAATAATCACAGTCAGATGACTTTAAGTAAAGCAGATTACCTCCATAATATGGGTGGGCCTCATCCAACCAGTTGAAGGCCTTTAAGAGCAGTTTTCCGAGAAAGAAGGAATTCTTCCTCAAGACTGTAATAAATCAATTCTACCTGAGTTTCCCAGGGAGCTGTCCTACTCTCTGTGGATTTCAGATTCAGGCTTGCAATATCCACTCTTACTGAATTCCCAGGCTGCCATCTTGCCTCTGTAGATTTCTGACATGCCAGCCCCCTAAACTGCATGAGCCACATTCCTAAAACAAATATCCCTCTCTCTCCTGATATATACTGTTGGTCTGCTTCTCTGGAGAACCCTAACTTATATAAGCAGAATGGAGAGGATGGAGTGAAACCAACAACCGGAAAGCTTATGTATGTTATTTTTTAGGAACTAAACAAAAACAGAGTCCCCAGCTTAAAGAAAAGTGGATTCCAAAGACTGAGTAGGATAAATACAGAAAAATCCAAACATATTTATTGAAACTACAAAATAGTAATCTTGAGAAAGGAAGAAAAAAAAAAAGGGAGGAAGGCAGAGCAGGAGGGCTGCAGGGCCAAGTGGAAGTGGGAGGATGGGCAGGAAGAGGCAGGGTGAGAATCAGGTCACCTGATAAAAACGGCAATTGGAGAAGCAGCAGGAGATTTAATTATCAGCAACAAAGAGGCCAGAAAACAATGAAGAGATAGAAACTCCTATGAGGGAAATACTTGAAACAAAGAATTTTTTAAACTCAGCCAAATTAGACAATAATAATGGTATTTTCAGAAATTTGTAAGAGTTTATCAAACATCAGTCCCTCAGTAAAAGCATTATTGAAGAGTTATCTGATTGAGAAGAGTGAACAGGTTGGAAAGCATGGGTCTTAAGAATCAATGATCAGGAGGAAGTTGATTAAAAATGTAGGTTAATTCATGATTATTATTATTTAAGATTTTATTTATTAGAGAGAATGAGACAGAGAGAGAGCACAAGCAGGGGGAGGGCCACAAGTAGAAGCAGACGGTCTGCTGAGCAGGGAACTGGATGCAGGGGCTCTATCCTAAGACCCCAGGATGATGACCTGAGCCAAAGGTAGACACTTAACCAACAGAGCCACCCAGGTGCTCCTATTTTATTTATTTTTATATTATATTATATTATATATTTTTAAATATTTAATATTTATTTAATATTAAATAAATTGTTCAATATTTAAATGTTTACTATTTAATTAATTTAAATATTTATTATTTAATTTATTATATCCTAATTAATTTAAATATTTAAATATTTTATTTAATATTTATATTTATATATTATATATTACATTATTTCTTTATTTATTAAAAATTTATTTATTTATTTTTAAAGATCTTTTCAGTTATTTAATTTATTTTTTAAAAAAGATTTTATTTATTTATTTATTTGACAGAGATCACAAGTAGGCAGAGAAACAGGCAGAGAGAGGAAGGGAAGCAGGCCCCCTGCTGAGCAGAGAGCCCAATGTGGGACTCGATCCCAGGGCCCTGAGATCATGACCTGAGCTGAAGGCAGCGGCTTAACCCACTGAGCCACCCAGGCCCCCTCATTTATTTTAAAGAGAGCACACACATACACCCATGTGCACAATTAGGGGATGGGCAGAAGGAGAGGCAAAGAGAATCCTAAAGCAGACTACCTGCTGAGTGTGGAGCCTGACAGAGGTTCTATCTCATTTTTGGTCCAGCATGTAAAAAGCTTAGAAGGTGCAGCTACCTCCTAGAAAAAAGTGAACATCTGGACAAATTGCAAAATAGCCCCATCAAGGAAGTAAGGTCACAGGACAAGCCACTGCCCTCAATTTGGAGGCAGACAAGTGAATTTAAAGAATCATAGTTTACTGGAACAGAAGCCTGCAAGGGAACCATTCTTAACATAGGAAAACCTGAACTATATTTGACAAATTTCTGGAGACATCGTGGAAGGTTAATCTGAAGGTTAAAGTCTCCAGGGGAGCTCAGTCACTGGGAGGCCCTGCAATATTGTGAGTTTTACCTCCAGGAGCTTGACCAGCTTCTCATAAAATATATCAGAAAAACATCTGCAAATAGCAAAGGGTGGGGGTAAAGAACAACTTTGAAATACATCAGAATATTCTGTTCTTAACAAGGCCTGCCCTCAAGAGAAACTTACTTTCTTTCTTTCTTTCTTTCTTTTTTCTTAACAGAATCTCAACCACTGGGCTTTTACCAGAGCTTAACTGACCTCGGGAGGTAAATATCCAACTCTGTCCCCTTCTAGCCATCCAGTCCTATGTGAAGGGGACTGGAGAACTAAGAAGCACTTGTGATGTTTACACCTTCGATGCAGAGGCACACCTGAAGTCAGAGAGCCGGTCTCCGGAAACTGAAATGCTTGTGTTTCCCTCCCCTCACTTCATTTCACCAAAGTCCTGTTTATAGCACTTCCCTTCAGCCAGTGGTTCAAGTCTGGCTGGAAAGTAAAAAAATCACAAGGCACACTAAAGGCAAAACACGCAAACACACACACACACACACACACACACACACACACACACACGCGCGCGCGCGCACGCACTTTGAAAAGAGCCAATATCAGATCCAGATTCAGAAATAACAGGAATATGGGACTAACAGACCAAGAATTTAAAACATCTATGATTAATATCTTTTTTTTTGTGATTCACATTTTTTAAAAATTTCTTTTCAGCATAACAGTATTCATTGTTTTTTCACCACACCCAGTGCTCCATGCAATCCGTGCCCTCTCTAATACCCACCACCTGGTTCCCCCAACCTCCCACCCCCCCGCCCCTTCAAACCCCTCTATGATTAATATCTTAATTGTTCTACTCAGTAAAGTACACAGCATATGAAACAGATGGACCATGTAAACAAAGAGAAGACAATTCTGTGAAAATATCAAAAAGAAATGCTAGAGACCAAAAATGGTAAAAAAAAATAGGAAAAATGTCTCTGATAGATTAATTAGTAGACCTCAAGACATGTGAGTTGACATTTCCAAAATGGAAAAACAAAAAGAAAAAAAAAAGGAACAGAATATCCAATATCCAAGAACTGTGAGGTGACTATGAAAGGTATAACATGTGTGTGATGGGAATACCAAAAGAGAACAACAACAACAAAAAAGAACAACAACAAAAAATATTTGAAGCTATAATGACTGAGAATTTCCCTTAAATCAGACACCACATCACAGATCTAGGATGCTCAGAGAACACCAGCTTGTATAAACTCCAATAAAAACTACACTGAGGCTTATTGCATTCAAACTGGGAAAAAAAAAAAAATCAAAGAAAAAAAAATTCTGAAAGAAGCCAGAAAAAAATCACCTTACGTATAGAAGAGCAAGGATAAGGGTTACTTACATCTGCCTTCTCTTTAGAAAACATGCAAGCAAGAAGAAACTGGCATGAAATGTTTGAAATATTGAGAGGAAAAAACCCACCAACATAAATGCTGTATCCTCCAAAATTATCCTTCAGAAGTGAAGGAGAAATACTTTCTTAAACAAACAAAAACTAGGAAAATGTGCGGCCAATGGAGAAGAACAATGTTGTAGATCTGAACTTAGATCTATATAAGTAAAGATCACTGGAGAAGGAATAAGTGAGGGTAAAAGGAAACATTATCTTTTCATACTTTTAATTGGTTTAACAGACAACAGTTTGTTTAAAATAATAACACCAGGGGCACCTGGTTGGTTCAGTCAGTTAAGTGTCTGCCTTCGGCTGAGGTCATAATCCCAGGGTCCTGGGATCGAGCTGGCATTGGGCTCCCTGCTCATCGGGGAGCCTGCTTCTCCCTCTCCCTCTGCCTGTCACTCTGCCTACTTGTGATCTCTCTTGCTCTCTCAAAAATAAATAAAATCTTTAAAAAATAAAATAATAACAACATATTCAATTAGGTATGTTTATGTGTGTATTTAAGGCATACACATATGGTTATGAATACCTATGTATAATGAATGACAGCAGTGATACAAGGGATATGAGTGAAGAATTAGAAATAGTTTGCAATTATAAGGTACTTGTACCATCTGTGGTACAGTGTAGTGTTATTTGAAAGTGGACTTAAAGTAGTTTTAAGTGCATGTTTCATACTCTAGGATAGCCTCTAACAAATAAAAAAAAAAAGTCATATAAAACGTATAATTAAAACAACAAATGCAGAAAACATGTGGAAGACAGAGACAAAAAGCAAGAACAAGAGCCAAAAATAGAAAATAGTAACAAATATGGTAGTTATTGATTCAAACTGTACCAGTAATCACTTTTTGAATGTTAGCGGTCTGAATTTGCCTATTAAAGAGAGATTATCAGAGTAGGCCAAAACACAAGACCCAACAAAATATTGTCTATAAGTAACCTACTTTAAAGACACATGTAGTTTAAAAGTAAAGTGATGGATGGGATGCTTGGTTGGTTAAGCCAATGCTTTCGGGTTATGATCCCAGGGTCCTGTGCTCGAGTCCCGCATGAGGCTCCTTGCTCAGTGGGGAGCCTGCTTCTCTCTCTGACTCTGCCTGCCACTCTGCCTGCTTGTGCTCTCTTTCTCTTTCTCTGACAAATAAATAAATAAATTAAATTTAAAAAAAAAAAGTAAAGAGATGGAGAAAGATTTGCTATGCTAATGCTAATTAGAAGAAAACAGGAGAATCTACTTTCGCCCTCATAGTAAGGAAAATGCCTCAAGAATAAAAAGGGGATTGCGTAATGATAAAGGGGTCAATTTTCCAAGAAGACATGGCAATTCTTTATGTGTTATCCGCCTAAAAACACTGTCAGAAAGAGAAATAGGTGAATCCACTATTATAGTCGGAGACTTCAATGCCCCTTTATCAGATATGAACAGGCAGAAAATCAGTAAGAATATAGTAGAACTTGAAGTGCCATAAATCAAATGGATATAATGGGCAGGTATCAACTCTTTCATCCAACAACAGAAGAGTATGCATTCTTCTCATGCTCATATGGAACATTCATCAAGATAGACGTTTTGGAGCATAAAACATACCTTCACAAATTTAGAAGGATGGAAATTATTCAGTGTCTTCTCAGACCACCATGGAATTAAAGTAGAAATCAGTAACAACAAGATAGCTGGAAAATTCCCAAATACTTATAGATTAAACAAAACAGTTCTAAATAACACATGAATCAAAGAGAAATTTAAAAAATAGTTTGAACTAAATGAAATTGAAAATAAAACATCAGGGCACCTGGGTGACTCAGTCAGATAAGCATCTGCCTTCGGCTCAGGTCATGATCTCAGGATCCTGGGATTGAGTCCAACATTGGACTCCCTGCTCAGAGGGGAATCTGCTTCGCCTTCTCACTATCCCTCTGTACTCACTCTCTCTCTCAGTATCTTCTTCTTAAATAAATAAATAAAAACATTAAAAAAAAAGAAAGAAAATAGAACATCAACATGGGTGGGATGTAGAAAAAGCAATGCTTAGAGGAAAATATATAGCACTAAATGTATGTTGAAAAAGAAGAAAGATCTAAAATTAATGATCTCAGCCTCTACCTTAGAACACTAGAAAAAGAAGTAGGAGAAAAGAAATAATAAATATTAGAGCCAAAATCAGTGAAATCAATTAGCTCAGCAAACGAAGAAAAAAGATTATAGGACACGTTATTCACATCAGAAATGAAGGAAAGGACATCACTACAGAGCCCATGTATATCAAAAGGTTAAAAAGGTAATATTATAAACAACCCTGTGCTCACAAATTGGAAACACGAGATGAAATGGACCAACCCCTTGAAAGACACACAAGAAGAAATAGACGCTCTAAATAGGCTCATAACTATTAAAGAAACTGAGTTGATAATATCCTCCCAGAACAGAAAACGCTAGGTCCAGATGGGTTCCCTGGTGGATTCTATCAAACATCGAGGGAAGCAATTATACTAATTCTCTACAGTCTCTTCTAAAAGATAGAATCAAAGGGAATACTTCCTAACACATCTTTGGGGCCAACATTATCCTACTACTGAAAGGAGATGTTGATGCAAGGAATATTTTCATAACCTGCTTAATGTCACTGCGCTGATAAGTGAAGGAGCCAGAACTAGAAATTGGATTCATCCAGTTTCAAACTCCATTCTTCGTCTGGATTCTTAGCTGCATCACAGTCAGATTTGGATCTTCAGGCATTGTTTTTCTAGCACTTTGCCTTTCTGACTGTGGAGCCTGTGTGCCCATGAAGCTAACCATTCTTTTACTTCCCTTGATCTGCCATTGCCTGGGGCTCGAAATCTAACTCTGGCAATCCATATTCCTTACCTCACTTTCTGTTTTCTGTCTCTGCTCCCAAACTCATCTTCATGTTTGCCTTTAAATATTATCATTTTGGGGGAGGGTGTCTAGGTGGTTCAGTCAGTTGAGCCTCAGACTCTCGATTTTGGCTCAGGTCATGATAGAGACCTGGGATGGGCGGGTGACAGGCTCCATGCTCAGCAGGGCGTCTGCTTGAGATTCCTTCCTTCTGCCCCTCCCCTTGCTCATATGCCATCCCTCTCTCTCTCTCTTTCTCTCTAAAAATGAATAAATCTTTTAAAAAATTATCTTTTTAAAAATTTTTAATTGCAATAAGCCTGATCGTAATTCAAGGTGAATTTTTTGGTCCCCCCTGCCCCAAGGTGGAGCAGTATTTGCAAATTTGAAACATGACTAAACAGAATTAAGAGTATATTCTTTGACCATTCACTAAAGTTTTATAGTATGGAAATGGAATTTTATTCTGTTATAATATTCAGGCTCAAATAGGGGACATTTTACCTTATTTGCATCTATAGTTCATGGCAATAATTTCAGTAAGTTGTTGGAAACAAATGCTTTGAAAAACTGAAAATTTTGACATAAATATAGTACCATCCTAAGAAAGGTATATGTATAGTAGCTCTAAATTCAGTTAAGAGACACAAAACAGGGAGAAATGTAAATTATTTTATTTGGTACCTTTGCCAGTATATACTAGAGTTGATTTTAATATTTCTCTTTTTCTGGAAAAATATCTTTAGGTTAGATATGTTATTACTGTTACAGGATTTTTGTTCCTTTAGTGCCCATGTTTCTTGGTCATGCCATTTCAAAGAATGAAGAGGTAGACCAGACGAAGAGTGGTGGGCAGCAATGCAAATTTTCTTGAGCAATGGTGCAAAGCTCCCAGAGAGAAAGAGGACCCAAGGGGGTTGCTGTTCAGATCTAGGGGTTTTTATAAACTCTTTCAAAGAACTATCTTGAGCATCCTGAGTGTGGGCCCTCTGTGGATTGGCTGGTAAGGTGTGCCAATCAGGGCTCTGATCATGTACCTGTGTACCTATTAGGTTATCGTTCATGTGTTGCTGATCTTTTGGGCTGAATCTGGAGACTAACTGCCTCAACTTGTGTTAGTGACCAGTGGTTTATGGTTAATTGTTTTGTTTCAGGATGTTTTGCAGATGTCACGCTTGCAGAGGCTACTAGACAGCATGCTACTGTGGTCTTGTCCAAGCTGTAAAATGTGGTTTTGTCTTAGCTGTCCTGGCTCCTTGTTTTCTTGCTGGGGAACCCAGCCCTGTCTACCTAAGTGTCCGGTTAACCTCTAACATTACTGCTATTATTATCACTGTCAATAACCCAGAAAATTATTGCTAAGTAACAGTTTCAAAAGATCTAACTACTCTCTTACTATTTTTAAAGTCAGTGTCATTTAAAAGTACAACCAAGTTCATGATAGAAGACAAAGATGTAGCTCTAATGGAATACAAACAATCTCCCATTTTTTTTTCTTTTCCTTTTGTGGAAACACCCATTCATTATCTTCCAATAATAACCTATATGCCACATCTCATTGCTACTTTTTTCTTTGTAATCTTTTGAAATGATTATGAAATAAAGTCAGTCAGCAGCACAGACCTCATCACAGAACACATTTTTTATTTTAAAGATTTTACTTATTTATTTGACAGAAATCACAAGTAGGCAGAGAGGCAGGCAGAGAGAGAGGAGAAAGCAGGCTCCCTGCTGAGCAGAGAGCCCGATGCGGGACTCCATCCCAGGACCCTGGGATCATGACCTGAGCCAAAGGCAGAGGCTTTAACGCACTGAGCCACCCAGGCGCCCCAGAAGAGGTATTTGTTGATAAGATTTTGCTTTCCTGCAATTCTCCTCAATTATATAATCTTCAAAAACCTATTGACATTGCATACCTATTAGAATTACCTAAATAGCTTACAAAAAAAATGGACAATGCTAAGTGCTGGAAAAGATGCAGAGCAGTAGGAGTTCTCAGAGATTGCTGGTGGGAATGTAGAATGATAGAGCCCCTCTGGAAAGCAGTTTGACAGTCACTTACAAAGTCAAACAGACACCCACCTCTATCACCTGGCAATCCTGCCGATATGTACCCCAAGAGAAATAAAAACACATGGCCCCACAAAAACATGCATGCAAACATTGAGAATGGGTTCATTTGTAATGCCTAAAACTAGAAGCAACTCAAATATTTATGAGCTAGCAAATAGTTTATCTATATAACGAAATACTACTTTGCCATAAAAATGGCAAGTTAAGGGATAAATCTTAAATGCATACAGATAAGATAAAGAAGCCAAATTCCAAAGGTTGTATAGACTCTGTGTGATTTTGTTTAAATGACAATCTAGCAAAAGCAAAATCTAAGGGAATGGAAAACAGATTAGTGATTTCCTGAGGCTGGGCCCGGTGAAGGGAATGACTGCAGAGCGGCACAGGAGAAGGTTTTGGGGAGATGGAAGTGCTCTGTATTCTGATCATCATAGTGGTGGTGATGATATGATCGTATGTCAAAATTCGTTACCTCTACACTAAAAAGGGTGAATTTTTCTATCAATTATATCTCCGTAAACCTGAAAAGAAAGAGGAGAAGGAGGAAGAAGAGTCGGAGGAGGAAGGAAACCTGAAGAACGAGCTGGGTGAGAGTTGTTTGAGGACAAGACCTCCATGGTCCTGGGATTTGTGTGGATCAGGCCCGGGTCTTGAGTAACATTAGCCTTTCTTCTCTGGTATTGGTGGTGATGGATTCTTCTCATCCATCTACTCACTCCCTTCTGCTCCTCAGGATGGAGCCTAGCTCCAACCATGCACATGAAATATAAAAAAAAAACCAAACAGAACAAAACAATAGTAAAAACATCACATCTCCAAAATGTGATGGCATAGCTGAACGTGAAACTAGTAGGGTTGTGTTGCAAATGTGGCCATTTCTCCAAAAAGCTGTTCTGGAAAAGGGAGATGACAAGAGAGTAAGGGGGCATTAAAGTGAAAAAGGAACTCAATAATTACTCTGCAATTTCTATCTGATTTCTAATTTTTTTTTTTTACTTTATTCCATTTCTGTGGTTAAAATATATATGCGTTGGTGGCAGCAATAGGCTACATGTTTTTTAAAATGATTTCGAAATGACAACTCAGATCACATTTTAAAAAGCACGGTGCAAAACCTATACAAAATAATTTAAAAGGATTCCACAGTTCATGTCTTTTCCTGAATGATATATCAAGGGGTTCCAAGTCATCATGACAGTTTTTCTCAGGTCTGCTCCTGCCTGACCCCCATACTCCATGGACCCTGTGACTCACCAAAATCTCTGGTATTTCTCCCCATTCCTTACGGCCTACTTTGCACTCTGGCTTTAGGCAGAAATGCTGTCCACTCACCATGCTTCTCCAGAGTTCTGACTGGAAAACTCTGACTCCATTGGGAGTACCCCCCTTCTTGTGTCTTTGATTTTCTTTTGAGATTCTTCTTGGGCGTCTTTAGTGCATTTCACCCCTACCCATAGCAATTCTGCATTTTCTGAGGAGGAGAGATTTCTCAAAGGTTGTGGGGTATAGAAAGTGAAACCACTTCCTAGAGTGCCCAAGTTTCACAATGTTCTTAAAAAAGAAGCACAATGTGACAATCAAAACCAATTTCCAATTAACTTACTCTAAGACACACATTTCCTCACACTCCTACATCTCTTGAAATCAATTAATAGTGTGTCATAGTTTAGAGAACAGCATTTGCTTTTCTACATGATATATAATATTGTATCTTTTAATTGGAGACCACTCAGATTTGATGCAATTCTGTAAACACAGAATTAATTAAGTTTTCCAAACACTCAGAAGATACTGTGCAACCTAGAGCAAGCAACCTGAAATGTCTCTTCCTATATTCCACTCACTCTTCTGTCTCCGTGAAATGCTCCTTTCCCAGGCCTGTGCAACATGTCATTTTTCTCTGATGCTTTCTTTGTTTTATATACAAAGAAACTTTAAAAATTTTTTGTAGCATTTAAGCCTAAGCAGCATAACTGATAAGGGAGGAAAAGAAATCAAGAAATCACAGTTTAGTTTGTTTTTCTTTTTTTTTTTTTTAAAGATTTTATTTATTTATTTGACAGACAGAGATCACAAGTAGGCAGAGAGGCAGGCAGAGAGAGAGGAGGAAGCAGGCTCCCTGCGGAGCAGAGAGCCCGAAGAGACGCGGGGCTCGATCTCAGGACCCTGGGATCATGACCTGAGCTGAAGGCAGAGGCTTTAACCCACTGAGCCACCCAGGCGCCCCAGGAAATCACAGTTTAGTTTTGATAAGCACATCAAGACTTCTAGCACTTTATATTAGGAATTTTACCTTATCACATTTATTAGGAGGAGCCTTATGAAGCAGGACATGTAATATCTCTATACTAGTCTTTTCATTTATAAAGTACTAACATAATTCGCAAAGTTCATCAAACAACATCACTGATTCATTTCTCTGAATGCCTAAAATAGAGTAACTCTGTCAAGACTGTGGACAGTTCTCTTGATTCCTTCTTTCCTTGACCAACACTTTGGTTGTTTCCATACTTTGGCCATTGTGAAAAATGTGGCTACGGGCATGAGAGTGAAAATTATCTTTTTGAGATAAAGATTTCATTTGCTTTGGGTATGTGTCCAGCAGTGGAATTACTGGGTCATATGGTAGCCCTATTTTTAAATTCTTATGGAACCTATGTACTGTTTTCCACAGTGGCTGCCCCAGTTTGCATTCCCACCAGCAGTGCACGAAGGCCCCCTTTCTCCACATCCTCGCCGACATTGGTCATCCTTGGCTTTCTGATATTAGACAATCTGACAGGTGTGAGGTGGTATCTCGTTGTGGTTTTGGTTTGCATTTCCCTGATGATAAGTGATGCTGAGTATCTTTTTGCATTCTTGTTAGTCATTTATATGTCCTCCTTAGAAAAATTTCTATTTGGGTCCTTTGCCTATGTTTTTAAATTGGGTACCACTGGATATTATTCAATCTTAAGAAAGAAGGAACTCCTGTCATTTTCAACAACGTGGATGAACCTGTAGGATACTATGCCAAGTTCAATAAGACAAACAGAAAAAGACAAATACCCTGGGGTATTATGTAATCATATACACGCAGCCATATATCATGTAGTTGAACTTACAGAAACAGAGTGCAATGGAGGTTTCCAGGGCCTACGGAGTTGGAAAAATAGGGAGAGGCTGGAAAAAGGTACGAACTTTCATTTACATGATAAATAAGATCCGAGGACCTAATGTATAACATGGAATACATACTAAAAAAATAGAACTCAAATGTTCTCTCACACAAAGGTAAAACATGTGAGATGTTGGATGTATTATTAACTCAATGTGGGAATCTCTTCACAATGTATACAGATCTCAAATCATTACGTCAAACACTTTAAATGTCTTATAATTTAATTTATCAGGTGTGTCTCAGTAAACCCGGGGAAAAAAGACAAGGGCCTTACTTTGGCTGGATCAGAGAGGGTGAGAAGGGTCAGGGTATTTCCTAGTAATTAAAAGCTTCCTCAGAAACTACACTTGTTTTCAATTTTTATAGGAAAGACATGATTGCATTAAGAGGAAGATTGGCCTTGGGTCATGATTTTTGGGGAAATGTCTCTTTTAATGGAATAAGTTAAAGGAATATATACCAATGTATGTCTCAGTGAATAAGTGGGCCAGAGGAGAACATATTTATCACAGATTCATAACAAATGACTTATATCCTCTTTTATCCCATAAGGCTGTGAGGCTTCCCCTCTGGGGAATTTCTAATTTATGTCAAAGAGGTAAAGAATAATGGTTTTGTTTTCATAGGTTCATTTTTTCCCCTTTAAACTAAAAAAAATTATAACACCACTGTGAGATTTGCTACTTCAGCCTTACTGCCATTATGATAAATAAGAACATATATATTTGCTCTATTTATTGGTTAAAAATGTTACGTGGCATTTATACTAGACTAACATGACCATTTGCTAAATTGTGTGTTCATGCATAGATAGAGGCCTTGCAAGTTGACTCTTATGTTGTATAATGACCCCAAGTTCCTAAGAAATGGTCTTTCCATTCTCATATACTTTTTTCCTTACCTCTTATGTCTGTCTAGAATTTCAGTTGTATATGTTAAAATTGGAGTGATAATTGATAATTATTACGTAGATACTGTCTGACGTTAAATGTCATTTCAGAAACAAATGTCACTGTCAATTAGTTTTAGATTTAATACTGTCAGTGTTTTGGCATCTTTTTTTTTTTTTTAAAGATTTTATTTATTTATTTGACAGACAGAGATCACAAGTAGGCAGAGAGGCAGGCAGAGAGAGAGAGAGAGGAGGAAGCAGGCTCCCCGCAGAGCAAAGAGCCCGACATGGGGCTCGATCCCAGAACCCTGGGATCATGACCTGAGCCAAAAGCAGAGGCTTTAACCCACTGAGCCACCCAGGCGCCCCTGTGTTTTGGCATCCTATACTGAAAAATTTACTGCATAGCACTGGAGCTGGGCACATTTGAACTTACAGATAGCTGTATGATGATGCCTCTAGGCAGTCTATGATTTTGATGAGTAGGATTCTTATTCCTTCAGTGAATGATACACTTTTTCCCCCTGTATACTAGAATTTTGTTACTGTATGCATTCTGGTTTCCTCAGATCTATTTTCATTTTTTGTGTCTATGAGTTCTTTTCTGAAATAATTATGGTCTTTTGATGTGTGGCTTCTTTTTTTCTCATATCATGATACTGTGTTTATATCTTTGCTATTGAAATATTTATTTATAATTTTTATATTTATGATCTTTATTGAGTGGTTGTATTATGAGGTTCTTGGGGGTATAATCGTGTTATATCCTATGTGAGATCAACTTTAACTAACTATGAGACTTTCATTGAAAGTGTTTCCCTTATAAAAAATTATTTGTTTTTACCAATTAATTCAGGCTGGGACTGCTTTTTGCTGTTAATTTTGATGTATAATTCCCTGCTGTAAGGATAAAATCTTTATGTTGATGGAAGCACACACCGGAACCACAAACTTCTTGATAGTAGGTCTAAGACCATGAATTCTCAAGACAGACCATATTATTCCCACCAAAAGAACAAACCAATATAATCAAGTTTCTCTGTTGTCTGTGTCTCCTGGACCAGTGGCCGACTTTGCTGGTCTGTCTTCTCAACAAAGATGTAGCCACCAAAACCCTGGCTTTACGTGGGAGATCTAAATGTCAACTTAACTGTCCTAGGTCCAAATACTCTTCTGTTCCTGATGGGCTTTCAAACTCTCATTGGTTATCAAGACCTGGAATCTTCCCTAGAAATCTCTTGGTCAACCCATTTTGCTCTCTACTTTTAGGTTTTTACCCCATAGTTTCCCCTTAAGTTTGTGAGAGCTTAAATATGCTTCTTAATGTTTGTTATATTTATTCATATTTTCTCTTTGCTTTGTAATTAAAGTTATATGGTATAATACATCATCATAAATAAGAATATATCATTTACTAAGCATATTCTAATATTACTCTTACATACTTAGCTTTTAATAGACCGATGTTCCCATTAGTCATCTTATCTTTTAAAATACCACCCTTTTTGGCTCCAGGAAATATGTACACTATTATTCTATGGTAGAGATTTTTTTTTCTTATCTGTAGTAAAACTTGTGTCCATTAAAAAAATGTAGTATCTGTGGATGTGATGCTGCATCCACAGACATAACAAAAGGTGTACAGCTTTAATAAACATGAAAATTGAGTTTTTTCATTTACATACTACATTTGGATGGTTGGCAATTTGTATGCTATCTGATTTAAAACCTTTTATTTTCCGGGGCGCCTGGGTGGCTCAGTGGGTTAAAGCCTCTGCCTTTGGCTCAGGTCATGATCTCAGGGTCCTGGGATCGAGTCCTGCATGGGGCTCTCTGCTCAGCAGGGAGCCTGCTTCCCTCTTTCTCTCTCTGCCTGCCTCTCCGTCTACTTGTGATTTCTCTCTGTCAAATAAATAGATAAAATCTTTAAAAAAATAAAAAAAAATTTAAAAACCTTTTATTTTCTTCATCTGAAATTCAGAGAGGTACATTTATAACACAACTTCTGTGTAGTGATTCAATATGTCTTTTGACATTTTTTTTTTAGAAATGCCACCCAAATTATTAATGCTAAGTGTATTACTGCTGAAAGAGAAGTTAAGAACATGTTGAATATCAAGATCCTGGTGCTCTAAATAGTATGGAATGGGCTATTCTTTGTAATTGCTGTGAAACCAAATTGGTAAAAGAATCTATTCAGACTGTCACAGTGTTGTTTTTCAGTTTCTGGCCATATTTCATGAACATACTAGCCATTAGCATAGCTATTTTATCAGAGGTAAATGTGCCAAATTAACGATGACTGAGATTCAGGGACAAGAAAGGCCCACTGAGATCCACAAAACATCCCCTGCTGTAACCACAGCATTGGTAGCAAAGGGGAGGGAAGACGATGGTGTGTGACGGATAATAGGTGGAGGCTCAAGTGGACACGTCGCTATCAGATTTAATAACATGGTACTAATTGGCTGTCCTTGCATTGTCCAGGCAAAGCCAACCAGAGAGTTAGCATCATCGAGTAGAGATCCAGCTCAGATTTCAGACTTTGAAAGAGCTGGGGAAAAGTAAGAAGCAGTAATATTACTTCTAGATTATGGCTGTCGCTTGCCAGGGAATCAAAGAAGTATTAAATAAAGGTCAAAACGCAATTGACTGGAGTCAGTCTGGTGAAGAACTGAGCTAAAAATTTTGATGGACAGTTCCCCAATGTCAGCTTCAAGTCTCTTTATATTCCCTTTGTTGAGGGCCAACTTCATTGTAAAAACTAAGATAAATCTGAATCTTCAGATGCGTGTCCATAGATGGGGAGAGGGAGGGACAAATTCAGGTCTACATTGATAGAGATGACTATATTGGAAGGGCTCAGGGACGTTCATTAGACAAGACACGGGATCAGTAGAGTTTGCTTATTTTGTTGGTGTATCATCATAAACATTTCAGTGCATATGCTTGTAGTATTACGGTCGGCTCATTCAGTTTCTTTCACTTACTGTTAGAAGAGGAAATTTCTATCAATCCATTAGCATGATAATTGTGACAAAGCCGAGCTGTAGATGGATTTGTTTCTAGGGAGAAATATGTTTTGGGTAATGGCTGTAGCTCACTCTTATGTGTTAAAGAAAAATGTAGTTTGGATTCTTAGATAATAGAATCTTAATAAATGGAATGTACTTTCATTAACAATTCCTCAGGTTTTTAATTAGTGCCTGTTTATAGAGGCTGGTTTTATATTTTATACATTAATGCTGTAAAAACGCCTATTTTTTCTCCATTCTATTGTGCGATTTATGCTTCTTGAGATTCTGCCACAATTGTTTTTGTTTCTTTTAATTGTTTTACATTTATATATGAAGCTAAAGTTGTATAATGGAACCTCAGTTTGAAAAGTTATACCAGGAGTTTCTGGAAAGTCTTCCATCCCACAGATATAAGTAAACAATTAACAATCAATTTTAAAACAAATGAAGGCATCAACTCTGCATTTATTTGAAAGGATACATGGTTTTACCTGGCCCAACTTGGAGATTCCAAAAATTTTGTATTGTAAGGTTGTGCCTATGAAAAATTATAAGGTTATATTTAAAAAAAAAAGAAAAGGAAAATAAAAAGGAAACATGGTTTCAGGGGTGTCGGGGAGGCTCAGTGGGTTAAGTGTCTGCCTTCAGCTCAGTCACGATCTCAGGGTCCTGGGATTGAGTTCCATTTTAATCTCCCTGCTCAGCGGGGAGCCTGCTTCTCCCTCTCCCTCTGCTGTCTGTCCCTGCTTGTGCTCTCTCTCTTTCTCAAATAAATAAATAAAAATCCTAAAAAAAAAAAAAAAAAAAAAAGAAACATGGTTTGTCAATCATGTACCCAATGTGTCATTCTCAATAGGAAACAGAAATCTCTTTATATGGATGAACCATTGTTGTATTGTTTCTCTCTTTTCCCATTAGTTATGAGCTAAAATAATCATGTGAATTCAATAAATAATAATCAAGAAGGATATTGCCATTTATATTATTAGTTAAAGGCTTATTCTAAAAATATTTATTTATTTATTTATTTATTTGAGAGAGAGAGGGCACGCCTGAGCAGGGGTCTGAGGAGTGGGCAGAGGGTGAGGAAGAGAGATCAGATTCCCTCCTAAGCATGGAGGCCCATGTGGGCCTTGATCTCACAACCCTGAGATCATGAACTGAGCCGAAATCAGAGACAGATGCTTAAGCAACTGAGCAAACCAGGTGCCTCATCAAAGCCTCATTTTTATTAACAGTGTTTCTTGGTAGGAGAGGCAGATCTATGATGTGAGAAAAAACTGAGACTGGAAATCCCTATGTTCTCTTTGGACTTGGTCTGTACATTTAGGGTGTCTAACTACTACTGTCTGCTAGGTTCTTGGCTACCGTTAGTTTTTTTTTTACTGTCCTTTCGAAAATACTACTGTTTTATTTAATTCTGTGACTCATGCAAAGGAAGTTTAAACTTTAAGAAAATATACTCATGGTGTGCCTTTTAATGTCAAACACCCAATATCTAATGCCAAATCTTGATTATTTTTCACATTTAGTAGAGATGGTAGATGTGTGAAAAATGCCAAAGAAAATGTCCATCACAGTTTTTCCACTTAGTTTTGGTGTCTATTACTTGTTTTACCCTTAAAAGATAATAAGTGTAGACAATTGTATTATTCTTTCTAATTAATTTCTATGGAAAAAATATATTTTATGAGAAAATTGTGCCAATTTGAATCACAATGCACAAAATAACTTTAAGAACTCAACTTAGTAAGTTGAAAGACTGCCTTCCTCTACTCTGTATCATTGTGGAGAATACTTCTAAAAGAATAAGGATTAGACTTGTCTTTGGACTTTAGTTATTTATTTATTTTTATCATTTTAAATATTTTATTTATTTATTTGAAAGAGAGAGAGAGCCCAAGCACGGGGAGTGGCAGGCAGAGGGAGAGAGAAAAGCAGACCCCTGCTGAGCAGGGAGCTGGACTTGATCCCAGGATCCTGGGACCATGACCCGAGTCAAAGGCAGACGCTTAACTGACTAAGTCATCCAGATGTCCCAGTCTTTGGACTTTAAAATAAGCAACTGTGCTTCGAGTGAATGGTTTGAATCTCAACAGATTAAGCTTAAAAAGGGCTTTCAAATCCTTAGTGTTCAAGTAATGGTTGTGCAAAAACAGTTTGTCGAAGGCCAAATTTGTTTTGAAGCAACAGGATTTCTTCTCTTTCTGTGATTTGCATTATTTTGGAAGTTTAGTGTTCTAGAAACCTGGAGACCAACTAGGAGAATATCTTTCCTTCTCAAGAATGTCACATGCCCATATGCAGTTTATACAAAATGTATGAGTTGTCTTCTTTACCCTCTCCTCCCATGAGAGGGTAGAGGGAGGTAACAATGTCCAGTTTAATGAGGTCTTTCTGGTAGATCGTTTGCAGATGGGGTTTAAGGCTTGACTGGTCAGGCTGACTGCTCCAACAAGTAGTAACCTTTTGGTCCTAACCAAAAGGGATAAAATGCCCTACTCATGAAGGAATTATGCTGAGTGCACTCCTTAGTAAGTACTACTCTTTAATCAAAGTTAAACTATGAAAGTATAACTTAACTACTTGTAACCTTAGGATAAGGGTTTAGAATTTTTGTGAGAATGCTTACAATGTCCTTTTTAGCTATCTCCAGCCTCGGCCAACAGACATGATGACAACTGGAATGGTTAAGAAGAGGTGAAACTACTTTCATTCTGACTTATAGGACTTTTGAGTGGAAACTTAGTGTCATTCGCCCTTGATCCTGAAGTATTCATGCAAACCCACTGTACTTCTTGAAGTTTCTCCTCTTTAAAGATGACTTTTGCATGGCAGGCTTTGAGTTATGTGGGTTGTAAATCATGCATGGGGGATTTGTAAGGTGTTTTCCAATACGCTTGTTGACACAATCACATATATTAATGAACATATAGATAGTGCAGAGTTGTAAGGGATGTTTTAGTCATCAAAATGGCGTCTTCTGATCAGTGCTAACTAATAGCTATTAAAAGTCTGAATAAAGGCTCAACTATCACTTATACCACATCCTTATTACCAAAAGATTCTCCATCCTTGACAAGGAAAATACAGGTGAGGCAATATTTCTCATTTTTGCTATTCCAGACCCTCTAAAATATGACCAATCTCATTTATTCTTCCCTATTATTTTCCTTGCTTCCTGCCTTCTTAATTTAACAAAGATTGCTCAATTAGCTAATAAATATAAAACAGTGTATTTGACATTAAAGAAATATAAAAACAAACATAAAAAGAATCTGCTCTAGAATCATGTATACTCTTGTCATGAGGAAAAGGCATACGCACGATCTCACGTCAGTCCCGTGACAAATGTCCACCTCTACATTTGTGAGTTTCTTATTCTTATTTCTTATTGACATGGCCTGGACCTCCCGAAGCTCTACTGAGTTAAGCACCAACTCAAGACTCACTGTTTCTGTGTCATTTCTATTAACTGTGCCAATCATAGTGATCTCTTCTTCTTTACAACGATTATTAATTGTTTTTAGTAACGCACTGTTCTGTATTATTTTATCTTTTATGTATAGACTTCATCTTTACAATTGATGATTAATTAAGTACAAGAAGAAATAATACCTTCTGCTTCCCTGTAACCCCAAGTTTTGCCTTGCAAATTTTTAACAATAGAAGGCATTTGAACAATGGAAAATGGAATCAAAGAATACAGAAAGGATGTCATGATAAATTATGTTCCCTCTTCCCATTCCATTGGTAACAAAAATGCCTGGTTCACAGATTTCAGATTCCATTGTCATGTATGTGACGCTGTTTTATAGTTTTACACACAATTTTTAAATGGATGCATAATAAACAAATCTAAACTTTTAGCAACCTGTCACCAGGTGGTGACAAAGCCATAGTGGTGCATAGTTCAAGCAATTCCAGAGGGTAAATCACAAACATACTTGAACAGGTTGCAACATTACACAAACACGTACACATGTAATTTCAGATTCTTTCCCAACTACTTTCTGTTCTAAATTCTGGAATACACAAGGACCCTAAACCCAGATTGGAAGCAAGACTCTCTTTTATTCTTACAAATCCAGTTTTGTACATGTGCTCTTTCCGGGCCTCCTGAGGCACACAATTCATACACAATTCATGTATGTATCATTTTGTCTTGTTTGACTGCCAGGGACACCTGAACATGTCAAAAGATTGGCCTCTATTTTTCCTCTCAGTTTAAAATTACTAATACATCCTGGATTCTTATTAAAAACGTTCCTTTTTTTTTTTCTTTAAATGCCAGAAAGAGAAAAGATTAAACAAGATACAACAAATCATTCAAATTTTCAAACAATTTAAAACTCTACAGCTGCTACTTACCAATTAAAAGGAGAAATTTGGTCTCTCAGCAGGGATCCTTATCCTATGAATTTGCCTTAGTCTTTCAAACTTACCCCCTACAAGGCAATATATATGCTCGTTAAATATGGCTCAGGTTGCTGCCCTCCAAATGAACCCATATTTTCTAGACCCCATACATTTATCATGCTCGTATATTCCATGTTTTTTCTGATAGCCAGAATCTCACCATCATTTCAGGTACAACCCAGATGTTACCACCAACAGGTGGCCTTCCCTAATGCCCACTACTGTTTGGGATTCTTTCCTCACCTGATTGCTTAAATCGGTTTGTGCATTTCTTACAGCACTTACATACATCCCAGTATTGTAATTATTTTTATAGTCCTGTTTTAATTTTGTGTTAAACTGAAAGCATCTTATTACATAGACCAAGCTAATTAGCTCTGTTTCCTTCATTCATGTCCATACCATGTAGTGGTAGAACTCACTACATCTGCATTTGTCTTCTACCTGTTTATCAAACAAGAACCCACCGATCTAGTATAAACAGGACTTAATATATTATACGGTATCAATTAGCTTTTGAATTTCCTTGGGCTATAGACAGAGATTTTAAAAGAAACAGAAGAACAGTTGGAAAAGAAATTAGAAAAGCCTTTCTTGTGTGCACACACATAGCGTTAAACTGAATCTGTTCAGATACAATGACAGACATTTTGGGGCAACAGTTTTTATATTTTTTAAATGTCTCACATTGAGCAGGAGAACACAGGGAGAAAAGAGGGTCTTTTTGTTTTGTTTTAGGTTTTAGGTTAATCAGGACTAACAAGTGATTTTTGTGATGGGCAATTAGAGAATATTGTGTGAATGACCAGAAAACACAAGGAAAGGGCCATGAAGGTAATTTTAGAAGGGAAAAAACAAACAAACAAAAACAAAAAACAGTAAGGAAGTACTAACATGCCAGGCTAGATGGAATAATGGGAAAAATTTATAAAAGTAAATTAATAAGTGAAGTAAATTACTAAGGCTAAGCTCACGAAGCTTGAATTATATGTGAATGACAAGTGGGTACTAATAGAATGAATTAGAGAAAAAATTACATGTATTGAGTGGGAGAAATGTGTGGTTTTATAGTAAAGCATTTTAAGTACATAGGAATGAAAAGAGAAAAAAGTCATATTTGGCTGCAAAAAATAAAATTCCCTTAATAAAAATGTGAACAATCACATGTAGAGAATGATTCATTGCAGAATGAAGGGTGGGCCTTGGATCTTGAACTGTCATTTCAGTATGCTGACCTTTGTAGATTGAAGGACAAATAGGAAATGCCAACAGGGCATCACAATCAGCACAAAGGGAAGCAAAGTTATTGTAAGAACCACGGACTTAAGCTACTATTGTGCAAAAAGAGCTTTATAGTAGGAGCTATAGAACTAGGGAAACAAAATCTTGGGAATGATTTAGAAAGAAAAAAAGAAAGCCAAAATTATAGGCATCTCCACTTAGAAAATTCGTTAAGCCTTCTGAGGACGAAAGAACACATCTATCCAATATAGTTTTTTAAAGTTTTATATTGTCAAGAGTGTATTTAAGAATTTGTTTTAGCAGTTATATGTTGATATTAATGTTAGAATAAGACTGGTCTTTATTTCAATCACTGTTCGGTCACCTTTGTGATTGTGGGCTATCACAATCATTGTCTGTGTTGGTAAAATACAAGTAGTGCTTCCTACCAATCACAGTTCTTAAACGTTCAATGAGATGACTTGGGGGGTTTCAAGCACATAGTTTGTTTAGAAGCAAGCCTTCAATAATTTCTGTACATTACGGCTTTTTGTAAATAGTGCTTTTAACTTGTGCTTTGATATTTAACAATATGTTAATTTACTAAATATACTACAGTCCAACTGATTTATTCTATGACTTATTGATTTAGATCAAGCTTAGAGACCAGACTTCATAAAAATGTAATGGACTGGTTTCTTTAGCAATCTGTTTCATTTCCTGCAAATCTTCTCCGTACCTCACCCCACTTTCCATCACATCTCCCACACTACCTCAGCCAGTATCTCCATAAGTTAGTCAAGAATGTAGAGAGATTTTGTCATTGGGAACAAAGTGGTGCCAATGGAGGAAGAATCCGTCTAGGACACAAAATCAGCAAAGCAAAATAAAACAGAAAGAGGTCAGCAAGCACCCATGTTCACGTTCAAGGTCTGTACATACGATATGGCACCACAATGAACTACTTACTCTTGAAAACCTGTGGTATGTGTGCCTGTTCGAGTTCCTATGAAAGCAATCATGTTACTGTATAAAAGTTAAGTGCTAAAAGCCTCATCCTGCAGTCACCTACCTGCGTGCCAATGAAACTGATGAAATGCTTCATAGTCGAAGTAGTTTCTAGTTAGGCCCAACCTACTGACCCATGAAAATTACATTTGTTGAACCAAAACTTAGCAGCTGGGATGCCATCTTGTATACACTTCAGTGATTCTATGAACAATATTTACCTCCCGTTCGTTTCCTCATTCAAAATGTTCTTTTTTCCTATCTGACATATGGTAGATACTCTAGACTGTAATTAAGTAAGTTAGAGAACAGGAATTGGAAGAGCTTGAACAATTGTTTTTTAATTTTATGGTCTACTTCAGAGATTTAAAATAACATGAATTCAAATGGATTTAATTCACTAAATTCCTTTGGTATCCATTATTTGCAAGGCATGCTCATAGGTATTATGGGGCATGGAGAGATTAACAGTGATGAAATCCTTGCTGACAATCAGCATTATAAATAGTAATAATACTATATCATCACTAGGTAGATTCCATCAAAAGGGATATTGGAAGAATTTAATATTAAGAGACTGAAGGGTAAAACTGTATGATCCTACTAATACAAACATGTATATTAAAGTCAACTCATATGTGTTAAGATGTCTTAGCAAATACAGAATAAAAAAGGAATTACTTAAATTAGTAACAATCAATATGAAAAATTTATAACACACTTCATATTTAACAGTGAAGCATTAGAAACATTGTCTTTAAAAACTGGATAATAAAAAGATGCCAACTATCACCATTGCTTTCCAAATTTTACTGGAGAAAACCCAGTTAGTACTATAGGACAAGAAAAATCCTTAAAATGATGATAGATTGAGAGGGCAGAAGCAAAATGTCAAGTTCCCTAAAGAGGAACATTAAGGAGATTCTCAGGATTAATAGTTCCTAAGAGAAGGGGAGAAATGAAGTGAGCTTACTACCTTGAGATTTTCCAGGAATCAGCACAGGGAAGGGAACTGAAGCAGATCTTAGCACCCTCCCTGAGTTGAAGTCATAAAAGTGGAAATTAAGATTGGCCAAGGCAGCTAGAGATTGCAAGGCATAGTCACAGAGAGGAGAGAATCATAGAAAGAGCCCCAGAGATCTGCACTGAATCAACCCCAAGTGTTCAGAGAGTAATGGTGAGTGTATGTTTGTAAGAAAGCTATATTAGGATGGGAGAAGAAGCATCTCAAAGGAGTAAGCTTTTACAAAATGGTTTATGTTGGATAGTAATCAAAGGTTTAGAAACCACATAATACACAGGGCACCAGGTAGTATACTTTAAAGTCGTAGCTTGGGGGGTGGGGAGGGAGATAAAATTAGCCTTAAACTAATATCTTCTCTGACTTCATCTGAAAAAGCTTTAAAGAAAACAGCAAGAAGATCAAGCTGTTTCCAAGTTACTATGAATATTTAAGAATATTTTTAATAGAAAATTATCCAGAACCCAATAATTAAAAATTCACAATGTTTGTCATATATTCAAAAAGTAACAAGCAATGAAAAGCAAAATAATATAATGCGTAATGAACATAAAAATCAATCAATCAAAACAGAACCAGACTTCTTCTGGTCCAACACATAATGAGCTTGGAAGTCACTACAATCCTCAAAAGAAGAAAAGGTCTAAATAAGATGAAAATCAATAAGTTTTATATTCACTAGAGAAGTGCAATCACTGGGCAGATGTCTGCCCTCAGACTCAAGGCACAGGTGAATAGAGGGCATTGCAGCTTGCTAGAGCACACGTGCAGAAACCGAAGCCCCCACTAGAGCCAGTAACAGACTCCTTTTACCCAGGATACCATGTTCAGCTTTCTACAACAATCACAAGAGATACTAAAAACAAAATGCCATGTAAGGAAACAGAGAAAGCTTCAAAAACAGATTCATATATGGTCGAGGTCAAGGAATTATCAGACCAAGGTTTAAAAATTATTTTGTTTTATTTTAAACGTTGGTGAGAGCAGATTGTAATCATCCAGGCGCACAAGTTATGTGGACTAAGAGAAGTGATGGATACTTAACTATCTTGATCTTGGCAGTTGTTCTACAATGTGATTGTATATCAAGTCACCACATACACTGTAGGTGTATGTATGCATATATATATATATGTATTTTTTTTCAATTATTCCTCAATGAAGCTAAATTTTACACTTGATCTTAGCCAAAATTCAAGAATTGTGAGACAATTACAAAGGGCAAAATGTATGTCAAATGGGAACACCAGAAGGGGAAGAACCACAGAAAGGAACAGAAGAAGTTTTTGAAGAACAATGGCTGAGAATCTTTTATATTAATGGCAAACATCAAAATGCAGACCTAAGGTGCTCACAGAACATTAAGAAGGATTAAAAAAAAAAACCACTTAGGTATATCATGATTAAACTTCAGAAAATAAAAAGTAAACAGAAAATCTTTGAAGAAGTCAGGTGTAGGCAGAGCAACCCTGTACCTATAGGAAAGAAAGGTAAGAGTCGTGTTAGACTTCTTTTCAGAGATCATGCAAGCAAAAGTGAAGTGAAATATTTAGTGTTGAAGAAAATAACCATTGTCAAAGCTAGAAAAATGAAAGAGAAATTAAGACTTTCTCAAACAAAAATTGAAGGGTTTGTCTTTAACAGACGTACTTTGTGAGAAATGTAAAAAAAAAAAAAAAAACTCTTCAGAGAGAAAGAAATGATTTATGTCAGAAACTCAGATCCATATAAAGAAAAGAAGAGCATTAGAAAAGGAATAGGGACTATTCAGTTCAACAGCTGACTTTGGCTCAGGTCATGATCCCAGGTCCTGGGATCGAGTCCCACATCAGGCTCCTTGCTCAGTGGGGAGCCTGCTTCTCCCTCTTCCTCTGCCCCCACTCATGTGCACCCTCTTTCTCTGTTAAATAAATAAATAAATAAATAAATAAATAAAATCTTTTAAAAAGAAAAGGAATAAGTGAATATAAAATATGAGACTGATGTGCTACCTACTGCGCTAACCGAGGCACCTGGAATAAGTGAATATAAAATAAAATCTTTAGTTTTTTTTCTTTTTACTCCTATGTATCTAACAGATAAAAATTTGTTTAAAGTAGCAACAACAGCAATATATTCAGTAATTTTAGGTTATAGGATAAGTGAAATGGTTAGCATCAATATTTTAACAGAGAGAAAGGAGAAACTAAAAATACTCTGTTATAAGGTACTTTACTAGCAATAAAATAGTATAGTGTTATCTGAAAATGGAGTTAGATTAGTTATAAATGTATACTGCAAACTGTAAGGCAATCAATGAAAACAATTTTTAAAGAAGTGTAAATGATATGCTAAGAGATAAGATAAAATAGCAGCATATAAAGTGCTCCACTGAAACCAGAGAAGGTAGAAAAAGAGTAGAAGACAAAAACAAAACCAAACAAAAACAAGCAAAGCAAGGCAAATAATAGAAAACAGTAACAAATATGGTAGATTAAATCCAACCATATCAATAATCACTGTAAATATGAATAATCTATACCAATCAAAGGACAGATATTATCAGACATCATGGAAGGTTGAAAGAGACCAACTGTATGTTGTCTCTAAGAACAGTCTTTACATAAAAAGACACAAATTTAAAATAAAAGGAGAGAGGATGACTTACTACAATAACACTAATGAAGAGTAGCTATATTCATTCATTCATTCATTCATTCACTCAGACAAAGCCAACTTTAGCAAGGAAATTATTCGGAAAAAGAGGGGCATTATATAAAGATAATGAAACTAATTCTTAAAGAAACTTAATACCTAATGTATATATGCCTAACGAGAGAGCATCAAAATACATGAGACAAAAATTGGTAGGACTGCAAGGAGAAATACATGAATCCACTGTTTTATTTGGAGACTTTAGCACCCTTCTATCATTAATGGACGTATCTAGTACACAGAAAATCAATGAAGATACAGTTGAACAACATCAATAAACTGGTCATAATGGACATCCAAAAAGAGCAGATTACAAATTCTTCTCAAGCGCACACGGACCATTCATCAAAATAACTAAAACATACCATAACGAGTGTTATGTGCTCAGACCACAGTGGACTTAAGCTAGAGATCAATAACAGAAAGATAGCTAGACTATTTCAAAATATCTGGAGATTAAACAACTCACTTCTAATTAACACATAGGTCAAAGAGTTTTTAAGAGAATTAAAAAAAATATTTTGGACTCAATTAAAATGAAATAAAACTTACCAAATTTGTGTGATGTTGCAAATTGATGTTTAGAGGGAAATTTATAGCAATGTATGTATAAATTTGAAAAGAGGAAATATCTAAAATCAGTGATCTACTAATTTTGTTTCTTAGGAAACTAGAAAAAGAACACATTATATCTAAAATAAGCAGAAGAAAACAAATAAAATTAAAGTAAAAAGTAATGAAATTGAAAATAAGCAACAGAGAAAATAAAATTCAAAAGCTTTTTTTTAAAAAGGGCAATAGAATTGATTTACTACTAGCTATGATAACTAAGGAAAAGGGAGAATAGAAACACATTGCTAATATAAGAAATGAAATAAAAAGGAGTCATTGCTACTGACCCTGTGAACATTGAAAGGATAATAAAGTAATATTACAAACAACTCTATGGTCATAATTGATAATCTAGATAAAATAGTAGATAAATCTACATAGAATCTAGACCAGTTCCCTAACAACATACAGTGTATGAAAACTCATACTAGAAGAAAAAGACCATCTGAATAAGGTCTTTATCTATTCATTAATAACCTTCCAAAGAAGAAAGCGCTAAGCTTAGATGGGATCCCCGGTGAATTCACCAAATTCATGTAAGGAGGAAATTATACCTATTGTTTCCAATCTGTAACAGAAAATAGAGGCTGAGGAAATGCTTTCTAAATCATATGAGATTAGCACTGTCCTATTACCATAACCAGATAAAGATGTTACAAGTAAAGAAAACTGTAGAGAAAATCAATGATCTAAACTTCCACATTAGGAAACTAGAAAAAAAAAACAGCAAATTAAACCCAAAGTAAATAGATAAAAAGGATATAACACATATAAGAAAAAAAATTACATTGAATAGAAAACTAATAGAAAAGTTCATAAACTACTTTTCCTTGAGATCAATAAAATTGGTAAATGTCTAGTGTGATTCATCAAGACCAAAAGACACAAATTACCAGTACCAGGAATGAGAAAAATGATATCCTTATTCATTCTATAAGTATTAGTATAGAGTAATAAGAAATATATTGGGTCTTCTTCCCAGTTCCTGGCACAGAGCACCCAAAACCCTTACAATTTCTTTAGTATAAGGTGCCAGGAGCATGCTTTGCTCTAATATTTTGATTTTGGACTGTGGTTCCTGACACAGGAACATCTAAAACCCTTGGACTCTTGGGAGTGATAGTAGTGTTTTTGTATGTTAATGAGATGACTGGGGGCTGGGGGCCTCTAGATAGCTTCAAGATGGGACTGGTCATCAGAAAGACCAAGCTATGATAAGAAGTTTAGAACTTGCAGTCCTATCCCTATCATCCAAGGAGGGAGAGGAGCTGGTTATTAATATAATCATCCCTGTGTGAGGAAGCCTATGCAAAAGTCACTAAACTGGGGTTCTCAGACTTCTTCTGGGTTGGTGAGAACATCTACATGTTGAGAGATTGGCACACTCCAACTGCACAGCTCCTGGGCTCAGGCCCCTTCTGGGTTTCTCCTCACGTATCTTTTCATCTGGCTCTTTATCTAAAGCCTTCATCTTGTTCTTTTTAATGAACGTGTAAGTTCTGAGAGTGTTTGTAGCCAATGATCAAACCTGAGGAGTGGGATGTTGGAAACCCCAATATACTGCCAGAAATATAAGAGACAATCTGGTACCTGGGACTGGCATCTGAAGTGAGGGTGGGAGGCAGTCTTGTGGGACTGAGTCCTTAAATGATGTGGTGTGTTACCTCTGGACAGTTAGCATCATCATTGAATTATAGGACATTCAGTTGGTGTTCAAAGAGTTGGTGAGTTGGTTGGCATGATAAAAATATCCCACATATTTGGTGTCAGAAGTGTTACGAACAGGGAAAATATGGTTTTCCTTTTAATTAGTAAGAGATTATAATGAGTAACTTAATGTCAATAAATTCAACAACTCAGGTGTAATGGAGAAATTCTTTCTTTCTTTCTTTCTTTCTTTCTTTCTTTCTTTCTTTCTTTCTTTCTCTCTTTCTTTTAGAGAGAGAGAGAGCTTGTGCATGCTCAAGCAGTGGGGGAAGGGTCGAGAGTGAGAGGGAGAGAGAGAGAGTATCTCAAGCAGGCACCACACCCAGTGTGGAGCCTAATACGGAGCTCAGTTCCACCACCCTGACATCATGACCTGAGCCAAAATCAAGAGTCAGATGCTTAGCCTACTGAGCCACCTAGGTGCTCCTGAAGAAACTCATTGAAAGACCCAAATTACCAAAGCTCATGCAAATGGTAATATGTAGCCTAAAAAACCTTCTATCTGTTAAGTAAATGGAATTCATAGATTAAATCTTCCAGCAAGAAAAACTCTGTGGCTAGATGACTTTACCTGTTAATCCTACCAAATACTGAAGGAAAAATTAGTAGCAACTCTGCACCAACTCTTCATGAAAATTGAAAAGGAAAGAATACTTCCCACATGGTACTGTGAGGCCAGCATCTTTGACACTGAAATCACATGGAGATGTTCAAAGAAAACAGAGTAAACTCGTTTATGATTTTCTTAAAATTCTAGCATCAAGCCATATATAGAAAGATAATATGAAGTGACTAAGTGGGAAATTCATGGTAGTTCAATATTGAAAATCAATTAATATAATTCACCATACCAAAATTCTAATAAAAATATGATCAGCAAAGGTGCAGACAAATAATTTGATAAAATTTAGCATTTAGTCATGATAAAATTTCTCAGTGAACATAGTTCCCTATCCTTATAAAATGTTAGGTACCTCTACTTTCTGATTTTATAGCTTCCTGTTATTTTCCTTATCATAAAATTCTCCTTTTTTTTTTTTTTTTTGCTTTTTTTAGTTAATGTAATGGGTTGCAGAATTTCTGTTACATAACTGACACTTGTTTGATAAATTGCCAATGAATGGTTAACATTTGGGTCTTGGTTAACTGAGAGACTTATAATTTTAACATAATGAGAATTTATAATACTTAATACTTATGAATTAAGTGTGCCAGAAAGAGTGCTAAGAGATTTACATGCAAAAATTTATTATTTTTACAACAACCACTACTATTAAAATTCCCATTTTACAGGTGAGAAAATTAAGGCACAGAAATAGCAATCAGTGTGTCCAGGTGTCACAGAGATGAGTGAGGACTTGTCTCAGATAATGCCAGAGCTAGGAATTGTTCCCAGTCAATCTTATCTTGAGCTCTACCTTTACATAAAATTTAATCTAGCTGCTCTGTGTGACTAGAACATACATGGACTACAGTGTTTGCCCTCAGTAAGATCAGAGGAAAGATACAAATGCAGTGATTAAGTTAACAAACATACATTGAGAAGCTTCTATCTGCTATAACTGGACTGGGTGAGGATTCCAAAAATGAATAAAATATAACCCCTGTCTTTGAAGGGGTTTCTGTCTGTACAAAATTTGACAAATTAAAAAAAAGTATTTTCCACTACTCTATTTTTCTTGTATTCTGATCTTATTTCTATTTTAAATTTATAAACATTAAGGTGATAATAAGAAAAAAATGTTATTCTAGTTCTAGTTTTTCCCAGTAAGTAAAAATAAAGTTTGTTTTTCTTTTTGAAAGTTGTGATAATTGAAATTTTTTAATGTGAGAAGGATTTAGGTTTGGGTAAATAAAGTACATAGAGTTAAGCATAGATCTTGTGACAATCATATCACGTCTCTGACCTTTCCTGAAAAAAGATCTGAAAACTATACATCTGCTCAAAATATCTACACATCTGCTAAAATCAACCTCTCAAACTCAACTATTTCTTTTGGTCAGAGCAGTAGAATTCCATTTACCAACAGTTTCTCATAATAACCCACAGACTAGTTAAATATCAGATGGTGTTTTCTACAGTTACAAATTTTAAAGACACTTATATTTCATAGACTATAGAGAACAGACCTAAGAAAATCATGCGGTACAAGAAAAATAAAGAAAACTCACTGCTTCCTAAGGCTTATAAACACTACAACACATTAATATCATCTCATATTGAGAGAATGGGGTTATCTAGGTCAATATCCAGTTATTTACTTTCTGTGTATTTACTTTCTGTCAGATCAGTTAGTTGAGATGACTAATTTATTTGATCAGAGTCTTGTCATTTACCCAGTGATGCCCCCACTGCAGCTATACAACACAAAAATATCTGAATATGTATAAATGCAAAATGACAAATAGCACCCAGGTTATTTTATTTAATAAAAACAACAAAACAAAATTGCCTGAGATGTTTAAAGGAAGGACATTTTGCTACGGTCAAGGAGCCAGAGACCATATCTTTTTTAGACTTTTGGATTATAATCAGAAGGAAGCGATTACAAATATATTATAACCGATTCTAAGTGGCAACCCTCTGACACTTCCTAGAAACTGTAAGGGTCTTGAATGAATGGAGGAAGTTGGAGTTTCTCCTAGACACTGGGGATTTCAGAATTGGCTTCCTTCCTTTCTTGGAAAGAAGCTATCTGACTTTTATTGGAGAGGGCTAGATCTACAAGGTAGGTATCTTGCTCTTTTGTGGTCAGAAAGCTTAGCAAGGAAATACACTTAGAAGCTGGTAGATTCAGGAAGAGAATAATAGATTTAGGAAGGACAAAGTGCATGAAATCATATTTACATCATGGGGAAAATATAGTTATCCTTATGAGTGTGGTTACGAATATGGAGAGGTATTTAGTGTGAGTTATGAGAAAATACTCCCCATGTAAACTTTACTATAAAAATGGTGTAATTTGGGGCATCTAGGTGACTCTGTCAGTCGAGCTTTTGACTCTTGATGTCAGCTCGGGTCTTGATGTCAGGGTAGTGAGTTCAAGTCCCTGTGGAGCCTATTTACAAAAAAAGAAAGAAAAAAAAAGAAAGAAAAGAAAAAGGCATAATTTGATTTCATATGTCCAAAATTTTAAAAAGATGCTAAAATTCACTTATGCCTAGGTTTAACTGTAGTTGTTCAAAATTGTTAAGAGTCTTTTTTAAAAATTATATATACATTTTACGTATCTGTGCATAATGTATATTTATTATGTGTGTGCTTACGTAGTTTAAAAAAAAATGCAACTTCCAGTTTCTATTCTGACACTAAAGAACTTGGAAGTCATCACTCCTCACAAGTAGAAAGCTTGAAAAAAACCTTAAAAGCAAAATTCTTCTTAGATCTGTCAATCACAGGGCAAACCATCAACCCCCAACCTGCTTTTTATGGGATCCAGACTGACACATCTATTCTCTAGAAGAGCTGGGGTAAATTTGGACTTACCTCTTCTTTAAATAAGGGGCATAAATGACCGGAGAAGTCAGCTAGGCTAGGGATTCTCGTTACAGAAGGATTCAAAGTAACAGATTCTATTCCTCTGCAATTCTGCAGTATATAGAATTTCTATTTCTTCTTGTTTCAGCTATGGAAAATTATATGTGTTAAGACAGCTTCCAATTTTTATCTAAAATTTTAAGTTAACTGACACAAAATTGTTTATAGTGTTATTTTATTATCTATTTAATGCCTGGTGAAATGATGCCCAGTTTTTCATTCCTGATTTTTCATTCCCTTCTCTTTTTCTAACCTGCCATCAATAATCTGTTATCCACTCCCCCCCCAACTGCCATAACGTGGTCAGTTATTCTGAGGGGTTATTGATTTTTCTTGACAATTTCCAACAGCTAACTTTTGGCTTCATTGGTTTTCTCTATTATACATTTATTTTCTATTTCATTAATTTCTCATATTTCTTAGATGTTGATTTGCTGTACTTTTATCTAGCTTCATGAGATAGAAACTTAGATCATTACTTTTTCAGACAGTCGTTGTTTCTAACATGTGAATATAAGAATATAAATCCCTCCCTGAGCACTGGTGATCTTTCTTTATCATTAAGTATTTATTAAAAATATTTCTGAATTTTCTTTGTAATTTCTCTCTTAATCCATGAGTTATTTAAAAGTGTATGGCTTAATTTCCAGCCAATTGAGAGTGGTGTAAATCCATTCATTCACTCTTTTTTGTTGGTGGTGTTAATAATTTCTAATTCAGTTGCATTGAAGTCGGAGAATGTAATCTGTGCTTTTTATGTCTTTTAACATTTGTGGAGGTTTGCTTTATAACCTAGTGTATAGTCATTTTGAGTAAATGTTCCTTAGGCTGAGAAGAATTAAACTATTTGTTGGATGTAAGGTTCCACAGATGCCCATCAGTTGAACACTTTAAACTGTAATTTTTTAGATTTCTATTTTTTTCTGATGTTTTTCTCTTTTTTTCTGTTAGACTTTGAAGAAGGAATATTTAAATCTTCATGATTTGGAGATTTATGTGATTGTGAGTTTGTCTATTTCTCCATTTAATTCACCAGATTTTTGTTTGATAGGTTTTAAAACAGTGTTATTGCTTTAAAAAGTAAATGATGATTTTCAATTGTGAAATATTCCCTGTAGACTGACTTCTTTATCATATTGAAAGATATCTATTTGTAGTATTTCTTTTCCTAACCATCTACTATGTTTTATATTACTATAAACATGTCATATTTATTTTATTTAGTGTTTATACCACATATCTATTTCCATCTCTTTACTTCTGATATTTCTGTATTTTATTTGTGAGATTTATATATAGTGACCATCATTTAATTGAATTTTGCTTTTTAATCTAGTCTGAAAATATTGGCCTTTTTCTTGAAAAGTTTATTCTGTTTAATATACAGATTGCATAGAGCACTGGGTGTTGTGCATAAACAATGAATCTTGGAACACTGAAAAAAATAAAATTAAATTAAATTAAATTAAAAAAATAATAATATAATTACTGATGTAGTTGCATTGATATCTATCATTTCACTTTTTTTTACTTGACACATTAGCTTTACATTCATTTTATCTTTCATTACATTTCTTGGGCTAATAAAAATGTTTAAATTATTTTATTTTCTCTTCATTCATTACATATTTCTGAGTGATTCTTTTAGTGTGTATTTCAGGGTTACAATGTGTCCTTAATATAGTATATTCTAAAGAATAAAGAAACATATTTGTTTACATTTTTCTAATAATAGTAGAACCTTAGAATGTGTTAACTTCATTTACCCTCTCCTGTTTCTTGTGTTGTAGTTGTCATACAAATTTTACGTAGTGAAAATAACATATGGTGAAAGTATTGTTTTGTAGCATCAAAATGCACTTATATTTGTTGTATATTTGCTCTTTCTATGACACTCGCTTTTATCTGTCATTTCTACATTTCATCTAAATAACTTTCACTACAATTATTTTTTTTTCAGTGCAAGAATGCTGGTGCTAAAGTCTCAGAGTTTTTGTTTTCCTGAAAACATTCTTATTTCACCTTTGTTTCTGAAGAAAATTTTCTTTAGTATAGAAGTCTGTGTTTTCAGTTATTTTCTTTTACTATTTAAAAGATGGCTATCCATTGTCTTCTGGCTTCCCATAATTTCTGTTAAGAAATTAGAAACGATTCTTTTTGAAGTGACTTCTCTCTCTATTTTTAAGATTTTAACTTTGTTTTTGCTTCTCATCATTTTTACTAAAATGTGCCTCACTGTGGCCTTCCATTCTTTTTAATTATTATGCACTTAGTTTGTATATCTTCTAATATCCATTGCCTTGTTCACCAGTTTTGTGTTCTGGTATATATGATGTTACAGTAAATATATCCATTACTTTCTTAATTTCTGATGTTATTTTTAAGGTCTAAGATTTTCATTTGATATTTTCTTATCTGCAAATTATCATGGGTAAGTCATCAAATATTTTGTTCTATTCTCTTTTTCTCTATTGTCTTCAGCATATTAATACTTATTTGAACATTCTTGTCTCTTTACTCCCATATCCATATCATCTATTGGTCTGTTGCCATTCTGCGTTTTTTCTCTTGGTTTTCAGTCATATGGTCTTATTTTTGATGTAGTATATTAAAGATGATAACACTTTTTTTTCCCCCTATTTATTCTATGGAGAGTTGGAATCTAATTCCCTTCTCCCTGAATTTAAACTGGCCTTACTGATTTGGTTGGCAGTAGAAGCTGATAAAAGTGATACTCTAGGACCTTCAAAGATTAGGTCATAAGAAATATTTCAGGTTCTTAGACTTCTTCTAATATTCTTATAAGCTAGAACCATATCATGTGGAATCCCAATAGCCCCATGGAGAGATCCATGTGTAAAGAACCAAGACTTCCAACAAACTGTTAGATCTGAGTTCCCAGCTAATAGGCAGCACTCTTTGTCATACCTATGAGAGAGCCATCTTGGAAGTGGATCTTCCAGGCCAAGTCGAACTGCACAAGCTGACACTGTGTGATACAGAGAAAAGCCATTTCTATTATACTCTGCTCATGCTGCAGATTAATGGGCCCTAGGATGGTTTTTAAAATAATAACTGGAACATTTGGAATTATTTGTGATTTTTAAATATCAGACATTGTGTACAAAAAAAATGCAGATTCTCAGACCCTAGGCTACATAGAGAATCAAGCAGTGCTCCTAGGAGAAAATCAACTCTGTACCCAGTTCTGTGATAACTTTACACAATGATTGTTGTATTTTGTTTGGCTCTTCAAGTTGTTTTATTTTTATTTTTTTAAAGATTTTATTTATTTATTTTACAGACAGAGATCACAAGGAGTCAGAGAGGCAGACAGAGAGAGAGGAGGAAACAGGCCCCCTGCTGAGCAGAGAGCCCGATGTGGGGCTCGATCCCAGGACCCTGGGATCATGACCCTGAGCCGAAGGTACAGGCTTTAACCCACTGAGCCACCCAGGTGCCCCTTCAAGTTGTTTTAAATGGGAGTGTTGTTCTATTGCAAAATTCTACAACCTGGCCAGAAGTAAATGTTCTGTTATACCTTTAATTCTGATTGTAATTTGTAATTCTTTTTTTTTTTTAAGATTTTATTTACTTATTTGACAGAGAGAGATCACAAGTAGGCAGAGAGGCAGGCAGAGAGAGAGAAGCAGGCTCCCTGCTAAGCAGAGAGCCTGACGTAGGTCTCGATCCCAGGACCCTGAGATCATGACCTGAGCCAAAGGCAGCGGCTTAACCCACTGAGCCACCCAGGTGCCCCATAATTTGTAATTCTGATATTAATTTGATCCTGCTTTCTTCACATTTATGGCGGAGGACAAATCCTCAGATAAATCGGTTTGCCAAAGGACACACAATAACTTGATCAAGATTATACAGAAAACTAGACAATTCTCAGTTTCAGCCCAGATTGATCTTACTTCAGAATCTGGGTTTTTTAGCCATAGGCTATATTTCTTCAGTATTTTTGTCTTGATACAGAATTCTACCTAGGACTAAAGTAGGCCCCCCAAAACCAAACCATGCCTTTGGGGTTCCTGACACCAAGAAATAAAAGGGGGTAAAATATCTATGGTAGGAATCCATCTTAGGACTGTGGTCATGTTTAGTGCTTATGACCCTGAGCATAAGTGTATACAATGAGTTCTTTGCTAACTAATAATCTTGTGTTGATTTCCACGTTTCCCCAGAATTCAGAGGTTAATGTGATTTTTCTGTGCCTCTTCTCATGCCAAATAGAAATGGGCTATTTTTTTTAAAGATTTTATTTATTTATTTGACAGACAGAGATTACAAGTAGGCAGAGAGTCAGGCAGAGAGAGAGGAAGAAGCAGGGTCCCTGTTAAGCAGAGAGCCTGATGGGGGCTCGATCCCAGGACCCTGGGATCATGACCCAAGCCGAAGGAAGAGGCTTTAACCCACTGAGCCACCCAGGTGCCCCAGAAATGGGCTTTTTAATCTAATATCTTGGAATTATTTAAGCTGAGGCTTATAGAATTCAGTGCCATTGTAAGACATAAGGCATTTGAAATAGCTTTACTCAGATTAATCCATAACTGCTTATTCTCAGTCTTTTTTTAGAAAAATATATTTTATGTTGTACTCTTCATTGTCAATACTTAGAAACTTCATAATTCAAGGGGTTTTGTGTCTCTCTTTTAGTGTCAGTGAAACTCACTGGAGTTATTTTGTGAGCGTGAGAATACAAATTTATTAATACTTTTTTCCAAAGTCAAAGTGAAAATGTAGCATCTACAAGTATGCTATTGCAAAACTCATGAACATTGTCATTTCCTTTATTATTAGTATGAGGTGCTACTTACTGTATGCAGTGTATAAACATATAATGTAACACTTTGCAAACAAATATATGCATTAACAGAGAGTCTGGAATATTGATAGCTCCCTGTTGTCCATGGCAGGAGTTCCAGGCGGGCTTTCTTTGTCCATACGCTTTCGCTCCTCGCTGTCATTTGAAATTCTTTTGAAAAGCATGAAGTTTCTCATGTTACCATTTTTGGAGAAATGTTCATTTAAAGGACTGTGCCTCTTTGCCCAATTGTATCTGCATTCTAAGTTTAAGTGGATGATAGCAAGTGGGAAGCAGAGATTCATCTCAAGTATTCAGAGATACACGTATGTCTCAGATGGCTTTCTTATCTTCGATTTGGGTCTGTCGGGGAGGAGAGAAGGTGTAGGGTCCTCAACCCATTGCTTTAGTTATAAGAGACTGAATAATTTCTGTTGCAGAAACCCAATAAATGCAATTTATTTAAGTATCCTTTTCTCAGTTGAGAGTCAATTAAAAAATCATACCTTCCCTCAGATGAATTTAGTAGAGATAGAATTGGATTAATCAGGGGCAAAAGTTATCTAGGAGGAAAAAAAATCAAGTAAGATTACTGAGTAATAGATGCTAAACAAGGAATATCCATGTGGGCACAGATCAGAAATGTATCCGGGTTTGTTAAAGCTTGGCCATCAAGCAGAAAGCAGAATCTGAGTGGCAGGTAAGGCCCTACAGGATAAGACTCTCAGGACAGCACCAAGTATTTACCTAAAAGAAAGTGTTTTCTAATGGTGACATGTCCAAATTTTTATATCTAAAAACAGAAGAGTCTTTTTCATATATGACCCTTGAAATTTCGGGGTTGTGAGTTTGAACCCCACATTGAGCATAGAGATCACTTTAAAAAATAAAAAATAAAAGTGAAAATAAAAAGAACAGTCTCATTTTGAAAAGTTATTTTAAAATTCTGTCTCCCCACTATTAAAGATTATAGCTTTACCCACATATACTGCTAGTGCTTTTATGCCTTCATCTTTTTATGTGTCTCTGAGTTTTGTTTCCCTATAAACTTGATGGTGGTAGGCCTCTGATTGTGGTAAGAGTTTCCATATCCCTCATTTTGCCTTCAAGCGCCCAGTTAGACTTAGTCGTGTTTCACTGTTATTATTATAGGGAGATGTTTCAGAGATGATTCAAGGTGTGACCAGGTGGCTCGGTTGGTTGAGTGTCTGACTCTTGGTTTCAGCTCAGGTCATGATCTCAGGGTCGAGAGATTTAGCTCTGCATCAGACTCTGTGCTGAGCAGGGGGCCTGCTGGAGATTCTCTCCCTCTCATTTTTCCCCTCTCCCTACTCGCGCTTGCACACATGCACATGCATGTGTACTCACTCTCTCTCAAATTAATAAATAATTTTTTTTAAAAAAGAATGATTCTAATAATCTGTACAACAAGAAATACAATTGTGCAGTATCCTAAATAACTGTTTACTATGGTCAAAACCCTAGGCTACCCATTTTATCATATTTGTAAGTAAAAAATTATGGTGTGCTAATTCAACAAATATTTGTTTTATAGAACCTTTGCATAGTAATACAGTAGGAAAATGCAGAATGAATAGTATAACACTGATGTACATCATTAAACAGATTTAGAAGCTGGGGTGATGTGTGTAAAAGTAGCATATGGCAAATATTATTGTAAGTGCAGGAAGAAAGATTATAAAAGTTCAGTGGAGTGTGAGATTTCATCTAGTTGGAAATGAGGGAGAAAGAATCTATGGGAAGGTAACACTTAACTTGGGTCTTGAAATACATACAGTATTTTGGGGAAGTGGACATGGGTGGTGCAACCCCGGTAAACGTCACAGGAACAGGTGGGAATGGGAGTACATGAGACGTGCCGTATTAACAGGTTGGAGGTCAGCGCACAGATAGCCTGTACTAAAGTCATTAATGTTAGGTTTTGCAGCCCATTCCAAATCTCAGTGGCCTAACAAGATAAACTTCATTTCTTGTTCATATCACAGTTCCAAGAATTGTTTTGCAGACACCATGATATATAATGAGTCCATTTTGATACAATACTCTCTTCCAGGATCTCTGCAAAGAGTTCAGTTATCTTACAATGGAAGAGATGAAAATAAAAAGAGTATTAATGATAAGGTTTTAGACATCAGGCCTGCATGCACAGTGTGTCATTTCTGACCACACTCCATCGGTCAGGACTTCACCAGTGGTACTTCCTAGATGCCAGATGGGAAATGACATCTTCCTGCGTATTTAAGAGTAAAAGCAAATGGTGTACTGAACACATACTGTTATCTCACAAGGAATAATAGATGACAGAGGTACAAAGGACAATGGATTGAAATAATTGAAGGCGTTGAATGCCAGGTTTAATTGTGTGTGTGTGTGTGAGAGAGTTCTGTTTCTACTATACCGTATAGCTTCTACCCATAGCACAACATTGTTGACTAAAATCATTATTTAATGTTAGCAAGGTTTAAAACATAACTAAATCTAAGGAGGTATACTATGGGGGGCAGATGAATTATGTGATTACGTGAGGCTATTATCTCTCAAATTCAAGTCAGCAAATACAGGTATTTTAAAACAATTACCACTTACTAATGATTCTTTTCATGTCAGTTTAACTTCTACTGATTTTCACCCTCCTTCTCCACATCTGAACAGAAATTTCTAGCATTTACGTAGTTCTAATACATAATTCTAATACAGGCTGATTTCCACGTCTCATCGTTGCTATGATATTAAATAGTTCTTTTAAGATAGAGCCATTAGCAGCCAATCATTTTATTCATGTCCAAATTTATGTCCAGTGTTTTGAAGATAGCAGATGCTCAATAAGTTCTTTGAATGAATGAATAACTCCATATGGAAGGGTCTGCCGTAAACTGCCTATTTTAATAGTAACAAAATTTTTATTCTGCCCTTGTGATAACTACAGAAATGGCTAAAATGATGACAAATTTGCTTAAGTAGCAAACACGTACGGAGCACTTCACACCTGCCCAATGCTCTAATGCGGCTTAGGAAATCAAAACTAAACATGAAAAAATAAAAAATGGAACAAGGGATGAGGAAGCAATAGGAAAAGATGTCTTGACATTTCAGGCCAAAGTTATAACCCAAGAAGTTTCAAATACTCAATTTCCTTTTCCCCAAGCTTTCTCTAGATTCTATAGATTTCCCTGCCCAAAATGCATTAACTGATTTTTTTCACGGCATCATCTTGGAGGAAGGAATTGTGTCTTATTACTTCTAGCGAGAAGGAGTCATCCATGACTGAGAGGCTTTGGCTGTGCCTCGGCTGATAATAACCTATGGATATTGGAGCAGGAACAAGAAATGAAAAAGAAATTGGTGATATAGACTTCAACTTCCGGAAATTGAACAAAGTTGTCCTCCCTTGCATGTTTTAAAATTTTGATTACAAAACAGGCTCCAGTTTTTGTTTTCTACTTTATTCTTTGATGTTCACTCCAGCCATTTTTTTTTAAATTGGATAGGAGTCATTTTCTTGTAAAGAAATGCTTAAGTTAGGAGCTTGAATAATCTTCAGGTTCGTGGTTTCTGACTTTGCTGCAATTTAAATAACTCTTAAGTGATGTGACTTTCCCCGCTTTCCATTGATATTATGACCTACTGATCATGTTTCTGGTAGTAGCAAAAAGTCAGGTAGACTGTAGTTTATCGAGACTGTTACTATGTATGTTTTATCGTTGGCTGTGATACTGAAGGAAAAATGCGAGGAAAAATAAGATCCCTCAGAACAGAGTGAAAGATCCAGTTAGTTTTGTAAGATTACATAGTTTGAGAAGATACTATCTACAGAATATTTACTGATTGGACAGTTCTGTAGTGAGGGATATAAAGGGCATACTTAAATTTAAGAGGTACACAGGATGGGTGTGAGTCTTAAAGAGAGAGAAAGAGAGAGAGAGCACTAAAGGATCAAAGCAAGAGAAAGAAAGGATCATTTAGATGAAGGATTCCAAATGATTGGATGTCACTTCCTGTCAGTTCCCGAACTGGAGCTAAAACTCAGTGACAGTGTGACCTCTTCATTTCCCTTACCTCCAGATCACCTAAATCATCATCAGTTTCTTTTTAGCCTCAAAAATGTTTATTTTTTCCTTTAAAAATTCCTCACAGTCATGTTCACATTCCCGAAGCATACCAGCCGCTGACGTACCGCATAAGGCAAGTTTCTCATACCGGACTTCACTAGTCTTAAGACTTCAGAACCAGCGCCGCTATTGTTTCCAAATACATCTCTCTAGATTTCAAATCCAACATATCATTGCCTCTGTTTTTGAATATTGATAGCTCTCTCTCTCTGCCTTTTCCTCTTCTTCCCCTTCACCTATGTTTCCCTTCTTGGAAATTCACTCCTCAGGCCATTAGGTGTAACCCAACAAGATAAGGATGCCTGGGCGCGGTGGGGGGGTGGGCAGTGATGAAGATGGGGCAGTGGAACAGCCAGCCCTGCCCCTCCACTGTGCGGGGTGCTAGAGACTGAGCAGTCAGTGTCTTGCTGGCACTGTGTGGCATCTCTCTACCCATGTCAGAGCCTAGCAGGTTGAGAAAAGCATTCATGCAGAGTGTGGGGAGGCCGGCCAAGGGAGAGATGTGTGAGGCAGGGCATGGTGAGGAGGGAATCTGTGCTGGGCTGGAGATCAGGGGAGAGCCTTTTACCCAATGTTGGAAGAAGGTGTGGAAGGTGATGTTGGGGAAGGCTGCCCACCATAGAGATTTGGAGCCCAAGAAGGGTGATGAGGGCTTCCTTAACAGGGACCTATTTCTGAGCCTGGGCAGGGGAAGGGGGATGTCACCCACCATGGGGAGTGGTGGCACACTCAGGGTGCTGGAGGTAGAGCAGGGTAAAAGAAGATCCTGCTAGGGCTGGGCAATTGTATGACAAAAGAGATCAGTGTATGTAGGAAGAATAATTGAATAAATAAATACGATGACAGTCATGCTTATCAGTCTCAGAGAATAGAACCCCAAATAGAGAAAGGGGAAAGAAGAAAAACAAACAGAATGAGCCAATTGGGAATTGAAGACGTTGGTGTACACTCAACCTGCATGCGTAGATCCAGAATACAGATGGAAATGTTGAGTATGTGTAAAGTATGTGTAGAAGTATGTGTAAAAGTGTGTGTATGCATATATGCCTCTATGTACACAGATACATCTGTCCACTGAGAGAGTCTGGGAGCAGCAGCACTGTGATGGCAGTGAGCTGACTTAGTGCTTGGATCTTGATTAATAAGTATCATTCTTCCCTAAGAAGAACCTGGCTGATTCCAGGTATGGGGAAGAGAAATTACAAGATCTCAGAATATCTTGTTTCTAAAACTTGGGAGGTATGTGCTCAAAGAATGGCAGGAACAAGTAAAAAGACACAGAGGCCAGCTTGTAGGGGATCCCACTGATTAAATATAGGACAACCTGAGCAGCAGAATAATAAGAAGAAATTATAACCCACGGATTAAAATAGGACTCTGGGGAAAAAATTAAAATTTGATAAGGAATGGGAAATGCACGTGTCTACAAATACACCTTCCTACAAAAAACCAATTACGTAGGAATGAAAAAGAAACTTTATGATAGACAAGTCTAGCAGACACCACCTACATGGAGTAATCAAACCTAATATTATCAGTCCGGGGACTTGTGAGAAAATTGTGTGCCACATTATGTGACACCATGAGAAGTCCTGTTATAACTTTATAAAATCCCTTTCAAAACTGCATACCCTGAAAACAGTCCTGAAGAGACATCAGGGAGAACCCAGGTAAGAAACGTACTATGCAGTCACTAGCCCATATTCTTCAAAAGTGCTAAATTCAAGGAAATAAAAATAAACCAGACCCAAACAAAACAAAAACAACTAAGGACCTATTCCAAACTGAAGGAATCTAAAAGAAATGACAACTAAATATGGTACATCATCCTGGGCATGGTCCCTTTGCTATAAAGAGCACTGGCAAAATTTGGATGGGGAGTGAAGATTAGATGGTGGTCATGTATTAATGTTAATTTTTTATTGTTCTGGTTGCATTTTCAGAATACCCTTGTTTGTAAAAAATAAAATTCAAGTATTCAGAAATATGTATTTTTTAAAAGATGGTTTTAATGACACTAAAGCATGTGTCAGTCACAGGTAATGGCCTAAATTCCTTTTTTAAACTTTACACACACACACACACACACACACACACACACACATCCTACTCTCCTATCCAGACCACATATCTTATAATAACACTTGGGTTTTGCACATGCAGTCTTACCTGATTTTCTTCTGTTCTGCTTGGAAATCTCTTGCTTATTAAGATACCACTTAGTGGTTATGTATTGTATAAAAACTTGTATGACTCCACTAGGCACCTTACATTATTCTCTCCCTAGTACAATGTATTCTTCTTCTTTAAAAATTCACGGTTAACCTGGAGCTCCTGGGTAGCTCAGTGGGTTAAGTGTCTGCCTTTGGATCAGGTTGTGATCTCAGAGTCCTGGGATGGAGCCCCTCCCTGCTCAATGGGGAGTCTCTTCCCCTTCCTCTTCCCCTTCCCCTGGTCATACTCTCTCTCTCTTTTAAATAAATAGATAAAAATATTTTAAAAAAGAGAAAGCAGTTAACCCTGCCTTGCATTTTAATGATTTGTTGATGACACTTATTTCTCCTCTAGAATGTAAAGAATTTTACTATTATTATTATTGACATATTGTTAAATTTCCAGGACTCACTTCCCATAATATCCAACGGTAGTAGGTGCTCAAATATATTTTGAATAGATGAATGAATATTCTGCCAACCGTTGGTGTTTTGTATGTCACAGCTATCAGCCTGTCTTTTTGTGACAGTAATATTTTAATTAGGTGAGCATGTCGATATACTGCAGAACAAAATTATGGATGTCAAAAAGCTTTTTAACATAGATGATATTTTATACTTCATTTTAACATTTTCTGCTTGAATCACAAAGAAATCTGCTGCTTTGTCTCCTGACCGGCTGCCACCATCTACCTTCTCCTCAGGGTCCCTTTCTAAACCACAAATAAATCAAGAGATCTCAGTGTCCCTGCCACAACCACCCTGCAGTCGCAGAGACCAGGGGTTCTTAGACTCAAGCATGTATCACAGTCACCTGGAGGGTTTGTTAAAAAATGAATGTCTGGGCCCCAACCCCAGAGTTTCTGTTCCAGTAGATCTGGGCTGGGACCCAACAATGTGCATTCCTATTAAGTTCACAGTGGGTACAGTGCGGCTGTCTTGGTGACCACCATTTGAGAACCACCAGTCTAGGTTTTTCCCCACAACCATGACGTCAGCTAGTTTTGACAATAACCCATATCCTGAATCCTCTTGGTCAACGTGAAGAAGGGAGGACCCCTCTGCTCCAGCAGGTCAGTCGTATTTTCCCAAGCAGTCTTTCCAACTGGGTATGCAGAGGTGACAGACACTGTACAGTATCTCCACTCCAACATCATTTCCAGATTATTCCACCAAGCTCTGGGTTAATCCCATAACAGACTTCCCAGTTCCTCCACCTAAGTTATTGTCTGACTGGATAAAACTCAGTTCTCCTTTCCATATCCACTCCTCCATAACCCACTCTAGGAGAGGCTGGTCTTCTTGCCTAAGGCCCAGTATCTCAGTTTCCGGTGAGGTTGTTGCATCCTAGCAATTGTGCCCTTATATTCTTGTATGAATCTTTGTTCCTTTAAAGCTCAAGACTTCTCTTTCTTTCCAGCTTGATCATCTATCTACCACCTCTTCATATATTGAAGACTTTGGGTCACATTCTTCCTCTCCACTGAAGTAGAGCTCTCCTAGCAGGAGACCTCAGTGCCTAGGAATTATGGTGACTTCTCATCTCCATCAGATCCCTCAATTCCAAAGACACATTCCCCTATTTTATTTAAAAGACTCCTGCCCAAAGCAAAACTCTGAACCTTCTCATTTCTCAAATTTTAAATCATGCATTCCATTCTCCAATAATCATCTATCTTGTAATATAACTCATTTACACTTAGAATAATGTGTGTTAATTTTACTGTCTTCTCATAAAGAATTAAAGGGCTTCACCATTTTATTTACAACCCCCCATCCCTACACACATCCTGTTTATCAGGCACCTGTTTCTTTTTCTTCCCTCTGTAGAAAATGCCAAATTCTCACTTTCTTGGTAAAAAAGGTATTTTGCCTCCACCCTGCTCCTTGGATTTCACCTTCTACAATCTAGCGTATCTATAATACTGGTGAGGTCCTTTCTGTTCTTTATTGTCAACCCTCCCTCTCTAACTGTATCCTCCTGTCATTATACATGTTTCAGCCCCCGTAGCATTACAAATAATATCCCCTCGGGAATCCCTATTCTTTGTCCAGCTATTATCTTTCCTTTCTTATGCCTCAAATTTACACATCTTACATGAACTCTCTGCATTTGTGCTCACCTTTCTTCCACATCGCCAAACTCTGTAGTGCACTGTAGCCCTCAGCACATGCACCATAGCCACTCTTTCCAAGGTTAAGAAGTTGTACGAACTAGGTCACCCTCTCCTGGCTCTTCTCTTTCCTCCTCTCCTTGGTAGACCTCTTCCTCCTTCTGTCACTCATGCGCAGTTCATCAGTGGAGCAGTACCTAAACCTTCTCTTATTACCTTATTCGCTACAATGCTCCATTGTTTCCTGCAAATATTGGGATGAGGGTGTACGCTAGATGAATCCCTATTCAACAATCAGAAAAAAAAATTGTTATTTTTAGACAAACTGAGAAGCTTTAACATTCTAAAAACTGTACTTCACAAAAAAGGAAAAAATAGTTGGGACTTGCTAGTTGTTCCAGTCTGGAGAAATTCTGTTTTTTAGTTGAATTGTTTATCGTAATGATTGGCATGGTTGAGTTCATACCTACTATTGTGCTTCTGTTCTCTGTTTGTTCTAGCACACATTTTTTTATACTCCTGTTTCTTCTTTTCTGCCTTTTTAGTTGTCGATTGATAATTTTAAAAGTGTTCTTTCTTTTTTTTTTAATTTCCTCTGTTGGTTATTTGGCTGTATTTTTACTGGGTGCTCCAGGGATTCAAAATACATCCTTAAATTATTAGCATATGCTCAGAATTGATACAGTACCACTTCATCTAAAATATACAACAACAGAATTTCAATTACTCCTAATCCTTTGCGTGATTTGTCATAATTTGTCACTGGATATATACTAAACCCAGAATGTGATGTGTGTTATGTTTAACAGTACCTTGTCTCTTAAGAAGTTAAAAAGTCAGTTTTTAATATTTACCCACTATTTGCCATTTTAGGTGTCCCTCATTCCATCATATTAATCAGGGTCTCTTCTATTATCACTTTTTTTTAACCAGAATAATATCCTTTAGAATTTCTCATAGTGAAGATCTGCTTATGACAAATTATTTCCGTTTTTGTTTGCCTAAAAACTTATTTATTTCACAATCATATCTGAAAGACATTTTGCCAGATGTAAAATTCTAGGACAGCTGGTTTTATTTTTCCCGTTAGCACTTTTGAAATCTCATTGCAATATCCTATGGTGTCCATTTTTTTCCTAGTAAAAGTCACCATTTGTTTCATTTTACTGTTTCCCTGTAATATGTGTAGGAATGCTTTTTGTTTTTTGTGTGTTTGTACTTAAGATTTATTGGAATTCCTGAAATCTATAAGGTGATATTTTTAACCTATTTTCAAGAAATTTTGGTATATATATATGTATATATTTCCCCACTTATCTCTCTCCTATTCTTTTGCTATTCTTGTTTTTCACATTAGACCCTGAATGTTGTTATACAGATTCCCGAGGCTCTGTTCATTTTTCTTCTGCTCTCCCACTTTTTAACTTTCTCACTTCTGATTATGTAATTTCTACTTATTTGTTTCATGTTCATTGATCCTTTCTTCCATGGTTCTCATCAGTTTTTAGCTTTCCCTAGTTTATTTTTTATTTCAGTTATTTACATTTTAATTCTAGAATTTCCATTCCATCTTTTCTTTATTGTTTGCCATTCTCTGCTATAATTCCCAGTCTACTTTTTCACCCTATACTTTCCTTTATATCTTTGAACATATTTCTAATCACACCCTTAAAATCCTCATCTACAAATTCCACCTGAGGTTAAGTTTATTTTACCAAGTTCGTTCATCCAACCTTCCTTCCTTCCTTGATTATAGAACACTGTGTCTTGCTGTTTTGCTATCCTCTAATTTCTTTTGATCTAACTTGAACATTATACTTGGAAAATGAGCATGCCAGAGCTATGTTGTCTTTCATTAAAGGATGCTGAGTGTTGTTCTTATAGTTCATTAAATTATTTTTTAATCCTGTGACTCTTTAGTATATTTATTTTTAGGGAAGATCTGTTTTGGCTTTGTGGTTAGTCCTACCACATGGCTCTTGTATCTCTGCTTACCTTCCAGTTCTGCTGCAGCCTATCATTACTAGGCCTCCAAAAGTCAACATCTGCATGCTGCAGGACACCGGTGGGAAATCTACACTAAGAATTCCATAGTCCCTCTTTTGTGCAGATCGCCCATGCCAGGGTCCTGCCTCATCAGTAATTCTAATTGTTTGAACTGCCTAAATTCTGTCCTCTGATCACGGCTCCCTCAGAGCAGTAAGATCATCACATTCTGGCTGGGCTCCGCCATCCTCTGCTGGAGTCGGGAAGACACCCCAGGCACAAAGCCAGATCACGGATGAAACATACTGCGTGTGTTGTCCTTCTTCTCAGAATTAATCTTGTTCTGCAGGAAAATAGTTACTTTATATATTTTCTCCAGACTGAGAGAAATTAATCCTATCAGGTTGGGTTGCAGAAATCTGCATTCGATTTTAAACTTCATTTGCTCTGTTATACCTGGTGCACAGTTTTTGCAGGTTTAACCTTTTTTTTTTTTTTTTTTGGTAATTTTATCAGTTTGATAAAACGACTTTGCTATCTGGTTTGTTTTTGCCACATTCCATTAGAAATTGCAAATTATTATTTTAATTATTTATTTATTTTTAAAAATTGACAGTATGGTAACAACAGTATTATTTTCCATGCTTTTGTAGAAAATGGAATTCAATGGGTATAAAAATTTGTTTTCCAATCTTTTTACTCAAAAGACTGTGGATATTTTCCCTTCGTATTTTCTTTTCTATTTTAATGATGTATAAAAGTCTGAGAGGCCTGCCTGATTTTGTTTCCATGAGTGTAACCTGCTTTTGCTACCTTGGCATTGATAGGATTTTTTCTTTGATTCTTTAAATATTTTTCCTAAAGATACCTATGTGCCAGTTTATTGATTTTTCTTGGCAAATGATAAATCTTATCAATCTTCACACACAAATATTTCTTTGAGTTAGGAAATATTGTATCCATTAGCACTTTGACTACTGCATCTTCTCAAATGTGTTTTGTCATGCCTTGTAAACAAATATTAAATCTTTATACGTCAGTTCTTCTTGTTTTGTCCTTCATAAGCGTTGTTTCTCTGTTGGGGCTTTTCTGTACATTCTGATTCAAGTTTTTGATGAATCAGTCATGTTACTAACAATTATCCGTGTAGATCTTTGTTATACTACTGACTTATTTCCTTCCAAATCTTAAGCATACCTTTCCATCTCCTCCTTCATTCCAACCTGATGACTTTGCAGGTCTGTCTTTTATCTGTAGTTCGTTGGTGTGTAGTTTTGAACAGAAGTAGCTTACTTTCTCATAGATGTGAAAGTGAAAATACAAAGGCACGTTAGAAATTAGTGAATTAATATTATACGGTTAATGAACATGTACAGGTCCTTAAATCCTTAAGTAATGGACACAATAAGGAGGAAAACTTAGGTACGTTTGCCGTCACAAAAAGTAGATGTAGAGAGCTGACGTTTAACCAAATGGAAGAAAAGTTGCTGGTAACATTGTTGAGAGGATGCTTCAGTGTGTATTGCCTTGACATCTGGACCTCTTCACATTTTAAGCATTGATTCAGCCAAGTAATGATTATGACCAGACTGATAAAAAAAAAAAAAAGAAAAGAAAAGAAAAGAAAACTCTGAATAAAGCAAGGGTTTAAGTGGACAACCCATATGTGGTCGAAAGCTCCATTGTGCTGATTTTTTTTTTTTCTTTAATGTTCAAGTTGTGTGGGTTACAGTACCCAGTTACTCAGTCAAACACAAATTGAGGTGTTACTGTAGATATAATTAAAATTAAACCAATTGTCTTGGAATAAGTAAGAGCATCCTGGATAATCTATATGGACATGATTCAATCAGTTAAAATGCCTTAAATCCTAAGCAGAAGCTTCCCCAAGAAAAAGAAATTCAGTCTGCAGACAGTTAGATTCTATCCATGTCTGCCAGTTTGAGTCTGCTCATAGATATTCATTCCCTCATCCCTTTCCTGGTGGCCTTGCCGTGTGTGTGTGTGTGTGTGTGTGTGTGTGTGTGTGTGTGTAGAGAGAGAGAGAGAGAGAGATAATCAGTTAGGGTCCAACCAGAGAGGTAGAGAATATATCCAGGGCTGTGCCTCATCCATCTATCTTGAGGGAAATGCTTTGGAGGAAGTGTTTTTGATTTTCAGTATGATTAGATTTTGGGGAGACATGGGAAGAGTTGTTCTGCAGATAGTCACCGATGTTATGAAAAGAAAGCTGAGGTTAATGATGCAAGGATTAAATTATATCTACATTCTCGAGAGTTTCCCGGGGGCTGCATTTATTGTTTCTCTACCTGACTTTGGTGGATCCAGGGTAAAGAGAACAGTGGATGGGTCTACAAATTGGCCTCAAGCCCCCTCTTGGCCTTGTACTGCACAAAATGTTACTATATGGGAGCAGGACTGTATATTACAACACAATACTGCTTATTTAAAATGGTAATACATCACGAAATAGCTGTCATCTGACATAGGAAAAAATTCCACTTTTAATCTTATAAAGAATATGGAAATGACAGTTTCTTGATAGTTTTTCCCATTGAGCCATTTATGAAACTATCTGACCCATCGATAATAGTCTATTTAGGTTCGTTAACCTAAAATTTCATTCACGAGGCGTAGTGGAATGAGCTCTAAAATTGTATGTTAATTATTGAAATATGAGTTTCTATAAGCTCATTAATTTTCAGAAGTTATTTAGAAACCCTCAGGGGTTCCATTAACCCCATGCTGTAACCACATTCGGCGGGCAGGGAATAGAGATTAAGAAGACTACTTCTATTTATGTAACTTAGAGGTTTGGGGTCAGCCTTGAGTTTGAAGTCCAACTCCACTGTTTATTATCAGTCTGAACTATGTAGAAAAACGCTGCCAGGGTACCATCATCTGCAAAATGCAAGAAATATTTATAGAATCAAGTGCTGTGTGGATTAAATACAATAGAGACAATGCTTTAAAAGAAGTGATATTTATCCCTTGCATTATTTTATGGGAGTTTAGTAAGCTTTTATTTACAAATGAAAAGCCTTTCCTCTAGTTCTAAAATTATATTTATCTATGCAGATCTTTATTATTATGTCACAGATCAGAGTTTTTCCTGTGTTAGTCTTTTTCTAATGATTCGCTAATTGTTTTTCTAATGATTCTAATGACAATGAGGATACTTATGCTTATATATAGTACACATATGTGTATATATGTGAGTATATGTTTATATATATGTTTGTGTATTTGAATCTTACATATAGTGTGTGACTACGTATATATGTATTGAGCAATACAGCTCAATACGTTTGTCAAACTCTGGAGCAAAGAAGATTGATTGAAAGGAAGAAAGAGAGCGAATAGAGAAATTACCATAATGTTGATTTTGAGAAAAAGTCTTAGGTAAATTAGTGATATAATAATAGTAATTTGTTTTATGACCTCTATAAGCCAAAAAGAAACCCATTTCTCTTGTTGTCATTAGGATTCTCATGAATAAATTTCAGTAATATTCTAGAAGATGGCAAGATGTGCCATTTCCCCTTGAGAATTAACTTGATAGGTTGGCATCATAGGGATTTGCTTGTTCTGCATAATTGAAAAATTCCAAGCCTATTTTTAAGCTATTTATTTAAGACAAAGGATATGTGTCTATTAGAATAGCCAGGTATGTTGTATTAAGGAACAGTCTCAAAATATCAGTGGCTTAAAACACTAAAAATGTATTTCTTGCTCTTGCTGTCCAATCTCATGCCTAGTCTCCAGGACCAAGAGCGTCTGTCTCTCTTCTTGTCTCCCTGTCATTTGGGGACTCCCTGTCATTCCTCCCTATTAACCTGGAAATATGTACAATCTCTGACCTAGGAGTAGATAAGATGGGGAATCATCATCAGTGCCTTCATCTCATTGTGAAGACAAGTCACACAGTCACTTAATCTCAGGGTTTCAGAGAATCATGATCTTGTGTGTCTGCAGAGAAAAGTCAGCAGAGTTGCTGACTCTTACTACGGACTCCCATGAAGACCAGTCTTGCATCTTCAGTGTCATCACAGACCAGTAGAACAGGCAGCGTGGAATTAGATAAGCCTGTTATTTGTGTAATATTCAGCACTTTGTTTTATTCTCTGTGATTTCAGGTGCAGTGATGCTTTTTTTCATCTAGAAATTGCTTCTTTTTTAAGATTTACTTATTCATTTGAGAGAGACAGAGAGAGGACATGGGGGGGAGGGTAAGGCAGAGGAAGAGGGAGAGAAATCCTCAAGCAGATTCCCCTGTGAGCATGGAGCTAGATGCGAGGCTCCATCCCAGGACCCCGAGATCTTGACCTGAGCTGAAACCAAGAGCTGGAGGCCCAAATGACAGAGCCACTCAGGCACCCCTCATCTAGTAATGACTTCCGAACGAAATTACCATTTACTTTTCCCCTGGAGGCCTATGACTGAATTTTTTTTTAAGTTTTATTAAGCTCAGATGAGTGATTCTAAGTGTAATTGTTACCATTTTGTTTCATACTTGAAAGTTATTCAACCCTGAGTCAAAGTAGCAGACAAAATGTATGAACTGGAGCACACAGAAAGTATACTGGACCTTCACTTCATTCTGCTAATAGGAAAAAGTCTGTCTCTCTCTTTTGTGTGTGTGTGTGTGTGTGTGTGTGTGTGCATGTTTCAGTCTGCACTGTCACTAAATACCAAGAACTACCAAAGTATAATCTAATTTCTAGATACTCTATTTTTTGGACAGTATTAGAGAAAAAAAAAAAAAAAAAGAAATCTCAGACTTTCCAAAACTGTTGCCAAAACTTTGAGGTGTCCACTTAGTTGACAGAAATCTGGTTTACCGAAGTGCTTTTTATATAGAGGATAACATTTTATTACCTAAAGTGTCATTATCCTGCAGAAAGCAGAAGGAAGTGAATCACAGGCTTATTTGTAACAATGTATACCTTTGAAGTGATAACATTGTTTTCTCTGAATGCTTAACCTTGTAGTTTATACCATTGAAGTCACTGAGAACAGATATGAAATCTAGTTAATTGAGGTATATATTTGTTCATAAGAAGTATGAAAGCCTCAGATAGAATAAGTGTGAGCCCTCTCTCCCACAAAATCAAATATAAACACTTTTGGTTTGGGGTCATCATGTGTGATAAGGAATTTTATAAGGTAGCAGAGAATTGTATCTATCTCAGGTAAGAGAATTGAAACTAAGGAATGATTCTCTGATTTACTTACAGTTCATGGCTACGTAAGGCCAAGTGCTGTACCTTTCGGAAAATACAGACTCCAAGGATCTGGTTCCTGATTTCAAATTTAGGAAAGCTTCAATGTCTGATGTTAATATTCTTTATTCTTCATTCTATTAAAGGAAACTATTTCTGGGGACATCTGGGTGTCTCGGTCAGTTAAGCATCCATCTTCAGCTCAGGTCATGATCTTTGGTTCCTGGGATCGAGCCCAGAATCCAGCTTCTTGCTCAGCGGGGAGCCTGCTTCTCCCTCTGCCTGCTGCTCCCCCTGCTCGTGCGCTCTCTCTCTCTCTGTGCCAAATAAATAAATAAATAAATAATCAATCTTAACCAAGGAAAAAAAAGAAAACAATATTTCCAAAGAGGAGAGGCTTGAGCACCTGGCTGTATTTGCCAAATATCTTTTAATATAGAAAAATAATTATATGCCAGTGCTATTGCTTTTATACTGATTTCTTCTTTTTTCATATTTACAAGTGACATTCATTCTCAATCATTTGAAAATCTTCTGAATCACTCATGCATTAATTTTCAAATGAAGCTTTCTTATATACTCAGGCTCTGTGTGTGTGTAAATCAGATCAGGAATTTTATGTTTTATTTTTGAAACCAGCTGAATCTTTGTACTCTACCAGTCTTTGAAGTCGATCTTTGTGTAGTCTTTCAATGATAGGAAAGCAGTGGACCTCAGATTTAAGGAGTGGTGGTAACAAGATCAATTAGAAAGGCACCATTGCTTCTTTGTTCTAGATGCAATATATTTTCCAAAGTCATCCCACACCGCAAAGGCATCTCTGAGTCTTTGTCCATTTATTCAGAGAGGCAACATGGCTCAGTGGTCTGAAATAACGGGCTAGAAGATCAAGGACTATGAGTTCTGGTCTTACATAGAAAAAAAAAGAAAAAAAGGAAAAGTGCTGCTTGGGCTTTTGAGATGCCTTTAAAATGCTTCTTTAATATTGTGTTCCATTTGTTCTTTCCTTTCTTGTTACTGTTCAGGTGGCATTTATCGTATGGGTCATGGATACAAAAGTAAAAGTCAAGGCTGTCCCAATGCCTAAGAGACACCATAGGAACAGGCAGAGACGGATCTTACAGAGACAGCGGCTTCCTTCTTTTTTGATTAACACCTGGAAGATTCTCAAAATAGTTGAAAATAAGTCTTGGTGTAAACGAAGGGATGGGATACAATTAAGGATTGAGGCTCAGAAAGCTGCATTAGTGCAAAAGGAGGCTATAGGGATATTTATGTAATGTCCACTGACAATGGGACATGAGGGTCTGCCCCAATTAAGATGGCCATTTCCTTCCATATTTCTCTATTACTGTCAGAATAAATCATTCCAGTATCAGGTTCCTTTTTCAGATCATATGTAAATTTTAGTGTGTTCTGCTGAGTTATATTTGTAATCATACATCATTTTTTTTTTCTCTTTCATGCCGGATGTGGGCTTTCAACATTCTCAATTTCATGAAATTAAAAGTGAGGAAGCTATTCAGTAATGGCATAAATTGAAACAGAGCCAAATAAATGCTGTGTAGAAATAAGCTTCAACGGTTTCTGACAGATCAGAGTTGGATTTACTACTCCAATTTACAAGGCAAAGCCAGTATAAGGCACTCCTTCCCACCAACAATTTCTTTGGGGAGTGGAAATTATTTACAGAACGACAATCTGCATCTACCAAAGATTTTCTTGCTGTTGCCTTTAAGGACCTCCTTTATGACCCTCCTTTAACATAATGAAATTCAGTTATAGTCACGTATATTTATCTGTCCTTGACTCATAATGAGTTTTTATTTTAGAGGATCCATAGTAAGATTTCTGATGTGATTTAAGTGTTATACACGGTGAGGAAGAATTCTATTGTGTACATATGCTAGAAATTTCCAATAAGAGCTCCATCAGTGCAACACTCTCTATTTTAAAAGGTGAACTGTTTCTGCCACTCAGTCTGTTTTTCAGTTCCAAAACAGGTGACGTTTTAATGTCAAAGAAACTCTAATCTGAAATAATTTAGGAACCGGAAGCAATAGGACATAGATGGGTCACAGAAGGATAAACACCGTGATGAACATGTTTGCTTCAGCCTTCCTTGGGAAAAAGAATGAATGTGTGTAATTAAATGATGCATAAGTTTATTTACTTGGTGTCCTGTCACGGTGAAATCATAACAAATTTCTCAGCTTGGAAATTTTCTTAGATGTGCTAAATTCTTCACTTTTGCCTTATCAGAATAAATGTCCTACTTGTGTTAGTAATAGTTAACAAACAAATGTAGTGCAGGCTTATAAAATTTCAACATTTTGGCTGTTTTTGATCAGCAAACAGTCATTGTGGAACAGGCTGTCTAACATGTTCATGGTTGATTTCTTTTTCAGAAGTCTTAAAGCATAAAAATTATTTTTATGAACAATTTTAAAACTGCAAACACTTCCATAGCTACAAAACAAGTTACGTTGCTTGGAAATGCTGAAGTCATGAATCTTGATTTTGAAAGTCATAGAAGTTTTATAAAACGGCAAAGTTTGAAATGAATTCTTGTTAATCAAGTAATTCTGTGTGGTTTAGGCCAATGTTACCTTCACAGGATAAAAAAAATAATAATCATTAATGATAAAAATATATTTTTAGACTAGTAAGCACTCAGTAAGTATTAATTCTCTTCTTAGATTAATCATCTTCTAATCCAATAATTTTCCAAATGGAGTAATTTCGTTGCAACACTCTGATAGGTATCTTGGAAATCAAAGGCATTCTATCTCAATCTTGTTTTAGAAATGGGAAAACCATTTAGAAATGATCCTATTGAAGTGATTAGACCAAGATTACATAGTTAAGAGCTAATAAAGCACCAGAATCTAGGGTTATTGTTGTTTTTTTTTAAATATGAAATCCACAGTGTTATTTTCAAATCAGACAATGCTTTTCTTTTGTCTGTTTCTTTAAATAGCGTTAAAATAACTGAAAGGAGCCTATTGGAGTGAATGCAACCAAATAGAAACAATGATCTATGTTTCATTTTTTATTATAAAATATATGCATTTCCCTTCTCAACATTTGACAAGAAATGTCTTTGTTCTGAACCTGCTTGCTATTCAGGTATACACACATTCACACACATACACATGCGCGAGACTAGCATAGCATTCTGTACTTAAGCTAATCACATCTTCCTCCCTTTTGCTCTCTGTCCTGTCTCTACTCCACAATGCTTCCAGTCTAATCTTCTAGAATAAAAACCTGACCATGTTTCTTCTCCAGTGAAAATTCTTTCAGTGTCTCATAGATGACATACAAAATCTTTTCTGACAAGCCCATCACCCTGCTGTTGAGCCAAACTTTGTTCCGATCTCTCCTTGATTCCCTTTAAAGAGATATTTATTTTGGAATAAGTTTAGACTTACATAAATTTGCAATGATAGTGCAAATTCTCATAGACCCCCTCACCCAATTCGCCCCAAGGTAAACATCTTCCGTTGCCATGGTTAACCATAGTTAACAGAATGAGGAAGCCAAAGTTGGTACATGACTCTTAACCAAACTCCAGATATTATTCAGATTGTGCTGGTTGTCACCTAATGTCATTTTCTATTCCTGGATTCACCCCCAGGATACTGCACTACACTGCATCATCCTCTCTAGTCACTTCTGGTCTATGACAGTTTCTCAGTCTTTCTACTTTGTCTTGACCTTGATAGTTTTTGAATGCTAGTCAAGTATTTTGTAAAATGCCCCTTAATTTGGGTTTATCTGATGTTTCCCTAAGGATTACACTGGGGTTATAGATTTGGCAGGAAAAGCGTCACAGAGATGAAGTCTCTCTCTCCTCCCATTGTCCGTCATGGGAGTGCGTGATATCAAAATGACTTCCTTAACCTTGGTGACTTGGAAAAGGTAGTGTTAGAAAGCTTTCTTTCTGGGAAGTTATTTATTTATTTATTTATTTCCCTTTCCGTACCCTATTTGGAAGTGAACCTGGTCATACTCAAGAATGTTGGGAAGGGAGTTTTTTTTTAACTCCTGTCTCCTGGAGAGGGAAATCTCTACAAATACCATTTGGAACTCTCCACATATACTTGTGTCATACCTTGGGGTATAACCTAATACTATGTAATTTGTTTTATTGTTTGAGGTGTTCCATCTTTGGCCATTGGAGCTCTTCCTGGCTGGTGAAGGTATACCTTTCAGACACTCCACACTTATCTTGTGCGTTTCCTACCCTAGCCCTGAAATCATCCTCTTCTCCAAGAAGTTTTAGGTTGTTTTCTAGGGAAATGGAGTTTAGTCCTTGAACTGCTTACTCCCAATTTGTAGCATTCTGTCTCAGCACTCACATGTGGTATTTGTTTGTGCTACACTCCACTTCGTAAGTGTTCCCACAAAGCAATTAACATTTTCATAGCATTTTCAAATCTAACGAGATATTCTGTCAGAATTTCCCACTGTGTAGAAAATGTCTGCCGAGACTCTAAAAGGACCAAGGTGCTCTGCATTTTAAATTCAGAGGACTTCCAAGGATTGGTTCTCATTGAGGATCAGGCATATTCCCATAGCTGTCTAACTGCCAGTTGCAAGGACCAGCCCATAACCAAATGACTCGACTTCCCAGCCAGCCCTGCAAATAGGAGGGGAAAATTAGAATTACTAGAGCACATAAAAATGTTTTCTTTCCTCCTGGATATTCCCTTTTCTCTCCCTGAAGCCAAGTTAAGGGAAGTCAAAGAGGATCCCTTATGATGTTTGGGCATATCTAAAAGAAGAAAATGTGGCTGACTTCTCTTCTGTGCTTTCCTGACATACTCCCCCTTTTTACTGTCTAAAAGCAACCCCCCAAAACTTAAGTTTTTTTGGCAAGGTACTCATCCCCTGAGTGTGAATCATGATGGTTCTAGGCCGGTTTGTCATTTCTTTCCCATTTGCCAGGGATGAGTCTACGGGTGGTCCTGTGACTTAGTCATGTGACTGCAAGGCCTCCTTGGGCCTCAGCGGCTCCCTGACAAAAGTCATCACTGCACAAGAAGGTCCTTTGGTCCCCTTCTCTTGCAGATCGTTTCAAATGGATGCTTTTGTGTACAAGCAAATGCCTCGTCCTGAGTCTTGCAATTTGGGTAATCATCATAAATATAAAAGTAAAACCTGTAAAAAGAAAAAAAATGATAAATATATCTAGTTGCTTGATGATATTTTGAGTTCACTGGCCTCTGAACATACTGTTAGGCAAACAGTGAATGTTAGAATCATTACAGTGGGAGGTTCTGATTATTATAGGTCACTATAGAGACATTGAGAGCTGTCCCCCTGGCTGAATGTTTTCTGAGCTGTAGAACCTTCAGCCCTCCCTTGGTACTGCTTCCTGAGCAGGGATTCATTGAAGAGAGTTCATGGAGTCCAGGAGAATGCCCAATTGTCTTATGCAGTCCCTTCCATGCCTCTTCAATGCTTAACACATGTGTCCTGGAGATGGAGAGTCTAGTTGTACATACAGGGGAATCCCTTTTCTGATCCACAGACTTCTGAATGAATGAGATCTACTGTAGCATCCCATGACACAGGGCTTGAGGGAACTGTCATATCTTGGATCTGGGGGGGCTGTGGGCTTCCTCCTCACTCCATTCCAGTATTCTCTGGTCCTCCAAGTGGGAACAACAGGGCCTCATCTCTTCCTTGGGCTCCACATGGGGAGGCCAAAGGTACAGATGAGCGTGGGCCATAGGGATCCTCAGATGACTGCTCTGTCCAAGGTGGCAAACCCAAGCTGGACAGCAGACCAGGAATGTGAGCTGCTGTAGGGGCAGAGGGAGCTAATGCTGCTTCTCTGAGGAGGAGTTCCTCAGCAATAGAGACGCACAGTGAGGGTGAATGGCTGGCCCCCAAAATCAGACACATATCACCTACCTGGAGACAGCTCCTACGGCAGGGGCCATCAGTGCCAGATGGAACCAGCCAAACTAGCAGAGTCAGTTACATAAGGGGGCCTCTGCCACCCAGCTGTCCGCCACATACCCTTGCTGTCACACCAAGAGTCTGGGAGCATAGCTCCAGGCTGAGCTCAGGAAAGAGAAGAGCTGTGCTCTAAGCCGATTATCACACTATCTAACTGACAGGACTGAGTGGCGATACATCAATAAATGATTACACTTGGCACATTTCTTTTCCCGCCAGACTGTTCACTTTTGCAGTGAGGAACCATATTTTTTGTTTTATATCTATAGCCTCTTTTAAAGACTTCTCAACCCGTGATGTGGGGAGTGGTGGTGGTGGTGGTTCTTCCTCCTCTACAGTGTTGAGAAATGAGTAGTTTTTGCTTTGGGGTGTTTTGTGTGTTTGTCTGTTTTTGTTTTTGTTTCTTTGGTTGTCACTATGACTAAGGAATGCTGAAGCAATTTAGTTGGTGAGAACAAATAATGAATTTTAAATGGCCCGTGAGATAGTACTCCATAGTGGAGAGATGATTGAATGAATGAATGAATGGATGGATGATGAATGAATGAATGAATGAATGAATGAATGAGTTTATTAGTTATATAATAAATGCAATCAAAATTTTTTTGAACAATGGAAAACATGGCTTCCAGGAGAAATAAAAAGAGATTTTCTTTAAAGATTTTATTTATTTATTTGACAGAGAGAAAGAGATCACAAGTAGGCAGAGAGGCAGACAGAGAGAGAGAATAGGGGAAGCGGGCTCCCCACTGAGCAGAGAGCCCAATGCGGGGTTTGATCCCAGGACCCTGAGATCAAGACCTGAGCCGAAGACAGAGGTTCAACCCACTGAGGCACCCAGGCGCCCGAAGAAAAGGGATTTTAAAGTCTTTAAAACTCAAACATTAATATAAACAAAGCATTATTTTAAAAAATTAAAATTAAATAAAGATACAGCCCTATTTTATATAGAACAAAGAGGTAATCTACTTTACCACCTTCTGTAGTCACATTTTAATGTGAATTGTGTTCATTTGTTTGCTAGAAGACAGAACATACTTTTAATCAATTAAAGTTACAAATTTTCTTCCGTAAGTATAGCTCCCTAAGGATCTCCTAGTGGAGCTCATACATCGGCTATTCTAAAAATAGAACTGGACCCAGCGTGCCCCTTTCTCCCACATCCCTCCTCTCGCTCCGTGTCACTTCTTTGTGCCCCTCTTCAGTGCTATCTTCAATCATCCAAAATCTCACCCTGCTGTAGGCTGCGGTTAGGAGAGTGTGAACCCAAATGGAAGCTCTGCCCTGTGTTTTATTTTTGTTACTCAACATAGTCAGCTTATTCCATCTGCATGATTATGGAGCCTCCGAGAATGCTAATTTCTCATGCTATTCTTCTAAGTGCAAGGCTCTTTGGGAAGGGTGAGTCGGCCCAGCCCCCTGAAAGAATAGGAAGTAGAGGGAGTCAGGGAGCCGGGAGTGCTGACATTTCTTTAACAAAGTCACTACTCTCTTCTGGGAAGTGTCAATGTCTCGGTCTTTTTCTTCCTGCCAAAACTGTGCACGTATGTGACTCCAGCTTTTCTTACAAGGGGAGCCATGACCCCCATAGGGCCACCATCTGTCTGCCTGGAGCAGGTGGTCTCATCAGGACAGCAGCTCGCTATGGTTATAGCTCATTAGAAGATGTGCTGACACTAATTTCAGGTCTTTTCCTTCAATTATTTCCTTCAAGCTTGTTTACCTTTACATTGAGGGGATCTGTGGTATAATACAAGAAAAAGACATTTTCTGTGCTGTAAAGATGCTCTAATATATAAAAGGAAGCCACTAGTCTGACTTCTGAAGCAGTGCTCGAATAGGGAACACATCTCTTTCCAACATTTCTGTAATACGAAATACTCAGCAGCACTGCTCCCTGACCTGTAGCCACCACCTCCCACCCCAAGCAAAGAGCTAAGTATTTAGAAAGTCTTCAAAGTATTTTCAAGGTAAAGATGACTTCTTCTTTCTCTTCTTTTCTTTTTTTTTTTTTTCAGAAATTTGAAATTCCATTTTCTTAGTTAAAACTGATTCAAAACATGACTAGAAATAGTACAAGCACTGGCATACTGGGACATTTTCATTCCTCAAATTTCCGGCTGGAAATTCAGCAAAAACTGTTTTCTCTTGGCACTTCCCAAGAAATGGCCCAGATTTCAGAACAGGCGATGAAGTAGAAGAAAAATAGGGAGCCCGACTACTTCCAAAACAACAGTAACAAGAAGAGCTATCAAATGTTTTGGTATCTAAGGTTCAACTTTTTTTTTTTTTTTTCCCCCTAAGTTGCAGCAGGAGAGCTGTCTCAGTTCCTGAGACTACAGACGGATAAAAACAGATTTGGAGAAAGGTGGAGACTTTCTTATTCCCCAGTTCTAAAACCAGCACGAGAGGGAATATTTTACATTATCCCAAACCCTTTAATCTCCTGCCCGTGCCTCCCAGATGCCCCTCACCAGCAAATCTGCATTGTGTCTCAGAACAGGCGGAGTGTAAATAGGGCTTCCTGAACACATTTCCTCCTCCTCCACAAAGCACCGCTCTAGAAGAAGCACACTGGTTTAGTTTACAGCTCAAAAAGCCCCCGTCCCAGCTTCCCCGGCCACGGGTTCTTCTCCATGCCCCTGACAATTCTATAGATCTGAATGTTCTAAGAATCAAGTTTTAATGCTATGTCATCATCATCGTTCAAAAGTACATTTGTACGTGCTGTATTAGGAGCCTGGTTTTTAAAAAATATTAGAATGCCATTCAAAGTACTCACACCCATTTCCTTGCCTGCTTTGCACGCTTGAGAAATCTTAAAGCATTGTTTTTCTCTGGAAGTTTACCTTGTCCTGATCTGTCCTATTTTTAAATTAGATTCGAGTCTCACTCCTGTGTGTATGAGTGTCTGTGTCTGTGTGTCTGTGCAGGCCCGGGTGTGTCTCTGTGTGTGAGTGTGTATGTGTCGGTGTGCGTGGCAGGAAGTGCGGTCCTCTGGACTGGGGATGAGACATTAGAGCAGGGAAAACCCAGAGAGAGATCGCGGATGACCTGGTGGACTGAAATGTCACGGAGCTCCCTGAACAGCTAGTCTTCTCCTGTCATACACACCAGGAAATGCTCAGCAAGGTCCTACTTCCCAGTCTAGAGGAGTAACATTTCTCAGTGGGGTTAATCGTCATAGATCAGATGACAATACAGCACAGTGGTTTTCTTAAGAGAAAAAGGCTCTGGAAAATTAACACTTCTCGACAATATAAAGAATAACAGCCTCAATCCTTTGCCCTAGAAGGGCACAGGAACTCTGCATGTACACCGGCTGCTCTGAATCTCACATCATGATTTCTCTGATGTGGTAATATTACCGCTACCATGGGCTCCAAGAGCACTGGGCTAATTGTACGGTGTCAGATGGTAGGTGTGTCAGTGGTAAAAATTTTAAGAGGCACATCAGTGAAGCTTTCTACAGCATAATAGCCCTGATTAGCCAGCCTTGTGGCGTGGCAGCAGTGTGCTTTGCCGCCGACTGTTAGCTGCCCGGGCTGGGCCCACTTGAGCTGCAGAAAAACACGATGATGCCCCGGGAGAAGGTAGCTGCCGCTCCAGCGTTTTTCATGGGGGATTAGCTATTGCTGTGGGAAAAGATGGTGTGGGGTTGCAGCCGATTGCAGAACTCCCCTGGCAGGCTTGGTGCTTGCCTGATTGTTGCATTCCGGTCAGCTCTGACTTGAACGGGGACCCCCTTTCCTGCGGTCCTCACCGAGGCCAGCAATGCCGCACCTGGGTGGGGTCCTACCGTCCTGTTCCTGGGCAGGGCTGGAAAGAACTCACCCAGAGTCTTCGACAAATGTCGAAGGCAAGGCTGTCGGGGAACTTTAGTTACTACCTAAGTCATAGTTAGGCAACATTTCCTGATTCCCCCGGTTTATAATGTCCCTGTTTGGTCTGGAGCCAGTGCATGGCCATAGACAGGTGCCAACTCCTTTCTTCATGCGTTGTTTACATGACGTCCCCCAGCTGTGCCTACTGCTTCCTCGGCATTTTTTTTTTTTTTTTTCCTGGCTCACATCCTGCTTTCCATTTCCAGAGTTTTGCCCCTAAACCAGGTCCTCATGCCTTGACTCTAGGCCCAGGAAGTCACCCACACCAGGACCCAGCACTGCCAGACCAGGGTTCCTGCCTCAGCAGGTGTCAGACCTTCCCCATCTGCATTTCAAGCTGTCTCCATGGTCTACTTCCTTCCGCCTCTGCTGCCTCCTTCCTCCCCTTCCTCCCCGGGCAAACCTTCGAACACTGACAGGCCAGCCCGTTTCCCTCTCTTGTACACGTGGTTTGTTTCCTTTCCATTCTGTGTCTTTGTGCTTGCTTCTCTAGTCCACTCGTGGAGTACTTGCTTTTCTCTCGCCTTCCACGAAGGCGCCAACCTATGCTAAGTCTTCAAGATTTGTCTTCCTTAAAATAGTCTTTCCTGACAAGTTTTATTGGATTATAGGCTGCATCCGCTGTAGACCTCAGTGGTTAAGAATCAAGACCCTGACCCCTTTAAGCCCAAGTTAAGATCCTGGGTCTCCTATTCCGTGTATGTCTCAGACTCTGACTCATAAAACATAGAAGACTTCACAGTAATGGAGAGAGGATTTAATGGGAAAACTTCTGTAAAATGCTTGACACATGGTAGATATTCAAGAAACAGTACTAATCACATTAACTGTCTTTGCTGTTGAGCTAGTCTTCTTATCCAGGTTTTTGTAACACTTCTGTGCATGGGTTGAACTTACTACCATTCACGAATAAAATATTCACATAAGTAGGTTTATTTGAACCTTCAGTAGCCCAATGACAAGGACCATAACCCTGCATTCTTTGACTTTTCCCCAAAAACACATAGCATTAGACTTGTGCCTGGGGTCACCATTCAGTAAATATGGGAGTGACAGCCTGCTATTAAAAATTTGCAAATGAGGGGCGCCTGGGTGGCTCAGTGGGTTAAAGCCTCTGCCTTCGGCTCAGGTCATGATCCCAGGGTCCTGGGATCGAGCCCCGCATCGGGCTCTCTGCTCTGCAGGGAGCCTGCTTCCCTTCCTCTCTCTCTGCCTGCCTCTCTGCCTACTTGTGATCTCTGTCTGTCAAATAAATAAATAAAAATCTTAAAAAAAAATTGCAAATGGAAAATCATACTTTTTTGTTGTTGTTTATAAGAAATATATTTTTTCGTTACACCATTTTCATCTTGTCTCTTTTCTCAGAACCTACAAAAAATATGAGAAAGAGCTGATTTGTGTACGTCTTTGAAAATTCAAATAGGCTCTCCCACTCCCCCAACCCTGTGTGTGTTCTCTCTCGTTGTCTTTCTGTCAAATAAATAAAATCTTTAAAAAAAAAAAAAAAGAAAGAAAGAAAATTCAAGTGTTCAATAAGTGATAAGCCAGACTTCTTATTCCTTCAATCCTTCAACATTTTTTTCTCCACATCTCTAAAATTAGGATTTTAAATGTTAAAAAGCAAGTTAAAAAAAAAAAAACTTAATCCCAACTGTGGGTTATAAATCAGCCCTTGTATGTTTTTGTTGTAGTTGTTGTTTATATATCATAATGTTTTCAGGTGACAATATCATAATATTCCCCATGATGGGAGATTTACTAGAGCTGTACGTGTTTTCTCCTAATCTTGGATTTGGACTCTTAGTTCTCCCTACCCCCAGGTTGCCACTTTACCCCTGTGCTTATGGAATCTCCTATTTTAAGAACATAAAGATTATGAATAGTAACAGCGAATATGAATCAAGGACTTACTCAGCGCTAAGCTCTTTGCATGCCTCGTGTTACTGCAAGCCCTCCAAGATGGGATTAGACATGGATGAGATTTATTGAGAAAACAGCTGCGAAGAACAAAAGGAAGAGGGCCAAAGAAACCAGGGAGAACGTTAGTCAGTGGTGCAAGAGATTGGGGACAAGAGTCTCAAACTCTAAGGCAGGCCAACGAAAGATCCAGCCAGGAACTCTGAGAGGACTTCTTGAGCCAAAGTTGCCCATTAGAGGTGTCCCTTGTCTTGTAGGCATTGGGTTTGCCTTGCTACCTTTGTTGACCACAGAGGTAAATCCAGAAAGTCACTAGCTAGCTAGAGTGTTCATGAAACAAAGTAGTTGTGGTAGATCTGAGACTCAGTGTTATCTAATTCAAACTGTAACCAATTCTGTTCCATTTAGAAGTGTCATAAATCATTCTTAGTCTCCCAAATTAGTCATAAGAAGTCATGATCATTACTTTTGGAGGGTGCCTTTTACACTTCAATATGGCTTTTTTTTCCTTTTTGTCTTTCTATTATTTTTTAAAAAGAATTTATTTATTTATTTGACAGAGACACAGTAAGAGAGGGAACACAAGCAGGGGGAGTAGGAAAGGAAGAAACAGGCTTCCTGCTGAGCAGAGAGCCCACTGTGGGACTTGATCCCAGGACCCTGGGATCATGACCTGAGCTGAAGGCAGATGCCACCCAGGCACTTCTAGATAGTTTTTATTTAGACCAAATATTGAGATTTTTAGGAAGGAAATGAAACTTCAATTTCTTTTTTCTTTTGTCTTTAAAATCAGCCATTTGCCTGGATGATATTTCATCCTTCAAATAAATGAATAACAGGAATTTCCTGAAATGATGCTATATTTTTATCAACGAGTTTCCTTTTGAAAATTATTCTTTCTGTGATTAGGATAAGCTACGGTTAAGTAACAACAACAACAACAGAGAAAGAAGTAGTAATGTTGACATCGTGTTCTCTTCCATGTGATTATACATGGAAATAAGTTCCTTACATCTTTAGCTGTTCCTATGAGAAAAATTCATGGTGATCCATAATCTGGATCAGATCTAGAAGTGGAATATACCATTCTTGCTTACGTCCCATTTGACGGTCCTAATATATGAACACATCTAACTGCATGGCACACTTGTGAGATATAGTCCCGTTTTAGGCCCAGAGGAGGGTGAACAAGGTTTGGTTAGCTAGCCAGCATTCTCTGCCAAGTCTTTTTTTTTTTTTTTTTTAATATTTTATTTATTTATTTGACAAACAGAGATCACAAGTAGGCTGAAAGGCAGGCAGAGAGAGAGAGGCAGAAGCAGGCTCCCTGCCGAGCAGAGAGCCCGACTCAGGGCTCCATCCCAGGACCCTGGGATCGTGACCCGAGCTGAAGGCAGAGGCTTTAGCCACTGAGCCACCCAGGCGCCCCTCTCGGCCAAGTCTTACGTGATGTGATGTTCCTGTAATCTTTTTAGTACTCCAGGTTCTCTCAATTAGGGAACCACACCCCCCATGTTTATCTTCTTAGTTTAGAACAGAATTCAATAGACTGACTGCCTTTCTTTGTTTCTTTGTTTCTTTGTTTCTTTCTTTCTCTCTTTCTTAATATTTATTTGTTTATTTTAGGAGAAAGAGAGTGCACAAGGAGGGGCAGAAGGAGAAGTAGAGAATCTCAAGCAGACTCCACACTGAGTGTGGAGCCTGATGCAGGGCTTGATCTCACAACCCATGAGATCATGACCTGAGCTGAAACCAAGAGTCGGACACTTGACTGACTCAGCGCCCGGTGCCCCCCATCCCCTGCTGGTAGCCTTTGTCTACATATATGAATCCTCACTTAAACATCTGGGTTAGAAAGTTGTGATACAAGCAACCATGACAGTCCTACCCATTATGGCAAACTATTACAGTTGTTTTACTAAGTAACTCCAGAAAATCTGGTTTATTCAGAAATAGTACTCATTCAAAAAAAAAAAAAAGTTCAAAATAGACCCTTAGGGACAAAAGCCCTTGCTGTCACTTTTATTGACCATTTCTATTTTTGAGGCTATTTTGTAGAGGGTGGGTATGACTGTGACCCCTGCAGAATAAAGACTATCTATCTCTGTGATCACCAGAACACCATGAACGTTATAGTTACTATGTGTTATTCTGTAGAATGAACACTAGATTGAAAATCAGGATAGAACAGAGCTAGTTTCAGATCTGCTTCTTATTAGTCATGGAAACATGAAAATGTAATTGATCTCTCTTAGCTTATGTTCCCCCATCTGTGCTTGGGAACCTCGCCCCTCTGGTTTCACAGTTATGGTGGCTTAGGTACATGAATGTGCTTTTGAAAACCATGGCTCAGGTGCCAAGGGGTGGCAATGCTTGTTATATTCACATCAGAAGATAACAGATCAACCTTTGTTGAACTCCTGGTTTGTTCAGGTTCTGTACAAGGAACTATAGAGTGATAAACATGAATTAGGAGCCACCAGTTAAGTGTTCAAGATAAAAGAAACAGGCACAAAAATATGATAAAAGATAAAAGATAGAGGCTCAAAGAAAATATGAAAGCAATTGCAAACTAAAACTGCTTTGCAGAGCTGAGATGATGCTAGAGATAATCTTTTGATCAGTGTGGTATGGAATGAATTAGGAGAGCCTTGCTGATGATCACCGCTGCTGGAGTTTGTGGTCCATGCCTTGAAGTAACCAACCCTGCTGGAGCGGCCAATCCCACATCGGATTCCCTGTGTGTATCCCTTGGGTTTCACAAACTCCGAATTTAATTCTTTCAAGTGTGCCACTAAAAGTTCTAGCGTTTGAAAGTGTGCTGCCAACAAAGAGACGCTGAAAATAACCCTATATACTGGAATAAAGTAACACGGGCTAACATTCATAATAATACTTGATGGTTAGAGCTATGATAGCTGCTGGGCCAGATAAATTAAAAATTATCAATGAATTAACACAATAGAGATTTAATTCCTACTTCATAAAGTCAGTTGGTAGCAGGATGGGCTGGGGACTCTGTTCCATGAGGTTATTCAGACCCCCAGGTGGTTGAAGGCTCTACCATTTTTCAATACATAGTTTTCAGGGCTACTATGGGCATTAACATCTAATCAAGTGAAATGGAGAGAGAGACACTGTGTGGAATCGTTCTTGTGAGTGCACCTGGAAGTACTGTGTCTCGATTTCTGCCCATCCCATTGGTCATCACTCAGTGATATGGACAGACCGAACTGCAATTCAAGCCCCGCCCCGCCGCCAAATGCATAGTTTCAAAGACGAAACATTTAAGGTTATCTCACATAGGAACTAACTAGTTCTTGTACCATCATAGGTCTCTTTCATCCACTTTGGCTCATGGGATTACAAGTAAGTCAAAATCCTGCGAATTATTTTAGTCAACATCCTTATTTTTGGAAACGGAATCAGAGGTTAATGGCTGTATGAATTGCTTTGGTCACACACCTGATAATTTGAGGGTCCAGTACCCAAAGTACTTCAAGTCTTCTAACTACAAAGCCCACTGTCTTCCTTTATATTGCCAGCTTCCTTTATATCGTCACATGCTTTCATGGAAAACGAAAGAAAAAGAAAAACATAGGAATTCATGGACCCTCTCCTAAAATTCCTTATAAAGAAGCACACAAAGCTACTTAGGAATAACCATGCAGCAGTTTATAGAATAATAGATCTTAATACATCAAGAGGCCAAAAGCAATGGGATTTGGTAAGGTAATTCATTTCAGGCGACCACTCATCCAGTATCTACTCATTCTGAAACCTGACATTTCTCTCTAGGTTTTCAGTAAGGTTTCTTGGAAATAGAGAATGTTCCAGACATAGCTCTAGAAGAGTTGTTTCTTGTCCTGGTCGTGAAAATGGGTTCCACCAAAAACTGCTTCCATTCCTGGGATCTGATATATCCTCAAGCACGATTCATGGTGCATGCTAAAAGGAGAAGAGTTCTGGAGGAAAACATCCACAGGAGCAAAATGAAAAACCCGTAAAAATCAAAAACCTATGAGAAAAAAAAAAATAGGTTTAATAGTTTTTGATTCAGCCAACGTATATTGAGTACCTAATATAAACTAGACATTGCAGATGATTTCACACATATTATTTTGTTTGTTCAAATGAAATTATGTAGAAGCAAAATAGGATTTGTATTGTCTGGAGATATAAATTATTTATGTTATCCTTGGATCTCTTTAGTATGAGTAAATGGTATTTGGCTTGAGTATTTTTTGCTGGGTTATTGCAAACTTTCCAAAAGTTGGCTTTTTTTTTTTTTTTTAATACAATGGTAGATTATGTAGCAGGAGGAGATACCAAAGTGCATGTGGTTTTTTACCCTTCTGCCTTTAGAAAATGACTACTGTTTCCATACCCATTAGCTCTGTTACTGTGAGAAATTCATTTTTCTGAGCCTCAGGATCTTCGGATGGTAAATGATTGTCTTAATCAGCTTTTCCTGTCTTTGGTGCCAATTTAGCTATAAGCATCAAATGTTCATTGTGTTTTCTGAGCTATAAAGCATTATGTAGATGTCAGGAGGTATCTGATGGCCATCGGACAGATGAGACGGCCGAGGGGCATCTCATCCTGAGGGACATCAGGATTTCCTAGGTGTCACAGAGGCAGGTGGAAGACTGGGCAGACCTAGACTCACGACTTCTAGGATGACTTTCTTCATTTTTTACTTGACGTTTAATCGCTTTATATTCAAAGGACTTAAACAGAATGTTCATAGTTTCTTCTGATCTTTCCTAAGATTAAAGTGGACAAAATATCAAACCGGAAACATTTTGTTTAGTGGATAAAAGAAGCAGCAGCAACAGCCTCCTCCATTATACTGAGTGGCTGGCTCCATGAACCAGGGCTTGTGCATTTAAATCACGAAAAGCTCAAGAGGCCCCAACTTAGCTGTACTTGGTAAGCATTTGAACAGGACACACACACACACACACACGTGCACATCCACACACCCATGCACACTATTTAGGAAATTGAAGCCCTTTTCCCATGGATGGGGTAAAATGGCCCCAGTTTGTATGGAGGTGAGTTTTAGGGGACTCAAAGGATATGATTTTTTTTGTTCCGTGATAAAAAAAAAATTAGCTCCTCCTTATATTCTCACTGCAATTAATGTCAGAAATCCATGTCTGAGGAATTCATTTCACATTGGGAATGCATTTCATATTCTGGTAAGAATTAGCCAGTAACAATTTGGAATGTAGAATGTTGGCTGAACAAATAGACACTCGAGGCAGGCTTTTTAAATAAATGGTGTGTGTGTTTGGGGGGGGGATAGCATTGCTAAGTGTGCCCAGAGTTGTGGCATTAGGGGCATTTTGAACAATTGAAATAACAAAGTAATTAACACCTGCTGTGTATTACAGCAGGGAATGAGGTAAATTGCCATTCTCCTGGAAGCTTCTGCCTTCTGCAAATGTGTTGAAGTAGAGGCAGCGGGAATATCAATGTGCTTGTATGCAGATCTCTTATAGAAAGCAGAGGCCTGCAGAACATGTTTATAAATTTAAATATACACGAATGTCTCTTCTTCCAAGAAGATTCTGGTCTCCAAGGAGGAGTTTAAAGGCGAGGCCAAATAATACTTAACTCAGCTGAACAGCAATTTCTCTCAGATGTGGCACATCCATCAGTTTCAAAAAACAGAGGCTCCTGGTATGTCAGTAAGATCTTCCTCAAAAACCTGGTGTTATGAGCTCAGTTGTTCCCCTATAATGTGTATGTTGAAGTCCTAACCCTCAGTATCACAGACCGCGACTATATTTGGAGCGAGGATCTTTAAAGGGATAATTACATTAACATGAGGCTATTAGAATGGGCACTAATCCAATATGGCTGGAGTCCTTGTAAGAAGAGAAGATTAAGGGGTGCCTGGGGGTCTCCAGCGGTTGGGTGTCTGACCCTTGGTTTCAGCTCTGGTCATGATTTCATGGATTCCCTGCTTTGGGCTCCATGCTCAATGGGAAGGATGCTTGAAGAGGTCTCACCCTCTGCCCCTCCCCCGATTCATGTGAGTGCACATACTCTAAGTAAATAAATAAATCTTAAAAAAAAGAAAAGGAAAGAAAAGAAGATTAAGACACAGATACAAACAGAAGACTATGTGAAGACACAGAAAGGACGGACGAAGAAGGGCCTTGGGAGAAACCAGTGCTTCTAATACCTTGATCTTGGATTTCTAGCCTCCAGAATTGTGAGAAAATGCTTCTGTTGATTAAGCCAACCAGTCTGTGGTACTTTCTTGCGGCAGCCCTACATCTGAATTCCCAAGAACACTAAGTTAGGTTTCTGGACCCAATTCAAGTGTGTGTGTGTTAAGTTTCCACCCAGCAACAAGCGAGGTGTCTGAGAATTCAGCTCAATTCTGACACTGCACAAAGATAGAGTCACATTCCATAGGTAAAGGGCTTAGTCTCAGAAGGCTGCTCTCCACTACAGAGGCCAATCACAAGGTCAAGTTGCTACTTGTGCTTCTGACTGGCCAGCAGTAAAATGGAGGTTCCCTTGACCACTTCCTTGGGTTCAATTAATTTGCTAGAGGGGCCACAGATGGCCAGTTTATTACATAGGACATTAAAGAACACAATTCAACAGCCACATGGAGGTACGTCGGGTGAAGTCCTAAACAAATGGGTTTCTGTCCCTGTGGAGCGTGGGTCCCAGCACGGTGGTTTATGAAGGTGTCTGGCTACCCATTGCAGAAACTCTCTGAAACCCCTCCTTTTGGGTTTTTATGGGGAGCTTTCTTATGTAGATGTGACTGATTAATTTGCCACTGGTGAACGGTTGAACCTCCAGCCCCTGTTCCATCCCCTGAATCAGAGGGTTGGACTGGAAGTTCCAATTCTCCATTCCTGGTTGGTTCCCCTGGCAACGAGCCCTCATTCTTCGGGGTATTGCAGAAATCACCTTCATTAACATAAATCCAGTTGTGTTAGAAAGAGCTTGTTCAGAATAACAAGACACCCCATGTAACCTTCATGGCTCTGAAGTGATTTCAGGAACTGAGGACAAGAGGCCAAATATTCTCACAAAAGATTTTCTCATTGCTCTTGTTGCTCAGGAAATTCCAGGGGTTTGGGGAGCTATAAGCCAGGAAGTGTGTATAAACACACACACACACACACACACACACACACACACCTATATATATATATATATGGCATCTCTTATAAATGACAATATCACAGACATCATATCTGAAACCACCATTTTATCTTTTGATTGAAATTATTTTCATTTTTTGAAAGACACCTCTGGGTTTGTCGTGCATGTGGGTTGGTACTTGGGATGTGTTCGTGAAAAGACAGTGTGCAGGGGCTCCTGGGTGGCTCAGGCGTTAAGCCTCTGCCTTCGCTCAGGTCATGATCTCGGGGTCCTGGGATCGAGCCCTGCCTCCGGCTCCCTGCTCAGCAGGAGGTCTGCTTCTCCCTCTCCCACTCTCCCTGCTTGTGTTCCCTCTCTTGCTGTTTCTCTGTCAAGTGAATAAACAAAATCTTTAAAAAGAAAAAAATGACAGTGTGCTATTTCCAAGACATAAACAGGTTACTGGAATCTGGCAGCTCCCTTGTGAAAAGAGGCAAAATGAATTAAATAGTTATATTTTAAGTTTCCATTATTCCAAAAATCATCATTGTGGGGTTAGAAAAGAAATGAAAAAAAAAAAAAACAACCCCACAACATTACTAATTTAATAAATAAGCAAAAGATTCGACTTAGCATTGGGGGAAAACAAAACAAAACAAAACAAAACTAAAAACAAACCACCACCTTTTAAATCAGGAAAGCTGCAAGTTTTGCCCAGAGTCTAAGGTTACATAATTGGTTATGTCTTAGATAAATTTTGTCATCTTTTGGGTTTCAGTTATCTCTCAGACCCTTCAAACTGTGATACTTTCCAACTCCTGAATTTACCTTTTTCACAAATGAATATTATATTTTAAATATTGGGTTTAGGGGGCACTGGGTATTTCAGTCAGTTAAGCATCTGCCTTCCACCGAGGTCACGATCCCAGGGCCCTGGAATCTAGCCCGCATCAGGCTCCCTGCTTGGTGGGGAGTCTGCTTCTCCCTCTCCCTCGGCCCTTGCCCACCACCCATGCTCTGTCTCGCTTCAATAAATAAATAAACTCTTTTAAAACATATGTATATGTATAAATATTAGATTTATATACTATTATACTAGTGCATACTTGCTAATCTACTTGAAAAAGTGATTTCTTCTTATAAAAACACATACTCATTGGTTACACTTAAAAAGAAGAAAAAGTAAAAAAATAAAAATAATAAAAATAGTAAATTAAAAAATAAAAATCTAAAAAAATTTTTTAAAAGGAGAAAAAGAAAAATCACCTATTCCTAGTCACTTTCCAGAAAAAAACTATAGTATCCATTTCAGGATCTTTTTTATGTTTACGTGTAGGTACATATTTCTGGTTTATTTTCCCATATTGGTAGCAGAATTGTTTTACAACATGATTTCTAACCAGATTTTCACTTATTATTATATTACCCTTATTCTCATTTTTAATTTTTTTAAAAGATTTTATTTATTTATTTGAGAGAGAGACAGTGAGAGAGAGCATGAATGAGGAGAAGGTCAGAGGGAGAAGCAGACTCCCCATGGAGCTGAGAGCCCGATGCGGGACTCGATCCCCGGACTCCAGGATCATGACCTGAGCCGAAGGCAGTCGTCCAACCAACTGAGCCACCCAGGCGTCCCTCATTTTTAATTTTTTTAAAGATTTTATTTATTTATTAGAAAGAGAGAGCAAAAGCGGGGGAGAAGGAGAAGCAGGCTTCCTGTTAAGCAGGGAACCGATTTGGGGCTCGATCCCAGGACCCGGGGATTATGACCTGAGCCGGAGTCAGACGTTTAACCAACTGAGCCACCCAGGTGCCCTATATATTACGCATAATTTCAATGTGGTGAACAATCACTAGTACTACTAACCAAATATTTCTAGTTCTCCTAGTTTCAGATACATGGTAGGGTTCCTAAAGCCCTAAAGGTTCTGGTGGGACTGTAAGTTCAGTTTGACTGGTGGCTTGTGTTACTTCTGAGAGAAAACACTTAATTTCCAGAGGATAGCACACCAGAGCTCTTTTCTTTTCTACCGTGGTGCTGGCAAGGATCAAGACAGTGCCTGTCCCGTTCACCTCTCTATTAGGCTTTCATTGCTACTGCAACAAATCACCACAAACTTGGTGGCTTTAAACAACACAGATTTATTCTCTTACAGTTTTCAGGCCAGAAGTTCAAAATGAGTGTTACAAAACTAAAATCAAGACGTCAACAGGGCCGTGCTCCCCCTCTGGAGACCTTGGGGAAGAACTCATTTCCTTGCCTTTTCCAACACCTCTGGTTGCATTTCTTGACTTCCTCCTTCTTCTCACTTTGACTCTGCTTTCCTCTGAGTCTGTCAGAGGAACTTTTTTCTCCTGCCAGGAATCAAATCTCCCTTTCCCCCCTTCTATAAGGATATTTGTGATTACAGTTAGGGCCCTCCTGAATAATCCAAGGATAATTTCCCCATCCCAAGATCCTTAATGTAACCACATCTAAGGAAGACCCCTTTCCAGTTAAGGTTAACAGTCATAGATTTCACAGACTTGAATCTGGATACGGTGGAGGCTCATTATTGACCCTACCTCTGGTTTATCCCACATTAAGGAAAAGTGGAGCCAAACTCCCATTCAGCCCACCAAGGACACATGATATGAGCAATATACAAACCTATATTTCTAGAATCCACTAGGACATAGGATTTTTTTTGAAGAGAGCATGAGCTGGAGGGGCAGAGGGAAAGAGAGAGAGAATCCCAGGCAAACTTCACGCTGAAGCATGGAGCCTGACCTGGTGCTTGATATCATGCCCCTGGGATCACTACCCGAGCTGAAACCTGGTCACTGCACCACCCAGGCATCCTGAGAATTTGTTGTTTTTAATCACAGCATAGCATAGAACTCATAATGGTATTAATGTAATATTTGTTGGCATTATTATTTTTAATGGTTGAATCCTTTTAGAAGCTTGCCATATAACTGTATCATAGCTGATATAATAAATATCATAATGAAAGTTAAGTTGCATCTAATGTTTCAATGAATATCCTAACTGATAAATTCTTGTGCATATCTCAGCTTAACCTCTTAGAGAAAAACTCTAGATAACGAACTCCTGGATCAAAGGATACATACACTCCTAAGGATGGTCCACCTATGGTTAAAGGGCTTCTAGGAAAGTTATGCTCAGACTCTCCAACAGCACCATTTCAGGAGAGCAATTGTTTGTTTGCTTGTTTCCCTTTCTCAAGGAAGCCTTTTGTTAACTAGTCTGATAAGATAAACTTGGGTAACTTCGTGTAACTTCCCCAATCTCTTGTGGATTAGACTAAATAGAGCAGAGGGTGTATTTCATGATTCTGCTTTAAAAAGATTCACACTGACAAGATTTCTATATATAGAAATGTGAAGAGCATTGGGGTGAAAGAGAGGGTGATTACAAAAAAGAAATTAGTGAATATATAACCTCGATTAAGCAGAGAGTCTGACTGAGGGGAAAATAGAGAGATCTAATATCTACTGACACTTCTTATGGTGAGGTCCTATGTTGCAAACTATCCCCTTTATTTTCAGTGACTTCTCTTCTTTCTCCAACCTTTGTAACTCTTGAATGCCATCCACTTTTGTTTGCAGAATCGGTTCTCTGATGGGAGGGAGAGAATGTGTTTGGGCCAGTGGAGTGGTGACTTTCCCACCACCCCATCAATCATGGGGGTGGAACTGACAAAACACAGCAACTCAGCCTCCATCCCAGCAGGAACTAAGTATATCATCTGCTCAAGCACCTGATCTCCACTTGCCAGGGCTGAGAAAATCCAGGAGCCCTAGGAAGGCAGATGTCGAAAGGACATGCTGCCAGGTGGAGACGACAATAATTTTTCCCTAAATTGACTATTTCTGCTTCTATCCGCCTCCCCCATCTCTGTCATACTTTCCAGTACTATTTCGAAGAGTCATGTCAGCCTTAGTCTGTTTGATCACCTGCCCCCTTTGTCAGACCTGGTGAGCCATTTGGCGGGGATGGCACTGGCCATCTGTGCTGTTAGAATGAGGCTCTTTTTCATCGCTTACCTGTCTCTCCCATTCCAGAGATTCTTGGCTTAGGGGAGCCAGGTGCCTCACTTTTCTGGGCTTCTTGCCATCAACTGGGTGGGTTTCAACTCTTAGGTTGGTCTTTCAGGTAGGAAAATCTACAGGAGATTACGTTTTCTTGGCAATTTCCCTTCCATTCCCAGAGTACTGAAATTTACTTGGCTTTCTCCATTGGCTCGCTCTATTGAACCATCCACTTGAAAGTATTAACTCTTATCTTAAAAAGTCTCGCCAGCCAAGGTAAATGAGATTCCATATAATTCCATATAATCTGAACAGTAAAGTGATGAAGGGGACTGCTTTCCATTTCTGGGGGAGGGGGTGGCGATCTATCTATCCATCTATCTATGTGCTGAGGACTGGAATTGAGGTTATTGCACAAGACCTTCCAGGTTTTATTTATTTTTTTTTTTAAAGATTTTATTTATTTATTTGACAGAGAGAGATCACAAGTAGGCAGAGAGGCAGGCAGAGAGAGAGAGAGGAGGAAGCAGGCTCCCTGCTGAGCAGAGAGCACGATGTGGGACTCGATCCCAGGACCCTGAGATCATGACCTGAGCCGAAGGCAGCGGCTTAACCCACTGAGCCACCCAGGCGCCCAAGACCTTCCAGGTTTTAAAATACTGTCAACAGATACTTAGGCCTATAGGAATAGCCTCAATTAAGTATGTACCACTCACACTGTTTTAGGTTTTCATTTTAAGTAATTCATAATTTCATTTTAAGTAAAAAGCAAACCTGGAAAACCCAAATCCTTCACTTTTGGACCAAATATAGGGAAGCCTGTTTTATAAAAATGTACCACCTGGGGGAAATGATCTCCATATAACCCAGAAACCACATGAGTTCATCAGTTTTCTGCCATGGTTTAATTTTCTTTTTGAAAATGTAGGCAAAAATCAGTAAAATCTGTGATTAAGCTGGAATATTTTAAAATCTATTTGGTGGAGTGGGAGCACAACCTGAAAGTAACCTTTCTAGGGCAAAGCACAATAACCCAGGTTGAAAAACTGGGTTCAATACTTGTCTCTATCTCATGGTTGATCTTAACAAGTTACTCAAAACCATCTGTCTCTTTCTTTCTTTATACTTAAACCGGGGGAAAATAATGTTTCTCTTTTCCCTAGCTCATAGCAGTATCATAAGCATCAAAGTAATTAATGGTTATGAAGACCTTAAAAAAAAGTACTGCAGTACCATAAAAATAAAAGGAAAATGTATTGAATTATAATACATTCTCATTTATCTAGACACTTTTAATTTAGAATGCAGTGTAATACAGAGAGACCCACTTCTGAAGTTTGCATTTGTATTATATGGGAAGTAGTTAGCTAAACAAATTGAAAGAGTAAATAGTCTTTCTGGAAGAATATCTCTAAGAACTACAGGCAATTAAAAGCTCTTGAGTAATTATTTAAAATAGAGGATAGGGCACCTGGGTGATTAAGCCTGTTAAGCATCTGCCTTTTGTGCTCTGGTCATGATTTCAGGGTCCCAGGACATAACCTTGCTTCTTCCTCTCCCTCTGCCCCCTACCCTTCTCGTGTTCTCTCTCTCTCTTTCAAATAAATAAATAAATAAATAATAAACAAAATCTTTAAAAGAATAAAATAAGATAAAATAAAACACAGGATGAAAGATCTCCAAGTTAACTATCTATTGGCACAACCATAGCTTTAAAAAGATCATTATTTATACAAAATAAATTAATAAGATAACATATTAGTCCTACACATTTAGTAGTTTTGTTTTCCCCCTTTCCCCATCTCTGTTTTAGAACCTGGCTCTAATATGACCCCAAAATTATATTTTCATTTTTCATTAAAGTATGAAGACATTGGAGCTCATGATGTATTGAAGGAGAGCTACCTATAAATATGCAGGGAATATGGTTATAAAACAACATTTTATGGACATTGGAGAGGGTATGTGCTAAGGTGAGTGCTGTGAAGTGTGTAAACCTGGCGATTCACAGACCTGTACCCCTGGGGATAAAAATATATTATATGTTTATTTAAAAAAATGTTATGGTAGTATGAAAAAAGGAAGCATTTAATACTCACTATTAAGATGTAAGTTGGATTTTAGAAATGAGTAGAATTTCAATAACACAGACGGGAAAAAAGATCATCCTGAGGGGACAGCATAAAAAGAAAGCATGCAAGTACATGATGTATTCAGAAAGTACCAAATGTTCACCATTGTTGGATAACAAGGTGCAAAAAGTAAATTTAAAAAAAGAGAGCAGAGACGCCTGGGTCATTCAGTCCATTGAACATCCACCTGTTGATTTCAGCTCAGGTCATGATCTCAGGGTCATGGGATGAAGCCCTGCCTGGGGCTCCATGCTCAGTGTGGAGTCTGCTTCTCTTCCTCTTCCTCTCCCTCTGTGCCTCCCACTATGCACTTGCACATTCTCTTCTTCTCTAAGATAAATAAGTCCTTAAAAAAATAAAGCATGTGACATAGACCTGCTTTGTGTGCCATGCTGTGAAATTTAGTTTATTCTGAAGAAAAGGAAAACATCTGAGTACATGTAAGAAGGGGATGGTATGAGACATGTGATTTTTGGGAAAGCTTCAGGATGAGATTTTAGAGTGGTCTTAACTATGGAGAGGAGTTTGAGGTTAGTATTCAGGTCAGAAATGAAGAATCAGTAAGAAAATCTGTTGCAGACTTAGCTGGTTAAAGTTTAATGGTCTGCTTTGGAGGCTACCTCAAAGAAGACCCAAGTTGAAGCAGTCCATCAAAACAACATCCAAATTCCATGTTTCCTGGATTGAGACACTGAGAAATAGTTGAGAAATTCTGCAGTTATTAAGGAAGATAAGATATAATTTGCTACCATTCAACTGAAGAATATTAAGCCCCCAAAGTCTGTAAAATCAGGAAAAAAAGAGGATTGAGAGCATATAAGAAAAGCTAATAACAAATGGGACATAAAGTAGAAGAGTCAGGAAAAAAGATTCTCAGAACTTTCAGATACCACGGACTAGGGTTAAACCATTCATATTTGATAATGTAAAGACACCGATGACCTTTGAGAGTACAATTTCAAAGGAGAGAATAAGAAAAAATAAAGAACAAGGAGTAGAGCAAATAGTAAGAGGTTGAATGATAAGGACCGTAGAGAATAGGCATTTCCCTCTTAAAACTAAAGGCAGAGAATGGAAGATGTTTATGGAGGATAAAGAAAAAATCAGTGAAGAGGGCAAAACAAGATTTGAAAAGATTGAAGAGGTATGATTATCATGGAGATAAGTCCTATAGAATGTAAGCGTAGATGGTTTTAAGAGTTCAGGTGCAGGTGTAAATCTTAGAAAAATGGCTTCAAAATTCTTGGAGATGGCAAATAGTGTTACTGAAGCTTTGGAGTTCTGAAGTGATAACAGAGAAATTGGAGGAATTGACATTAGTTGTACTTGCTTTTCTTCCTTGAGACTGAAGCCCTGTCAGTGGAAAAAACTGAGCATTGGGGTGATTGCATATGCAGAGAAGATAAGGAAATATTCAGATGTGGGATGGTCTAGGGAATTAACTAGAGATGAAAAGGATATTGGCTAGTAGAACCTTGAGCAAAGCTAATGTCAAGTCACATGACTCTATCATTTCATTATGCATATTAATCTTTTTTTTTTATAAAAGTAAGACCTGTTTAGCATGCAAACATGGAAAAGATTAAAAAGGAAGTGATCAGATGTCTTACTGTATCTTTTTTTTTCTTTCAGTACTGTATCTTTTTATTACTTAACAATTTAAATATATATAAGTGGGTGTATGTTTGTGTGTAAGGGTGATGACATATTGTAGGGGTCATGACAGGAAAAAGGCAGCACACTCAAATGCAGTAACTGAGGAGAGTTTCACAAAGTTTCATTCACAAACACGTTGGTAGGGTAAAGAGAAATCAATAAGAATTGGCGAAGTGTCCTGGGAATGAAGTATCCTAGAGCTAGCCACAGGTTGGCAAGCTGCCCTCCCCTGAGAGGATAATAGGAAAGAGCATTAATGAGATCTGTAGCTTTCGAGAGGGCCTTTCATTAGGAGCTATGATCCTTGGCAGACATTGTTAAGTCTGGGCGATCCAATCCAGGAAAGCCAGTCTCCAGCAAGACAGAGATGGCTAGAGTGGATCTGCAGAGACCAACAGACAATAAAGAACAAAATATGCTTTTTCTCAGAACTGGATTTCAGCATCCCTGAAACAGAAACAAAGAAATAGATGGTTGGATCTACTCTGTGTCTGAACCTGGGGGGTGGAGTGTGTAGAGGAGCAGTAGGATTTAGTAGGAGGCAAGGAAATCTAAGCCATGATGAGAGAAGCTTGAGTAACTCAGATCATAGCTCAATAGTGTTCAAGGGACAAGTGTTTAAGTTCGACAAGACCAGCAAATTTTTTTTCTCTTTATCATTAAATGGTGAGATTAACTATACCTGATGGACCTAGAAACTCTTCCACTGGACTGGATAATTTCCTGAATATTTTGAAGAAAAAGTAGAGACAACTCTGGTTTGATGTTTCAACTTAGATATTAGAAACTTAGATGTTTCTTTTTTCTTCTTCTTCCAAAGAACTGTTTTTATATTTATGTTAACTCTTAAAATCAAGGACACTTTAACATATAGGAAGTATGGTAGTGTAGAAGTTATAAAAAGAGAAAAACAAGAAAGCCTGAGTTTGACATGATAATTACCAAAACAAACTTTCAATCAAAATGCTTCTAAATATTCTTTTGGCAGGTGCTTATTGATGCAAATTGAAAGGAAGATAGAGTAAGCAGATTGCCATTTTAAACTTAATTAAATTAAGACTTAAACATTAGTCCAGTCTTTCAGAGTACTCAATGAGCTGGGGACAAAACCAAGTTATAACCAATGAGGAGAGGAGAAACAAACATTAAGAAGCAGCTAAGCTTATTTTCCATTTTATCACTTCCAGCCCAAATGAGAGATGAGAAAAGATTAAAAAAAAAAAAAAAGAGTTTTCTAAATATTCTTTAGTGGCATCTTTGAAATTGCATCAATTGTATTTATACCATCACCATCCGCTGCTGTCATCCCTACAACATGACCCCACATTTTTGAGGAAATTCCACATCACCTGGTTGTGTGTCTTTTAGAAATGCAAAGACATCTTGCTAAAGGTCCAACTCAGCACAGATGGACCTTGTTGGAATGGGTATATGTTTGCTACAGAGACCTTGCTTGGAAGTCTACTAGGAATTGTGGAATAGATGTCATTATTCTAGTCTCTTACTTAATCAGGTTTCCTTATTCTGTTCCAGATACAAGGAAACTAGCTGGTTTTATGATCGCCTTTCATAAAACCTGTTTTAGTCCATCCAATATGAGTGCTCTGTCATAGACTTTAAGTAGACTTAGGAGTTATCTCTGTCTCTGATACTCAAAATGTAAATGATTTATGTGTGATAAAAACGTGTCAAGCATCATTATAAACACTGCTTTCTGTGAGGCACCAGGATTATAGATACAACACCAATTCTCTTTGTCAAGGAGTTTACATTCTGTTATTAGATGCAGTTATGTAAATAAATAAATGTCACGCAACATACCACATGTTAAAACTCCAGCAGAGTTCAAAGTACTCCCAGAGGTTAACGACACAGGAAGTACCTGACTCTATCTAGGAATATCCACACAAGCTTCTTAAATAAGGTGATGTACACTGAGTCCTAGAACACCCGAACAAAGTAAGGTTTTTAGTCTCTATTTAATTCAAAGCTCAGGTATAGAATCTCTTTTAGCTCTGTGTACTGGTAAAAATTCTCACACAGAGGTTTTAAAAGAAGTAGGTCAGAAAATTACTCCAAAATCATTTTTTAATATAAATAATCACACCTAGGCACAGGTTGACTAGGAACAGAAAATGGAGGTACCTCCAGAAACTCTGAAATCAATGTTGACGTTATTAAATTATATTTAACATACACGAATTGGAAGCTTATGTGCAGACAGCCTGTATTAGGGCCTGTGAAGGTATTTGAAGAGACAAAAGCAAAGACCTTAACCGCAGGGCACTTTACATTTGGGAAAGGGAGATGCACCCCCATAAGAATGAAGTCTATATCTAGACACCACTGTGAAAGCAGTTATGTGAAGGTACACAAGACCTATAATCTGGTGATGGAAAGAGCAAAAATTCTGTCAAGGAAAACTTCAGATGTTTCCTGGAAGAAGTGAGGATTTCTGTTCACATAGTTTGAATTGTTTTCTCAACCGTAGTGGGAGAACTGCTCCAGTGATGGATTGTACGGATCCATGTGAGTCCAGGGCCAACTTGGGAAAGATCGCACATTTATAAATTGAACTCCCACATGTTCAAGCCATAAGAAATGCAGTGATGTGAGGCTCCCATGCTGGAATCAACTCTATCTTGATCTTAGTGTCTCATGCAATCTCTTTGCACTATGGTGCCAAACCACAGCAATGAGTTCCAACCAGTGGAAAAGAGAATAGACATACAAGCAGGTGTGTGTGAATTACACATAGTTTTCAAATTACTTTATTTACTCAGAAAACTTATGCTAACTGAATGCAACAAATGAAGGCATGTCAGCCAGCAAATATTAATTTTTCAAGCAGGTATCAAATGAAGAAAAAAGGTCACCAATTGATTATTGAAGAAATTCGGAGGTACATCCAACTCCTACCAACCCTATTTTCTCACAATGTCAGGACACGTTCTTCAGTAGCAGCAGACTTAAAAGATCAAGCACTTGGATTCATGTAATACCACAGAAACTTCAAAACTTCGTAATATCCTCAGCTGTAAAATGGGACCAATTGGCCTGTCAAAACTCATGGAATAGATTAAAAATGACTGAGCAGAGTGATTTTTAAAAACAGCAAATAGAAAGTACATATAAATGCTAAATAATCATATTAAATTTCTAGGCACTATGGCAAGTGGCACTAGATAAATGCTGAGTAGATTAGGGCCTATTTGATTTGCATTTAACTTCAAGAAAATAGAGTTTTTGAAGTAATTTTGTTTTTTTACACTATAGCTTCTAAAAAGCCATAAATCTTGTTTGTGTCTCTTAGGCTCTGTGAAACTCTTGATTGAAATGAAATGTATCATCTGGTTTCTGTGTTGATTTTTGCTTGAGCAAAGAAAGTGAGTAGATTCTCCAGGCTGCAAAAGCATATGAGATAGAGCTGCACTTTTTCTAATGCAGAATTTCACTGCCTCTTGCCATGAGAAATGAAATTGTGCTTTCCTGTGAAAACTTAGTAGGGTAGCTTTTTAGTGTTTGGTAAGAAAAGACACACAATTGTAGATGGTGTGAACTAAATTCTATTACTAAGTATGGGACACTGGACCTAGTTTACCACTATGGAGGCAGTGAACATGTGTTTCAGGGCAAGACACTCACATGTGTGTAATCTCTGCCCTAGCGATGAGTTAATGGATTTCCTTTATATACATTTTTGAAGTCAGCACTAAATTTAGTTGCCACATAAAGGACAGTTCCTCTGGAGAGTCCCTGTAACCATACTTGGTAAGAGAAGGAAACTTTTGCTGTGTTTAGCTCTTGCAGGATGGGGTCTATTTGTTTCTGTAGCATAACCCTGTCCATACTGACAAATACATCACCATGAAATTATTTTTTCCTTCTCATGACAGCAAGATAAAATCAACATATTTTAATTATGATCTAAATCAAGGATGCACTTTTAATCTTGTAGCCTTCAAGATTTAGACAATGAAAGAAAAGATGTCTAAATTTTTTCCAATTAATTCTCTTTTATGGGAATTACGCTTGCTTGCGTCTTTGCATTTCAATAAAGAAGTTTGAAGTGCTTCCCTAAAGCCCGAGTTTCAAACAGTGGCTTGCACAGAATTGCAGGGATTGCTGTCATGAATGGATTGCCATCACCTCCATTCTCTGAGAAGAATGTCAACTTTGGGCTTAAGGACCATGTGAACATTTGAAAATCCCCGCCTTCAGGAGGTAAACTTGGGCAGGACTGGCTTCATGGGGGTGTCACCTGTATAAAGACAAGACACCCTGTACTTAGAAGAATCCTGTGAATTGTTTAGTCCTCTACTATTACCATCTTGCAATTCTTAAGAACTTATAAATAAGACACCCACATTTCCAATTTGCACCAGGGTCCAAGATTTATGTAGCTGATCCTGACTTAGAGTCATACTTTGTATTGCCTGGCATGCTGACATTATGTTTTCTAGGGAACCTAGAATATGCTAAACTCTTTGTCATGTCTCTGTCTCTTGGTGTCCAGAAATTCTGTTCTCCTTTTGATTTAACAAGGCAACTTATATTTTCCTCCAAAGAGGATAGGACACCTCAAGGATGGTTGGTACCTTATAATTCCACTTCATCTTTGGTATTTCCAACCTCAAAGGAAGGGAAAGAAGTAAAATCTGCCTTACATTTGGAATATCTAAGGCCTGGGTAAATAAGTACAGATATTTCTCAGGAATCCCAGCATTTTATGATTTACTTAAGTTCTATAGTTAGAGAGTCCAATAACACAGTCTGCTGTTCAACTTGTACTAAAGCTATCTACTCAGAAGCCTCACCAGATTAGAGGCCACCAGTAACTATTGGGACTAAATATAAAATAACAAAGTGAATAAGAATAAACATGGTTAAGTAAAAAAAAAAGTTAATGTAAGTTTTACTTTTGATGTAAACAGACATTTAAAATTGCCCCTTTGTTGTTTTCATATGAGTTGTAGCTCACCTTGTAGCCTTAAAATCATGCTTTGATTGTACTAGGTAGTTGCTTTCATTAAATCTAAGAGGGGCTGCCCAGGTTGCAGTCAGGCATTACATTTAATTTTGAATCTTATTCATTTAGACGTCTCCATATTTAATTTACTACTCCCTTTCCTCATCCACAGCTGTAATGTTTTGCCTTTCATGTGGATTTTTGTCTCCCTCACTAGACAATAAAACATCAAAGGTAGTCGTTTCTTACTCTTTATATTCCCACTTCACTGCAAACAGTAGGCATTCAGGGAGGATTTGACTGACTGAATTGTCCCATTGTCAATGTAGGGAAACTGAGTCAGTAGCCATGAAACAAATCTACAGAGTTTTTGACAGTGAAACAATATGACTCCATCACCAAGTCTTCCCTGCTTTGCTTTTAATACGTCTTATCTGTAATTAAGGCTGAATCCTGCTGGTTTTAAAAAATGAACTTAAGAACTTTAAAGAGAAAAAGATACGAATATTTTAGGTGAAAGAAAAAAAAAATCTGCCTGTTAACAGGCACTAAGCAAATATTTAAGGAATTAATGACTGAACAAAAAACATTTTCTTCACTTGAATGCTACTATTATTACTCTTGTGAACATGTATAGTACATGTGGCAGACACATGGCTGACTATTTCATCGGTGTTATCTCAATCTAACATACTTATTTTAGTAAGTAGCTAATACAATTATTTTAATCTTAAATATGAGGAAACCAATATAGAGAAAGGTTGAGTAATTTGAGGTCACCTAGATGATAACTAGTAGAGGCAAGTTTTAAAGCTGGTCAGTTTACCTCTGTAGTCTGTGGACTTAATCAGTAGGCAAAACTAGTAGAAGTAGGTTTTATTGTTGTCAAAATATTTGCTGCTCTTCCCTACCAGACCCATTCCTATGGCAGGATTATATTCCTCACCTCATTGAAGTCACACTTGGCCATATGACTTGCTTTGGCCAATTAAATATGAGTGCAAGTGATATGTGTCCCTTCTAAGTAAATTTAAGAATGATGATGTTTCTCCATCGATTTCCCCCTTCTCTTGAAGGTGAAAAATGTTTTAAATAAGGCTGCTGCTTCTTCCTAGGGTGGGCCCTAAACTGAAGAATCAAAGATAGCCCATGATAACTGTTGGTTAGAATAAAATTATTCTTTGCTCTAAGCCACTAAGATGTGGAAGATATTGGTTACAAGATGATGACTTACCTGATTAATGCAGTGCATTTTTTTTTAAAGTCCATTAAAATTTTACACATAGATAAAGCAATTGACAGTTCTGTGTTCTATGTGTAACAGCATTCTGTAGAAAGATTATTTTATGCACAGGGCCTAAAGTAGTGTCTTCAGAAGTTAAAAAAAAAAGAGAGAGAGATGGTGTAATGCGGAAAATAATGAATTTGTAATAAAGGCGTCAGAAATCTGGGTTGAGTCAGTTGCTTCACATTGGGCAAAGCACTTAACCTCTCTTATTTTTAGTTATCCATCTGTAAAATGAGACTGCCTCCTAGGAAATGAGAGTACGTCATAAGAAAAGAACATTTTTGCTTTAAAATTTTATGAACAGTAAATTCAATGCAATCTCAATCAAAATCCCTGCAAACTATTTCATAGAAAACTACCAACTGATTATAAGGTTTATATGGAATGTCAAAAGACACAGTATAGCCAATACAACCCTGAAGAGGAAGAACCAAGTTGGAGAACTGACACTACTCAACTTCAAGACTTAGTAGTTACTTATAGTAATGAAAATACTTTGGCACCGGTGAGAGAATAGACACTTGGAAGAGAGTAGAGAGTCCAGAAATAGTTACACTCAAATATAATCCACTAACCGTGCCCCTTTGATAAAGAAGCAAAGGTAATTCAGTGGGGGGAAATGTAATCTTTTCAACAAATGGTGCTGAAACAATTGAATATTAATATGCAAAAAAATCAAGAAAAACATCTGATAATTGTCACAAAAATTAACTCAAAATGAATTATAGACCTAAATATAAAATGCAAAACTTCTGGAAGAAAACATAGGAGAAAAATGTAGTTGACCTTGGATTTGAGATAATGAAGTTTTAAATATAATACCAAAATCACAATCCATGAAAGAAAATATTTATAAGCTAGATTTAATTTAAAATTTCTGTTCTGAAAAATATACTGTTAGGAGACTAGAAAGACAAGACATAGGTTGGGAGAAAATATTTGCAGAACAAATAATTAAGGTCTTGTATCCAAAGTATATAAACAACTCTTAAAACTCAACAGCAGGGGGCATGTGGGTGGCTCAGCTGGTCAAGCAACTGCCTTTGGCTCTGGTCAGGATCCGGGGCGTGGCTCCCTGCTCAGTGGGAAGTCTGCTTCTGCCTCTACCCCTTCTCTCTGCTCATGCTCTCTCTCTGGCTCTTGCTGTCTCTCTCAAATAAATAAAATCTTAAAAAACAAACCAAAACAAAACAATCAAAAACTCAACAACAGTTGAAAAAAAATGGCAAGAAAAAGAAATAAAAAGACATCCAAATGGAAAGAGAGAAGTAAAATTATCTCTTTTCCTGGATGGCATGTTCTTATATATAAAACCATAAAGACTCTCCCCCTGCCAAAAGAAAACTTAGAATAAGTCAGTTCAGTAAAGTTGTAAGATATAAAATCAAGATACAAAACTCAATCATATTTCTATATATTAACAATGAGCAATCCAAAAATACAAAAAAAAAAAAAGGAAGAAAAAAATGAAGTAAGCAGTTCCATTTATAAGAGCATCCGAAAGAATCAAATCTTAGGAATAAACTTAAACAAGGAGACAAAGGTGTTGTACACCGAAAATTACAAAACATTTCTGAAAGAAACTAAAGAAGACACAAACAAATGGAAAGACATCCCATGTTCATGGATTGGAAGAGTTAATATTGTTAAGATGTCAATTCTACCCAAAGTAACCTACAAATTTAATGCAATCCCTATCAAAATCCCAATGACACTTTTTTAGAGAAATAGAATAACCCATTCTAAAATGTGTAGGCTATCTCAAGGGAACCCAAATGGCCAAAAGAATCTTTGATAACAAGAACAATGTTGTATAAGTGGCATCTGTTGCTTATTATCAGGAGGAAGAGTCTGAGCACTTTTACCCACTGCGTCTTGGTATCAGAGTCACCAGGGAAACAACATAGTCAGGCATCAGATGGAACAATAACTGTACTCCCATAGAGACAGAGCAAGATTTAACTTCAGTAGCAGGAGTCCTTTCCTCCTGGTGAGTGGATCCCTCCCAGATGCTGAAACATGGAACGTGTCCTATACATCCCCTCCTGTGCAGCTTCAGAGGGACTCCATCCCCACCCCACAAAGAAGACATAGAGCAGTGGGATTGGACAGATGCCATATGATGCACACACACACGCAGAATGAAGAACAACAGACTAAATTTGAAACAGGGAGAGATATGTCCACATAATATGGTAAGTTCAGCACAGGCTGTGTGGATTCATTATCCTTGATAAAGAAGTATTCCAGGTCCAAGGCTCATTCTTACATAGCTGAATATGGGTCAAAGAACTTTATTCATGAGGCTGCCTTAACAAAATGGATGGTTAACATTTTCTTATTTCAAAACTTATTACAAAGCTACAGTAATTAAGTCAGTGTGGTAATGGCATAAAGATAGCCATATAGGGGCACCTGGGTGGCTCAGTGGGTTAAAGCCTCTGCCTTTGGCTCAGGTCGTGATCCCAGAGTCCTAGGATCGAGCCCCATGTTGGGCTCTCTGCTCTGCAGGATTCCTCCTCTCTCTCTCTGCCTGCCTCTCTGCCTACTTTTGATCTCTGTCTGTCAAATAAATAAATAAAATCTTAAAAAAAAAAAAAAAAGATAGACATATAGACCAAGAGAACAGAGTAGAAAGTCCAGGAAGAAACTCTTACAAACAGGGTCAAATAATATTTTTTATTATATTGGGATTTAAGATAATTCAAGTGGGAAAGAACAGTCTCTTTTACAAATGGTATTGGGAAAACTGGATATTCACATGGAAAAAAAATAAATTTGAATCCTTATTTATATCATACGTTAAAATAATTAAAGATTAAAACCTAAGCGTAAGACCTAAAACTATAAAACTCTTAGGAGAAAACATAGGGGAAAACTTCATAACATTGGATTTAGCAAGGATTCTCAGTTATGACACCAAAACACACACAACAAAAAGAAAAACAAATAAATTGGACTACATCAAAATTTAAAACTTCTGTGCATCAAGGACACAATCGACAAAGTGAAAGGTCAGTATATGAAATGAGGAAAAAATATCAGCAAGCGATATATCTGATAATGGGTTAATATTCAGAATATATAAAGAACTTCTGCAACTTAACATTAAAAAATCAAATGGCCTGATTAAAAATGGTCAAAGGACTGGAATAGACATTTCCCAAAGATGACATACAGATGGCCAATACAGAGATTTTCAATATCACTAATTATTATGGAACTGGATATCAAAATGATAATGATATCATCTGATACTTATCAGAATAGCTAAGTAACTGAAATTGAGCAGAGTCTGTAAGATTAAGGGCCAAGGAACTGCACATAAGCGACTGCACTATAGGTGGTTGTTTCTCATGTGAGTGTTGGGTATGATTATCAATTCTGTTACTGCTAGACCTGCAAACTGGGAATTGAAGAATTATGTAAAAATGGACATGGGTGGTAGGATCCGGGTTTTCAATTATTATAGTGGGCGTTTACACTTAAGTAAGGAAACAAGGCTAGGGTGATCCATGATATTATGGACTTGAGTTGGCCATTTCAGGATGTAGTCATATTTTCCTTAAAATAGATACAGATGGTTACACTCAGAAATATTTATTTGGATGAGTATACATACATATATTTTCTTGCCTTGTCAGCTGAGAGATCCTAAAAGAAATGACACACCCAGCACCCAGTCCTGGTTTTTAATTCTAATTCTACAAAAAAGAAAAAAGAAAAAAAAAAAAAAAGAACCAGGACTTCTTGAAGAGATGTGTGATTCTAGTGCTGATGATCCTGGAGCATCCTATTGTGCTGGAAAATAAGGAATGCTTTAAACACACACAAATGTGTGTGTGTGTGTGTGTGTGTGTGACTGATGAGGGTAAACTGAAGGGACCCAGGAGCCAACTGAAAGAGGTTGTAATGACCAAAGGCTAGAACATTTGAAGAACAAAACAAAGTAGTATTGGATTATAAAGTAAAAAGTAAATTTCCATAAATACATACTGATAAAAATAAATGTTTAAGTAAATAAATAAGTTCTGGAGAAGTCACAAATATTGCATGCAAAAGAATTCCAAAAAATGTATGCAGCCACATTATCTTCAAGAATGAAAGCGTAAATCTTCACTCCTTAAGTGTAGGCTGTGCTTATAATGACATCCCCCCCAACAAAGAGTATGACATGGAGAGGGGAAAGTGAGTAACTTTCCAATGGGGAAAACTGCCAAACTCTACCCAGTCAGGTGAGCAAGGTCAACATCAACAGAGATAAGTCGTGGCGCTAGTATGTAACCTTAATGTGGTGTGATGAACATGGCGCTCTGTCTTTCTGCTCTCCCAATAACCCATGGCTCCATCTAATCATGAGAAAAGCATCAGAAGATTTTAGTAGAGAAATATCTTAAAAAATACTTGACCAAAACTACCTCATCAAAATTGTCTGGTTCATCAAATGGAAGAAGAGTCTGAGACACTGCCACAGTGCAGAGGGACCTAAAGAGACATAATGACTAAATGCAATATAGTATCCCAGATGGAATCCTAAAATGAAAAAAAAAAGGGCATTAGGTCAAACACAAAGGCAATCTGAATAAACTGTGAAATTTAGTGCATCAATATTGGCTTGTTTATTGTAACAAATGATTCATACATTAGTAATAGGGGAAAGGCTGTATAAATTGTATGGGAACTCTGTACAATCTTAATTTTTCAATAAATCTAATAGTGTTCTAAAAAATAAAGTCTTTTAAAAATCATTTTTCTGGAGATTTAAATTGTTTTTTAAAATAAGGCCTATGTAAAAATATTGGTTATTTTTTTAAAATCCATGATAGGAAGAGACAATCATTACATACGGTTTACTTTGCACATTCCAAAGTTTTATTTTATTCACATTGTATTTAGTAGTGGCAAGTGAACATATGGTCTCCTGTAACCTAAAAATATTGAAATCTTCCAAGATAATTATATCTGATCTTCCCATGAATCTCAGGGGCAGGAGTTTTCTTTGGGTCAATCTAAATGTTTTAAGAAAACATGTTACTTCAAAAACAGGTCAATTCTTAAAATCTACAAGATATCAAAATTTAACCTATAGATTACCCTGAACCTAGGAGTGAAATATTTAAGGTTCTCCTACAGATCTGTAAATGGCTTTAGTCAGTTTCCATTCTCCTGCCTCAAAACCATCCCTCCTCCTCTCAACTTCTTTACCCAACTGGGCAGAATCCTAAGGTACAATGTGTTTTGAATCTTGGCAGCTAAAAATGCCCCATCACTACCATTGCACACATGCACTTCAGGAACCTTATAACAAACTATGATTGTCATTATGAGGTCATGGTTATCCTCTGCCTCTGACTGGCCTTTCCCAGATTTCAGATATGCCAATTCTACTGCTATTCCTGAACCCCACCATTTATTATTTCAAATTGCGGATCTTAGAAAAATAAATCTGTGCATCAGCCGGCTCAAAATGCAGTAAAACTACTTCTCTCCAGCTTGCTTTGCTTCAAATGTATTGGTCAAAAAGAATGCTTTCTTTTTGTCTATTTGATCTCTGATTGTTGCTTTTGTAGGAGCTGCATTTTCTCAGAAGATATACCTTTTCCAGCATGTCATCTCGCTGGAATCACACAAGATGTAACCTTTTCAAGTTGGTTTCTCTCATTTAACAGTATGCATTTAAAGTTCCTCCATGTCTTTTCGTGGTTTGATAGCTCATTTCCATTGTCTGGATGTACCACAATTTACTGACCCATTCACTTACTGAAGGACATCTTGTTTTCTTCTAGATTTGGGCAATTATGAATAAAGCTGCTTTAGATATCTATGTTGGGGTTTTGTGCGAACATAATCTTCTGTTCCTCTGGGTAAATACCAAGGAGCACAGTTGTTGGATTGCATGTAAGAGTATGTTTCGTTTTGTAAGAAACTGCCCAACTGTCTTCCAAAGGGTTTAAGAATTTTCTATTCCCACCAGCAATGAATGGGAGTTCCTGCTACTCCACATTTTCACCAGTATTTGGTGTTTTGGATTTTGGCCATCCATATAAGAGTATAATTGTATCTCATTTTAATTTGCACTTCTCTTCTGACAAATGATCTGAAGTTTCTTTTCATATGCTTATTTGTCATCTGTATTCTTTGGTGAACTATCTGGTAAGATCTTTGGTCCGTTTTTAACTTAGGTTGTTTGTTTCCTCATTATTAAGTTTTAAAAGTTCTTTGTTATATCTTGGGTAATAGTCCTTTATCAAATGTGTCTTTTGCAAAAGTTTTCTCCCAGTCTGTGTCTTGTCTTCTCATTTTCCTGGTATTATCCTTCATGAAGCAGAAGTTTTTAATTTTAATAAAGTACAGCTTATCCAATATTTCTTTCATGTATTGTATCTTTGATGTTATATCTAAAAGACATCACTGTACCCAGTTGATGTTATCTTCTAGGATTTCATAGTTTTTGTTTCACATTTAGATCTATGATCCATTTTGAGTTAATTCTTTTGAAAGTTGTAAAGTCTGTATCTAGATTGATATTTTTGCATGTGGATGTTCAGTCATTGTAGCACCATTTTTTGAAGACTATCTTAGCTCCATTGTATTACCTTTTTTACTTCGTCAGAGACCAGTTGACTACATTCATGAGGATCTCTATATGAGCTCTCTATTTTGTCCCATTGGTCTATTTTTCTGTTTCCCTAATACCACACTTGATTGCTGTGGGTTTTGTTTGTTTGTTTGTTTGTTTATTTGACAGAGAAATCACAAGTAGGCAGAGAGACAGGCAGAGAGAGAGGGGGAAGTAGGCTCCCTGCTGAGCAGATAGCCCGATGCTGGGCTAGATCCCAAGACCCTGAGATCATGACCTGAGCTGAAGGCAGAGGCTTTAACCCACTGAGCCACCCAGGTGCCCCAATTGCTGTGGTTTTATAGTAAGTCTTGAAATAGGGCAGTGTCAGTCCTCTAAATTTGTTCTTCTCCTTCAATATTGTGTTGACCACTCTTGGAGTTTTTGACACTCCAAATAAAATTTAGGGTCAATTTGTTCTGTAAATAACATGCTGAGATTTTTATTGCAATGGCCCTGAATCTATAGATCAAGTTGGGACAAACTGACATCTTGACATACTGTCTTCTTATCCAGTTTTTTGGTTATTTGATTTTGTTCATCAGTTTTATAGTTTTCTTCATAAAGATTTTGTACATATTTTGTTACATTTATACCTAAGTATTTCATTTGGGGGGATGCTGATGTAAGTGGTGATATCTTTTTAATTTCAAATTCCACTTATTTTTTGTTGGTATATAGGAAAGCCATAGACATTTGTGCATTATTCTTGTGTTCTGCAAATTTTCTATATTCATATATTAGTTCCAGGATTTTGTTGATTTTTTTCTGATTTTTTACTTAGACATTCATGTCATCTGTGAACAAAGATAGTTTTAGGTCTTCCTTTCCGATCTGTATACCTTTCTTTTCTTGCCTTATCTTGCCATATGATATCAGTAAGGACCTCTAGTACAGTGCTGAAAAGAAGTGTTGAGAGGGGACATCTTTGCCTATACCTGATCACAGTGGGAAAACCAAGTTTCTCACCATTAAGTGTAATACTAGCTGTAGGGTTTTTGTAGATGTTCTTTATCAGGTTGAGAAAATTGTCCTCTATTTCTAGTTTACTGGAGTTTTTAACATGAATCGATATTGGATTTTGTCAAATGCTTTTTCTGCATCTATTGATAAGATCCTGTGTTTTTTTGTTTTTTTTGTCTGTTGATGTGGTGGCTTACATTAATGGTTTTTGAATGTTGATATGACGTCTCATATCTTGAATAAATCCCACTTGGTTATGTTGTATAACTTTTGTACTCTTTTGTAACCAAAGTTGTTAATAATTGCTGAGGATATTTGTATCTATATTCATGAGAGATGTTGGTCCATATTTTTATTTCTTTGAATGTCTTTGTCTGGTTTTGGTATTAGGATAATGCTGGCCTAATATAACCACCTCTGCTTCTCTCCTCTGAAAAAGATTGTAGAGAATTGGCACAATTTCTTTCTTGAATATTTGATACAATTCACCAATGAACCTGTCTGGGCCTGATGATCTTTGTTTTGGGCAGTTACTCATTATTGATTCAGTATCTTTCATAGACATGGCTTATTCAGCCAATTTTTTTTTTCTTCTTACATGAATTTAGGCAGATTTTGTCCTTCAAGAAAGTAGTCTAGGGGCGCCTGGATGGCTCAGTGGGTTAGACCTCTGCACTTGGCTCAGGTCATGATCTCAGGGTCCTGGGATCGAGCCCCTCATCAGGTTCTCTGCTCAGCAGGGAGCCTGCTTCCTCCCTCTCTCTCTGCCTGCCTCTCTGCCTACTCATGATCTCTCTCTCTATGTCAAATAAATAAAATCTTTAAAAAATGGTCTATTTTATGTAGGTTATCAAATTTGTGGGCATAGAGTTATTCTTAGTATTTCTTTAGTATCTTTTTAATGTCCATGATATCTGTAGTGATGTGCCACCTCTAATTTATGATATTAATAATTTATGTCATCTCTCTTATTTTCTTAAGTAGCCCAATTAGAGGATTATCAATTTAATTGATATTTTCAAAAAGCCAAGTCTTAGTTTCTCTGGTTTTTGAGGATTCTATTGATGCAGCTTCTTTCTTTCTTTTTTTTTTTTTTTTTAAGATTTTGTTTATTTATTTGACAGAGAGAGATCACATGTAGGCAGAGAGGCAGGCAGAGAGAGAGAGAGGAAGAAGCAGGCTCCCTGCCGAGGATAGAACCCGATGCAGGGCTCCATCCTAGGACTCTGGGATCATGACCCACGCGGAAGGCAGAGGCTTTAACCCACTGAGCCACCCAGGCTCCCAGGATGCTGCTTTTGAGAGAATATTTCCTCAGGTGTGTCCAGTCTACTAACAAGCCCATTTCTATTTTATACTTAGAATTTATTTTTTATTTTTTTCATAGGATTTCCACTTCTCTTGTCAGAGTGTGCGTCTGTCCTCACACGCAGTCTTTTTTATCCATCGGAGCCCTGAGTGCCTGAATCAGAATTGTTTTAAATTCCTCGTCCAATCATTTCAATCTCCCTGCCACACCGGAGTCTCATTCGGAATCTTGCTCTGTCTCTTCAAATTGTGTTTCTTTGCCTTCTGGTATGCCTTTTAACTTCTTACTGATAGCCAGATATGATGTCCTTGGTAGAAGCACCTGCTGTTAGTAACGTGGCGGGTGGGTGTGGAGGGTGGGAAGCACCCCGTGGTTCTGTGACACGGTCCCAGTCTGTTAATGGACCCGTGCCTCTGGACTGGGAGCTTCGCAAGTGTTTCTCATTTATTTTCTACCCCTCAGGTAGGCCAGGATGGCTGAAGCAAGCAGGGGCTGGGTATTTCCCTTCCCCGGGCGTCAGTTCTGCTCTGATAACAGCCCTGCAGGTTAGGCTCTGGTTAATTAGTTTCCCCTGAGGGCAAGTCTTGTTAAGAAGAAAAGAGTGTCCTGGCGTGTTTCAAAATGGTTCCTTTTCCACTTCCCTGACAGACGGCTGAGAGGATTTTTCTCCAGTATTTTCTCTGTGAACCTTCTTGAGCTCCTAAAGGTGAGTTTATCAGTATTCTGGGGCCCCGCCTGTGACCGGGTCCCCCTGGAGTTTTAACTCTCAGACTTACCTGTGCTGAATCACTTATCATTAATAGTTGAGGTTTTCCTTCCTGCGCCACTTTCTGCTCCTGAGTCTCTGCTCTGGTAAATCCTGATGACCTGCGATTGTTTCTCTGTTTCTCAGTCTTAGAGGCAACAATTTGTTCTGTGTCCTTTTCTGCCTTGTGAATCCAAAGAGAGTTGTTAATATTTTTCAGTCTGTTCAGCTTTTTCCCTGTTGTTAGCGTGGAGTGGTGGCTTCCAAGCTCCTTACTGATGTGAGAACAAAGGCAAGGAGATGTTGCAGGGGGTGTGGGGGGTGTTTTTGGTAGGGGGAGATTGCAGGCCACTGGCAAGTACTTAAGACTGACAGGGTGACCTTCCTCCAGAAACTCAACTGCCTGGATGTTATTTCTTTACCACAGGAGAGGCAAAAGGCAACCTTAGCTCGATACTAACCCAACTTGTAGGATCCTGTAACTCTTCTTTAACATATAAAAATTCCTTTGGAAACTTCCTATATCTCTACCGCCTTCCTCTGGCCCCAAAATATATTTTAGTAATCATCCTCCAGGTACATGGCTCACTGTTAGCCTTATGACTAACTAAGGTTTTACTTAACCGTGGTAAATGACCTTCTCCTAACAGCAGCTAGCCCCTCCAGCTCCTAGAAACCTTTCTTCCAAATTCCTTAGAGAATTCCGCTATCTCTAGCCTCTTCCTAACTTGAAAGTGTATAATTGGCCACGCCTCACAACCCTAGTGCGGCTCTTTCTGCACAGAGGTCCTGTCCGCGTGCTTTAATAAAACCACCTTTTTTGCACTGAAGACATCTCAAGAATTCTTTCTTGACCATTTGCTTTCAAACCCCAACATTTCACATAACAAGTGGAACTGGAAAGTGGTGGTTAAATTTTGTTTTTACATCAGTTTTGCCACACTATTTTATGGGAATTTTATTAGGAAGGTAGCCATTTGAATGGAGGAGAAGTACTGAGACGTAGAGGCAGACAACCTGATTTGAATCTTGCCTATACCATTTGCTAATTGGATGTGCTTAGATGTCTCAGATTTCAGCTTTTTCAGTTTCAAAAAATGAAATGAGAAAAAAAAAACCTCATTGGTTTGATCTGTTCATCAAAATCATTTATATGGAGAGGATAGCTCTGTGCCTCTCATGTAGTGGGTTCTTAATAAATATTTACTCTTTTTCTTCCACATTACATTGGGGAGGGTTTTTTTGTTTTTTGTTTTTTTATGAGAAATACAGTTAATGTATAACAAGAAAGGGGAAAATCATAGTTTATATCTGGAAATGATAATTACTAGAATTGAAAAATTAAAATTCAGTTCCCCAAAGACCTAGATTGACTTCTTTAATATGAGTTTATAAGGAATATGAAGTGGAAAAAGGAGAAATTATACACACCACACACACACACATACATTATATTATACAGCACACACACTTTCTTTTTTTAATTTAATTTTATTTAATTCTATTTTTTTCGTGTTCCAAAACTCATTGTTTATGCACCATACCCAGTGCTCCATGCAATATGTGCCCTCCTTAATACCCACCACCAGCCTCATCCTACCCCCCACCCCCGCTTCCCTCCAAAACCCTCAGTTTGTTTCTCAGAGTCCATAGTCTCTCGTGGTTTGTCTCCCGCTCCGATTTCTCCCAACTCCCTTCTCCTCTCCATCTCCCAGTGTCTTCCGTGTTATTCCTTATGCTCCACAAGTAAGTGAAACTGTATGATAATTGACTCTCTCTGCTTGACTTATTTCATTCGGAGTGATCTCTTCCAGTCCCATCCATGTTGATGCAAAAGTTGGGTGCTCATCCTTTCTGATGGAGGCATAAGACATCATTGTATATATGGATCACATCTTCCTTATCCATTCTCCGTTGAAGGGCATCTTGGTTCTTTCCACAGTTTGGCAACTGTGGCCGTTGCTGCTATGAACATTGGGGTACAGTTGGCCCTTCTTTTCACTACATCTGTATCTTTGGGGTAAATACCCGGTAGTGCAATTGCAGGGTCATATGGTAACTCTATTTTTAATTTCTTAAGGAATCTCCACACTGTTTTTTGAAGTGACTGCACCAACTTGCACTCCCACCAAGAGTGTAGGAGGGTTCCCCTTTCTTCACATCCTCTCCAACACATGTTGTTTACTGTCTTGTTAATTCTGGCCATTCTAATTGGTGTAAGGTGGCATCTCAGTGTGGTTTTGATTTGAATCTCCCTGATGGCTAATGATGTTTTCATGTGTCTGTTAGCTATTTGTATGTCTTCCTCAGAGAAGTATCTCTTCATGACTTCTGCCCATTTTTTGAAGTGATTATCTGTTTTGTGTGTGTTGAGTTTGAGGAGTTCTTTATAGATAACAGTCCTTTTCAGTAGTGTCATTTGCAAATATCTTCTCCCATTCTGTGGGTTGTCTCTTTGTTTTTGTTTGCTGACTGTTTCCTTTGCTGTGCAGGTGCTTTTGATCTTGATGAAGTCCCAAAAGTTCCTTTTTGCTTTGTTTCCTTTGCTTTTGGAGACAAGAAGCAACAAGAAGTTGCTGTGGCTGATGTTGAAGAAGTTACTGCCTATGTTCTCCACTAGGATTTTGGTAGATTCCTGCCTCTCATTGAGGTTTTTTATCCATTTTGAGTTTATCTTTGTGTACGGTATAAGAGAATGGTTCAGTTTCATTCTTCTATACACAGCTCTTCAATTTTCCCAGCACAGTTTATTGAAGAGACTGTCTTTTCCATTGGATATTGTTTCCTGCTTTATCAAAGATTATTTGACCATAGAGTTGCAGCTCCATATCTGGGCTCTCTACTCTGTTCCACTGCTCTGTGTGTCTGTTTTTATGCCAGTACCATGCTGTCTTGGTGATCACAGCTTTGTAGTAAAGCTTGAAGTCAAGCAACATGATGTCCCCAGTTTTTTTTTTTTTTTTCTTTTTCAACATTTCCTTAGCAATTTGGGCTCTCTTCTGGTTCCATACAAATTTTTGGATTGTTTTTTTTCTAGCTGGTGGAATTTTGATTGCGATGGCATTGAAAATATAGATTGCTGTGGGCAGTATAGACATTTTAACAATGTTTAATGTTAACATTTAACAATGTTCCAATCCATGAGCATGGAATGCTCTTCCACCTTTTTGTGTCTTCTTCAATTTCTTTCATGAGCGATCTGTAGTTCCTTGAGTACAGATGCATTACCTTTTTGGTAGGTTTATTCCCAGGTATCTTATGGTTCTTGGTGCTATAGTAAATGGAATCAATTCTCTAATTTCCCTTTCTATATTTTCATTGTTAGTGTATAAGAAAGCAACTGATTTCTGTACATTGATTCTGTATCCAGCTGCATTACTGAATTGCTGTATGAGTTCTAGTAGTTTGGGGGTGGAGTCTTTTGGGTTTTCCATTATAAGGTATCATGTCATCTGCAAAGAAAGAGAGTTTGACTTCTTCATTGCCAATTTGAATACCTTTTATCTCTTTTTGTTGTCTGATTGCTGTTGCTAGGACATCTAGTACTCTGCTGAACAACAGTGGCAAGAGTGAACATCCTTGTTTCATTCCTGATCTCAAAGGGAAGGCTGTAAGCTTTTCCCTATTGAGGATGATATTTTCTGTGGGTTTTTCATAGATAGATTTTATGAAGTTGAGGAATGTGCCTTCTATCCTTATACTTTGAAGGGTTTTAGTCAGGAATGGATGCTGTATCCTGTCAAATGCTTTTCTGCATCAGTAGAGAGGACCATGTGGTTCTTCTCTCTTCTCTTACTGATTTGTTCTGTCTCATTGGTTGATTTGTGAATGTTGAACCACACTTGCATCCATCCCATGGATAAATCCCACCTAGTCATGGTGGATAATCTTTTTAATGTACTGTTGGATCCTGTTAGCTAGGATCTTGTTGAGAATCTTGGCATCCGTATTCATCAGGAATATTGGTCTGAAATTCTCTTTTCTGATGGGGTCTTTTCCTGGTTTGGGGATCAGGGTAATGCTGGCTTCATAAAAAGAATATGGAAGTTTTCCTTCTGTTTCTATTTTTTGAAACAGCTTCAGGAGAATAGCTATTATTTCTTCTTTGAATGTTTGGTAGACTTCTCCAGGGAATCCATCAGGTCCTGAGCTCTCATTTTTGGGGAGGTTTTTGATCACTGCTTCATTCTCGTTACTAGATATTGGTCTCTTCAGGTTGTCAGTTTCTTTTTGATTCAGTTTTGGAAGTTTATAGGTTTCCAGGAATACATCTATTTTGTCTAGATTGCTTCATTTACTGGCATATAACTGTTGATAATAATTTCTGATGATTGTTTCTATTTCCTTGGTGTTAGTCATGATATCTCCCTTTTCATTCATAATTTTATTAATTTGGGTCTTCTCTCTTTTCTTTTGGATTAGATGGCCAGTGGTTTATCAATTTTATTGATTCTTTCAAAAAACCAGCTTCTAGTTTCTTTGAGGCGTTCTACCGTATCTCTAGTTTCTATCTCATTGATCTCTGCTCTAATCTTGATTATTTCCCTTCTTGTGTTTGAGATTGGCTTAATTTTTTGTTGATTCTCCAGTTCTTTATGGTACAAAGAGAGCTGGTGTAGTCTAGATTTTTCAATTTTTTTGCATGAGGCATGGAGATGGCTATATATTCCCCCCTTAGGACTGCCTTTGCCGTATCCCATAGGTTTTGTACTGATGGCACACTTTCTGACTCAGAAATTAAGTCTCTTATAAAATATATCTTAAGAAAATATGTGTAAAATAATTTCAAGGATATATGATGCAATATTATCTAAAGTAAACATTGGAAATAATTCAACTCAGTAAATGATGGTGCATACATAAAATGAAAAATGAGATTTTCAAAATTGTAGGGTAGATACCCATTTAAAAAAAAGATGAAGTAAAGAAAGCCAGTCACTTGGAGAAAACATTCATAATACAAAGAAATCACATTTGTTTATATACAAACATAAAGCAAGTCAATCAAAAAATTTAGTGGCAAAATATTTTAGCATACCCTTCACAACAGTCACTTTAAAAGGTGCTTAACTTTATTAATAGGAAAATGCAAAATAAAACCACAAGGTAATATTATCACACACATATAAGAATGGCTAAAATTAAAAAATATTATTAAGTGTTAGGAAGGATGCAGATAAACTGTAACTCTCATACATTGCTGGTATGAATGTGAAGTCTTATAAGCCCTTAGGAAAACTAGGATGTTCCTCATAAAGTTAACCAGACATTTCTTTTTTTTAAGGTTTTATTTATTTATTTGGCAGAGAGAGATGACAAGCAGGCAGAGAGGCAGGCAGAGACAGAGGAGGAAGCAGTCTCCCTGCTGAGCAGAGAGCCCGACGCGGGGCTTGATCCTGGGACCCTGACATCATGACCTGAGCCAAAGGCAGAGGCTTTAACCCACTGAGCTCCTAACCAGACATTTCTTATCCAGCACGTCCTATATGTCAAAGAGAAATAAGTTGATACGTATACAAAAATATTTGTACAAGAATATGCATAGCACCTTTATGTAAAGGTCAGTTGGCTGAGCATCCAGCTGTTTGTTTTGGCTCAGGTCATGATCTCAGGGTCATGAAAATCAAGCTCTCACATTAGGCTCCACGCGCAGCACGGAGTCTGCTGGAGAGATTCACTCTCTCTCCCTCTCCCTCTCCTACTCATGCTCTCTCTCTCAAATAAAAAAATATGTATAGGGGCACCTATCTGCATCGGACTCTCTGCTTAGCAGGGAGACTGCTTCCTCCACTCTCTCTCTCTCTGCCTACTTGTGATCTCTGTCAAAAAAATAAAATCTTTTAAAAAATATGTATAATAAACAAATACTAGAAACAAATGTCCATCACCAAGACAACAGGAAACGAATTGTCCTATATTCATAAAATTGAATATTATTCAGCAACAAAAAAGGAACAAAATGATGATACATTCAATGATATGGAAAAATGGCCAAAATGTTATGTTGATCAAGAGAGTGCCAACTGCATGTTTCCTTTTATAAAAAGTTCAAAAAACAGATAAATCTTGTGTGTGGGAATAGAAATCGTAATAGTGGTTGTTGATGTAGAGGGATTGTACGGAAATGGTATGAAGAAACTCTCCTTAGTGATGGAAATGTTGTATTCCTTAATTCAGTTGAAGGTTGCCTGATATATACATTCATCAAAATTCAACAAACTGTAACCTTGAGATTTGTGTAATTTATAATATGTAAATTATACCTCAATTTTCAAAGAATTCTGCAAGAATAAAATGTTCTTCATCATAAAAAAAATGTGCAAAATCAGCATACCACTTAAGCAAATACTTTGGAGTGTCAGGCAATGCTAAGATAATAGGGCCTCAAGGTTGAACAAAGCAGCGAGACTCTTTGTATGAAATGAAGAGCTAGCAACAAAGGGAGAGAAATATATGCTTCAAAAAGAAGGAAGATGATGTAGAGGAGTAAAACAACAGTATGCACTAATAATTACAACTGTTAGTATCCTATGTTACAGTAAGGAGGTTTGGCTAATCATGGTATTAGGTAACTGAGCAAGGAATACAATGGCTGCCTTCTGGAAAATTTTGGAAACACTGATGACTTTGATCTTCCAATGTGTATCATTTTTCCATCCTACAAGATATGTGTTCTCAGTTATATTTCTATTGCAATAGGATATGTATCAATCCTGCATTGTAGTTTTTTTTTTTTTTTAAATCAGATTTTTCCCCCATTCCATTGAGATAGAATTGACATAGAGCACTATATAAGTTTAGGGTGTACAGTGTAATGATCTGGCTTACAAATATTGTGGAATGATTCCCACAGTAGGTTTAGTTAACAAGCATCATCTCATACAGATACAAATAAAAAGAAAAGAAAAAAAAGTTGGCTCCCTTGTGATGAGAACTCTTAGGATCTATTACTGTCTTAACAACTTTCAAACACACCATACAGCAGTGTTAACTAGTACTTATGTTGTATACTACATCCTTAGGGGACTTACTGATCTTATAACTGGAAGCTTGTACCTTTTGACCTCCTTCATCCAATTTTCTACTCCCACCCCACCCCCATTTCCTGTAAAAAAAAAAAAAAAGTGATTTTTTTTTTCTTTTTTTGGTGTTCAGATTAAATCTGAATTTTTTTTGTCTCTCTCTTTCTGACTGACTTCACTTAGCATAATACCCTCGAGATCCATCCATATGGTGACAAATGGTAGGATCTCCCTGTTCTTATAGCTGACTAATACTCCACTGTATACATACCACATTTTCTTTATCCGTTCATCCATTGATGGACACAGCTTGTTTCTATTTCTTGGCTGTTGTGAATAACTCCACTGTGAACGTTAGCATACAGATACACATTTCAACAGTGTCTTCATGTCAGTTCACTTCAAAACTCAGAAGCGAAATTGCTGGATCACATGGTAGTATATTATTGCTAATTTTTTGAGGAATCTCTGTACTGTTTTCTATGGCGGCTGAACATACTGGCTATACCACCAGCAGTGCACACGAGTTCCCTTTTCCCCACATCCTCACCAGCTTTTGTTATCTTATGTCTTTTTGATGATCGCCTTTCTAATGAGTATGACATATCACCTTTGATTGATGTGGTTTTCTTAGTGATGAGTGATGTTGAGCATCTTTTTACATACCTGTTGGCCATTTGTATATACTTGGGTAAATATCCAATCAGGTTTTTTGCCTATTTTCAATTGGATTTGTTTAGTTTGGTTTTCTGTTGAGTTGTGTGAACTCTTTGTATGTTTTGGATATTCACTCCTTATCAGATATAATTTGCAAATATATTTCCTATCCTGTGGGTTTTTGTCATTTTGTTGATCATTTCTCCCATGCAGGAGCTTTTCATTTTGATGTAGTTCCACTCTTTTATTTTGATTTTGTTGCTTTGCTTTAGGAGTCCTATCCAAAAAATCACTGCTAAGGCCCATGTTAAGGAGGCTCTATCCTGTTTTCTCCTATCAGTTTCATGGTTTTAGGTCTTACATTTACATCTTTGAGTTAATTTTTGTGGGTGGTGTAAGATATGGATCTAGTATCATTCTTTTACATGTGAATATCATTTTTTTCCCTGAACACCATTTATTGAAAAGCCTTTCTTTATTGAGTATTCTTGGCTCCCTTGTCAGATATCAGTTGAACATCTGTGCATGGATTTATTTCTGGACTGTCAGTTCTTTTCCATTGCTCTATGCCAGTACCATACTGCCTGATTATTATACCTTTATAATCTAGTTTGAAATCAGGAATTACCTCTGGCTTTGTTCTTCTTTTTCAAGATTGCTCTAGCTATTCAGGTCCTTCTATGGTTCCATATAAGTTTTAGATTTTGGCTTTTTTGCTTGTCAAAAAAATGTCAGTAGAATCTTCATATAAATTGCATTGAATTTATAGATGGCTTTGGGTAATACAGACATTTTAACAATATTAATTCCTTCAATCCATAAAAGAGGGGTGTCTTTCTATGTATTTGTGTCTTTTTTTAATTTCTTTTGTCAACATCTTATAGCTTTCAGTGTACACACATTTTACCTCCTTGGTTAAATTTTATTGTTTTTGATACTACTGTAAATGGGATTTTTTTTTCCCTTTTCAAATGTTCTATTGTATATAGAAATGCAATTGTTTTCTGTATGTTGATTTTGCATCCTGCAACTTTACTGAATTTGTTAATTTGTTCAACTTTTTGGTGGGGTTTTTAGATTTTTATATAGAACCTCATATCATCTGCAAAGGCAATTTTACTTCTCTTTCCTATTTGGATGCCTTTTATTTCTTTTCCTTCCCCAATTGCTATGGCTATGATTTTTTAGTAGTGTTGAGTAGGAGTTGTGAGAGTAGGCACCTTTATATTGTTCCTGATACTAGAGGAAGTGCTTTCAACTTTTCTGATGATGCCTATGGGTTTTTCATATATGGGCTTTATTGTGTTGAGGTATGTTTTTCTTCATACTCAATTTGTTCAGTGTTTTTTTAAATTGCAAAAGGATGTTATACTTTGTCAAGTGCTTTTTCTGTGTCTATTGAGATGATTTTTATTTTTCATTCTGTTAATGTCATGTATCACATTTATTGATTTTGTATATGCTGAACAATCTTTGCATTCCAGGGATAAATCCCACTTGATCATCACGAAAGACTCTTGTAATGTGCACTGAATTTAGTTTGCTGCATTTGTTGAGAATTTTTGCTTCTACATTCACTGGGATAACCCTATATTTTTCTTTTCTTGTAGTATCCTTATTGGCTTTGGTACCATTATCAAGTAATGGTGCCTTCATAAATAAATGTGATAGTATTCTCTCTTCAATTTTTTTGGAGAAGTTTGAGAAGAAATGACATTAGTTCTTCCTTAAATGTTTAGTGGAAATCACCAGTGAGGCTATCTGGTCTGAGGCATATCTGTCCTGGAAGATTTTTTATTATAGTTTCAATTTAAGGAAATTGATTACTTGATACTAATCTGCTCAGATTTTCTATTTCTTCATGATGCAGGCTGAATCATGTTGAGACCAAATATGCTATTTGTGGATTATGTTTCTAAAAATTAATCCTTTTTTTTTTCCAAAGTTACTGAGTTTGGCATATACTTGTTCTGAGAAGTTTCTTATAATCATTTGTCTTTCTATAATATCAGTTGTAATGTCTCCTTTTTCAGTTCTGACAGTAGATGAGTCCTCTCTCTGTTTTTCTGGGTTAGTGTAGCTAAAGTTTTGTGTATTTTATCTTTTTAGAAAAAAAAACCTCTTAGTTTTACTGATTTTGTCCATTGTTTTTCTAATCTGTTTTAATTTCTTTCTGCTTTGATCTTTGTCATTTCTTCCTTCTCACTATGGGCTTAGTTCTTTTATTACTTCCTTGAGATGAAAAGTGAGGTTATTTGAGATATTTCATATTTCTTCAATGTATGCATTTGTCACTATATACTTCCCTCTTAGAACTCATTTCATAGCATCCCATAAATTGTAATATGTTGTCCTTCCATTTTCAATTATTTCAAGATAGTTCTTGTTTTCCTTCTTGGTTTCTTCTTTGACCCATTGGTTATTCAAGGTCATGCTATTTATTCCCATATACTTGTTAATTTTCCAACTTTCCTCTTGTTATTTCTTTCTTCTTTTTTGTGTGGTTGGAAATGAAACTGTGGTATGATTTCAATCTTCTTAAATTTGCTAAAACTTGTTTTGGGATCCATCATGTGATCTGTCCTGCAGCATGTTCCATGTGCACTTGAGAAGAATGTATATACTGCTATAGTTGAATGAAATAGATTCTGTCTTGATAGGTCCATTTGGTCTAATGTATGTTTTAAGTCCAGTATTTCCTTATTCATTTTCTATATGAATAATCTATCTTTTGTTGAAAGTAGATAATTGGGGGGCAGGGAGCTCAGATGGCAATCTAGGAATAGGACCTTAAGCTTGCCTCATCCCTCAAACATGGCTAGATAACTATCACATCATTGTGAATACCTAAGGAATCTACCTGAGAACTGATAGAACAAACCGTAAAACAAAAGGGAGAGAAGAGACCACACTGAGGAAGGTAAGAAGTGTGGAGATGTGGTTTGGGGGTAGAAATTGATTGTGAATGGGAGAGAGCCCTGGTCACAGAGAAAGACAAGAGAGCATGAAGCACACTGGGATATGCACAGGGAGAACACTTCCTCAAAGCCATTGGCTGGGAAAATTGGAAGCTGATAATTGTGAGCTTTTCAACCAGTGGGGCTCAAAGACTGGAGTTTTACAGGTCCCTGGGCTTGGCGGAATAGAGCCCTGAGGGCACTGCCCTACTCCTGGAAGGAAGGCAGGCAAGCAACTGCCAGGCAGACTGTGTGATCTTAGGATCACCTAAGGCACATGGAGAGAGACTTTGTACTTCTTGGAGCACATCTGTGAGCAGTAGCATTGCCTCTCTGGGGACAAAAGAATTAATGTGCATCATTTCCCTCCCCACCCCTCTGTATAGTGGCAGAGACACCTGCTAAGGGTGTCTGAGTCACTGGCTCTTTAGCCTGCTTTGCTCCAAATCCCATGCCCCTGTTCTCTGGTACACGCAGGACATTCTCTAGAATAGATCACACACTGGGTCACAAATCAGGCCTCAATAAATAAAAAGATTGAAATCATACCATGCATAGTTTCTGATCACAAGGCTATGAAACTTGAAATCACCCACAAGAAAAAATTTGGAAAGATCACAAATGGAGGTTAAACAACACACTACTAAAGAATCAATGGGTCAACCAGGAAATTAATGGAGAAATTAAAAAAAAAACCAAAAAACATGAAAACAAATGAAAATGGAATTATGCAGGTGGCAAACCTTTGGGATGCAGTAAAAGCAGTCCTAAGAGGGAGGTATATAGCAAGATAGGCCTACCGTAAGAAGGAAGAAAAATCTCAAATAACCTAACCTTACATGTAGAGGAACTAGAAAAAGAACAATAAAGCCTAAAGGCAGCAGAAGAAGGGAAATAATAAACATTAGAGCAGAAGTAAATGGTCCGGAAATTAAAACAAAACAAAACAAAACAAAACCTGGTAAAACAAAACAGTGAAACTAGGAGCTGGTTCATTGAAAAAATTAAAAAATTGATAAACCTCTAGCCAGACTTAGCAAAAGGAAAAGAGAAAGGATCCAAATAAATCATGAATGAGAGAGATGTAGTCACAACCAACACTGCAGAAATATAATTTTAAGAATATTATGAAAAATTATATGCCAACAAATTGGACTATCTGGAAGAAATGCATAAATTCCTATAAACATATAAACTATCAAAACTGCAACATGAAGAAATAGAAAACTTGAACGGACCCATAACCAGCAAAATAATTGAATCAGTAATCAAAAATCCAAAAACAAGATTCCAGGGCCAAATGGCTTTCTAGGGGAATTCTACCAAACATTTACAGAAGAGATAATACCTATTCTTCTCAAACTATTTCCAAAAATAGAAATGAAAGGAAAACTTTGAAATTCTTTCTATAAGACCAGCATTACCCTAATTCCAAAAGCAGACAAACACACCACTAAAAAACAGAAGTACCAATGATGAACATAGATGCAAAAATTCTCAACAAAATACCAGCAAATCAAATCCTGGAGTACATTAAAAGAATCATTCACTGCAGTCAAGTGGGATTTATTCCTGGGCTGCAAAGGTGGTTCAATATTTGCAAATCAATCAACATGTTATACACCATTAATGAAAGAAAGTATAAGAACCATATGCTCCTCTCAAGAGATGCAGAAAAATCATTTGACAAAGTACATCCATTCATAATAAAACCCCTTTATTCATAATAAAACCCCTCAACATCATAAAGGCCATAGTATCATCATCAGTGGGGAAATCCTGAGAGCTTTTCTTCTATGGTCAGGAACAAAATCAGGGTGTCCACTTTCACCATTGTTATTTAACAGAGTACTGGAAGTCCCAGTCTCAGCAATCAGACAACAAAAACAAGTTTTATTAAAATCAGCAAGGAAGTCAAACTTTCTCTATTTGTAGATGACATGATACCCTATAGAAGCCCAAAAGACTTCCCCAGAAAATTAAGTAACCTTACAGGATACAAAATCAACATATAGAAATCTGTTGGATTTCTACACAGTGATAACGAAGCAGCAGAAAAGAAATCAAGGAATTGATCCCATTTTGAATTGTACCAAAAACTATAAGATACCTAGAAATAAGCCTAACCAAAGAGGTAAAAGATCTGTACTCTGAAAACTATAAAGTACTGGTGAAAAAAATTAAAGATGACACAACAAAATGGGAAAATGTTCCATGATCATTGATTGAAAGAACAAATATGGTTAAAATGTCTATATTGTCCAAAGGAATCTACACATTTAATGCAGTCCCTGTCAAAGTAGAGCAAGCATTTTCCACAGAATTAGAACAAACAATCCTAAAATTTGTAAGGAAACACAAAAGACCCTGAATACCAAAGCAGAGTTGAAAATGAAAAGCAAAGCTGAAAGCATCAAAATTCTGGGCTTACTTTACAAATCTGGAATCATCAAGACAGTGGTACTGGCAAAAGAACAGATGAATGGAACAGAAAACCCAGAAATGAACCCACAGCTATATGGTCAACTCCTCCTCAACAAAGCAGGAAAGAATATCCAATGCAAAAAGTCTTTTCAGCAAATGGTGTTGGGGAAAACTGGATAGCAATATGCAAAAGAATGAAACTGTACCACTTTCTTATACTGTACACAAAAATAAATTTAAAATGGAAAAAAGACCTAAATGGGAGATAGGAAACCACCAAAATCCTAGAGAAGAACACAAGCAGAACCTCTTTGACATCAGCCATAACAGCTTCTTACTAAATACGTGCCCTGAGGCAAGAGAAACAAAAGCAAAAATAAACATTTGGGATTTCATCAAGATCAAGAGCTTCTGCACAGAAAGGGAAACAATCAACGAAACTAAAAGGTAACATTTGGAACTGGGGGAGGGGAGATATTTGCAAATGACATATCTGATAAAGAGTTAGTATCCAAAATACACAGAGAATGTATAAAACTAACACCTCCCCCCCAAAATAATGCAGTTAAAAAATTGGCAGAAGACATGTATAAACATTTTTCCAAAGAAAACATCCAGATGGCTCACAGACACATGAAAAGATGCTCAATAATCACTTACAAATCAAAATCATGATCAGATACCACATCACACCTGTCAGAATGGCTAAAATTAACAACACAGGAAGCAACAGATGTTGGCAAGGATGTAGAGAAAGGGGAACCCTCGAACACTGTTGGTGGGAATGGAAACTGGTTTAACCACTGGAAAACAATACGGTGGTTCCTCAAAAAGTTAAAAATAGAACTACCCTATGATTCAGCAATTGCACTAGTAGGCATCTACCCAAAGTATACAGAAATACTGTTTAAAAGGGATTATTGCATCCCAATGTTTATAGCACCATTAATTACGATAGCCATCTTATCAAAACAGCCCAAGTGTCCATCAACTGATAAATGGATAAAGAAGATGTGGAATAGGAACGCTTGGGTGGCACTGTAGGTTAGGTGATCAACTCTTGGTTTCAGGTCAGGTTGTGACTTCAGGTCATGAGATCAAGCCCCTCCTCTTTCGGCTCCAAGCTTGAGACCCTTCCTTGCTTGAGACTCTTCCTTTTTCCCTCCTGCTTGGGCTCTCCCTCTCTCTCTAAAATAAATAAATTGGGACACCTGTGTGGATCAGTTTGTTAGTATCTGACTCCTGATTTCAGCTCAGGTCATAATCTCAGGGTCTTGGAATTGAGCCCCACATCAGGCTCTCTGCTCAGCGTGGAGTCCACTTGGGATTTTTTCTCCCTCCCCCTTTGCCCTTCCCAACCACTCGCGCTTTCTCTCTCTCTCTCTCAATCATCTTTAAATCTTTTAAAAAGTTGTATATGTACATGGTTTATTACTTTCCAGAACCCTAAACCTTTAAAATTTCTTTAGTAAGGTTGTGGGATACAAAAATCAATATGTAAATATCAACTGTCTTTTCTTATATTAGCTATTTATGAACATTAAATAATTGGATTGTTTTAAAATGTCATTTATAATAATATTAAAAAGTATGAAATATCTAGGAATTGATCTGAAAAATATTTGCAAGACCTGTCCACTAAAAACCATGAAACTTTGCTGGGATAAATTTAAAAGGGCCTAAGAAATTGGAAAATATGACTTGATCATGAATTAGAGTGAATAGTACTGCTAAAATGCAGTTCTCCCCGACTTGATTCAGAGTGATCCTAACCAAAAACCTCACCATGCTTTTTTTTGGTTGCTTTTTGGTACAATTTTACAAGCTAATGTAAAATTTATTACAGCAGTGTAGAAGATCTAGAATAGCCCAAACACCTTTGAAAAAAGACCAAATTGAAATACAAGGATTTTGTGTGTGTGTGTGTGTATGTGCGCGCGCGCGCATAACTAATTTTTAAACAAAGTACAAAAACAACTCAATTGAGAATAGTCTTTTCAACAAATATTCAAGCATTGATATAGAAAATGAAATTTCCTATCTTCATTTCATCATATATAAAAATTTACTCAAAATGGATCATAAACCAAAATGTGGTATGCCAGAGAACAAAATATAAAACCTAAAACTATAAAACTTACAGAAAAACTTGTGATTAAGAAAATGTTCCTTTTTTTTGTTGTTAATATTTTATTTGTTTGAGAGAGAGAGAGAGAGAACAAGAGAGAGCATGACCAGGGATGGGAGAGGGAGAAGCAGGCCTCCCATTAAGCAGGGAACTAGACATCGGGCTTAATGCCAGGACTCTGGGATCATGTGGGCCCAATGCAGATGCTTAACTGACTATGCCACCCAGGTGCCCCTAAGCAAAGACTTCTTGACTGTGGTACTAAAACCATGATTCCTAAAAGGAAAAAAAATTGAAAAATTAGACTTTATCCAAATTAAAAATTTCTGTTTTTCAAAAGACATCGCCATGGAATAGAAGAAAATATTTGCAAAGCACTTAGGTGAAAAAGGACTTATATATCCAGAATTGCAAAAAGAACTTCCACAACTTAATAATAATGAAAAAAAAATTTAAAATTGACAAAAATGTAAGCACACTTCACTAAACATGGTAATTCTAGAGATATGTTGCACAACATTGTGCCTGTAGTTAACAATACTGGATTGTATACTTAAAAAATTGTTAAGGGGGTAGGTTTCATGTGAAGTGTTCCTACTGCAAGAAAAATAAATGAGAAGAATACATAGCAGCAAGTGAAAAGATAGTCAAGACCGTTAGTCATTAGGGAAATGCAAATTGAAGTTACAATGAGATACTCCCTATTAGAATGGCCAAAATCTAAAAGATTGGTCATACCAAATGCTGCTACAAATTTGGAGGAACTGGGATTGTCATACACTGCTAGTAAGAATATAAAGTGGTACAAGCACTTGGAAAATCAGTGGGACAATTCCTTAAAAAGTTAAATATGTAGGATCTGCCTGCTGTAGACCTTTTACTCCTGGATATTTACAGAGAACTGAAAACTGATGTCCACACAAAGACTGGCATGTGGCTGTTCATAACAACTTTGTCTAGTCACAAACTGGAAACAACTTAAATGTCCAGACATAGATGAATGAGTAACCAAGTTGTACATAGCCATACAATGAAAAACTACTCAATATTAAAAAGTAATGAACTATTGATTCATGCAACTACATGAGTCGACTTCAAAAAAATACACTTAATAGAAGAAGTCAAATGACAAAGAATGCATGCTATTGGATTCCATTCATATGAAATGCTAAAAAATGCAAATCTATCTGCTCCATAAGAAGCCACCTCTGGTTGCCTGGGGTTAGGGACCAGCCAGGGGAAACAGGAGTATGAGGAATGTTCAAGGATAATGAAAATGTTCATTATCTTGACTATGGTAATGACTTTACAGGTATCTTTGTCTTTCCGGGCTGCTTTATGAGAATATCATACTCTGGGTAGCTTCTAGACAAGAGAAATTTATTTCTTAAGTTATTGAGGCTTGGAAGTCCAAGATCTAGGCACTGGCAGATTTGGTATCTAATGAGAAGTCACTTCCTTATCCATAGATGTCTTCTTGCTGTGTCCGTACACGGCAGAAGAGGTAAGGAAGCTCTCTGAGATCCCTTTTAGAAGGGCACTAATTCCATTCATGAGAGATCATAACCACCCCTCAAGGCCCTAGATTTCCTCCCAAAGGCCCAGCCTCCAGATATTAGCACATTTGGGATTAGGTTTCAACATATGGATTTTTAAGGAACACAAATATTCCATCTATAGAAACAGGTATACACACACATGTTACAACTCATCAAGTTTTACATTTTAAATATCTGAAATGAATTTCAGTTCAATTATCCTTCCATAAAACTGGGAGGGTAATCACAAAAGATAGAGCTGCCTACAGAATGTATCCCTTTTCATGATGCTCACTCGAAGTTATTGTGCAGTGTTTGTTTAGTGTCTACTCTCCTCCAGAACCTGTCATCCTGATGAAATATGGTCACAGTCAGAACAGGTTCTCTGTCTCCATGGAGCTCTAGCAGGGAACATGGTGTCTGAACGAGTAGCTACATGGATGCTAAAAATGCTAAAAATGGCAAGAACCCAATGGCAAGAAAAAACCAAACCAGTGGGTCTCTATAATGGTGCCTGATTTAGTCTAGGACAGATCCCCGTCTAAGGAGTGACGTGTAAGTCAATTTGAAAGTAGAATTGCCACAACTTTCCATCAGATGGACCAGTGTATGGGATGCTTTGTGGTGAGAAAAAGGATGCAGAGAAGGATGAAGAACTTCTTTGGAAGGTGGAGACAGAGAGAAACAAAGGGGTGCTAAAGAATCAGCTGGAGCCAAAACACATGGGGCTTTAGCAGCTGTGTTAGGGATTCAGGTTTGTATCCTAAAGATGATGGAAATCAGTTGGGCTTTAACATGCCATAATTAGGGGCCCCTGGGTGGCTCAGAGGGTTACATGTCGGCCTTTTGACTCAGGTCATGATCCCAGAAACCTGGGTTTGAGTCCTGCATCAGATTCTCTGCTCAGCGGGGAGTCTGCTTCTCCCTCTGCCTGTGTCCCTCCCCTTGCTTGCACGCTCTTTCTCTGTCAAATAAATAAATAAGACCTTCCAAAAAACAAAGTGACATAATTAGGTCAGCTATAGAGGGAGAGAGCTGAGCCCACAGCATTACCACAATTCTGGAATTCTGATTGTAAATGCTGTGTTGGGTCAGGGTCCGCCTGGCTTCAGACTGTGTGTCTGAGAGACCTTTTTTCTGGGTATGGTTCGTGTGTGTCCCCATACCAGAGATGCATCCCTGCGGGTCTCTGTTTTCCCATATGTGTTTTCCATCCAGTCATGAACCTTGGCGTGAAACTTTTTATGGTGCCTTGCACGACATGTTCCTGTCAGGGGGTAACACATGATATGTGCTGACTATAATATAATGTCCTGTATTATTGACTCTTAAAGTACTTTGTTGCAGCATCGAATGATGATAAGGAGCACCCACTACACTAGGAAAGCCTGTCCGTCCTCTGTTTATACCCTTTGACTTAAACTCAGATGATGTCAGAAAAAACTGGGATGGATGTCACCACGCCATAATCCTGACCAACCTTTGCTCTTTCCTCAAGCTTTGGAGGAAGCTGAGAAAGTGTCCTGTTCACAAACGGCTGCTGGGCACTCTGTCATTTAGTCAATTGCAGCCCCAGTAAAGCTGACAAATCCGAATGGGTGCTTCCTGCCCGTGCTTCCCTGCTTGCCCTCCTCCTCTCTCCCCTACTTCCCCACTCCCAGCCCCTTCCATGCATTCCACACCATCTCATTTATAATTAGGAGGAGATGAAAAGGGTGAATCAGAAACAACCTAAAATTTTAACACATTGTTGTCATTTGCTCTGAGTGCCAATGACGTACTAAAATTGCTAAATGCACAATTACCAAATTGGTGAGTGAATTCTCAATGCTCTCTGCCCATTGCTGTTTGCATTTCAACCTCCTGCGTAATGACACTCCATGATATGATCTGAAATAGCAAACATTTTACTTGCATATTCACTATTGGAATTCTGTAAACCTAGGTATGTTCTCATGCATATTTAAATTTTTCCAAATATGGCATTACATATTACTTTTTAAGAGAGAGTCCATAATAAATGTTACATAAGATTAGGTTGGATGCCTAATTAAGATATTATATGATACAACTCGTTAACTGTATTTTAACTATTGAATCATACACACCCAATTTGAGGGAAATCACATAAAAATTTATCTAATGTGAAGAGATTAAGAAATGTAGTTCATGAGAACATCCTGATTATATTTAGAAAAATCCATTTTCTCACACACACAGAAAACAGAAAAATCCATATTCTCATACTCTAAAGGCTTTGGTTGTTCCAAATTCAGAATATTTCTCATGAGTCCAGCTTTACCCACCCCCATAAGAATATGTATGAGATGAGAAAAGACAAGAAGACCTACAGGATTAGGGAGACTTCCTCCAGAGCAATATTTATAACTTTCTGGAGTGCCCTGGGAACTTTATAACTTAGCTAAGGGTACTATCATAAAATGTGGTATGGAAAAAAAGATTTTACGAAAAGATGGATCGGAAACCAAAGAGAGGTTTATACCACGTGTCAAGTAGCGTCTTTCCATTGCATATTCAAAAATGGGAAATGCACCCCAGATAAATTTATAGACCCCCTGCATATGTTGGGAAACAGGCCAGATGCCTGTTGATCAGCCAACCCTCAGAAGTGCCCACTTTGATCGATTTCCTCAAGTTTAATGCCAGCTCCGTAGGGTCTAGTAACCCCAAACATCCCTATTTCCCATTCGAAAGACTCAGTGACTCAAGCCAATGGCTCCAAGTCCTGTTGAGAAGAGAAGGGAAAGAAGCACCGACAGTACACACTTGTGACAGCTTAGCAGGAGCTTCCTCAAAAGGACCTGCCATCGTCCCATCCTATAGAGGACATCTGCAGAGCTTTCCGACAATGGCCGCGCTCCTCTCACCAAATGTTGCTCCAGGATTCTGTGAAGAGCATCCTCTAAGCCATCCCAGATGGGTGAGTCAGTCACACATTAGAAATCCACTCCAACATTCCCAGTTCCTTAAACCATTAGATGTTTTCCTCTACATGACAGCAAGGAAATTGCACATTTCAGTTTCATTTAACGTAGAGCAGTGTGACACTCAGGTTTCAGTTGACAGGTGAGCAAATTGTGAGGGCCTTTGCCAGTTGCTCAGGCTAACAGAGGGAATCTAGAATCCCTCATAAGTGCACCCATAATTCTATACTTGGCCATTTCAGACTTATTTTCCTTTTACCCTGGACAAATACAGTGATAGTCCATTGATGAACGTGTATATTCTTCCTGATATAAATCACATTTTGCAATTTTCCCAACTTACATAAGTTGACTCCTCCCAAGTCAGACATGGTACTCCTTTCCCTGGTTGGAATCCTTAGGTTGGATTTGACTCTAGAATGTATGTGGAGGTCATGAGTGGTAGCAACTGTGGACCCTTTGCAATGTAAGGTCATTGCAGTATGCTCTGCTAGGAGAAATCTACTTCCTCAGACAGGGAAGGAGGAGTACTACCTGCTGGTAAGGAAGGTTTAAAGGGATTTCTAGGGAGGATTCATTTGAATCCATCTTCATTCATCTCCATTCCAATTCTTAGGAACCATTCTTTCCCTACTAGTGCCCTAACATTCACATAAGTGATTTGGTAAGGATGAGAAATCAGCTTGAATCATAACTCGGAGCTAAAAGAGGTATTTTATGCTAATCATAGAATTGCCTGTCCCAGATTCTTATACTGTGCCTGCAGTTGTTCCTTGTTCACTCTAGTCCGTCTCCAACCCAATAAAAAATAGTAAGCTTGTTCTTTCCAAACGGCCCCTTTGTTTTCCAAAGTATTCTCTTTGATAGGTACGTGATTCCAGGCAATGTTTATGGGATGATGCCTTTAAAAAAGAAAAGGAAGAAAGCCCCTATTATGAGCATTGTAGTAGGTTTCAGTAGATAATTAAAACAGTGAAGTAAATGCTAGGGTTCTCTCTTCAGAAGTTACCTATCTTACTAAGGTTGGGTTTTGGACGCGGATTTTTCTTAGGCACGTGGCTTAAAATTCAGGGTTTTGCCACCAATGAGCCAATACCTTGAAGAGACTCAATATAAATTCTTTGACTACATTGAGTATCAGGGAAAAGCCAAACTAGCACACAATTCAGTTTCTTATATACTGATTATAATGCATTAATTTAAAAAAACACGCTCTTATTTTTAAGAGCAAAATCACAATTACGTAGTAGGGGGTAAAAAAAAAGGAGTTTAAGCAAATGCAACCTGTGTGCTTGTTACCACCAGAGATCCCCCTGCAATGTTCCCTGAGGCTCTGAGCTTTTTGACTGTACCCTTTGTCCTACTCTCTCAGATTCTATTTCTGGCCACTTTAAAGTTTCAATGGATTTATAAACAGTGCATTTTACTGAAAAGAAGACATTCATTTTCATCCGCGGCATTTCTAATTATCTCTAGAGTTGTTCTCCATTCACATTTGACAGGGATATGACTGGCTTTCCGCTTCTCCGATGTCCCATCTCTGTTTTCATTCCATTCCTTTGTGAGGGAAAAAAAAAAAAAATGTATTCCTTGTTTCTTGGTGAAAAATAGAAAAAAGTGGGATTTTGTCTGTAAACTAGATTTCCTAATGGTGGTCTGTTGCCATCAACAGAGTATTGTCTTGCAAACAAGTCTACTTTAGGAGGTCTGGCTTCCTACCTCATGATCCTTTTCAATGTCACTTTTATGGAGATTACTGAAAAAATGTCACCTGTAGTCTGCAGTCTCCAGATAGTTTTATGCTATCAACCAGGCTTCTGGCCGAAAGTTGGAACCAGTTTTCTCCCTTAAATATTTTTAAAGTAATTAAAAATAAAATGGCTTAGACATAAAATGTAGCACTATCTTATTAAAAATAGAATATACGCAAAACTCTGAGGTAAGAGCAACTTTTAGGCAAATGGGCTTGAGGGATGAAATGTAAAAATGGTCACAGAGACCCCCGGAGCTGAATACAGGCAGGCCTATCAGGTGACCCACCTCAAAATACCCGGAGACCCTAACTAACCAATGGACTACCAATAAGCAGGCACAGTAACCAAAAAAGGGAAAATTCTGTAGGTCCCCATACCTCCTCACCTTCCCCCTTTAAATACAGCCTCAACCCATTGCCTCCTTGCAGACAGCCTCTCCCCTGCTGTCCTGCCCGATGCTTCCTTGGCGTGTGTGCAATAAAATTCTAGCTCCTTTGTTCTGGCTCAAGTGAATCCTTTCACTACCCACGCCACTGCCCCCCCACCCCCCCGCTCAGCCCACATTTGGGGACCCCCATCAGTTTGAAAGGTACCCCATTTGGTGGCCCTACACAGAGAGACCGCAGCCCCCACATTTAGGGGGACTCCCTGTAGGAGGAACCTTTGCTGTTCCAGAACTCTCTCCGGTTCTCTGGGAATTTCTCAGGACCTTCCTTCTGTGGACCCCACTCTAGCTCTCCTTGGGGAGCTGATGACCTCCAGCGGAGGTCACTTCTCGGTGAGGATCTGAACCCCAAGGGGAACCAACCCCACCGCCTTTTCTTGGAAAGGATGAGAGATTTCCCCTTTTGCTCTTCAGAAGTACCTTCCCTCCCTCTCCCTCTTTTCGGCCCTTCAGCCGTCTAACCCTAGGATTCCTCAGACAACTGAGGGCCTCTGGCCAGGTTGGTTCCCCAGTGAGGTCTGAACATCTGAGGACCAACAGGTTGGATGGCTGCACTTGTGACGAAGAACCCCTTCTGCTTTCTCACTCTGCTCCCGAGGTCTGGTCCCAGAGTCCAGTGCGACTGGCAGCTTGCCCAGGGTGAAACCGCATGCATTACGGACTCGGCCGGGACCCTTTCTTGACGCTGGCTGACTCTCAGCAGCCTGGCTTCCATGGGCCTCCACCTCCTCTCCTCTCTTCCCCTGGGTCCAGCAGACATCTTGATCTGCAGGCAAACGTGATCCTACATCCGAGTGTTGAGCCCTCCTCCTCCCTTTACCCACCTAGTCTGGCCGGGCTGGTGTCAGATTCGCCTTGTTGCCGGCGGATGATCCCACTGCAAGTGCCAGGCCATTTCCCTCAATCGTCTTGGTGGGATACCCCAAACGACTCACCCATGTTTGCCCCAACTCCTCTTCATGGTGGAACAACACCAGAAGGGTCTGGCTCCTGGCAGAGGTGTGGTCCTTTTTCAGATCAGTGGAGTGACCATGAGTCAGAACTCTATTCCCTTTGGATGGAGACCCCTTTGGGAATCAGCAGCCAGTCTATCCTACCCTCTCTCTTCCTTGGACTGACCCTTGGGCAATGTTCTTAAAAACTGGAACAAATTTGACCCCCAGTGCCTGACATTTATGGCCTCAGTACAAACACCCAGATCAAGAGTCATGGCCCTCCCATGGAACTCTCTCTTCTAATACTATCTTGCAACTTGACCTCTTTTGCTAGAACTCCTCCATGTGTTTGGAAGTCCCAAATGTGTCTTACTCAATTTCATGGCCCTAAATCAGGACCCTGACCTAACAGCCTTTTGCAGAAGATGTTTGGCCAATAACCAGCTGTCTCCCAACTTATTGGATGTCTACTCTCTAACTGTTCCAACTCCTAATAGATGTAGGGGCTTCTCCCTCATTGATTTCTGAGCTGATGAGGTTTAGAACCAGGAGCCCTCTTTCTCAGCATTCTAGTGGCACCTCACCTCTTCTGCCCACCCCCCCTCCTGTCTTGCATGTGGCCTACACACACTGCCCACTTCAGAGTGCCCCACTGGTGCCTCAGGTGAAAATTGACAATGGGGAACAAATTGATTAACTTAAATGGACCCAGGTGGAACAAAATTTGGTATTTAAACTAAGTGAAACTTCTTTCTACCAAGGTTTACTAAAGGTCAAATAAGTCTGTGTTCTCTCTGTTGCAATTTGTCAGCATGAGATGACCTACAATAATGGTTAATTTTGTCTCAAAGTTTTCATGAGTAATTGTTAAGATGGCTTTCAAAGTCTTTGGTAACCTGAAACTAAAGTGTTGCTTGGATGATAGACTGGATCGAATTCATTGGACATCTAGGTCTTTTCCAAATAGTATGAAATTCTAAAGCATTGATTACTAAACATAAGGTTTGTGCTTTTTACTTCTTATTGCAAAGAAACTTAGGATATTTGGGCCATTTGGAAAATAAGCTTTGTGTCTAAGACTTCTGATGTAACAGTTCATCATTCATTACTACATAATTTTCACTAGAGAGAGCTTTTTAAGAGTTAAAATTCTACTAAATGTAATTAAGACTGAGGGAAATAAGGGTAAGGGAAGCAACTCTGTAAGAAAGATTTAAGGAATGGGAATACATTTTTGTTGAAGGAAAGGAAACTTGTAGATTTGTGAAGGGAAGTCTTTGGAAAGGAATTCTGGTGTGGTCAGGATGGACTAAGGTTGAAATGAGTGGATTTTAAAAGTACACTGGTATAAGATTGAAAGTCTACTCTCTCTCAGTTAAAAAAGACAACAATTTCTTGAATGGTTTGTCTGCTTTTTAAGAAAATGTAAACAAAGTTGTTTTCTCTTTTTTTTTGCCCAGAAAAACAGGTTTCACTGTGTTACCTTTATTACATCTTTGATGCTCTGTAGACCTATTTAGGGATGTGCTTTAAAATTTTTTTAGGTTTTAACAGACTTCCCCAAAATTTAAATTGTAAACAAAGTCTTCTTGACTAATTAGTTTTGTTCATTTGGTATGTTACCTTTTGGTATAAGGTCACCACTGTATATTCTGATTATTGAAATGTTATGTGTCACAGAAATAATAATTTCCTTATCACTTGCATCATAATGAACTCTCCTATTAGATCATTAACAATGTCCATTTCTGAGTTTTTTTTTAAAGATTTTATTTATTTATTTGACAGAGAGAAATCACAAGTAGTCGGAGAGGCAGGCAGAGAGAGAGAGAGGGAAGCAGGCTCCCTGCTGAGCAGAGAGCCCGATGCGGGACTCGATCCCAGGACCCTGAGATCATGACCTGAGCCAAAGGCAACGGCTTAACCCACTGAGCCACCCAGGCGCCCCCATTTCTGAGTTTTTTTGTCATTTACAATTTGTTCTTGTTCTCCTGCAAAATGTATTCTTCTTTAGAGGGACTCTTAAAAAGGACCTTTAGGATAAATACAGGTATTTGATATACTTAAGAAAACTAAAATGGGTAAAAATTTCCAGGACTAACTAAAAAACTGCATTCAAATTGAATAAGAATTAGTAACATGGGATTAATTGAATTAAGAAAAATGATTGCAGTTTTTATAACTTTTATTTGAAACATTGCTGGTTCACTAATGTTCACTCTTCCAGATTAAGGAAACTTTCTCTTAAGAGAACTATGACTGAAAAAATATGATAAAATATTCATTTGTGAACAGATTCAAGCATTTATCTTTTCTCTCTACCTGAACCCTCTGAAATTCAAAGTCTCAGTGAGTATTCTTTCTTCCATGGCAATCTTAATCATTTGCATAAGTTCAGTAAGAATCTGTTCTTCTTGTAACAGGACACCATTGGAAGCACTGGCTATTTTACTAAGGCTTTGACTGGAATGTCATATTTGAGAGAGACATGTGTAGACTCAGATATGACCAAACAGTTTTAAGGAACTTGGGTTGACTTTATGAAACACAGCTATAAACCCCCTGGAAAATGCTGGCCTGATACCTTGCTTGCAGAGTTCCCAGCAGCCTTGCCAGGCAGGTGAAGAATGTCACTGCCTGGCAGGTGTGGGAACCTCAGGATATTTGGGCACCTCAAGAAGAGCAATTCACCCAAATCTACAGGTACTGCGGGCCAGTCTGATGGTAAGTGGTTGGCCTGGCTTCTGATCCTGAGACACTACTGAAAGTTCAATTGAGATTCGTTATGAGAAGTTCAGCAAGGGGTGCCTGGGTGGCTCAGTGGGTTAAAGCCTCTGCCTTCGGCTCAGGTCATGATCTCAGGGTCGTGGGATCGAGTCCCGCATTGGGCTTTCTGCTCAGCAGGGAGCCTGCTTCCCTTCCTTTCTCTCTGCCTGCCTCTCTGCCTACTTGTTATCTCTCTCTGTCAAATAAATAAATAAAATCTTAAAAAAAAAAAAAAAAAAGAAAAGGAAAGGAAAAGTTTAGCAAATCAGTTTTTGAAAAATCTTTAGGGCTGATCACTATTCTTGTTGAGTTTATATAAACTAATAGGCCAAGTTTGTTAAAAATTGGACTAGTTTTTCAAACAAACTAGACTTGATTTGGCTGTCTCTGGAAATAAAGGTGATTTGGAGACAAAAAGTATTTTTCACTAACCCACCTTTTCAGATGTTAAATTCTAGTTCTGATTGTCTTTGAGTCTTGTTTGCCTAAGCTAGACCACGTGAGGTAAACTGCAGAGAAACTGCCACAATAGCCCATGTAGAGACCATCTTTGTGCTGGGTGTTCTGTGAGGTTAATAGCAGGACCCCACAGGCATACGATGTTTTGAACAGGTAGAAAATGGGATTGATTCCCCAATAATTATTTAACTCAACTATCACATTGACCATTTCTGTGTGGTAGGATGACAGAATCATTCCTTTGAAGCCAACGTGCACTCCATGGAGTTGACTGTGGACTTGTAGAAATAGTGGCTGGCTCCAATTTCCCTATGATTGGATTAAGCAATACCCATGGGAATGCCCTTATCCTGAGATCAGTCTTCTCCCTCTTGCCAGTGATTCCTTGCAGTTAGGTTATTGTTAAGGCTGGACTTCAAACAGAGGGCTTCTTGATGGCTTTATCCCTTAGCCATATATATTTATCCCAGAAGCTACCCCCTGTTGATATAAACTTGCAAGCAGAGGCTTTATCCAAGCATTGTTGATCTGTTGGGAGATAGGGATGGAGAAATGCAGAGGTCGCTTTCAGGCCACAGGCTTGAGCAATGGAAACTTGACCAAGGCACAAGGGCCACAGCGACCCCCAGACTGAATGCAAGCAGGCCCATCTGGCAGGCCCATCAGAAACTCAAACTTCTAGCTCCTTTGTTCTGCCTCACATGAATCCTTTAACCACCCACACTACCGGGGTTTTACCCCACTACTGCCCCACATTTGGGGGCCCCCATCTGATTGAGAGGCACTGCATCTGGACACCACAAAATCTAGAACAGACTTTATGAAAGTATTATTGGAGTATTCTCTTGAATTATAAAGGAACAGTTTTCAAGATCTCATGATCTAGGATAGGATACTTCAGCCAGTATGTATGTAATCTATGTATGTATGTATGAGATAAAATCATGAAACATCTTGGATAAATTAATAAATACAGAGTGGTTAAAAATAAGATTTTGGAAATAAATAAGTAAGCCAAAAGTAAAAATCTCTACCAGTTAATTTTTCAGTGCTACTTAGTAGAACTTCATTATCTTTTAAAGTACCTTATATAGTTAGTTTAAATATAAGCCTGGAGTTTTCACTTTTTTCCAATGTTCTTTCCAGGTTTAATTAGCATTCACTACAGTCCTTACATGTTTGAGGGGTTTGGTTATGGGAAATACGTTATCTCTTTCCAAATCCAGGGACATAAAACGGTCTTTAATCACATTTAAATAAAATCTAAATACTTTAAAAATTGCAACCCAAAGTGTATGTTTTTAAGAGCTGTGAGTAATTTAAGAGGCTCCGAGGCTTTGTCTTGAACAGATGCGTGAGAACAATCTGGAAGGGAGCACATCTAACGGGGAAACAGCGGATGATGAAATTATGTATGTATTTATAGTTCTTACATTGTTCGTGAGCTCTTTATATAACTACCTTTTCACTTTGGGATTTTTTCCATGGTGTGTGTTGTGATCTTATCTGTTTGCCTTTCTTTTCTTTGGGGACAATGGGTTATTTAGTATCTCTTTTAAAAATGTGTTTAGGGGTGTGCATTTTAACAGCCTTTTCTAGTTGCATTATTTGCCTGATTTCCTCTCTGTGACATCTCTCCCTTATAAAGCAAACAAAGAAAATAATTTGGGGTTTGGGTAGAAGACAGAGAATATTGTGATATGAATGGGTATGGAACAAACCAGGAGAAGTTTTACGTCTCCTAAATGGGTTTTCCCAGAAATCCTTGTTTGTATTTTTGGTTTTTTGGATTCGTCATGGGATTAATAATGTTAAGTGTTACTAATAGGAACTATAATTTATTGTAAGCCTTTACTTTAGTGCTTCCTCTGCATTTATATACATGCATTATTGTATTTAATGCTCACAGTGATACAGAAGGCAAATGTTACTGTTCCCTTTTCTACAGGGGGCTGAATAGTTCCTCCCAAACTACGTGGTCGGCACATAAAAGAACTGAAAAGGTAGCCCAATGCTGTAGGACTGAAAACCCCATGCAATTTATGACACTCAGACCACACCAACAATAGGTATAAGGATTAGTCCATATTTTGCAAGGGCTAGAGGTGGAGAAGGAAACATGGTGAACACAGTAACAGAAGCACTAACAACAGCAATAATACTAACAATCTCCATTTAGAACCATGGAAGGGCCAGGAATCAATCCGGAGACTTCACATTAAGTATATTTGTCTTCCTAATGACCTCTAAGGAATGGTATTTTTATTCCCATTCTGAGATCACAGAGTTAAAGTCAGGAAAATTAATTGTCTCATTCAAAGCTACATAGCTAGCACACTGGAGGTGCAGGAGTCCATCTGGGATGTGGGTTCCAAATTCTATACTTCATTTACTGCCCCGCAGTAAGGTGCATTGCTTCTCGACCTATGATTTTGTCTCAGGAAATCTGCCTGCTGGAATAGTGTTTTTGTCTTTTTTTTTTTTAAATCCTACTGTAATGTGGCATTTATACAGCACAATGATTAGAGATATCATTGTATTTACTCCATTCATTTCAATTTAAAGGAGAAAGCGGGGGCGGGGGACACTTTCTGAATGTAGTGGATAGAACAGGGCTGGCTGCAGATGTGGAAATCTTCCACATAAGCCAAAAATCTCTTAGCAAATGATAATGGTCTTGTTGGACAAGGATACAAAGTATATTAGGTCACCGAAATTTAGAGATTTCTCATAATACTAACAGAAAATAGAGCAAAAGAAATGTAAAGTTATCACTAAAAGCCTCATCTGAAAGCAGGAGTTAATTGTATGAATAATAGTAGGTAGGCTCAATTATTTGGTAGAAACCTAGAAATACTGGAGATACCAAGGCCCAGGATCTGAATCAAGAAGAAATAGACTATGTTTTTAAAGCTTTCCCAAGGGAGGTACTTCTTCAGTTAGGATGTTAAATGTTTGGGTTAACGTAAAAGTTGCATCTGTAAAAGCTTTCCATTTTGGATTAAAGAAAAAAAAATGTGTATCTGTATGATTATGTGCACACTGTGTCAGTCTGCTTGGGCTGCGGTAACAAAATACCCCAGACCAGGTGCCTTAAACAGCACTGTTCTGGAGGCTGGGAGTTCAAGGAACCATCAAGGTATATTTCATTCTGAGGTCTTCTCTTGACTCATAGGTGGCTGCTATCTTCCTGGGTGCCCGATGGCCTCTTCTTTTTCTGCCTCTTCTTTCTCAGATGTCTTACAAAGACAGGAAGGTCCTACCTTTATGACAGCATCTAACCTGCACTGCCTCCCAAAGGCACCAGCTCCAAATGCTATTATCATATTGGGAGTTGGGTCTTCAACATATGCATTTGGCAGGGGATGGGGGAGGAGAAGGCACAAATATTCAGTCCCTCATATCCTCCCTCTGGCCTCCAAAATTCATGTCCTCACATGTAAAGTACATTTATTCCATCTCAGCAACCCCCAAAGTCTTAGTTCATTCCTGCATTAATCTTAAGTCTAAAGTCCAAAGTCTCATCTAAATGTAATCTGAAATCAGATATGGAGGAGCCTCAAGGTATAATTCATCTTGAGGCAAAATTCCTTTTCAGCTGTAAATCTGTGAAACCAGACAAGCTATTCATTTCCAAAATAAAAAGGATACGCGTAAGCAGACAGTCCCACATCAAAAGGAAGAAATAGAAAAGAAGAGTGGTGGATCCCACCCAAATCCAAAACTTGGGCGAATTCTATTAGGTTTTAAGCCTTGAGCATAATCCCCCTTTGGTTGATGCTGTCCCCTGGGGCAGCAGCATCTTCAGGCTCTCTTGGGCTCTCTGCAGATCCCATGGCTCTCTTCAATGGCCCTACTGTGTGGCTCTCTGAGTCTCTGCTGATGGACCTGAAACCAAAGTAGGCTTGCCACCTGTGCCTCTGAACTCTGGGCCTGTGATAGGGGTGGTAACCTGGTGACTGCTAAATCATCTTTGGAATCTTTCTTCCCTTTTTAAAAGCTGGCTCACTGTCCCAGCTGAATAGCTCTGCAGCCCCACCTTGCGAAATCCAATAAGCCCAGAAGCCTGCCTGTCTTCTGTTCACCTTTTCTATCCCTGCTTTGGTTCAAACTGGCAGTGTCTCTGCTGTTATCATACCACCTCTATTCTAGGCCTCTTAATGAGTTAAACCCATGAGTTCTTTATCAAAGCATTTCAACCACACACTTAGTGTTCTCTTCAGAGCAATTGTTCTCATTGTTTTACAATATTGACAGACTAGGAATGTTCCCAGTCATCAAGTTCTGGTTCCTTTTTGCTGAACAGTTCTTCCCCCCACCCCCAAAAGATTTATTTATTTATTTGAGAGAGAGTGCATGAGCAGAAGGAACAGAAGGAGAGGAGAAAGACTGTAAAGCACACTCCAAGCTGAGCACGGAGCCTTATTTAGGGCTTGATCTCAGGACCCTGAGGTCACGACCTGAGCTGAAACCAAGGTCAGATGCCCAAGGACTGCACCACCCAGGTGTCCCACTTAACAATCCTTTCTTCAACTAATGTCTCTCTTTTCACATTTTACTATAAATGGTCAGGAGGAAGCAAGCCACATTTTCAGTCCTTTTTCTGGAAATCTGAGATAGCTCTCCCATTTCATCACCAGCAAGTTCTCCTTCCAACTAACACGCAGCCCAGCCAAGTTCTTGGCTACTGTGGAACAAGAATCACCTTTCCTCCAGTTTCTGATGAAATATTCCTCATTTCCATCCGAGACCTCTCCAGAATCGCCCTTAACATCCACACTTCTAAATTCCTCTGGTCTCCACCCATTACGCAGTTGCCCCGTTGCCGAGCCACTCCCACATGTTTGGGCATTCTTTACGGCAGCACCCTACTTCTCAGGACCAAAATCTTGGTCACCTCAGGCTGCCAAAACAAAGTACCACAGAATCAGTAGCTGTAAACCATACATTTATTTCTCATAGTTCTAAGGGCCAGAAAGTCTAAGATCAGGAGCCAGCATGGTTGGGTTCTAATAAGAGCTCTCTTCCTGGCCTGTGGAGGGCTACCTGCTCACTGTGTTTTATATCGTGGGAAGAAAACAAGCAAGCTCTCTACTGTCTCTACTTATAAGGGTACTAATCACCTCTTGGAGCCCCTACCCTATGGCCACACGTAAACCTAATTACCTCCTAAAAGCCCCATCTCCAAATTCCCCCACACTGGAGGTTAGGGGACACCATATGCATTTTGGAGGGAACACAAGCATCCAGTCCATAATATATACACACATATCTGTATGTGTATGTGTAGCTAGATCACTTTTATATATTCTCACTATGTATTCTGCTAACCATATATACAGAAATACCATTAGTAGAATCAGGTATAAAAATAGAAGTGATGACATCTTCTTTCCGTCTTTACGTGTATATTGCACATAAGCTGTTTTTGAAACACCTGGCAGGAGTGTTACCTTTTCTTCTTGGTGTGAAACTGAGTGTGATGAAACCAGTCATTTGTTTCTAATCAGCATCACAGATAGGCTGACAGTAATAACACCCAAAACTTAGGCTCCTGTGCTGCCTTAAAGAAGACTAAGCAGCACACATAATATTACCTTAAACTTTCAGTTAAAATCCACTGGTCACTGTTTACAAACCCTCTCATTTTTAAATTTTGTTTTGTTTTTTAAAGGGCATTAATAGTAATTTCTATCTAATTTATAGATTTATAATACTATTTCTAATATTATATTAGTACTAATACTATTTATAATACTACTTATAATAATGTATAATATTATATTTATAATTTAATAATATACTATAATTTATCATATTTATAGCATGTTTCTGTGGAAATAATTGTGGATATATAAAAATGCCTATCTCTTAAACTGTGTCTGCTCTAGTGTTATTTACATTAGTAAGAGAGCTGAGGTCTCAAATGGTAGGGAATGTCTCAGTAAACCATGGTATAGATACATATCCAATGTTATGGAGTCATTAAAATGATAATTTTATTTAAACAAATGAGGGAATAGAAAGAAAAAAATTGGGACTGGATTGGGGGAAAAAAAAACAACGGTAGGGTGAACACAAGGAACTAATTTCCCTCCCTCCCCCAAATCTCTGTGAAATGTCATAATAAATTGTGTTTAAGAAAATAAAATCAGGGCGCCTGGGTGGCTCAGTCAGTTAAGTGTCTGCCTTCGGCTCAGGTCATGATCCCAGGGTCCTAAGATCGAGCCTAGCATTGGGCTCCCTGCTCAGTGGGGAGCCTGCTTCTCCCTCTTCCTCTGCCTGCTGCTCTGTCTGCTTGTATTCTGTCTCTCTGTGTCATATAAATAAAATCTTAAAAAAAAAAAAGAAATGAAAAGAAAAGAAAATCATAAGTGCACTGGAAAATAAGGAAAGACATTTGTAGGGGAAAAAAAAAATTCTGAGGAATTCCTAAGAGCTAGAAATGAAGGAAGATCAGAATCAGAGAAACAAGAGTGTAGAAAATGAAAATCCAAAATTCATGTGGGAAGAGACCATCATGGCTTGGCAGCAGTTTCAGAGAAGTCCAAAATTACCTAGAATAGGGCCAAAAGGGCACCATATTGAAATTGAATGGAGAAATGATGTCTTAAATCATTTGGCCTGAGCAGGGGGCAACGTGTCCACATATGACCAAGCATCAGCTATGACTTGGGTACAGAGCTGAGACAGTACCCAGGTCCTTCCAGATCCCAAGGCGGGAGGAGGAGCTGTACACCCAAGATAGGCTTTCCATCATGATCACCAGATACAAGCTCTTACAGCATAACCAACCTCAGCAAAACCTAGTGTGGCAGATCCCACAGAGAAACAAGATATGGTTTATATATGTATAATTATATTTATATAATTTATTGTTAATTTATAATTTACATGTAATATATACTATATATTATATGATATATAAAAAATATATATGAGCAAACTTAATATAAAATATAACATACATATAATTATAATACATATTTAATACACACACACTCATCCATTAAGGAGGGATAGCAAATTGACACCCCCCCAAAAAACTTGCTTTTACTGCAAATTGAATACCTCAAAATAAGTTCACCTAATATCCTTCTAAGATACGTGTGAAATATGGAAATTCAAACATGTTTTCCAAGTAAAAATCTCAGACTACAATACATTTCCTATAAAGTAAACATAAAATAGAAAAGAAAAATAAATACACTTAGGATATATCCAGAAATTCCAGCAACTGTTTAGAAAGAGAATATTGTGAAAAGCTAAACATATATACAGCTATAACTACATTTATATACATAAGAGCATACCTGACATGCTGGAACTATGACTTTGAAAAAAATAGAATCGATAGAAGATTATGAAACTATCTTAAAAGCAGCAAATGAAACTCAGGAATAAAAAAATAATTAAATGTAAAACCTCAATGGCTGGATTAAGTTAGAGATAAATACATATGACAGAAGAACCAGGAAACTGGTGGATATAACCCAAAATGAGTATGGCTTAAAATGTCTAGAAAAAAGGGGGCTCCTGGTGGTTCAGTGGGTTAAAGTCTTTGCCCTCAGCTCAGGTCGTGATCCTAGGGTCCTGGGATCGAGCACTGCATTGGGATCTCTGCTCAGCAGGGAACCTACTCCCCACCCCCCTCTCTGCCTGCCTCTCTGCCCACTTGTGATCTTGTCTGTCAAATAAATAAATAAAATCTTTTTTAAAAAATGTCTAGAAAAAGAAGGGCTCCTGGGCGGATCAGTTGGTTTAGTGCCTGGCTATTGATTTCAGCTCCGGTCATGATCTTAGGGTCCTGGGATGGGGCCTTACATTGGGCACCCCACTCAGGGGTCAGCTTATCCCTCTGCCTCTACTCCTCTCCCTACTTGTGCACCCTTTCTTTCTCTCAAATAAATAAAATCTTTTTTAAAAAATGTAGAAGAAGAGTTGGAAAAAGAGGTTAAAACACAAAGTCTAAATTAAAAACAAAATGAGGGGTGCCTGGGTGGCTCAGTGGGTTAAAGCCTCTGCCTTTGGCTCAGTTCATGATCCCAGGATCCTGGGATCGAGTCCCGCATCAGGCTCTCTCCTCAGCGGGGAGCCTGCTTCCCTTCCTCTCTCTCTGCCTGCCTCTCTGCCTACTTGTGATCTCCGTCTGTCAAATAAATAAATAAATAAATCTTTAAAAAGAAAACTAAAAACAAAATGAAGATGTTTAAAAGAGAATAGGACAAAGCAATATAAAAAAAATAGTAGCTAAGAATTTGCCTAGACTTATTGAAATTTACAATTTTTCGAATCTTGGAATCCAAACAAAATCCAGGGAGGAAGAGACAGAGGGATCAAGAGAGAAGAAAAGTCCCAGTGTTTCTACCTAAACACATGCCAGCAAATGTATAGAGCAACAGTGACCAGTGTGATGGGCACTTGCAGAGACTTCATCCATTATCCCCAAAAACAACAGTGGGCTGACAGGTGACAGCAGGGCATCAAGAAATAGTTGAATACTATCTTCAGTTTATGCAGGATGAATGCAGGAAAAACTGCTTTGAGTGCTGCACCCACCAGAGGTACCTTCCAAATATGAGGGTGAAGCAAAGGTAAATTCAAACAAAGACTACGATATTGGGGCACCTGTGTGACTCAGTGAGGCATCTGCTTTGGGCTCAGGTCATGATCCCAGGGTCCTGGGATTGAGTCCCGCATGAGGCTCCCTGCTCCGTGGGGAAAAAATAGTATAGGACGAAAATACTAGACCACAATATCATATAGATTGGAAAGGAGGTTGAGGAGAGCCAAACCTTTCTAAAGTCCTTGAACTCACTAAGAGTCAAGGAAGGATGCCTATGAAATTTAGACTATGTTAAATCTGTAGAACATCTTAGCCTCCAATTTCCAAACATATAAAGGAAGGGAAAGGAAGCAAGAAGAAAATGGGCAGAATCAGTAGGGGCGAGAGCCAGAAAGGTGAGAAAAAGAAGCCCCAGAAAAGGACAAGTAAATGGAAATCAGTAAGAAAGAAAAAAATGTTCATTCCACCAAGAGAACATAAGAAAAGAAGAACAAAGAAGAAAATATCAGGACAAGTAGAAACTGTTTAATGGCAGAAATAAATCAGAAATCACATAAGTGCAAACTCATTAAATGCTCTAGAGACAAGACAAAGATTTTCTAAAGGATTCAAAACAGCTAATTGATATTTTCACATACACACTGGGATTTGGTTGGCTAACATTTATTTGGAGTTTTTCATCAACATTCATGAGTGATATTAAGGGAATAGAATTTCCTTTCTTCATATTCCTTTTTTTAAAAAAATGACTTACTCATTTGAGATACAATGAAAGTGAGACACAGAGAGAGAGAGAGAAAGAGAGAGAGTGCACAAGCATGGGGAGCACGAGGCAGAGGGAGAAGCAGACTCCCTGCAGAGCAGAGTCTGATGCAGGGCTGGATCCTGATGTGGGGCTCGATCCCAGGATTCCAGGATCATGATGTGAGCCAAAGGCAGATGCTTAACCAACAGAGCCACTCAGGAACTCTTCATATTCTTTTTACTTGATTTTGTTAACAAAGTTCTATTAGCGACATAAAGTGAGATGAGTTAGTGTTGCCCCCACTTTTCTTTTCTGGTCTTGGGTGTTTGTATAATGCTGAAGTCATCTCTCCCTTGAATATTTGATAGAAGATACCTGACACATCATATGGAACTATAATGTTTTTATTGAGATTTTTGCTATTGTGGAGACAAATTCTTATCCACAGATTGAATATCTTTAGTTGTGAGACGTCTCTTCAGGTTTTCTATTTCCTCAGTGTGCATTGATAAATCATATCTTTTAGTGAACAGCAATTTTTTTCTGTTTTCAAATTTGTCATAGAGGGTTTTTAAAAAATTTTCTCATGTAATCCTTAAAACTTCTATAATTAATCCCAGCTATAAGTAATCTTCCTTTATGTTTCTAATATTCCTTATCTGTACTTTCTTTGATCTTTGATTTGTCATGCCAAAGATTTATCTACTTTATTAGTCTGTAAGGATCAGCTTTCATCCTGTTGATCTTTTCTGTTATATCTTTATTTTAATGGAATTAACTTCTGCTTATATCTTTATAATTTCCTCTTCTCAACTTTTATTAGCTTTACTTTATTATTTGACTGAAAGGGAGAAAACCTTAGTAAGGGAAACATAACGGAGTCCTAGCTCTGCCATTTCACCAACTCACTTGTCTTTGGAAAAGTTGTATACATGTTCTGGATTGCTGTCCCTTTGTTGTGCATTATTAAGTTTAGACAAAAGACAAATGTGAATTTATCTGGGATTTATAGTTGCCAGTTGAAACCAAAAAGTTCAGAAAGCCAATTAGAGTATGTATAAATTTGTAAATCAGTGTAACTCACTTGTAGAAATTATCAACTTCAACATGCCTTAACTAAACTTGAATAGTGCCTAAAACTGAAAAAAAGTCTTTTTTTTTTACTAATTTCAAAAGTGATTGTTTTATGAAGTATATCTTCATATACTCAAAGAACTTGTATTACTTGTCTTATATTAAGATACCATGTTGGGGCGCCTGGGTGGCTCAGTTGGTTAAGCAGCTGCCTTCGGCTCAGGTCATGATCTCAGTGTCCTGGGATCAAGTCCCACATCGGGCTCCTTGCTCAGCAGGGAGCCTGCTTCTCCCTCTGCCTCTGCCTGTGCTCGCTCTCTTCCCCTCTCTCTCTCTGATAAATAAATAAAAATTTAAAAAAAAAAAAGATACCATGTTAACTCCTCATAGGGGCTATAGAAAGTATGGAAATACAAAGAGAGCAGTCTATTTCCATTCCATAAAAGAAAATTAAGTGTTTGCTTGATAAGCAAAGTTCCTAGCAGGATGGTTTTGCACATTTCTTGAAAGACATTTTATTAAAACGCCATACAAATTAAATTCTTAAATTAACATTGATACCCCTTCCTTAAGGGAAGTATATTTAAAATTAAATTTGTGTGTGATTACCTCAAACAGAGCCTTATTAACAGCCACCTAGATGTTTGTGGGTTTTCATGCATTAAATTTTTGTTCCAGATTATTCACGGTTTGTTAATTGGTGTGATACTTGATGAATATTGATGGTGCGTATTGTGGAAATAATTTCCATATGAAAGGGGGTAAAAGCATTTCCTGCCCAAGCAAAACTCTGGAAATAGAAATAAAAGAATTCTGAAAGGCGGAATTTAGAATATGAGTTGACCCTCTTATTTAACAGTTAAGAATTCTCTATAACCAGGCATCCCAAAGTGTATGTGTGCCAGATTATAGATGAATACGTTAATGATGTCCAAAACAAATTAGGAAATTAATTGATTCATTAAGGCCCTGTTTAAATGTCTAATGCGGAGGTTAAATGTTTGCTTTATTTAAATGAAATGTTCAGGCTTTAGAAAAATCTACTAGATTTAACTTCTAAAACACTATGTTCTAAGGAGTGTTTATAGTTCTCATTTTACATAGTTTACAGCAAGTACATTGATTCAGCCAAGATGTTTGTATAGGGAAGACCTTAATCAACTCATTGGATCTTCTTTAGCCAGCATATGATTATTATTTATAAAGCTGATAAATCCACAGATTATTGTATTATAGTAAGTAGCTTTCAAATTGAATGAAATTGGAGTCTGTCCAATGTCTCTGTTTTCAAAGAACAACACATTAAGTGCTCAGTAGATACTTGTTAGTTTTCCTCTTAAATATATCTTTTTATTTAAAGAACTCTGATTGTGGGAGATGCCATTGAGACATTATTTCATTTCCTCTTTACCACTGCACTGCAAAATCAGTATAATTCTAACATTGCACATGAAGAAACTGAGACTTGAGAAATTGAGTTGCTCAGTGTTTTGTTCCAGAATCTTCTTATCCGGTTAACTATGACCTTCTTGATTTAGGACTAAGAGAGAAGTTGAGATATTTTGGAGGTATCCTATTTTATTTGTCAGACTTGGTGAGGATTAGAAAGGAATGTGATATGACACAGTTCCAGTTACCCCTTTCTTTGAAATTAGATTATATTTTCTGAGGTCTCATTCTTATAAATAAATATTTTGTAATCTCATATTCATTTTGTACCCTTGATTACAATACTTGTGGAAGAGAGAGTTGATGGCAATGAAAAGAGGAGTGTGTATGTGGGGGGAAGGAATGTGTACTCAAACCACTTCCCTAACTCTTGCTTGCATTTTGGCAGCAAGATCCCCCCTTACAGAGCTATGCTTGATTTATCGTCACTTTGCATTGTTTATCTTTGGCTTCTCTACTAGGCAGCTTCCTATCAGTTCAGGCATCTTTACTTTTGAATCAAAGGCCAGTGCCTTGCCATTGAGTGCACCGTCTAATTTATCCTCTAACCAGTAAAAATTAATTAACCCCATGAATTCTACCCCAAACAGCAACTAAATAGGCCAGGACTGATTCTCTTCTCAAAAACAAAGGTTCTCTCTAGACACGGGTCCTTTGGGGTCTAATCTTATGTGTTCTTCCCCTTCCCCTCCCCTTCCTCCTCCTCCTCCTCCTCCTCCTCCTCCTCATGCTTCTTCTAAGAGTGGGGGATGGGGGGAAGGGGCAGAGGGAAAGAGAGAATCACACAACCCCGAGATCATAACCTGAGCTGAAAGCTAGAGTTAGACATTTAACCGACTAATCAACCCAGGCATCTCTCATATGCGTTCTTCTTGATGGAAACATAATGTATTCTTGTTTTCAAAAATTAACTATCAACATAGGGAAAAAGATAGCTACATTCTACGTATCCTAAAATCATACTAGGTTTTAAATAATTTAGGTATTCCAGAAAATTTTCTGAATTTCAAACATATTCCCTCGAGTTAGGTAGTAGCAAGCCAATTACCTTTCACCAGCCTCCCCTGGCCTTGCCCTATGGGATGAATGAAGTCATCATGATAGTAGGCAAATCCAGCAACTTGGATTCCACTTTCCAAAACCAACCTGGATAGAGGTACCTCTGAGGGTCTAACATGCCACTAACAAAAATTAAAACTGAATGTCCGACCCGGTACCAATCTAGGGGTCACCAGCCATGCACCTAGAGCAGGGTGACTACTTTCAACTAATTCCATTATGAAAGAGGAAATCATTTACTCATGACTGCTCACTTACCTGCTGGAAATTTTTCAGCCAAAATCACCATCTTTGGATTTACAGGGTGCCCTTAGCATTGTAGAGCATACCTTTCTTCTGGCAAGGCAACTCTATTGTGGTCTAACAAACCACTTCAACACATAGTGGGTTCACAGATTAATCATTTTATTATCTTTCAGTACTGTGGGATTGGTAGTACGATGTCAGTTGTTCCTGCAGTCACTGGGCATGTCTGTGGGCTGGAATGTGTAACCTGTCTGTCACAGAGGTGGTGGATGTCTTGAAGGCTAGGGTCAGCTGGGTGGGTGGGCTTTTCTCCACGTGTGCATGTAGTTTCAAAATCTTGATTCTTCATATGGCCTTTCCACATGGTCTCTCCATAAAGGTGGCCCAACTTCTTAGATGGCAGCTCAACACTCAGAAAACCACAAAAAGAGAAAGTTACCAGGGTTTCTTAAGGTTTAGACCCAGAACCAGCTCAGATCGTTTGAAGTAGCTGCATGCCAGCGCAGTCTCAAGGGGAGAAAAAATAAATTCTGCCTTTAGAAGGGAGTAAGGAGAAAATAAAAGTGCCATCTTTAGTCCATCATAGAGACGAAAGCATTCAAGGTAGAACCAAGAGCATTTGCCTCTGTTTTAAGGAGGGACAAAGCACATCATGTTTGAAAGCCAGGATGTGGGAGGTAAGGAAAAGAATAGCATGAGATTGGACCAGAAAAATCCATGGTCTCACAGGCCTCATTGAAGCTGTGGGACTCTATTATACACTACATGGAAGGAAGCCATTAAAGAATTTTAGAGTTGGATGTTACTATCTGGATTTTCAGTTCTAGCAGGTTACCCTGACTGCAATAGGAAATGGTTTGGCAGAGAGCAGCGCTGGAGGTAGAAAGACCATTCAGTAGACCTCTGTGATAGTATGCGAGACGGATGATGGCTTCTTAGAAGAGGGTAGGAAAGTGGAAATGGAGATAAGCAGACTGCTTCAGATGACGTATAAGCAATACAATCAGAGGACCTTATGATTGCTTAAATGTGAGTATACTGGTCTCTGGCTTGAACCCCTTGGTAGCTGATGATTCCATTACCAGGCAGGAATCCTGCATAAGCAGGTTTGGAGGGGACTGATCCTTAGTTCTGTTGTGGATTTGTTGAGTTTAAGTTCCTGTGAGATCTCCAGGTAAGCATGTTAAACAGGCAGTCATCTCCTTGAGCACGGAGGTCTGGGGGTACAGAGAAATGTGGTGCCTGCAAACAATGAGCTATAAAGTGGTTCAAAGCATCACAGACTCATATTCAGTAGCCTGGTGCATCAGATACAGTTGGGAGGTGACTCCCTGTTTTGAAGGTCTCTCCAAGAACACTTGTCACTGTCACGGCAACCACTTTCACACTTACAAGATCTGGGCAGGTGCAACTTGACCACTCCTGACCTAGGTCCCTCCAACAAACCATTGTTTCTTTCCCTGGGGCTTCTCAGCAGCTGCGGTATGGGATGCCTGTGGGTCTCTTCCCCCCAAGAGGGCGGGTCCACTCAAAAATGTAGGGAGATTAGTGCCTGTGAGATCCAGTTTGTCCCATGGAGGACAAAAGCCAGCCGAGAAACAGATGTTGCCTGCTTTGATTTCCTGAGCAGAAACTTCTGAGATGCATTTCATACAATTCCTGAGAGGACTGAGGGGTTGAGGGCCCGTCGTGGGTAACCGTGGAGGTGACTTGATTACCCGGTCATGGGTTGACCTTCTTTCTCTGCTCACTCTTTTTGTCCCTCAAGTAGCACTCGGGGCATTCTCAAACTGTCTGCACAGAAGCTTTTGACTCAGGTTCTCTTTCAGTTTCAGGAGAAGCCAGAGGGACAGGTGACACAGGGGACAGGGACACATGGGACACATGGACAGGTATTTTAAAAAGAAAACCACAATGTTGACTGAAAAGAAGAAGAAGAAAGAGTGAGATACATAGCACCATACTACTTACACAAACTAAAAGTTTGTACATATACAACAAAAGTCCTATATTTTAAAGGATATATATCCAGATATAGATACACATACATATGGGGATTTATATATATGCATATATATGTTTATGAGACACTTACATGTCTATTTATAGAAATATGTTTTTACATATTTACATGTAAAATGTGGTTAGATATGCATAATGATGTACATTTAAAACATTATAATGGAGACTTTTGAGGAGTTGGGAATGCAAGAAATTTGAAATAAAGGAGAGGGGAATAAAATCAGACAAATGGGGTCTCATGTTGATACCAAGTTGAGACTTGAAAAATTATTTACTCAACCTACTACCCTTGAGGACCAATTTTTTTTTTAATATTTTTATTTTATTTATTTAACAGAGATCGCAAGGAGGCAGAGAGGCAGGCAGAGAGAGAGGAAGGGAAGCAGGCTCCCTGCTGAGCAGAGAACCCGATGCGGGACTCGATCCCAGGACCCTGGGATCATGACCTGAGCCGAAGGCAGAGGCTTTAACCCACTGAGCCACCCAGGCGCCCCGAGGACCAATTTTTTATGGAAGGACAGAGCAAGAGGAAAAGAGAAGGATAGAAAAAAAATGGACAGGTCTCAAAGGAAGATATTTTATACCAAAAACTATTCTTTTACCTCTTGATTATTTTTTGGAGGAACATACCCTTAATAAGATAATAGGAATATGTAGGACTTTCTGGTTTTCCTTTACATCTGTGGTTCTCAGACATCTTTTCTCTGCTTACGGAGCAGCCGATGATGCTTGCTTGTCGAAGGGTCTTGCTAGTCTTGATTGACATTCTGGCTGCAGCTCAGAATGGTTGACGGTGTGGAATGCGGCTGTTGTTGCCTTTCTAGATTCAAACCAGTCACCTCAGCTGATTGGACTTACTTCATCTGCTTATGCATTGTTTCTTCTTGACCTGCTTGCTGAAAATACTGCTTACTGAGTTTGGGGGGGGGGGGCAAGGGAAAGACACTTTCCATCCTAAAATTAACAATGCCGCTTTGCTTCTTCATACATAAGCATTTTGAATTTTCATCCAGCCTCTCTGGGTATTTCAAGAACTACTATAATTATTTTGCCAGCATTTTAAAAATTTGCATTTGTTCTGCTTTTTTCTTAATGTGTGAAAAGTTATCAGGAAAAAAAAAAAAATCTTCAACTCAAGTGTGGCCCATGCTTCCTGATCCATGGGTGAAAAGCCCAGTTTCCAAGGGCTCTTTGGTTAAATTCCCTTAAGAGAAGGGCATGTCTGGTGGTTGATTCGGCCCGGATTCTATTTTCAAGAAAATAAAAGAGACTTCTGATCGAGAAAGATCCTAGAACTTCCTATGTCTATGGAGTGAGAGGCAACATGGAGGGGATATGTATCATTTATAACAGCTGGATTGTCCCCTCGTAATTTATCTTTGGCCCAACAAATTAAAACCTTTTCCTGCCACCAAAATGAAAGGGAAGGAGGGGCCTGGCCTTCAGTCACAGGTGTGAACAGCAGGAACAGGTGCCTGAGAGCTGAAAAATCTAGACCTCTGAAGGACTGTTTCCCGAGATACCTCGCCCAAGGGTATGGGGCTGCTGTCAGACCTACCGAGGTTTTTCAAGACAGTCCCCTAGTTCGGATCACTCGCGTTTCTTCTCCCTAAATATTTAGTTGCATGGCTAAAAAATGTATGAGTTTTGAAAAATTCCTTCAGCCCCTTTAAAATTAGAGTTTCCCTGCTAAAAGGCAGATGACATAAAATTTCAATAAGCTCATTTGAAGTGTCTCACACTCGCTGCAAAACTGTTTCCCCCCAGGGAGCACTAGACACTTTAGAGAGAGAACCAGGTATGGCAGAAAGAACAATAGTTTGTGGGAGAAGGTGCTGTCAGAAATCCCATCTTTGCTGCTTATGAGCTGTATGAACATAGACAAACTTTTTAAAAAATCTTCTGAGGCTTTCCACGTCTGCAAAAGTGGAGGTCATAATACTGATGTCTCTTAACACATAGCAGACTGCGAGGCGCATAGTAGGCTTCTCCCTGGTTACGTCTTCTTTCCTGCTACGATCCTTGCCTCAGTATCTAAGAGGAGAAGCCTCCGTTCCTACTGACTGAAAACTTCTCCCCACTCTTCATGATTCAGTTTTTTCTCTGTATGTTATTTTCTCTCTCCCTCTTTCTCTTTTTTAATAAACCCTTCGATGTTGCTTTTCTGCGTATGTGTGTGGGGCCCGCGAGGAGAGCATCATAACTCTCAATACTAAAGGAGAATGAGTTCTCAGTTGTGAATAATTTTTGAAGTAGCCTATGCCTTTTTAAAATTGTACATACCATCAAGGGTACTGTTATGATTATGAAAGTTATTCTGTAATACACAAGTTGGAAAATGGGATACTCCTTTTCTTTCCTTTTTTTTTTTTTTTTTTCCCATCCACCAAATTTAATCTGCTCTGACACTATGAAAAATGCGATCTCTGTCATTATCAAGGTGTTTTACTTCCTTCCTTTGTATGAGATAAGAACCGTGGTCCTGCCTGGGTGTAGACCAGCTCCTACATGAAGCGGGGCCCGATCTCATTGTGTTTGCATCAGGCACCAGCTCCAGCGCTCTGCCAGCCTTCAGTGCTCTGAGTGAGCCCCTCCCCACAGGCATTTGTCCTGCAGGAAGCTCACCTTACAGCTCTCAGGACCCGCACCCTTCAGCTCTGTCTGAAGTTCGGCCATCTCTGGTTCATACTTGTAATCCCTGTTGACCTGAACTGACAAAACGTTGCTGTGGAGGGGATGCTTTCCAAATTCTCTCTTTCTAAGACTGGCCCACATCAGCCTCTCACAATTTAGACTCTTCTCAAAAACAGAAGTCTGGATGTTGGTTGCCTTTTGGGTACCTGTTTTTGACGGTAATCTTGGTTTTGACCAGCTAGCAACAAGTTGATAATAGGTCTTTGAAGGCAAACCTCATAACTCAAGAAAACAAAACGTAGCTACATTTTTGGGGAGCGGGGAAGGGAAAATACCTCCCATTTCCTTCCATTCCTTCTGACCTCTTAAGCAAGGAGAAAATGCAAAATTAATCTCCCAATATGTGAGAGGACTCTGTTTTGAGAACCCTTTTAGGATAGTACTAAACAGGTAGTACTTCACAAGTAGGGTAGATCTTAACAGGTTATCTCTAATCCTTTTATAAAACTCCCTTGTAGTATTTTTTTCTCAATATTTTAAAGTTGAGGAAGCTGAAATTCAGAGACTCTTCTGGATTTACCAAAGTTCATGAAGCTAGTATATGATGAAGAAAACATTTAAACACAGGATTGCCTAGTTATATACATCTCCTTCTTTGAACAGCATCGTGCTGTATCCCACAGAGTATCAGACAGAGCATCAGGACGCCCAACAAGCTTTTCATGTAACATTTGATGAAGACGTATCTGTGGAATTAGTTTACAGATTACCTCAGGTATGAATCTTATAGATTCCTTTTGAGTGAAACTCACAGAAGTTTAGAAATATACCCTCACTAGTTTTAGTGATTTCATTTTAAAGCAATGTGACCGGAACACCTGTGTGGCTCAGTGGGTTGTGTGTCCCATTCTTGGTTTCGGTTCAGGTCCTGATCTCAGGGTCTCAGGATGGAGCTCGCATGTCTCAGACACATGCTCAGTGAGGAGTCTGCTTCTCTCTCCTCATTCTGGTACTCCCCTAACTTGCATTCTCTCTCTCTCAACTAAGTAAATAAATCTTTAAAAATAAATAAATAAATAAATAAATAAATAAATAAATAAATAAAGCAAGGCAACCATGATACATTACAGAGAAGTATAATCAAAATAAAGAAAAATAAGTAACACATAGTTTATTTTAAAATGGATTTTCAACATGTCTCAAGGAGTGGCTGATCGGTTTATGAATAGAGAATCTGTTGATTTAGACCACGTGCATGCCATTATCTTTTTTTTTTTTAATTTTTAATTTTTTAAATTTCTTTTCCATGTACCAGAATTCATGGTTTATGCACCACACCCAGTGCTCCATGCAATACGTGCCCTCCATAGTACCCACCACCAGGCTCACCCAACTTCCAACTCCCTCACCCCGCCCTTCAAAACCCTCAGATAGTTTTTTAGAGTCCACAGTCTCTCATGGTTCATCTCCCCCTCTAATTTCCCTCAACTCCCTTCTCTCCATCTCCCTATGTCCTCCATGTTATTTCTTATGCTCCACAAATAAGTGAACCATATGATAATTGACTCTCTCTGCTTGACTTATTTTACTCACCATAATCTCTTCCAGTCTCGTCCATGTTGATACAAAAGTTGAGTAGTCATCCTTTCTGATGGAGGCATAATACTCCATAGTGTATATGGAGTGTGTGTGTGTGTGTGTGTGTGTGTGTGTGTGTATATAGATATATAAATATCTATATATATATATCTTCTTTATCCATTTGTCTGTTGAAGGGCATCTTGGTTCTTTCCACAGTTTGGCAACCGTGGCCATTGCTGCTATGAACATTGGGGTACAGATGGCCCTTCTTTTCACTACATCTGTATCTTTGGAGTAAATTGCAGGGTCATAGGGAAGCTCTATTTTTAATTTCTTAAGGAATCTCCACACTGTTTTCTGAAGTGACTGCACCAACTTGCATTCCCACCAGCAGTGTAAGAGGGTTCCCCTTCCTCCACATCCTCTCCAACACATGTTGTTTACTGTCTTGTTAATTTATCTTTAATGGAATGGCCCACCTGTGATATGCTCCTGGGCACTGGCTTTGCTATTGTCACTTTCTGACTCAGTCTGCCATATTGTTATATTGATGGGTTGCTCTAATATCTGTTGAATATATTCTTAGTGATCCAGATTATTGACATAGAGTTCTCTGAGCACCCTAGATAAGGAGGACTTAAGTATAGGGTATGATAGAGTAGTCGGACAACTGGAATTAAGGTACTTACATCATAATCCCAGTTTTACTAGGTTGCATTACATTAGATAAATTATGAAATATGTCTAAGCCATGATTTCATGATCAGTAAGATGATGGCAATAACATCAACTCTCTAGGATTTCGTGAAGGTCAAATGGGGGTAATGAATGTATTTTACACAGAGCACTATGATCATGATGATATGTTAGCTATGGGAAAAAAGAACAAAGCATATATTAGCACAGCTGTTCCCTCAAGGCCCTAAATTCCTGTTGAAATTCACCTGATGAGGGGACATCCTCTTCTTTGGGCTTATATCCTCTGTTTTATATCAGCTTTGTTTTTTACTGGAGATTGCCCTACAAATAGCTCTCCCTTACAGTTCTGTGTGTAATGTAGCTTATTGGATTCTTAAAGATCATGTGTAAAAGGAAGACCTGTTTTTTACTACAAAGATGACATCTTGTCCCTCCTGGAGTGAACTTTTGTGCAATGGCAATTAAGGGTCATTGACTTGGTCTCTCCTGACACTTTGGATATATTGCCTTCAAATCCTGATTAAAATATTATAAAGGGATTGCCCCCCCCCCACCGCCAAAAGAGCCAATTTTATGGCTCTCCTGAAGCTGTCAAATTTTTCCTTAGTTCTTAGTTCATACCAGAGAGGCACTGGGGCTCATTATGCAAATTTGAATGACTTATACACAACCCAAATCACCTTAGGTTATACTAATGAGTTCTAGATAAGAAAGAATGAACACAAAATTGCATCAAGGGTATTTAGGAATAACTGCCCAATGGAAAGGATAATGAGGTAAATCGTAAAGGAAAGCTATGGGAAGATTTTTAATGTGATATATCATACCTTCAATCATTTTTATTATCAGTGAACTTGCTAAGGTGTGGTCTATTTTTTTTTTAAGATTTTATTTTTATTTATTTGACAGACAAAGAACACAAGTAGACAGAGAGGCAGGCGGTGGGGGGTGGGAATCAGGCTCCCTGCTAAGCAGAGGGCCCAATGCAGGGCTCAATCCCAGGATCCTGAGATCATGACCTGAGCCAAAGGCAGAGACTTTAACCCACTGAGCCCCCACAGGTGTGGTCTTGATTAAAGAAACAGATTTTGTCTTTTCCAGCATGAGCTTTGAGGACAAGAGAGCCCCCACTCTACCCCCAAAAAAGCTGCAAAGCAGGAGACAAGAGATTTTAGTGAGATATTTCACTGTACCTAGCAAGGATGGTAAGTGCTGAAAACACTGGCTCTTGTAGCAGCATGTAACTCTTCAGAAACTCTGGGAGCTCCCTGGCCACATGGGTATTCAGACCTAAATGAAAGTGTCCAGGACTCAAAAAAGCAAAAGGAACATGGGCTAAAATTATAATCAAAGAACAGAGTTTTTTTTTTTTTTTTTTCAGAACCCTGCCCCTTCAGGATTTCTCAGTTTGGGGCTCTGCATTAATGTTCCTCTCAGAACATATTAGGATGGGTTCAATGTCTAAGGCAAGAGTCCATTTCAGAGAGTTTAAGCTGAAAGTAATCTATTATCTGATAAAGTTTGAGCAGAAGTGGTATTAAATGACTTAAAACTAGTTCAGAAGGTGAAGAAACAAACTTTAGCTGAGGTTCCGGGAATGACTCCTAAGTCCATCCTGCAAAAGCAGGTCACTAAAGTGCTGCTGCTTGTACCTCAATCAGAAAGCTGTAGAATTTAAAAAAAAAAAAAAAAAAAGAAACATCAAGGTTTGAGATGATACTGTCTCTTCCTCAGTCCATTCTTAATACATGCCCCAAGTCCTGCCTCTGTCCTCATTTGACTGCTTCAAATCCAGGACTCAAAGAGGAAATCTGATTGGCAGAAACTAAAACACAAGTGGGTACCCCACCCTTAAGAGAGTGTTAGAAATAGAGTCTTTAGTTTGTCAGCCTTTGTGTACTAGAAGCCATCACATTGTGTATTGAATGAGCGAGTTCATAGTTTCTGCCAGACTGCCCTTGAAATTCCCAGATGGTCCTGATCTTACAGAATATGACTCCGAGGAAGGGAGTAAAACTGACATCTCTTGAGGAAAAGAAACGGTGCAGGAGAAAATAGACCCTTCTGAATATGAGAGGATGAAATTGCTCCATATACAGATGTGTATAGGGGTACAGGAATCATTCTGTTTTATTTTGCAATAGATAGTGTTTCTCTCTGAGTCTTACTACCCTATTTGTGGTGGTATTTTGATATTTGGTATGGCTAAGAAAGATAGACCTAACTGCTATCTCTACCAGTAGTGGCCTCCTGGGTGTGCCAATACTAAGCAAGTGGCCTATAGGAGGGATTCTTTCCAAGGTATTTGCAACAAAGACTGCTTGGGCAAAGGAAGAGGGTACAGGGAATGGTGTTACACATAGGCACTATGACCATGTGAATTTTTCTATCCATTTTGATATGAAATGAAACTAGACAACTTTATAATAGAAATAGAACCAGCGCATCAAATAAGCTTGTTGATTGTAGTTGGAATAGCTAATATTTCAAACAACAGAGCCAGGAGAATATCAATGTCTTATGTGAGGGTTTCAATCTAATGTTAGCTCATAAAGTAAAAATTATGTACAGTCAAATTAACCTTGAAAATTTCAAATTACCTGGAACATGTAGCATATTTGTATATAGGCCTAGAATGGAGTCCTTTTGAACCCCAAGGTGAATATCCACTTAGTTAGACCAAAAGAAGGAATAAAAAAAAAGGCTGTATTCAGATGTCTGGGCATTCAAACTACTTTTCTTTGGGAAAATGATGAAATTCTAAGGTGGGAAAAGAGGTTAGATGGAGAATTTTTAAAATGTATGGATTACTTAATTTGGCATTTTTTAATAAGAATGTTAATTGTAATACATGTTACTGCTTGATATTATAAGAACCTATCAATATAAAAGAGTCAACTCTTCAAAAAGGTGCAAAATCAGCTCTTAAACTATCATGTACTTATGGAAAGACAACTATTTAGATTGGAGATGGAACTTAAAAAGTTTGGACATTATCCGTGATTCTGTCATTAATAACCTTAAAAATAAGACATCCCCTTTATTTTTCCATATCTTATTCTTCCTTTCAGAGAAATGGGGTTATAGCCATAGCTCCCGTCACTGAATACATTATTAGAGTGAATTTTCTAACCCTCCCGACTACAAGACCTTCTCCAAGTTGGCTATTCGGCCAGGCTGCCCCTCATCATTCATGGCTTAGCTCAACACTTCAGGTGACCTCCCATCCCAACAGATCCTGTAGGACATACACTTATTACCTCTATTAAAGTTGGAACTATTTTTTAATTCTTCATTTAACTTCAGTCTAGAAGTTCCTAATGATTATTAGCTGTTTCTCTACATCTTAATACAGTGCTTGATTAATGATAAATGCTCAATAAATACATGGTCATGAAATAGAAGAGAAAATAATTGAATCTTAGGAATGAAAGGGAATAATTTTAAAATTTCTGATTCAGTGTTGGAATCTCTTTGTAATATTCTTGATATATAGATTCTAGGCTTATACATTCAATACAATGGAAGCCCATATTCTTGGACAACTCATATTGTTACTTCTTTACTTTTTCCTTAAATTAAATACATTAAATTAAATTAGGGGTGCCTTCCTCTAACTTCACAAAGTATTTACCCAAGAAGAATTTACTGACCATGTGCTAGTTCTATTCTAGTTAATATAAGACCTTGTCCTTGACTTCAAGAAGCTCTAAAGTTAGTAGAGAAAACTGACATGAAGATGAATAATTATAACATAATTAAACCCTTGGTCTTTGCTTAAATATATTACTTCCAGTAATTTTTGCTTAAAGGTTTGCTTAAATATATTACTTCCAGTAGCACACTCAGTGATGATTAGGAGAGTATGTAGAAACTTCTATCAGATGGCATTCCAGATGGATTATTCACTGAGGATTACAAATAATAATAGCATTTGTTATATCCTAGGCACTCTTCTAAGAAATTTACATTATTAAGTCATTTAATATTGACAAAACCCAGTGAGGTTGGTATTGGGACACAAAGAAGAAAAGTAACAAGCCTAAGGTCCCACACCTGGCATGCAGGAGGGCTGGGATGTCCACAGTGACAGTTTGGTTCTTGAGTTTGGACTCTCAGCCACCAGGCCACACTGGAAGACAGAAACTCATTCCCATGGGAGCTTCATGAAGAGGAACGGTCATTTGCTTAAATTCTGCTATTACCTAGGCAAACACAAAGTATAAAAACAGTATCTAGCAGTAAATAAACACACATTCTATGTGGTGGAAGTTTTAACAATTATATGAAGACAGAGATTCTCTGGACTTTGTAAATGATCCCTGAATGGAGAACACAACCATATTAATTCTGTCTTCAACAAGAAGATTAACTGAAATAGAATTCCAGCTGAGGGAAGAAAAAGCTCTGGACAGAACAGGGTCATGGACAGTTCCGGATATCATGGATATCCATTGATATCCATGTCATGGATAGTCACACCAGCCAAATGATTGAGTCCATTGACTAGTGGAGACACAGTGGGATGTATTTGCATATATTATATGCACATACACACATGATACATAGACATTGCACCCATTGTCTTGAAAAATGGGTATTAAATATTTCACAACACTACTGTACTGGTAGCCATGTAAAAGGGCAGCATAAAAGGATAATAGTTATTTAGCAGTTAAGATTCTGGTACCCAAAAAGGACATATCAAGTAAGCTACATATCTCATTAAGTGGTGCTTAAACAAAATCTTTCCTCCTACATAGTGTGCCACACTTAAGCATACCACATAGTATGTGACATTATAGAAACAGAGAAGAGGCAGGAGCCATTTGGAACTACTCATAAAACAAATGCATTTTCCTCATGATGATCCTTCAGATATCTCCTTGAGGCTATTCTTCTCCAGCTTAATTGTTCTCTTGTTGTACAGGTTTATCCTTGATGAATGTGATGTCTGGGACTTCACCACCCTATTCATCCTCCTCTTTTTTTTTTTTTTTTTAAGATTTTATTTATTTATTTGACAGACAGAGATCACAAGTAGGCAGAGATGCAGGCAGAGAGAGAGAGAGGAGGAAGCAGACTCCCTGCTGAGCAGAGAGCCCGATGTAGGGCTCAATCCCAGGATCCTGGGATCGTGACCTGAGCTGAAGGCAGAGGCTTTAACCCACTGAGCCACCCAGGCATCCCTTATTCATCCTCCTCTTAATGCATTCTCATTGGCAGTATGCCACTTCAGACAATCCAGAATTGAATACAATACTGCACATCTGATGTATTCATATGGTGTCCAGAAGGCTCATTTATGCATTGACTCGACTTCCTCACCCCATTCTCTTACTGCACCTATACTGGCATTGACTTTTATTATCGGATGCACTTCTAGAATAGATTGACTTTTTGTTTTTTTTCATACAAATGAATAATTTATAATCTGGGTCTCCCCTACTCCCCTACTCTATAACGTATTTCTTCTTGTTAGGGTTAGCCTATTTTTCTAATCCAGGATGATTATAGCAGGTTAGTTAGTATCTCTTTACCAACTACTGATTTGTTGCTGTTACCAACAAATCAAGTTGGTAACCTTCTCAGTTTCCAGTCATTCATAAATTTGATAAGCAGATATTTATTCTCAGTAAAGTTGTTAGTTACTAGTTAGTAAAATTGTTACTTTACTGAGACATGTGATAATTATTGCAAAATTTCTTTGAAACATTTGGAGGAAAATCTCATTATAAGTAAAAGAAATAATTTAGTCTCTTTATATTTAATGTAATTATTAAAACTATGGGATTTTGAATCCACCATCTTATGATTTTCTCATTGTCCTCTCTAATTTATGTTTCTTTTTTCCTCATTTTCCCTTTATTTTGATTTATCAAATATCTTTTAGGAACTCATCCCAATTCCTTTACTGATTTTTTTTAATCCAAGGTACTTTGTGTAACATTTTAATATAGCTTCTTTTGAGAATATAGTGTGTATGTGTGTGTGTGTGTATGTGTGTATAGATAGATAAAGATGCAGATATTAATATTATACCACTTAGTGATTAATGAAAAGATTTTACAGTAGTGTAATTCCATTTATACCTCTCTCTTCCTTTATACTCTTGTTATGAGGTTATTTATCATAATTTTTAAAAAAGCCCTGCCTAATAATGCTTGCATATGGTTAGGCTGTAGGTCTACTTTAAAAACTGATTTTTGTCTTTATATCTCCTTTTTAAACAAATTATGGATTATATCTTGGTGAGACTCTGGATTCTATTATTTTTCTCTGAGGAATCTGAAAACTTTTACTCTAGTAGGCACTTAAATTGCTACAAATCAACTTGGACTGGTAGAAGCTTGATTTTTTTTTTTTTTAAAATATTGTTAAGGTAAGTCTGTTTTACTTTTGTCTTAATCCTAGTGTAAATGCCTTAGTCCTTGGGTAGTACTCCTAGCCCTTTTGGTATTTCAAAATATTTGCCAAGCTCTTCTAACTTGATGAGAACTGAATTCCCAATTCAGTCTTTTCTGTGGTGTGCAGCTGCTGGAGATCCCTCTCAGCTCTTTCAGGTTTTAGCTGCTGCTACCCTCCTGAGCTCCCCTGGTGCCTTGCCTTGCATATACACTATCTAGGGTTCAAAGTATCTAAAGAGTCTCTATGCCAGTTTGGGGGTTTCTCCCTCTGTGGCTCCATTTATTTTGGAATTCCTTCACCTCTTTTTGGAATTCTCAGCTACTTTGTATCTCCAGACTTCATCCTCTTGCCTATCAGACCAATCAAACTCTGTCTTGATCTTATTCATCCCTTCCTAGGGGTTACGGAAGGGGTGGGAGTTCCCTTCAGGACAAAAGTTATTGCATCTAGGTCTTAGCCATTGTGGTTTCCTCCTCTCAAGAATTGAGGCCCCTCCAGTTTCTACCTGATTTTAGTTGCTTTCCAGTCCTTCAAGCATAAATAAATAACTGGTATCAGCAGGAAAACTAATCCAACACAAACAACTCTGCAATTACTGAAAGTCAGAACTTGAAGATATTTTAAAACATGAATTCATTTTTTGTCCTAAAGAATGAATTATATGTGTAAGGTAACAGAAGTATAATAATACAGTGTGAAGATCTGACTTTGAATTGCCATTCTAACCTAAATCACATTTGTGACTGCAGGCAAGTTGCGTCTTCTGTAAGTTTCATTTTCCTCTTCTTTAAAAAATGGCTGTTTCCATCAAAAGAATTGAAATCTTGCCATTTGTGACGACGTGGATGGAACTAGAGGGTATTATGCTTAGCGAAATAAGTCAATCAGAGAAAGACAATTATCATATGATCTCCCTGATATAAGGAAGTTGAGAGGCAATGTGGAGGGTTTGAGGGGTAGGAAAGGAATACATGAAACAAGATGGGCCCTGGAGGGAGACAAAGCATAAGAGACTTAATCTCACAAAACAAACTGAGGGTTGCCTGGGGGGAGGGGGGAGGGAGAGGATGGTTGGGTTATGGACATTGGGGAAGGTATGTGCTATGGTGAGTGCTGTGAAGTGTGTAAACCTGGCAATTCACATACGTGTACCCATAGGGCTAATAATACATTATATGTTAATAAAAAATTTTTAAATTTTTTTTTTAAATGGCTTGGAATGCAGTGATTCTCAAAAGTCATTAGTTCCTTATCCAATCCCTCAACTGAAGGAGACTGAACTTAACATTTTGAAGCAGTGTAAACACTACTGGGGAGGGGAGAGCTCTGCAAGTTCCTGTAGCTCCCCAGGTTGCCTATAGCAAATAGAGAGGTATATGGACTGAAAGAATCTGATTCATTAAGTTCTACAGATAGCAATGCGTAACCTTACTTGTGTCTCATTCTTTGCTCTTGACTTTGACGTCTTTGTGAGAAAGAGAGATCCAGGTAAAAGTTGCCTTCCCCTGTGATTTTTAATTGCAAGAAAACGTGATGCTACTGGTCTGTCTGCTATTGTTTTTATTAGATTCTCTTTGAGAAATAAGTTAGAGAAATAGAAATTTGGGGGTTTATTTAGAAAAGCAGAAGCCATAAAGAAAATTATGGCAGAGAGAGATTCAATGAAAAGGGAGAGTTGTTTTTCTATTTGGATATATCATGGAGAAGGATTGTTTTCTTGATTGAAGCCAATAAGTATGCCATGTGATTCCTCTTTTACAGAAGACGTTATTTTTCCAACCTATGTATTGTGGTACTTTTTAGTACTTTCAACTTGTTCTCTCAAATTAGCTATATAATCAACTATTATTAAATAGTTTCAACAGTAATGCATATATATATAAAATATTTATTTATATAATTTATGTATATTGTTTATATTTATATATTTATTTATTTTATATATTTATATATTTTACATTTTATTTCTTTATATATTTATATATTTATACATTTTTATTATATTTTATTTATATTTATATATAATATATATTTATTTATATTATATTTATATATTATATATTATATATTTTTATATTTTATATATTATTTATATTTATATATTTATTTTATGTTTTTATTTATATTATATTTATTTAATTTATTTATATAATATTTATATAATATATAATATTTATTATAGTAAATATATCTATTTACTACTCGGAGAAATGCTACTTGTAAAATACTGGATTCTGAAGCTTATAAACGAGAGTTTAGATTTTTTATAAAATTCCTAAGATTTTGGAGTCTCCTAGTCCATGATTTCATTTATCTACCTCTATTCGGATTAAACAAATTAAAAAAGAAAGGGAGAACAAAGCATGTATATGCCTATGCTTACATTTCAGATTTAGACTGTGAAGGGCAGTCCTGGAGTGAGTCCTGGAGTGCTGTGCGTAGGAGGATCTCCCCTTCACTAAGAAAGGAAACCAGCACCGGCACCTCTCAGAAGTCTTTCCAGAAAAATTGCTGTACTAATTAAGTTCCGAACACTGGGTAGGAAAAGGAGGAGCTTCAGGCAGGATAAATACACATGTGCAAAAACATAGATAGGGAGGGAAGAATGAAGGGAGAAAAAGAGAGGGAAAGGAACGGAAAATAGAGAACACTGGGGTTATAAAATTAATGCCGGAAGGCGAAGTGTCATTGTATCATGAGACAAAGTTATGCTAAAGAAAACAACAGTCTTTATTATCAGACATCTGTAAATATATCTTCATTCTACCTAATTCTTGGTATAACTGTGGAAATTACTTCTGTGAGTTTTAGTCTTCTTATATGAAAAAATGGCAATAATATTCAGAAACCCACATATAGGGGTGCCTGGGTGGCTCAGTAGGTTAAACCTCTGCCTTCGGCTCAGGTTATGATCTCAGGGTCCTGGGATCAAGCCCTGCATTGGGCTCTCTGCTCATCGGGGAGCCTGATTCCCCATCTCTCTGCCTGCCTCTCTGCCTACTTACGATCGATCTCTCTCTCTCTCTCGTAAATAAATAAATAAATAAATAAAATCTTATTATAAATCTTAATAAATAAAAAAGGAAAGAAACCCACATATATCTCAGTGTTATTATGATTAAATCAGTTAACTGATGTGAACATATGTACCCTGATATCGTATGGTAGAATCTCAACAGAAAGAATGAAGAAAAGAACCAAATAAGTGAGCCAGATTTCCAGATTTGCTCTTATTTGGACATATGTTTTTGAAAAATTTTAAAAATTATTTTTTAAAGAAAAGCAGAATTAAAAAGATATTGGACTTCACTGCCCATAAGGAAGAATAACTTTTTGTTTCATGTAAGTATATAATTGATCTGCGCAATACAGACAGATCACTAACGTTATTTCAGCATTTTATATACTTCAATAAACAAGTTAAATTTTCTATTAATAAGTTTTAGAGAGCAGGCTGAAAACCTGCTACAAAAGATATTTTTAAAATTATGTGTTCCAGCAAGGGTCAACACTAAAGAGATGGCTGCAGTTACTAATGTTCACATCTTAAGTGATGTTGCAGGTGGCGAAACAATGCGTGAGCTGATCCAAGCACGGCAAGGTTTAGCAGCAATATTCACTTGAGATGACTTCAGGTAAATTGGAGCTGCATGGCTTGTCCCTTCTTTAAGTGCATTTTACTGATTTTTTTTTTTTTTTTTTTTTAAGAGAGAGAGCAAGAAAGTGAGCATGAGTGTGGGGAGGGTCGAGGGTGAGGCAGAGAGAGAATCTTTTTTTTTTTTTTTTAAAGATTTTATTTAGGGGGCACCTGGGTGGCTCGGTGGGTTAAGCCACTGCCTTCGGCTCAGGTCATGATCTCAGGGTCCTGGGATCGAGTCCCGCATCGGGCTCTCTGCTCAGTAGGGAGCCTGCTTCCTCCCCTCTCTCTCTGCCTGCCTCTTTGCCTACTTGTGATCTCTCTCTCTGTCAAATGGATAAATAAAATCTTTAAAATAAATAAATAAATAAATAAATAAATAAAATAAAGATTTTATTTAGAGAGAGAGTGACAGAGACAAGAGAGAGCACAAGCAGGAAGGAGAGGGAGAAGCATGTTCCCCCGCTGAGCAGGTAGCCCTATGCAGGACCCTGGGATCATGACTTGAGTCAAAGGCCGACATTTAGCAGACTGAGCCACCCAGGTGCCCCGAGAGAGAATCTTAAGCAAGCTCCATGCTCAGCTCCATCTCAAGACCCTGAGATCATAGCCTGAGCCAAAATCAAGAAGCAGAAGCTAAACCAACTGAGCCACCCCAAGAACATTTATTAACCTGAATGATTTTATCCATATAACCTCTCATACCTTTATCAACAGTCCTCTAAGGCTGGTACCATTTTCTCTTATTCACAAGAGAGGCAGCTGAGTTTCGGGAAATACTTCCAAAGTCACAGGCCCAGCAAGAGACATGGATTCGGGATCCCATATTTTATGCACCAAAGCTCCACTGTTGTCTATACCCTCCCCAAGTGGACAGTCATAGAATTCTCAATGGCTTCTATATTGATTAAGAAGGTCAGAGTAGGGGCGCCTGGGTGGCTCAGTGGATTAAGCCAGGCTTTGGCTCAGGTCATGATCTCAAGGTCCTGGGATCGAGCCCCGCATTGGGCTCTCCGCTCAGCGGGAAGCTTGCTTCCTCCTCTCTCTCTGCCTGCCTCTCTGCCTATTTGTGATCTGTCAAATAAAAAAAAAATCTTAAAAAAAGAAGAAGAAGAAGAAGAAGAAGAAGGTCAGAGTAACCCATCCTGTGTTTGTTCTGAGTGTTCCACCCCTGTCCTTTCAAAGTTTTGTAAGCTGGAAATATGTGAAGCAGAACACTGAGAGAGCTCTTTGGTTGAGAAAGTAAGCCACAAAGTGACAGCTTCATGAATGTGTGGTAAGTGTATGGTCATCCACATAAATGAGGAGTGCTTCCAGATACTGCGTCTTGACCACACTAATTGTTTGTGAGATAATTGTGTATGCATACTGTTCACAAGCTGTTGTTTTTTTGTTTTGTTTTGTTTCTGTAGCAAACTGTTAGATGGAATCCACATAATCCCCTGCCCCCTACTTCTTTTCCCTCAGTTGTTACCTGGTCACATTGAATGAAAACCCGAAGTTTCTGTCAGCTCCCCAAAGCAGGCAGTGTGAGAGTGCTCAAGGCATGTGGTTTTGAGAATCTCTCTTGACCACATTAGCCAGAGAAAGGCTTTGGCCACATCATTAAACAAATGATTTCAAAGAAGATTATTTTTCTGGAGGTAGTTAATGGTCAGAATAGATACCACATAAACGTTTTTCAGGAGCCATGTCAATCAGAGCACTGGGAAAATATTACCTGTGTAGATGAGCATATGTTTGATTATATCATACTTATAAATTTATAACAGGTTTCTTTTCACTCATACTTTGCAACTCCCCCCCCCAGCCCCCGCAACTTTACTTGAAGATTTCTTGTCATCTAATGTAATTTTGAAACCAAAACAATATTGGATACCTCTATAAAGTTGATTGGCAACAACTAGATTTTCCATAAAGGAGATTGGGATGGATAAACCTGAAGAAATCACCAAAGACCTCACAGGACAACCATGAAGGAATAAGTGAAGGGTTTCTAGTTAATGGTTTGTTTTATGTACTGATCCAGTTTCATTCACTCATGGCTCAGTACGTATTTGTTGAGGATAAAACAGGGAATGAAACTATGGAGTTTTGCCCTCTAAGATGAATAGATCCAAACAAATAGGCAATTACAAAGCAGTAGGATACAGTCATTAATAAAACAGCATGATTTGATAGCCCAGAAGAGGGGTCCTGGACTCAAGAAGGGTTCCTGAAGGAGTTAGTGATGAAAATGGACTGAAAGAACAAGTAGGAAATCTACTGAGCATGAATCTATGGAAAGAAGCACTTTGAGAAGAAAGTTCAGCTTTGTACATGCTATCTTTACGGTGTCTCAAATACATATCAATGATAGCTAAAAATGTGTCAGACAAGTTTTAAATGTTGTCTTCACGACTCTCAACAGCCTGATGCAGTAAATATTTTTATCCCCCCTTTTATGTCAAGGTTGAAATTAATATTTGAGTAATTATTGCATTTGAGGCATTACTGCATTCATTACTAATTGAAGCCATGGGAGTGCTTGAGGTTGTCCAATGGAGATAGAAACAGGAAGAAGAGGGTTTATGAAATATCCTGAGGAAAAGCACCAAGTAGGCAGAGAATGAACAGTTGAAAAGAGGGAAGAAAAGCAAACAGAGGCCCTGTAATGAAAACAAGGGAAAAATTCACATAAAGAAGACCTGAGCGGTCCACCATGCCAAGAAGTCAGGGACCATAACAACTAGTGTGGTGACGGAGAGTGGGTGCCATCGTGCGGGGAGGTAATGAGAGAACAGAAAGTAAGGACCTAGAGACAGTGAAGAAAATAAAATTCATTCAAATACAAGGCTGAAAGGAAAGGAGAAAAAGCAGTACAAGAGTGGAGCAGGGGTCTGGGGGGCTTTGTTGATTTGTAGACATGATTCCATAAAAGGGTGCCAAAGGGAGCTGAAGAAGGTGGGAAATAAATCCAAGAAGAACATTGGGTCGGGCTGGGAGGAGGAACATTTCTTTAACTTCGAAGGAAGGAAGAAGAGAGGAGGTTGCCTCTGGACATGGTATGTATTCTACCTTCTCTGTCATAACTCCTGTTCCTCTTCATGTAGATTATATCATGGAATTTAGGCAGGTTTAATTTACCCAATCAATACTACTACGACCCTGTTGAGGTTCAAGAAGACAATGAGTTGTGCTCATTTGCTTTTTGTTTAGTCAGTCACATACTGGTTAGTATTTACTTTCAACTGTAAAGAGCACCTTAAAAAGTCAAGAGTGAGCATAAAATTAACATATCCCATGTCATTTCTTCTTCTTCTTCTTCTTCTTTTTTTTTTTTTTCCTGATCTGGTCACCATTCTTACACAGTGGGAAATGCTGTCAGGATTTCCTACCCATGTTAATCTTTTGAATTTCAGAGCGTGCTGAAGACGTTTGGTGACTTAGATATAGCTTTGAGACAAACACGTCTGCACCATCTTGGTTCTTGTATTGGAATCCTTTCTGTTCGGCATCGCTGCAAAAGTTATTTTCGGAACATCATATGGATTTTTCATTGAAACATCTGTGTTAACTTTTATTATCCCTGGTCTGCTTTGTAATTTTGGAAACAGATATAAAGAACGAGCAACCCAAAGCACAGTAATATAGTGGGAAGCATCCTTCATAAGTCAATTGAGGAATTTAATAATCTCTTTAGAAATAAGCTCTGCAGCTATGAGAAAAATGTGTGGGTTAAAGGCCTTCCAATTAAGAAAGGTTTCTCTGTGGATTTATAGGCTGGTGGTTCACTCTTCCTGTTCGTGTTGCCATAGCAACTGTCAGGTAGATTTTCTGCTACTTGCTAGGAAGTTGGAAATGTTGAGTCTGGTTGAGCCTTTTCAATTCAGTGAAGCTTAAATGAAATTCTTTGCAAGGAACTGGCATTTAGCCTGGGTCATTTATTCATATCTAGAAGAAAAAAATCAATTATAGTAATCAAATGTGCAAATTTTTTTTATTGGGATTATTTTTGGTACATATTTTATGCTGTAATCTATTTTTAATGCCAGGGTGCTAAAGGTTTGAAGGGCTGCAGCTGGCCTCTTTGCTATCTGATGGCTTGTGGCTTTAATTACAGCCCAAGATATAGGAAAGCATGCCTTTTGCTGGTCTACTCTTGCAAGCTGTAATCACCCCTGGTGATATTCAGAAGCAAACTGGGATCCAGGAGACTCATTAGGTTGAGACACCTATACTGCACAAAATACCATGCACAACCTTTTATCCTTTTATTTTTTTTTTCCTGTCCTGTTGGTTATTTGAATTACATCCTGGGAAATAAATAATTTATATGCCATTATGTAAAGTTCTTGGGAAGTACAGTATCTTCATTTTCCCTTCAGGTTAAAGCCACTTGGGCGTCACTCACTGTGGTTCATTTCAGCCCACAGTGACTGATGTGTGACAGCTCCATGTAGGCTGGTGTCCTTTAATCCTTAAAAACAAATCAAGTCCATAGGTGGGTAAAGTGAGCACACGTGCCATCGCTCCCTGGATAGCAAACATACGTGCCACGGGAAGGACAGACATCTAAGGGACGTGACTTAGTGTATTTTTTTGTTAGCATCTTTGCTTATTTCCACAGAAACAGCAGCTCCTACAGAAAATAAGGCACAATCCTTATTTCACACTGTGGTTCTATTTATATACCAGCTCCCCTGTGGACATTTTTTATAAGATATATTATTTACAGCAGTGGCTTGGAATGCATATTTCAGTTCAGTTCTTTCCACCACTCCTCTCTTGTCATATGTACACCACGCCTTTATCTAATGATGCAGCATAATATATAGTAAGATTGATTATTGGTAAAAATACAAATAAAACTGAGAGAGAAAGAGAGAGTGAGATTACTTAAAAAAAAAAAAAAATCCAGCACTGAAATGTCTTTTACTTACTTCCCTTGCCTGGCCTTATTTTCTTCCTCTTTGGTCTGGAAACTGTGCTTTCTTCTAGGAAGCTAAATAAAAACTTTGTGAGAAAAGCAATTGAAGCTGAAGGAAGCTCACTCTTCAGTCGCTATACTGGGAAGTGGAAATGAAGTCTCTCAGCTCTGCTCTCAGCTTTATTTACTCTAAAAGGTGGGCAATTTTCTCTTAAAATAAATCGTACTTGGAGTTGCATGGCTCCGTCAGAGGATACTTCTATACCCAGGAGCAGGGAGTCAAAGAAAAGCGAGATTCTGAACATTTGTCCGGGTGTGGTGTCCTGCAGAGGGAATGGACTGACTTAGTTATAAAAAATATATTAAAATAGATGCATGAAGGGATAAATTGTTGGGCACAGAAATCATTCTGACTCCGGCTCTGATGCTTGCAAGCAGGCCGTCCTGGGTAGAATAATGAAGCGAAAGCCTCTTGTTTTGGGAGAGCAGCAAGGATCAGATTTGGGCTGTCACTGCTTGGGAAGAGCGAGGCTGTCTCTGCTGCTGGCGTTCACACATTGGATCAGAGCTTTCTCGCACCTTCTCTTCCTCCCAGGCAGGTGCCCCTTCTGGCTTTAGTCCCTCTGGTCCAGCACGGGGCCAGGCTGGACACCCACGCTGGGGACCAAGGACAAGCAGTGGGGGGGGGGGGGGGTCATTCACTCACCTCACACTGCTCCTTGGCAGAGTGTGGTTTTAGTTCAGTACATGGGCTCTTCCAGGCTCTCCTCTTGTCCCTGACTTCAAAGTCTCTCAGGCCTCGAGGCCATGGTTCCTGCTGAATGTACCACCAGCCCTCAGGCTCGCCTAGCTTTCTTCTAGACTCACTTCCTAGGAAAAATACCATCTTTTTCTGACTGGGCCTCACATCCACTACTTTGGCTTTCCAGTGAGACAACGTCTTAGTTTTTCTGGAGCTGCCTGCTCAGCTCCTGTCTTTTCTCTGACTGACGGCAAGCGTCTGACTTAGCACTGCTGAGCTGAGCCACTCGACTGGCGAAGATAACTTCTTCCCAGCTTCTCAGTTCTCCACCGCCCACTGACCTTTCTTGCAGTCTTTGTTTTCCTTTCCCCCTGAGGCCTTCTGCTTTGGGTTAGCTTGTTCTTCATTTTCTCTCGGAGTATCGTCAGATGTCCATTCCCTCAGGTGGGGTCACCCCCTCCCCGACACCCAGCTGTACCTGGACACACTGAGGCTCTGCTTGAATACCAGTGCCATTGTTCGTAAGACCCTCCCTTAGTCCTAGCAGGATTCCTTCTGATGTGTCTTCATCAGAGCTCTAACAGTAATAAGCTGTGAGAGTTTAGGCAAGTTTCCTCTCCAAGCCTCGGTTTCTGCATCTCTGAAATGGGTTACAGTTGAACATAAATTATAAGGCGGCTGTGAAGATCAAATGAGTGAGTGCACATCTAATATGTAGTACAGTGTGTGGCACTTCTAATGCGCTTCATAAATACCAGCTTTTATTACCGTTCTTGTGGGGTTTTTGGTTACAAAGACCTCAAGCTTTACAATCTTGCCTTGATTTACCACCTATGTGTCTTTGAGTAGGTTTTAAAAATTCACCAAGTTGGTTTCCCTTCTAATAAAATGAGGAAAATCCTAACTACCTCCTGGGACAATTAAGGACAATAACTAAGTGGAGGGATTTGTGGCATCCAGCGCTGGACACTTACTGTCCAGTGGGTGTTCAGCTCACTGGACACAATCATAATTTTCTCTACTCCTTAAGCTTGTCAATGTCCTAAACTTCAATGAATTTTTCTTCGTATCTTTAACTCCCGGTTGCGTGCCTGAGACCCCTACTCATAGTCTTCCTCCATTGTGCTATCTCCTTTCTTAAAAACCGTCTCCCTTTCTTCTCTGATCCTTAGGGAAATCTGTTTTCCCAATGCCAAAAATCTTAAAATACCAGAAGGCAAGCCATCTGCCCTCCACCTTCTTCCTCCTTACAAAGCGGGATGCATCTTTTTAAGAGGCTGCTTCCAAAGGCAAAGGAGCATCTCTGCTTCCTAGGGTAAGCTGGCAAGTTCTGAAGAGATTGTGTTTTACCATGGTGCAGGCAGTGAAGAAAAAGAGGGGTGTCTTCTGAGCACCCCTAACCCGAGGAGCCTACTTCTGACTCACAAGCATGAACTTGTCCTACTGGCAGGCCTGGGAAGCACTTAGGGGTATTCTATATTCGATTTTTGGCATCCTTGTCTGACTTTCACATTTTCATCGCCCCCCCCCCAATTCATCCCGGATATGGCCCTAATTTCCTTGTTATGCTTGTGGTCTCCGGAAGTGCAACATTTGAAATTGTTCTTGTCAAATCCGCCCCTTCCAGATTGGCTAACTTGAAGATCAGAGCTTTCCGCACAAGAAAAGACTTTCTGGCTCAATGTGTCAGTTCCCTTTCATGTAGCTGGATCTTTCAATTTGTAGCATAACCCCTGCAGCACGAGAGAGAAAAGATGATATGTCTGAAATGCTGAACTGCAGTCACCCCTGCCTACCATTATGTTTCCACAGGCATTCTATAAAAAGCTGCAAAACCAAGGGGTCTGAGATCTGACACCTGAAAATGGCCGCAATCACTCAAAGGCACCCCTTTTCCCATCTCTCGCTGATTGACCCCATCCTATTGTGCCTTTCAATACACAGCCCACAACTCTGTATTTAGGGCGATGACCAGCTGTACATACAGGCTCCAAACACTTCTCACTCCTCCTTTGGACAGCCTCCCCTGTGAGTTTGGTGTTAGAAGAGCTGTGTTCCTGTCTCAGCTCAGCCGCTTATGGTGTGATATTATACACCTTCCCAGATCTTTCTGAGGTTTCATGCCCATAAAATTATAAGCAGTAGTGACAGTGAATACTGTTGATGCTTGCTGCCTACCAGATATTATTTTGAGTGTTTTCTGTATGAGAAGGTGTGTGGCACCCATGCCTTTAAACCTCATCCCAATCTTATGAATGAGGTCTTTTTGCAAAAGAGGAGATTAAAACCCAAACTCTACCAGGTGGTACATGGTAGGGCTGGAATTTGAATTCACAGAGTCTTGCTCTAGAGCCCATCTGCTTAACCATAAGCTACTTGTTTGTCACAAAGAGAGCTACAGTCCGGTTTCATTAGCCACAGGAGCTATGCTCTGTGCAGTAGTCACTGCAAGCACTGAATTAGCAGATACTAAGCACTGTTCACTGGGGAAATACAGCCCTGGAGAAAGGCAGGGCCGGGCTCCTGCAAGCCTCTGACTTCATTGTCATCAACCCCATCAATACACAGCGTTGTGTTATGCGGGTTTCTACTTAGAGGCACCTCATTTAATATATGTTGCCGATTCGTTAACATTGAACTCCCAGCCAGGCATCCTAACTCCTGCCTGAATGAAGCTTGTTGAGCACACCTATTTTCTCTACGATGCTTAGGAATACTATTCAACATTTCAGGACTTCTTGGGGGCCATTTTAAAAGGCAGAATCACCTAGAAAAGGATAAAACTACAAAAAGATGGAGCCTTCAATAGACCCCAAGAAGGACACTCGTTTCTATCACGAGAGCTGAAACAAGAAGGGAGGATGTTGTCTTGTTCAGCCTCAGCTGGGAAAGCACATCAGGCGACTCGGAGATTTTGCTGCTCTGTGCCTGTCCCTGGATGACTGGGAAAGCACTATCAGTTCTTGATTTGGGGGGTCACAGACATTTTAATGGGTAGGTGAATTTACAAATACAGAATCTGGGATAAGGAGGGTCAACAGTATATAATAACTGGAAAAGTAAATCTCAGAAGATCTTGCAACAAGAGTAGGACTAGTACATGTGGTGAGGGGGGTACAGTCCACGTGGGGGCACCCCCATGCACAGATGTGGGGGGACTGCACTGCCAACACAGGCAAGGTCTTTATAAGTCTCCCCAAATGAAAAAAATAAAATGAAGTATTCTGGGCAACTGTCCACATATTAAATGAGACTTTATCGTCAAGAAATACGTGTTTATCTTGAATTCTCATTTTGGATTTCAGGAAGATGTTTTAATTCATAGATACAGCCTCTCCATCAACAACTTGTATTTATCTTTCTCTGCAATAACCTGAAATGTCATGTGAGTAGTAGATATTAAGGTGTCTTTTCTTTAGGGAGATAGTAAATGATTGGTGGCATAAAATAGCAAAGATGCTTCTTCCCTGCCCCACCTCTGGCTCCTGGCGTGCATAGCTCTGGAATCTTCTGGCACCAGCACTAGTGACCATGTCTCCTTAAACATTAAACGTGACCTGATTTATAAACTGAGAAGTACAGATGATTGAGCTGGGGTGGTGGGGGGAAGCTGGGTTTCTGGTGTGTTTCTTTTAAACCTTGCTACTCCAAGATGGCATGTGGACCAGCAGCCTTGGCATGACCTGGAAGCTTGTTAAAAATAGAGAAGCTTGGGCCTCACCCCAGACAGACTGCATTTTTAGAAGCTATGCATGGGCTTCAGTTGCACATTCCAGTATGAGAAGCAGTACTTTTTGAGACCAAGCCCAGATCCCAGTTTACATCTCTTCATCATATTAAGCTAAGCACTTGCTAATTCTTCTCTTCTGCTCTCTACAGTCTTAACTCTGGACACAGCTTTTGCAAAGTTCCAAGTTTCCCATAATCCCATAAAACCCCAAAACCCTCTTGGCGTTTGCACCAAGTTACCACCGAGCAGTCTGCCTCTGGCCAACTTGCCGCAGCTCCCATTTTTTCTTTATTAAACATTCATTCTTGTTCTCAGCAGCTGGTTGTGGTTTATTATCCATGACCAATACCTAAGCAGACGTCTTGAAGTTTCAAAATCACTCACTCCACCTTTTGATCGACTATATGAAGTTTTCCTTGTCACATATCCTACATGTCAAATTTTGACTTTTTAAAGGTAACTTTGAACAGAATATATGTAGGAGAGTTTTTAATAATTCATATGGGTTTTTTTGTTTGTTTGTTTTTACCAAAGCTTCTATCCCCAATTTTTGATTAACTCGGAGGCCCTTAACGTGCAAAGCTAGACGATCATTAAGTATTAGAAGATTCATTGCAAGTCTTAGCTTTTTCACTTAATCAGTCTTTTCTCTGTTTGCCATTTGGTAGAATAACAGAGGGTAGTAGCCCCTGCTCTGTTTTATAACCTCTGTGTAAGAATCAAATTAGAAAGTGACAAAATACTTTCAGAAGCATAAAATACTATGCAAAGGGTGAATCATTTTTATTATTGTTACTAGCAAGTAAAACTCATAGCACCGATACTCTTAAAAGTCAGCAATTTATTAAACACATACATACATGTAATCATTTTCAGGCAGAAAAATGTCTTCGGTCTAATGAGTATTGAATGTCTGTAGTCACTGGTTGGAGTTACAGAAGCAGATCACATCTTGTAGCCTTTTGGATCTTTGCCTTGACAGTGACTGGTAGACAATTGGAACGGACAGGGAGACAACCCACTTCTCTTTCTATAGAGTCTGAGGTTCTTAAAATGCAATGAAAGGATTTGGACCATTTTAAAAGGAAATGTCATCCTTGATATTTATAAGACCATCACAGAGATCAACCTACTCCCTTAAATGCCCCTTTTCAAGTTGCTTTTACAATGCACAATTGGCCGTGACGTTAAACAGCCCTGCCCAGCACACAGCCCAGCACACGGCAATATATTTTTTTTAAGCAAGCATCGGAAGGGCTGTGATAGATAACCTTTACTCTGCCTCAGAATCAGCATCTGGTTGCCCCTCTGTTTTCAAAGGTTAAGTAAGATGTGTGTCAGTTGAGAGGCCATTGTCTGGATAAATACTGAACATTTCAACTCCCAGCTACCCATATAAGCGCTTAACCCACATTGGTTAATGAACAGAGGGATCCCCAGTGCATAAGTCATCTGCTAGATGACTTAGTCATCTACAAGTGAGGTGTTTGGTGGGCTGTACTTCCTCATTGGAGCCATTAGAATTCAATTTAGTGCCTTCTTGCTTCTGGAGTAAATGTAACCTGCATAGCTGGCCATGGCTGCTGAAACACTAAATAGTGCCCAGTGGAATGAGGTAGAGACGGAATAATGTGCTTCCAAGAATGTACGAGCCAAGGATAGGCTGACAGCCAGCCAAGTTCATCACAGGAGTTCATAGAACCCAGAAGTTGTTTTTTGTTTGTTGGTTTGTTTGTTTTTTTGGGGGGGGTGGGGCCATTTCCCTTAATTCCAAAGATACTGTTTTCTAGTTAATGCCCTGTGTCTCTGGGGCTTGGTATGCCCCTTCCACCTAGGAATGTGTGTGCACCCAAAAACAACATCCTAAAACCGCTCCCGTCTCTTCTGCGAGGAACAGGTGGCTGGCTTCTCCTGATGCTATTCTTTTCTCCCTTTTTCAGATTTTATATTGCATTTCATCCCAGGGTTCTGTTTGTTTTATTTTTGTGTTAGGCTTGGTTCGAAATGAGAATTCTAGGAAGAACTTCGGAAAAATATGTTCCCTTCGTTTTAGAAAGAGTTGGCAGACAATTACACCAGAAGTGATAATATCATATTAATAACCTTAAATTGCCCTTCCTGGTATTTAAGCCTATTAAAAGCTCAGCCTCCTCTCAGAGAAGTTTACTGCCACACACTAAGGATTCAGAGATGGGAAAGATCTGTTCCAAACCATAGGAAGTTTACAGTAGAGCGAAGACAAAAGCATGGATTCAGTACGGTGATGGGCACTTTTGTAAATGTTGATAATGGTGGTCGCTGAAGAAGCAGAGAGAAAGGGAGCCAGCCTGGGGGTTCCTGGGAGATTTGCTGGAAGAGATGTTGCTCATGCATTCAAAGATGAACTGGAATGTAGCCGATGAAGAGGCTGGGAAAGGAAATCCTAGGAGAGAGAAATTGCACAAGCAAGGTACAGAAGTGTGAAGAACCTTCGTACATAGTAAATTACTAGAGGGCAGTAGTCCTTGGGAGAATAGAGGAGGGTGAGCACAGAGGGAAGGCAATGGCCAGGTAACACCACGTAGAGGAGTTTGGGATTTATCTGTAGTTGGTGCGGGGAAAGGGGAGGCTCTTTAAGGGGGTTGAATGAGGAAGTGAGAGGATAGAAATTTGTTACACTAGTGCTGTTCTGCCTTCATTCCAAGGAGTTGGAAACTCATTGGATGGTTTTGGAGGAGTGGAAAGGGAGTCCTGAGGGAGAGGTGATAAAATAATGATGTTTCTGGTTCAAGTCCCCAGGCGGGTGCTTCTGCCATTTATAGAAAGAAGGAGGTCAGGAAGAAAAATGGGGGTGGTTAGAGATCCTAACTTCAGCTGTGGAGCCTGTGAAACGTCCAAACGGAGTTGAGCTCTCAGGGAAGCTCTAGGTCTACAGCTCAAGGGAAAAGTGTGAACTACCATTTTAAGACCTTTTCTTAGCAGAGTACGCTTGCTGACTTTCCTAATTTATATTTGCATATTCTCACTAAATCTGTTAACCAATTTAGACCCTCCATCCTAACCAATATAATAGTGGTGTGGTTATCATTTCAGTAGCTGGAATTCCTGTGTCTTCTTGAGGGTTTCTTTCTTGCTTTCTTCAGTGGTTAATATTTTTTGCAATGAGGTTATTTTTGGTCATTGACTTCTTATTTATTTAAAAATATAAAATGTGTTCATTTGTGGTTACATATTATATATAAAAACAGAAAGCATTTGCCATCCAAAGGTGATACTCATATTCCTAAGTTTTAGGTACTGTTCACTTAAAATAAATCTGATTCCTTTTCAGATCCAAATAGCAAAAACAAAATATTATTCATCCTACACTGGAAGGTTTCATATTATTTGGAAATATATGTCACTTGATGGTTTTTTGTGAATAGTTCAATGACTTTGTATTAAGAAAAAAATCTTCCATTCCCATTTTAGCATATTCTTTCAAATATCATAGATGATTACAAAAATATTTTTCTAGACATCTATGGAAAAGTTTATTGTAAAATATTTCAGTTTCTGCTTATTTTTCATGTAATAAAAAAAGAATAAGTGAATCTATATCTGTTGTTGCTATGGTAACTAACACATTTTTATATATTGAGGAAGAACATGAACATTTCTAAATGTATTTCCATCCTTCTGATGTATGTCTCTCTATATATATATACAAGACTATGTATGTTGGGTGACTTTAAGTCAGGGAACTCTAGGACATCCCATCTTGTAGCTACTCTGAACCCTTGACCCCACACAGAGACATGCTGTCAGACCTGGAGTTAATTGGGTGGACACTAATTGTACACATTGTGCAAGACAGGAATTGATCACTGTTAATTCAAAAGAAGATTATAAAATGGGCGCCTGGGTGGCTCAGTCGGTTAAGCATCTGACTTCAGCTCAGCGCATGATCTCAGGGTCCTGGGATCAAGCCCTGTGGTGGGCTCCACGCTCAGGAGGGAGTCTGCTTGTCCCTCTGCCCTTCCCCCTGCTTATGCACACACTCTCTCTCAAATAAATAAATAAATCTTAAAAAAAAAATAAAAGAAGATTATAAAACATTCATAACAGGATATTTGTGCTTCAGCTGTTTCTTAAATTCTATAAATGTCTCAGATTGTTATTTTTTTAAATAGATTCCAAATCTGAAAATCCTTCGTAAACCACCTGTCTGCCTGAACCCGAGGTTGGCTCTGAATCAAGCACATTGTACGTGCATTCATTCATGAACAGTTGCCACAAACTTCTTAGTTTAGAATTTGTGTTAGATTAGTAATCTAGAGGAGGTAACAATTACAGATTACTATCCAAAGTATGCAAAATGATAACTGCTAGCATGACAATCTAGAGAAAGGTCAACTAAGCCTGAAGGCATCAAGGAAGATTTGGAGGAAGATGGAGAGAGGAGTCACTCCCTAAATCACATCTTACAGGATGAATCATCCCCTATAGGACATTCTTAACTAAAAAAAATAATGCCTATATAGACAACTGAGCTAACATGTAACAAATACAAAAAAAAAAAAAACAACTTAAAAACTAGTTTATGTGTGTATGTACACACATGTGTGATGGGGAAAAAATCAAACATGCTACATGATTGGATAATGAGAGCTCAGTTTGGTTTAACTACATTTATTGAACTTCTATCAAGTATAAGGCAGTCCAAGATTCAGAGGTAGCTCCCAAGGGGTTCACTTTTATAAAACTTCAACAACCTTAAAGAGGAATTATAATCTTGATCTACAGTAGGACTTTTAAAATATATCTATATTTAAAAGCATGATTTCACTAAACACTTACTTTGTGGTAAATAAATTTAAATATCTTGATCATTTACTTGTATTAGTCTGTTCCTTGAAAACAAGCAACCATGAATTCTCAATAGATCTATGACATTTACAGAAATAAATAAGAAATACAAATGAATTTAAAAAAAGAAAGTCAAAGCCAAAACCACTAAACCACAAGTCAAGAGACCTTGGAAGTAATTGTTTCTCTGCTAACCTACTCACTTGCAGTTTGGCTTTAAGCAGTACCATAATCTCATAAAATCAGGGGCTTGGGGTACAGTGACAGAAGTTTGCCAGAAACAGAGGAATCTGGGGTAGGGGAAAAGGGCACTTGATCTTGAAAAATATTCTAGTGTAGAGATAACAGGAAGTTTCGATAGTGCAATGAGGTTACTATGGAAAACAGAGAACTTAAATCCAGTGTTTCCGTGACTTCATTTCTTGACACCAGATAAGGCTATATGCTTAGTGGATAATTTGACCTGGAAACCATCTATTAATTCTAGGGGGATCTGGGTGGCTCAGTGGGTTAAAGCCTCTGCCTTCGGCTCAGGTCATGATCCCAGGGTCCTGGGATTGAGCCCCGCATCGGGCTCTCTGCTCAGCAGGAAGCCTGCTTCCCTCTCTCTCTTTGCCTGCCTCTCTGCCTAATTGTGATCTCTCTGTGTCAAACAAATAAATAAAATCTTAAAAAGAAAAACCCATCTATTAATTCTAGACTCACATATAAAGTATGAAAAAAATAGGGAAAGTTATATTTACATATTATGTATTTATAATATTTAGAAGAGTATGACAGGAATATACAAAAACATCAATAGGAAAAAAATCAAAAGTACAAAATGGTCCCCAAATGATGTTTTTATTATAAATAAGAAGTAGCATTTCTAATCAATAAAAATGGAATATTATTTAATAAATACCATTAGCCAACTAGCTAAACTAACCAAGTACCAGGAACTGAAAAGAAAAAAAAAGACAAATGAAATACTAAAATCCGTGAACATTTTAAAAACTTCTCTAACATAAGAAGTCATAAAATTGAAAAGGATTCCATAAACTGAGAAAATAATTGGAAAATGTATGTTAGGCAAAGTCTTAAAACCTTTAATATTTTTTAATGCATGCTATTTTCTCACCTATTAATTTAGCGATTTTTAAAAAATTACAAATGTCCAGCATTAGTTTGCCCAGGAAAAACCTGAGTATTCAATCCATTACCCCAGGAGGTAAAAATCGATAACGTTTGTGGAGTAATTTTTGAGTATGAATGAACAGTCTATAAAATATGAAAGCATTTTGATATAGCAGTTCCAGTTCCAGGAACGTATCCTAATTAAATAGTTAAATAATCATGGATGTGTACAAAGGAGCAGTCACTAGGGTTTTCAACATAGCAGTATTAACGAAGGTGGAAAAAAACCACTATTAATCAAAATGTCCCAAATTGGGTGACCGATCAACTAAATTATAGTATACATTGTATATTGTTATGGGATAATTTATTGTATAATTATTTATTTATTAAATTTTTTAAAAAGATTTTATTTATTTATTTGACAGAGAGATCACAAGTAGGCAGAGAGGCAGGCAGAGAGAGAGGAAGGGAAGCAGGCTCCTTGCTGAGCAGAGAGCCCGATGCAGGACTCGATCCCAGGACCCTGAGATCATGACCTGAGCCGAAGGCAGCGGTTTAACCCACTGAGCCACCCAGGTGCTCTATTGTATAATTATTTAAATATCAATCATATTTATTCTCGTGGAAATATTTTCATCAGCTAATTGCACTGAGCTAACCATGCCCAACCGATATAGTATGCTTATATTTTTGAATGTCTTAAATTACCTGCTACTCTGAGATAACTGTCATTGACACTGCCTGTATTGCATTTTGTTCTGTTACGTGCATTTTGTGTATAAAATGGAGTTGAAATACAGAGGCCAAACACACGGTGGCGAAGAAAAAGGACAGGATCTGAACATGTGGCATGCTGGAGAAGAAAGATTCAACAAAGGGACAAGAGTCTCTAGGAGAATTTATCCTGGAAGAGAGTTTTGTAGAACAGGTGTAGGAAAACTGGAGTCGGAATGATTTGCAGCTAAAGAATTAGGATAAACTTGCATATGGTCTAAGAAAACATGGGAGAAGTAGGACGTGAGGACCAAGGAAATTATGAATCTAAGACTTCTGGTTTGGAAAGTCAATCATGGAAAGGAATAACAAATCAGAAGAGCAAAGATGGATTCTCAGGCAGAGAGGAAAAAGTTTCTGAGGAAGTGAAACAAGAGTCCTGTCAAACCTCTAAAACAGAGGCTGGGAAACGATGGCCTGCCTGCTTTTGTACACCCATGAGCTAAGAAATTTTAATGGTTGGGGGAAAAAAATCAAAAAGAGTCTTATTTCCTCAGATGTGAAAATATGAGATTTGGATTTCAGTGTCAGTAAATAAAGTTTTATTGGAAGGCTGCCATGTTTATCTGCTTATGTATTGCCATGGCTGCTTTCACACCGTAAGGCAGAGTTGAGTAGCCCAACACATGGCCTATAAGCCTTAAAATATTTACTCTCTGGCTCTATACAGAACGTTTCCTGATCCCTGATCTAAAAACTAAAGGAGACATGAAGGAACAGGCAAATATTTAGGAAAGAAATCAAATGAGAATTACTTGTTTGAAACTAGGAGTAAAGGAGATTCTGAAAGGTTAAATAAGTGTTCATAGTTTGGAGGTCAGGGACCATTAGAACCTTGGTTCACACTAGCCCTATCACCAGTTAACTCGTAGCAGCTCCATTCCACTTTGGTGATATAATCAATCCCATATTGTCTCAAGGGTTCAACCCCTGCTGCTAAATCTTTAATACAACCAAGGCTCTTTGGGCTTCAAAAATTAGAGGTCATCCTTATCTTGTTCTAGTGAAAAGTCAAATTTGTGAAAAAATTGTACAGGGAACTTAAGGAAGGAATGTTTATCTGTACCCTACAGGACCTGGAAAACCAGCACGTTCTGAGGATCCTAGTTTCTCCGACCTCTTCCCTGTGGGGTCCTTATCGTCCTACTCTTCCTCCTCTCAAGGAGGCTGGCTTTCTCTGCTTATTCTCTAACTTTCACATGCCTAAAGAGGGCAGCCAACTCATTGGCTCTACAGCCAACTCATTACTCTACAGTAACATCTCTGTCTCAGAATCCAGCACCAAAACTGGATTCTGCCCTTCTGCAGCCCTCCCCTTTCAGATTACTGGGGAGGGACTAAGAGGCCTTATCCTTACATTTGATTGACTGTGTCGGAAAAGGTGTGTGCCCCTGATCCCATCAATTGTAGTGGGGCAGCTGAATTACAAAGCCCGCATCACACTTACTGGGGCCTTACATTGGGTAGACAATGATAACTAAGGGTTAAAAATGGTAAAATATATACCACGTATATATAGTGAGAGACCTTTCCTTCAAATTTCAGCTCAAACCACCTCTTCTGAATAGCCTTTACTTACTATGCAGTCTGATTTAGATGCCTTTTCTCTGTACTTCTAGAGCATCTTGTTCATATCTCAAGCTTGGGCAAATTTATTAAGGGTAAATTTGCATCTTTATTACTTTAGTCTTTGCCACAGTTCTAGCACATAATATGCGTTCAATAAATACACATTGAAAGGACTCACTAGTATGCAAATGAATAATCCAAGCACTTGTGGGATCAAACACAGGTGAGATTGATTAGGGAGGTGAAAGATCAGGGTAGATATTTTTAAAATGCAGGAATTTGATTAATTGGTTGTGAGCTACCCTTTATATATCCTAAAACCATCATTCCTATCTGTATGTATCCATCTGTCTATCAGACGAGATTGAGCAATAGACTTAACCCAATCCCAGTCAAAATCCCATCCGGATTTTTTGTGACTATCACCAGCTAATTCTAAACTTTGTATGGAAAAGCAAAGGAATTAACAGTGAAAACAACTTCTGACAAAGAATTTGTATCCAGAATACGTAAAGAACTCTCAAAACTCTACAAGAAAACATCAAACAAAAGTCCTTTGAAAAATGGGCAAAATATTTGAACATACACTTCACGAAAGGAGATATACAGATGGCAAATGAGCTCATAAACAGACGCTCAAAATCATTAGTCATTTGGGAAATGCACATTAAAACCACAATGAGATACCATTATAAACATATTAGAATGGCTATTATCAAAAAAACACTGACAATACCAAATGCTGGTAGGAATTTGGAGCAAGTAGAACTCTTATACACTGCAGGTGGGAATGCAAAATGGCACATCAACTTTAGAAAACATTTTGGCAAATTCTTATAAAGCTAAACACATACTCATGGCACAATCCAGCAGTCCCATGCCTCAACGGTCACCCTAGCAAAGTGAAAACTTGCATTCCCACAAACCAAAATTTACATTTCCACACACACAAAAAGTCAGTGTGAAGTCGGTATCACTCAGCATCATAATTTGTCAATGTTTATATTTGATCAGAATAAATCATGAAAATATGTGAGGTAAATAAATTAATAGGAATATTTGACTTCAGTTTTTCTTAAAAATAAATCTGTGAGACAGAAAGTAGAATAGTGATTGCCAGGGCCCGCAAGGAAGGAAGAATGGAGGATTATTGTTTAATAGGTGTAGAGTTTCAGTTTTGTAAGATGAAAAGAGTTATAGAGATGGATGGTGGTGATGGTTGTATATTGGAAATGTATAGAATTCACTGAAGTTTGTACTTAAGAAGAGTTAATAATTTTATGTGTATTTTACATGATAAAAAATTGAAAACAATATTCAAAGCTACTAATAATAAAATTCAAAAACCACTTTACAAACTAAAAAAAATAGAAATTAAAAAAAATAAGAAACAAAGAAGAAGCTGTATAAATTTATCTTTATGTAGTGCAGCAGAAAACAGAATGAATCTGGTTTGGCCCAGGAATTTAGATAAGTATCATTGGTACAGTAGATTCAAGTTAAATTTAAAAATTCCTGATCTTTCACCTTCTCCATCATAAAATTATAAGGATACTCTACTGTACATCTCAAGAACAAATTGACTATGAGTTCGGTCATTGGTATAGAAATGTGAACCAACTGAGACATTTTTGACCCTACCAATAATACAATACATTATTCTAAAGAGTTTATGAGTGCTTTGAACGGTACCCAGCTGGTATTAAGGAACTGGGTATGTTCCACTTTCTAGTAACTTCAAGAGGACACTACAATGATTCGCTTTATTGATTGTCATTTTGCCATTAGGGTTGACAAGGCTAATATCCCACGACGGATTCTTTCCCAGACTTTAAGAGATTATAGAATGACTTTCAGTAGATTTTAGCTGTTTAAACATCCTGGTACTGCTGTTAATTTCTTTTCCAGTTCCAAAGTTAACTGGATAAAAATTCCCAAGACCCTACCCAGGCTCCTACAAAGTAGAACGAGAATTTGCTCCCCTGCTCTTATCTAATGGTCTTCTCCTCTTTAATGGTAAAGCTATCCTGTGCACTATTTCTCTATTTATAGCCCAGACAATTCAACTCCAGGCAGGTGGTTCTATGGAAAGATAAACAAACTTGTCATAAACCCCCACTGGTTCCTAAATAGCCAACTGCGCTGACAAGGCAGGCTGCAGGTGGCGGAACCCATCCAGGTATGTTGGTCATTTACTACAGAGCTGGGGACCCACAGCGTCTTTGGCCAAGAAGCAGCTGGTACTCTCAGCATTTTTATCTCTCAACAGAAATCAAAATCAATGGTCACACAACTGATATTTTCATCTAATATACCAAACACCAGAAATACCGTATCATCTTTCCAGCCTTTATGTAATGTACTTATTGATCTCTGAGAATTTTTAGAGAATTTTATTGAACATTCTTACACTGGAAAATGTGATTTGGTCCAGTTGGAGCAGCCTCTGACATCTCAGGACACATGCCTTCTCACTTCCATATTCCTCCTTCTTCTGTCCTTCCTCACTGCTGGGTTGTCTACATTCTTACATGAAAAGACTCGTTAAAGAGTGACAAGAATTCCTCCCTCAGGCGTGGATTTCTGTAAACTCTCTTTTTCAATTTCCTATTCCTACCCATGGTTTCATTGGATCTTTAAGTGGTCCAGTGAATGAACTCGTGTTGGCTCTTCTTTTGTCCTCATTAATTAAGTCCCCCACTATAGTATGACCTATTCCTCTGGTCACAAATCTGTTCTTCACAACTGTATTTTTTTTTTTTTCCATTGAGGTATAATTGACAGAAAACAGTTTTTAGTTTCAGGTACCTGACATGTTTGACATCTGTATCTATTGCACAATGATCACCACAACCAATATAGTTAACAGCTACCATCACATAGAGTTATAATTTTTTTCTTGTGATGTGGACTTTTAAAATCTATTCTTTTAGCAACTTTTGCATAGGTAGTACAGCATGCTGACTATGATCACCCTGCTCTACATTACATACCATGACTTACTTATTTTATAACTGCAAGTTTATACCTTTTGACCCATTTTACCCCCCCCTCACCCCCTGCCTCTGGCAGCCACCAATCTGTTCTATCTATGAGTTGCTTTTTTTAATTTTTAGAATTTAATTTAAAATTTAATTTAAAAAAATTAAAATTTTTTTAATTTTTAGAATTTTAATTTTTAGAGTGAGATAATATAATGTTCATCTTTCTCTGACTTATTTCACTTAGTTAATGCCCTTAAGGTCTGTGTTGTCCCAAATAGCAAAATTTCATTCCTTTTTATGCCTGAATAGTATTTCAGTGTGTGTATGTGTGTGTGCAGACATGTGTGTTTATCCATTTATCCATCAACAGACATTAAAATGAACATGTTGGGGCCCCTGGGTGGGTCAGTGGGTTAAAGTCTCTGCGTTTGGCTCAGGTCATGATTCCAGGGTCCTAGGATCGAGCCCCGTATTGGGCTCTCTGCTTGGTGGGGAGCCTGTTCCCCCCGCCCCGCTGCCTGCCTCTCTACCTACTTGTGATTTCTGTCTGTCAAATAAATAAAATCTTTTTTTTTTTAAGTATTTTATTTATTTGACAGACAGAGATCACAAGTAGGCAGAGTGGCAGGCAGAAAGAGAGGGGGGAAGCAGGCTCACCGCTGAGCAGAGAGCCTGATGCGGGGCTCGATCCCAGGACCCTGAGATCATGACCTGAGCTGAAGGCAGAGGCTTAACCCTCTGAGCCACCCAGGCGCCCCTCAAATAAATAAAATCTTTAAAAAAAAAAATAAATGAACATATGGGTGCAAATGTCTTTTTGCATTAGTGTTTTTGTTTTCTTTAAATTATACCCAGAAGTGAATTGCTGGATCATATGGCAGTTATATTTTTAGTTTAGTTTAGTTTTGTTTTGTTTTTTAGGACCTCCATGCTGTTATCTATAGTGGCTGCACCAATGTATATTCCTACCAGCAGTGCACAAGTATTCCTTTCGGTACAACCTTGTCAATACTTGTTATTTCTTGTCTTTTTGGAGGTAGCCATTCTAGCAGGTGTGGAATGACATCTCATTATGGTTTTGATTTGCATTTTCCTGAGGATTAATGACGTTGAACATTTTCTCATGTACCTGTTGGTCATCTGTGTATCTTCTTTGAAAAAAGGTCTATTCATATCTTCTGTGTATTTTTAAATTGGAATGTGGGGGTTTTTGGCTACTGAGCTGTATGAATTCTTTACATATCTTAGATATCAACTCCTTACCAGACATATAATTTCATGTATTTTCTGTTATTTAGTAGGTTGCCTTTTCATTTTGTTGATAATTTTCTTTAGTTTTGCTTTTGTTGCCTTTGCTATCAGAGCAAGATCCAAAATATCACAAAGACCAATGTCAAAGAATTTATTACATATATTTTCTTCTAGGAATTTTATGGTTTCAGGTCTTATATTCAAGTCCTTAATCCATTTTGAGTTAATTTTTGTGTATGGCATAAGATAGTGGTCCAGTTACAGTATTTTGCTGTGGCTTTCACAATAACATTTTGACTTCCCTCATCCAAGGCTTCTCAAGTTTCTTTAAGTATGAAGAATGTCTGCTGGCTACTGGCATCTTTCCAAGGTATGGTCCAATCCAATGCACAGTTATTATTAATTAAGAAGATGGGGAACCTGCCCTTGAAAAGCATGTAAGAGAAATAGATAGACAATTAGTTAGAATATATTTGCTATGTATGGATGTGACACAGAAACAATACTTTATGATGTTGAGTACATTTTTAGAAACAAAAGGGAGAATTAAATTTTGTCAGCAAATGAGTCCAGCAAGGTGTTTTAGGGACTAAGACACAGAGGGATTTATAGAATGATGTAGGAACATCTGAAAATTTATAGCAGAAAAGCAGCAGCATTAGATTTCCATTCTGAGAGTACACTCTGGTCTGAAGGCTGGGTTTGAGACAGATGAGCATCAGGTTAATAAAACCCTCCATTGGATTGCTGTCATAATTCAGGAGACGGTATGTTCCAATAGCAGTGGATATGAAAATCTATGTCTGGAAGCTTTTTAAAGAAGTAGTTGTTTAAATCCTAGGTTCTCAACTCCAAAAGCAATCTAGATAAGTAATAGATGTAGGAACTTGGAAATCCCAGGACAAAATCTTCTGTCTCTTCACTTTTGCTTACTAATTAAGATTGTTGGGGCACCTAGGTGGCTCAGTCAGTTAAGTGTCTAACTCTTGGTTTTGGTTCAGGTCTTGATCTCGCAGTGGTGAGATAGATCCCCATGTCCCGCTCCATGCTTAGTGCAGTGTCTGCTTCAGATTCTCTCTCCCTCTCCCTGTGCTCTTCCCCTCGAGCGCTCATGCATGCATGGTCTCTCTCTCTCTCTCAAATGAATAAAATCTTAAAAAACTAAGATTATTTACTGGAGATGTCAGAAGATAGCTTAGTAATGGTGTACAAATACAGAGTAACAATGAAAGGAATACTTATCAATCGTTGAACAAGTATAGCTTGCAACAGGAGGAAGTTAGGTAAGATCTGAGATTACACATCAGAGAGGCTTTTTAACTTTTTAATCAATATTATTGAGCAGACATATACACGCACATAGTTTTTTGCCTATCAGAATGTCTTAAATTTAGATTTTTCTGAATAGCAGGAAAGGTAACCTCTCAAGTCCCCTTATTGTATTTTGAAAGAGAAGAAAAGAAGTTACACATTTTCTAAAGACAAATTTTACTACACACACTGCTTTTATTTTCCAGAGTGTAAGCTCATTTATTGACTTACAATTCCGTGTTCCTTGTTAAGTTTTCATTGTTCTAATGCTCTGTCTGTGCTGCTTCAAAGTGCTAACCAGACACAATTTCTGTAAATTGTAAGCAAAAGTAAAACCATAATCTGTTATAACTAGAGGTTTCATGGAATAAGATATGATATTACAAAACCATAATTGATATTCATCATCTTCCTGCACTTTCTATGCAAGTTTACTGTTACCTTCAGCTGTACTTCTGCTGGTCTGGGTTTTTTGTCCCATGGGGTAGTCCAGACTTATTTCTGAGGGATCTGAGCCCCCCCATTACTATGTGCTTCTAAAATGTGGCTGTTTTAGCTATGCATTCATAGCTACCACTAGGCATGGAAGCACCAGGATGTTCCCCAGTAACATCTAGGAGTTGTAGACATTCTTGTCCCACTCTCATTATATAGAAGTCCTATATATTTGTGATAATCAGGATCAATTACTCCTGCTAATATAGGAACTCATTTTTTCTGCCTGCTAGTATCCAGTCATGAGGTGCCCAAAATGACCACATGCCAGTTTGATTGAGGTTTGGTAGAATCCTTTTTCTGTACCCTGAAAGAAGTGTTCCCTTTCTACTAGGAACCAGGATTTCTAATGCAGCAAAATCTACAGTTTTGCAGGTAATGAGTACAAAGTCTCCAAGTAAATTGATCAGAATTAACTATGAGAGTGAACACCCCTCTTCCCACCCCTTGGTTCCCAGATCCATATTTATCAGTGTGTCATGACATAGCACCAGGTAAGGGTGTCTTGAAAGACAGCACCTCAACTCACAGAATGTCATCTCCATGCTGTGGCTTAGCTCTAACTTAAAGAAGGTTGCTTTACTGCTCTATCAGGCTATCAGATTCCCATGATGGAATTCATAGGAGGACTAGTGACTTCATAATCATATATGCCCATTGTCATACTTTACTATAAAGTGGATCCCTGAGCTGTCAGACACTGAGGCACTGTAGACAAGGAAGACACATCTATACTTGGAATATGTATCATTCTTGATAAAATGAATCATAGAAGGGTAGGAGTTACCTAATGTTACCAGCTTGCCAACAAGTGGTTAAATCATCTTCGTAAGAAATCGTAGTGGAGGGGTGCCTGGGTGACTCAGTGGGTTGGGCCTCTGCCTTCAGCTCAGGTCATGATCCCAGTGTCCTGGGATCGAGCTCTGCATAGGGCTCTCTGCTCAGCAGGGAGCCTGCTTCCCCTTTGATTTCTGTTTGCCTCTCTGCCTGCTTGTGATCTCTCTCTGTCAAATGAATAAATAAAATATTTAAAAAAAAAAAAAAGTAATCTCACCCATCCTTTAAAAAAAAAAAAAAGAAGAAGAAATTTCCTCCTACACTGTTGGTAGGAGTGCAAGCTGGTGCAACCACTCTGGAAAACAACATGGAGGTTCCTCAAAAAGTTGAAAATAGAACTATCCTATGACCTAGCAATTGCACTACTGGGTATTTACCCAAAAGATACAAATGTAGTGATCCGAAGGGGCACGTGCACCCAAATGTTTATAGCAGCAATGTCTACAATAGTCGAACTATGGAAAGAACCTAGATGTCCATCAACAGATGAATGGATGAAGAAGATGTGGTATATATACCCAATGGAATACTATGCAGCCACCAAAAGAAATGAAATCTTGCCATTTGCGACGACGTGGATGGAACTAGAGGGTATCATGCTTAGTGAAATAAGTCAATCGGAGAAAGACAACTATCATATGATCTCCCTGATATGAGGAAGTGGAGATGCAGCACGGGGGTTTTGGGGGTAGGAAAAGAATAAATGAAACAAGATGAGATCTGGAGGGAGACAAACCATAAGTGACTCTTAATCTCACAAAACAAACTGAGGGTTGCTGTGGGAAGGGGGGTTGGGAGAGGGAGATGGGGTTATGGACATTGGGGAGGGTATGTGCTATGGTGAGTGGTGTGAAATGTGTAAACCTGGCGATTCACAGACCTGTACCCCTAGGGATAAAAATATATTATATATTTATTTAAAAATTTTTAAAAATTAAAAAAACAAGAAATTGTAGAGGAAAACTTGCAGGGATAGCTAGAATAAGCTTGGTGAGATGGAATTAATGCCAATTCAACTATGCATAGCTTTCGTTGCTGCCATCATGACTCCTCTTTTCAGGTGAAAACAATGGGAAAGCCAAGAGCAGTTACTAGCTAGCATCTACTGAATTGAGACATTCTGGACATCTAGTTTTCAGTCTTTTCTCTGGAATGGAATATTCCAGTGGGTATTCTGTGGTTGAAATTGACACGAGACAGTCTACACACTTTGTGTCTGTTCCCATAGGTCCATCCACATACATTTCTTTGCCTTTGATCTCAGCCATTCACCACTACCAAGGCATCATGTTTATTCCTAACTCAGATTAAATTTTTCTTCAAAGTGCATAACGAAATGCACTACCCAGGATACTTCTTCTGAGATAATTTCTCCTGATCAACGTTCTTTGGGTACATCCTTGTGTGGGTATTTAGTGGATTAGGAGCTCTTTATTGGTTTGCATTAACAAACAAGTTGTTCTATCCATCAGTTGGTCATGGTGTGAACTGAGGTAAGGCATTGATGTGACACAGGTAGATAAATGAGGTATGAACCCCTTGTTCCCGTAATTTATTTTTACTCTGAAAACATGGGTGGGACCAATTCTGAATGAAGGTTTTTCCATTGTATAATGTATCACTGCTATGCCCACTTAATCTTATGATTTAGTGATTATGCCAATACTAGCTCATGAGGCATAGCTCAGGTCATATCATCAATTAATATTGCCTGGTTAAGTATTCATTATTAGGGGCTAGTGGCATGCTACTAGCTGCCTTTCATAGGGACATAAAAAATTAACCCTCATATCCACTGTGTATCTCTAGATCTTTCCATCTAGCCTACACTAACTCAACAGAAGAACTGCTTTGATCTTGTATCACAGCCTAAAACTGGACTATAATCCTCTTACTCTCAGTTGTCAAAATGGACAGCCTTCTTTCTGAGTTAATCAAGAGTTCCTAAGTGTGGTATGTGCTGCCTCCAAAATCAGAATGGGATTTTCAAGTATTGTGTCTTCTTCTTACTGATAGCAGCTAAGAGCGAGAGTATCGTGTTCTTCGTGTTAGGGGACTATGTATGTAACAGAATAATGGACTCCTAAAAACTCAAACCCAATGAAAAGGAACCCTTAATAATTGTTGTATTTTTTCTCCCACTTTCTGGTGCTCTGGTGTACCACCAGGGCATTCAGAGTATTTGTCAAGTTTTCCTTTCTAGGTCTGATTTAATAGGATACCATCAATATTATAGACCAGTATAAATGAAGGAATGTCAAGTAGATCAAGTTATCTCTGGGTTGTATTATGTCAAAGAGTAGGAGAAGTAAGAGAGCTCTGGGTCAAGATTATAAACATGTACTGTTGTTCATCCTAGTTGAATGTGAAATGCTCTTGATTCCCCTCATCGCAAGGATGGAAAATAATGCACTTTCAGGATGAATAGGCACATACCAAGTTCCAACGGCTGTATTTATTCTGTCCAAGTAAAAATATGATATTTGACATGGCAGTTTTGATTGTTTAAGTATAATTGGTGAAGTTTATACTTAGTCCAATGGTTTATGGATGGCCATATCAGTGAATTACTTTTTTGGGGAGTGTAGAATGACACCCCTACATTATTCAATGCCATCCCTTCTGATTTGTGTTATTGTTTTTGACTTAGTTTCTTGGCTGGTGGGGAGTGGAATGTACAAGAGCTTCCCGCTGACTTGTCTACTATTATGGCTCTTATTCTATATGGCAAGTAACCTCTGTCAGGAATCTGCCCACTGTTTTAGGATTAAATCATCCTAATTTTTCCACTCAGACACTATGGAAAAGAATGATAGGGTAGGTCTGGGGACCGAATAGACTAAAGGTCAGAAAAACTTTTTCTCTAAAGGGCCAGAGTAAATTTTATGTTTCGTAGATTATATGGTATCTATTGCACCTATTCAAATTTGCTGCGGGGGCACAAAAGCAGACACAGACATTAAAAAGCAAAAATGTCTGTGTTCTAATAAATATTACCTAATTGGCGGTGGGCAGAATTTGGCTATGGCCCAGTTTGTTGACTCCTGCATTAGACCCTTGTGTGATGAACTTGGGCCAGGACTCTACTGATTTTCACCTTAACAGAGGGACCGTGATAACCTTTTGGTTCCTCTGGGATCAGTGTCATCTCAGGTCATGTATGGTATAGGCCTCAGAAGATCTGGGTATTCCCCTTTCCTTAGTATACTCTGCTAAATTGCCTCAGAGGAGGATTGGGAAAAAAGTACATTTACACTGTATACTTCCTGTGACATTTCAGAGCCCTTCTTTTGAGGATATAGGTTCTCTTTCAGTAAATGGGCCCAAGATCTGAGAATTTGCTCATCTCTGGAATGGGAAGAAGGGGCCATGATTTTTCATTACAACAGTTGACATCTGCTTTCTTTTTCCTTGTTCTTGATTTCTTGCCATTGTTGTTATGAACTCAAGTAGTGTACCTTTGCTGCTGGACCATCTGTCTCACACCACAGATCTTTGCAAGTCAAAGGGCAACCTTCACCCTTTGCTGTGTGTTTCAGTAATTATATCCATCTTGCTTCTGTTGCTTAAATGCTGTCATTTGGCTTGGAGTTTTCTGGGCTCCTCTTCTCCCAAAAACAATAGGAAGCCCAGTTTCAAAGCAGCCTTTCCCACTATGAAGCCTGCCTTACAAAGGATAGCCACATCTTTCTCCACATATTAAATGAGATTAAAAACAAAAAGAGGTATGCCACCAGTTGATGTTTGTTTTAAAAAAGACAAGATTAAAATACTTGACTGAGTGTGAAGAAAGCAATTCATTGTCTGTTACAAAATGAGTTCAGAGTGCTTCTAATCCATGTCTGGCATAATGCGGGTGCAGGAGGTCCTTAACATATTCCTCCCCACTGAAACCATGAAGAAGTTCCTTCTTGCTATCTCTCTTCATTTGCCAGCTGAAGAATCACGTTTTCTTCCGCAAGTAGCATCTAACTGGTAGCATATATGGTGATGAAATTGGTTAGGTATGGACTGTGAAGGCAATTTTAATACTGAATTTATTTAGTTCAGAACATTTCTTTTTGTACATGTAAGTGTAACTTAAACAAATCAATTCCATCTGATTAAACTCACTTTACATGGTTAATGTACCGTGGACACTCTTTCTCCTCTGGTGCTTTTCCCAAAGATCACAGGAAGAGCATTTAGATGTTTGTTTTGCATGTCACCCCAATGCACACAAAATCCAATAGATTCAAAAGGAAACATTGCATTAAATTAATTCAGCTTCAAGTTCAAAGGCTCATCATGTATGATAAACAAAACCAAAGGAAATGATAAGATGCAGTGTCACATTTCATTTAATATCTAAATCCACTCAGAACAAGGTAATATCTATCTCACTGTAGCCTCTCTGTATCCTCATATGGCTTAGATCCTCAGGGAAAGACAAAAAGCTTGAAGAACCTGGAGTTGGCAAATATAATGTGAAGTTATAAATGATTTAGAGCAGTGGTTCTCGACCTTGGTTGCACTTACTAATCATCTAGGGAGCTAGTAAAATTCACAATTCTCTAACCTCACCCCAGAATAATTAATTCAGAATTTCTGGGGTTAAGACCCAGGCGTCATTTTTTTTTTTTTTTTTTTTTTTTTTAAAGCTCCCCAGGTAATTCCAATGTGTGAGCACTGTCAAAATCCTCTGATTTAGAGAGTGGTTACCAAAGGTTGATGTGCTTCAAATCATCTAGAAAGCCTTTTGAAACTCAGATTACTGGGCCCCACCTTGTGCTTCTCAATCAGCAGGTCCATAATTTTCATTTTAAACAAGTTCCCAAGTGATGTTTTTGCTGTTGGTCTAGGGAGCACAGTTGGGGAACCACCACTTCAGATAAGAAGTAAATCCTATAATGTTGCCCTTGATATAGTCACAGAAAGATGATAGAACATAACTCCTAGTAATTCTGTGATGGGTGTGGGGACATCTGCTACCTGTGAATTTTGTAGGAGACAGATAAACTGGTCTAAAGAAATAAATGCCCCAGTTATAAAAACGTGAGGTTCTGTAGAAGAAAAAATTTAACATCAGTGTATGGGGTGGAGAGGATAGAGGAGTATGTTAGTGATTTGAAATAAGGAGGGGAGAAAAGCTTAAATCTAAGTCCATATCATCATTGGTTTGGTAAACCGAGGAACAAACTATTTTACAGGTGGCCGTTATTATCAGCATTAAGGGTACAAAACAAACCAGAAAATATGTCTTGATGATTATAAGTTTGAACTGGTCTTAGAATATATTTCACAAGCTGCTTTTGACTGTCCATGTTCCATAATTTAAAATATTTGATAAAGTACAATGACGGTTCAAACAGAAGAGGGCCTGACTTAGAAATTAAAAATTTTTTCTTCTCCTCTATGCTGGTACCAAGATTGGATAAAATTGTCAGTATGGTGCCTATGTATAAACTGACATGGAAAAAATCCAAGATACTTTGTTAACAAACAAATTATGGTAATCTTATAGATTACATAGATATGAAATTGCAAGCATATGCCCTAGACATTAACCTGTGCTTCTTTATGGTGAAGAATTTTAGACCTTCAGTCTCTGTTTTTTCCATTTTGCAATTTTTGTATTATTATGTAAGTTCTTCAATTTTACATTGTAGAAACAAAAAACACAACTTTTAAGATTACAGTAAAAAATTCTACATAACATGTAAAGGTAAACTGGAGCACACAATTGCCAAAAATAAAGACTACATTTCTCTGCCCCCTTTGCAAGAAATTACCATGTGCCCAAACTCAGGTAAGAAAATGTAAGCACAAGTGTCATGTGTGCCTTTCATTGAGTATATTTAAAGAGACAGGGATAGGTCTTCCTCCTCCTTCCCTCCCATTCATCATTTTCTTCCTTTCTTTTGTTCTCCTCCCTCTTGTTTTTATGTTTGGGTTTTTTTTTTTTTTAATATTCTCTTTTAAATTAAGACTGTATTCTTTATGTTTGTTTGTATTTTTAGGGAGAGAGAGAGAGTGTGCATGCAGGCAGGGGGAGGGGCAGAGAGACATGGAGAGAGTATCTTAAGAAGGCTCCACGCTCACCTCAGAGCCAGAGTGGGACTCTCTCTCAGGACCCTGAGATGGTGACCTGAGCTGAAATCAAGAGTCAGACACTTAACCAACTGAGCCAGCCAGGTGACCCAAGACTGTAATTTTTAGAGCAGTTTTAGGTCCACAACAAAATTGAGAGGAGAGTACACAGACTTCCCAAATATTCTCTACCCACACATATGCATGGCCTCCCCTATTACCAGCATTCCCACCAGGTGGTCCTTTGTTTCAGTTGCTGAACCTACATCAGCATACCATTATAACCCAGAATTTATATTACTGTTCACTTCTGATGCTGGGACATTCTATTGATTTGGAAAATGTATTATAAGGTATATCCATCATTATGGTATCATTTAGGCCATTTCCATTTTCCTAAAAATCTGCTGTACTCTCCTTATTCACCCCTCCCCCAACCCTCACCTTCTGAAAGCCAATGGTCTTCTTATTGTGTCCATGGATTTACCTCTCCCAGAATGTCATATTGAAATCATATAACATGTGGTCTTCTCAGCTTGACTTCTTTCACTTAGTAATGTGCTTTTAGGGTTCCTCCGTGTCTTTTCAGGTTTGATAGTTCATTGATTCTTAACACCAAATACTATTCCATCGTTTGGATATACACACTTCATCTCCTGGTGGACATTTTGGTTGCTTCCAAGTTTTGGCAGTGATAGATAAAGGTGCTATATGCAGATTTTTGTGTGGTTATTAGTTTCAATTCCTTTGAGTAAATATGAAAGAAAAATTTATCGATCTTAAAATAAGAGTACATTTAGTTTTGTAAGAAACTGCCAAACTGTCTTATAAAGTCCTTATACCATTTTGCATTCCCACTAGTAGTGAATGAGTGTTCCTGTTGCTCCACCTCCTTGTGAGCATTTGATATTATCAGTATTGGAGATTTTGGCTATTCTAACAGCTCTGTACTCATATGTCATTGTTATCTCAATTTGCATTTTCCTAATGACATGATGTGGAACATCTTCTCATATGCTTGTTTGCTACCTGTAAATCTTTTCTGCTGAGGAATCTGTTAGGGTCTGGCCCATTTTTAAATTGAATTTTTTTTTTCTTATTGTTGAGTTTTAAGAGTTCTTTACATTTTTATAACAGTCCTTCATCAAATGTGTCTTTTGCAAATATGTCTCCCAGTTGGTTACTTGTCTTCTCATCATCTTGGCATTGTCTTTCACAGAGTAGATGTTTTAAATTTTAATGAAGTCCAGCTTATTGATTATCTCTCTCATAGATCATGTCTTTCATGTTATATCTAAAAAGACACGACAATACCAAAAGTCATGCAGGCTTTTTCCTATGTTACCTTCTCAGAGTTTTGTAGTTTTGTGTTTTGCATATGGGTCTGTGGTCATTTTCAGTTCACTTTTGTGAAGGGTATTAGATCTGTGTGTAGATTCATTGCTTCCTATGTAAATGCCCAGTAGTTCCAGCATCATTTGTGGAAAAGACCTTCTTTGCTCCATTGAATTGCCCTTCCTCCTTTGTCAAACGTCAGTTGACTGTATTTACGGGGGTTGTTTTGGGGGGCTCTTTATTCTGTTTCAATGATTCATTTGTCTTTTCTTTTGCAAATAACACATTGTCTTTATTGATGTAGAATTATAGGGAGTCTTAAAGTCAGGTAGTGTCTGACCAACTTTGTTCTTTTTCTTCAATTTTGTGTTAACTATTCTGGGTCTTTTGGCTCTCAATATAAACTTTAGAATCAGTTTACCAATATCCACAAAATAACTTGGGACTTTCATTGGTAATGCATTGAATCTATAGATGAAGTTGAAGAGAACTGACATCTTGAAAATATTGAGTCTACTATCAACAAACATGGACTGTCTCCACTCTTATTTAAATCTTTGATTCCTTTCATTCTTTCCTGTTTTTTAATTGAATATAATTAACATACAGTGTCATTATTTTCAGGTATACAACATAATGATTCAAAGTTCTGTACATTACTCAGTGCTCATCAGGATTCATGTGTTCTTAGTCCCTTCAATCTTTGATTTTATTCATCAGAATTTTATAGTTATCCTGCTTTTGTTATGTTTATTTTGTTTGGCTTATGCTAAAGTATTTTGCTTTAGGGGACATTGCTAATATAAGTATTAATGGGTGTTTAATTTTAAATTCTACATGTTCATTGTTTGTATAGAGGAAAATAGTTGACTTTTGTATTTTAATCTTATATATTGCAGCCTTGCTTAAATTGCTTATTATTTCCAGGAATTTTTTTTATCAGTTCTTTTTTATTTTCCATATAGCTAATCATGCAATCTGTGAACAAAGACAGCTTTATTCTTTCCTTCCCATCTATATACCTTTTATTTCCTTTTCTTATCTTATTGCATTAGCTAGGATTTCCAGTATGATTTTGAAAAGTAGTGGTGAGAGGAAACATCCTTGTCTTTTTCCTGATCTTAGTGGGAGAGATTAAAATCTCTCACCATTGGATCATAACCTTACCTGTTGTTTTTTAAGATGCTCTTTATCAAGTTGAAAAACTTCCTCTCTATTCCTAGTTTACTGAGAGTTTTTACCATGAATAGATGTTGGGTTTTATCAAATACTTTTTTTTAATCTATTGGTATTATCATGTGATTTTTTTCTTTATTAATGTAATATATTATGTTGACTGATTTTATAATGATGAACCAGACTTGCATGCATGGGATAAATTCTACTTGGTCATGATGTATAATTTTTTGTTGATGTTGTCAGATTCCGTTTACTGATTTTTTTTTTTCCTTTTTTAGGATGTTTGCATCTATGTTCATGGAGGCATTGGTGTGTAGTTGCTTTTCTTATAATGTTTTTGCCTGGATTTGGTATTAGAATAATGCTACCTCACCGAAGAAGTTTTGGAGTATTTTCTCTTCCTCTGTCTTTGGAAAGAGATTGTGGAAAATTAGTATAATTTCTTTCCTTAAATGATTTGCAGAACTCACCAGTGAACCCATCTGGAACTAATGATCTCTGTTTTGAGAGGCCTTATTGAAATTAATTATTGATTCAGTTTTTTCAGCTGATATTGACCTATTTTGATTGTATATTTCTCCTTGCATGAGTTTTGATAGATTCTGTTTTTCAAGGGATCAGTCCATTTCATCTAGATTATCAAATTTGTAGACATAGAATTGTTCATAGTATCCCTTAATATGCTTTTAATATCTACAAGGTCTGTCCTGATATACCTTTCATATTAATAATCTGTATCTTCTGTTTTCCTTAAATAGTCTGGCTAGAGGTTTATCAATTTTATTGGTCTTCTCAGTATTTGGTTTCATTAGTTTTCCTCTACCAACCTCCCATTTTTAATTTCATTAATTCCTACTCTATGTCTTATTTATTTTATTTTATTTTTTTCTAATTTCCTAAGATAGAAACAGATTTTTGATTTATATCATCTGTCTTAATATATGCATTCAACACTATAACTTAATATATGCATTCAACACTATAAACACTTAATATATGCATTCAATACTATAAATACTATAGTCTTCTCACTCAATACTGCTTTTGATGCATCTTACAAATTTTGACATGTTTTTTCTTTCCCTTTTCATTTAATTCAAACTATTTTTTAAATTTTTCTGGAGGTTTCTTCTTTGACCCATGTATTATTTAGAAATGTGAAGTGTAATCTCCATGTATATTGGAGTTTTTTGGTTATCTTTCTGTTACTGTTTTTTAGCTTAATTTTAGTGTGTTCTGAGAGTAGACATTATATGATTCATAATCTTTTAAATTTGTTAAGATGCATTTTGTGGTCCGGCATATAGTCTATCTTGGTGAATGTTCCATGTGTGAACTTGAGAAAAATGTGTGTTCTGCTGTTTTTAGATTATTAGTGATTATTAGTCTGTAGTTGTTAATTATATCCAGTTGATTAAAGGTGTTGTTGATTTCAACTCTGTCCTTACCAATTTTTCTGCCTGATAAATCTGTCCATTTCTGAGATAGGTATTAAAGTCTCCAGCTATGCAGCAGGTTCATCTATTTGTTTTTGCAGTTCTGTCAGCTTTTACCTCTTGTGCACCCTTTGTTATTAGGCACATACATAGTAAAGACTGCTATGTCTTCATGGAGAATTGACCCCTTTGTCATTATGTAATGCCCTTTTTATCCCTAATAACTTTCTTGCTTTGAAGTCTGCTCTGTCTGAAATTAATACAGCTACTCTTGCTTTCTTTTCTTTCTTTTTTTTTTTTTTAAAGGGTTTTCCTGGGAAGCTGGTGATTTTTTTTTTTTTTTGAGATTTTATTTATTTATTTGACAGACAGAGATCACAAGTAGGCAGAGAGGCAGAGAGAGAGAGGAGGAAGCAGGCTCCCTGCTGAGCAGAGAGCCCGATGTGGGACTCGATCCCAGGACCCTGAGATCATGACCTGAGCCAAAGGCAGCGGCTTAACCCACTGAGCCACCCAGGTGCCCCTACTCTTGCTTTCTTTTGATTACTTCCATCTTGGCATATTTTTTTTTCCCCATCCATTTTCTTTTAATCTATATGTGTCTTTAAATTTATAGTGGGTTTCTTATAGGTGACATATATGTGTATCTTGTGTCTTGGTCAACTCTGACAATCTCTGTTTTTTAATTCATGCATTTAGATGATTGACATGTTAGATGGTTATAAATTCATATAGTTGGATTAGCATTTACCATATTTGTTACAGTTTTCTATTTGTTGCCCTTGTCCTTTGTACCTATCTTTATCCTCCACTTTTTTCTGTCTTTTGTTGTTTTAACTGGGCATTTTATATGATTCCATTTTCTCTCGTTCCTTAGCATGTCAGTTTTACTTTGCTTGTTTTTACCTTTTTCGGTGCTTCCCGAGGTTCTGCAATATATATTCACAGCTAAGCTAAATACACTGTCAAATAACTTTATACCACATAATGTGTAACATGCGTACTTTATAATACCAAAATAATCCCAATTCCTCCCTCATCCCTTGTATCATTGCTGCTATTCATACAATTTGCATAAAAATATGAATTTGCATAAAAATATGAATCTATATATACACATAATTAAATGTATTTTGATATTATTATTTTGGACAGTTATTTTTATATCAGTTAAAAATAAGAAAAATAAAAGTTTTTATTTTACCTTCGCTTATTCCTTCTTTGGTGTTCTTTCTACTTTTAGATCCAAATTTCTCTAAAGAACTTTTAACATTATTTATAAGGCAGGTCTATTGGCAAAAACAAAACAAAACAAAAAAATTCCTCAATTTTTGTTTGTCTATGAAAGCCTTTATTTCTGTGTTTTTGAAGGATAATTTCACAGGGTATAGAGTTAATAGGTTTGTGGGGGAGGAATTTCTTGTAATACTTTAAATATTTTACTTGGTTTCTGAGAAGAACATGGATATAATTCTAATCTTTGTTCCTCAGTGGATAAGGTGTTTATATCCTCTGGTATTTTTCATTTTTTTTAATCTATAATTTCTGTAGTTGGAAAATGATATACCTTCATGTAGTTTTTTGGCATTTATTTTGCTTGGTGTTTTCTGAGCCTCCTGGATCTGTAGTTTGGGGGTTGGCATTACTTTGGGGGAAATTCCTGTCACTATTGTTTCACATGTTTCTTCTATTCCTTTCTCTTTTTTCTCCTGGTATTTGCACTATTTATATGTTATACCTTTTGTAAGTATCACAAAATCTTTGGATAGTTTGCTCTTTTGTTTTGGTTTTGGTTTTGTTTTTTTTGTTTTTAATCTTTGTTCTCTTTGTTTTTTGGTTTTAGAGAATCCTACTGAGATGTTCCCTAATTTAGACATTCTTTCCTCAGCCATGCCCAGTCTACTAATGAGCCCATTAAAGGCAGTCTTAGTTTCTGTTACAATTGTTTTTACATCTAACATTTCTTTTTTGAATCTTGCTAAGGGTTTCCATCTCTCTGTTTACATTGCCCATCTGTTCTTACATGTTATCTGCCTTATCTATTAGGGACTTTAGCATCTTAGTCATAGTTGTTTTAAGTTAGCAGGGTGATAATTCCAGCCTCCCTGCCACATCCAGTTGTGATGCTTGCTCTCTCTCTTCAATTTGTGCTTTTTGCCATTGGTATACCTTTTAATTTCTTCTTAAACATGGTGGACCAAATTAAAAAGCTGCTATAATTAGACCTTTCATGATGGTGAGGTTTTGGGGTGGTGGGGGGAAGTGTTCTATAGTTTCTGGTTAAGTCTCAGTCTTTTATTGAGCTTATGTCTCTGTATTGCAAACTTCACAAGTGTGTCTCAGATTTGTTCTCTCCCCTTAGGTGTAAACAGGATAACTGGAGTGGGCTAGAATTGGTTATTTCTTTCCCCCAGGTCTGCTAGGCTCTGATAATAACCCAGCAGGTTAGGCTCTGGTTAACTAATTTCTCCAGTGGGCAGATTTTGAAACAGATCCTCTTGTGTATTCCACAATTGTCCTTTTCTCCTCCCCATCTCGAAAGCATAAGGATATATTTTTTTTCTTTTTTAATAACCTTGATGAAACTCCTGGAGGTAGATCTCACAACACTGCTGGTGGGTAGGGGAAAGGGGGATGTGAATGGGTTTCCCTGGATTTTTTTTTTTTTTAACTCTCATACTTGTCCACACTGAGTGTTCAATAATCTATCAATTACAGTTTAGTTTTCCTTAGCCCCAGCACTAGTTCCCACAGTGTTTTCTGCTCCTTCATCTCTGCTTGAGTAAACCACAGCTCCCTGTCTGTCTGCAATATTATGGGTCATGATTTGCCCCGTTTCTTCCTCTGTCTTACCAATTCAAGAAGAGTTGTTGATTTTCGGTCAGTTCAACTTTTTACTTATTGGCAGGGCAGAGTGGTGACTTCCAAGCTGCTTACTTGAAGAACTGGAAATGGAGGCATGTATTTCCTAGCCCCTTCCTTCTTCCAGAAATGAGGATTGGATGGTTGGAGCATGAGTAGCTAACTGAGACCATGAAGCAAAAGCCACATGCTGAGGATGTTTGTGCTATAAAAGAAAGAGCCTTGGTTTCTAATACTGTGGCGTGCCATGCTAGCCTTGCATTTCCTGAATCCAAACTTATTGAACATGAGAGAAAAAGAGACTTTCATTGCTTTTAGCCAATTGTTTTGGGGCATTCTGATTCACTTGGAGCTGAAGCATATTCTAAATGTTGCAGTGATGAGAAATAAAGTCTACATTTCAAATCTTGGTTTCCAGAAGAATTTCTGTGGTAGGAATGTAATAAGGAAGTATCACCACTGGCGTATGGCTTCAGCAGGAGAGGATAAACATTCTATGGTAATTTCCGAAGTCCTGGCAGGATACTGTGGATTCTATTTCTGTTTACAGGGAAAACAAAACAAAACAAGACAAAAAACAAAAAACACAATTCCTGCTGATGTCATGAGAAGGTAAATTGGAAAGACCCCTTCGAAGCTGTGTTCCAGATGCAGGAAGCAAATCACACCTCTCTGTTCATTAAACAAGTTGTATTAATTTCCTAAAAGACCAGAAAATTCATACCGAAGGGAGTAAGCGACCACCCAGTGAGGACATTTAATTAGTGAAACTTTAAAAGTTACTTTCCTAGCTTTAGTTTTCTTTTCAATTTAGAGCTTTTCTGAACAGCCATTATACTATCTTAACAAGAATGTACAGGAAATCAATAAACTGAAAAGTTCAATGTAGTATAATATGACTAAACTTGAAAATATTGTGCAATATGGTATTACAGTGAGCTAATCCTACCATATTTTTTCTTGTTACTACAATCTCTTTTAATGCACTGCAGTCCTCAGATAATGTACCTTTTTTTTTTTTTTAAGTCATTTCTGTACAGCAGAGAGTAATCCCGTGAGGAAACTTGAACTCAAATCCTGTTTTTTCCCCCTAAGTAAAATGAATATCAGATAATGTATTTAGATAACCCCTAAAAAGGCAGCACTCATCCACAGCAAAATCTGTGGTTATATTAAGAATTAATGAAAGCATAAAACAGTAAATACAGCAGGGTTCTTTCCAGAGTAGTAAACAGGTTACATAATGCTAAAGGATAGTAATATATACATATATTTCCCACTTCTTTGTAAAAGAGTTCTACTCTTAAATATTGATGGAAGGTATTACTTTTATTCTTTGAATTTGGGAGTAATGAAATTTTGCTTGCCTCTAAAATCAGCATGTTGGCACGTGTGACTCATGGGTGACTCATGGGTGACTGTCTGAATAGCTGAACGTCCCAATATTCTCAGTTTACAGACCATTTACTTCTTGCTTCAATACAACTCCCCCCAAATATTAAGAAACTACTAAACTATTCAAACTGCTCAAGTTTATGGAATGTAGCCTCACTGCTAATAGTATCTCGTTTGTCCAGGGCCACTTTGCATCGAGTCCCAAGACATAAAGTGGGACAGAGAAGACAGGCTTCCTGAGGCTTCCCTACTAGGATGAGTCAGGAGCTAAGTTAGCCGTTCCTCCTTTGGGAACTGACAGCAGAGAAGTGAGGAGGGAAAAATACATAATGCATGGCATACAGTTGTCTCAGGGCATGATCATCACTGGTGTCTCTAAGTCAGGCAAGCAGAGACATCTGGAAGCTGGGTTTGGGCAAAGAGACGAGTAAGTGTGCATAATACAAAGTATGCAGTTATTTTAAATCATAATCATTGCTGGAAGCATTCAGAAGTGTGGCTGATGTGTTTGAGGGCCCGCAGTAGTTATCCAGGCCCTGGAAGGTAAGCTGGAAAGAGGAAGACAACCGAACTGCGGGAGATACGTGTTCTTAGGCAGGCACTCAAACGAATATTCTGTAACAAAGACAAGGACAGATGTTTCATTTGAACTCGAGGGTTCAAAGTGGAGAATTCGGCTCCAGAATCTCCAACATCAAAGCTGAGGTTAGGTTTGGCTGGCAAGCCATGAAGGACTTCTCTGAAAACTGAATGCTGAGACTTGGAACTAAATACTGAAAGTTAGTGATTTTGATAAAGAAAACAGAACAGAGTAGAAGAGGAGGGACAGAGAAGGAAAAATAGAAAAGGAAGAGAGGGAGAAATATTTAATGTTCCTTTATTCTGTGCAAGGCACTGTTCTAAGCATGTGTCTTTATTACTCACTGAATTCTTACTACCACCTTCTAGTGGGTTGAATGGCAGTTCCCTAAAAGACGTATCAGGTCCTAATGTCCAAAACCTGTAAATGTTACCTAATTGGGGGTGGGGGGTGCAGGGAAGGCCTTTGGAGATGTAATTAAGTTAAAGATCTTGAGATGAGACCATCCTGAATCATCCAGTGGGCCCAAATCCAAAGGCAAGTGTCCTTTCAAGGGACATGCAGAGGAGGCAGACAGAGAAGGAGGCAATGTAGAAATGGAGGCAGGGAATGGAGTGATGCAATTACAAGTCAAGGAACAAAATTAACCACCAGATGTTGGAAGAGTCAAGGAATAGAATCTCCCCTACAGCATCTAGAGGGAGTGTGTCCTTTACAGCACCTGGATTTTGATTTCTTGCCTTCGGAACCATGAGCAATTAAATTTCTTAAGTACCAGGTTTGTGGTGATTTGTTATGGTAACCATAGGAAATTAATACACCCATGAAGTAGATAACATCATTGTCCGTAATTTATAGATGAGGAAACTAAACCCCAGAATGTTTGAGAGAGGGCGCCTGGGCAGCTCAGTCGGTTGAGCAGCTGCCTTCGGCTCAGGTCATGATCCCAGGGTCCTAGAATCGGCCCCGCATCAGGCTCCCTGCTTGGTGGAGAGCCTGCTTCTCGCTCTTCCTCTGCTTGCTGCTCTCCTACTTGTGCTCTCTATCTGTCAAATAAATAAATAAAAATCTTTAAAAAAGAGAAGAAGCTTTAAAAAAAAAGAGAGAAAGAAAAAAAGAAAGAAAGTTTGAGAGAGATGGCCAAGGTTACCTAGCTATCAAGTAAAAGGTTAAGGATTGGAATCAGTTTGGCTCCAGAGCCCAGAACCTCATCCCTACCCTGTATCAATGATTCACAAAGCCATGAGAATTACACGGTACATAATTCTATCGGGAGGTTGGAGCTGCTCTCCTGCTTCCATCAAAGGTCAGAAAACAAGGGCACCTAGGTGGCTCAGTCGGTTACGCACCTGACTCTTGATTTTGCCTCAGGTCATGATCTCAGACCCATGCAATCCAACCCTGCCTCTGGCTCCTTGCTCAGCAGGGAATCTGCTAAGATTCTCTCCCCCTCTCCTCTGCCTCTTTCCACCTCAAATAAATAATCTTTATAAAAAAAAATAAAAGGTTACATAGTATACTGTAAACTTGCAATTATCAGTGACGTTAGCTACGAGATACTGAAAATAGGGGATGAGGAAATGATGTAGGAAGTACACAAATGCTCCAATAATCAAACATCTGTTCGATGTTCTTGTATTATCCCCTGTGGTTAACCTAATCAGCAAAGATAAATCCAATAAGCATGATTTTAGGAATGTAATATATTTAAGCCAGAATATGATAAAATATATAAATCTAGTAGAGGCTTTTTAAACACCATAAAATGATGTAGTTATAGAGATTTATCACCTTCTTTGTCAGACATACAGTTTCTTAACATTACTGAATTGATTCAAAAAAGAATAAAAATATCTATGTCACCTCAGTTCCAAAACAGAAGATTAGAAGTGAGGTGTTTCAGTAGAACTGCAGTACTGGATTTATGGGGCAGTAAGAGCACAGATTTTAAGCTCTGGATTCAAGATTCAAGAACCATTGACTAGGGGCGCCTGGGTGGCTCAGTGGGTTAAGCCGCTGCCTTCGGCTCAGGTCATGATCTCAGGGTCCTGGGATCGAGCCCCGCATCGGGCTCTCTGCTCAGCAGGGAGCCTGCTTCCCTCTCTCTCTCTCTGCCTGCCTCTCTGCCTACTTGTGATCTCTGCCTGTCAAATAAATAAAATCTTTAAAAAAAAAAAAAAAAAAAAAGAACCATTGACTAAAGTGTGAGGGGTAGTCATTAAACTCACATGTGACTCAGCTATTGTGGGGGTTCCTCAGTCCCTGGAGATTTTTTTTTCCCCTTCTAATTTCTTTCCCAAAATGCCCTGGACCACCACTTATTGCTAGTCTCTTGAAATTCTTGCATATGAGCTGAGCAGTGGTAATGATTACTGGTGAATATTTAACAACCTGGCTTTCCACAAAAAGGTCTGATTTATCACATTTGCCAGTGTCCATGGCATAAATTCTCACACCATAGCTAATTTCAAAGTACAGAACTCAAGCTATTACTGAGTCTGGAGTAGGCACAGAGTTATATTGTATTTCCACTGTAGAGATGCCGTAAACATAAATAAAGCCTGTACCTAATATTAAAAGTAGTAAAATCATTAGGAAGTGATGTTTCTGTTTTTAAAATAATTTATTTAATTATGCTTATATAATTTAACTTTTAATAGTGACCATATTTAATAAGAAGCTCACAACTTTTCTGAAAATTTAACGGTTGACTCTCATGGCTAATACAATCTGGCTCCTCTACCCACTAGAAGTAGAATGTGTGTTCCTCATCTTTTCCACTTTGAATTCCTGTTTCAAAAGAATTTGAAGACGAGCCCACCATTTCATACCTGCTGTCCCTTTGTAGCCCCACTCAACCTTCATTCTGAATACTACCTCATTTCTCCATTCTCTAAAATATGGTTGATATAATGCTACATAGGTAATAGCTGTTTATGGATATTTTGAGATGATGGGGCTTTTTATATTAGAACACATCACCCAACTGAAAACTGGAGGTTAGACTGTCTTTATTCTTAAAAGTTATGTGGCCTCCTTGACCCTTGGAATTTCTCTTTTGCCCTCCTATCTCCACAGGCTTTTTACCTTTTTCTCCTTGATTCACGGACCACTTCCCTCTTTTTCCTTCTGTTGATTTCTGACTGAAAACATCCTGTTATGTTCAAGGTATATCTGTTAGCCCCTGCCTCTAGTTACCTTTAAGTCATGCCCCACAAGTCTCGAACTTTGGTCTATTAGAGACCGTGGTGGACACAGCAGGAGTTAAGATATCAGGCATTATTTGTGCCAACGTTAAATCAGAAGAAGGCAGACCTAGCAGAAGGTGGTTGAGGTCATATAAACATCAGCACCCAGGATTCTGTAGGTGACCTCAAAATGGAAACAGGATTCTGACTCAGGAAAGCCCTTCTCATATGCTTCCTGTAAGAACAGAAACCATTACAAAACAAAGGCAAGGCAAACCTACAGATAAGCAAAAATGGGAAACCAGAAAAAAAGAGAAATGGGTACCCTTTGAAAGCAAAAACTATAGTCTGTCTCTACCTATTTGTTACATGATTCTAGAAGCAAATGTTACTATTATGTTCTTATTTCCCATATTGTTCAGCACAGACGGTTATTGAAGAACTGCACAGACGGTTATTTAAGAACTCTGTACTTCAATTTGGAGAGTAGTTAAATCAGACATTCAGAAGGGCTGTGGACACCACAAACTTGCTGCACTGCCTAACTCCCAGGGATGCCATTCAGAGAGTCAATGAAAGAATGGAAGTTCCAGGATGGCCACTGTTCATCCTATTAGAAATTTGTAAAACCAAAAATTAACAACATATACAATTTCTATAGCTTTTATTATGTATAACTCTATCTCTCTGTAATAAATAATAATAGCATTTCTGATGTCAGAGTGTAAGGAACCTAGAGCAATCCTATACTGTATATTCAAGTAGTCCATCACATATTTTAACCCAAATTCTTATTTTCCATATAATTTTGCTTATTTTATGTCCTTGAGATAGCACCAATTTTATATAAAAATAAATTAGTAGTCCTTAAGACATGTGCTTGCATCTTTCTATAATCACAAAGAGTATTACAGAGCATAAGCATATTACCTGACTTATGTGAAAATAATCCCGTCTTATTGTATTTTATATAAGAGAAGAACATGCCATATTAGACATGGCATAATAGACATATTAGTTTGAAATCCGTTTAAGGTAAAATTCCCATTTTACTATGCTTGGTTGGCTATCAAAATTACTACAGTATAGTCAAACAACATCAAAATAAAAGTTTATTTCTAATGCCTGCACAAGGGAGACACTATTGTTTATTGGATCTTTTCTTATTTGTTTACATAAAGCAGATGTTTAATGCACATTCATTATATAAACAATAACACTCTCCACCTCTCTTTGGCTTTTTAATGCCAAGAGGGGCATATTGTGGACTTATAAACTATGTTTCCTAGGAGCAAAAATATATTTATACCTATATGGATCTAATTTTCTCTACTTGTATTTGAATGCAGTATGAGAGATTCTTAATGAAATTTAATGTTATCTAAAATGCACTCTTGGTGATATGTTCTTTTAAAATGTGATATTATTTAAATTTAGTCTAAGCTTGTTTTCCATATTTGCCTCTAGGCTGTGAGCTTTTTAGGGCAGGAATACATCCTAGTCATCTCTGTATCCAATCAGATCCAGGTGTGTAATATACGTTCATAAATATTTGTTGAATGAGCAGGATTGCAGTAAGTCTGAACACAAGCCCAAATGCCAGAGCTATTTAGTAGAAAACAGAAAAATCTGATAGGGCTACAAGGTCGAAGTTACCAGCTGAATGTGAGAATGTTGGTGGAGGGGAAAGAAATAAGGAGTTGTGGCCATGGGTTTTAGATAGAAAATCATGAAGCAGAAGGGTTGCCAAGTGGAGATAACATTGGGAGATAACAACTCTCGGTGACAGAAAGCTCTTGCTTTGTGCCATTCTCAGCCCATCAGAAGTGATGATGTCTTCTAGAAATGCCTGGGGGCACTCACCTGGGCCCCTTTGAACTTCCCACAAACATCTCCCCTTCCCAAACTAATGCGATGAGGGGACCATTGTGGCTCTTATGATTGTAAGATGCCCTTCAGCAATAACCAGCAGGAAATTCTGAAAAAAAAAAAAAATAAAAAAGGTTTATTACTTACAAGACCTGGACGTTGCACAGTACATCTGAGGCCACACAACAAGGTTGAGGGGAGAGAGAGCGAGAACAGGCCTGGGATTCTGCTTTTATAGGGGCCTAAGGTGGGGACCCTGGACTTTGTGGGCTCATTCTTTATTGATAAATTTGAAACATAATAGAGGGAATTTGAAGCACAGGGAGGGAAGAAAAATAGTGGCCCAAAAGGTCAATGGTTGAAATCAATGAAGATCTTTAAAATGAGGTTAGCTCAGTGGTGGGTATTAAGGATGGCATCTACTGCACGGAGCACTGAGTATAAAAAAATTATACACAAACAATGAATCATGGAACACTACATCAAAAACTAATGATATACTGTATGGTGACTAACATAACATAAAAAAAATAATAAATATAATGAAGGAACCTCAGATGGGTGAAGATACCCTGGTGTTTACCTATAGGTGGGACTGGAAATGTGTATTGGAGATATCATCTTTGAAATGGATGTTAGGAAAACAAAGCTTAAATCAGATCCTTGTATTACAAAACAAAACAAAACAAAACAAAATAAAATAACTACCAGAGCTTTACAATATATCTGTAGGTCAGGCAGAGGTCACAGGAAGAATTGCAGCTTCTCCCCAAGTTTTTCTATGGTTTAACCTTAAGCTAGGGCCGGCCTCTCCATATTTCAGTCTCTCCTCTGACTGGCTAGTAACATTCTTTCTTTTTTTTCTTTTTCTCTTTTTCTGTGTGTGTGTGTGTGTGTGTGTGTGTGTGTTATTAGTCATCATATAATGCATCATTAGTTTTTGATGTAGTGTTCCAAGATTCAGTGTTTACATATAACACCCAGTGCTCCATGCAATACATGCCCTCCTTAATACCCACCACCAGGCTCACCCATCCCCCTACTCCCTCCCTCTAAAACATTCAGTTTGTTTCTCAGAGTCCACAGTCTCCCATGGTTCATCTCTTCCTCCAATTTCAATTTGCCCTTCCTTCTCTTTTCCTTTCCTTCTCCTAATGTCCTCCATGTTAGACCTTATGTTCTACAAGTAAATGCAACCATATAATGACTGACTTCCTCTGTTTGACTTATTTCACATAGCATAATCTCCGCCAGTCATGTCCATGTTGATAAAAATGTTGGGTAGTCATCATTTCTGATGGCTGAGTAATATTCCACTGTATTTGTGGACCACATCTTCTTTATCCATTCATCTGTTGAAGGGCATCTCTGCTCTTTTCACAGTTTGGTGTTTGTGGACATTGCTGCTATGAACATTGGAGTACATAGGGCTTTTCTTTTCACTACATCTGTATCTTTGGGGTAAATACCCAGTACTGCAATGGCAGGGTCATAGGGAAGCTCTATTTTTAATTTCTTGAGGAATCTCCACACTGTTTTCCAAAGTCAGTGCACCAACTTGCATTCCCACCAACAGTATAAGAGGGTTCCCCCTTTTCCACATCCTCTCCAACATTCGTTGTTTCTTGCCTTATTAATTTTGGCCATTCTAACTGGTGTAAGGTGGTTATCTCAACATGGTTTCGATTTGAATCTCCCTGATGGCTAATGATGATGAACATTTTTTTATGTGTCTGCTAGCCATTTGTATGTCTTCATTGGAGAAGTGTCTGTTCATGACTTCTGCCCATTTGTTAAATTTTATTTTCTATTTTTTGGGTGTTGAGTTTGAGAAGTTCTTTATCAATCTTGGATATCATCCTTTTGTCTGTAGTGTCATTTCTGAATATCTTCTTCCATTCTGTGCCAGAAACATTCTTAATGTACTCTGAGAATTTTTATCCTGAATCTTGTAGATATCCATGTCAGCCATGTCATTCTTTTCCTCTGACATTTTTTCTACCTGATTTATCACCTGAAGATCCCAGACTCTCACACAAGTCATTAGTCAGATGAAAATGGAAATAGGTACGTAGTTTATTGACCTATGGGACAATACATTCTCTTCCTGGGATTAGTAATCTTATAGAAAGGGAAGGGGAAAGGAGGGAAGGAAAGAAGGAAGGAAGCAATCAAGGAAGGAGGGTGAGTGGGAAGAAGAGAAGGGAGGGAAAGAGAGGCAAAGGGAAGGGACAAAAAAAGGAAAAAAAGAAGGAATAAACAAGGGAGGGAAGAAAAGGAAAAAGAGGGAGGGAGGGAAAGAAAATAAAATTGTTTATTTTCTTCATGTTAAAAGACAAAGTTTGGGGAAAAATCTAAATGTAAATAATTTTTTATATCTTACCATGAGAACACATATAAGTTTATGCATAGAAATATTATAGGAAAAGGAGATCTTAATTTTTTTCTCCATTTATAATGACCAGAGACTTGTAAACACATTAATTAAACAATTTTTATTGCATCCTATAAAATGTACCATCTCCTTAGGAATCTGATGCTGTTTATTTTCTCTCAGACATGCCCATAGTTTTGGTCACTAAAATAACATTGAATAGCACTTACAGAATCAAGTCTAAGTGAATAATTGTGTATTTCCCTAAAAAAATAGACAACTAAGCATGGCATTTTAAAAATTCTCAAATATATTGCTCACCTTATGTGTAAGCAAACATGTTTTATCTTTTAAATCATATAGGGGTGATTTTTAAAAATTGTAATTATTTTTAAAAATATTTTTTAATTTGACAAAGAGAGAACTAGTGCACAAGTGGGAGGAGCAGCAGAGAGAGAGGGAGAAGCAGGCTCTCTGCTGAGCAGGGAGCCCAATGTAGGGCTCGATCCCAGGACCCCAGGATCATGACTGGAGCTGAAGGCAGTCACTTAACTGACTGAGCTCCCCAGGTGCCCATGAAATTATAATTATTGATGATGGGGTAAATTCAGTATTTTTCCTTTTTAATTATAAAACTAAAGTTATATATATAATTTATATGCATATATATGTGTATATATGCATACATATGTATATAAAAATCAATCCTCTTGAGGCTTCATCTTCAATTAAATATCACTTTTGCCCATATTATTTAATTTATTCAATAAATGTATATTGGAATATAAGTTCCAAACAGTGAGCTTGGCGTGAGAATTAATGGAGGTGAAACGTGTTTCCTGCCTTGGACAAACCTGCCATCTAATGAGGAAAACAAAGAAGCACAAGACAGATCACAGGCTAACCCAGTCAGGGAACATTCCTTGGAAATAGATGATGTTGGGAAGATGGTGGAGGAGTAGCAGGTTGAGATGACATGAGGTAGCAGGAGTTCAGCTAGATAGCTTATCAAACCATGCCTAACACCTACAAATCCAACAGGAGATCAAAGAGAAGAAGAGCAGGAATTCTAGAAACAGAAAATCCACCACTTTCTGAAAGGTGGGACCTGCAAAGAAGTGAATCCAAAGCAATGGAAAGACAGACCTCCATGGGTAGGTAGGGGGTGGCTCCTGGCAAGCGGCGGAGCACAAAATCAGAACTTTTAAAAGTCTGCTCCACTGAGGGATATCACTCCAGAGGCTAAGCAGGGATGGAGCCCTTGCAGGGACAGGGTGGTCTCAGGTCCCATGGGGTCACTGAAGGATTGAGGGTGTCTGAGTGTAGCAGAGATCTCAGGTATTAAAGCAAGGAAGCCAGCTACAGAGACGGAGCAGAATAGTGAGCTCTCAACTCGGGGTTATCTTAAACTGTGATCCATGGTGCAGGAAGACCACTGTTCTTTGAGCAGGGACCCCACAAGTGGCAGATCCAGCGAGACTCCCCTTGGAAGAGTGGCAGGGATATGCTGGGTATGGAGACTCCAAATGGGGCTGTGTGCCAGAGACAGAAACACTTGGTCACAGGTTGGGTGAGATTGGAGCATAGCCAGAGGGCAAGAGATAGGAGGGATTGACAGCTTTTCTCCGAGGGCGCACTGAGGAGTGGGGCCCAGTGTTCTTGGCTCCTCTGGGCCAGAGACTGGGAGGCCATCATTTTAATTCCTGTCCTCCAGAGCTCTATGGAAAGTAATCAAGGAACAAAAGCTCCCCAGAGTGAACAGGAGCAGATTACTTAGCCCAGCCCCTGGGAAGGGTGGTGCAATTCAGCCATGGGCAAAGACACTTGAGAATCACAACAACAGGCCCCTCCCCCAGAAGATCAGCAAGAAATCCAGGCAAGACCAAGCTCACTGATCAAGGAGAACAATGGAATTCCAGAGGAGGGGAAAGCAAAACATGGAATTCATGGCTTTCTCCCCATGAGTCTTTAGTCTTGCAAATTTAAATTTATTTTATTTTATTTTTTTCTTATTCTAATTTTTTTAAACTTTTACTCTTTCCTCTTTTAACATTTCTTAACTAGTTTATCTTAACAATATCTTTCTTTAAAAAAATCGTTTTGATCTTTATTATTATAGTAGTATGTTATCTTTCATTGTATCTAACTTTATCTTTTGTATATACATAGGGTTTTTTTCTTCTAAAAAATTTTGGAATACAATTTCTTCTAATAGATCAAAATATACCCTAAATGTATACACAGGGTTTGTCATAGTCTCCAGCCTGAGCAAATTCTCTCCACTTTCTTTTTCTTTATTCTCCCAACCAACTTACCTTACCAACTCCTTTGTCAGAATTTTTTTAAAAATTTTTGTCCTTACAGTCATATTCCATCCCTTCATCGTGTTTACCCTCATTTTTGTGAATTTATTTATTTATTTATTTATTTATTTATTTATGGTTTTCTTTCTTTAAAATTTTGGGAGGCAGTTTCTTCTAAGAGACCAAAATACTTCCAATATCAAGTGGTTGGCTCTGTTCTATTCACCAGTCTAACATATATATGTTCTTTATTTAAAAAAAATTTTTTTTAACCTCCTTTTACCCCCTTTCTCCTCCCCATGATTTCTGGTCTCTTCTGGATTTGTTAATACACATTTTTCTGGGGTCTTTGGCACCATTTTAGCATTTTATTCTCTCATGTTCTTATCTGGATAAAATAACAAGGCAGAAAACCTCACCAAAAAAAAAAAAAAAAGAAAAGAAAAGAAAAAGAGGCAGTATTGGAGGCTAGGGACCTAATCAATAAAGACATTGGTAATATGTCAGATCTAGAGTTCAGAATGACAATTCTCAAGGTGCTAGCTGGGTTTGAAAAAGGCATGGAAGATATTAAAGAAACCCTGTCTGGAGAAATAAAAGCCCTTCTAGAGAAATAAAAGAACTAAAATATGACCAAGCTGAAATTAAAAAAGGTATTAATGAGGTGCAAAAAAAATGGAGGCTCTTACTGCTAGGTTAAATGAGGCAGAAGAGAGAATTAGTAATATAGAAGACCAAATGACAGAGAATAAAGCTGAGCAAAAGAAGGACAAACAGGACAATGAGGGGAGAATTCAAGAAAAGTGATACCATAAAGCAAAGCAATATTAGAATAATAGGGATTCCAGAAGAAGAAGAAAGAGTGAGGGGGTCAGAAGCTATATTGGAGAGAATTATTGTAGAGAATTTCCCTAATATGGCAAAGGGAACAAGCATCAAAATCCAGGAGGTGTAGAGAACTCCCCTCAAAATCAACATGAAGAGGTTCATACCCCGTCACCTAATAGTAAAACTTACAAGTGTTAGTGACAAAGAGAAAATCCTTAAAGAAGCCCAGGAAAAGAAGTCTGTAACCTAAAATGGCAAAAATATTAGATTGGCAGCAGACTTATCCACAGAGACCTGGCGGCCAGAAAGAACTGGCATGATATATTCAGAGCACTAACTGAGAAAAACATGCAGCCAAGAATAGTATATCCAGCTAGGATATCATTGAAAATAGAAGGAGAGGTAAAAAGCTTCCAGAACAAACAAAAAGTGAAAGAATTTGCAAACACCAAACCTGCTCTACAGGAAATATTGAAAGGGGTCCTCTAAGCAAAGAGAGAGCCTAAAAGTAGGAGATCAGACAGGAACAGAGCCAATATACAGTAATAGTCACCTTACAGGTAATACAATGGCACTACATTCATATCTCTCAATAGTGACCCTGTATGTAAACAGGCTAAATGCCCCAATCAAAAGAAGCAGGGTATCAGAATGGATAAAAAAACAAAACCCATCAATATGCTGTCTACAAGAAACTCATTTTAGACCCTAAGACACCTCCAGATTTAAAGTGAGGGGGTGGAAAACAATTCACCATGCTAATGGACATCAGAAGAAAGCTGGGGTGGCAATCCTTAGATCAATTAGATTTTAAGCCAAAGACTATAATAAGAGATGAGGAAGGGCACTATATCATACTCAAAGGGTCTGTCCAACAAGAAGATCTAACAATTTTAAATATCTATGCCACTAACGTGGGAGCAGCCAACTATATAAACCAATTAATAACAAAATCAAAGAAACACACTGACAATAATACAATAATAGTGGGGGACATTAACAACCCCCTCACTGAAATGGACAGATCATACAAGCAAAAGGTCAACAAGGCAATAAAGGCCTTAAATGACACACTGGACCAGATGGACATATATTCAGAATATTTCATCCCGAAGCAAAAGAATACACATTCTTCTCTAGTGCACATGGAACATTCTCCAGAATAGATCACATCCTGGGTCACAAATTGGGTCTCAACCAGTACCAAAGATTGGGATCATTCCCTGCATATTTTCAGACCACAATGCTCTGAAGCTAGAGCTCAATCACAAGAGGAAATTTGGAAAGAACCCAAATACATGGAGGCTAAAGAGCATCCTACTAAAGAATGAATGGGTCAAACAGGAAATTAAAGAAGAATTGAAAAAATTCATGGAAACAAATGATAATGAAAACACAACGGTTCAAAATCTGTGGGACACAGCAAAGGCAGTCCTGAGAGAAAAATACATAGTGGTACAAGCCTTTCTCAAGAAATAAGAAAGGTCTCAAATACACAACCTAACCCTACACCTAAAGGAGCTGGAGAAAGAACAATAAAGAAAGCCTATAACCAGCAGGAGAAGAGAAATCATAAAGATCAGAGCAGAAATCAATGACACAGAAACCAAAAAAACAACAGAACAAATCAACAAAACTAGGAGCTGGTTCGTTGAAAGAATTTATAAGATTAATAAACCCTGGCCAGACTTATCAAAAAGAAAAGAGAAAGGACCCAAATAAATAAAATCATGAGCGAAAGAGGAGAAATCACAACCAACACCAAAGAAAGACAAACAATTATAAGAACATATTATGAGCAACTCTATGCCAGCAAATTTGACAATCTGGAAGAAATGGATGCATTCCTAGAGACTTATAAACTACCACAACTGAACCAGAAAGAAATAGAAAACCTGAACAGACTCATAACCAGTAAGGAGATTGAAGCACTCGTCAAAAATCTCCCAACAAACAAGAACCCAGGGCCAGACGGCTTCCCAGGGGAATTCTACCAAACATTTAAAGAACTAATTCCTATTCTCCTGAAACCGTTCCAAAAAATAGAAATGGAAGGAAAACTTCCAAATTCATTTTATGAGGCCTGCATCACCTTGTTCCCCAAACCAGACAAACACCCCATCAAAAAAGAATTACAGACAAATATTCTTGATGAACACAGATGCGAAAATTCTCACCAAAATACTAGCCAATGGGATCCGATAGTCCATTAAAAGGATTATTCATCACGACAAAGTGCGATTTATTCCAGGGCTACAAGGTATGCTCAACATCCGAAAAATCAATCAATATGATACAATACATTCATAAAAGAATGAACAAAAGCCATATGATACTCTCCATAGATGCTAAAAAAGCATTTTTCAAAGTACAGCATCCATTCTTGGTCAAAACTCTTCAAAGTGCAGGGATAGATGGTACATACCTCAATATCATCAAAGTCATCTGTAAAAAACCCACTGCGAATATCATTCTCAATGGAGAAAAACTGAGAGCTTTCCCACTAAGGTCAGGAACACGCCAGGGATGTCCATTATCACCATTGCTTTTCAACATAGTACTAGGAGTCCTCGCCGCAGCAATCAGACAACAAAAAGAAATTAAAGGCATCCAAATCGGCAAAGAAGAAGTCAAACTATCACTCTTTGCAGATGATATGATACTGTATGTGGAAAACCCTAAAGACCACTCCAAAACTGCTAGAACTTGTACAGGAATTCAGTAAAGTGTCAGAATATAAAATCAATGCACAGAAATCAATTGCATTTCTCTACACTAACAACAAGACAGAAGAAAGAAATTAAGGAGTCAATCCCATTTACCATTGCACCCAAAACTATGAGATACCTAGGAATAAACCGACCCAAAGAGGCTAAGAATCTATACTCTGAAAACTATAAAGTACTCATGAAAGAAATTGAGGAAGACACAAAGAAATGGAAAAATGTTCCATGCTCCTGGACTGAAGAACAAATATTGTGAAAATGTCTATGTCTAAAGCAATCTACATGTTTAGTGTAATCCCTGTCAAAATCCCATCCATTTTTTTCAAAGAAATGGAACAAACAATCCTAAAATTTATATGCAACCAGAAAAGACCTCGAATAGCCAAAGGAATATTGAAAAAGAAAGCCAAATTTGGTGGCATCACAATTCTGGACTTCAAGCTCTGTTACAAAGCTGTCATCATCAAGACAGTATGGTACTGGCACAAAAACGGACACATAGAGCAATGGAACAGAATAGAGAGCCCAGAAATAGACCCTCAACTTTATGGTCAACCAATCTTCGGCAAATCAGGAAAGAATGTCCAATGGAAAAAAGACAGCCTCTTCAATAAATGGTGTTGGGAAAATTGGACAGCCGCATGCAGAAATATGAAGTTGGACCATTTCCTTACACCACACATGAAAATAAACTCAAAATGGATGAAGGACCTCAAGGTGAGAAAGGAATCCATCAAAATCCTTGAGGAGAACACAGGCAGCAACCTCTTCGACCTCAGCTGCAGCAACTTCTTCCTAGGAACATTGCCAAAGGCAAGGGAAGCAAGGGCAAAAGTGAACTATTGGGACTTCATCAAGAGCAAATGCTTTTGCACAGCAAAGGAAACAGTTAACAAAACCAAAAGACAACTGAGAGAATGGGAGAAGGTATTTGCAAACGACATACCAGATAAAGGGATAGTATCCACAATCTGTCAAGAACTTATCAAACTCAACACCCAAAGAACACATAATCCAATCAAGAAACTGACAGAGGACCTGAACGACATTTCTGCAAAGAAGACATCCAGATGGCCAACAGACACATGAAAAAGTACTCCACATCACTCGGCATCAGGGAAATACAAATCAAAACCACAGTGAGATACCACCTCACACCAGTCAGAATGGCTAAAATTAACAAGTCAGGAAAGGACAGATGCTGGTGAGGATGCGGAGAAAGGGGAACCTTCCTATACTGTTGGTGGGAATGCAAGCTGGTGCAACCACTCTGGAAAACAGTGTGGAGGTTCCTCAAAAAATTGAAAATAGAGCTATCTGATGACCCAGGAATTTCACTACTGGGTATTTACCCTAAAGATACAAACGTAGTGATCCGAAGGGGCACGTGCACCCGAATATTTATAGCTGCAATGTCCACAATAGCCCATGATGGATAGAACCTAGAAGTCCATCAACAGATGAACGGATAACGATATGGTACATATACACAATGAAATACTATGCAGCCATCAAAGGAAATGCAATCTTGCCATTTGGGATGATGTGGATGGAACTAGAGGGTATCATGTTTAGCAAAATAAGTCAATCAGAGAAAGACAACTATCATATTATCTCCCTGATATGAGGAAGTGGAGATGCAACATGGGGGGTTTGGGGGGCATGAAAAGAATAAATGAAACAAGACGGGATCTGGAGGGAGACAAACCAGAAGTGACTCTTAATCTCACAAAACAAACTGAAGGTTGCCGGGGGGAGAGGGGTCGGGAGAGGTGGGTGGGGTTATGGACATTGGGGAGGGTATGTGCTATGGTGAGTGCTGTGAAGTGTGTAAACCTGGCGATTCACAGGCCTGTACCCCTGGGGATAAAAATACATTATATGTTTATAATAAAAAATTTTAAAAATAAAAAATTTTTAAAAATTGATAAACCTTTAGCTACACTCATTTAAAAAAAAAAATGGAGAGAGGACTCAAAGAAACTAGAAATGAAAGGGGCGGTGGTGCCCAGGTGGTTCAGGGGTTAAGTGCCTGCCTTCAGCTCAGATCATGATCTCAGGGTCTTGGGATTGAGAGCTGAGTCAGGCTCCCAGCTCAGTTGGAGAGTCTGCTTCTCCCTCTTCCACTGTTCCTCCCTGTTCATGTTTTTTCTCTCTCTTAAATAAATAAATAAAATATTTTAAAAAGATAAAAGAAATGAAAGACAGGAAATAACAACTGACACCACAGAAATACAAAGGATTAGAAGAGAATATATTTAAAAAATTTACTTACCACAATCAAGTGGGATTTATTTCTGGGATACAAAGGTGGTTCAGTATTTGCAAATCAAACAGTGTGACACATCACAACAACAAAGAAAAGATTTTAAAAAATGATAATTTCAGTAGAGGGAGAAAAAGCATTTGAGCAAGTACAACATTGATTCACAATGAAAACATTGATAAAGTATGGTTAAGAGGGCACATACCCCAACATGATAAAGGCCATATGGGAAAAATCCACAGCTAACATCATCTTCAATGGCGACAAACTAAGAGCTTTTTCCCTAAGGTCAAGAACAAGACATGTCCACTCTCATATCTTCTATTCAACATAATACTAGAAGTCCTAGCCACAGCAATCAGACAAGAAAAATAGAAATAAAAGGCCTCCAAATGGGTAAGGAAAAAGTAAAACTTCCATTAGTTGCAGATGACATGGTACTGTATAAAAAAAACTCTTAAGTCTCCACCAAAAACCTAATAAAACTGATAAATGAATTCATTACTGTTGCAAGATACAAAATCAATATATAGAAATACACTTCATTTCTTTTTTTAAAGATTTTATCTATCTATCTATCTATCTATCTATTTATTTATTTATTAGAGAGAGAGAGAACACATGAGTAAGGGAGAAGCAGAGGTGGAGGGACAAACAAACTATGTGGAGCATGGAGCCCAACACAGGACCTGATCCCATACCCTGAGTCATGACCTGTGGTGAAATCAAGAGTAGGATGCCAAAAGCACTTAACTACCTGGGCACCCCATCCATTGCATTTCTGTATACTGATAATGAAGCAGCAGAAAGAGAAATTAAAAAAATAATCCGATTTACAATTACATCAAAAATAATAAAACACCTAGGGAATAAACTTAAAGAGGTGAAAGACCTGTACTTTGAAAACTATGAAACACTGATAAAAGAATTAAAGCTGACACAAATGGAAAGATATTCCATTCTAATGGATGAAGAGAACACATATTGTTAAAATGTCCATACGACCCAAACTATATGTAGATTTAATGCAGTCCCTATCAAAATACCAGTATCATTTTTCACAGATCTAGAATAAATAATCCTAAAATTTGTATGGAATGACAAAAGACCCCTAATAACCAAAGAAAAAGAAGAACAACAAAAAAAGAAGAACAAAACTGGAGATATCAATCCCAGATTTCACAATATACTGCAAAATATAGTAATCAAAACAGTATGATACTGACACAGAAATAGACACAGAGATCATTAGAATACATATGTAGATCATTAGAACACATTAGAGAGCCTAGAAATAAACCCAAAATTATACAGTCACTTAATGGGAAAAGTCTCTTCATGCAGAAGAACAAAATTGGGCCACTTTCTTACACCATACACTAAAATAAACTCAAAATGGATTAAAGACATAAATATGAGACCTGAAATCATAAAAATCCTAGAAGAGAGCACAGGCTAAAAATTCTCTGGCATTGGCTATAGCAACCTATTTGTGCATATGTCTCCCCAGGCAAAGGAAACAAAAGCAAAAATAAACTATTGGGACTATACCAAAATAAAAATATTAAGCACAGTAAAGGAAATAATCAATAAAACTAAAAGACAACCTACTGCATGGAAGAAGATTTTTTGCAAATAACCATCAGATAAGGGGTTAGTACTCAAATTACATAAAGAACTTAAATGACTTGACACAAAAAAGTGCATAGATGATTCAATTAAAATGGGCAGAAGACATGAATAGACATTTCTCCAAAGAAGGCATACAGGTGGCAAAAAGACACATGAAAAAAATGCTCAACATCACTTATCACCAGGAAAATACAAATTAATACCACAATGATATATCTTCTTATACATGTCAGAATGGTTAAAATAAAAAACACAAGAAACAACAACTGTTGGCAAGATTGTGGAGAAAAAGGAACCTTTATGCACTGTTGGTGGGAATGCAAACTGGGGCAGCCACTATGGAAAATAGTATGGAGGTTCATCAGAGAGTTCAAAATAGAACTACACTAAGATCTAGTGCTCACATGACTGGCTTTTTACACTAAAGATACAAAAACAGTAATTCGAAGGGGTACATGTATCTCTATATTTATAGAAACATTCTTTACAATAGCCAAATTAAGGAAGCAGCCCAATTGTCCTGTAATAAATGAATGGATAAAGAAGAGGTGGTACACACACACACACGCACACACACACACACAGAGGAATATTATTCAGTCATAAAAAAGAATGAAATCTTGCCAACTACAATGACATGGATGGAGCTAGAGAGTTTTATGCTAAGCAAATTAAGTCACTCAGAGAAAGACAAATGCGTATGATTTCATTCACATGTGGAATTTAAGAATCAAATAAATGAGCAATCAAGGAAAAGAGAGACAAACCAAGAAATAAACTCTTAACTATATAGAACAAACTGATAGTTACCAGAGGGGATGTGGGTGGGAAGATGGGTTAAATAGATGATGTAAATCAAGGAGGTTACTTGTTGTGATGAGCACTGGGTGACATATTTGACACCTGAAACTAATGTTACACTATATGTTAATTATCCTGAAATTTTAAAATATGATATCAGCATCCCCTGTTTATTATAGGATTATTTACAATAGCCAAGACATGGAATCACCCCAAGTTTCCACTTATAGATGAACAAACAAAGAAAATGTGAGATATACACACACTGGAATACTGTTCAGCCATAAATAAATAAGAAAATTCTGACAATCACAACAACACAGATGGCCCTTGAGGACATTATATCATACAGAGACAAATACCATATGAGCTTCCATATATGTGGAAAGTAAAAATAAACAACAAAACAAACTCATAGATACAGAGAAAATTACAAGTTCTCATCACAAAGAAAAACAATTTGTAACTATGTGTGGTGGTAGATTCACAATATATCCACTTATCAAATTATATTGTACATCTGAAACTAATATAATGTTGTACATGAATTATATCACAATTTAAAAAATGAAAATATGATCTTGATACCATCAGTGACTAGACTGTATTTTCAAGAGAGGGACAAAGAGACAAATGATTAAACTCTCTTGACAGCCTAATATAGGAGCCAGAATAGACATTAAGTTCTTATAATTGGTGCTAATTTGGAAAGATGCTCAGATACAGTTTAGTTAATTAATTGTGACAGAAATACAAACTTAGAGGTAAAAATGGTGTGTAGCTGAGCTGATAGTGACTCACTCATCATTCCGTAAGAATGTCACCACTAATCTAGTAAAACAGTATAACTTCGTATTTCTTTGGAAGTCTAAGATTACTGATGGTGGGGGCTAGCGTGGGTGACTATAAAATTTCTAAGGCATCTGGGAGGGAGCCAGTTGATTCTGACAAAACCGTTGCGAGGCAGAGCCAGGTGGGATTTAACACCTTGCCTCTTTTCTTGCTATGAATTCCAGAAAACTGGAAGAGGGTATGACAAAGACTAGTCTGGAATTAAATCAGGTAAGACTTTGACTTTTACAAGTTGATTTTTGAATTTAGGGTATCATGTGAATGGAATTCAGAAATGCTTATTTTTATTTTCACTTGCATTTCATTAATTGTCTTGGCAAGTGTATATTTATTACATGTGAACTATTAAAAATTACCCTGGTAGGCACTATGGGGGATAAAAGACATGTAGTAGTATGTAAAAAAAATATTTTTTTTAAATAGCTTCATGCCAGGTACTAATCTAAGGGTTTGTCATCTGTTTTCTCCCTCAATCCTTATAGAAACCCTATGAGGTTAGAACTCTTTTGATCCCATTTTATAATTTTTTAAAAAAGGGCACAAAAATGAGGTTGTAATGTATGCAACAGAATGGAAAAGCCTCTGTCCTTTGATTGTGTCAATTATTGAAGACACATGTATGTGTGTGTGATACAATATAATCACAAATATTCATTGCAACTACTCAAATTAATTATAGAATTGCAGCACTATTGCATCTAGAGTCTTATCTTAATCAATCAGAGTTGGTGAGCAACATGCTTACAACTATAAGATATGCATTCTTCATGTATGCAGACATTCTTGGGTGCCCTCTTTGAGCTCTATGCATACAATTACTTATGGGGCCCAACTACTGCTTGTCCTACAGGAATCTTAATTGTACCATTTCCAAAACCTACCACCTGCTCCAGACCTGCTCTTCTTTCTGTAACTGTTTCAGGGAACTGAAGTGTCATCCAAAGCAAAGTCCTAAGTTGTCTTTGAATCACCCGTCTGATGTATTTTATATCCAATGAATAAATGCTCCTGTCAATTCTATATTGTAATTATTTCTCAAACAACGTATGACAATCACATTTTCCTGGAAGTAAATGCCGAACTGAAGACATGAGCACAAGCAGTTTATTCGGGGGTTTCCCCTGTGAAAGGTAACAGAGGGAAAAAAGCAGAATTGGATAGTAAAAGCCATCAGGCTATGTCACAAACCAGACAGGGCAGGGAGTTTCAAACAGCAAGGGAGATCTTTTGAAGTCAACCAGTAGGGAGCTCAGCATACATAAGTCCTGTGTTGGGAAGAAATGGCCAGATTCCAGTGCTTGTAGCTAGGCCAGCCACTGGCTAGGTCTGCCCAAAATGAACACAATCATGATATAAATGCTGCAATAGATTTCAAAGACTACAGCAGGAAGGGGTTGGCCAACTGCACTTCTCAAAACTGAATATCAAGTTATTTTTAAAGTACAAATCCTACTGACAACTCAGTGGTTGCCACATACCCCCTTCTTTCTATTCTTGCTGTTACTGATTTGATTCAGATCCTCACGATGTTCACTGAGATCACTACAATGGTTTCCTAAGTGGTCCTCTTGACTCTGTTCTTGACCCCCTCCAAACCATATTCCACAATGCCATCATAGTCACTTTTCCAAAGAGCAAATGTGAAAAAGTACCTCCTTTCTTAAAGCATGTAAAAACATTATAGCCTCACAATATAATATACAAGGTCCTTCATGATAGATTACCTGTTTGGCTTTACTACTTCTATCCCCACCATATATATATATGACATCATCCCAACATCATCTCTTTTTAAAAATTTTTTATTTTTTATTAACATATATGTATCATTAGCCCCAGGGGTACAGGTCTGTGAAACACCAGGTTTACACACTTCACAACACTCACCATAACCCCCTGCCCCCAGCAACCCTCAGTTTGCTTTGTGAGATTAAGAGTCTCTTATGGTTTGTCTCCCTGCTAATCCCATCTTGTTTCATTTTTTCCTTCTCTACACCCCAAAGCCCTCACTTTGCCTCTCAGCTTCCTCATATCAGAGAGATCCTATGATAACTGTCTTTCTCTGATTGACTTATTTTGCTCAGCATAATACCCTCTAGTTCCATCCACGTCATCACAAATGGCAAGATTTCATTTTTTTGATGGCTGAATACTATTTCATTGCATAAATATACACACACATAACAAATACACCCACACATACCCACACCACTTCTTCTTTATCCCTTCATCTGTTGATGGACATCTAGGTTCTTTCCATCGTTTGGCTATTGTAGACATTGCTGCTATAAATATTTGGCTGCACGTGCCCCTTCAGATCACTACGTTTGTATCTTTAGGGTAAATACCCAGTAGTGAAATTGCTGGGTCATCAGGTAGCTCTATTTTCAACTTTTTGAGGAACCTCCACACTGTTTTCCAGAGTGGTTGCACCAGCTTGCATTCCCACCAACAGTATAGGAGGGTTCCCCTTTTTCCGCATCCTCGCCAGCATCTGTCCTTTCCTGACTTGTTAATTTTAGCCATTCTGACTGGTGTGAGGTGGTATCTCATTGTGGTTTTGATTTGTATTTCCCTGATGCCGAGTGATGTGGAGTACTTTTTCATGTGTCTGTTGGCCATCTGGATGTCTTCTTTGCAGAAATGTCGTTCAGGTCCTCTGTCAGTTTCTTGATTGGATTATGTGTTCTTTGGGTGTTGAGTTTGATAAGTTCTTGACAGATTGTGGATACTATCCCTTTATCTGGTATGTCGTTTGCAAATACCTTCTCCCATTCTCTCAGTTGTCTTTTGGTTTTGTTAACTGTTTCCTTTGCTGTGCAAAAGCATTTGCTCTTGATGAAGTCCCAATAGTTCACTTTTGCCCTTGCTTCCCTTGCCTTTGGCGATTTTATTTATTTGGGTCCTTTCTCTTTTCTTTTTGATAAGTCTGGCCAGGGTTTATTAATTTTATAAATTCTTTCAACGAACCAGCTCCTAGTTTCGTTGATTTGTTCTGTTGTTGTTTTGGTTTCTGTGTCATTGATTTCTGCTCTGATCTTTATGATTTCTCTTCTCCTGCTGGTTATAGGCTTTCTTTATTGTTCTTTCTCCAGCTCCTTTAGGTGTAGGGTTAGGTTGTGTATTTGAGACCTTTCTTATTTCTTGAGAAAGGCTTGTACCGCTATGTATTTTTCTCTCAGGACTGCCTTTGCTGTGTCCCACAGATTTTGAACCGTTGTGTTTTCATTATCATTTGTTTCCATGAATTTTTTCAATTCTTCTTTAATTTCCTGTTTGACCCATTCATTCTTTAGTAGGATGCTCTTTAGCCTCCATGTATTTGGGTTCTTTCCAAATTTCCTCTTGTGATTGAGCTCTAGCTTCAGAGCATTGTGGTCTGAAAATATGCAGGGAATGATCCCAATCTTTGGTACTGGTTGAGACCCAATTTGTGACCCAGAATGTGATCTATTCTGGAGAATGTTCCATGTGCACTAGAGAAGAATGTGTATTCTTTTGCTTCGGGATGAAATGCTCTGAATATATGTCCATCTGGTCCAGTGTGTCATTTAAGGCCTTTATTTTCTTGTTGAACTTTTGCTTGTATGATCTGTCCATTTCAGTGAGGGGGTTGTTAATGTCCCCCACTATTATTGTATTATTGTCAGTGTGTTTCTTTGATTTTGTTATTAATTGGTTTATATAGTTGGCTGCTCCCACGTTAGTGGCATAGATATTTAAAATTGTTAGATCTTCTTGTTGGACAGACCCTTTGAGTATGATATAGTGCCCTTCCTCATCTCTTATTATAGTCTTTGGCTTAAAATCTAATTGATCTAAGGATTGCCACCCCAGCTTTCTTCTGATGTCCATTAGCATGGTGAATTGTTTTCCACCCCCTCACTTTAAATCTGGAGGTGTCTTAGGGTCTAAAATGAGTTTCTTGTAGACAGCATATTGATGGGTTTTGTTTTTTTATCCATTCTGATACCCTGCGTCTTTTGATTGGGGCATTTAGCCCGTTTACATACAGGGTCGCTATTGAGAGATATGAATTTAGTGCCATTGTATTACCTGTAAGGTGACTATTACTGTATATTGGCTCTGTTCCTGTCTGATCTCCTACTTTTAGGCTCTCTCTTTGCTTAGAGGACCCCTTTCAATATTTCCTGTAGAGCAGGTTTGGTGTTTGCAAATTCTTTCAGTTTTTGTTTGTTCTGGAAGTTTTTTACCTCTCCTTCTATTTTCAATGATATCCTAGCTTTATATACTATTCTTGGCTGCATGTTTTTCTCATTTAGTGCTCTGAATATATCATGCCAGTTCTTTCCAGCTGCCCGGTCTCTGTGGATAAGTCTGCTGCCAATCTAATATTTTTACCATTTTAGGTTACAGACTTCTTTTCCTGGGCTGCTTTCAGGATTTTCTCTTTGTCATTAATACTTGTAAGTTTTACTATTAGGTGACGGGGTGTGAACCTCTTCATGTTGATATTGAGGGGAGTTCTCTACACCTCCTGGATTTTGATGCTTGTTCCCTTTGCCATATTAGGGAAATTCTCTACAGTAATTCTCTCCAATATAGCTTCTGCCCCCCTCACTCTTTCTTCTTCTTCTGGAATCCCAATTATTCTAATATTGTTTTGCTTTATGGTATCACTTTTCTTGAATTCTCCCCTCATTGTCCTGTTTGTCCCTCTTTTGCTCAGCTTTATTCTCTGTCATTTGGTCTTCTATATCACTAATTCTCTCTTCTGCCTCATTTAACCTAGCAGTAAGAGCCTCCATTTTTTATTGTACCTCATTAATAGCTTTTGTGATTTCAGCTTGGTTATATTTTAGTTCTTTTATTTCTCCAGAAAGGGCTTTTATATCTCCAGAGAGGGTTTCTGTCTTCCATGCCTTTTTCGAGTTCCACTAGCAGCTTAAGAATCGTCATTCTGAACTCTAGATCTGACATATTACCAATGTCTGTATTGATAAGGTCCCTAGCCTTCGGTAGAGCCTCTTGTTCTTTTTTTTGTGGTGAGTTTTTCTGCGTTGTCATTTTGTCCAGATAAGACTATATGAAGGAGCAAATAAAATACTAAGATAGTGGCAAAGACCCCAGGAAAATGTGCTTTAACCAAATCAGAAGAGACCCCAAATTGTGCGGGGGAGAAAGGGGATAAAAAGAAGTTCAGAAAAAAGAAAAAAAATTAAAAATAGAAAAGAAATAAAGAAAAAATACAAAAAAGAAAAAAAATATATATATATATATTAGACTGGTGATTAGAACAGGGTTACCCACTTAATTTTGGGAGTATTTTGGTCTCTTAGAAGAAACTACCTCCCAAAATTTTAAAGAATGAAAAATATATATAAGGGTAAATATAATAAAGGGATGGAATATGTCTATAAAGATGAAAAGAATTTTTTTCTTTTTAATTTCTAAAAAAGGAGTTGATATAGTAAGTTGGTTGGGAGAATAAAGAAAAGGAAAGTGGATAGAATTTGCTTGGGCTGGAGACTAGAACAAGCCTGGAGCTAGATTTAGGGTATATTTTGATCTATTAGAAGAAGTTGTACCCCAAATTTTTTAGAAGAAAAAATTCTATGTGTATACAAAATATAAAGTTAAATACAATGAAGGATAAAATATGAGTATAATAATGAAGGTTCAAAAAGATTATTTTTTTTATGAAAGGTATTGTTAAGATAAACTAGTTAAAAAACATTAAAAAAGAAAGGGTAAAATTAAAAAAAAATTAGCAGAAGAAAAAAATATAAAATTAAAAAAAAATTAAATTAAATGCAAGACTAAAGAACCATGGGGCAAAAGCCATGAGTTCCGTGCTTTGCTTTCTCCTCCTCTGGAATTCCGCTGCTCTCCTTGCTCAACTTGGTCTTTGCTGGATTTCTTGTTGATCTTCTGGGGGAGGGGCCTGTTGTAGTGATTCTCAAGTGTCTTTGCCTGAGGCGGAATTGCACCATCCTTACCCAGGGCCGGGCTAAGTACTCCTCTTGGGTTCACTTTCAAAAGCTTTTCTTCCCTGAATGCTTTCCATAGAGTTCTGGAAGACGGGAATGAAAATGGCGGCCTCCCAGTCTCTGGCCCGGAGGAGCCGAAAGCTCGGGGCCTCACTCCTCAGTGTGCCCTCAGAGAAAAAAGCTCAATCACTCCCGTCTCCCTGGCCTCCAGCGGTGGTACTAAAGTTTGAATCCTTTCTAAAAGTACTTTTAGAAAGGCTTGGGGCAGGGTAGGGAAAAGGAGCTACCAGCTCTCTCATTCTTTGAGAAGTCTCCCAATGATTCCCGGCTCTTCCAGTACATGTTCTGAGATACCTATACAAATATCTCTTCCATATACCCCCAGCATTTTTCAAACTGCTGCTGTTATGCTGTATTTCAGGGGGGCTGTTCATTTTACTGTCTTAGTTTGTAGTACTGTACATACTGACTCAGTTTCTATTTGCCCTCCTGCCTTCCCATATCCAAGCCTGCTGATTTTTAAAGTTCCAGGTGTTTAGCACTACCAGTTGTAAGAACTGGTAAAATTAGGCCCCTCTGCTTTTCAAAGCCAAATAGAATGGGAATTTGTCTTCCCAATGAAGGTTCCCCCATTCCTGGATTGCCTAGTATGGGGATCTACTCCTTCCTTGTCTCCAAGCCCAGGGCTTCCCTCCTTCCTGTGTACAATCCTCTGGGTCTGTTTAGCTCCTATAGTATCTATCTTCTATCCTCTTTTCATGGCCTCTTCTCTCTATTTAAATATGTAGAGCCTTTTCTGACAGTCATTGGATCAATGTCTGGGTTATTTACACTGATGTGTCTCTTACCTAGGTGTATCCATGGGACAAGGTGAGCTTAGGATCCTCCTACTCCAACATCTTCCTTGTCAAGGAGATCCTGTGGTTTTGTTTTGAGTTAGCTTATTCATTTCCTTTAGGCAAATGCATTGAAGTGGAATTCTTGGCTCATATGGTGGTTCTATTTTTAAAATTTTGAGGAAACTCTGTACTGTTTTCCATAGTGATTATAACAATTTATATTCCTGCTAATAGCACACAAGAGTTCCCTTTTCTCCACATCCTCACAAACACTTACTATTTCTTGTCTCGTTTTTAGTAGCCATTCTGACACATATGACCTGTCATACAAATGACCTCTCATTGTGGTTGTGATTTGCTTTTTCCTGATAATTACTATGTTGAGCACTTTTTACATGTACATGTTTGTCTTCTCTGGAAAAATGCTTATTCATATCCTCTGACTGTTTTTTAAATTGGATTTTGTTTTTGTTTTGTTTTGTTTTGGGAATTGAGTTTTATGAGTTCTTTATATGTTTTGGATATTAACCCTTTATCAGATACATGATTTACAAATATTTTCTCTCATGTACCTTTTTATTTTGTTAACCAAAAAAAATGATTGCCAAGACCAATGTCAAAGAGCTTACCACCAACATTTTCTTCTAGACATTGTATGGTTTCAGGACTTACATTCCAGTGTTCAATCCATTTTGAGTCAAGTTTTGTGTATGGCTTAAAACAGTGGTCCAGTTTCATTCTTTTGATGTGGATATCCAGTCTTCCCAACACTATTTAGTGAAGAAATTATCCTTTTCTCATTGTATATTTCTGGCTTAATTTGCATAATTGATTGACTGTATTTGTATAGGTTTGTTTTGGGTTCTTTAGTATAACATACTGATCTGTGTGTCTCTTTTATGCCAGTACCATACTGCTTTTTGTTTTGTTATGTTTTTGTTTTGAGAGAGAGAGAGAGAGAGAGATAATTGAGGAGGAGCAGAGGGAGAGAGAGAATCCCAAGCATTCTCCATGCTTAGCAGAGCTGAGCCTGATGTGGGGCTGAATCCAGGACCCTGAGATCACAACCTGAGCCAAAATCAAGAGCTGGGTGCTCAAACAACTGAGCCATCTAGGTGCCCCCATACTGTTTTGATTATTATAACTTTGTAATATAGTTCAAAATCAGCAAACATGGTGACTCTAAACTTTGCTGTTCTTTCTCAAGATTGCTTTGGTTGTTTTGGGTCTTTTGTGGTTCCATAAAAATTTTAGGATTATTTGATCTATTTCTGTGAAAAGTACCTTTTTAAATTTTGTTAGTGGTTGCATTAAATCTTTAGATTGCTTTGCGTAATATGGTTATTTTAACAGTAGTAATTCTCCTAATCCATGAAGATAGAATATTTTTCCACTTCTTTGTGACTTGAGAATTTCTTTCACCAATGTCTTACAGTTTCAGTGTACAAGTCTTTCACCTCTTTGGCTAAATTTATTCCCAGGAATTTTATTCTTTGATGAAATTGTAAATGAGATTGTTTTCTTATTTTCTCTTTCTAATAGATTTTCATTAGTGTACAGAAATGTAACTGATTTTTACATATTGTGTTTGCATTCTCCAGTTCACTGAATTTATTAGTATCAATGTTGTCTTTAGGAATGGATATTATATATCTATATATCTATATATAGATATATATCACCATGCCATCTGCCATAAGAAAAGTTTTTCTTCTTTCTTTCCAATTTGAGTGCATTTTATTTATTTTTCCTGCTTAATTTTTCTGGGTAGGACTTCTAATACTCGAGCAAAAGTGGCAAGAGTGGACATTCTTGACTTGTTTTTTAATCTTAGAGGAAAAGCCTTTAATTTTTAAACACTGTTTATGTTAGCTGCAGCCTTGTCATGTACGTTGAGATATGTTCCCTCATTGCTCCCTATATGCTCATTGTTGAGATATGTTTGTTCTATATGCTCATTTTTTAATCATAAATGGCTATTTTAATATCATATTTTATAAACCCTCTGTTAAAACACAGGACCTGATAATAATAATTTATTCTATTCAAGGGTGCCCATATGTAATCTAGAAAAGTCAGTGAGCATGCCAACATATTGGAGGGTTTTTTCAAAATATATATTGCAATTTGTAATAGAATAATAGAAGAGGATATTTGAGTTGAAGCCTCTATCAGAAATTCTAGAGTAAATGGTTATTTAGTATAGGATCTATTCAGTAACAGTGTTCCCATAATATTAAATCATTTTATGTGAATGAACTTAAGGTCTGAGTAAAGACATAGAGATGAGATTCTTTATTATGAGAACCCAGTGAATAACATATAAGAACACTAGTAGCAGAAAATACAGGCTTTAGTGTTGCCCACATATCTCTGTATGCTACCCCCACATTTATTCATATACCAACCCTATGCTGATATTTTGTTTTCAGTGTATATATAATTTAGACTACAACTTAGTGTTAACAATCTCTGCATCACTTGATTTCAAATAACAGGGGCATTACAAGCTTAAATGCAAAATTGTTATCTGTTCAGATTAAAGTATTATATCTGTTTAGAAGTCCAATTTACATGATATTAATTACAATTGTATTCTGTGTTAGATTTTGCTCCCCTCTGGCATCCAGAGGCATCATGTTCATGCTCTATGTAATTTCAGGTCAACATAGGATGCTTAATTAGCAACTGGTAGAATTGGGAAGTAATTCCACTCTGATCATTTTAGCAACTATAATAGTATTTCATATACAGTTGGCACATAGAAATAACTGAGTATCTGGGTCAACCTTCCACCAGTGCAAAAATTCATTGGCAAATGGCCATTCAGTTTCCACTTAGTAATGGGGACTTCACTATCTGATAACATTGTACATTTATGGTTTGACAGCTCTAGATTTTAAATAATCCTGCGACATGTAAATGTTCACAGGTCAGCCTATTTCTTGGCAATTCACTCTAAAGGCAGAAATAAAACAATTGATAGTATTAAGATGACAGAATTTTGGGGTGCCTGGGTGTTTCTGTCATTAAGCATCTATCTTTGGCTCAGACCATGATCTCAAGGTCCTGGGATCAAGCCTACTCAGTGGGAAACCTGCTCCTCCCTCTCCCATTGCCCCTGCTTGTGATCCCTCTCTCACTGGTCTTTCTCAGTCAAATAAATAAATAAAATCTTAAAATAAAATAAAATGACAGAATCTTAAAATTAATTCCTTTTTCTGGTAGGGTGAGTTTTATGAGAAGACATACTTGTGTAAAGAAAGAATGCCCTGTGTATCTAAAAACAAGGCACCAATAATTGCCTCCAAGTATCAAAACTGACACTGAACTCCTTATCCTGTTTCAAGGGTCTGTGCATAAAATCTTAATACTTCCCAGCTTCTCACTCCCTATGTTCTTGACCCTAAACACTCAACTGTTCTTTGCCACTATGATTCGTAATAACTGAATTGCCTAACCCCAAATTCCTGTCCTTGGTACAGTGGCATGCCCTCTTTTGGATTGCTCTTATTTGAGGTTTCTTGACACCATAATGTACCCTGGTTTTGATTGATCCAACTCTCCTTCTGCACGAGACACCTGAGGCCTTTTGCTGACCTCCCTTATTAAGATTCACAAATAGAGAAAAACCTTAAAGAAATATTCAGCAAGGATTTTGAGGGCAACAAAGGGGAACTGTAGATAGGGTAAATCAACACACTAGCCATATGAACCATGGCTACAGACGAGTGATAACAGAGAGCTGACTCAACCTGCTTTCTTTAAACTTGTCACTTTTCTCCTTAAATGAGCCTATTTTGGATTGGAATTATATAGAAGGGAAAAGGTAGTGTATATGGAAGATGCTGTGTGCTTCTTATGCTAATTTGATGCCCTTAACATTTTTTAGCTGAAACTTCAAGTCTCAGAAATAAAGATCAAGCATATGGCACATTACAAGAAGTCCCACTGAGGCATGGGTGGCCCTGGAGCAGATGGGTGTCTCTGGGGATCATTATCTGGCTGGAAGTACTTTAAGAAGAATGTCTGTGGCAGAGATCTAAGGAGCTCACAAAATTCAAAGCAAAGTGTTTGGATCTCTATTCGAAAAATTTTGACAAAGCCTGCAAGGTGCAGAGGTAAGAATTACAAAGGTCCCATTTCTCAGCTTCCCCTGCTCCCCTGCAGAGCTTCCATTGATTTCAAAGACTTGCCAGGCTTGGATCAGCTCTGTGGGGCATGGACCCAGGCGAAGAATGGACCAAAGACAGGAAGAAAGAAAGGCTGAACAGGGGAAAAGGAAGGTTCTGTGGATGAATTTTAGTACAATAGAGTGTCCCTTTCTTCTGACCCACATGAGTGCTAATACAGATGATCTAAGCAATATATGTGTGTGTGTGTGTGTGTGTGTGTGTGTATGTGTATATATATATGTAGTTTCTATTATAAACGTGATTATATATATATCACATGTTTATAATAGAAACTATATGCTATATAAGATATAGATACACATGATTATGTAGCATACACCGAATAAATAAAGTACATCTGTTCTTTTTTCAGTAAAATTGAACCCAAGGGAAAGTTGTATAGGAGCAGTAAGGATATTAGAGAATGTCATCATAAATCCTAGTGTTCTTTCTTACCAATTAACTAGTGAGTATATTTCATCACTGAGACCATCGTGAGAGATACCACATTATTCAAATCAATTTAGGGACTGAGTAATAAAAGCTAAGAAAGTGAAAGATTTCCTAGGGAAAAAAATGTATTCATATGAAGACTTTGGAGACTATATATATTTCTATTTCTTCTGTAAGGCTTGGATTTGAATTTTTCATATTTAGATCTTTCATCCAGGTGGTATTTATTCTTTTTGTGTGTGTGCCATTTATTCATGTGTGCACTGTGGCATAGGAATTTATTTAAAAACTTTTATATAGGTAACCATATATCCCACATCATTTAAGTGTAATGATGTACTATTTTTTCCTGTAGTGTACTGCTTTCTTTTCCCTGTTAATGTACTACTGAATTTCTTTCATACTAAGTTCCTACATATTCTTGGGTCCATTTCTGGGCCAAGTGTCATTTGTCTGTTTCCTACTCCTATGCTAATACCAAATGATCTTAATTGCTATATCTTTAAAATAAATTTTGATATATAGTAGTAACCCCCAACACACAAACACACACACACACACACCCTTTCCTCTTTTTCAAAATTGGTTGATATTTGTTTTGTCAAGTAAATTTAGGATCAGATGGTTTAATTCTACTAAAATTCTATAGTGATTTTAGCTTAAAGTACATTTAAATTCTAGAATAATTTAACATGTGTTATATCTATATACTAGTTAGTATATAGTATCTATTAATATAATCAGAAGAGGATTTCCATAGATCCAAACTGCACGTCCACTTTACTACCAATGTCTGCGTCAGTACACTCTTTCTCAGTACACTATGTCATGCTGTAGATGAACAACCCATGTTTCCACCTGCAGTGAATCCTGCCCATTTTGTATTCTTTTGCCTTATCAAGCATATCTCTTGAGCAATGCTGCATTTTCTCCTACAACTCTAGCAATTATTTCCCTTATTATATGGATTCTGCTATTTCTGCCATCTTAAACAAATACCTTCTCTTGACCTCATTTCTCCATCCAGCTGTCACTGAAGTTCCCTCTTTCCCCTACCACAAAATTATTCAAAAGCATTATTTTAACTCCAGATCTTCTCCTTTTAATCTTCTTTAAACTCCTTTAAATCAGGACATCTTATCCATTCACTAAAACTGTTCTTGTCAATATAACCAGTCACCTCCACATTGCTGCATGCAATTGGATTTCTGTGTTTCTAGAAAATGGTCTGATTTACCTAGTTTTCAAATGTATTGACATGAATATTTGTATACATAGTCTTATAATCTCTTCAGTGTTTCCAATATCTGTAGACAGTGATTTTGTCTTTTCTTTCTATTTTATCTCTTCTGTTTTTGATCCTTTCTTTTCAAAGAACGAGTATTTTTTTGTTGTTGTTGATCTTTTATCAGTATCTATTCCTGCTTTCAATATTTTGTTTGTTTCATTTTACTTTGCTTAGACTCATTTTGCTATTTTTTTTTTCTGACCTTCTTGGAACTGAGACATAGAACAGTCTTTTATTTTTTTTGTAAGTAGGCTCCATGCCCAACATGGGACTTGAACTCACAGCCCTGAAATCAAGGGTTGCATGTTCTTTTTTTTTTTTTCTTTTTTAATTTATTTTTTATTTATTTTCAGCATAACAGTATTTATTATTTTTGCACCACACCCAGTGTTCCATGCAATCCGTGCCCTCCATAATAGCCACCACCTGGTACCCCAACATTGCACCCCCCTGCCACTTCAAACTCCTCAGATTGTTTTTCAGAGTCCATAGTCTGGTTGCATATTCTTATGACTAAGTCAGCCAGGCATCCCAGATCAGTCTTTTTAAAAATTTTTATTTATTTATTTTAGAGAGAGAGCAGGCTGTGGGGAGGGGTAAAGGGAGAGAGAGAGAGAGAGTCTTAAGCAGACTCTGGGCTGAGCATGGAGCTGATATGGGGTTTCATCTCACAACTAAAGTTCACAACCTAAAGTGAAACCAAGAGTTGGTCACTTAACCAATGGTGCCACTGTGGCACTCCCTTGATCGGTCATTTTTAAACTTTTTCTTGTCAAAATCTTTATGTTTCTAGAAGTTATATATATGTTTTTTTATTACCATTAATTTCAAAATATTTTCTAACTTTTAATATGGTTTTTTCCTATGACTCATGAGTTACTTAGACATGTATCTCTCAATTTCCAAACATAAGATTTTTCTTTTATCCTTTAGATGTCTACTTAATTGCATTGAGGTCAGAAAATATGCTCTATCTTATTTAATTCCTTTGAAATTTGTTGAGACTTACTTTATAACTCAGCATATGATCAAATTCCATGCATCTTTTATGTGAACTTGAAAGGAATGTGTATTCTGCAGTTTTAGGATGCAGATCTTTATATAAATCACTAGATCAAGTTTGACAATTGTGATGTTCAAATTTTCTGTGTTCTTGCTTATTTATTATCTACTTGTTCTGTCAATTACTAAGAAAGTTGTATTAAAATCTCCAATAGTGACTGTGAATTTCTCCTTTTAATCTTGTAGTCCTGTCTGTTTTTGTTTCATGTATTTATGCCTACAAATTTAAAATTTTCTGGTAAATCAGAGTTTTTTCACCATGACCTAATCCTTTGATGCCTAATAATGCAATTACCTCCAAGTTTCTCTTGGAAAAGAATTAATCTCCATCCCTTTAATTTAACCTTGCTATATATATTTCAGATGTCTCTGGTAAGGAGCATGTAGTCATTTTATTTATTGTTGTTTTGTTTTCCAACCTGTCTTTAATTAGAGTATTTAATCCATTTCCATTTAGTATAATCAATATTATTACATTTATTGTGCTTTATTCCCCCCACCCATGTTCAATATTTCCTTTTTCTATTTTTTGCCTTTTTACTCTGTTGAGCACGTTTTCTTTCTTTCATTTTCTTTCTGTTTTAGCATCACTACATGGGAGTTTTACTCTTTCTTTTTAAAGAACCAACTTTTTTCAGGTCATTTAGTGTTACAGGCAGAGTTCTAAGATGACCCCAATGACTCATGCCTTTGTAAACCCCCTCCCCCTTGGGTGTGTGCAAGATTTGTGAAGGTGATGGAATATCATCCCCATGATTATATTACCTCTTATGGCAAAAGGGATTTTGCAAATGTAATGGAGGTCCCTAATCATTTGACTTTGAATTGCTCAAAAGAGAGATTATCTTGGAGGAAAGGGGTACTGACATAATGAGGTGAGCCCTTAAAAGAGAAAAGAAGCAGCAACAAAGAAAAAGAACATGCATTAATAAGAAAAGGATTTAAAAGGCAGATTACTAGCTGACTTCACAACAGCAACAATGAAAATCAGAAGTTACTGGATTCCTGTTTTCAATGTGCTGGAAAAAAAAGTCTATCTAGAATTCTATACTAGACAAAAATTCTTTTCAAAATGAGAGAATGATAAAGAAAAGAGATTTTCAGGCAAGCAAGAAGTGAGTTTTTCACTAGATGAAATCACTAAAAGAAAACTCCAGAGTATATATACTAGTCAGAAGTGACATATTTTAGGTGAATAGTATGAGATGTAAGAAGGAATAAAGAGCAAAGAAAATGGTATATGTGTGAGTAATTCCAAATGAGCAATGGATATATAAACCATGAAAATCACAATTTCTTATGGCACCACAAATATAATGAAATAGACAAATGTTATTAAAACTTTAGTGTTAAAGTTACATTATCTGGCTACATTGTCTGGTTAAGAGTAAATACATTCATTAATTTTAAAATATGAGAAAAGAAATGGGCATTAAACTTTGTAATGTCACCACTAAATGTGTTTTCTATCTGCAGATTAGCACAAATTTAGGTTCTTATAAAAACAACAAATTATTTTAAAATTTTCTTGGGCCAGGAATCTAGCAAGTGCTAACTTGATTCTTTGCTCAGGCTGAAATCAATTTTGGCCAGGGCTCAAGATCTGAGGCTCAGGATGCTCTCTCAAGGTCACTGTTTTTGGAAGAATTCAGTCCCTTGTATTGTAGGATTGAGGAGTCAGCTCCTAGGGGTCTCCTGTCATTTCTCAATACATAATGTGGCAGCCGTGCAATACTATTTCACAATGAAAAGAACTGCAGAAGAATGTAAAATGAAAAAGCAAATAGTGGGGAAAGTAAAATAGATCTTAAAATATTTTATTAACACAATTAAATAAGTCAATGTAAGTGAAATGTCCCAATTTCTAGGAAAACCAAGTCATGAAATGGGCACAAAAAATAGAAAAATCTGATTAGACTTGTATCTATATTAAAGATATTAAACCTATAATTTAAATTCTGCCCACATTCACATATACTAACCAGTGAATTCTTCAAAACATGGAAGGTAACAACAGTAATAAAGTTTTCTAGAGACCATAAAAAGAGGTAACATTATTTCATTTTATGAGGCCGGAGGAACTGTGGTAGATTCTATAGCACACTAAATTCTTAACAGAGTCAGCAATTACCTCATTGATTTGGTATTGGCAGCTGATGGCTCCTCAATTTAGTCACACTGGAGGAATTTCTAGTGACCAAGCAGAGTGATCTAAATGCCCAGACCACAGGCCTTACAGAATAATACTGAAGACCATCCTGGGTTAAGAACTCCTTTGGGCTGTCTGTGGCCTCTGTTGTGACTGTATCACAATAAATTCTTCCTTTTTACCCTTTACTCTTTTCCTCACTCCCTCATAGTAGTTCATCTGCAGGCAAATCTGTCTCACTATCTTTTTTTTTTTTTTTTTCTGGGAATACAATCTAAAACAAAAATCTTGATATCTAAAATTACAAATGATATTATAAGAGGTATATTATAAGCTATCACTTACCTTGAGTATAGATACAAAATCTTTTTTAAAAGGTTTTATTTATTTATTTGACAGAGAGAGAGAGAGAAAGAGAGAGGGCACAAGCAGGGGAAGGGGCAGAGGGAGAAGCAGACTCCCCACTGAGCAGGGAGTTGGATACAGCGCTTGATCCCAGGACCCTGAGATCATGACCTGAATCAAAGGCAGATGCTTAATTGACTGAACTACCCAGGCACCCCTAGAGGCAAAAATATTAAATAAAATTTAAGAAAATAGATTCTAGCAATATAGTAGGGATAACATCTTGACCAAGTTGAGTTTATTTCAGGAATTCACAGTTAGTTTTTTACCTTTGAAAAAAAAATCAATGTAATTCACCACATTGTCAGGAGAAAAGGAGAAAAGTCATATCTTTCAATGGATGAAGAAAAAGGCTTTGGTAAAATTCAACATTTATTTAGGCCACAAGCCTCTTAGCAAATAAGTCATAGAAGCAGAGTTCCTTAATCTGATGGAGAAAATCTAGGAAAATCTTATAGCAAACATATAATTAATTAGCAATATATTGTAGAGATTTTCCCATGTTTGGGAATGAGACAAAGATGGCCTTTATCACAGTTTTATTTATCATTATATTTCAGGTACTAATAGTCCTAGCTAGTACCATTGGCAAGACAGAGAATAAAAAATATAAAGATGGGTAAAAGAAGAGAATATTACCTTTTTTTTTGTATATCATAAAGTTGTCTATGTAAAAAACACAAATATCTATAATTAAAATGTAAGGATTAATAAGTGACATTAGAAAGGTTATTGTATGTAATACCTATGTTTTTATGTATTAGCAAACCACAGAAAATAACTAAAAATTCCTTTTAAAATAACTGCAGAAAATACAAATGAACTCAAAACGTGTAAGAATTTTTTCTAAAATTGTCAGACAGCTTTTCCCCATTGAGAATGATATTCACTGTGGGTTTTTCATAGATAGATTTTATGAAGTTGAGGAATGTTCCCTCTATCCCTATACTTTGAAGAGTGAAGTTCCCTTGAGATAAGAAACACAACAAGGATGCCCACTCTCACCACTGTTTTTCAACATAGTACTAGAAGTCCTAGCAATAGCAATCAGAAAGCAAAAAGAAATAAAATGTATTCAAATTGGCAAAGAAGTAGTCAAACTCTCTCTCTTCACAGATGCCATGATACTTTATATGAAAAAACCAGAAGACTCCAACCCCAAACTACTAGAACTCATACAGCAATTCAGTAATGTGGCAGGATACAAAATCAATGCACAGAAATCGGTTCCTTTCTTATACACTAACAATGAAAATATAGAAAGGGAAATTAGAGAATTGATTTCATTTACTATAATGCTAAGAACCATACGATACCTGGGAATAAGCCTAACCAAAGAGGTAAAGGATCTGTACTTGAGGAATAATAGAACACTCATGAAAGAATTTGAAGAAGACGCAAAAAGATGGAAAAGCATTCCATGCTCATGGATCAAAAGAATAAACATTGTAAAAATGTCTATACTGCCCAAAGCAATTTATACTTTCAATGCCATCCTGATCAAAATTCTACCAGCATTTTTCAAAGAGCTGGAACAAACAATTCAAAAATTTGTAGGGAACCAGAAGAGACCCCGAATTGCTAAGGAAATGTTGAAAAGAAAAACAAAACACTGGGGACATCATCTTGCCAGATTTCAAGCTTTACTATAAAGCTGTGATCACCAAGACAGCATAGTACTGGCACAAAAACAGACACATAGACCAGGGAACAGAGTAGAAAGCCCAGAGATGGACCTGCAACTCTATGGCCAAATAATCTTTGACAAAGCAGGAAAAAATATCCAGTGGGAAAAAAAGACTCTCTTCAATAAATGGTGCTGGGAAAATTGGACAGCTATGTATAGAAGAATAAAACTAGACCATTCTCTTACACCATACACAAAAACAAACTCAAAGTGGATAAAAGACCTCAATGTTAGGCAAGAATCTACCAAAATCCTGGAGGAGAACATAGGCAGTAACCTCTTTGATATCGGCCACAGCAACTTCTTTCAAGTCATGTCTCCAAAGGAAAAGGAATCAAAAGCGAAAATGAACTTTTGGGACTTCATCAAGATAAAAAACTTTTGCACAGCAAGGGAACAGTCAAGATAACAAAGAGGTGATCCACAGAATGGGAGAAGATATTCGCAAATGACACTATAGACAAAGGACTGATATCCAAGATCTATAAAGAACTCCTCAAACTCAACACACACAGAACAGGTAATCATGTCAAAAAATGGGCAGAAGACATGAACAGACACTTCTCCAAAGAAGACATACAAATGGCTAACAAACACACGAAAAAATATTCATCATCATTAGCCATCAGGGAGATTGAAATCAAAACCATATTGAGATACCACCTTACATCCATTAGAATGGCAAAAATTAATAAGACAGTAAACAACAAGTGTTAGAGAGGTTGTGGAGAAAGGGGAACCCTCTTACACTCTTGGTGGGAATGCATGTTGGTGCAGCCACTTTGCAAAACAGTGTGGAGATTCCTTAAGAAATTAAAAATAGAGCTACCCTATGGCACTGCAATTGCGCTATTGGGTATTTACCCCAAAGATACAGATGTAGTGAAAAGAAGGGCCATCTGTACCCCAGTGTTCATAGCAGCAATGGCCACAGTCACCAAACTGTGGGAAGAGCTGAGATGCCCTTCAGCAGACAAAAGGATAAAGAAGATATAGTCCCTATATACAATGGAATATTATGCCTCCATCAGAAAGGATGAATAGCCAACTTTTGTATCAACATGGACAGGACTGGAAAAGATTATGCTGAATGAAATAAGTCAAGCATAGAGAGTCAACTATCATATGGTTTCACTTACTTTTGGAGCATAAGGAATAATATGGAGGACATTAGGACAAGGAAAAGAAAAGTGTACTGGGGGAAATCAGAGGAGGAGACGAAGCATGAAAGAATGTGGACTCTGAAAAACAAACTGAGGGGTTTGGAGGGGAGGGTGGTGGGGGGATAGGTGAACCTGGTGGTGGATATTAAGGAGGGCACATACTGCATGGACCACTGGATGTGGTGCATAAACAATAAAAAAATTAAAATAAAGTACCATATATCTGTCAAAAAAATTGCTAGATTGGAATCCTTGTCTGGTTTAGGGATCAAGGTAATACTGACCTCGTAAAATGAGTTTGGAAGTTTTCCTTCCATTTCTATTTTTTGGAACATTTCTGAGTATAGTTAAAGAAAATCCAAAGAAGTATCTTGAATACCTGGATTGGCAGACTCAGAATCTCTAATTCCTTCCAGATTAATCTATAGATTCAGTGCAATCCCATCAGCCCCACAGTATTTCTTTCTCTTTTCTCTCTTTCTTTTTTAATGGGAATATTAGTAAGCATATTCTAAAATTTATGTGTAAGTACAAAGAGTCCAGAATTGCTAAGAAGAAAGATAAATAGGAATGTTTTATCCCAACCAACAACTGCGGATACTTATTTTTAAACTACAGTAATTAAGGGGTGCCTGGGTGACTCAGTTGGCTAAGCATCTGCCTTCAAGCCCTGGGTCAGGATCCCTGCTCAGTGAGGAGTCTGCTTCTCCCTCTAACTGCCCCTCAATGTGTGGGCTTTCTCTCTCTCATGCTCTTTCTCAAATAATTTTTAAAAAACAAATTAAAAAAATAAACTGCAGTAATTAAAATATAGCATACTACTAGGGCAAGGACAGATACCTGGATAAATGGAGCAGAATGGAAATTTCACAAGTAGATAAATGTATGTACTCAACTGATTTGTGGCAAAGTTCACAGTCTAGTGTAGTGGAAAAAGGATAATCTTTATAATAAATGCATGGGTCAGTTGGATATCCACAAGGAAAAAAGATTATGAGTTCTATCTCCTACCATATATAAAAACTCAGTTACAGATGAACTATACATTTTTTAACATCTCAATTTTGTTTTATATTTTCAGTGTTCCAAGATTCATTGTTTATGAACCACACCCAGTGCTCCATGCAATGGACTATACATTTAAATGTGAAATGGCAAAATATTAAAATTATAGAAGAAATTATGGGAGAGCCTTTTCATGATCCTGAGGTAGGCAAAGATCTTTTAAACCCAGTATATAAAGCATGAAGGAAAAGATTGATAAACTGGGCTATACTGAAATTAAGAGCCTCTGTTTAAAACAACAATAAAAATAGCAAACTATAGAATAAGGTATACTCAATCCTTGTATTCATGGATTTTATATTTGTGAATTTGCTTCACACTACATTTATTTGTAACCTTGAATTAAATACTCCCAGTGCTTTTATGGTCATTCACAGACAAGAACAGAGTGGTAAAAAAATTGAGTTGCCCAAAATGCATGTTAACAGCTGAGGTCAAACAAAGAGTCATTCTGCCTTGTTATTTCAGCTCTCATGAGTAAATAAGAGTCCTTTTTGCGGTATATTTAGTACTATATTTTTGCATATTTTAGCTTTTTGTGTGTATTATTTTGTTGTTTCAGATGGCCCCCAACCCTAGTACCGATGTATTGTTTAGTGTTTCTAGGTGAGAGAAGGGCTGTTCTGTGCCTTACATAGAAAGTGTATTAGCAAACTTTGTAGGCATGAGTTACAGTACTGTTGGCCTTGAGGTTCATGCTAATGAATCAACAATATACCAGCTGAGGTGTTTTTAAGCAGAAAACACATAAAATAAGGTGATGCATTAATCAGTTGACAAAAATGTTGAAACTAGAGGCTTGTAGGGATGCAATCCTTTATGTCCTCTAGGAGCAAGATTCAGCATTCACTAATTCTGTGTTCATTTGACTTTATAGAACATAATTATTGCAAATAATGGAGTTTACTATACCTTTAATACATGTTTTATAAAGGATTCATATATAGGGTATAAGAATAAGTCTTGCAAAAGAATAAGAAAGTAGTGGGCAACCCGACAGTAACATAGGTGAAATACTAAGTAGGTACTTCTTAAAAAGAGATAATCATTACCAATTTGGATACCTTTTATTTCTCTTTGTTGTCTGATGGCTGTTGCTAGGACTTCTAATACTATGTTGAAAAGAGTGGTGAGAGTGGGCATCCTTGTCGTGTTCCTGATCTCAACGGGAAAGCTGCAAGCTTTTTCCCATTGAGGATGATATTAGCTGTGGGTCTTTCATAGATAGATTTGATGAAGTTTAGGAATGTTCCCTCTATCCCTATACTTTGAAGTGTTTTAATCAGGAACAGATGCTGGATTTTGTTAAATGCTTTTTCTGCATCAATAGAGAGGACCATGTGGTTCTTCGCTCTTCTCTTATTCTATCACATTGATTGATTTGCGAACGTTGAACCATCTTTGTAGCCCAGGGATGAATCCCACCTGGTCATGGTGGATAATCTTTTTAATGTGCTGTTGGATCCTGTTTGCTAGGATCTTGTTGAGAATCTTAGCATCCATATTCATCAGTGATATTGGTCTGAAATTCTCTTTTTTGGTAGGGTCTTTGCCTGGTTTGGGGATCAGGGTAATGCTGGCTTCATAGAAAGAGTCTGGAAGTTTTCCTTCTGCTTCAGTTTTTTGAAACAGCTTCAGAAGAATAGGTGTTATTTCTTCTTTGAAAGTTTGGTAGAATTCCCCAGGGAATCCATCAGGTCCTGGGCTCTTGTTTTTTGGGAGGTTTTTGATCACTGCTTCATTCTCGTTACTAAATATTGTTCTATTCAGGTTGTCAATTTCTTCCTGGTTCAATTTTGGGAGTTTATAGTTTTCCAGGAATGCATCCATTTCATCTAGGTTGCTTAGCTTATTGGCATATAACTGTTGATAATAACTTCTGATGATTGTTTCTATTTCCTTGGTGTTTGTTGTGATCTCTCCCTTTTCATTCATAATTTTATGTATTTGAGCTTTCTCTCTTTTCTTTTGGATTAGTGTCGCCAATGGTTTATCGATCTTATTGATTCTTTCAAAAAACCAGCTTCTAGTTTCATTGATACGTTCTACTGTATCTCTGGTTTCTACCTCATTGATCTCAGCTCTAATCTTGATTATTTCCCTTCTTATGTATGGAGTTGGTTTGATTTGTTGTTGATTCTCCAGTTCTTTAAGGTGTAGAGACAGCTGCTGTGTTCTGGATTTTTAAATTTTTTTGAGGGATGTGTTGGAGGGGATGTGGAGAAAGGGGAACCCTCTTACACTGTTGGTGGGAATGCAAGTTGGTGCAGCCACGTAGTGGAGATTCCTCAAGAAATTAAAAATAGAACTTCCCTATGACCCTGACATTGCACTACTGGGTATTTACCCCAAAGATACAGATGTAGTGAAACGAAGGGCCATCTGTACACCAATGTTTATAGCAGCAATGGCAATGGTCACCAAACTGTGGAAAGAACCTAGATGCCCTTTAACGGACTGAATGGAGAAGGAAGATGTGGTCCATATACACTATGGAGTATTATGCCTCCATCAGAAAGGACGAATACCCAACTTTTGTAGCAACATGGACGGGACTGGAAGAGATTATGCTGAGTGAAATAAGTCAAGCAGAGAGAGTCAATTATCATATGGTTTCACTTATTTGTGGAGCATAACAAATAGCATGGAGGACATGGGGAGATAGAGAGGAGAAGGGAGTTGGGGGAAATTGGAAGGGGAGGTGAGCCATGAGAGACTATGGACTCTGAAAAACAGTCTGAGGGTTTTGAAGGGGCAGGGGGTGGGAGGTCGGGGTACCAGGTGGTGGGTATTATAGAGGGCACAGATTGCATGGAGTACTGGGTGTGGTGCAATAATAATGAATACTGTTATGCTGAAAATAAAAAATAAATTTAAAAAAATTTAAAACAAAACAAAACAAAAAGAGATAATCAAATGGTCAATATAGTTATGAAATGATAGACTTGGATATATATGGCTTATCTTTGCTCTTTCTCTCAAATTTACTCATTAAAAATAATAATCTACCATTTAGATAATATAAAGTTATTTTTAAATAAAGTACTCTTAACTTGGTCCTCTCCTAATGCAAAAATACCACATTGCCATTGTAATTGTTTTCTTCTAGAAGGTGTTGTTCTTCAAACAGTTGAAGAACCATGCCTCATGAAGTTTCAGCTGATAAGTCAAATGAATAAACATATGACCATAATCCAAAGTCAATCAAATATCACTTGAGCCTATATTTTATTTTCAGAGCATTAAAAATGTTTGAAACTAATGTTTGCTGGCATTCATATAATAATTAAGTGTAAAGGGTTTTAACTGAGGATCTTTTATTTTCTGACAAAATAATGAGAATGATTAAATTAAATTCATATAACACACACACACATTTTAAGATTATCAAATTCTATCCAGATAATTTTGTCAGATTCCCTTTTAATCTGTTATTTGCTTTGCCAATGCTGGGTCTCGCTCATGCATTTTCCTACACACCTCTGCCTACTACATCACCAACCATAATTCACTGGCCAGCTAAAAATGTTGCCACTGTGTCCTTTTCTGGTTTCTCATCTAGGAATAATTCCTTCTGCTTCTGAGCTTCCACTGTAGTTTTCAGACATTAAGCCCTTCCCATTCTGTTTGACAATATAGTCATTTACATGCATATTCTACTTTCCACACTAGATTATAAATCCCTTCCAGGGGAGAGACAATACGCATTACCTGTTTGAATCTCCATTGTACTGATCTCACACAGAGACTTAAAACTTGAGATTCATTCAATAAATACTTAGGTTAAAATTTACTTACTCAGTAAAATATATTTAATCACCATTTTCTAAACAATGAAAAATAACCAAAAAGAATGTAGGCAATAGGCAGGACAAAAAACAAACAAAATTTTCAACAACAAAGGAAATAACACTAGAAAAGTTGACAAAAGCAGTCAAAGACAAGTTATGATCATGTAAAGAAAGTTCCTTTTGATTACACCTTTTCCTTCTATAGTTCTTCCTATCTCTCCTATGTTTCTGTGTGACTTCCATCTTTCACTCTGCCTTTGGCTAGTAGTACTGAGTTCTGTTTTCCCAATTCCTCACTGCCTACCTAGATTAGGCTGATGCTAATCAGAGCTTGAGCCTGACCATGACCATGGCTGTGGCCAATCTCCCAATAGCTATGCTTCCATCATTTTCTCCCCAGCCATAAAGCTGAGTGCCACATTAGCCCGTTGAGTACCCAACATTTCCGGGCTGCCTTCAATGAGACAGCCTTCTTTTATTTTGATAGCTAATAGACTGAAAAACAGCTCTAGATACCATGCTGCCACCTGATGAAACTAATATGGGGAAGTCAGTCGATTGCTTACCAATAAGAAGAGTCTCTCTGAAATATAATCAAGCTTTCAAAGAAATTTGAATCAGTTTTCTTATGTTTATCACAATACATTAATACTTCTGTTTTCAAAACGCTATTGGAAGTTTTACATGTTGAACTGGATAGGTCACTAGTCTGCTGGAATAGAGATAAATAAATAAATAACCCTACACCTGGTAGAGCGCTTGAGGCAAAGGATGATTAATGTTAGTGAATGATGAAGTTTAAAGCAAGATTTTCTTTTCCCTCAGTCTTTAGTGACTATACCATCCTAATGCTCTGGAGATAGCTGTTTATCTCGTAGCAACAGCTGGAGCTAGGGTACCCTGTGGGCAGCATCAGACCACCTCAAGGGCCCTGTGTTTTCCCAGGAGAGTCTAGTTAGTGTCTTCCACTGCACACAAAGAACACATCAAGGGAAATGACATAATAGAGAGGGTGAATAATTTAATGGAGCCATCCAAAATGTTTTAAGCCCATCCTCAGGAAAAAAAGTTCTTACCTAAACTATGTCATATGCTGACAAAGTACAACTCTGATTAAAGATGCATCCTCGTTAGCACCATAATTACTACTGATCTGAAATGAATAGCTGCTGTGCCAGGGCCAGGTGGTGGGCTCAGGGGACACACTGAGAATGAGACACGCATCCCTAGCCTTCTTCCTGGCATTTCACACCTACACTTGTGATTGTTTGCTAGACAGTTAATTGTCTCAGGTTGTCCTACCAACAGAAATGAGCAAAACTTGAAAAGACCCAAAACAAACACCTTATTTTCCTCTAATGGCACCAGCATTTACCAAGGTACCTAAGGCAGAAACTTGGGGAAGATTCCAGATGCCTCCCCATTCCCATCCCTCTCATTTACCAAATTCTTTAGGTTATGTCTACTAAATAGTTCTTTGTGCCCAGCTGTTTCCTCCTTACCCATTTCTTGTATTTAATGCCAATATACATCGCCTTAACCCATTCATCTTGCTGCAACAAAAATACAATAGACTGAGTATCTTAAATATCAAACATTTATTTCTTACATTTCTGGAGGCTGGGAAGTCCAAGATCATTGCATAGCTTTCTTTGGCCTTAGGATAAAAGCCAAGCTTTTTAGGGAAAAATGCAAAACCCTTGATCGTCTGAGTCCAAGTATCATCTCCTGCTGATCTCCACTATTTTAAATTTTATGCTCTATTGGTGCTGCACTATTTTCATTTCCCCAAATGGGTTGGATATTACATGTTCCAATCGTTTGCACAAACTTCCTTTCTGCCTGAAATAGAATACTCCTTCCTCTACCTTGCCTGAGGGAAGTCAACTTATCCCAGAGCCTGTTGCAAATGTCACATCTCTAAGGACCGTTTCCTGAAACCTCTGCCTTTAGCCCTGTAAGTTCCCGCCATGCTGCCTGTTACTTTGGCCGTACTTCTATAGTTTTATTTATCCCACTAAACTTGAGTCATGTGCCAGCCTCCTCATCTATATTAAGCTATTTATTAGAAGCCAGGGACCATGTCTTGGGTATTTATCACCAGCACCTCTCACAGTCCCTGACATGTAATTTGTACAGAATAAATATTTTAAAAAGAATGGGACTGGATTTAGCTGAATTATAATCTGTTGCTAAGGGAACGCATGCAAGTAAAGAGATTCAGATGCAGGGGTTTCTGGCGGCACAATTGGCTAAGCAGCGAAGTCTCCGACTCTTGGTTTCAGCTCAGGTCGCGATCTTACCATCATTAGATGGAGCCCCACATCAGGCTCTGTGAGATCTGTGTGGAATCTGCTTGAGATTCTCTCTCACTCTCCCTTTCTGCCCCTCCCACTTGTATGCTCTCTCTCTGTCTCTCTCAAATAAATAAATAAGTCTTAAAGAACTATATAAGATTCAACTGTGAAGTGCCACGTGAAGGTTTAGAGTCACCCAAAAGAGAGAGGTGTTCTTGGAGAGGGAGAGATGGATGAGGCAGAGCTTTCAATAACATGAGTGCTGTATTTCATGGAGTCTAATGTTCATTTCAGTCTTCACAGAGATAAAGTAAATGTGGAAGTGACTGGTTCAAAAGTACTGGGTTAGTATCAGCAAGCCCCTCTTCTGATATACAACATGTTCCTTAAATCACTTGGAAAGTCAAACAGTTGAGGTCTCTGAGTAGGCTTCTGTGGGGAGGGAAGGAGTAACTTCATTCCCACCATGGTGGAGAACCAGAAATGCTACTCACATTAATTTATCTTCTATTGTGATAACCACTGCTCCATCCCTACCATGGAGCATACTTCTACATGAATAAACAAGAATAATTAATATCTCAGTTTGAAATGCATTCCCTTAGACAAGTTTGCCAGTATCCAGAGTTTATCTAAGGAAAAGAAGTGTTCCTCCTACATTGTTTGACCATGAGGATCTACCAAGAAACTTTTGTCAGCCTATTAGATGGGTGGCCACTTTTGCCCATACAGCATTGATACATACCTTTTGGCAGTTTTGGAGAATATTTTGTCTCTGTTCCCACCCTTCACGTTTTCAGTGATACTGAGTCCTAATTTTAGTGTCCTGTTGCAAAATATGGAATTTTAAATGGTAAAAGAAAAGGAGAATATATACATCTCTGATTTGTTTTATATATTTATTTTTTTTAACCAGGGAGCTATATACTGGATGGCCTCATGCAATGTTTGATACCTGTCAACCATAATAATGGTTCCTTCAGGCACTACCTTTCTTTAAACCCAGGCAATCCTTCAGCTAAACAAAAATGTCACAGATATCAACTAAGCCAGGAAGCTACTCCAGCTATCCCAAGAGACTAGGGGGTCTGAACACCTTGCACAGATCCACTGCCTTTTGTACCCCTCACAGATCTGGTCTTTAAACTTGCCTAAGAGGAGTGCACTAGTTTCTGAAATACTAGCAGGGAGAAAGCTCTATCTTTCTTAGCCATAATTACTCACTAGTTAACTTGGGCCATGATGGCCAAACCCCTCAGTCCTATTGAGTAAACAAGCATGTGGCTGCCTGAGTATATGTTTCCAACTAGTTTCTTCTCCCAATTCAAGGTTGTGCTTCACTGTGGCCAGAAGAGAAGGTAGGAGGATATGATCATTTTACAAAGAGGGAAAGTTGCCTCTGACCATAAGTAAATGCCACAACAGAAGCACTTATGATTAAGTCAACTCCAGACTCACACCCTTTGGGGTTTCATCCTTTGAGGAGCAGAGAATACAGACTTGACCATGCCCCCAATTTGTCCTCCTGCAACTCTCAGCACCAGGACTCATCTTGGTATAAAAACTCCATGCTACCTTGACTGAAGCTCAGACTTTGCTCTCAGAAAGAACTTCTATCACATAGAGCTCTGTGAGAAAGCCTGAAGTGTTCATTCTTTTGTGAGCCCTATAATTAAATTCAGTAAAAGAAAGATGATATAGAAATGCCAGTATCTATTGTATGAAGCAAGGAGTTGTATGAAAGTTAAATGAGTAATAGAGGCTCTATGTGGACAGTTTTGTTAGGGACATTTCTTCTTGAGAAACCACATTGCATCATTCCAAAAGGCTACCAGTGTGACTCAGGCATGAGAAGCTCTTCCCTTTTCTGCCAGGTAATTTGGTTCTTGCAGTCCTCACATGGAGGGACTGAGTACTCTTACTGCTGCCTGCACCTGCAATGACCCTGCTTTGAAATTATCTATTCAATGGGCATGGAAGCAGTGCATTTTCCTTTCTGTCTGGGTTTACCAGGATGATGGAGATAGGAAATGATCACCATCCTATACCTAAATAGATTTCACTGTTCTAGGGTTGCTCAGACAAAACATAAAACAAATTCAGCAGAAGGATATAGAGTTTTTTCTACTCAACACTCAATTATATCTTTAAAGAATATGTATAATTTATAGGATATTAATGCAAGTATATATGATTTTATATACATATATAGTCATCCTAGTTTGGGCTGCTAAAGCAAAGTACTACAGACTGGGTGGCTTATAAACAACAGAAATTTATTTCTCACTGTTCTAGAGCCTAGAATTCTGAAGTCATGGTGCTAGCATGGTCAGGTCTGCTGAGGATCTTCTTCTAGATAGCAAAGAGTTGCCTTTCATTTTATCCTTACATGGTTGAAAGTGAGTGAGAGAACTTTGTGGTGTCTTTCTTATAAGGGCACTATTCCCTTTCATGAGGACTCTACCCTTATGACCTAATTAACTCCCAAAGTCCCCACTTGCTAATACCATCACCTTGGGGGCAAAGTTTCAACACATGAACATTGGGGAAATACAGTAAGACCCTAACAATAATTATTATGCTTTCTAGCTAAAGAAGCTATAGTCAGCTTCTTTATTCCCTTATACTGAGTATCAGAAAGGGTTCATACAGATTTGGGCTTTCAAAAAAGGTGGACCCAAAGGAGGATATTCATAAATACTCCACCTCAGCACCAAGACCCTTTCTTACTCCAGCCCATGAAGGCTCCTGTTTTGTGGATTTAAGAGTTTTCCTTTATGCCTTCCAAACCTGGTTCAGGTTCTACTGTAGCAGGGATGGTTCTGATTAACTCATTAATTGACCTAGGGAGCTAGTACCCTTCAGCAAGGCCAGTGGTACATTTCCCCAGAGACAGCACAGTGTGCTCTCACTTGTGACAAGTCTATCTCTCCTGTTAGCATGACTCCAGCTCTTTGGAAATAAAAACTACAAAATTTTTGTTCTGACGAGCATTTATTCTTTTTTGGGCCTGTCTTAGATTGAAAGAACCACCATATCACTTTCAGTGACTTCTTCCTTGACATCAAGATTAGAGGTATGAGCTCAGATTAGGCTATTTTTTATTCCAAATATGGCTCACCTGCATTCCCATCCTACCCTCAATTAAAGGGGAGTATCTGGGTTATACCTCCACATCGATTTAGTACAAAAATATATATATATATTTTTTTTAAATATTTTATTTATTTATTTGACAGAGAGAAATCACAAGTAGATGGAGAGGTAGGCAGAGAGAGAGAGAGGGAAGCAGGCTCCCTGCTGAGCAGAGAGCCCGATGCGGGCCTCGATCCCAGGACCCTGAGATCATGACCTGAGCCGAAGGCAGCGGCTTAACCCACTGAGCCACCCAGGCGCCCCCAAAAATATATTTTTAAAAATTTCTTTGAGTATGTGTAATCAGTATATGCAATAAATGAATGTATTTGCAATTGAATGCATGACTCATGTAATGAACACAGTTTTCATCTTGTTAAAGGCCATATGGGAGTGGCCTAAGACTCTTGCTTAGTGTGCAATGTTGGATTCTGAAGGTCATGGACATATGGACAAGCTAACTTAAAGAACTTAAAGTAGTCTCTTCAAGGTGGGGTGTATCCATTTCCCAAGAGGAATGGTGGTCTGTAGATCAGGAAATCAGGGATTTTATAGTCATTTAATCAGAAAACTTAATTCACATGGACTATCATGGAAATAAAAGTGTAATCTAATAAGAGGTAATGTGTTAGGATTATTTTCCTTGGAGGAACAAATGCACAATAAGAAAGGGTTATTTACTTACTCATCAGGACACAAACCACTACCTTGGTAAGAAAATGGTGTTTTTGCAAAGTGCTCTATGAACATTTTTCTTCTGGAAAGTATCATTTTAAGGAACTAAGGGCATGAGTTTTATTTTCTTCAAGTCAAAAAAAAAAAATAAGTTCTTCAAAGTTGAGCATTTTGAATTGTAAATACAGCACAGAACTCATGGTTGTGAAAGTTGACCTTAGTATTACAGGGAGTAACATTGCTTTAGCACAGAATCTGGATAAAATCTGTTCTCTCTCAGAAATATTCCATGAAATTCGATGGCTGCCCAATGGCCCAACTTGACCTTTTCCTTTTATTCTCAGTTATTTATGGTTAGGATGTTTCATAAGTTACTTTTATTTAAAAAACAAATAAATACACAGGTAAATGAAAAGTTAGAGCTTTTGAAATTGCTATCCTAACTCTTCATTTATTCATTTACTTGATAAATGTGTACTGAGAATCTCTAATGTTTAAGGTCTATATTAGGGTGGAGGGAGTGGGATGAAGGGTATAAGGGGAAGCAACAGGAGTAAGACAACAGTCCTGCTTGCAAAGGTCTTGCAGTAGTGGAGAGAATTAGAGTAGAACACAAAGAATTAAAATATGAGGAAGAGTGTATGAGGAAGATACACACAAAATTCTATGCAGGTTTAGAGACTAGGTCATTCCTGTCCAATTAATGAAATTAAAGAAGACAGTGGAAGATGTCACATTTGACTTAGATCTCAAGAAGTTTCTTGGGATATGTTAGAAGGTATAGATCCACAGAACAGAGAGAAAAGAACAAAAAGTATTATAGGAAGAAAGTACAGGGTAATTCCATAAACCATCAGAGGCATTCATGCCATGGAAGTCTATATGTTATTCTTCTGTGGGTAGGAGCCCCAGCTTTTATCAAAATCTCATCAAAGGTCCATGTCCTAAAAATGTTTAGGAACTTGGAATAGCAGGACATTTGAGGTTTTTAATAAGCACGACCCTACGAAGTTACCCTATGCACAGTAAGTAAAAAAGAAACAGGTTCACCCTCTTGACTTTTTTTTTTTTAATCCTCTTGACTTTTAAATCAAAGAAATGGAACTCTGAGCACTGATAGATCTTGATCATATCACTGGGCTTTCTACCAGATAGAGGTAAGGCTAATGTCTAAGAAGCCTTACTTAAAAATATGTAAAGAATGGACTTTTCCAACAAGTGGGAGACATTAAATTGTTTTTGGACAAAGAATATATATAGAACATTTATCTGGCAGAACTGTTAGTTGTATTGGAGAGGGCAGAATCTAAACTCAAGAAAGCCAATTGGATATTTATTGCAGTAGCTCAATCAGAACTAAAAATGGTTGAGGGAGTGAAAAGAATGTAAATATTCAAAAAGCTTATGTAGCAACATTTTTCTAGACAAGGGAAGTAAAAGCAAGAATAAACTATGGACTACCTCAAAATAAAAAGCTTCTATATAGCAAACGACCAACAGAGCTAAAAGGCAACCTACTGGATAGGAGAAGATATTTCCAATGACATATCCAGTAAAGGATCAGTATCCAAAATACTTCAAGAACTTACACAACCCAGTACCCCAAAAACAAATAACCCAATTAAAAATGGACAGAACATAAGCATCTGCCTTCAGATTGGGTCATGGTCCCAGGGTCCTGGGATCTTGCACTGAGTCCAGACTTTCTGCTCAGTGGGGAGCCTAGTTCTCTCTTACCCTTTGTCCCTCCCCCCACTTGTTCCACCTTTCCCTCTCTCAATAAATAAATTTTTTTAAAAAAATGGGCATAAGACACAAAAAGACATTTCCCCAAAGAAGACATGTAGATGGTCCAAAGACACATGAAAACATGATCAGTATCACTTACCATCAGGGAAATGCAAAGCAAAACTACCATGAGAAATCACCTCACACCTGTCAGAATGGTTAAAATGAAAAATACAAGAAACAACAGGTGTTGGCAAGGATGTGGAGAAAAAGGAACCTTATGCACTGTTGGGTGGAATGCAAATTGGTGCAGTAATTGTGGAAAACTATATGCAGGTTCCTGAAAAAATCAATCAATCAATCAATCAATAATAAAATATAACTACCCTTTGATCCAGGAATCTCAGTACTGGGTATTTACCCAAAAAATGCAAAAACTGTAATTCAAAGGGATACGTATACCTCTATGTTTATTGCAGCATTACTTATGATAGCCAAACTATGCAATCAGCCCAAGTGTCCATGGATCAATGAATGGGTAAAGAAGATGTGAGATACATATATATATCACTTCTTCTAGGTTCTGGCCACTCTCTAGCTTCATCCATATTGCTGCAAATGACAAGATTTCATTATTTCATTTGCAGCAACATGGATGAAATTAGAGATTATAATCCTAAGTGAAATAAGTCAGAGAAAGACCAGTACCGCATGACGTTACTCATATGTGGAATTTAAGAAATAAAACAAACAAGCAAAAGAAAAAGAGACAAATCAAGAAACAGACTCTTAACTATAAAGAACAAACTGACATTTACCAGAGGGAGGTGGATGGGGAAATGGGTTTTAATAGGTGATGGGAATTAAAGAGTACACTTGTCACGATGAAAAAAATAAAATAAAATGATTTAAAAAAGAATCGTGATAATTCACCTAGTGTCAAAAAGCTAATGAATGACTGAGTTGGGTTTTGGAAAAAAAACACAAAAAGCAAAAAACTAAGAGGGTAAAACTTAGTAAGAATAAATGTAAAGTCTTGTTTTTAAAGGCATAAAATCTAACCTCTCAAAAATGTCAACTCATGATAATAGCTAATATTTCTAAGTTTGTACAGTACATAGCCCATTCATATTTCATAAATTGGCATTACAAAAAAAAATAATTCAGAAACCTTAGAGTTCAGAATGGAATAGATGTGAACAGGGAAGGAGAGTGGATGTCTACAATGACGCTAGACTTCACTCTTGTAAACTGAGAGATGCTACTGAAATACGTAACACACAGGGAGACCAGTTTCAGGAGAAAACTGATATTTGGTGGGGGATATGAATGGTTTGATTAGTAAATAAAATATGCCAACTTCCCAACAAAATTTATGGCTCCACAGTTAGTTTTCAGAAAAGAATTAGCATCTACCCAGGGACAATTTCATGGTCAGAGCTGACATCCATTTCAGCTGACATTCTTAGTGGGGTATACACACCATGTGAAAATAATAAAGATACAGTTAACTGAGTTTATCTTACAACCATTATATAGAATAATAGATACAGGAAAAATAAGAATGATTTTTATCCTGCCCATAGGTTCATGAATATTTATTACCATAACTGCTTCAATCCATATAGCTTATAAAAACCATGCTACTGACTCAATGTAAGAAGTATTTAGTGGGCTCCTATGATATCCTAGCGACTGTATAGATATTTTTAAGGGTAGAAGATACATGAAAAAGAGAAGTAGGACATAGTCCCAAACCCTAAGTAACTGGTACATTTTAGTTACAGTTTTCAGAAATAAATACAATCACTAATTTCCCATTGACACCACAATGTTTATCTAAACATAAAATGCCAGAAGTCTTGTCAAATGTGCATATCCCTTTTGCTCTTCCCTTGAAAATAGTTTTGCGCTGTTGGAACTGGAGGATGGTAGGGACCAGCTTAAAAGTCAAAAACAAACCTTGCCACTAGAGGATAAGAAGAAACACACCCAAGCTTTCTCCCTCAGATTTGCAGTTGTTCCTTAAGAAGCTGATGGTAGTGGTTGGCTGCTAAAGTAAAAAATCAAGTTTCAGCCTGTGGGTATATATTCTGAGTTGCAGCAATACTACAATGTGGACTGTTGTAGCATCTGACTATTCTTAGGTCTTTATCTGTGCAAACCCGTAAGACTTGACAAGTTCACTTCACCTTAAATTCTCTAATTTCTTTTCCACATGAAAGGCATACTATAGTATTCTTGAATTTTACTTTAAGTTGTCTCTCCATTCACTCAAACTTTCTCACCTTCCTGTCCTGTTGGCTATAAAAGTTTTACTTTTCTTTCAGTTAGACTTTTTTTGAGGTCAGAGTGTAACTAAATGATTCAAAATGAAAAGATAAAACCAGGATGAGTACCAGTTGCTGAGAACTCTCTTGCCACCATAACTTTGTCCTCCTTCAAGATGCTGGCTTCTCTGAAGAGGTTCTAGTCTTTGTCTGAAACCCTGGAGCTCTGGACCAGGAGCCTGGTATATATCATAATTATTTTAGAGTTGTACTATTCTGAGAGCATCAAGAAATAATATATTTGCCGAAAAATTATTATTAGCACATCTTAAAGATTTAGATCAAGGTCTGCCTCTCCTTATTCTGAAGTGTTAAGTATGTTAATGGTATGGCCTGCCACCAGAATAGAATACTCTGCCTGTAAGTGTGAATAGCACAGAAGTAGATTGCTAGAAGTAGGAACACCTGAACTGTGAATATATGCAGTGGCGTTAACAGCAAATGGAATTGTTTAGGGAGTGGGAATGGCCACTCCCTGATCCTTTAACTGAGAATAGAGAAACATGTCTCAGGTGACTAAATGAGCTTCAAAAGTAAATTGTACCTGAAACTGTGTGGATCAGTCCCTTTAGTTCAGGACCCCATCTTCATAAGGCTATCTCCAGTAGAGCAATGGATAGAAGACTATGGAGAAGCAGTTTTGTTCATCTGAAGACAGTTGAATATAATTACTAAAGAAGTTAGTGCTGTGGAATGAAGTGGTTGGAACTTGAATCAGCTTCACTTGTCACTTGTGTGACCTTAAGCATTACATAACCTGTTGAAGCCACTTTTTCTCATCTATAAAATGAGGACAATAATCAGCCTTACTTTATATAGCATTTGTGTTTAAATGAGATAATACATTCCAATTTCTTAATAGAGCATCTGGCTCTTAACAAGCCCTCAGTAATGTTGTTGCTATTATTATTATATATCCTAAATTTCTTGGAGGGCGTTCAGTCATTTCTTCATGAAATGTTTCCCCTAGTGACTCATCTCAGTAATCTCCAACACATGCATGATTCTTCCTTCTCTGAGAATCTGCTTCTGTGCATGGATCCAATATTCCTTTGGCACTCCATTTATACCTACCTGAATCCTGCTACACCTGAATCCTACTCATAACTATGTAACATGTAATTGGTGACAAACTGATTGGCTCACCTTCTTTCTCCATTTGCAAGAGATGGCTGTGTCAATCTCAGAGCAACATTTCTTTCTATATCTTGTCCAATATCACCTTCTTAAGAAGATATGTATATATACTTTCCCTTGCCAATAGGAATGGTTCTATTCTGTTACTCTCCTCCTTTATTGAGTTGAAACCAACTAAGAAAATGCAATTTGACCTTAAGAAGTATAAATGCAAAAGGAAGTCTACAAAGATAGTACATTAAAACATATTTAAGTTTTCAATTTAAGAGCATAATTTGCTAGTTAGACTTACAGGAGGAAAAAAAAATCCTATTTTAATGATTCTTACTTTTAAAAAAAAGGTTTGTTCAAATCAATATCTAGGTCCCTAAAGGTGCGTCATTACCCCAAAATTTGGATCATGGAAATAAGTTTGTTAATCTGTTTACAGATATGGATTTCACCCTGAGAAATCATGGGTATGTAAATATTGCATAAGGTAGAAAATTGGTTATAGAAGATGTTTAGATAAAGCATTGTGGGAGCTCTGAAGAGAAAAAATAAATTTCCTAATGCTGAATCAGGGTCAACTTCTTAGAGAGAAGATGAGCTGAGTCTTAAAGGATTTGCATGTGTGGTGTGGCTTGCATATTTGTTGAATATACTTTAGAAGTAAAGTATATACAGTCAGTGAGCTTATCTGTAGTTAACTGTTAATCTCCCTTTCATCCTGTCATGCAAAATATATTTTATCTTCATCTCTCTACTCCGGATATTCCTAAATCAACTTATGATAGCTGAATTTATGCCTCGTTTGCTCTATAACAAACGTCAGCAAGCTTTTTCTCTAAAAAGCCAGATAGTAAATATTTCAGTCTTCAAAGGCCATACAGCATCTGTTTCAAGTCCTCACCTCTGCTGTTGTAGGTGAAAGTAATCACAGACAACATGTAAAGGACATGCATGGATATCTCCAAATAAAACTTTGTTTACAAAAACAGGTTAAACCAGATTTGGTCTCCAGGTGAGCAGCAATTTGCCAATCCCTGGTCTACAACATCGGCTCACTGATACATCATTCCAAAGGAAATACTCCTGTTATTTGATATTCATAGGGATGGTCCTGTAACAATAAGGAATTGGCATTCCTACTAGGCCAAATACCCAGCTGTTAAGAATAGCATAGAATCTGGGATTTTACTTGCAAGTGAATAAATTAGCTTGACACAGTCTCAAAGATACTGGCATAAGACACAAGATTCCTGGGTCAGAAACAAAGGAAAATTTACCACTCATAGTAATAGCAGAGTCAAAACATCCACATTTCTTGTGCCATTCCCCAATTCCTAATTCCTAATTTCTACAAGTCAACACACACACACACACACACACACACACACACACACACAACTCCAGGTAATAGCTGTGACATAGTGCATTGTGTTATAGGGAAAAGAACCACCCGAGTTTAGAGAACATGAATCTTTTATAATGGGCAGTAAGGCTGCCTGACATTTGCCCCAGTGAGAGACATTAACTTTATTATACTAGACAGTAAGTATGCCTGCCCTTTGCTCTGGAGAAAAATACCATCTGTATTTTCCAAGGGTGTTCACCATACAAACATCCTTAATAGATAATCCAGAACAATAGCAGATAAAGCCTCTATCTGTAAGATGTGCAAAAATGCTAGAGACTCAGACAGTTTTGTCTACCAACCCCAGCCTCCCAAACCATCCCCATGTACTTGCAGATCTTGAATGCTTTGATAGAAATACAGGGTTAAACCAAACACACTTAAATATCCACAGAATTTACCAAAACAAATATAAAAAAAATTATGAAATGGGAAGAAACACTCTGAACCTTTTAAATTCAAGACCCCAGCTAATCAGCAACAAAGATGGACATCAGCTCTCTTGCATTGCCATCTCTGGAACTATTTCTTCAAACAAAACTCCATTGAAATCAAATTATTTTGGCCATTCTAACTGATCTAAGGTGATATCTCAATGTGGCTTTAATTTGAATCTCCCTGATGGCTACTGATGTTAGAATGGCCAAAATTAGCAAGACAGGAAACAACATGTGTTGGAGGGGATGTGGAGAAAGGGGAACCCTCTTACACTGTTGGTGGGAATGCAAGTTGGTGCAGCCTCTTTGGAGAACAGTGTGGAGATTCCTCAACAAATTAAAAATAAAGCTTCCCTATGACCCTGCAATTGCACTACTGGATATTTACCCCAAAGATATAGATGTAGTGAAAAGAAGGGCCATCTGTACCCCAATGTTTGTAGCAGCAATGGCCATGGTCGCCAAACTGTGGAAAGAACCAAGATGCCCTTCAACGGACAAATGGATAAGGAAGATGTGGTCCATATACACTATGGAGTATTATGCCTCCATCAGAAAGGATGAATACCCAACTTTTGTAGCAACATGGACGGGACTGGAAGAGATTATGCTGAGTGAAATAAGTCAAGCAGAGAGAGTCAATTATCATATGGTTTCACTTATTTGTGGAGCATAACAAATAGCATGGAGGACATGGGGAGTTAGAGAGGAGAAGGGAGTTGGGGGAAATTGGAAGGGGAGGTGAACCATGAGAGACTATGGACTCTGAAAAACAATCTGAGGGTTTTGAAGGGGCAGGGGGGTGGGAAGTTGGGGTACCAGGTGGTGGGTATTATAGAAGGCACGGATTGCGTGGAGCGCTGGGTGGTGTGCAGAAATAGTGAGTTCAGTTATGCTGAAAATAAATTAAAAAATAAATTTAAAAAAATCTTAAAAAAATAAAAATAAAAATAAAATTCTCAACAACAACAAAAAAAGAAATCAAATTATTTCTGTACCACTTGTTTATACTACAATTTTGAAAAGTTTTACATGTGTGTGTTCACGTTTGTATATAGATGTACATACATGGAAAATTATCTTTATCAGAGGTTATAGGGAAAAGACAAAAATTGATAGAGTTGAAAATAAGCTGAGTGCTTCAGATTTTAGATTAACTGACTATAATTTCATATTTTATTTTTTAAAAATGAGATTCACCATCTCAGAATTTTTACACTTTAATGAGAATATCCAAGAATTCAAATGATATATAATCACATTTATACAGTAAGAGATAATCTAATTCCTGGTACTGGGACATAGAGGTACATATACATAGAACTATTTGACCAAGGCTGATAGAATTGGAACAAAGTTCTAATTTAAAATTTTTTTTTTAACCAGTAGATCTCACATATGTATTACTGAACCAACTTGCTAGCAAAGAGGTATAAAAACAAGAAATCATTATTTCCTCCAATAAAACATGCCTAACTGTCCAGATACTGATCATTTTCCAGTTTGATATGGTAAGAGTTGAGTGACCTTGACATAGCCATCCCGTGTGGGATTCCTTATAGACTCACCTTAGTTCTTCCCCGATGTCTCCTTTGCAGTTATATTTTATTTTGTCAGTAATTTTCATTCATTTCCATGGGGAAATGAGAGGATTTTGCTTTTGTTTCTTGGCTCAGAGTTGCTGATCCTGAAAGTCTTCTGAGAAGGCTTGGCAAGGAAGGGCTCAACTGCACACATGGCCATGGTGGGGAAATGGTGAGAGAGTCAATCATTTTTTAACAGATAGCTAGAGGTTTTTGAAATGCAAATCCCCAGGTATTTTATTGAAGTTACAAAAAAAAAAAAAAAAGTGTTAATGTTAACCTGGCAGTCAGTGTTTTAGGTCTTCATATAATGCTACATCAGCATATTAGGTTCTGTGGAGGAAGCAGGATAGAGGGCTGTAGGTAGCCCTGCACAGGTGCTGTGCCATGTCACAGGTACCATACACATGTGTAAGCAGAATACATGAACATGACCAGCAGCCTGGTCCATGGCAACAAGAATGCTAGTGGCTAGGATCTGAGAGGAAATTGACCTATGTCACACAGCTCCCCACCAAGAACACATTGATGCCTACTCTGAACAGTTCACTGAACAGGAGGAGAAAGGTGTGCGGGGGCAAATGACAGATGGATATAGGGATGTGTGAGTTTTCACTTCTCAAGACTTTCCCTCCCTTTTACCCCATTTACCTTTTGGAGTTGTATACCTATAACTATGCAGTTTCCTTCATTTTCAACTTGGACATTTGGAACTAAAGAGAGATATTGAACGGCGTCCTTTCCTGGGTATAGACATTTTTCAAGGGTGTTCCTGTTTATGGGTATAGCCATTAAGATTCCTGGAAAATGCTATCGACGTGTCCCTGTCAGGCATCATAGACATGCTAGCATCTAGGAGAAATAGAACTGTGGCAGGCACCAGGTTTCAGGCTTTGTTTTCGCCGTGCTTGTACTCTATTTCACTTTTAGTAGCAGCATGATGTCAGTCACATTAAATCAGATGAAAACCTGAATTTTTCATATTAATTTAAGTTCAATGGATTCATGATAAAGAATACATGAAGAGATCAGCAGTTATGGGGGTACAGGACCCACACAGGGTGCATTTTCTACAGATTAGCTGTCACTGAGTTGAACTTCCTTGTGGATTTTCTGGACTGATTCCAAATTTAGGAAGAGATTGACAAACTATGTTATTTTATCCTGCATGACCCCCCCTTTTTTTTTTCCTTCTTGTGTGGAGGAACAAACAGGGAAAGGGAGAAGAAATGCTTTCAGTGGGTACTGATATAGACAAGTAGGGGTGTATGTGTGTGTACTGAGGTTCTCCTGTGAAGTAACAAATCTGTGCAATCAATCAATCAATAAAATAGACCAGCAAAGCTACTCTATGTGCATGTATCTCTAGCAGCATAAGACAGGAGACATATTAAGACATATTAACACCCCAGACCTTCTTCTTGCAGCTCTAACATATGGCCCGAATAATCAACTAAAGCAGTACCTACCTAAATTTCTAGGTCATTACCATGTAACCCGTTGAAACCATCTGAGCTCAATCATTTATATTCTAACTTCTAAATGGGTATTTTAGAAGCAGTAATGCGGCAAAGACATAGATAAGAAAAAATCAACACTGTGGTACATGTATAGTCTTACTAAGAATTAAATTTGAACTTTCAAATTAAATTTGAACTTGAAAGTAATTCATAGCTGTGACTCTCATTGGACTGCCTGTGACAGACACATTCTGAAAGCTCATAAACTCTGTCACTGAAATTGGGAGAGACAGTCTTTGTCCTGGTCTCCTCAGATCCTGCCTGCTACCATCCTATCAGTTGTTGTCTTCTCCTAGGGTTTCTGGAAAGATCCTTACTTGAATGTACTTAGAATCTCTGGGCCTTTATAAGCATCAGATTCTTAATGCCTAGGGCCTCTTGCTTTCATAAGCACTGCTGCTATAGTTACTGCTGTGTTATTACTATTAATGTCCCTGCTTCATCCATCTGTCTCTTGATACTTGGACTGCCTATGAGGATACAATTGTCTCTCGTTAGGACAACCTAAATTATTCTTTTAATCTTTCGCACTTTGCTTTTCGACACTTCATCAATCGGTGATAGTTCCCATTTCCCCACGTTGAATTAATGCTTCTTGTGATCCCATTTAAATCTTCTTTCTCAAGGCTTTGCCTGCCATTTGATCAGTTGGCACCATCAAAGTCAAGTTTAGAATTTTCAGTCCTTAGTATGTGGTATGTCTCTTGACAGTGATTCTCCAATTATTGAACATGAAGTGGTAATAGTAAACAAAAGTGAACCGGGTATGACAGCACTAACATAGCCATTATTGAGACAATTAATAAAGATCACCTAAATAAACCTGCTAAACTTAAAACACACACACACACACACACACACACAGGTTTCTTTTGTGGTGGAACCAAGATTCTTTGATACAGTGATTGATTTATGTAAAACTTGTAAAACCTAAGAACCACAGCTTCTGGTCACTGAACAACATGGTTTCACTAGACTGTCCACCTTCTTTTTTTTTTTTTTTTTTTCTGTGTAAAAGAACATTCATTACAATTTGTGTAGCAGTGAATCATAACAAGCTACTGATGCATCTATAAAGAACTAATGGCTGAGAAAATAATACCCTAACTTTCTAATAAAATACTTAATGGTCATTAGAGCCTTTATTTTTTGAAGAACATTCAGTTACATAAAGAGTTGCCCATGATAACATATTAAATAATGTCTGGATATAATACCAATGTATTCTGTTAAAACAGGAGAAAAAAGACTTTAAGTTAATACCCTGAAAATTAGGGAGTTATACTGTCCACCTTCTTTACCACGATGGTCACATCCCAATGTTTCATTTGTACCTCTATTGTCATATACTAGAAGGAACCATGTACTCTACTCTATCCTCCTAAGGACAATGCTTCTACAAAGTGCCTTTTACCCGGAAACCACATACATTTATCTCTGCTACTTATTGCTGTTTTTTTCCATGCCTCAAACCTCCATGCAGTGGGACAAAGGGTAAAATGGCCATGTGAATATGCATTGGAAGAGCATGATAAAAAGTGGCCTTTTAAATATTTTGTTTCATGCCTCTGCATTGTTATAACAACACACTACTGAATTACTAATGGCAAGTAAGTCAACTATTGGCAAGTTTCAGTGAAGCACATGGATATCCTCAAGATCTTTAAATTGTTGGAGAAGAGAGGGGTTTTTTAAACTAAGTAAAACATGACCTAATCTTGTATAAATAAAAGAAATAAAAAACAAGGAAAAGGAAAGTACAGCAAAGTAGGAGAGCAGTTGGTAGGATATATAAGGAAGAAATGAATGGTATATACATCCTACAAATGTACAACTTGGTAAAGATGGATTTTTTGCAAGTCCAGTAAATAATTCACCCAATATAAAGTTTGATAAATTAATAGAAAAAGAAAGTTTCCTGGTGTTTTACACTGCTGTCTATTACTTGAGAAATAATATGCAAATCCACTCATTCTGTCTCTCTTTCGATTACATCTAACTATGCACTGCCCTTTGGGTTGGAACCTAGTGAAAGAGATAAATAAATAATCTTAACTAATTTTATAGAGATAAAACATGTGTTTTCAAATACTGAAGGTTGAAATAAACATTTCTAGAAAAAATTTAACTCAAGAAATAGTTTTGAGTGCCTGCAGTGTGCTATTACTGTATTAGGTTCACATATTCTTAGTAAGCAAAATAAGGGTTAACTCTCTAAGGAATAGTAAAATTAAAACATGGCTGGAATAGATATTTATAAAGAGTGTTTGAGCCTCTAAAAATCATGGTGGTTTGTTTGTAGTGATTTGTACAGCAAGAAATAGAAAATTTGTTTTCAAAATTGTTTTTGAATGCTCAGTGATAAATTTGAATAAAGCCAACCATCGTGAATCTGCTAAACTCTTCATGAATAACAACAAAGAGGACACTCATGCCTTTCTTAACTTTAATAGTGAAAAACATGATTCAAATGTTTTATTTGATAATAATTGGAAACCTTGGTATTGAGTAAATTTATATTCTACCATGAGACTTTTATACAGAAAGAATGCAATACATTTTCTAATCCATCATTCAAAGGCTATTTTCATTCATCAACTTGGAGTGTACTTTTTTTTTGTACCTTTTTTTTAAACATCATATTATTGGTAAGAAAAGGTAGAGAATAGGAAAACCTCTTGAAATTGTGTGTGTGTTTTTCTACTTTCTGATTGTTGACCAAATAGGATCATTCTTCGAGGTGGGAGGGGGAAGCTAACAATTTCTGTTTTGTTTCCTTCCTATGATAGATTGAATGTTTGTGTCCCCTCAAAACTCACATGTTAAAATTCTAAACTCCAAGATGATGGTAAGAGGAGGTGGGACCTTTGGGAGATATTAGGAGAACAGAGCCCTCGTGAATAGGATTATTGCCATTATAAAAGGGGCTCCACAGAGCTCCCTTACCCCTTCTACCATGTGAGGACCCCGTGAAAAGACTGCCACCTATCAGCAGGAAGTGGGCTGTCATCACACACAAATCTGCCAAAGCCTTGATCCTGGACTTCCCAGCCTCCAGAACTGTGAGAAATAAATTTCGGTTGCTTATGAGCCACCCAGTCTATGGTATCCTGGTCATAGCCTGAATGGACTAAGACATTTTCTCATTCATATATATGTAGTAAAAAAAAAAAAAAAAAAAAAAAGAAGGTCAACACAGATAATAAATTGAAGAATTCAATCCTGCTGACAATGTGGTATTAAAAGAAAACCAAGTATTTGGGTGATATTTTAGCAAGTCTCTATCGGAAACCAGAAGATGGGAGCCTTTTTCACTAAACCTTCTGTAATGTCACAGCTTTAAGAATGGCTCCATCTCTGCATCCCCTGATCTCACAGTGGATGGTAACCACAAAGAGATCTCTGCTCATAAGCAAATCACTGATTACATGGAAATATCTAGAAAAGGAGAAAAACTTTTCTTCCATTTTCCCTGAAGGAGGAATCCTCTTGGATTATCAAGAATGGAATGAACCAATTGATTTATGAAAACTTTTGTGGAAGCCAAAAGAAAATTCCTATTCTGGTTGAGGACACAAATAAATAATGGTTGCAATAGTTTATTTACTGCCAACTGCTTCTCTAGTGTTTTGTACCCTTGTTTTTCATTCTGCAATTACATTTCAAGTCAAATTTTATTATCATCATATTAGAGATGAGCAAAATAAGATTTGAAAAGGTGAAATGACATTCCCAAAGACAAACATATAGTAATTTCTGAAGCTGGAATTCTAACACCGAGTTCCATGTCAGAAGATAAAAACCCTTCCTTGCATTACACTGCTAATGGATGGGTTCCTGGCTTAACCCAACCTGGAAAAGGCCATAGTCCCTAAAAGGGCTTTACAGCTTAAAACAAGGTAAATTTAATGGAACAAAAAGTTGAAGAAAAATGTACTATTAGCAGATTCACTAAAATCTAAATATATACATCAATGTTTATAAAATTACCATTGAGAGTTAATCAAAATGCATAAGCTACAAATGCCCCTAGTTTGAAGTTCATTCTTCCTAGATGCTAATATAAGGCCCTAGTAGTGCTTTAATTTTCTTTTAAGATATGTTATATATGTAACTAACAAAGCTTTAAAAGACTTTGTCTTTAAATGTGATATGAATTTTTTAATGATAGAAATCAGAAATGATGCTTCCCTCTTTGGCTAACTCATTCTTTTTTACATTCATTTCTCAAAACATTCTTTGTATTTCATGACTACTATGGTTGGTTTTTCTCTTATGCAAATGAGAACTATAATGAGTATATTGAGTAAGAATAATTTGTAAGACTTGTGAGATTCTGTTAAGAAAGTTTAATGTTGAAACATAAAAAAAAAATCAATTGCATCCCAATCTTTTACCCAATGAAATATTAAAAGTCCAGCTTAAAGATGTAAATATTTCCCATGATTAACCCTCCAGAATCTGGATATATGGGAAATATATACTGTTTAGATAACAAGTAAATTATGAAAACTGTCATAATTCGAATAATTGATCCTAAATAAAGGGAAAACCTCCAGATGACTCAAATTTTATTTTAAAATCTGAATTCTTTGGCAGTAACTAATATATGTTTCCAGTCTCATATTGATTGGAAGGATACTAAATTTTATTTTTTTCTATAGACACACATTAATATTTAGTTTGTAAATGACATGACTTACTTATGCAAAAAAAGGGGGATATCTTTAAAAATAGCTTAATATTTCCTGAAATTTAAGCGGAAGACTGTGGTTGCACTCAGGAAAAACCAGAAGTACAAATGATATTGAACTCTGTCTTCTTATCTGTATTTCTGTTCTCTGTTTTTCTTTATTTCCCTCCTTCCCCCACCCCTTATTAAAGACAGGCTACCTTCTTTGTCTAGTCTATATGACAAGACTCAGGATGACCTGTAACATCCAAGCTGTTCTTCTTATAGACACCATCTGGATTCTCAATACACCTACCTCCTTGAAGGGTTGAGCTTCGGCCAGCATGAGCCAGACACCCTCTTCTGAACCAAACAGCTGTGTCTCAGTGTGCATAGGGTTATGTGTACAAAAGAGATCACAGTGGTGCTTATATCGATGGAAGCTGTAAATCCCCAAATCAAGGCATAGACCTCTGGAAATAAAATCTCATAAATGTCGCTATTCTATAAATTTAAATAGCTTCTACATTGTCAACCAGGGATAGTCATCACATTAACTTATCTTTCTGTTCTTCCAGACCTTAAAAGGTAGAGGCCAGTGCTACTTGACTCATCAGAAATCAACAATCAGTTTTCACTGCTGGGTTCAGTTGTTTTCAGAGTTTGGACTCATGAAGCATTCCAACTGTACTTGGCATGAGTTATTGAGTACACATAGGGGAGCTGCCAAAATGTGCAGAGTGTCTTTGGCAGAAGAAAAAAACAGATGGTCCCATCAAATGGATCACGTTCGTGGGCATTAAATTAGATTCGAAGAGAAAAGAGTGATGTTTACCTGGGGAATATATTTTAAAGGGTTAAGTAGCTCAGTTATCATTAAGCTTGAACATAAAGCTTCAAGAAACTGATTATGAATTTTAGAATATAGGCCAGATTCCAGATACTGAAATCATGGCAGGAAAGGATGTTTCATGACCGAGCTGCTGGGGGCTAGGAAGTGGTTGACAGGTGACACTGGCAAAGAGAGTCAGACATGAGCAGAGCCAGTGTGAATAAAAACATCAGTGTGAATGGCCACAAGATGAGAGCAGAATTCCTAGGGCCTAAGGTATGCAAGCAACATTATGGGTTTCCATCAAACTTTCTAGAGATTTTAGAATATAAAGGAAACTTGCAAACTAACTCTAAGTGCAGTAAGAAAACAGAGGTCAAGGGAGGGAAGAGTTTAGCACCAGGTTTCCTAATGATATGGACAGTGCTCTTCTGTCCATTATTGAACAGAAACTTTGAGTTGATAATCAAAAAAGGAGATAATCTGCTCAGAAACACTATCTCCATATAAATTCATCCAGGAGTGCTTTGTCTAATAACCACTTTGCTTCTGGCATGCCTTTCCTATTTTCATAATGAATGTAATGAGAGTCATAAATGAAGGAGCACTGTTGTCAATCTTGGGACAGGCCGTAGCCAAAAATTCCATTTATGGTCTAATGAAGTTGGTAGAAACTAATGTGTGGGTGGTCACTTAAAGAAACACAGTGACCTGAACATTAAAGGACAGGCTTACAAAAACTTCCTGATGTTGATATATCAGATGAGACAAAAATAGCTGTTGACATCCACACTTAGCCTTCAGTCATTCTGGAAAGTAACCACCCAGCCCAGGGCTGTGTTTCCCAATTGCCCTTGCATTATATGCAGAAGGGAAACAGAAATGATGTATGCATGCTGTCTCTGGCCCAAGAGGGTTAAGAAATGCTTTATTTTCTCTATACTCTTTCCCCTTATCCATTGGCCAGAAGCAGAGGACTCTCCAGCCTTGAAGGCCAGTAGGGAACTCTAAGTAGGAAAAAGTGTAGGTACTCTCCTCCACCATCATAGCATAGTGGAAAGTTTTCCGCAGTCCACAGATGTATTTCCTGTTACTTGAGCAAGAAATAAACCTCGGCAGGGTTGAACGATTGAAAGTTTGGGGATTATTTGTTAAAGCAGTTGAAATTATCCCAATTAATATAACAGACTGTCTCCTTATGTGGATGCCATGTTGGATACATCTGAAAATGCATGATAATAGACTGCATTCCTAAAGGGATATAACTGAGTGAAGTCGGTCTATTAGAAATGCATAATGTGCCAGAATTACAGGCCTGAACATCTTTTTAACACCACCAGCATTTCTTTTAGAGTTTCCAAGCTGATCTGTCTCTGTATAACAGAAGATAAAGTTTTATGCTAAAATAATCACTTTATAATTTGATGCTATGGCTTGAGTCAAAGAATATTGTTGCAGTGAGATTTTCACAGAACTACTGGGAATTAAACAGGCTGCAATTTCTAACATGCTTTTTCAAGTCTTCTCCTTTGGGCCCAAACAGCCTAATTTGTTTGTGCCAACAGAAAATCTCCAAGACGATGACCAAGGTACTTAAATATCCCAGCGAGTGAAGCACAACCTTAAGGGATGTTAATATAACACAAGACGTATAGAATATCAGGACAGGACCCTAGGAGTCATCTTGCCCGATTTCTTCATTTCTCATAGGAGAAAACTGGCTTTACTTTTTAATGTCACTCAGCAAACAATGCCTTAAAAATTCTGAGACCTCTGACTTTTATTACAATCCTTTTACTACAATCCTAGAAAACTAGGATTCATCATGTATTCTTGTTTTGTTTTAGGCATCTCTTTTCTCCTTTGAATCCTAAACTGTTTTCTTCTACTGATTTATGTATACAGAGGACTTAAGCATGCCCAACATTGAGATCTTCTCTGAGGATATAAGCTTTACATAGCAATGTTCACTTCTTTGAGCAATGTTCACTTCTTTGAGTCTTCAAAACACTTCTATAGATGTATTAACTTTCCTTGCCACCAAATATTCCTGTGAATAATGTAGAAGCATGGCTTTAGAATCCATATTATAAACAAGAAAAAATTTAATGGTAACACAAGAATGTTGGAGGTACTTCTGCCTGTTTCTTCAAAAGCACTGTCAAAGAGAGATGGGTGATTTGCATAGCATTTCCCAGTGGGGAATTGGCACTAAAACCGAAAATTCTTGATTGTATGTCTTGTACTCAGTTTCTCAAGTTGAAAGGACACCAGCTACTTGTATACCAACTCTATCGTGAAGGATTTTTTTTTTTTTTTTTTTTTTTTGGTAAATGGGGTAGCATAGGGAATTGGTAATATCAGCTTTGCATTGAAGGCTTATAATTAGCTGTAGAGAAGAAAACATTCAATTCTGTTTTACTTCTAAGGTGAAAGATATCAAATTCTTGCCAACATGATCATCAGAAGTAAGAACTGTGCTTTCTTCATCCTAATTGCTTTTTCCATCATTTTTTTAATGATTAAACAAAGATAACCACAGGGCTAATGCATTAAAATCTGGAGAATTTTGTTTACCAAAGAAAAAAAATCTGCAGTGAATTTTACACCAGATATTTTTATTGTATAGACATTGCATGACACCCTTCATTACCACATGCATGGCAGCAAAAAATTACTCCATTGGCAAAACACTCAAAGATAATAAAGATTTATAATCTCAATTATTGATCAGTAAAATAACAGCAGTATCATTCTCTGCCAAGAAAAATTGTGTGAAGGGGAAGAAGCCCACAGAAAAGAAACTCCAAGAATGAGAATTATACAAAATACAATCAGGTCTTCTTCTCTATACAAATAAAGAAAAAAAGATCATATTTAGGGAAAAAACATAAATTCACATTATCTATTGTGTAAGTTGAGTTACTGAAGAGAAAAATAAGTCCTTAGATATACCAAAACTTGTACAGCTCTTTGTGTGTCTATGTATGTATCACATGTAGTGATTCTTGGTCTAAAAAGTGGTTAGATAATAATTTCCACTCATTCTTCCATTAGGAGAATCACTTCAGGTTCACACATACTGAAATCACACTCTTAACTTTAAATAACAAGATGAGAGACCAATGAAAAAGAATTACAAAACAATATTAAATAATCATATAAACAGAAACTATTATAAATTATCATTAGAATTCTGATTACTTTATAAAATCGAGTTCTAAAATTCTCTAAGCTTTTATCCAAACTTTAAACATTTATTTAAATTACTAAGTGCTATTTTCACCATATTTATGGAAAAAGACACTATAAGATAAAAGTGTCAGTGTCAGTAATTAACTCACTCAAGTTTCGGGTGTATCTAACTGTCGTTCATTGCTGGACCCAGTCATCTTCTGTTTTAGAAATTTGTTAAAGAAATCACCCAAGAAGTAAAGATTTATAAACAATAAGTAATAAAGATTAGAAATTAGAACATGTAATATAAGGGAATATGTAATAGTATTATATGTATTACAATTTTAGTTCTAATATTTTTAGGCTTTTAAAAGTTATTTTCTGTACATGGTAAAAAATTTAAAATAGTAAAAAAAAAGAGGGGGTAGTTACAGGGTGAAAAATTAGTTTCATTGTCACTCCTACCTCCCAATTAACCTCTCTAGAGGCAACTACATTTATCATTCCAGATACATTTTACTTAGGTACCATAGTTATGTGTACATCTTTACCTTTAGTTTTTATACAAATGATTGCAAACCTTTCATACTGACTATTCATAGACTGCTTTTTCCTTTTAACAAAGTAGCTTGAAAATCATTCAGTATAAATACATGTAAAGGTTGCTCATTCCTCTTTTTAATTTTTTTGAAGTATAACTTACATAAGAAAAACTAAAAAATATCATCAATAAACAACTTGATGAATTTTCAAAAACTGAACACCGCCAAGGAACTTGCACATAAATCAGGAACCAGAACTCAACATCAGTCAAGAAACCTTCTTTGTGGCCTCCTATAGTCACAACCCACAAAGGGTTACTGCTACCCTAACTTCAAATGCCATAGATGAGTTTTGTCCATGTTTGAACTTTATGAAATTAAATTCATATAGTGTATCCACTAGCTATTCCAAAAATAATGCTGGATTATGAACCATCCGTAAATTCAGTGACTTAGAAAACCAAATAATTATTCTCATTATTAATTGGTTTGGGGATATGTTGGATTTCAGACATTTTTGTTCATATTTATGATTATAGAATAGTTATATCAGGGTCAATGAACTTTTTCAGTCAAGAGTCAGGTGGTAAATATTTTAGGCTTTGGAAGCCATAAGGGACATTCTCAATTATGCCATCATAGCATTAAAACAAGATATAATACATGTATAAATGGATGTGGCTGAGTACCAATAAAACTTTATTAATCAAAATAGGCAGTGGGCCAGCTTTAGCCTACAGGCCATAGTTTGCCAGTCTTAACATGTATTAAGATTTCACGTAACCTCAAAATTTTGGTGGCTTAACACAATGAAAGTTTCATTTTTTCTCACAGGGATAACCAGCACAGATTAGTGAGAGCAGGAAGTGTGCTTAGGGATCAATTTCACATCAATACCTAAACTATCACCGTGGCAATAGGGAGCAAAGATGGCTACTAGCACACTGGCTCGGAGTTACCATTCAGTAATCACCATTCAGTGAGGCCCATAACTTTCACTTATATTTCACTGGCCAAAGCAAATCAAATGGATTTGCCACACTTCAGAAAGGGCAGGGAAATGTAATCCTCTTCAATGCATCTATGCAATGTGATAGACTTTGGGGGAAGATGGAGGGGGAGATAGGTGGTAGACATACTGGGGGGAAAAAAAACAACTTGTATACATTTCTGGCTATTGCAAATGTTTGTAACTTATCACGTCACTGCCATGCAGTCAACATGACCTCCATGCAGCTATGCCTGCTTCATTCTGGTACAGCAGGTGGCCAGCCTCCCACACAAAGACCTTGCTGAGGGGTCTGCTGTATAGCCCCTAGCATTCCTCCAAAGCCACAGAGTCTTCTCAACTGTGCAGAACTAAAATCCCCAAATGTGGGATATAAACACTCTCAGGAGCAACCCATGGTATAATTCTAATGTGTGTTGTACATGGGCCCTCAGAGAGTTACTATAAGGCTTGTACCCCAATTACCCATGACCATAATCAGCTATTTAATGCATTTTTATTAATCAAATTCTAGAATGGATCACTTGCCAGTCAAAGGGCCTCCATTATATTCTTATCCTATTCATCTTTATGGCATATGTGAAAAAAATATGTATATACATTATGCCTGTGGTAGTAAATTACTGTAAACCTATGCAATTGTAGCTCCAGTCACTGCTGATGTGATAGATCATCACAGATTTTGACACTTTGGATTTTTGGCTATTGATACATGAATATCAATTGATGTGGTGAATTATTTTCAGTATAAAGGGGTAAAGAGGAGCAAAGCTATTTGCTTTTACATGGGGGGAATAACAGTACACATTCACTGTCTTGTACCAAGGCTATGTCAACTCTCCTACTCTCTGTCACAATACTCTCTAAAGAAATTGTGATGGTCTTGTCATTCTGTAAAACATCTTCTTGGCCACTATATATATCATATTATATTAAAATGCCCTCATGAGCACATCATCAGAATATGGGTACCCTGTAAAGGTAGATAATAGGCCATAGGGCACATACTACAAGAATCATATATTTCCCACTTCATGAGATTCCAATAATTTGAGACATACTCTGATACCCATCTAAGGAAAAGGGCTAGATGTTGAACATTTTACCCTTTATCAGTGGGAGAGAGAGATAACACAACAGGTTTGTTGGTTTTCTTTGGATTTTGGAGGCAGCATATAATGTATTCATACCTAGTAGTTGGGTCTGTGTATTGAGTGACTCAAAATGCTGCCAGTTTTATTTGTAGAGAGCAACAGAGAACTTTGCCACATGTTCAGATGATTTGACTTGCAGATCCAATGGTGCTAGAAGTATCTGTGGTAGATAAGGTACTATGTAAAGCCTCTGGCTAACTCTAACAGGTGAGTCCCGTAGAGAACACTAGGGTTCCAAAGTAAGATATCACCTATGTTTAAGAAGTAGCTCTTGGCATGCTCCCTGGCCCTAGTAGACAGTGAATTCTTAATCATGGGACATCAGTTGACCAAAAAAACCCTTGCTGTACAAGATAAGCTCAGTTTGTTCAGATTCACCAAATTATAAGGTTGGAGCCTGACTTTGAAGGTAAATAGCCTTCAGGTAAATAGCTTTCAGGTAAATAGCCTGACTTTGAAGGCTCTGTTCTTGGCCATCTTCTGTCTTTGTACAACTGACCCATAAGTGGAAAAGAAAAGATGACAGAGATGAGGCTATGCATGAGCCCCGTGACTTTTCAACAAAGCTCTTCCTCATTCAGGCTCAGCTACCTTTTGCTGTTCTTAAATATCCAACCCTGGTAGCAGCAGAGACCAAATCTGAGCTCTCAATATGGTATCATAATGCAAGGAGATTAGCCAGCACCTTGGGTTAAAATCTGTTACATTGGAACTCTTCTATCCTAGAGGGTCAGTAATTCATTCTTACCAGAACTGACACTTAAGCAGGATATAGATTTTCCTTTTATACTCTCAGTGCATCTGCAAGAACCATCCTGAGAGGGTTTAGAGAATGCCCAGTTACTGACATAGAATTCCACAGATTATAAGCTTGAACTAAATGACCTATTTTATTGCAAAGTCAGTGTGAAAAGGGACATGAGTTTTCATGGATGGATGGATCTATTTCTAAGTTCCCTGTGTTGCTCCATTGATCAATTTTTCTATCCCTGAGCCAATACCCTGCTGTCTACTGCTTAATAACAGGCCTTGATACCTGGTAAAGCAACTCTACACAGTTACATGCATCTTTTTCTTTATTATAAATTTCTTGGCAGATTTCGGCCTTTGAGCATGCTATAAATTTGAGAATCAACTTATAAAGTCCCACATAATGTTCTTTTGAAATTTAGATCAAAATTAAATCTATCAATCAATTTGAGGAAGAATTAAATATAATATTGGGGCTCTCAGTTAATGAATATAAATATATATCTTTATTTAGGTTGTTTTATTAAGTCTCAATAAAAATGTCTTGGTTTTTGTTGTTGTTGTTGTTGTTGTTCTTATCTTGCACAAATTTTGCTTGACTTTCTCTTTAGCCAGCTTCATTTCCAAACATCCTTACTATTGATAATAATTAATAGATTAATTTATATTTTCTTTACAGATAATTATAGGTTCTGTGAACAAAAGAATTTGTTTCTTTCTCATTCTTATATCACTACATCTACTTTCTTTTCAATTTTTAGGATTTAGTGTATCTAATATAAAATTAAAAAGATATGGTGATAATAGGCATTCCCTAGGAATTTTTTTTTAAGGTTTCACCATTAAGAATGATATTTTGTAGTCTATCTTTTATTATATGTAAGTGCTTTAGTTTTCTAAGAATTTTAAAATGAGTCAGGTGAAATGATTTTTACATTTATTTAGATGATTATATAGATGTCTTCTAAAATCTGTTAACATGGTGATTATATTCCTTATATAAATGGTACTTGGTCCTTTTGCAGAGACAGTTTAATCCAGGGAATTGGTTACAAAGGTGAGAGAATAGGCAGAAGCCAATCAGGACAGGGACCATGAGGCACCTGTGCTGAGGAATGCCCAGTGAAGGCTGAGACATTGCAAAGCCAGCCAGTGATGGCTAGAGCCACAGAAGAGTGAGTTGCTACTAGAAATTCCATCCAAAATAAAGTCGGGGAGAAGTGTCCTGGATTTCCCCTTGCTTCTACCCTCATCTCTCTCCTATAGTGCTTCCCACTTGTTGAACCCAGCCAGAAAACAGCTGATTTAGGAATCCTGGAAACATAAGTGCAGAGTTTTGCCACCTGTAGAGATCAGTTGATTGCAAAATTCAGTGGTGTTTCAAGTAAATACAGACACCAGAGGGAGTTTGTAACTTTGTCTTTTTAAATACAGTATTGCATTAGGTCACTTTAAGGAGTTTGGGATTTAGGATCACAGTTGAGATTGGCTTCAAGATTATGCTGGTTGCATGGAGTGAGTTAGAGAGTATTCTCACTTTTTACCATTTTCTGGAGGAGATAAAATTAAAGTGGAATGATCTTTTCCATCAAAGTTTTATAGAATTCACTGGCAAAAATCCTTCAAGCTGAATGACTTTTTTCGGAGATTATTCTTAATATTGATTATATTTCTTTGGTTATGAGGAGCTTGCTATTTCTTCTTGAGCATTCTATAATAATTTATATTTTTCTAATAGTTTGTCTATTTGATCCAAGTTTTCTAATTTAATGGCATTGAGTTGCTCAAAGTATTCTCTGATTATATTTTAAATCTATCTCTAATTATGTCCTCTTTTGTTGCTCATTGTTCATTTATAAGAGGTTATTTTATTTTATTCTTTTGAAGAAAACTACTATTGAATCTTTGAATATCTGTGGTACCTTTATGTTCTAATCCATTGGTTTCTAATCTTTGGTTTGTTTATTGCCCATTTTATACTTTCTTTGGTTTATTTATCTCCTAAAATAAATATTCATGACTCTCAACTTCCCTCAATTTACTGTTTTATTACAGCATTCAACATGTTTTGACTTGTAATTTCTTTTGCTCAGTTATAATTTCATTTTACTCAATTCTAATTTTTGTTGTGATTTTTTAACTGAAATATGAGTTACTTGGGCATATATTTAATTTGTATACATAGAAATAAATGGAAATCACTATATAATCTTGCAACAGCAGAAGTTTTTTCAACATGACAAAGTAAAAATATCCTAAAAGAAAAAACTGATAGAATTGAGTACATCAAACTTCTAAGTTGCTTAATAACAAAAAATTTTGTCTATCAAAAAAGTTAATACATACAAAATATAAATTTTAATATCTTTAATATATGAAAGTTCTTACAACTTAAAAAGAACATAAGCACACTATCAGAAAATTGGGCAAAACATGAAAAGAAACTCCAGAAAAGATATATAAATGAACAAGTAAGAAAAAAATCTTATGTAAATGACCTAGAATTCAAATTCAAATTCAAATTCAAGTTCACTCCATTTCATCTATCTATGCAAAAGCCTTTTAAAAATGAAAATACCTAAAGAATTCTCATATGTCAATATTTGAATGTAAACTAGTTTGATATTTCAGAAGGCAAATTTGATGATATAAATGATATATATCAGAACCTTGAGAACTGTGTGCAACTTTTAAGTCAGTAATCCATTCTTATAAATATAACTTAAGGCAAAAATAATGATAATGAAAAAATATCTTATTGGAAAAAAAAAGTCTATCATCCTATGTAAAAACAAGATGACAATTTCTGCATACATTTAATATTAAAGCATGTCAAAATACTGGACAACATAAATTTTCTTAAGCGGGGCTCAAGTTTCTGTCTGAATTACTTCATCAACATTTATTGACCACTAGCATGGGCTGAATCTCAAAAGCAGTTGTATTCATTTTTGTGTTATATTTATGGGCCTACTTCATAAGATGCATACAACTTTGCAAACCTCCTATAACCTCCGGGTGAATAGAGTCTTTTTATTACTTTGTAGTGACCCTCTCTATCCTCAATATGTTTTGTCTTAAAGTATGTTTTTATATAAATATAACTATCTAGTATTTGTTTTGGTTTCCATTTTCTTTATGTATCCTATTCCTTCATTGTGCTTTCAGCTTTTTCTTATTGCTGTGGTACATATTGTGAGTGGTACATATACCACTCACAATGGAATTGAGAGGTAACTTGAAATTCACTTGAAAATCTATATTTTTACCAGATGACATTATCACACACAATTATAAATTTTTATTATAATTGTCATTATTTTGGAATTCATTTCATTCCATCACTTTTTAATTTTATTTGCTCCACTTTTTGGGGAAGAATAAGATACTGGTTTCAAGAATGGGTTGTGTATCATTCTCTAAACAAGATGGGATCAGGAGGGAGACAAACCATAAGAGACTCTTAATTTCACAAAACAAACTGAGGGTTGAGGGGTTGGGGTTGGGGGAGAGGGTGGTTGGGTTATGGACATTGGGGAGGATATGTGCTATGGTGAGTGCTGTGAAGTATGTAAACTTGGCTATTCACAAACCTGTACCCCTGGGGCTAATAATACATTATATGTTAATAAAAATTAAAAGAAAAAAAGAATGGGTTGTGTAACCAAGATGCCTAGTTTTGAATCTGCCACTTATTAGCTTTATGAAATACGTGTTATGTTCTCCTACCTGTAAAAGGAGGATAGTCATAAAGCCATAAAGCTGTGATGAGGATTTAGTTTGTTGTTATATATAAAGGAGTTAAACGAGCCCAGTTTTAAGAATCACTACTTGAGTATCAGTTACAATTACAATTCTTTTTCATTTAGGACCTTTTCATTTTGTTTGTTGGTCTATTTTATTTTCTATATTTTTCCTTTATGATTTGAAATTTAAGTTCCTTATTTTTTCTTTCATTTATTATTAGTATTTGTTTTTGGTGACTACTGTTGAAATATTTTTCATGAATATTTAACTGAATAAAAGTAAAAACAACAAGACTTTCTAGAAAACAAGACTTGTTTCCAGAAAACAAGATTCTAAGATTTTAACTCTACTCATCTTTTCCCGGACACACATACTACTTTTTTCTAATATTTAAAATTTTTTTTTAAGATTTTATTTATTTATTTGACAGAGAACACAAGTAGGCAGAGAGGCAGGCAGAGAGAGAGAAAGAGAGAAGCAGGCTCTGCACTGAGCAGAGAGCCCGATGCGGGACTCGATCCCAGGACCCTGGGATCATGACCTGGGCTGAAGGCAGAGGCTTTAACCCGCTGAGCCAAATTTTCACTTTTGATGAAAATCTTAATAGAATCTCAATATGAATGGACATTAATAATATTTTATACAGAGATAATTTCAATTTACATATCTGTTTAAGGTAGTCTTCTATGTTTTAAAATTAATATTCCATTTTCTTCAGACTTACCTTGTTGTATTTAAAATATATGCAGTTATTTCAATGGCCCTGGTTTTATAACTATTCCACCTATTCTCTCTGTATTCCACAACTTCTACTATAAATAAACTGCACATACAAAATATGCAATAATGTGCATAGACTGGAGTGTACAGCTCAATGTTGTAACATTGTAACAACCACCCCCCAATTTTTCTTCTCCCCAGAAAGCTTCCTTCACATCTTTGCATTCCATCTCCCCAACCTCACCCCATGTAACCACTGGTCTGTTCTCTATCAGCATGGATTCGTTTGGGTTGTTAGAGAACTTGATATCAACAGAATTAAACTCTATGTATTATTTAATATCTGACTTTTTTTGCTAGATATAATATTTATAAGAGGAATTTATTTCCTTGAGTATATCTTCAGTTTGAGTGTATCTTTCAGTTTTTTTTTTTTTTACTGCTGAGCCGTATTCCATTGTATAAACATGGTTTATCCATCATCTGTTAAGCATATTCTTATTTCTAGTTTCTGGTTATTATGAGTAAATCAGTTACTAACATCAAGTACAATTCTTTTGGGGATATATGTTTTCATTTCTCTTGGTTAAACTCTTGAGAGTTGCATTACAGAGCAACTGGGTTGGTATATCTTTAAATCATAAGAGATTTGGGATTTCTTTTCATATAACGTCCATGTAATGTTAGTTGCTACAGTTATTACAGTTTCATAAATTAATTAGGGGAGTGTTCTAGTCTCCATTTTTGAAACACTTTGTATAAATATGGACATTATCCACTCAACAGGATTCACCGGTATACCTAGGTCTGGACTTTTCTCTGCAGGTAGATAGAATATTACACATATAATTATTTTCATAACTGATTTTCAGGTCTTCTATCTCCTCTTGTATAAAGTGAGTAGAATTTTTCAACAGATTTGTAAATTTTTATCTGATCTGTTACATGGAATTTTAGACAACATTCTCTTATTCTTATAAGGCCTGAAGAATATATATCTTCTCTTTCATTCCTATTATAAGTATTTTTTTTCTCATCCGTCTTTTCAAATTTATTAAGACCTCTTTTATGGCCCCCAATATGGTATATCTGTGACTGTCTCATGTGCACTTGAAAAGAAAGTATATACTTCAGTTACTGGATATAATGTTCTGAGGTCAGATCTTCTATATCCTTATTGATTTCTTGTCTACTTGTTCAAACCATTTTTTAGAGAAGAGTCAAAATTGCCACCTCTAACTTTGAATTGGTCTATTTCTCTCTTTATTTCTGTCAGTTTTGCTTCATATTTTTTGAAGTTCTGTTACTAGACACATGCACGTTTAAGACTATATGTTTTCCTGTTGAGTTTACCCTTTTACCAGTATAAAATTTCCCCCTTTATTTCTGCTAATACTTCATATCTGGAAATCTTAGTTTGATTCAAACTTAGCCTTTATATACTTTCATATTTTCATGGTTGTCACAGATTTAATGTTTACAATGTTTGTCATCCTTTTACTTTAAAACTAGCTGTGGCTTAAAATTTAAAGTGAATCTCAAAGAATGCATTTTGTTGGTTCTTACTTTTTTATACAGTCTGTTAATCTCTGCTTTTTAATAAAAGTGTTTGATTCATTTACATTTAATGTAGTTATTGACATATGTGAGATTAATTTTGTCATCTTTCTACTTCTTTTCTACCTGCCCCATCTGTTGTTGTCCTATTGCTTCTTTTTTCCATGTCTTCTTTTTGGTTAAATAAATATATATTTTTAATTTCTTGCCTATTCTACTATCTAGAAGGCATGCAAGAATGCCAGTTGGGAAGGATGATCAGTTATAATAAGTCTGGGTAAATGTCCCCTTTTAAGGAATGTTGTCTTTTGTTTAAAAAAAAAAAAGTGAATTTACTGGCATCTTAAATGATTTTTTTGAAACTTAGCTTTATATTTTGTTAAGAAACACTACAGTTACTCTGGGGCATTATGGTTACCCTTAGGGTATAACTGTGCTGGTATCTCAGCTGAGTGTCCGCAATATTAACAATGTCCTTGATTGAGCCAGGAAAATAGCATTGCCTGGAACTATGCAGTCTCTTGGATCCACTCCAAACCTTGAAATAGCCACTTTTGCTTAGGAACTTACCTTAAGCAAGGAACACATACTAAGGATTCCCTTTCTCCATTGCCTCCTCTTTTCTGGCAGTCATTCTACACATTTCAGCTGCTTCAATAGCTTTGAAATCTGTTCTCAGCCTCCTCATGTTCAGTGAGACCCTGATATTCTGTTTGTTTTACTTTTTGCTGCTGCATTCAGGAGCGTCCTCCTAGGCAGAGAGCTGGGGTAAATATGGTGCTCACTTCAGGTGTTTCTTTTGTCTCAGGGATGACAGATCTGAGCTGCCTATGCTTTAATGTCAGTACACAATTTCACATGTTCTACCAAGGATTATAGTTGTTCATAGCAAGAAAGTAAGTCCAACAGTTAGTTCTTGCATCATGGCTAGGAATTACTTCTTTAATAGTATTTTTACCTTTTTGTTCATAGTGTATCATTGTATATTTCTTTTATTCATTTTCCTTGGGTTCTTCATGAAACTGTGGTTTCATCATTTTCATCAAGAAATAGGTGGGAAATTTTCATGTATTCTCTCTCCAACTATTTCCCCTCATCGATTCTATTCTTAGCCTGCTGGAACTCTTATAATATATACGTTAAGATTCCCTACTCTTATGCAATATTTCAGCTGATCTAGGGTGCTTGCTAAGTGCGGGATACCAGTCCTCCCATCTCTGAAAGATCTGGGGCTTTTGTTGCCTTGTTCTTCTTGTCTTGCTACAGAAATTGTCTGTTTACTCCATTATGGGCATGGAAGTACATACTTAGGAGATTTCTATGCTGTAAACCAACAATATAATCTTGGCCATATAGTGTTTAAAAACTAAAAGACATAGTTGACAGTGTGCACTTTTCATAACAGCAAAATAACTAGAAATGTGCAAAAGATGTTGTGTGTTATATGTGTTTTTTATAATAGCCAAAATCAACCAAACAAATCTAGAAACAACCCAAATATCTATCAGTGGAAAAGTTGAAAAATAAATTCTGTAATATAAAAAATGGAATATTCTATTTAAGTGACTATTGATTATCTATAGCTATAACATCTATATGCTTAGCAAAAGTCTAAGTGAAACAACAAATTTCAGAAAACCAAATACAGCATGGTATCATTTATATAAAACTTAAAAATAAGGAGAAATAACATGATATTTTGGGAAGGATAGGACGGAGGTGTTCACAGCATGCCAACTCTCCCAATGAGAAGAATGTGAAGCGCTAGATATATTATAAAATTAAAATATTTAAATGTTTCATAGAGCTATAGAAGAAATGAGGATGAAAGGGAGTCAAATTCTGAAGAAGAGACAAACTGTTAGGAGTGAAACAAGGTCCTAGGGTATCTGTAAAAGCCGTTTTCAGCCCTAGCATGTGATAAATACTAAGAATCTGTTCTTGGCCTAGACAGAGCACTACTGCTGGGGAAGGGGAAATACACAGAGATTTTGGTTATTATGAAGGATGTCCTCATATTTTCTTATTCTACTCTATAGTTTTGAATATACTTATTTAAATGTTTACTATATTTCTTATAGCACTCTATTTTTACATGCATTTTGATAATTTAAAGCTGTCAGTCTTGATAATTTAGCTTCATGTGGTGACATGCTCATTTTGTGTTCTTTGTTAATTCATGTAAATGTGATAAAATTATTTAAAAATTCTGAAATTGAAATCAGTATTTTATTGAAGAGATTGAATGCACAGTTCAAGCAATAGATTTTGGATCTTCCATGAGTTCTAAGGTATCATATTTTGGCTGAAATTGCTTCACATTTATAGATTAGCTTTAGGAATATTAGGGGTGCCTGGGTGGCTCAGTCCTTAAGTATCTCCCTTCAGGTCAGGTCATGATCCCAGGTCCCTGAGATTGAGCCCCACATTGAGCTTCCTGCTCAGCAGAGAGTCTGCTTCTCCCTCTCCCCCTTGCCCTGCTTGTGTTCCCTCTCTCACTCTCTCTCTCTGTCAAATAAATAAAATCTTAAAAAAAATTTTTTTGAGGAATATTAGATCTCTACAACCTTGTGTAATTCAAATATTCATATCCTACTTTATATATTTCAATAATATTTTATAATTGTGTCCAAGAAGATTTTGCACATCTTTTGATAAGTCTGTTCCTCAAGGCTTCACAGTTTTGTTTCCCAGTATAGAGAGTTGTGTTTTCTACTAAATTTTATCTTTATTGCTAAAATGTAGGCATATTCTTAATATTCTTTTTATATATTTATTTTTTATTTTTATATTTATTTTTCATCAGTAGCCTTGATGATCTCCTGATAGTTATAAATGGTTACATTTATATATAGGGTCTCTTGCATTTTCTCTATAGATAAGTGTATCATCTGAAAAGAAAGAAGACAAATTATAGTTTTTCCTTCTCAAAATAGACACTGCTGGGGCGCCTGTGTGGTTCAGTGGATTAAGCCTCTGCTTTCGGCTCAGGTCATGATCTCAGGGTCCTGGGATCGAGCCCCACATCAGGCTCTCTGCTCAGCGGGGAGCCTGCTTCCCCCTCCTCTCATTCTGTCTGCCTCTCTGACTACTTGTGATCTCTCTCTGTCAAATAAATAAATAAAATCTTTTAAAAGATTTAAAAAAAATAGACACTGCTTATCTTTTCATCTTCTTTTATTGGTTAAAATCTTTAAGAAAATGATGAATAACAAAGATAACCAAAGTCACTTTCATCTTCTTGATTCTAAGGGGAATGCTTCTGAGTTCCAACATTCAACACAATGTTCGTTGTTTTAGGTAAATGACAACTGTTTTCAGTAAGTGTCATTCTATCAACTTTTGTTAAGAGATTCTTTTCACTTGGGAATTAATTTAAAATTTGTTTAGATTGCTCTGTTCTAGGCACTAGAGATGCAAATGCTAACTCATTTGAGAAAAGTTGTCTACTCTTTGTTGCCTTTGAGTGTGACAATTTTATCTATTTCCATTTTCCTAGTAGATTCCGACTTTTGTTTTGTTTTGGTTTGTTTTCCGTTTTCTTCAGGATGCTGCATAGATGTTGCTTCCTCTTGGAATTCATCTCACATTCTTTGAATATCATCGGGCACTATACTTTCTTTGTCCCCCCATATCATACTTCTTCATCCTTCTACTCATAACTCACAATTTTGGCTTTCTGTTAACTTGTCTTTATCCTTTCCTGTCTGTAAGAAAATATTGGTTCTTGTTCTCAGTTGTATCTCTAGTGACTAGGACAGTGCCTGACACAAATTAAATGCTTAATATTGGTTTAATTGACTAGTTAATTGTTTACTATGTTTTCTTGCCCCTTGTTTTGGGGCTGAGGTAGAATATATGATTTCTTTTCAGCCTAAAATTATAATTATTTTGAGCTTTGATATAAGAAGTTTGGCCCATCCTTGACCAAAACCAGTCCCATTGTATATAAGATATAAATGTTTGTATTGAGAAGGTTGTCAAATACACCAATCTGGGGCCTCTCTGTGAAAACCTATGAGAGAAATGTCTTTCTAGTCTCTCCTCTCAAATATCTATATTACTTCTGAACAACTGGTTTGTTTTCATTTTATGGATAGTATGACGCACGAAGCTGATTGTGTTTTTAATTTCATAGTGTTTGGGAAGATTAGAGCCAAATTGCCTCTTACTTCTATAATATTAGAGTACCATTTTGTTCATTAATTTAATTACCAGTTTCCTTTCATATTTGTGCCTTTATTTTCTCTCTCTTTGAGATCATTATTTTATATTGTTGGATTATATGTTTCCCTGTAAGCTACCTTAAATCTTTTTTTTAACCAAATGAGATAAAATATTATCAGGTAATACATCATTGAAGGAACTCTCACCACTTCAAACTATTGTAAATGCTACTAGCAGATTTGTTTTTCAACAATACATAAATAATGATGTCTCAGTCATGCTTAAAATATTTCAGTAACTTCCCATTGCATCTAAGATGAGACACCAACTTCATAAAAAGTTGTGCATAGATCTTTTTGACACCTTCACTCAGTGCAATCTTGACATAAGATCGCTTAGGCACAACATGTCTGCATTTCACTAATCCATTTGGAAAAGAAAACATACAAATATGTTTCTTTGAAAATGTACTGGGTTACCTTTTCATCAGAATTGTAAAGCAAGACATTTCCTTTTCACAGTAGTGAGCTTAGGGATAGTTTTATTGTTTGTTTGTTTTGTTTTGATTTTTTTCCAAAGTGATAAATATTGGACTGTATTTGGCAAGTAATGGAAATTCTAGAAGGTTTATGTCATGTTGCAGAAAATGGATAGGGTGCAAGATAGAGTGTAAAAGTATAACTATGAATTGTTCATCTTTTGTCTAAATAAATCGGTAATAAAATCTTAGTATGTTAGGTAACTATGTAGCAAACTTATACGCAAGTTAACTCAGAGTCCAGGATAACTATACCTACAATCCTCAAGTTTGAAGAATCTTTAAATTAAATGACGGTGGGAAATTGTTTCAGAAAGAAAAATTATAGATGATTTTCAGGATTCAAATCATCTCTTCACTCTATCATCCCTTTTGTTTTTCTTCCTACATCTAAAAAAGGAGAATTTTGTCAATTCTGATAGATACAGATAATCATGGTTTTGGAAAAATAACTCTGCTTTCACAAAGACTTTCTCACCACTGGCTTGTGAAGAAATTATGAGTTTTGTAATGAAATTCTGTATTCTTTTGCAAAAGTTCTAAAATAGCCAGCCATTTAATCCTGCCTTCCTAACAGTATCAGACAATAGAAGTATGTGGAGGAGCATTTTGGAGAACATCTGTGAGCTGGGAGAGTTAAACTTCCTTATCAATCAATTTATAAAGAGTCTAACTTGAGAAAACTCATGGGCAGTGACTAAAGTTAAGAACTTGAAACAAGGATGGAAAAATTCCATTTCAGACCAAAATGCACAATTGAATAATGCACTGTTTGATGTGACATTATACATTTATGCTTGTGTGATTTCTGGGACATTTTTTTAAATATAAGGCACATTACAGTGTGCTTCATATTTATAGACTAGACTATCCACAGATATTTCTTTGGCTTATTAGGTGTGCCATAAATCATCTTTAAAATTATGCACATAGTTTCTGCCAAGTTGAATGCTCTATATTGTTAATAGATAGTCCAATGTGCATTTACTTATGTTGTCTTTCCAATCAAATCACAATCTTCTCTACATGAGAAAGAGATTTCTAAAAGAAAGCTTTAAATGCAGTTGATGTATAATTGACCCTTGAACAACATAGGGGTTAGAAACACTGACTCCCACACAGTCAAAAATCCATTTATAACTTTTGATTCCCCCAAAACTTAATTACTAATAGCCTATTGTTGACAGGAAGCCTTACTGATCACATCAGTAGTTGATTAACATATTTCTATGTTATGTTTAATTAGACTATATTCTTTCAATAAACTGAGCTAAGGAAAAGAAAATGGTATTGGGAAAATCCTAAGGAATAGAAAATACATTTACAGTATTTACTGTATTTATTGAAAAAATCTGCATATAAGTGGACCTGCACAGTTCTAACTCATGTTCTTCAAGTACCAACTGTATTCAAAATAGATAGTCATATATTCTAAATAGATCGAGAACAAGAACCTTGAACTCTTGTTCTTTTGTATCCCTTACTATCTAAAACCTAAACTAAGCTACATTGGCAAGGAGAACTGCTGTAAGATGGTTAATAAATTCTAATTAAATTTAATTGTGTCACAGTTAATGCCATAAAATTATGCCTGTAGCAATTTCTTTTTCACCAATGTTATCTAGCAACTGGCCCCACCATTACAATGAAATTGTTTTGCCAGTAGCCTTCAGTTTGCTGTTTCTTTCTTTCTTTTTTTTTTTTTTTAAGATTTTATGTATTTATTTGACAGACAGAGATCACAAGTAGGCATAAAGGCAGACAGAGAGAGAGGAAGGGAAGCAGGCTCTCCGCTGAGCAGAGAACCCAATGTGGGGCTTGATCCCAGGACCCTGGGATCATGACCTGAGCCGAAGGCAGAGGCTTAACCCACTGAGCCACTAGGTGCCCCCAGCTTGCAGTTTCTAATTAATATTTTCTAGTCTCTTCCAATCCAGATTATATATTTGAAATCTTTGCACAATTTGGTGTTCTGGAGAGGTGCAAATCATCTCACTTGAATCCTTTGACCCCGTCTTGTTCCATATTCCCTCTCACCTCTCATGCCACCTCTTCATCCGTCACTTAAGCTCTTGTTTACCATCCCTGAAACTCGTCTCTTAAGTCTGGACATTTTCCTGAAGGACTTGCCCATCATTATGTGCCCATCATTTCTGTTCCATGCTCACAACTCCCACTGCTATTATCTCTCCACTGATGAGTCTTCTTGGAGCTAGATCCAGATGCTGGCCGTCTTCTGTACTTTGTCCAACTGAATTCTCAAATGCACGTGTTTCAAACTAACCTCACCATCACTCACAATGCAAAACTTGCAACCTCCTTGCAGCCCCCACAGGATGAGCTGTGCTACTGTCCGTCTCTTTATCCTGGTGAAAATTCACCCCTCCTTTCAAGCACTGAATGCGTTCTGCTGATTCTATTCAATAAGCCCTGGATCACCTTGGTCAGTATAGGGACTTGAATTTCCTGGACTTTTATCTTTGCTTAAACTTTCTTAAAATACTTTCTCTCTCCAACTGATTTTTAAGGCAGCTTTGCTTCTTTCCCATATGTTCTACAAAATTCTAGCAGCCAGCTTAAGCAGGAAATGAGCATGTTTATAAAATGCTCTAGTTCTTTACATGTCTCTCTTAACATCTGTATTCCTTGTATTTTATGTGGTTTACAGTATCATCTGCTTACATCCCGTATGTTTGCATATCAGAAGAGCAATTTATACTTTCAGTTTAGAAATAGAATTTAATGTTGATTCCCATCACAACTACCAATACACATCATGTATCACATGTTCCCAGAACCACTAGTCAGGGGACATTATGTTTAGCCATTAGAGCTCACACCACTCAGGGGCTACCTCACACTTCAGAATAGTTCAGTTGTCAAATGCCTGTGTAAGAATATTTCATCAGGATAGAAATGGCCTATAGAAGTTTAAGGTATTCTACAGTCTTTATTCTATCCAAGGCCAAGTGTCAGTTTCTGAGTCAATATTTTCATAATCTGAATACCCAAACTGAAATGTCCATAACTTTGTATATACCTGGTCCTAATGAAATGATAATGAAAATCTCCTTAAAATTCAGAATTCTATGTCTGTGTGTGCGTATGTATAAAAACTCAAATTAAACTTCCTTTTCATAAAGTTAATAAAATTGATTTAATAATGGAAACATGTTTCAAAAAACAACCCAAGAGTAGTAGACCATTTTCATGAAAGCAGTGAGGTATGTTTTGGTTATTCAGGTTTAAAGGGATTAATTATTATATTTAGTGATTTAATAAATATGAGCAATTTCTCAGAACTCTATTGAAAGAAGAAAAAAAAATCACTCATAGGATCTTGTAATCAGTAAGACATGAGGGTCACAAAATACCCTTCATTAGGCAGTGTTTCACCACCCCAAAGACAAAACAGTAAAATCATACTGAAGAGAGTTGATTTAGGATGAGGGAGACATTTATCAAAAAGTAATAAGATAGTCTTAAAATATGCAATAAGTTTGAAAAAATCATCAACGATAACTGAGAAAACATGTATTAATTTGATAAAGTTAAAAAAAAAGAACTAGCATTTCCCACCTTGACATTGAGTTTCTCTGAGAATGAAGATTTCAATAGTGTATGACATTAAAGTTATTGAAAGAATTTCTCAAAAACACATTTCCAGTAAATTTGTTCAGCATGTTGAAGATATGTTTCCATGATTTGAAAGCCATATAAATGTATTCTCTGCAAATAATTCCTAACAATTCAGTAGGATATTTTTGAGGGGCTTTCTTCCCCAGATTAGCTATGAGGTTTACAATAAAATGGTACTTGGTCTCCCAACACCAAGTAGTAACTTCTGAAGTAACAGGCTAAACGTCTACTGAAATCATGGGGCTCATACATTTTCCTAAAGCCTACTCCTTTTCTAAAGTTAAGTGTTGGGACTTTTTATTTGATTAAGACTAATATTCTGAAAATTTTACTCAGTCGGCATTGACAACCATAAAATATTCTTCTTCATTTAAAACAGAGATGTTCAGAATATAAACCAACGTGTGCTGCTCTATGTGTATCTGTATATACCTGAACATGTTCAAAGTGTGTTATGCTACTCACAATAATACCAAGAGTATTTCCTATTGGCATATTAGTCATTAAAATGTATAATTATAATGTAAGACACCAATTTAAAATAAGCCATTATCACTGCCTTTTTCTACCTTTACATGTTTTTTCCGCTACATAAATTTTTTTTCTACTTATTTTCAGCTATGTATCTTTCTAGAATGCTTTCCTAAAAGGAAAAGATTGAGGAAAAGCCACTTAAAATTACAGAATGCTTCAGGAAAATAAAATCTCTCCCCAATTAAATCTTTTGAAAAAAATCTGTGCATAACACTTTCTAAGCCAAGACATGGGTTGGTTTTATTCCATTTTCTGTTGTGACACAGTACCATGATTAGCACATTGGTGTAATTTACCGCTGTTTCATTAAGGCTGATTGCCTAACTACCTGGGAAGTTAACATGTCTTCTTGAGTACTTGACCTGCCTTATTTTTCTTTGCTATCGCTTTTCATGGGAATTGAGCAAAGGCATTCATTGCTGGCAGAAAAATAATCCCGATAAAGTTTATAATACAAGGCATATATATAGCTTTGCTCTTTACCTCCTCGACTCTTTCCATTTTTGGTTGGTTTAACTTTACCATGAAACGTCAAATGACAATAAGAATGTCTGGTATTCTGCTAAATTTTTACCAATTGAGAAAGCTAAATGCCATTTCTTTAAGTTATGTGGCTGATCATTTCTTTTTTGAAAATCTCACTGTAAAAAGTGAAATACATCAACGTCCTTTAAGTCAAGCTCGCTCTTTTTTAAAAATTTAATTTTTTTCAGTGTTCCCAAATTCATTGTTTATGCATCACACCCAGTGCTCCATGCAATCTGTGCCCTCCTTAATACCCACCACCAGGCTCACCCAACCCCCTACACCTCCTCCTCAGTTTGTTTCTCAGAGTTCACAATCTCTCATGGTTTGTCTCTCCCTCCAATTTCCCCCAACTCACGTCTCCTCTCCAGCTCCCAATGTCTTCCGTGTTATTCCTTACACTCCACAAGTAAGTGAAACCATATGATAATTGACTCTCTCTGCTTGACTTATTTCACTCAGCATAATCTCCTCCAGTCCCGTCCATGTTGCTACAAAAGTTGGGTATTCTTCCTTTCTGATGGAGGCATAATACTCCATACTGTATATGGACCACATCTTCCTTATCCATTCGTCTGTTGAAGGGCATCTCTGCTCTTCCCACAGTTTGGCGACCGTGGCCATTGCTGCTATGAACATTGGGGTACAGATAGCCCTTCTTTCACTACATCTGTATCTTTGGGGTAAATACCTGGTAGTGCAATTGCAGGGTCATAGAGAAGCTCTATTTTTAATTTCTTAAGAACTCTACACACTGTTTTCCAAAGTGGCTGCACCAACTTGCATTCCCACCAACAGTGTAAGAGGGTTCCCCTTTCCCCACATTCTCTCCAACACACATTGTTTCCAGTCTTACTAATTTTGGCCATTCTAACTGGTGTAAGGTGGCATCTCAGTGTGGTTTTGATTTGAATCTCCCTGATGGCTAATGATGATGAACATTTTTTCATGTGTCTGTTAGCCATTTGTATGTCTTCTTCGAAGAAGCATCCATTCATATCTTCTGCCCATTTTTTGACATGATTATCTGTTTGGGGGGTGTTGAGTTTGAGGAGTTCTTTATAGATCTTGGACATCAGCCCTTTGTCTGTGGTGTCATTTACAAATATCTTCTCCCATTCCATGGGTTGCCTCCTTGTTTTGTTGACTGTTTACTTTGCTGTGCAGAAGCTTTTGATTTTGATGAAGTCAAGCTCACTATTGACTTTCAGGGATTCTGCAAATTGTGCAGAAATAGTGAAATGCATTTCAATGGCTTGAGGTAGGGATAAGGGAAAGCTGTTTTAAAAAAAATATGAAAACTAACGAGCAAAAGTAAATTAAATGCTGTCATATACAATAATTATCCTATATACAAATAACTTCATGTTCACAGCCACGAGCAAAGAACCATGTGCATTATATTCTTTACTCCTTAACTGCCCACCCCAACTATGTGACATGACGCAATGAGTATGATCCTCTTACATTAGAGCAGTAGGACTAGCTAAGAAAATCCATATTTTAATAGGAGACCCCATGCTATATACATTTTAGAAGCAGTGCTTCAGGTCAAGAAGCAAACTTGTATAATCCACACTACATGCAGGCTTGTAATAACTTCCATACCAAAGTAGTCTATAGCAGCCCTCTGAAAAGAAAGTTTAGCAAACAACAGTGGGAAACCTTGTTGTAAATTTCCCATAAGCTATTTACATTCTGATAGAAAGGTGGGCATTATTACCTTTCATAATTCCTCTGCTACAAACTGACAAGTTATGCTGCACATTAAGTAGCCATTTTATTTTTGTTGGTAAAATTAAAGTGGTTTTCTATAGGGGATGCCTTGCATTAAGTTTGCAGTGGATAGCACATTTCTCTGTATGATTTGTAGCTATCTACCCCAGTCATAAATACGAAAATGAACTTTTTGGATTTGGTTGTGGAGACTTTTGACATTAATATTTCAACATTTTAGAAGATTCTGGTGCTTATAGAATCTTCTTCCTGGCCCTTCTGTCCCTTGAATTATTTTCAATACTATATGCTCAAAAAAAGAAAGAAAGAAAGAAAGGAATCAAGTGAGAAGTGGAAATTGATAATTCTGGTATTTCTATCATCCCTAGAAATTTCAGTGTTTATGAGTAAAAGGAAAAGACAGGAGAGAACGTGACTTAGAGAGGACAGGACAATAAGGAATGCTATAGGATGGCACTGAACAGATGATCAGAGTAAAAATATAAATAATAATAGTAACTATAATTATTATGCATATTTAGAAAAAAATTGAAAGGTAAAAAAAAAAGCCCAAACAGAAATCAAACCCCATCATCATGAGCTATGGTATATCATTAAAATGGAAGGGAATTACATGCAAATGCTTCAAATAGAAAATGTAGAATACCTTTGCACTGATGATTTTTAGTTGTCAGGACAAGTGAGACCCAAACAGCAGTCAGAATGGTCCCAGCATGCTTGTTGCCTTTTTTGTTTGCACAGTAGCTGTCAATTCTAGCCTTGCAGGTAGTGGAACCCAGCAGGAAGAAGGGGCGGGACCCAACGTTGCAGCCTGAACTGAGAGCAAATTTAAATTACTGAGCCTTTTTTTTCCTTTTTTATTTTTCTACTCTGCGACAAACTGAAAAGATTCCAGCACGCTAATTTAACCACCCTGCTTCTTCTTCTTTGCCTTTTTTTTTTTTTTTTTTTTTTTTTTTTGTCTCCCTGCTTCCAGGATAATTAAAAGAGAAACCTGTAAAAGCAACATTCCTGTGAGCGAGTTGGTGCTGCAACGTGCTGGTAAGAAAACGAATTTAATTTTTTTATCTTTTCTCTTTTTTTTTGCGCCCCCCCCCCTTTGGCTTTTCTTTCTTCTTCTTCTTCTTCTTCTTCTTTTTTTTTTTTTTTTTAAAGAGCTGAAGGCTTTGTCTGTCTAATGCAGTCATAAGCGTGGCTTTCCTGCCGTGAGGGGTTAGCATGTAATGAAAAGGTGTAATTGCCTGATATGTGACCTTCGCGTCATCCTCATAATGGGTAGTAGCAGCATTCCTATGTACCCTGTCGATGCTTCTCCCTGCGAATTGACTGGTCACCCAGCTGCAACAGGGTTAAGATTGTCGCACGATGGCAATGAGTTGTTGATTGTTTAGGGTTGGCATTTCAGTGTCCTGTCAGGGAGAATTCTTGAGTTTTCCAACTTACTCGCTTGTAGGGGAGTTAGGGTTTTAATAGGTCCGTTACAGACCATAACTGTTATGTTGTTTACTCACCAAACAGGAAGTCGACGATGAAACTTTTTTAAGGAACACTGTAATTATCCTAGACTTCCCTAGTTCCGATAATGAAACAGACTCAAGTGAGTGCTGAGTAAAGTTATTTTAATCCCTTTGATCTGTAACTAGTCAGGAGTTCATTAGACAGTCAACTGTGGAGAGCCTAGATCATTTGGGGACCTTTGACTGGCGATGCCAACGTTATTCTTTAAAAGGACAAATTCTAATTCAACCCAATTTAATTTAACAAGTATTTCTATATACTGTGCCTGGCACTGGTGCTGAAAATGTTCTTGCCTGTTATTCTGTTATGGGGAGAAACTGAAGCTAAGTGGTGTAAATTTTCAGCAACCACCTCTTTTTACTACCATTAGAACTGATCAGGTCATTTAAGACACATTTCAAAACACGTAACTGTTGACTATGAGATAAAGTTCCCAAGGTTAAATCTGCAATCAAAGTACTTCTTTTCCTTCCTTGCATGTAATTTTATGTCAATGGCAAGTATGGTCAGAACATTTGTTATTGCATTTTAATATTATAAAGAAGGAAGAAAACAAAGAAATCTTTCTTGCAAACCACACATCTCATTTGAAAATATATCCATGTGGCAAACTTTATTTGAGCTTATCCAGATTCTAGCCTCAGAGGCTGGAATATACACAGAAAGGTTTAGGTTTGTCCATGAGTCTGGCTGGATTTGGGATGAGAAACTTCAGAACAAAGATTTTCTCTTTTTTTTTGCCTTAAAAAGATACATATAAAATATTAAGGGATATTTTCTGCTGTTCTCCGTTGTTGTTTGTTAACTGTGGTGTTTTGTGGGGTTTTGGGTTTCTTTTTTTTTTTTTTTTTTTTTGGTGGTTGTTTTAAGTAGGTAAGTATAGATAAGTAAGATAATAGAGAGATTGTCAGAAAGAGAATGTAGTTCCCAAATGTCCATTAAGCCCTTTTTCTAAAGAAAGACTCTCCTATGAAAGTTTGAACATCGTATACCATTTGCATCTGATAGAGAATGTGGCATTCCATACGCTGGTAACATTTGGTTCCCCATCTCGGTATCTCTTCTATCTAATTGTGTCATTTCTACATTTAACAGCTCTGAACCATGCCGCCCCTTGGGTCCTCACCAATGCCCCCCAAATCATTTGAAATGTCTGAAAAGACCTGGGAACATTAGAAAATGTCAATTGTTAGAATAATTTCTGCCTCTTGCATCAAGAGAAAATACTATGTATTTAATAGTTCGTTTTTACAATCTGTTTTTATCCACCAGTAACTGTCTATTAGGAACATTTCAGTTATAATTGGAATAAATTGTTGCCCAGTAACAAGCAACTAACTGAAGCTACTTTCCATAGAATCAGCGACTAGAAATAGCTACAAAGAGCTAAATACAAGTCAAACCACAGCACGGGCATTTCTTCTTTTTTTAAAAGATTCATTTCTTTGTAATTTTACCCTTCTACTTAAATCCTTAAATTTGTTACCCAAGGTGTTTCTTCTATGAAACTGTCTAATTGACCAAAGTCCCATATATAAAGAATTAAAGGACAATAGATCTCTGAAAAAAATGTCTTTCTGATTCAAAATAAGAATGAGAGAAGATAAGCACAACCTCTCAGACTATGAGTGTTAACAAGATTCTGGGCTAGCAATACCATTATATGTGAAGAACTGCTCATCTCTTGCAGAACGTAATGTGAAATTATGGGTTTCACTGTAGGACTCTGTCATTTGAACTAGTAATCAGTCCATAATTCTATAGATGGCTGGAGTTAAAATGATGCTTTCCCCCATTAATAAAATATTGAATAACACTGAAATTACTTTAGTTAGATTTTACCCTATCCATATTTTCAATAGAAAAAGAACCAGTAATAACCCCACATCCCAGTATCTAAGCGTGCATAATGTCAGAATGTCTTTTCTTCTCCCCTTGCTGGAGTGCTTATGACATTACAATTTCAAGAGCAAAATTCTTTAACAGTTAGAACAGTTAGCAGTTCTACACTTGCCATGTAACTCTTGTAGCATTTGGCATAGTCTCTACCTTATAATTGCACTACATATTGAAGTAGAAAAATACCTTATAGAGAGAGTAAACATTGTCATTTCACACACAGATGTACACACAGAATTATATAGGATGCTGGAATAAAAGTATAAAGACAATGTAAATGTATAAGTCATGCTTTCTGAAAATATGTCATTTGCTCAATTCATTATAAGTGTTTACTAAGCATCAACTACGTTAGTATCTGCAGGCAATTGAAAAATGAAAAAGCCATCTCTTGGTCATCAAGGGACTTACAATGTAGTAGAAGTTTAAGTGGTAGACTAAAAAGTGTGATTTTATTAATGAGATTTTGGAAAACTTAGCAAGTGTGGGGATCTCAGGATCAAGAAAAATTCTGATGCATTGTTTCTGACTTCTTGAAACTGGCATATTCTTCAGTTCCTGCATTTTTCTCTAGTCATGTATGTGTGTCTCTTTCTCTTGGTTCTTAAAAATTACTGTTATTATCGATACAGTCACAATATTGTATTTTTTTCACTATAATAAGAAAAGGAGTAAGAAATACTAAGCTGGATAACAAGAGATATCAATCCTAGTCCTTACTTACTACCACTGACTTTTTTAGCTAATCTTCTTGGACCTCTGTCTCCTCATCTTTGCAAAGAGGAAGTCGCCCCATCAGATAGCCAAGTATTTTTGATTCTGCCTAGCTGAAGATGGGTAACTTTCAAGGAAGAGAACGGGGAATGTCTGTGTGGGAAGGCCCTGTGGTCAAGGGGTTTAAACAAAATGATGAGTTAATAAGCTGCAAGTCCTGGCCTGTGCACTGGGCAGAGTCAGTGTGTGTGTAGGCCAATCCCTCCATGGCGTACCCTCTTCTCACGTCACTGCTGTAGTAATGCCCACAGGACTAGAGAGAATCATTGCAACAGAGCAGAAAGTGTATATAAAGAATGCTGTTCTGCCATCTGTTGAGATGCTTCCACATGTGACCCAAGAGAATAAAGAGAACACTTCTCTCCTTGAAACTAAAATCTAAAATCTGTCCCTAACACTTTCTAGTAATGAAATAATTCAAACATGTCACTTTATAATCTACATATTAATAATATAAAATACATTATAAATGTAAAATGGGAATGTTGTCTAATGCCTATTACTGAAACTGTCTAATATACCCATCTTATATTTCCACTGTAAATATATACATGCTTGGTTATGCTAAGTCTTATAATCATGTTGCTTTCTTCCTGCCTCCCTGGCTTTCTATTGTCTTTGTAAGAGCAAAGATTGAGACCTACATAGGATAAAGATAGACGAGAAACTGTTTAATTTTTTCCCCTTTTATTCTGATCCAAATGATAATTAATCCTTTAGAAACCTAGATGGATGGACAGAAGTAGAGAGAAGGTGAGCAGTTCTTCGATTATTACTGTAAGACATGTAGCAAGACAGAACTGGTGATTTCTTCATTAATTCATTGATTCTTTCATTCAAATGTTTTTAAGTGTCTGTTCTATAAAAGGCACTGAGATACCTTGGCTAAAGAAACAGATATGGTTCCGGTGCTCAAAAACTTAAAACGGCTGCAAATGGCAAGATCTTGTTCTTTTTTGTGGCCGAGTAGTACTCCATTATTTACATACACCACATCATCTTTAGTCATTTGTTTGGGACACTTGGGCTAACTTCCCTATCTTGGCTATTATAAATAATGCTGTCATAAATGTAGGAGTGCATATATTTTTACAAACTAGTGAGTTCATTTTCTTTGGGTGAAGGTCCGATAGTGGCATTACTGGATCTTATGGTGGTTCTATTTTTAATTTTTTGAGGAATCTCCATACTGTTTTCCACAGTAGCTGCACCAATCTACATTCCCACCAACAGTGTACATTCCCTTTTCTTCATATTCTCACCAACACTTGTTATTTCTTTTCTTTTTTATACTAGCCATTCTGACTTTTTAAGGTGATATCTCATGGTGGTCTTGATTTGCATTTCCCTGATGATTAGTGATATTGGGCATCTTTTCATGTGTCTGCTGTCCACCTATATGTCTTCTTTGGCAAAATACATGGATAGACTTTAAGGGTATTATTCTAGGTGAAGTAAGTTAGAGAAAGACAAATAACATACGATTTTACTTATATGTGGAATCAAAAAAAAAAAAAAAAACCTAAGCAGAAAGAGACCCATTAACATATAGAATAAACTGGTGGTTTCTGGGTAGAATCGGCTGGGAAATGGGCAAAATGGGTGAAGGGGAGTGGAAGACACAGGTTTCCAGTGATAGAATGTTTACATTACAGGGATGAAAGGTACAGCACAGGAAATATAGTCAATGGTATTGTAATAGCCCTGTATGGTGACAGATGGTAGCTACACTTGTAGAGAGCATAACAGAATGTATAAGTTATTGAATCAGTATGCTTTACACCTGAAACTAATGTAACATTATGTGTCAACGGTACTACAGTAAAAGAAAAAGAAGGATATGGGTGGGGGGGGAGGCCTGAACACAAAATGGATCATTACAAGTTGTATTAAGTGCTGTGAAGAAAAGTTCAAGTGCTCTGATAGAAACTATGAGGGGAGACTGGTCGAAATTGGCAGGCTCAAAGAGAGTTGTTCTAACCCAAAGATACAGATGCTAACTCATTCTAAAGTGAAAGAAATACATGGTTCTACTTTTTTGTGTGTCTTTGTGTGTCTTTCTCAATCAGAGAAAGAGTTAAGGGAGTTCTTTGCTTACCTGGATTTTTATAATAACTTACTAACTGGCTCTGTGCTTCTACTGTAGTCTCTTAATGTGCAGCCCGAGTGGTCCATTAGAAATGTAAGTCAGAAGATGTTACTTCTCTACTCAAAACACTGCAATAAAGATACCTTCGAAGTCGTTTCCAAGAAAGGAAACTGGATGACTGGGGCATAGGGATGAGGGGAAGGCTGTCCTATACTATATACCCTTTTGTACCTTTTGAATTTTTATGTCATACTCATCTATTGTGAATTTGACTAAATAGGTGGAGTATATAATTTTTCATTTAAACCTGGACGCTTTTAAGAATGAAAGGTGTTAATATTAATAATCACCGTGGGACAGCCACAGGAAAGGGAGCTGTCTAGGGCTAATACGGATAACCTAACCCTACATTGACTCACTCCTTCCTCCTGTTGCCCCTAATATTCTGGGTACCTTCATGTACTTAAGCACAGATAGAGTACACCAGGTGTGCTCCTACCTCAGGATCTTTGCATCTACTCCTCTCTAAGCCTGGATCTTTCTTCTCCTAGATATCCATATCCATTGCTCTCTCACTTCCTTCATGTTTCCCAAAATATCACCTTCTCTGACCATTCTTTTTACAAGTACGACTCACCCTAATCTTCCTTCTTTCCTTCACTTCTTTCTCTCCAAAGAACTCATCATTTCTATTATAGTGTATCATATACTTTGTAATTTGTTTATCGTTGAACTTTCTCCATTAAAATAGATACTTCACGAGGGCAGACATTTTGGTCTATTTTATTTACTGCTGAATCCCTAGCATCTAGATATACCTAGCACATAAAAGGTGCTCAATAAATACTTGTTTAATGAATGTTGGGTGTCACTGTCTTCCTAATCAGTAGGCTTAGGGCTATGTTCTGGGTTCGGTTCCCGAAGCCAGGTCTGAGTGCAGAAGTGCAGGAGACTGGGTCAAAAATGTGGGGGAGTAGAGTCAGGGAGGCTCAGAAAGACAGATCCAGAAACAGGGCCAAAAACTGAAATATACTATCCAAAGAGGTATCAATTTCAAGGACTCAGATGAAAGTACCAAGAGAAATGCAGACATAAGGCATAATTGGAAATGATGAGACACAACCAGTGGGTTAGATGGCAAATAGCGGCAGTAGTAGAGAGTTTCCTGGTTTTCTGTATGAGCAGAATCTACTGGAATGTGGACTGGATCATCTGAAGTAAGATAGTTCTTTCTTACATGGTAACTGTGGCTTTGCTGGGATCTCTAGAAGACTTTCAGGAACTGTAGTTGACCTGAGGAACAATAAGCTGATCCAGTGAGTTATAATTAAGTGATCTAATGAGTGGTAATAAAGAAAGCAAGGTTCAAGGAATTGGGAAACATTTTACTGAAGTTGTTTTTATTGCCACATCATAGAGTCTGAAATTTTCCGTGTACTTTTTAAAATAGCACTTTAACAGTACAAATAGCATTCCTCAGAATCTACTAGTTCCGGGATGATGGAAGCAGGCCACAGAGAAATGGACAGAACAAGCTCTTCTGTTCATGTTTAGCTCCACCGTATTTGTATATGAAAACAGCCCTGTAGTCTACAGATGATATTATAGGGAGATAATGCTCTCTGAATATTCAACTTCTGAAAGGTTATTATAATAAAGATGTAATGGCATGCTTTCCCAGTAAGGCCATCACTTTGAAGATGTACTATTCTCTGAGTATTTCTTTTATACTACACTTAACTATTATATAGCTGACCTCTATTTAATTGAAGGACTGGGGGTAAATCACAAAAATTCTGCCCTCATTTTGAAAGATATTTGATAGTGTTTTAACAAACTAAAGTGATGTGTACTTTACATAAAATAAACTGAACCCATGTTAAGTGTACAGTGTGAAGAGTTTGTACCAATGTGTCTCCTTGCAAAACCAACACAGCGATAGAGGGTATCATGCTAAGTGAAATAAGTCAATCAGAGAAAGACAATTATCGCACGATCTCTCTGATATGAGGAATTTCAGAGGCAGGGTGGAGGGCCATGGGGGATATGGAGGGAAAAAATGAAACAAGATGGGATCGGAAGGGAGACAAACCATAAACGACTCTTAATCTTATGAAACAAACTGAAGGTTGCTGGAGGGTAGGGATAGGGTGTCTGGGTTATGGACATTGGGGAGGGTATGTACTATGATGAATGCTATAAAATGTATAAGCCTGATGATTCACATACCCATACCCCTTGGGCAAATAAAACATTATATGTTAATTAAAAAAAGATAGCACAGAACATTTCCACTTATACAAGTTTCCTTGTGTCCCTTTGTAGTCAGTCCTATTCTCCACACCTTGTCTTTAGGTAACCACTGATCTGCTTTCTATCACTCCAGATTAATTTACATTTTATAAAATTTTATGTAAATGGCACCATACCATGTATACTCTTTTGTGTCTGGCTTGTTTACTCAGCGTTAATGCCTTTGAGATTCATATATATCATCACGTGCATCAGTAGGTTTTTTTTTTTTTTTTAATTGCTGAGGGGCATTCCTTTGCTTGAATATACCACATTTTGTTTATCTGTTCACATGTGGATGGACATTTGGATAGTTTCCATTTGGGAACTGTTATGAATAAAGCTGTATGAACATTCACGAACAACTCTTTATGTGGCCAGAGGAGCTCTCTTCTCTCAGGCAACTAGCTACAAGTGAAAATGCGGGGTCTAATGACAGAGGTATGTTTAACTGCTTAGTTTTCCAAAGTACTATAAAATTTTATAGTTTTACCAGCAATGTAGGAGAGTCCTAGTTGCTAGACATCTTTGCCAATGGTTGATATTGCCAACTTTTCAGTTTTAGTCATTCTGGTGGGTATGTGGTGGTATCTTACTGTGGTTTTAATCAGCATCCCCTGTGAAGTAAGGATGTTGAACATCTTTTTATATGCATTGGCTTATTGTGAAGTTTCTGTTCAAATCTTCTGCCCATTTTTTCTCTGAATATTTAGTTGTAGAATTTCTTTTCATATTTGGAGAGAAATCTTTTTCAAATATCTGACAGAAAATATTTCCTCCCAGCAAGTGACTTTTCTTTCTATGTTTTTTTAGCTGTATCTTTCAAGGAATAACATTTTTTAAAATTTGGATTAATCCAGAATATATCTTATAACTAATATATGAATTTTTTTCTTCTGTACTTCATATTTTTTGTGTTCTAAAACATCTTCACCAGTTACAAGATGATGAAGTTTTTCTGTTTTCTCCTGTAAGTTATATAATTTTAGTTTTCATATATAGATCTATGACACATTTTCATTAATTTAATTTAATTAATTAAATTAATTTAAATGACATATTTAAAACCAAGGTTCAGTTTTTTTTTATATGGTTATCCAAATACTCAAGGATCACTATTGAAAAACTCTCCCATTTAATTATCTTGAATCATTTGCCCAAAATCAATCAACCATATATGTGTTGGTTGTCTTCTAGAGTCCCTGTTGAGTGTTATAATATATGTTTTCACTAATTCCACAAGATAGAGATTACCCTAACTTTGTAGTAGGTCTTTAAAACAGGTGGTGTAAGTTCTCCAACTTTGTTTTTCTTTTTCGGTATTGCTTTGGCTAGTCTAAGTTGCTTTCATTTTCATATAAATTTAGAGTTAGTTTATAAATTTTTCCCTCAAAAAGCCTGCTGAAATTTTTATTAGAGTTGTATTTAATATATAGTTCAATTTGTACAACTGACATTTTAACTACTTTGAGTCTCCCATCCATAAACATTTATTTAGGTATTCTTTATTTCAGTGATAGATTGTAATTCTGAGTAAACAAGTATTTTACAACTTTTGTTAAATTTATAAATTGAGTATACAGTGTTTTGAATGTTATTGAAGTAGAATTGTATTTTTTATTTCATTTTTCAATTTTTGTTGCTGTTATATATGGACTTTAGGTTTTTGCATACTGACCTCCTATACTAGTATTGTGACAAATTGACTTCTTAGTTCTAGTGGGTATTTTTTGCATGTGTATTTCTTAGGATTTTCCAAATATAATATCAACTTTTTTTTAATATCAACTTTTGATCAAAACACTTCATCCTTTCCAATCTGTATTTCTTTTATCCCTTGTCTTAATTTACTGAAGAGCTAGGATTTCTAGTTAAACACTGAATATAAATACTGACAATGAATGTCCTTTACTTGTTCTCAGTTTTAGGGGGAAACATTCAGTCTTTCATCATAGAGTATGATAGAGGGAATTTCATGCATATACTTTACCACAAAAGGAATTCATTTTTTTTCCGACAGTCTTAGTAATGAAAGGGTATTGTCTTCTTATATACCAAGGATTTGATTTGCTAATATTTTGATTAAGGATTTTTGTGTCTCAGTTCGTTAAGGTACTGGTTGGCACCTTTCATCTCTTATAATGTATTTGTCTGGTGTGCCCTCAGAATAAGACTGATCTCATAAAATAGGGTGGGAAGTACGCCTTCCTTCTTTATTGTCTGAAAGATTTTGTGTAGAAATAGGATTTTTTCTTTCTTCCCTAGATGTTTGGTAGAATTTATCTGTAAGCTCTCTGGGTCTGGAGTTCTCTTTGTGGGAAGACATTTAATTGCAAATTCAATTTTATTCATAAGTATAGAGTTATTTAAATTTTTTGTTTCCTTTTATGTTAGCTTTGGTCATTTGTGTTAGTCAAGGTATTTGTATATTTTATCTGAGCTATCACAATTATTACTGTAAAATGTTCATCCAATTCTCATATCCTCTGAGTATTGTAGGATCAGTAGTAGCGTCTTCTCTTTCTTAATATTAGTAGTTTGTGTTTTCTTTCTGTTTTGTTTTTTTAAATCAGTTCATTAGTTTTCTATTTCTGCTGTAGCAAATTACCACAAACTTAGTGACTTAAGCAAGATATTTTTTTAAGATTTTTATTTATTTATTTGACAGACGGAGATCACAAGTAGGCAGAGAGGCAGGCAGAGAGAGAGAGGGAAGCAGGCTCCTCGCTGAGCAGAGAGCCTGATGCGGGGCTCCATCCCAGGACCCTGGGATCATGACCTGAGCCAAAGGCAGAGTCTTTCACCCACTGAGCCACCTAGGCACCCCACGCAATGTAAGTTTATTACATTATAGGTCTGTATATCTTAAGTCTGACAAATCTCACTGGGCCAAGGCTCTGGAGGAGGATCTATTTCCTCACTCTTTTGCATTTGGGGCAAAATTCCATACCTTACGGTTGAAATCTCCATTCCTTTGCTGGATATCAGCTAAGGGTCACTCACGTCTTCTAGAAGTCATTTCTTGGCTTGTGGACTCTCTTCCATTTTGAAGGGGCAATGGTTCCTCTCATACTTCAAATCTTCCTTCTTCCGTCTTATTTCTTTAACCCAACTGGGAACATTTCTCCACTTTTAGGGATCCGTTTGATGGGATTGGGCCCATCCAGATATTCCAGGATAATCTTCCCTTCTCAAGGTTGTACCATTGATCAGGTATGCAAAGTTCTTCTTATAATCCAAGGTCACGTATTTACAGGTTGCAGGGATTAGAGCATAGACCTCTTTGAAGGTCCATTTTTCTGCCTTCTATGCTGGAAGCTTTCATTACTGACTTTACACTCTTTTCCTTTTTCTTATATATGCCTTGAAAGCTATACGATTTCCCCAACCACTACATTAGCTATATTCCACAAATTTTAGTTTATGTTCTCTTCATTATTATTCCTTCAGAATAATTTTATTTTGTGGTTGCTCCATTTTCCCACGGTTTTTAAAAAGTATGTTGCTTAATTTCTAGATACTTCAACTTTTTCTAAATATATTCTTGTGATTTCTATTTTAATTCCATTCTAGTCTGAGAACTTACTCCATAATGTCATTTTTAAATTTATGTCTTCATATAACACTAGGGTTAGAATTTGAAATGTTCATAGAAACAATGTGTATTCTGCAGTGGTTTGGTGGATTGTTCTATAATGGCCAGCTAGTTTGGTAATGTCCATTTGATCTTACATATCTTATATTTTCTTACTGATATTTCTATTTGTCTTATCAGTTACTAATCATTGTATACAGTCCCCATCCATGATTGTAGATTTTTCTCCCTCTTAGTTTCTTTTAGATTACTCCCCCTAAGTTTCTGTTAGATTTTCATCCATGTGTTAGTATTAGGTGTATATGCATTTATAATATATATATATATATATATATGTAAATATATTATATACTATACCTACATTCTAATATATATACAGATGTATAAATTTATATTGTGCATTCTACATACACACTTTCTGTGTCTTTGCATGTCTAGAAATTAACTCTATTTTGATTAATTTTTCCTTTCTTCCCTTCTTTTGTGTTAATCAGGTGTTTTTCAAAATTTCATTTAACTCACATTTTGGTTTTCGAGTTATATCTTTCTGAATTGTTTTCTCATGACTTCTTAGAAATTAAAATATATATTCTAAAGCTAATTGTAATATTCCAACAGTATATTTCCATTTACCTTCTTTTTTTGAGCTATTGTTATATAATTATATTTATATACATTATAAACTCATCAATAAATTTGTCTTGGTTTTGTTTTTTGGATTTGTTTGATTTGGAGGGAGGTTTGAAGCAGGTTGTTTGGTTTCACTTTTAACAACAATTTCTTTTTTAAAGAAATTAAAAAAAGAAAATATGTTTATATAACCTGAACACCTTCCCTTCCATTATTTGTTAATGCAGTTCTAGTAATAAATTTTCTTACTTTTTACCTATATGAAAAATTTTTAATTTCATTTTTATTTTTTAAAGCTTTATTAAACATAGAATTTATTATTGACAGTTTCTTTTTTTCCTTTAGCAGTTTTATTGTGTCATTTCAGTACCTGCTGGCCTCCTCCACAGTTTCTTAAGAGAAGACAGTAAATCATAGCATTCTTTACCTGTTATTAATGTGTATGTTTTCTCTGGATGAATTTAAGATCTTATTTGTTATTTTGGGGTATCAGCAGTTTAACCACAATGTACTTAGGAGTGTTTTTCTTTGTTTTAATCCTGTTTGAAGTTTATTGAGTTATTATATCTGTATTTTATGTTTTCATCAAATTTGGGAAAGATTCTGCTATTTTTTAATTAAAAAAATGTTTCCTGGTCTTTTCTTTTTCTCTCTTCGAAACTCCAATTACATGTATAATAACCTAACTGATATTCTCACATAAGCCTCTTAGACTCTATTTATTTTCCTTCAATCATTTTATTCGAGTTTTGTGATACTTCATTATGCTCTCTCCAATATACTGTTACTTTTACCTAGTTAATTTCTAAAGTTTATTGAATTTTTCAGTTGTCAAATTTCTATTTTTTTCTATAGATTTATTTCTTTTGGGGGATTTTTCTTTTCACACACTGGCATCATACTTTCTTTAATTATTTGAGCCTATTTATAATCACTCCTTTAAAGTTTTTACCTCCAATACCTGGGACTATTGGAAGTTAATTTGTATCGACTGTCTCTGTTCCTATTTATGGGTCATACTTTCTGTATCTTTGCATGTCTAGTAATTTTTGGTTGTAAACTGGACATTAAAGATAATACATTTTTGTAACAGTGGATTTTGTAGTGTCCTGAGAATTGTGCTCTTTTATTCTGATATTCAGTTAATCTTCCTGAACATGAAATGCTACATGCTTCTCTTGTAGCTTGTAGCTGCTGATATCTCTGGACTGTTCTTAAGAATTCAAAATGCTTTTATTAGTCTAACCTCTTGGAATTCTTCCCTGTGCCTGTGTAATTTGGCAGTGAGGGACGTTGGCCAAGATTTTATTCATATTTTGGGGTTCTCCTTTCTATAGATTTTTTTTTCTTCTAGGAATTTCCTTCTAAATATAACTTCTGTGGCATATCCTTATATCCTTAGGATCTCACTTCTGACACTTCAAATCTCTGAGGCATCAGCCTTCTGCTGGCTAGATTTCATGCAACTGGAAAATGTATTAAGCTTAAAAAGCAGCAAAATTATATATCATGCCTCATGCATCTTTCAACCTTCAAAAGTAAATTCCTCTCTGACCTCTTCTTGCATTGTTGCAGGCCCTATAGAATTTCCTGTCACCATGCATAGTTTATCTATCAAACACTGTGGGGTTTTGGTTTCCTTCCTCTGCAATTATCTTGCTCTCAGAGCTTTGTCTTTACATGTCCAGGTCTTGTCCAGTCCAAAACTCTGATTTCTGAAAACATTTGACAAGGCTTTGTTTTTCTACCACCATTTTCCTCTGCTATAGCCATGGGGATTGGGAAATACTCTCAGTTCTTATCCTTCATAACTATGTTTTCTTTCTTTCCCCCCCACCAAAGAATAAGCTCCTTCCAGCTTTTGTACATTATTTAACACCTCAATTGTCTTTAAATTATTAGATTTAATTAAATTATTAGATTATTAAATTATTAGATTTTTAAATGTTTTTAATGTCTTATCCAGTTTTAGTAATTATCATCTGTGGAAGGGTTGGCACAACCACATAACTTCACTGCTATGACTGTACATTCTTTTTGTAGGTAGATTATTATATTTTCTGTATCTGATATGTCACAGGGACTGTTTAAAAAATAATAAATAAACTAATCCAAAGAGTAAATTCTTTGAGTTTTTCATGTATAACAATTTAAACCTGACCTGTGGTCATTACAGTCTCTTATTAAGTGGTTAATACATTCATAGTTCATTTATTTTAAGAATTAAGAGCACTGAATTTTATTTTATTTTATTTTATTTTATTTTATTTTATGTTTTTATTAAAATTTTTTATTTTTTATAAACATATAATATATTTTTATCCCCAGGGGTACAGGTCTGTGAATTGCCAGGTTTACACACTTCACAGCAAGAGCACTGAATTTTATAAAAAGGTCTGTGAATGAGCAGGATTTCATGAGGTTTTTTCTTTTTTTTTTTTTCCTGGTTTGGAACAAACTGACAAGTTTCCAGTCCACTATTCTAACAACTTAAAGGTCTCATTGTACCTGACTCTGGGCCTCCACTGGTGATCATAATTAGATTAGTGTCATATTTAAGGCAGAGAGTGAAATCATCAGTTGCCCATTCTTCTTCTTCAACCCGGGCCTCAAACAATGGCTATCACATACCACTGAAAGAAACTGGGCAATCACAGTATCAACGGTTGATTCCCAACCCCCCAACAAATGCTGTTTACAATGATAGTGAGCAAATACACATGAAAGAATATGCATTATAGAGTAAGAAGTTCACTTGTGTTCCTGAAGATAAGTATTAAAGATCCTTGCCATTACACTTTTAGATACTATTGTGGGTTATAATGTACCTCCCCATCAAAATAAATAAATAAATAAATAAATAAATAAATAAAATAAAGATATGTTGAATTCTTCATTCCCAGTAACTCACTATATGACCTTAGTGGAAATAATGTTGTTACAGGTGGAACTGGTAAACTTTTAGAGATCATCCAGGCATAAGGTGAGCTCCTAATCTAGTGTGACTGGTGCGCTTATGAAGGTAGCCATGTAAAGACAGAGACACACAGGGAGAACACCTTATGACAAGAAAGCAAATGTTATAGTTGTGCAGCTGCCAGCAAATGAACATCAAAGACTACTGGCAAACCACCAAAAGGTAGAAGGAAGCAAGAAAGGATTCTCATAAAGATTTCAGAGGAACATGGCCCTGCCAACACCTTGATTTTGGATTTGATTTTGAACTTCTAGCCTCCAAACTGTGAGACAATACATTTCTGTTGTTTTAAGCCACCCAGTTTGTGGTGCTTTTTATGTTAGCCCTAGAAAGCCAACAAAGATGCCATTGCTAGATAGGTGCTTTACAGGTTTAATCAAAAATAGTCATTTGGTAAAGGTAGTCACTTTTCTAAGAAGTCTTGAGAATGAAATCCCGGTAAGGATAGCATATGCTATAATATGTTGAATAGACATTTGATTATTCTTGCTGTTCTTGAGGATATAAAAAATTAGATTGTTATATGCCTATGTTTATCCATCATATTTATAATGCAGCTCAAAAGAAATAACCATTAAATCATTGAAGGGAAAACTGAGCCTCCTTATGCTAAATTATTTGTACAAAGTCACATTAGAAGAGCTGGGGGGGGAAAAAAAGCATGTAATTTTTCATTCTCAGTTTTTCCTCTAAACTGAGCCATAAAATATCAGATATGTAACATTTGACACTGATTTTTAACAATTACAAATTTAGTATCTAAAAGAGAGTGTGAGCCCTGACAAACCACAGATTAGAGGTTAAAAAAATTCTTATGTACTATTTTAAGTTTTACAGCAGCGCTATTTTCTAAAAGATTGTCAAGGAGGACCCTTTTGGGAAAAGTACCAAATTCTAGAGTGATATGAGAGAGGAAGTCATAGAATACCCAGAAAAATATCTAAGGGCAAAAAGAAGCAGCATATAAAATAGCACTGTAGCAAGAACAAGTGTAAAAGAATAAGCTATCAGCGTGACTGAAGCAGAATAACAATGAAAAAATTGGTATGAAAGAAGAGAAATTATACCCAGTGGGCAAAGGTTGGCAAACTTTTCTGCTAAGAACTAGCTAGGGAACATTTTAGGCTTTGCAGACCATAATGTGTATCTAGCAACAACCCAACTCTGCACTGTAGATGAAGGAAAGCAGCCATAGGTAGTTTGTGAGTGACTAAACATGGCTGTGTTCCAATAAAACTTTATGGACATTGGGATTTGAATTATGTGTTGTTCATGTGACAACCATTGAACAATGCAGAAATCATCCTTAGCTCATGGACTGTACAAAAATGGTGGTTTTCCACCCCTACTGGCATTGTAGGAAGTGCTGAGGACTTCTGATGAAATTCTCTGTGTGAGAAGCACTCATCGGGGGGCTTTGAACCAAGGAATGACCAGATCCAAATTTTATTTTCAAAGGATTTCTGTGGCTTCTCAGTGGAGGATAAACTCTTGGGGGAGGACACATGGCAGCAAGGAAGATAGTTAGGTTCATCCTGTAAGAGATGATGAAGACAGGATGGGTACATGAGCTCTGGATGTGGTAAAAAAAAAAAGGGGAGGCAGCCTTAGGACTTATTTAAAAGTAGATTGTAAGATTTCACTGATAAATTAGGAATGGCATCCCCAGCACAGAGGTCAATAAGGAAGATAGAAAAGGGGAGAACTAAGATTCAGGGTCAGAGTGTCCAAAGGAGTATTATTTTTTTTTTTTCCAGAAGCTTTCATATTGGAAAAGATACTTATGAGCTATCAACTCCTTATAGCTGTATTTATCCTTATAGCTACTTTTCTGTGAACACACATGAGTACCCTATACATCTCCCCAATTTTGGTGGGGCAGTTATTGTTGTGCCCATTCTAAAAATGAAGCAGCTGGATACAAGGGGTTACAGAACTTGCTCAGAAGCATGCATTGGGTGCCTGGTGATGGAATCCTATAGGTCCCATGCTCTCCAACACGTGGCCAGGACTCTTTCTACCACACCAGTTTGCCTCTCCCTCACTCAGATAGATGTAGATGTGCAAACAAGGCAATGGCACTGAGTTATCAATGTTGCAAGTCAATTATTGGCAGAATTATTCAAGCTCTTGTGCTTGGCCACTGAGGAAAAAAAATAGAAAAGTAGTTTTCTTTTCTGCCTCCAGATCAACTTTGCAGAGTACTGTCATTACCTAGGAAGAAACAAAGATTCAGTTATATAATTTTTGAGGACCTCCTTCTGGGGAACAAGTATAATTCAACCTACTGGTGGAAAAAGGACAAATAACGCATTGTGGAATAACTAGAATATTTTGCCCCTACCTTATATGTTCAATATACATTGTTCACACAGGTGACTTAAGACTAGCAAAGAATGCTCCTGATTACTCATTTACAATTTGTTCATACCTTGTAAGTACTTTTTAATGCATAGAAAGGCTTATCACTCGAATAATGAACCCTTAAGCACTCAATTTTGGGCAATTAAGATTAGGGAGTACATTTTTCCTCAAGCAGGCAGATATTTTCTTCCTTTTATTCTGTTGTATATCCCACTTTTAAGCGGTTGAGCTCTTTCTTTCATGGTGGTTGATGACAGTTCCTTTTCCTTTTGTATACTGTTGCTTCTGGGTCACTTTGGCAACTGGTTCCACTACAGTCTGAGGATTTCCAGTATCGACACTGTGGATTTTCATGCTTTCTTGAGTAGCTATTCCAAGGCAGAGAATTGGTTAGCAGAGTTCAGTAAGAAGCAATTGAAAAATAACTTGGGAAGTTTTCTCAAACTCAAGAATGCCCTTGGCAAAATCCCATGATTTCAACTTGTTTCAATGTCATGCCATTCATGTTTATAAGGGAAGGTTTTTTTTTGTGATTCACCCAATGGGTCTGCTTTCTGATTTAACTTTAATCATACAGCTCTTCCTCACTGCCTCACCCCACCCCATGTAGGCCAGAGAAGATGTTGAGTCCCTGTCAGTCAATAATGGCAGGAATTATTCAACTTTGGGGTTACTATCAAGAAGATTTTTGAAAAGTAAATGTGATGCTGAGACCAAGAGCTAATTGAATGTAAAAGCAGTCACTTATCAGCAAGTTGAGAACATTAACAGAGTTATGATATCTATAAATATCTCTTGTGGGAAAAGGGGATTAGCTCCAGAAACCAGGAAGAGGGGGTTCTCAAAGTAATCCCATTTTGCTGGTTTTCTGACATCAATATTTGAATGGGTCTCTGTGCTCTTGTCCTACTCCTAATGCCTAAACCCTAAAGACATTTAGAGTAAGTAAAATTTTGCATTTACATTTACAGTAAGCAAATATGTTTGCTAGCACGCAAGTGTTTGAAGAGAAAAGGATCAAGAGCCCTAACAGAGAACCAGTTCCTAGTGGTTTTAATTAATCAAAGCATTAATGATTATAAAATATTTTTTTCCGAGCTATCCTTTTCCATAGTCCCCGTATTCTTGCTTATGAGATTAGTAAACCGCCAGTGTTGTACCCTTTGGGTCTTCAATCCTCAGGTTCTCCTAGATCATGCTAAAAGCCCAGCATATGCAATGTGTTCTTGGATAAAGATCTTAACTGTTCTTCCTTTTGGATGCCCCATTTGGTGACCTATACATAAATATGTATTCCTTTAGTAAATCAGGAATATTATGAGGACAAACAAAGAAACATAATTGAAATTATTCTCACTTAAAAAATAAAGAAGGAAAAACTCTAAAAACTTAGGTAATTGAACAAGATGGGATTGGGAGGGAGACAAACCATAAGTGACTCTTGATCTCACAAAACAAACTGAGGGTTGCTGGGGGGAGGGGGTTGGGAGAAGGGGGTGGGATTATGGACATTGGGGAGGGTATTTGCTTTGGTGAGTGCTGTGAAGTGTGTAAACCTGGTGATTCACAGACCTGTACCCCTGGGGATAAAAATATATGTTTATAAAAAATAAAAAATTAATTTATAAAAAAAAAAAACTTAGGTAATTTAAACAAATACATTATTTCTTATTTAACTTCTGTAAAAGCCAACTGAAATATATGCACAAATGCAGAAAATTGGAGAGATAAGCATTTCAAAATAGTTAGCCTTCATGTTATACTTTCAAATGGAGAATTACACTGTGATTCAAACCATAGGGTTGAGAATTGTGGCCACTGTAGGTCTGTCTTCTTATTGGGCATTTCCACAGTGTATCCCAAAATATTAAACAGAAAAAAGCACAAATTTAACTTATTTAAAGACAAGGCTGTTGATCTAGTCATTGTGCTTCTTGGTATTTACGCAAAGGAGCTAAGAACTTATGTCCACATGAAAACCTGCAAATGATGTTTATAGCAGCTTTATTTATAATTGCCAAAATCTGGAAGCAACTAAGAAGCCCTTCAGTAGGTGAATGGATAAATAAGCTTTGGTCCATCCAAATGATGTGATATTTTTCAGGACTGAAAAAAAAAATGAGCTATCAAGCCATGAAAAGACATGGAGGAAAGTTAAGTACATATTCCTAAGTGAAAGAAGCCAATCTGCAAAGGTTACATACTGTATTATTCCAAGTATATGACTTTCTGGAAGAGGCAAAACTGTGGAGACAGTAAAAATACCCATTACTGCCAGGGGTTGGGGGGGAAGGGATGAATAAGCAGGGCATAGAGGATCTCTATACCATAGATAACATAGATACCATAGATACCATAACTGTATAATACTATAATGGTAGATACATGCCATTATATGCACGTCCAAACCCATGTAGTGTCCAACACCAAGAATGAGTCCTAATGTAAACTGTAGACTTAAGGTGGTCATGAAAATGTAGCACCTGGAGGGGAAATGTTGATAATGGGTGAGGTTATGTATGTGTGTAGGGGGTGCTTAGAGGGGTTATATGGGAAATTGCTATTTCTTCCTCGCAACTTTGCAGTGACCTAAAACCACTCAAAATGAAACAAAACAAAACAAACAAACAAACAAAAAGACCCCACAAATGTAGCCTTAAAGAAAAATAGGTTCTATAGGTCATAAACATAAAAAATGACAACCCTGTCTACTCTGTATCGGTGCTGCCTTTGACTCAGAGTTTTTGTGTGACTGCTGAAATAGAATGGGCGGGCCCCAAAATGTTTCATCTCTCTGGTCTGCCCAAGTCCTAGTCATAGCTAAGTAAGAGAAAATGGAAATATCTGGTGCGTACTTGGACATCCAGAATTTTGAAGGGAATCTTTTCTTAATTAAACTTTGCCAATCATATTTGTGTACCCTCACCCTGTCCTTCTTATGGTCTTGACTCAGCCGTTTTCTAGGCAGAAGGATCTTATTATGTAATATCCTTAAAAATTAAATATGATTAACAGGCCCTTGGCCTGTTTTTATATGGCCCATGAGGTAGTGTGTTTTTGCAATTTTAAGGGTTTAAAAAGGAAGGAAGGATTTTATAAATAAATACCACAACCTTTATAAAGAACCTTAAAAAAAAAAAAAAGGAAGGAAGGAAAGAAGAAAAGCAAGAAAGGAAGGGAGAGAGAGAAAGAGAAAGAAAAAAGAAAAAGAGAAGAAAGAAAGAAAAAGAAAGAGAAAGAAAAAGAAAAGGAAGGAAGAAAGAAAAGGAAGAGAAGGAATTGAGTGATGGAGGGACAGAAGGAAGAGTGAGAGAGAAAGAGATGGAGGGAAATAGGAGGTAGAAACTGTGTGTAACTGCAGCACCTAAAATAATTATAGACTAGCTCTTGACAGGAAAAAAATTGCCAACCCCTGGACTCTAGGATTTACAATATTTTAAACTCCAAAACATAGGATCTCTACATTCCTCATATTCTTTTAGTAAGAATGTCGATGATTGCTCCCCAAGGAAAATAAATCCTGCCTATGAAGTGGCAAGTTATTTATTTCTCTAACAAGATCAGTAACACCTTTTAATGCTACGGACAAGACTCTTTCAGAGGTTGTTTTGATCTTCTTGTGGTTGAGTCACGGACAAATATCAATTAAAAATATCACTTGCCTACTTGTGATCTCTGTCTGTCAAATAAAAAAATAAAATCTTAAAAAAAAAATCACTTGATACTAGTTTCCATTTCAGCAGTGTTCTTACATACCCTTCAAGGGAAGAGTTGGCCATCAGCTTTTCTATCTTTTGTTTGATAGAAGATGATGTTCTATAGCACTTAAATTGCTTTTGTCAGCAGCTGAGCCAAACCTTCGATGGGAAAAACTGTAGACCCCAAATCTGTTTACTTCTCAATTACATTAGGGGTTTCCACCCACTACAAGCTGCGATCTGGCCAGTGTGAGGCTGTTTTGCTTTACTGAGGCTTTACAACCCCAGTTGTACTTCTTCATCATAAAGTATATTATACATTTTGTACATTTGACTTCTGCCCACTAGGATTCAAACACTCACCAGAAAATGCCCAATTTAGACAGAAGGGCCTAAAGTATACATTTCTCTTTATAGCGGTGAGGGCACTGTCATGACATTTAATTTTAGATTAGGAAAACCCATCAGTTAGAGAAGATACAGTCCTCTGTAAATTTGCACAAACCAAAAAACAGAGTTATAGAGTCATTAGAGGCAAATGATCTTTCAATTTGGGGTGGACTCACCATGAATATAGTCCATGACAGAGAATTCTAAATAAATTATTAAGTCAGAATGACAGAAGTGGCTGCCATTCAGGGACCATGGCCGTAAGAAGTCAGTAACCCATGGACACAGTCGACCATGCCTTTCTTTAGCCCCAGACATTTCTGGAAACAGACCTCCATTATTTCTGGCTGGAAATAATTTCGGCTTTAAAAGCATTCACAGTAAATTACTGGCTGCAACTGAATATTTTATCTGGTTTGGGAGCAGTAAGAGGGTAAAAGCACAAAGAATAGGTTAAAGTAATTGGTTTTGTTTGGTATGATTTGGTAAAACTGGAAGGATTTCTTAATCTTTCTTTTGCTCATGCTTGGGGCCCTGTGACCTCTGCCCCTCCATGATCTCAATGGCAAAGTACTTGTTCAGCCCTGAATTTTTCCATCACTTTCTTTCTTTTCACACAAGGACTGCCTCTCACATTCGGAAATGGATGGAGAAGTAAAGAGATGCTCTATCCTACTTTTTCCTCAATCTTTATTAGATGGTTCATCTAGATTGATTTCTAAACTGTGTCAACATATGGTGGGAATGAGCTAAGTATCATGACGACTTTATCAAATCATCTGTAAATCTCACCACTAAGAAGGCAAAGCCCTCTTGTTCTAAGGTAGGATCTGCTTGGAAGTTGTGGTTAAGAACATGATCTTTGAAACCAGACAGATCCTAGGTTAAAGTTTGAGATCTGCCAGAAGACTGTTGGGGGGAGGTATTTAATATCTCCAAGCTTCAATTTATTCACTTGGAAAATGGGAATATCAACACCTTCCTCAGTGATTCATTGTGTGAAATATATGATGTGGAGTGTGCAATCTTGCACTTTAATGGTTCCTTAATAAGTTATTTATTATTAATATTATTACTCAGAACCCTGTTCACCTTTTTCTGTGCAAAAAAAGCATAATTGTGCATTAAAAATGTTAACCAAGCATTATTAAGTTTGACCTATCAATTTACTCCAGTTCCAAAAGCTCACCTATCATTCCTGGTGCCTACAATCTTTGTGGACTCTGGACCTTGCCTGCTCTATGGAAACAGAGTTCCCAGCTCTTTCTCTACTACATAGTTCAATGGTGTTTAGTCTATTTAGAAATAGAACTTTTCCAAGTGAAATCATATATGTAACCCCAACATATACTACAGTCAAAAGAGACGTTACTCTAGTTTACACGGAAGTGGAGCCAAAATCTTCGCCTCTGAATAATGTCTGGGGACCCCAGCCTTCCATCAACTCCTTCAGAAAACCACTGGAATAGTGAGTCTTCCAGAACTTAGCCCAGTGTCCAAGTTTACTGGAGAACCAGCTCTCCCAAGGTGTAACTCAACTCCTGTTCCTACACACAGAGACCTACAGGCCAGGCTCTGCTAGCTCAGACTTTTGCTTCCTCAGTTTGAGGTGAAGTCAGAACAATTTTGGAATATAGTTTATATTGGAATCACTGGAGGCTCATTGATATTTTAACAAGTTTCCCAAGTGAGAGAGACGCTGCCTCATTGGAGAATCACTGCTATCAAGGATAATATGGTCACAGGTTTCCTAACTCTTGAATTGAAGCGAACAAACTCATTCTGTAACTTAAGCATTTGAAGATGGTTGTTCAACAACTGCTTTTGAAAATGAAAACCAGAAAGAATCGCTAAAATCTGTGCATTTTAAAGAAAGCTCAAAGTGGAAAAAGAATCATCTACATTCCAGTAAATCATTCTTTTGAAAACTGTTTTCTTAACACTCCATTACTTATTTTTTCATCTCAAACAAAATTCATGTTTTGTTGTTGTCGTCATTTTCACCTTGATATTATTCAGGTGCTGGGGAATCTTGTTCAGTGTGTTTTGAAAGGAGGAAAATGTGAATGGGCTGCTTTTCCCTGGCTCCTCCTTTTGTTCAGTTTAAACAATTATCTCCTTAGAGAGTCCTCCTTGACCACTGAATTCATAGTAGTGAACAAGTCATTCCCCTTTACATCAAACTGTCAATTTTCTCTATATCATTGATTTCTATACATTTTCACATTTATTTAATTATAAACTTATTATTTATTGGCCTGTTAGTTCTTTCCACTTACAGAATTTGCTCCATGAGTGCAGGGACTTCGTGTTCCATCAAAGCCATTTAGGCTTGTAGTAAATACTTACCACAGGAAGAAGGAATGAATGAACTACTTAAGTGAGCCCTCACTTTGAACTACCATAAAGATAACTCTTTGGGGTGAGAAAAGTGTGACAAAGGGAAAATTCTCTCAGCAGCAATTTAACTCGAAAGTTGAAGTAATCAGATGGTCCATTCTCCATTTCTCCCTTCTGAGTTGGGTCATTTTTGACTTGAAGATATCCCAGTCACAGATGCTCTGAAAGGACTCCAAGTTCAGCAATACCTTTGCCATTTGGATTACATGTGATACTATTGGAAAATGGGTCGGCAAGACTTGGGAAGATGAGGTAAAAGAGGAACAAGATCCTTCCTTTGTTCTCAGAGCACATGATTTAGTGTGCTGATTTTTTCCCCTTTTAATTGTTGACTCAATTCTGTAGTATGGGGGAAATCATGCAAATGTTATGCTTCATTTTCCTTCTAATAACTCAAAATAATTATTCACTGACAGAAACACAGGCTTAGCAGTACATGAAATAATACAGAATCAGGTCTCATTGCATATGTAGAAGGTCCAATTTAGGCAAAAGTTATTTCTGGCAATGCATGATTCTGAATTCTCAATGTCCAGGTTTTGGATGTTCTTAAACTTATTACTGTTAAGAATCATTTTCCTATCTTTTAAAGCAGATATAGGAGTTAACATTATAGGAACTGCTAAAAGTAGGTGAACAGTATTGATTTGCACATAGACTCACTGTCTCTGAAAAAGAATTGCAAATGGTTTGCATAGTAAATGCAAGAGAGGCTTTGAAGAGAGGCTCCCATTTTGGTTATGGTTGGTTATATTCAAACCTTCTTATTGCATGGGGAAAAATTCTGTTTAGAAGGATAATTGTTTCAAAATATCCCAATGCACATTGTACTTCTTTAATGTTAGAAATATCACCAATATACAAAGTGTATGGAATGTATGTTATAATTAAGGTTCAATGACAGATTTTTAAAACCACCCAATTTAAAATATGAAAAAAAGTTGGATAAAAAGCTGTAGTTCATAAAATTAATGTTCTGCTAAATGTTAATAGGTGCTGGGTCAAAGCAATTTAAGGAACTCTGGGTTAAATCCTGTTAAAAAGGTTACTTTACTATAGGACTTCATCCAAACTTAAATATGCTAATAGTCATTGTGAATATTCAAGCCAAGTATACAGTTTACATGATTTACCAAATTCATACCAAAGACATTTTTTTTTTCAAGCAACAACGGGATTTTTTTTTCTGTATTTTATATTTTGACATCTTGGGAGGCCTTGTTCATCATTGACAGACTACTTCTCCCTGATCTAGCTAATTCCTAAGACAGTATACTTTCTAGCTGCCTCAGCCTGTTTAGGCTACTAAAAGTACCACAGACCAGGTTGCTTCTAATCAATAGAAATTTCTTGCTCATAGTTCTGGAGTCTGGGAAGTCCAAGATCAAGGTACCAGCATGGTCCCATTCTTGTAAGGACCTTATTCCTGATTCATAGCTGGCAACTTCTCCCTGTGTTTTCATGTTGCAGAAGGAGAGAAGGAGCTCTCTGGGGACTCTTTTATAAGAAGACTAGTTCCACTCATGAAGACTCCACTCACATGACCTAAGCATCTCCCAAAGGCCTTACCTCCCAATACCATCACGTTATGGGTTAGGATTTCAACATATTAATCTGGAAGGAACACAGAACATAATACCTGCAAACATATCTGTCATAGACAAACATATCCCTGATCTACATCCCAGTCACCTACTTTTTCTAACTTGCATACCAGCCCAGTATTTTCCCTGTCCCAGATCAACCCAGAGCCCAGGTAGAAGACAACTACAGACCATCTCTATAACCTATAGCCTGCTGAAATTATTCAAACTACCCAGTCCTAAGACTGTCCTGGTGCTAAATCTTCCTCGTATCCTCCTTCCCCTGGAGAATGCAATGAAGACTCTGGCCTCCTACCCTTGACCAAACCCGTGCTTTCCTACGGAGCCCTGGATGAGCTGGTGGGCACTCTCCTCTCGGACACACCAAGCAATAAAGACTCCCTCCAGTGGCATTGACCTCTGTGTGTCATCACTTAGTCTCCCCTATAAGTTGAAATCTCATAGGTACAACTAGGCTAAATAGTGTGTTAGACAGTTTGGTCAACACTGGTAGGGTAAAAAGGAGCATGGACTTCGGAGTCACCTTGGGTTCAAAACAAACCCTGCTTCTTACTGTCTAAAATATCGTGAGTTAACTTCTGTGAGCAACCATTCCCTCCTTTGTAAGATGGAAAAGATAGTAATAATCCCTCAGAAAGTACTCTGGAAATTGAATAAGATAGAATGTGTAGAACACAGTTTCTGGGAAAGCTGGGAGTTCCGTGTCTAAGTATATACATAAATTCAGTATGTAAATAGAGAAAAGCACATACAGAAGAGCGAGTAAAGTTTCATATTAGCCATTGATCATCCCTGAGATATGAAAAAGTCATATTCATTTGCCCTTAAATAAAGTCAACCAGTTTTTTAAAGACAGTTTTAAGATTGCTGTCTGTGTCTTCGGTTTTGTTTAGTTTGGCAGTAGAATGAAATAGAAGTCAGGTCTTTTTAAGATCAGTTTCATTTTTTATGCGTTCTACCAACTAGGCTGGTCTCTAAACCTGTGTTGGTTCACTGAAAAGAGGACCCCACAGTGTAGCAAATTGAACAATTCAAAGTATCCTATAAAGAAAACATTTTCTCCTTAACTCTACAGGTTATAAAATTTTATTCCTCTGAAGATGGATTTCAACTAATATATTTGTGACCTTTTGGTTGGTTAGGGATCTAAGCCATGCTCAGATCTATATGCAGCTGGTCATGTTTGTGCATTTTAATGATCAAAATTCAACTCAACTTCCAACAGGTGAAGCGTCTAAAACTGAAATATACCAAATAAAATACTGTCATAAACCGTATAATGCCGCTCTTAATTAGGAGACCTCATGATGACGCAGGCAGTATATCTGCTTTTCTGGATATGGGTTTTATTTTAAAATCCCCCATGCCAAATCTGCCATGAGGAAAAGAATATTTTCCAATGAAAGTATGATCCCTTTGGTTGAATTTCTCTTTTTATATAGCTTCTTGGTAATGCTTTATGGCAGCCTGTACCTTATATGTCTTTATGTACTCTTTCTGATGCGACCAGGAATTGCCCTCTGGGGACACTATGACATTTCACTGGGGCATTTGAGTAATAATTTTTATGTGGTCTGCTAAGGAGATTGGCTTTACATAAGAGTTAACTCCTTATGCAGTCATTGATAATAGATTTAATTACATTGACTGCCATGTCTGAGCCTTATTGCTAAGATAAAACTCATGTTGTTACAGCATAATCTTTATTAAAATGTTAAAAGCAATGATGAGTCACACCAAGGACCTGGATTTATAAGGTATGAATGTCCAGGGGTAAAATATATTCATTTCCTTGTTCAACAGATTCTCTTCCCTATAAGCAGTCCTGTGCATTTTTATTTCAGTATACCACATTAACCTTTTTCAATTTGGTTTGCAGTGAGAGGCACCTGCATATGTATAAACTTTTAAGCTTGGTATATTGCTTTTCTGGCAAACAAGTCTTTAGGTCACATTTGCGAGCGATCAGGCAGATACATTCACAAAGCCGTCCAGTGGATAATTCCCCTTAAGAAATGTGAGCAAAACGTTGTCATTCCTCATGCAGTGAGAGAAAATCATCTCTGTTCTATTTGTGGCACGCACCGGCAGCTTTGTATTAACAGTGTTCACAGTGCACCCACCTCATGAGAGGTTATGAGGATGCGTAAGACCATCTTCACAAAGTGCTCTGTGTTCATATAACGCCTCTTCCCAGAATACTCCCGAAAGTGCACCCATTGTCCCTGAAGTTAACCATCCCCATCCCGTCTCTCTCCAAGCGAGGCATACAAAGTGCAAAGCCGAACTGCAGAATCTCAGCCTAATCAGGGTGAACAGAAAGGTTATTGGTGTAAAGAAAAAAAAAAGTAAAATCCCAGGATTCCACTGTAGAGAAATACAGGAGAGCAAGTGAAATCACCCCCATCATCATCAGTGTTTATGAGCAGAAACTTTTAGATTCTATACTTGGCAGTCATGTGAAGAAAGACACCATTTTAAAATGAGTTAATTGCCTCCATTAGAGCATGGAGTAGAATTAGAATCATAGAAATGTAGAATAACAGCATCTGGAAATTGGAGAAATCTTACAGCTTCTGCAGGATTATCCTCTGTATTCTCCTGGAAAGGTCAAAGACACTCCAAAAGTGTGTGGAAGGGCTGGTACTCAACAATCAAGGGCCCTCATCCTCTTGCTGCTAAATTTGGACTCGACAAAGCGATGAGAGAAACAACGAACAGATACTATGAACACAGAAGCAAGGACCCCAGATGTTACCCTTTTCTCACTGGTCAACTATACACAAAGACACAGACATGCACATGCACGCGTGCGTGCGCACACACACACACACAGAATAGCTTAGACACTGACCCTTCTGATGGTCTGTCCATACCATGATCTAGCTCAAATGAGTCTTTCATAATAAATTATATTTTTTGTCTTCTATGCAGAAGTGATTTACACATTTCGCACCATTGTGTGTCATTTTATTTATTGTTTACTCTCTTTTTACTGCCGTATTTTTTCAAAGTAATCTAGGTAAATATCCCTGGGTTTGTTGTCCTGCTGTTCACAGATTAATTTAGGAAGCCATTGCCAGGAGGTTAAAAGCAGAAGGATCCAACAGTGATGGGGAAGAATTAGTCAGCGGAAGGTCAGTAAACACCAAAAGGAACAGAGAGGAATTATGACAAAGGACTCAAAGCAACAAGTTGATAAATGGATCAACTGTGTTTTTCTCCACCCTCTCCTCACTGTCCGCAGTAGAAAATGAAATTTCCTCTTCCATTGTATAGGTCTAGGGATGTTTTTCTTTTGACTAGAGAATGTGCAAGCATTTCCCAATTGGAGACACAGGGGCGAGTCTGTTTCAGAAGTAAGATGATTTTTCTTATGGTTTCTGGAATGGCTCTCATAGAACATGTGGGGTGCATGTTTCCACGTACCCCTTTCTGGTTTGCATTTTCAGATTCTCTCACTAGTATTATACATGGGTTGCCAGTGTCTCACTCACAGCGCGATGTAAAATCTAAATTTTAGAAGGGCCAATGACCACAACAGGAGCCAGTGCCATGTAAAGGCTGGGTAGCTATTTATAGTCAAAATGTCCCTCTCCGAGGTTTCAGCCACTTAAAAAGCCAAACTGCAACCTGATTGGTTTGATCTGTCATGGATTGGAGGGTTCTGAAGGTTTGCACATTAACCTCCAGAAATTTCAAATCAAACATGACGCAGTACATTTGTTTGCATTATGAACTGTGGGTGGTTTTAGATGGGCTTTTTGTGATTTTTATAACAGTATCCTCCTACTGGAGATTCTGCTACTGTTTCTATACTCTGGAGAAAGGGCTATGCTTTGGTGCTTTCCTTAACTTTGGCTGTTTCATAAAGAAACAAAACATTACACTTTGATGCATATTTGAGAAGATATTGAAATAACAATAGACTATTTTTTATTACAATAGACTATTTAACTGATAAATTATAATGGAATTACTTAGAAATTATATATTATATCCACATTTATACCAGATTAATACATCATGATTAAAGGTCTTATGATGAATGCCAAATGAATTAGTAATGATGGTCTTTATGCATAACCCTTTAAATTATACAAGAGTATATTTGTAGCAAATAATTCAAAATAAGAATGAGAAATTGAAGTTAAGTTGCATTTTTTTAAAACATTTTATTTATTGATTTGAGAGACAGAATGTACAAGCAGGGGGAGGGGCAGAAGAAGAAGCGACCCTCCAGTGAGCAGGGAGCCTGATTCAGGACTCAATCCCAGGACCCTGAAATCATGTCCTGAGTGAGAGGCAGATGCTTAACCAACTGAGCCACCCAGGTGCCCTAGTTAAGTTGCATTTGTAATACAAAGATTGCATATTTTTATTTTTGGTCTTTTTAAGGCTCTATTTTTGTTTAATAATTTTTCATTGAATGGTAGCTTTTATATAATAACGAAAGCCAGTATATTATTATTTAAATAAGCAAATTCCAATAACTACTTTATGTTGAGAAAAAATCCCCAATGTGGAAATAAACTGCTATTTGTGTGTATATACATATATATATATATATATATGTATATACACCACATTCTCTTTACCGGTTCATCTATCAATGGACACTTGGGCTGTTTCCATAATTTGGCTATTGTAAATAATGCTGAAATAACCACAGGGGTGCATATATCTTTTTCAAATTAGTGTTCATATTTGTTGGATAAATACGCAGTAGTGGAATTACTGGATCATCTAGTAATTCTCTTCTTGCTTTTTTGAGGAACCTCCATATTGGTTTCCAAAGCGGCTGCACCAGTGTGCATTCCCACCAACCTTGCATGAGGGTTCCTTACCTCCACATCCTCACCAATGCTTGTTTCTTGTGTTTTGATTTTATCCATTCTGACAAGTGTGAGGTGATATCTTATTGTGTTTTCAATTTGCATTTCCCTGATAACAAGTGATGTTGAGCACCTTTCTGTGGGCCTTTTGACTACCTATGTCTTCTTTGGAAAAATGTCTCTTCATGTCTCCTGCCCATTTTTAAATTGGATTTTTGTGGGGGGTTTTTGTGGTGTTGAGTTGTTTAAGTTCTTTATATATTTTGGATACTAATCCTTTATTGGGTATGTTATTTGCAAATATCTTCTCCCATTCAGGACTGTTCTAGTTTTGTTGATTGTTTCCTTTGCTGTGCGGAAACTTTTTATTTTGATATACTCCCAATACTTTATTTTTGCTTTTGTTTCCCTTACCTCAGGAGACATATCTAGAAAAATGTTGCTATGGCCAATGTCAGAGATATTACTGCCTGTGCTCTCTTCTAGGAATTTTATGGTTTCAGGTCTCACATTTAGGTTTTTAATCGATTTTGAGTTTGTCTTTGCATATGGTGTACAGAAGTTGTCCAGTTACATTCTTTTGCATGTAGCCATCCAGTTTTCCCAACACCATTTGTTGAAGACACTGTCTTTTTCCCATTGTGTATTCTTGCCACCTTGGTCAAAGAGTAATTGAACAAGGTAATATTAATTTAAATCAGTAAAATAATGCAGCTGTTAAACTTCGATTGCATTTAATACCACATCTTTCAATTTGTCCTATTCAAGGCTTGGGGAAAACCACATCAGAGAGGAGGAAAGGTCAAAATTCCCAACAAAGGCATAAAGATAATACATCTGAACCTCCCTCCTTCCCTACTATAAGTGGCAAAGTTGAGGATAGGGAATGGTGATGGTAAACCAACTTCCAAAGTGTGGAAGACCTGTCAAATCTTCATTTAATTATCAGGACACAGTTCTGATATGCACTCCAAGCCTTCAGCCCTGTACAACAGCTTCTAGCCATCCGTAATATTTCATTGATGAGTAACTTCTTTCAAAACCAGTTTTTTCATCAAAAATCCACTTCGCCTAAGTCATACTCTGTGGAACGTAAATATTGAAGGATGATAATAATTCAACCTAATATGAACAGCACTTCAGTGCTAGAAAGCTGTTTGTTACAGACAGTCCAGATATGTTAGTCCTGTCATATTCCTTATCCAGAGGGACACATGGCCCCAGGTTTTAAAAAAAAATTGAAGATATCATTTATTTATTTGGGAGGGAATGGCAGAGAAAGAAGGAGAGAAAGTCTTAAGCAGACTCCTTGGTTAGCACAGAGCCCTATCAGGGCTCTATCTCATGACCCTGAGATCAGGCCCTGAGTGAAACCAAGAGTCAGATACTTAACCAGCTGCACCACCCAGGAGCCCCTAGGATTTCAGAATTTTAATTAGAACAGTCTAGGTATACTTATACTGAGAATCCTCATTACTGAACATTTAAAAATGTGACATATTTTTTCAATGTCAGTTCAGTCCCAAATTTAGTGTTTTGACCATATCCAAAGATATTGTATTGTTCCTGTTTCTTTACTAATTTGTTAATTAACATTATGTGGTAATTTCACTTAGAGACCCCCAAATATTCACATAATTCAATGAATATACAGCATGCAGTAGAAATGTCCTGGATTTCACTGTTTTGAGTTTTATATAAGCCAGTCAAGTAAAAATAACAACTCTACTTAAAGATTATCATCAAGGCATGAGAGACCAAAATTCCCTGCCCATTTTTTGGCAATGTTTGGGTCTTTCAGTATTGTAAAGAAGCTTTGTCATAAAATAGTCCTCAGATTACTTGAGGGCAATTAGTGCTAAAATGTTTTCTATGGTTTGTCCCTAAAAACAAAATATGGGGAAAATTGGTAAAATGGCAGGATTTCAGGAGTAAAGTTGGTGATTTTAATTAAATAACATCATGAGCTCTAGAATCTCAGCAAAATAACTTTTTTCCCGTTCATTTCTCTTAATTTGAAAATTTTAATCTACATGAGTGTACCTCAGATTTGGGGGAAAGTCATATGCATATACCACATATATATGACTCTTGCCATTATTTAGAAGAGACACTCCATTGTGTAACTATTTGGTATAGAGACTCAGATGTCAGAAGGGAGTGCACGGTGTTTTATAACATTATCGAATCTTACAAACCTTTATTATCTGAAAAAATCACAATTGATGTTTCTTCCAGTAAAATTCTCTGGCATGTCATGGGAATATCACTTCTATCATATTATTAAAAAATAAAGAAACTAAGGAAGGCACATATTGCCAGGAGCACTGGGTGTTGTGCATAAACAGTGAGGGAACACTGAAAAGAAATAAAATAAAATAAGATGAAAAGAAAATTTTAAAAACCTGAATTTAAATGAATTGTCGACCATTTCTTAGAATGGTATCCATTTGATATTAAGACATAGGTAAGGGATGCTTGGGTGGTTCAGTGGGTTAAAGCCTCTGCCTTCAGCTCAGGTTATGATCCCAGGGTCCTGGAATCGAGCCCCACCATCGGGCTCTCTGCTCATCTGGGAGCCTGCTTCCTCCTCTCTCTCTCTGTCTGAACTGCCTACTTGTGATCTCTGTCTGTCAAACAAAGAAATAAAGATCTTAAAAAAAAAAAAAGACATGGGTAATGTGAGCCTTTTGGCTTGCCTAATTACTAGAGAGTTGGTCAATTTTGCCTAAGTTGGAAACAATTCTGCCATTAAAAGATATGGGAGGGGGAAACTATGTTTGGAAATTTTAGTCTTAAGACTTGCAAAATTAGGGCGCCTGGGTGGCTCAGTGGGTTAAGCCGCTGCCTTTGGCTCAGGTCATGATCTCGGGGTCCTGGGATCGAGTCCCACATCGGGCTCTCTGCTCAGCAGGGAGCCTGCTTCCTTCTCTCTCTCTCTCTGCCTGCCTCTCTGCCTACTTGTGATCTCTCTCTGTCAAATAAATAAATAAAATCTTTAAAAAAAAAAAAACTTGCAAAATTACTGTAAGTAGAAATCATTTTTCTCTAGTATCACATGATATCTGCCACTTATTCTAACATAACTATTCTCTGAAAAATGCCCTTGTCTTCACCCGAAGGTTTACTATCTTTATTCTTTTGGACTTCATTCAGTTGAAAACACTAATGGGTATTCAGTGTGGAGGCAAACCTGTCTTTCATGATTTTGAGGATTAAAAAAAAAAAAAAAACACTTATAAGAAATGAATATGTTATTCCAGGGATTATAGTCTATAGTCTATCTGGCCAAGGAGAGATCATAGACACAATACATTGGAAATTATTCACACACATACACACACATTAATGTAAAAAAAAAAAAAAACCCACCCCCTATATAGAATACAGAAGAAGAAGAGGAAGAAGGGAAGTTAGTAGGAATATGTGGGTAGGTTACAAATGAATGCAAGGCTCTAGGCTGAGAATGGTCATCTCTGACCCATCTCGAATTCCTGAGAGGTAAACAGGCTTGTCATCATGTGGAAACCAAGAAACAGAAATGGACAAAACTCGCCCAAGGGAATTAATAAAGAACAGCTACTTAGAAGTGAAAATAAGCTTTGATTCAAATGGAAGCCTCTTAGGACTTGAGATGTTTCACCTCCAAAAGATGACCTCCCAAACTGAAAATGAGAAGGTCACATAAAAATACAGCAGTAGTCGGGCAGATGGTATGAAATTTTTATAAAATTAGTTAGTATTTGCTCCCCAGTGGCTATTGTAAGAAAATCAATACTATTTAAATGTCTGTAGGGGGACAAGCTAAAGAAAACTTAAATCTCATCACAGCTAGAAAACCACTTGATTCCTCCTTCTCTGAGGCTGTTTGTCTCCCAAGGTCAAGGTTAGAGGAACTTGCTTGGCAACGGAAGCTTCCCCAGCAGAGCAAACAAATACATCTAGGTACTTCAATCCAGCCCCTTTCACTGACATTACAATCTATTCAATATATTTTATTTGGTATGTTTCAAAAACTTCATCTACACAAATTCAATAAATGCAGAATTGTCTTGCACAGAAATTATACTTGTTTGCATAGCATATCCATTCGAAATTCTGGCTAAATGAGGTTTCCAGCAGCGTCTGCACTAGTAATAGTTTCAAATTCGTTTGGTATGTTTTGCTCCTGCTCTTCAGTATCTTCAGGAAGATAATCTCCATCCTAATCACACTTACAAGCTGATGACTCTGTGTTTCCCTGATTATGGGTGGTAACTGAACTGTATTTCTAATCTTAGGTGAACTGCAAGAAATCCATTGCCCAAACTGTTTATGTTGGTTTTCTTACTTTGGTGACTTGTGAATCCTTAAGGAATGTGAATTCCTATTCTCATCTCTGAAACAAAAGTACATTTTACATTGAGGCACAAAGCCAGTGTGATCTTTTGCTCAGTTAAATAGGTGATACAGTTAAGCCACAATATAAAAGTGATAAACCAGTTGGCCTGCCCTGTAACTGCCCCATTCTTATTTGAGAAGTACATATACTTCTCTTGTCTCTTGCTTTGTCCACTACCTCTCAAGTACATCTTTATTTTTATTATTGTTATTTTCAGTTAGCCAACATATAGTACATCATCAGTTTTGTTTTGTTTTGTTTTGTTTTTATTTATTTATTTGACAGACAGAGATCACAAGTAGGCAGAGAGGCAGGCAGAGAGAGAGGAAGGGAAGCAGGCTCCCCGCTGAGCAGAAAGTCCAACATGGGACTCGATCCCAGGACCCTGAGATCATGACCTGAGCCGAAGGCAGAGGCTTAACCCACTGAGCCACCCAGGCGCCCCACATCATCAGTTTTTGATGTAATTGTGTTAGTTGTGATACACATCGTTGGTTTCCGATGTAGTTGTGTGAGTTGTGTTTAACACCCAGTGCTCATCGCATCATGTGCCCTCCTTATGGCCCATCACCAAGTTAACCCACTCAAGCACATCTCAGTAAACTTTTAAAGAGTTCTGCGGTGTATAAGACTCCATGATCATCTTTTCGTAAATCTGTTCATAGGACTAGTTTCTTCTGGTCTTTTTCTTTTTCTTCTTTGGATCTCCCTGACCCACTCTTTCCTCCTCGTTTTCATGTCCCTTCCTCTCTCCCTTCCTCTCACTTCTACTATTCCATTCCCCACCCCCTTCCCAGGCAACTCATTGAATAGTTTAGGATTTACTCTTTCCTTGATTTTCTACCACGTCTGGGGCTGGTTATTGGTGATTCCATTATAACGAATCTTCATTCAGCCCTAGATTACACTTCTCTGAGAATCTCTGCAACTCATCATCTGTCCTCATTCACACAGGGCCAGCCTTGGTTCCTGCCTTCCTTATCTCTAAGCTGGTTACCACCCACCTAACTCCAGCTCTGCTGCCTTTCGTCTGTCCTCTGCACAGCAGGCAGTGAGCTCTCTACACCGAATGATCAGTCTCTCACTAGCTTAAAGCCTTTAAAAATCAACCCTCATTTAGGCATTAAGATTGTGCAGATCAACCCTCATTTAGACATGTGAAGATTGTGCAGCTGCTGTGGAAAACAGTAAGGCAGTGCCTCAAAAAATTAAACATAGAATTACCATATCATCCAGCAATTGCCCTTGTAAGCCTATATCCAAAGGAAACAAGATCACTGTCTCAAAGACATACATGTATTTTTCATGTTCACTGCAGCATTAACCACTATAGCCAGAAGTTAGGAGCAACCCAAATGTCCAGCAACAGAAGCACAGATAAACAAATTCAGGTCTATACACACAATGGAATATGAGTCACCATTGAAAAGGAAGGAAAACATGGCACCTGCTACAGCATGGATAAATCTTGAAGACACTGTGCTAAGTGAAATAAGCCAATTAGAATGGAAGGACAAATACTGTGTGATTCTACTTCTGGAAGGAACCCGGATTATTCAAGTTCATAGAGACACAAAGTAGAACGGTGCTTGCCAGAGGCTTGGTAAGGGAGGAATGAAGGGTTTTATTTACTGGGAAACAGAGTTTTGATTTCACAGGATGAAAAAATTCTGGAGACGGATGGTGGTGATGGTTGCACAACAGTGTAGATAGACTAATGCCACTAAACTCTGCGCTTAAAAATGATTAAAATGGTAGCGTATGTTATGTATATTTTATGATAATAAAATAAATCAAACCTCACTGCCTTTACCAAAAGCCCAAATTCCTTACTAAGCCATAAACTACTCTGTGACCTCATTCCTCCAAGCCCTGCTCATAATGTCCTTCTGTCTAGAAAATCCCACTTTGCCAGCCTACCTCTGAGCTTTCCTTGACAATCCAGAGCAGAATATATATTGCTGGCTCGTGGAGACCAAAGGGTCTCTGTGATCATGAGCCCTACAACATCAGCACCATAAAATATCTGAGAGGTTTATCCTAATATCTCTCCCAAAATGGGGTCAATTTCTTAAATGCAGAGCAATTTTTTGTCTGGCAGAGAGCAAAGGGTTTTCTCATACATGTAAAATTAATGAATGAATATAAGTCTTGTACCATATAGAACATTTTGTAAGAATCACCATATGTCCAGTTTACTATTTTTCCTTTAAAGGGAGAGGGTGGTTTAGCCTGGTGATGGGTATTAAGAAGGCTATGTATTGCATGGAGCACTCAGTGTTATACACAAACAGTGAATCACGGAACACTACATAAAAAAAGAAGTTATGATGAAAAGGTAGTTCCCACAAGTGAAATGTTGGAAGGATTCTAAAATATTAGAATTAAGAATATTTTCATTTAAAGTTGATTGAGCTGGTATAAGCACTTTTTTTTTTTCCTAGCACCATATGGACATTTTCTTTTGGTAGATTTTGTTACTGATCAGTAAAGTATTAGGAGTAACCCAGAGTCTTTGACTGTTCCCAAAGAAATGGGCATTGTAAGATACCACTGTGTATTCCAAGTTTTCTTAATATTAGAGACAATCATTTTTCAATATCTCATCTTACAAGTGGTGGTGTCAGTTCATAGAAAAACTGATGGATTATTCCAATTATCATAAAAAGAAAGCAGTAACTATGAGTGGGAGATTTGACAATTTCTTTTTTAGCCCGTTATTTTATGCAACTATCAAACTTCCTCACCATGATATTCTACAGTAGGATTGTTCTCATAAACACTAAACCCATCACTGAGGGTTTGTTGAGCATCTATTACATGCTCTTTCCTATACTTGACTTCAGGGAGAGAAGTGAGGGGTATATAAACATAAAAGACCGAGCCCATGTTCTCACAGTTTATCATCTAAATGTGGCAATCACTATCAAACACATATATGAAAGGCATAAAAAGATTAAACTCTGGGCTTTTGATATCCCAGACGAACACTGAACAGTATCCATAAAACAAATATGTGGATTTAGCCAAACAATAGAGAAAATCAAACTAAGATGGATTAGGATACCATCTGCTTGAATTATTTTAAGTTAATATTAGTCCACAAGCAGTCAAGTGTTACGTTCAAAATCTACCTTGCCCCATTAAAAGATGTATCTCTCTGTAAATAAGAAAACAAAAAAATATCATATTATGTATGGAAAATTAGATAGCTATGGGTCATGCTAATAAATAGCCATTTGGCCTTAATCTGTTATCTCTTGAAAGGAAAATTACCCTTTCCACTCTGTATCTCAAAATAACTAAGCACTAGCATAGAACTTAAGATTACTAAAGTGGATATTATCTATTGAGGACCTTAAAGGTCCCTTGAAAACCACCCACATTTTAATGCATGTTCTCTATATTGGAGCAGACAGCAGGGTCCACAGATGACCACAATTGTTCCACTCAGCACCTCCGGCTTTCTCCCCTTCCTTTAAAAAAGAAATAAAAGTTCCTGGCAGAGGAAATAGTTACCCACTGTTCTTTGGCAATACCCCAATTAACATGACTTTAAATGACTTTTTTGCATAATGTTTAAAACAACATGGACAATGAGAGACACACAGGTCGGGAGACAGACAGACTGGGGCACTTCTGTTCGCTGTGTTCTGCAGTGATCCCTTCTCTCCCAGCAGAGCAAACTCTCTAGTTATTACACTTGATCCGCTTTCTGAGGACTGTAGGCATTTTCTCCTTATATCCTCATATACCAGGAAAAAGGGGAAGGAATCTAATTGAAAGAAACATTTTTTATTTCTATTGGAATGAGAGGTATTTCAACCTGTTGGGAGTATCCATCTGTCACTCTTTAAATAATAGTATTAAATTTTTATTATAATGTAAATAGCACTTAGTTTGTGCTAGACCTTGTGTCGTTCACGTTATAACTATTGCCTCATTTAATCCTTGAAAAAACCCTATGAGATGGATTTTGCCCATACCTCCAGCTAAGGAAACTAAGACTTGGAGAGATTAAATAGTTTGCCCACAGCCATACAGCTAGCAAACAGATGAGCTTGGGGGAATTTAAAGTCAGATCTATGCAACTTCAAGTCCTATATTCTTAGAAGTCACTCTTTCCTTCTATGACAAATCAAGTTTCTTCATTCATTCAGTAAATAATATTGAATGACTGACTATCCTAGGTAAGTCATTCATTGGATCTCTCTCACATCTGGCTACTTGTTTCCCTTCATACTTTCCCTCCTTTAGAAACTACCTTAATATCTTGCCTAGAGTAAAATAGTAGTCTCCTAATTGGTTTCTTCTTCACTGTGTCCCTGATTTTCACAGCTTGAAACCTTTGAGCTCTTCTGATTGCTCTAATGCCATCTCAGTTTTTACCTACTTAAACCTTGCATTCCCAGAGGCTTGGAAAAAGACCTCAAATAAGGGCACCTGGGTGGCTCAGTGGGTTAAAGCCTCTGCCTTCGGCTCAGGTCATGATCCCGGGGTCCTGGGATCGAGCCCTGCATCGGGCTCTCTGCTTCATGGGGAGCCTGCTTCCTCCTCTCTCCCTCTGCCTGCCTCTGTGCCTGCTTGTGATCTCTGTCTGTCAAATAAATAAATAAAAACCTTAAAAAAAAAAAAAAGGACCTGGAACATAGTGGGTACCCAGCACATATCTCTTGGTGAACGCATGGATGGATTACTAGAGGGAGGGAAGGGTAGATGAAGACAAACATGAAAACGTATGATTCTTGCCCCTAAGAAGGTTATCAGACAAAAGGAAAGAGAACATATAAACTTATTTCTATAACTCAAGATGCAAACTCAAGCCTTTATGATAAACAATACAAAAATCATCTCTGCGTCCATGCCCGCTGTTCCCTTGTTACTCTTGCCCTCCAGGATCTAGATGTGCAGCACCCCTAACGATAGTTGGAGGCCTGTGAGAAGTGGAAGAGGGAAGGAGAGATGACTGTACCTTGGAGTCAGGGATCAGTGGCCAAAGGAAGCAGGTAGAAGGAAAAAGGAAGGGGGAAAGGAACATAATAAAGAAAAGATGAGAGCACCCAGGAGAAATTCTTGGGACATACCTACATTTATGAAGCAGAAGAAGGAAGGAATAGCCAAGAATGGAGAGGACACAACCAAGGGGCAGAGAGAGGGAAATGAAGAGACACAAAGACAGAATAATCATTCAGTTCACATGGAAATAATTATTTTGAATCTGTGTGCCAGGCACTAGTCTTGGTGCTGAAAACAGAGTGAGGAAAAAACAAAAACATCTGCCCACTGAACTCACAGCCTGGTAGAAGAGAAAGGCACTAAGAGTAAGTCAAATATATTCCATGCGACATAAGGACTGCTGATAGCAAAATAAGAATGGGAGAGATGAAGTGTTTAGGATGAAGTTTTTCAGTTTCTCTGCAGGTGGTAGGGGAGGACCTCAGGTAACCCGCTGGAGCCTGACATGAGGAAATCAGCCATGCTGTTCCCTTGAAAGAGCATTCAGACAGAGGAAACCAAAGGCAAGCATGAGGGTCTGAAGCAGGCGTCTGCTGGGCATGACCAAGAGGACCAAGGAGGCCAGTGGGGATAGGTCAAAATGAAGGATGATGTAAGAGTGAGCCTGTTGGGCAAACTATTATAAGATCAGGCTTTTACTCTAAACAAGACAGGAAGCTCTTAACTGCTAGCAGAGTGACCTGCTACAATTTACCATAATCATGCTGGCTGGCTTTTCTGTTGAAAGTTAAGAGATAAGGGTCAAGGACAGAAACAGAGACAGGTGACTATTGGCAGTGATAGAGGCATATGGTGAAAGTCACACCCATGGCGGGTGATGATGGAGTTGGAAGAGGTGCTCAAATTCTAGATATATTTTGAAGAAAAGCAAGGAGGGTTTATTTATGGACCAGATGTAAGGGGAGAGAAGAAGAGGGGGTCAAGGACTGCCCCAAGTTTTGGGTCTGAACGAGTGGAAGATTGGGATCGTCATTAGCTGAAATGGGAAAGCAGATTTGTGTTACTATCAGCAGCTCAGTGGCGGACATGTTAGGTTTGAAATGCCGGTGACCCATCCAAAGGCAAATTATGACCCCACAGTTTATAGCCCCATCTTAAGGAGAATGAGGCAGGCAGCATTCATGCAATCAGGGAAAGAGAATGTCAAAAGTAAGGAGGTGGGTGGTCAGGCCGAAATCACAGATGGGCTAATAGTCCTAAGGCTGGGCCAAATCTCTTGGGTTTGACCAAGAGAACTGTTTGAGCTCAACTGCTAGGGGAAGAGCTCTGACTGCCCGTGGTTGAAGAAAGACTAAAAGCTAGGAAAGAAAGCATGACATAGAGAAGGAAACAGCATTTGGGTAAAAGGAACTAGATAAATCTAGCACAGAATTCGTTTTGAGTTCACAGGGCAATGCCTTTTTGGCAAGGATTATTCTGCAGAGAAGACTCAGACTTTACCTTCCTCTGCCCTCTTTCTCATCACGAAATGACAGCTAACACAGAGGCACGCTGATGGAAAACACTGGGTAACAAGTGAGAGCGTTAAGTTCATACAAAATTAGGAGGTAGGGATTTCCCGCTAAAATTTGATTAACTCGTTTCATTAAAAAGGACATTTACAAACAAAATAGTGTAAGACAATTAATGGTCTCATTAAAATATTTACTCACAAATTAGAGAAGGACCCCAGGGAGATGGGAGAGAGTTGGAGAAGAAAGGGCAGTCCAAACATATGCCTTGGTATTTTACTAGCCCTGCCTCATTCTCCTTCACGAAAATCCAGAGGGAGAAGTCAAACGGAGGCTCCTGCTCCTTCACAGCCACCACCCACATATGGACAACTGATCACCCCCAAGCATTCTACCAATTGCAGAGTCATATAAGTCATTGTTGCTCCTTATAAAATATAAGACGTCCAGAAGGAGGGTTAAAACTGGTCATTCACACCGGATTGCTTAGTGTTGTGATAGATTTGCTTAGTTGTTTGGATTGACAGTTTAAATTGGGCTATGATGGGAATGGAAGGGAAAGAATCCTAATGTGGGTCCTTTAAAGGCCAACAGGCTGGGACGATGCTGTGCAGAAATGTGCATCCCTGAACCATTAATGGCAGTAGTAGGAACCATGACATAGGGCAAGAGAGAGTCATGTATTCAGGTAGGGCAAAGTCGGCTCCGTGTAGATTCCATGAGACATGAGGGTGAAATATGACCTCATCATGGGTGCCTGGGTGGCTCAGTGGGTTAAGCTGCTGCCTTTGGCTCAGGTCATGATCTCAGGGTCCTGGGATCAAGTTCCGGATCAGCTCTCTGCTCAGCAGTGAGCCTGCTTCCCTCTCTCTCTCTCTCTCTCTCTCTCTGCCTGCCTCTCTATTTGTGATCTTTCTCTGTCAAATAAATAAATAAAATCTTAAAAAAGAAAGAAAGAAAGAAAGAAAGAAAGAAAGAAAGATGACTTCATCATGTAAACTAAAAAAGGAAACAGCATCTCCGTTACACTGATTCATGGGAAGTAGACCCTGTACATCGTAGCTTCTTGGCTATCTCAAGTCTCATTTGGGCACTACATAAGAATGATGTGGCATTTTGGGGTAGGCTCTATTTCCCTCTGTTGTCTGAAGCATTATTACCCTATTCACTTAGTTTTTTTATAGTTTAAACTTTAAATGAGTTCATGGATCCTTTCATCGAGATTGTTGTAGATTTACCTACAGTTGTGAAAAATAACACAGAGAGATCCCGAGTACCCTTCACTCAGTTTCCTCCAAGGGCAACATCTTACAAAACTATAGTACAGTATCACAACCACGATCTCCCTTGGTGCCCTTTTATATCCATACCCACTTCCCTCTGTCTCTTCCTTAACCCCAGACAACCATTAGTCTGTTCTCCATATCATGTCAAGGAATATTGTATAAACGGAATCACACAGTATATAACCTTTGAGGACTGGCTTATTTTACTAAGCAGAGTTCTCTGGAGATTCTAACAGGTTTTGCATTTATCAATAGTTTCTTCCTTTTTATTGCTGAGTAAGTACTCATTCTCTGTGCACCCTGTACCACAGTTTAGCTGTTAACCCCCTGAAAAACATCTGCATTGTTTCCAGTTTGGGGATCTTATGAATGAAGCTTCCATAAACATTTCTGTACACTTTTTATGTAAATTCAGTTTTCATTTTCTATGATAAATATCTGGGAGTGCAATGGGTTTTGTGGTACTTATGTCTTATTTTGGGGGGCTTTTAGAGTTTTGTTTGTTTTCCTTAAGAAAAGCCTAAATTTTCCATACTGGCTGTACCATTTTGCATTTCCATTAGCAATGTATAGCAATGTATGAGTAACCCAGTTTCTTTGTATCCCTACCAACATTTGGTTTCGTCACTATTTTTTTTTTAATTTCAGTTATTCTGATAGGTGTATAGTGATATCCCCTTGTGGCTTTAATTTGCATTTTTCTACTGGATAATGGTGTTAAATATCATTTCATGTGTTTATCTGGCATCTGCATATCCTCTTCCATGAATTGTCTCTTCATACTTTGCCCACCTTAAAATTTTTAGATTTTTTTTCTTTTTATTTTTTGCTGTTGAGTTTTGAGAGTCCTTTATACACTCTAGATAATAACTTTTGTTGGATAGGTGGTTTGCAAAGATTTCCTCCCACTCTAAAACTTGTCACTTCATTTTGTTAACATATCTTTTACAAAACAAATTTTTAGATTTTGATAAATTCCAATTCATTTTTCTCCTTTCATAGATCAGGCTTTTGGTGTCAAGTCTTAAGAAATTGTTACCTAAAAAATACAAAAATAATTTAAAAAAATTTTAAAATATTTGCCTAACCTTAGATCCTGAAGATTTTCTCTTGTATTTTTTCCTGAAAGTTTTATAGTTTTAGGTAGTATTATATTTAAGTCTGTGATCTATTCTTTTTTTTTTTTTTAAGCCTGTGATCTATTCTGAGTTAATTTTTGTACAAGATGTAAGATTTAGGTCAAGGTTTTTTTCTTTTCTTCTTCTTCTTCTTCTTCTTCTTCTTCTTCTTCTTCTTCTTTATTTATTTATTTTTTTTTTTTGTCTATGGATATTTAATTGCTCTACCACAATTTGTTTAAAACAGTATCTTTAAGGAGGGTGGGGCTATGGACATTGGGGAGGGTATGTGCTTTGGTGAGTGCTGTGAAGTGTGTAAACCTGGCGATTCACAGACCTGTACCCCTGGGGATAAAAATATATGTTTATAAAAAATAAAAAATTAAAAAAATAA